>NC_134950.1:153026518-154400685 GCF_965638725.1 Aptenodytes patagonicus
CTGGTCTCTGACTGCATTGTCTTAAGCAAGAGAAGGGAAGGCGTATGTTGTCAGACATGAAGCTGCAATCAGTCATTCCTGCAGAGAAGCAGTAAGTGCTGTCTGGTGCACAAGTCTACGCAGATCCCTGCAGAAAGGCAGATGAAGATGCGAAGACGTTTTTCTGAAGAGGGGAGAGACACCCGGTCTGAAGCCTTGGCTGAACAGAGTTGCCTGAGCACTGCTTGTTATCATTCTGGCTTCGGGAAGAAGGGCAGCTGGACTTTTGAAAATAAACATCCTGCACTGAGAAGATACTTGTTTTGTACTGCCAGTTTCTCTTCTACAAGGAAAATTAACTCAAGAAGCTTCCAAAATTTGCCAGTGCTTGGCAGAGAAGGGCTCACAGCCATATTCCTTCTGCTGTGGGCTGCTGGAGCTCCATGCCTCTTGTCACGAATGGGTGATTCAGATCACTTAAAGCACCACTGTCAAAGGTATTAGCAACAGTGGTTTTAATATGATGTTGTAAAAGTGCTACTTAACAAAGTTCGATAGCAAGGTTCACTCTATTACTGTAAGGCACAATCATTTGAACAATGATTCAAAGTTACCAAGACACAAATCAAAGTTACCATACTACAAGGTTATACATGATATCGGTCGCTTACCAAAGATCTGCTGTTGGTAAAAGGTCTTTCTGCCTCGAGGAGCAATCCTGGGAGGCGTCCCAGCTCAAGGGGAGATCACTGCCATGGATCCATGATGCCTAGCAGGGAGAGCTCAAAGAAGGCTCACCTAGGCTGTCATATTTATAGAATAAAGTGGTTGGCTTGTAGTCAAATTACATGTGATGGGAAAGCTATGCATGAGACTCCTTGCACCCACAAGTTTCTTTGTTCCTTGATAAATGAGTCTTGGAAAAGCCACCTGCTATTCAGGTGTTAGTCACATGATCGGTGTTCCAAGCTTATATGCATCAATGCTCATTGTGTCACTCTTCTCCTTTGTGGGTTTTCAGAGAACAGATTGGAAATAGAGGAGTTCTTGGCCCAGCTACAGCTCGGGCCTTTACCTCCTTTGGAGCCTCTACCAAACTACCGCTACTTTGGTTAAGGGGTCGAGTGCATCCGTCATACCTCTTTGATGCCCTTGCAGCCATAGCTCCCTGTTCTGCCTCTAATTTGTGTTCATGCGAGAGCTCCATGATGCTGGTTTGAATATCAGAGCCAGCAGCAGTGCAGAAACTGTAAGGATTAAAAAAGAGCCTTCCTGCATTACTGTCACCTCGCTATCAGCTTTATTTTCTTGTAGCGATGACTCAGATGAGAGGGAGGTACCTACTTTCAGTTAAAAGAGACATGGGGAAAAAAGAGAGGCATCAGGTACTTTTTGCATTTGTTATGAACTTAATTTAATTAGGAAAAAGTAAACCTTCTGTGAAAGCAGGGCATCTCTGTCCTCTTCTGCTGCTTTTTCCACCTGTAGCAGTTTGTTGCCATACATATTTACCCATCTTTGTTTAAACAAGAAGTAAAGCAGTACATGGAAAAATATACGTGGATTCTTATGTCATTTGCGTTATTTGAAGCTCACATCGCCAATGCTTCTCTTTTATGAAAAGAGGTAGTTCAAAGATAGTGGTGAAGAAGAGGTTATATGCACTAAGTGCTACAAAGCTGTGTGAAAAACAGTGTTGGGGTGGAAAACAGACCTTATGAATGTTCCCGCAGAGCAAAGGCTGAAACCCGCAGCATCAGCAGGTCCCTCTCTGCCTGATGTGCCCCAGGTGGTCAGCGGGCATGTGCTGCTGGCTGCTCCCACGCTGTGCCTCGTGCCTGGCCGCTGGAGGAAACAGCAGAGAAACAGGGGCTTTAAGGGCTGGGGGCAGAGTGAAAGGCTGGGAAATGCAGTTTAGGGAGGAAGGGAGTTGGTCTTGCTGCCAAAATGTATGCATGTACAGTAGGAGTTCATAAGGAACGAAGTTTCACTAATTAGGCTGGTCATGGAAAAATCTGTTTTCTTGTTAGCCTGTCTTAACCTAATTCATTCATTTCCTGAGTATAATTCATTTCTCTTGCCTGCTGCAAACCTTTGCTAGTTTGTTTATTTATTTTTATGGGCCTTAGACAACAACTTAGAGAGTTTAGTAAATTCCATATAGCATTCCTGAATGATGCACATTCAAGATGAAATTCTCATTTTGGTAGTTCTTCTGGATTGAATAACAGAGTCACATTCTGTTTTATTGTGGCTTTTTTCCCAATAAAATCTGCATTATTAAAATCCTATTTAGCTCTTTTGTATCCCTGCCATTGAGAAATATCTCAAGCAATAACTAGCCTTAACTAGACAGCACAATGGTTCTGTTTCATATTTCTGAATAAAATATCTACTTCCATATGTATAAACTAATAAAATGTAGCACAACTGTTATAAAGACACTCAGTGCAGAATTAATCTTGATGGAGCACAGGGTAGAAGTGGGACTAATAAACATTATCTTTAAGCAAAAAAATCAGTGGCATATAAAGTACGTAAGATTATTAGAGCACTGTGATCCTGAAAATGTTCTCATCCATATTTCTATTAATATTTAATTTATATAAAAATATTGTAGATACAGCTGCACAGTTCCATGGGCTGCTTTTTTTTTTTGATCACCTTAATATAGCACACATTCTGCTTTATCATGGTAGACCGAGTTTGGCTAGGAAAGTTCAAAGAGAAAAAAAAGAAACTATCTGGTGTTTTAATATTAAATTGTATTCCCATCATGATTAGAAAAAAAACAAACAGTGGGTTGGAAGGCCCTCTACAATGATCCACAGGTATCACAAGACCTTTCAGATCTCTTTTGTGTTGATGGCATGCAAGAGCACCATGGCAGATAATGGGAGAAAGGACTGGTTTTGCACATCAGATTACGTGATAGCAGAAGGGCTTCAAAACTGGAGCTGGAAGACATCCTCTCAGAGACCTCATCCAACTCCAGGACCCCATCAGCTGCCAAAACTTTGTGCTGTGGTACAATACAGCAGCATCTTCCTTCCAGGTAGGCATGCATTTGCGATACAAGTAATGTAGCTCTACAGACTGTTATTTTTTCTCATTCCATGGGAAGGACAGAATTGGTAGGTGGAACAAGGTATCTGCTGCCCAGCTGTCTGCTGGGTGGGATTATGGCATGAAAGAGAAACTAGGCATTGCACTGCAATACATGAGTTATAGGCTATTTGTGGAGGGGTGTGAAGAGGGAGTTAAGCGTGTGACTCACACTCCACGCACAGGGTCTGATCACAGTTAAGTGGAAGCAGAGATTTGCAGATCACATACGCTGATTGTCAGTGAAAAATCATGACTGGAGGGGAGGCTTCTGGTGGGCTACAGTGAAGAATCAGGAGTAAGCCTGATACTATTTAGCATTTTCGGTTGCAATGAAGAACCAAGCACAAAATGATTACTCATAAAATTTGTGGATAACACAAAGCTTGGTGAAATGGTAAATTTTGTTTCAGAAAGGATAGTAATGAAAAGTAACCTTTATTGCTTCGTAACTTGGGCTTAGTCAAAGAGATACACTTGAATACATCCAAAAGGCAAATTATAGTTAGGGACTAGTTAAAGACACAAAATTGAGGAGAATAGGAGTTTTAAAGGTTATCAGTAGAGAATTGATTTCGCAACAGGAGGTGACATCTTCGAGACTAATACAAATGCATTATGTCTTGTTCCTGAGAGGCATTTTTAAAGGAGGTATGCAATAGATGGATGTGGTTCAGAAAGTATTTGAGGGCTGGGAAAAGTGCTTGATACTGTGAAACCTAATCTGTTTTTTAGATCAGCAAGAAGACTAAGAGATGACTTCTTGTGTGGTGTATAAACAAGCAGGGAGAGAAAAAGTAGTCGCAAAAGACTCTTTAAGCTATTGGACTGAGGTTTAATAAGATCTGGTAGCTGGAAGCCAAAGCCAGAGAAATTCGAATGAGCAATCTGGCACAAATTCTTCTCAGAAGTGTGCTTAGCTATAGAAAAACCTAACAAGAGAAATGAGGAATTTTTTGTGCTGCTTTCAGATCAAGACTGAATCCCCTCTTGGAAGATATTCTATAGTTAAATAGTACTACAAATTACAGGAGTTTCTATAGAAAAATATAATGGGCTGTGTTATACAACTGATCAAGTCCTATATTTAGCCTTTATTTTAAGAACATGCAATAGAAATTATAGCATTTGTGTTAGTATGGGTCTATTGAGAAATTAAGCATATTTATAAACTGAAATGACATATTTATAGTTGTACTGTTTAATGGGACACACCAGCTGCTTTGAAATTAGTCCTGATCACTTACCCTAATGCAGATCTTTAGTACTGGGAAAACTGGTGCCTGGACCAAATATTCTCAGATATTAGTTGCTCTTTTCTGGATTATTGTGAAGGCCAAAAATTGCCATTATGGTCTTGAAAAATTGATTCTTTATCTGACCAGTGGTAACCAACCACCGGTGACATAAAATGCTGTGTTGCCATGCTGTAACATACAGAGGGGTAAAGCTTGTCAGTGTTGTACCAGTCTGCACATCGGTGAGTTATCCTCATACATGCTTTTCTGAAAGATGTTGAAGGTGCTCTAAGAATTTTGGATGCAATGTATTAGATCCACGATCTGAACTGGAAAGGCCAAGACAATGCTGCCTTGGCTGCTTGAAGTTCAGGAATACATAGACAGTAGGTCCTGAAGAAAGCTTCAATATTTATTAATTCAGTTGCAAGTATCAAGCTATTCCTTTTAGAGGTAATCTGTAATATTTTCAATTAAAAATTACCACAAGAAATTTGTATTAAAAATTAAAAATCTTTTGCTATTGCAGAGCATTACAGTACAGTGCACTAGCAAGTTTTACATGCAGCTGAGTGTTGGATTTTCTTGACTTGAGTCCTACCTCTTTCATGTGCACAATGTGAGGCTCTGCACATAATTGCAGTTAGTTGTATACAATTCAAGCTGGAGCCTCTGTTTCTGGGCAAATCTAAAAATACTAGCAGTTAATAATCAGTGTAAAATTTTGAATGCCTATTTCTAATGTCTGAATTAAGTTTAGCTAGCAGCGCTGAGTTACTCAAGGGCTTCTGGGTCTTTTCCCAGCCATCACCACCGTTGTGCTCTGGCAGTTCATAGCAGCGCAGTCATTCTGGTAGAGCCATGCTCTGCACTTGGCCTCTGCAACAGCAACATCTGCTGTTTTTCCGAGATCTTCTTCAGCAATACGATGTCTCTCCCCCTTGCTGGGATTTCAAGGAGATGCCACCTATTCCTCCTGGCTGTGCCTAGGGGAGGTTACAACTTTGCATGAGTACAGGGCTGCTGGTGGTGAAGCCCCTGCTGTTGGCAGCCTCTGCCTCAAGCATTGGCTTGCACAGAGTTGTTGGGAAGTGGCAGCCACTCTTGTGACCACAAATCTTCCTAAGCTTTTTGTTTCTCCTTGCCTATCTTTTTATATATCCATTAGGCCCCTCTGACTCTGGCATCAATTTTCTCCAGTGCAGGCGTTCTTGTTTTCAGCTTTCTATTTTACAAAATAAGCAACCAGAGATTCATTGGTGCTGCCTTGTTGCTGTATGTGGACCGAGGTCTTTCTCTGATATGTTTTTCAGCATTACTTTGACATCGTTTTCTGCTGTTTGGTTGTGGATAATGCAAATTGGCATTACCTGTCTGAAATCATACTTCAGTTCAAACAATGTAAATTCATAGCTTCCAATCAAGAACCGATGTCAGAAGGCACCGTGGCAGTTTCACCACGGTAGTAAAAAGAGAGTTGGTATGTATAAGTATGGAATTGTTTGGTACCATTGCCTCACTGAAATAAGGCTAAAAATCTATGAGCTGTTTTTTCCAGATGCTGCAAACAAATTTGTGCCCATATTTTGCAAGAGATCTTCTGTTCTTCTGCTTGACTTGTCTTTCTAGTTTTGGCATATGTGACAATCTTTTGGAACGTTTTTCATGCCACTGTTCGTATTTTTTCCATAAAGTTCTGTATTGAACTTTACATTTGATACTAGTTTTTATTAAACCATGTATTTTCTAGCTCTATGGTTTTCTTCAGTCCCTAAATGGCCATCATATATTCCTTCTGACATACTTCTCTAGCACTTCAGAAATCACTCTCTTGTTGGCTTTGAACAAAACTCTATATAGTGCTGAGAGCCTTGAAACTGATAAAAGGGCTGGAATTACACTGTCCCAGCCATCCCTTGGTTACAGCCTTAATTACTTTATGCAGGATCTTTCCTCAACAATAAGTCTGCCTTCTATCTTAGACTGGACAGGCTTTTTTTTTTTGTTTGTTTTAAATTGGATTAACATAATCCAGCTCTGGACTTTGCTCCTCTGCACTTTTTCAAATGCTTTGGAGAATATGGCTGCAATGACCAAATCTCTTCCAGTTTTTATTCAATTTGCAAATCATACTTTGCTAGTTGAGAAAATAGCCTATGTATTGCTCTGGGAACCTGTCGTGGTTTAACCTCAGCCAGCAACTAAGCACCACCCAGCCGCTTGCTCACTCCCCCCGCGGTGGGATGGGGGAGAGAATCAGAAGAGAAAGTGAGAAAACTTGTGGGTTGAGATAAAGACAGTTTAACAGGTAAAGCAGAAGCCATGTACGCAAGCAAAGCAAAACAAGGCATTCATTCACTACTTCCCATCGGCCAGCAGGTGTTCAGCCATCTTCAGGAAAGCAGGGCTCCATCACGCGTAACGGTTACTTGGGAAGACAAATGCCATCACTCCGAACGTCACCCCCTTCCTTCTTCTTCCCCCAGCTTTATATGCTGAGCATGACGTCATATGGTGTGGAATATCCCTTTGGCCAGTTGGGGTCAGCTGTTCCAGCTGTGTCCCCTCCCAACTTCTTGTGCACCCCCAGCCTATTTCCTGGTGGGGTCATGTGAGAAGCAGAAAAGGCCTTGACTCTGTGTAAGCACTGCTCAGCAATAACCAAAACATCCCTGTATTATCAACACTGTTTTCAGCACAAATCCAAAACACAGCCCCATACGAGCTACTGTGAAGAAAATTAACTCTACCTCAGCCAAAACCAGCACAGAACGTTGTAGGTGGTGACTGTCAAACTCTTTTTAGAAGTAGCAATTGATGGCTTCTGGTGAGTATCAGCTAGCATTGTCCTCTGATGAATAAAAACCTATTACACCCATGAAAAAGAGACATTGACCATTTTAACATTTGAATGTATTAAAATGTAGGATTTTGCAAGGACATATATTATGTAATGTTCAGTTTTGTTTGTGGCTCAGTCTCTTGTAAGGAAACTTTGCCCGTGTCCCTCCTCAGAAATATTGGCTGGTGCTCCGTTCAATTTGTTTGCTTCCTGTGATGATACCTCAGGGCTGGAAGCCCCATGAACAAACTTGTACTGTTTTTCACATTTTTTATTGGGATTTGCACTCACATCTGCTGCACAGCTGCACCATCAGGATCACTGATCTGGGCAAGACACAAAATCCTTGTTGACCATTCTATGTGTTTTCATATCCTTTTCTCATTTTAAGGGGAAACAGGATGGTGATGGATGTTGTCTCTTTATACTCCTCTTTGAACTTCGTTCCTGTGCTTGCTCTTTCTCTCATGTGGCATTCTGGTATTCGTTTATCTTTGCCCAGAACCCCTAGCTCTCATCAAAGCTACTTAGACCTTCGGACAATTGTTCTGGAGTTCTTCCTGTACAAAAATGACACATAGATTCATGGTTTTTGTGCTAACAAACAGCTTTTGTGTTTCTGACTGAAAATTTAGGCATGCCCAAGATAACATGTGTCTCACCCAGAGGAGACAGTGGCATCAAAGCATGGTGCAGGAGTACCAAACAAGCACTGACACTTGATTTTCTCCTACAAGGTACAATGTCATGCAGATACCTGAAAGCAGTAGAGCCCTGCAACAGCATGCCAAACACAGAATCATAGAATCATACAATCATTTAGGTTGGAAAAGACACTTAAGATCATCGAGTCCAACTGTAAATGTAACACTGCCAGGTTCACCACTAAACCATGTCCCTAAGTGCCACGTCTACACATCTTTTAAATACCTCTAGGGATGGTGACTCAACCACTTCCCTGGGCAGCCTGTTCCAATGCTTGATAACTCTTTCAGTGAAGACATTTTTCCTAATATCCAATCTAAACCTCCCCTGGCACAACTTGAGGCCAACTTGAGCAAAAAACCTAACTCAACAAATAGCTGAGGTGTGCACCTCACTAACACAGTCATGGTGCTTCCAGTCCTGATACTGGTGTGCTTTGTATTAATACAGCATCTCTGTGCCATGTCCCATAATGTCTCCTGAAGATGAGAGTATTGCACAGTTGCCTCAGCATTTGGCCTAGTCCACGTCCTCCAGGTTTTCCCCGGTTAGGGCATCCAAATGTTTCTTTCACATTCTTACTTATGTTGTAGCCTTACAGGGGCAGGGTTGCACCTTTAGCTAGTCTTCATTTCCCTTTTGGAGAACCAGAACTACCTAATTCCTTGCTTGTTTGTCAGAGCAGCAATTGACTCTCACTCCACTTAAGCTGTTGCCACGTAGTAAGAAGCATAAATCGCTGACGTCAAAACTAGAGGTCATTTGGACTCTTATGATGCTGCTATGTTCTGCCAGGATGTTCCTTAGTTGCCTGTTCCTTGCCTCCCCAAAGAAGGGTATAGCTGAGCGAGACCAAGAGTGAGGCATGCTTTTATCCTCTTAATTCATACACGTTTTGTTGGTAAAAGCTATAAACTGAGTCTTTTCCAATTATCTCTTTATCCATATGTATATTTAACTTACCAGCTTACAGGTTATTTGCTCACCACTTAACTCCAAAACTACACTTATTTTTCATTAGCTGTGCATTTACTTTGAGCACTAGGCATTATTTCAGGTGCCATTTTGGCTTGTCTGCCTTGGACCGCCTTAGGATTAATGGTATGATACTTTGTTGGTTCATTCATCACTCCTGTGGAGCCAGCAGCGTTGCTGGTTTAGTCCTGTGCAGGGTGCTCAGCTGGAGCAGGCAGACTTGTGTCGTTCTTCAGCCTTTCTTCAAACACGGAGCATGGCACTAGACGAGGCATCTATGTTCTTCAAACACCAGGCACAGTGTTTGAAGAACATAGATGCCTTGGCTAGTGCCATCAGGTGCAATACAGTGTTTATTGTAGATTCCTCCACATGCCTTTTTGTCCCACGGGTCTTCTGATCCCAAGTTCTGTTTAGGTAATTTATTTGCTAGACAAATCCTAGTGGCTTTTTAAAGGACTAATTCTGGGATCCCAGTAATTCTCTTCTGAGTTTTTTTTCGATCAGACGTCAGCCACAACCAGGTCTGTTACTCAGCTGCTCCACCTCAAATGACAAGACCAATTCTTCACTGTTAGATATGTTATAAACTCTCTTGCTCCCGTTCCCACCTTCTTTTGGGTGTCTGTTTAAAATACCACTTTTATGAAGAAAGTCCTGCACTTTCAAATTTCAGTGTAGCTTCGTAGCTAGCTGTCACTGTCTCTGCCTGCTGCTCATTCCTCAGTGCTCCTGGTTGCACGCGCACAGCTTGCCTGGGTTTGAAGGGTTTGCCAGTTCCAACTCCAGGCACCATGAAACACCTAAACTGCTTCTTGAGCTGAGAAAGATAGTGTGACCACAGAGAACTAGGAGTTGCCTGTATTTTGTTTGTTTTCCTTCTGTAGTGTTCAGAAATCATGCCGAGCCAAAGTCTGCTTTATCCAGTGGGCACAATCCAGTCAGCGTTGCACGACAGGAGGGGCACAGTCACCAGCTGCAGTTGCTTTCTGCCAGATCTTCCTAAAGGCACAGTTCCCTCCAGCTGGCAAGCACGTTCTTGGTACAGAGTCACATAGTGGCCAGAATGTGATGTGTCTGTTAAACCTGCAGTCCAGCCAGAGTGCACAGGCTTTCTGGAAAAAAACAAAAAACCCAACCCAAAGCCCTTTGGACTTCAGCTGTGAGTCCTTTTGTAAGAAAAAAGGTAGAATTTGTAAATTAAGTCAGTGAACTTTGTAGTTGTTGTCTGCACCTTGTTAGTAGAATCATAGTGACTGCATTAAAGCCGTTGACAGAGATTATCCTACAAACCCAAACAATACTATTTATCCCAAATGTGTTTCCTGGGTGGGCTCCCCAACTTGTGGAATGAACACAAGACTGTTGAGAATAGCAAAATTGAGTAACCTGGAAGATATTGGAAATCAAAATTAGTGAGACGGGTTTTGTGGCTATCTTCTCAGAAGGCAATGAGCATTTAAGCTTAGCTGTTTCCTAACTTATTGCAGCCTGGATGCAGCCCTAGCAGGCTCAGATGTATGAAGAGCTGGCAGCACGCCCTGCCCTGGAAAGCCTCAGGTCTGTCATCATGCATCTGCATTCGCATGCAAAGTCAGAGTCATCAATGTCATTTGCAAGACTTGTCAGATAGAATACAGAAACCAAGTGATGTATCTCAGGACTATTTTCAGTAAAAACAAACCATGTTTTCCGTTCCCTTTTGTCTCCATGTTCAGTTAGACTAGACTGATTTGTTTTATTTTCGTCTTCATGCTATATGAAACACCACATTTAAGCTGCTTGCTATATTCAAGAGTCCAAATCTGTTTCTTGTGTGATTAGCTCTTGTTGCATGGATATCACCAAGTCTGAATTTGGGTCAACGTCTCACTATTAATAAGAAAGGACTCTTACTAATTTCCCCTTTTTTCTCTGTTTGTTTCTTTGGGTTATTTGGTTGTGAAGCAAGGTCATTGCCACTGCATTTCTTATCATTATTTGATGTCTCTCTGATTGGAATATTTCTGTTTAAACAACTCTTTAAAAAACATTCATGGCTATCAACACTTTTCTAATGTGTATGTGACCTCAAAGTGGAGCTGGGACTCTTCCTCCTTACTTCATCTTTGCAGATTTTATGGAGCTTCGAGCTTATTGCATTTTCCTTTTATTCAGTCCATTTTGTTGTCAGTAGGGTCTCATTGCTGTATGTGGGTAGATTGCCTGGGTCTGCATCTTTTACATCTTCTACAGTTGATTTCAGGTGAGAATCTCCAAGTGTTTTATCTATCTCATAGCAATAAACCTTTCCTCTTTCTTCCTGAAAATTGTGGAATTTAAATTAGCTCTCCTGTGTGCTTGCTTAATGCTCCTTTGGAATGGCAGAATAATTTTAATTCAATTTATTTTTAAATAGACGCATTATTCTTGTTTTTCTAGATTGGCTTAGAACCCTTGACAACTATACCTTTGACCATAATTTAAACTTTCTTTTTCATTCTTTTATGGTGAACACACAAAGCAACACTTTTCAGAATTCTTGTCAGATGATGCTATTTCTTCCTGTGCATCTGAGAGGAAACATAGAAGATGAGAGTTAGTGTTTCTTGCAGTTGACTTTTTTAACTTGAATATTTTATTGCAGAATGACAAATGAACAGAACGTTTCATTTATTTATTGAAGTTGTATGTTGCATTGATATATATAACCTCGCAGGGGAATGCGAGTATTGCATTACCCTCTTCATTAGAATGGGTGACAGTGTTGTCTAGTAATAAATTTGGAAAATAAAAGTGAAAAGGTGTACTTTAGTGGGCCCCTGAGAGCAGAATTTGTGATACTTTGTGGAATATTCAGTCAAAACTCTGAAGACGTTCATAGAACAAGTTATACAAAAGAGCTTCTAATGCTAATACACTTCTAAAGCATATTAAATCTTAAGATTTAAGGTCTGAATAAAAAGCTTGTTGCAGAAAGCATACTAAGAAAATATTAGTGACTTCTGAGTTTCTTCCATCTATCTATACATCTGTATACTGACTACACAAAGATACAGAATCACAGAGGAGTTGAGGTTGGCAAGGACCTCTGGAGATCATATAGTCCAACCCACCTGCTCAGAGCAGGCTCAGCCAGAGCAGGGTGCTCAGAGCCATGTGCAGTCAGGTTCTGAATTTCTCCAAGGACAGAGATCCGCAACGTCTCTTGGCAACCTATTCTAGTGTCTGACCACATTCATAGAAAAAAAGTTTTTTCTTATGTTAAAATGGAATTTCCTGGATTTCAATTTGTGCCCATTGCCTCTCGTCATAGGGCACCACTGAGAAGAGTCTGGCTCCATCTTCTTTACTCCTTCCCATCAGATACTTATATACATTGATAAGATTCCCCCTGAGCCTTCTCTTCTCCAGGCTGAACACTCCCAGCCCTCTCAATCTCTCCCCTTATGAGAGATGCTCAAGTCCTTTAATCACCTTTAAGGCCCTTCACTGGGCTCAGCTCCAGTATGTCCATGTCTCTCTTGTACTGGAGAGCCCAGAACCGGACACAGAACTCCAGGTGTGGCCTCAACAATGCTGAGTAGAGGGATAGGACCACCTCCCTCAACTTGCTGGACATACTCTGCCTCACATAGTCCAGGAGGCTGCTGGCCTTCTTTGCAACAAGGGTACATTGCTGGCTCATGGTCAATTTGGTGTCCACCAGTATCCCCAAGTTGTCTTCTGCAAAGCTGCTTTCCAGCCAGTTGGCCCCCAGCATGTGCTGGTGCATGAGGTTATTCTTGCCCAGCTGCAGGACTCAGCATTTCCCTTTGTTGAACTTTGAGATTCCTGCTTGCTCATTTCTCCAGTGTGTTTCTGTCCCCCTGAATGGCACCAAAACCATCTGGTCTTTCAGCCACTCCTCTCAGTTTTGTATCATCCGCAAACTTCTTGAGGATGCACTCTGCTCCATTGTCTAGATTGTCAATGAAGAGGTTAAACAGTATCGACCCCTGGGGCACACAACTAGTGACTGGCCTCCAACCGGACTTCTTGCTGCTAATCCACAACCCTTTGAGCCTGGCAGTTCAGCCAGTTTTCAGTCCAGCTCACTGTCCATTTATCTTACTCGTATTTCATCAGCTTGTCCATGAGGATTTTATAGTAAACAGTGTCAAAAGTCTTCCTGAGTCAAGATAAACACCATACATTGCTCTTCCCTCAGCCAGCCCATCATGTCCTTACAGAAGACTATCAGGTCAGTCATCTTCATAAATTCATGCTGACTACCCCCAATAACCTTGTCCTTCATGTGTTTGGAAAAGGTTTCCAGGAGGATTTTTTTCTGTCACCTTCTCAAGGATTGAGATGAGTTTGACCAGCCAGTAATTCCTGGGATCCTCCTTTTTGCCTTTCTTGAAGGTTGGAGTGACATTTGCTTTCTTCCAGTCAATAGGAGCCTCCCCTGATCACCAAGACCTTTCGAAGAGTATTGAGAGTGGCCTTGCAATGACATTGGCCACATCTTGTCACGTCCCACGCATGGACTTCAGTATATTCAGTTCACTTAAGCGTTCTCTAACCTGATTCTTCTCCACCAAGGTTAAATCTTCCTTGCTGTAGACTTTCCCGTTGGCCTTGGGGACCTGGGATTCTTGAAAGCAAGTCCTACTAGTAAAGACTGAGGTGAAGAAGGCATTGAGTATTTCAGTCCTTTCTGTGTCATTTGCCACCAGGTCCCTGCTTTTTTTTTTTTTTTTGCTGCTGTTACACCTCTAGAAGCTTTTCTTGTTGCCAGTTAAATCTGCCCTCACCAGATTGAACTCCAGGTGGATTTTGGCTTCCCTAATTCCATTGCTGTATGCTCAGACAGTGTCTCTATATCCCTCCTGCGTCACCTGGGTCCTCCTTCCACTTCTTGTACACTTCCTTTTTATGTCTGAGTTTAGTGAGGAGCTCCTTGTTCATCCATGCACGCCTCCTGCCACCTTTGCTTGATTTCCTGCGTATTGGCATGGTCCATTCCTGAGCTTGCAGGAGCTTGAAGCTTTTTTTCCCTTCTCTCGGGATCCTGAACTCCACCATTCATGGTCACTGCAGCCAAGGTTGTCCCTGACCTTCACGGCCCCAGCAGTTCTTCCTTCCCTGTAAGCATGAGGTCCAGCAGAGTGTCTCACTTCCTCGGCTCCTCAGTCATCTGCATCAAGAAGTTATCATCAGTGTGTTCCAGGAGCCTCCTGGACTGCCTCTGCCCTGCTATGTTGCACTTCAGCAGATACTGGGGTTGCTGAAAACCCTCATGAGGACCAGGACCTGCGAACATGAGGCTTCCACCAGTTGTCTGAGGAAGGCGTACCTCAGGACCTACTGTCTTTGTATTCCTGATCAGGCAATCTGTAGCAAACACCCACCACAATTGGCTCAGCTAGTGTCCCAGGGCAGAGCTCCATGCATGCCTGCTGCCCTCTCACAAACAGGGCAACTTGCCCTTCCAGTTGTCCTTCCCAAAGTGCCTCTACCCATCCATGGAGCACTCTAGTCCTGTGATCAGCAGTTATGTTTGAGGACACCATTAGTGCTGTCGCTTCAGGAGGTAGTCCTAGCTATTGAGGCAGATCCCTAGCAGTGTGGTATTATGCAGTGCAGGGGAGGGAACAGCAAGCATTTGTCAAGACATGCAACTTCAATTATTTTCGCAAAATTTAAATTCAGACAGACATTCAGAAACTAGTTTCCGGGAAACTGTAGCTTCGTCAGAAGTGCTCATGATTAACCTAATTAGCAGTTTTTTCTGATTGCTACACATGCTTACACATATTGAGAGTAAACATAGTTGAATGAGCATTTACCTGGCAATAGAACATGGAAACTTATGAAAGGATTAATTTTATTCAGATATTGCTGACACTATACAATGATTCTGGACTACGATTCTTTAAATTTCCTTTAATTGAATGTTGTATTTTATATGAAACATTGGAAGAAGTCTTCTCCAGAGCACAAATGTAACTGATCTGTTTCAATAACAATAGTCAGTAGCATGCCAGCTTCATGCAGAAATAGCATATGGAAAAAACATGGGGCTAGTCTGCGCTGCTGTGTACCAAGCTGAGGCTAATCGGAGCTAATCCATCCCTCTTCAACAGTTTGTCAGATGTCGATTTTATACAGCTGGGGCTTTTTAGTTGCTGGATTTTTTAGTTATTTGTTCCTTTACTATAGTATTATAAACAGAAGAGATGCATTCTTCTCATTCTTCTGTATTTGACTATGGTCTGGCCAGAATTTGTTTCCTGGTTTAGCTGAGAAACTGCTGTGTACATACTGATGTTCATTTTCTTACACGGTTATTGCTCTACTTGTTCTTCCATCCAGAGGGATGTTTGGCATACTGGAGTATGGCTGAGACTGGACCTAAAAAATTCTGTTTTGGTCTGTTTACCTTTACTGTAGAATTTCCTTTTTTCTAAAGTTCTTAGTGAACACTAAGAGGGAAACATAAATAAGTTGGGCAATATGTCAGGGAATTTATGTGACTAGCAGCTTGGTTACCAGTTAATGTCTGTTTGTCCTCTGCATTCAGAAGAAAAGACGGGGGTTTGAAATAATGAAGGCTTGGAACCTTTTGTCATTGTTGCTTTTGAGAATGGAGAATTTAAAAATGTGAAATAAGAAGAATACCAAAGCAAGGGGAGGTCTGCGGGTGGTACTGCAACCTTTAATAGCCATATCTGCACCTCTATATTGATAGAGTAGAGGTGTATTTATATGTGATGTTGTTCCTGCATCTTAAGTATCTCCTGTGAGCCTGGAAGTTGCACCAGAGGACACGAAGCTGCTGTGGAAGCCTTTGGTATTTAACTTGCACGTTGGGCTTTTTATTCTACGAGAGAGTGACTGCTCCTCCATGCCAGTGACCGGCCTCTTCCTTTCCCCACTGTAGGAGATGCTTAACATAGACCAATAACTCAAAACCCGACTGTACAAGGTCCTGAGTAACCTGCTCTCGTTGATCCAGCTTTGATCAGGAAAGTTGGATTAGGCGATTTCTTAATGTCTCCCTTTCAACCTCAGCTATTCTGGCATTCTGTGAATTAATCGACCAGAGCCACAATAACTCCCCAGATGCCTGATGAGCTTTAATACCCTTGCCAGGATTTTTATTCCCTTCAGTGTAATCTACTCCAGGAGTACATTTGCAGAGGAATATTGTTAATAATAACAATATTTTATCACATGGAAATTTTGTCCAATGAAGTTAGCTTTGTTTATGGTCTCAGTTTCTGTTGGTGGTAACACTGCTATATCTCGTGACAGGTGATGTTCCCGATTTTATCTGTTGTAAGAGTGGTTTGAATCTTATCTTTTGCAGACAAGCTGAAGAATAAACTTTCCTTTCGAATACTCATGAAGGTCTTAGCCATGATACCTGCATGCACAACTGTGAGATAAAGTTAATATTTATTCCACAAGTGGAAGGAGAACACAATGCTGATAAAGAGCATCGTTTTCAGTAGAGTTGATATAAAACGCTGCTGCCTGTCAATCACATTATAAAGTGGTTAACATTTATTTTATTAAAGTGGGCACAAAACCCTGAACAAATATTATAACTAAATATTACAGTTTCGCGTCTTTCTGCGGTTTTCTGTACCACATTTCATTAACCCCTGTCAGCTTTGCATCATATAATAAGGGTGCTGGCAACCCAGCACCTCTTCTTGAGCTCTGCTGAAGTACGGAAGTCTGCATTGTGGATCTGAGAGGAGGGTTGTGTCCAGTGGCTGTGATTACTCTTTCTTACACCTAAAGGAAGTAAAATATTAGGACAAGTTCTTTCTGTTACATCTGTGCTGTTTGTTTATCTGCTATGGTTATGAATGCATGTAAATGAGAGCAGAACACATCAAAGACTGGACCTTTCAGTGTGTCCTCATTCCCCTTCCTCAGTGTCCTCGTGGTTGAAGAGAAATGCAAATTTGGATTGTTCTTGTTCATGATTACTTGACTCTTATTTTGTTAGGAAAAGGTAGATAACTTTGAGTGCCAGTGAGAGAGTAAGAACTCTGCATGGTTAATTTATGTGGACTACTAGAAAAAGAGATTTTTCCATATATTAACTGTATTAATTTGAGGGAAAAGCATGAATCTTGGAAATTCCACTGATGTAAATCTCATCAGCGTTAGCTGGAATTCAGGATTTTGAATTTTTTTTTAAATAAAGTTTCCATATCTGTGTATGATTAGCAATGAAGTGATAAGATTGGGAGGATGATGTGATAAAAAAATGTGAACATTTATATGGCTTTATTTGAATATGTAAAGGTGCACATGCTCTTGGTCGTCCAGTATGGAAGCAGTTGTATGAACCTCTCTCAACCAGTTCACAGTAACTTCCAGCACTGAAACATTCTGACAGAAGGAAAGTGAAAGGAAAAAAATACACTCCAAAAGATACGGAAGAAATGGAAGGGCATAAAAATGGTGATGTGTTACAGTTTATAAGGATGAGGGAAGTTCCTGTCCTTTCAGTTGCTGATGTTTGCTTCCTGCATCTTTAATAATGGATTGCCATTTTAAAGTAGTGTGTAGGAACATCATTTCACAGCAGAAAAGGAAACAAGTGCTTGCAAGTAAATTGGTGAGGAGATACTTCAGTGCCAAAAGATTTTGTGCGAAGTGCTTTAGTGAGTGCTCCACAGGTACAGTACTTATCCTGATCTCTTTCTTTTCACTAGAGTTTTTTTGAGGGAATATACTTAAACCAGTTCATTTTGAAAAATGCTTCTCTTGAATCTTCTCTGACAATGCGGCTAGACCCACAGTCAGTGACAGCTTTGAGCTGTATGCACCTTCTCCTGCAGGGACCTCCTCCAAAAAAGCAAAGAGAAAACTCAGAAAAACAGGGATCTCTTTGACCAGCCAAGGTGACTGATTTTTTAAATGGAAAAAACTCACGGCAACTAGATATATCAGGCTAGAAATAGCAGTGTTTATGCCTAATTCTTCACTTGTGTACTGTGCACTTGCAAGGCAGGTCTTGATTTGATCTAACAGTGAATTTTGAAGTTGCATCAAGCTCTCCACGATCTTCTCTGCTTCTTGGGAGTTTTGTTTCCAGGCTTGTGGTTCTGTTCCAGGTCTCCTACTGTCACCCACTGCCATCTCCCAGATCTCTTCCTGAACTTGCTCAGCAGTCCATTGACAGACGGGGCAATATCACTTCTGTCAGAGAAGTCTACTGACCCCATCTTTTCTTAAAGAATTGTATCTTTAGTATCTTACAAATAAAGCTAATACCAGATGTCACATGGAGTTTGAAGATCCTCAAGAAAATCTCATCAGCATGAGAAACTGTCTAAGGAAAACACAATTTGACTCCTAAAGAGAAATTAATTTTACTCTGCTTTTCATCTCCTCCTACAAGTGGAGTGTTCAGAGAAGTGATGAGGTTGCAGAGAGAAGTCTAGAAGCGATCAAAAGGGACTTCAGGACACTGGGGCGATTGGTTGAAGGATGAGGAGGACAGGTAGTGTTTTCCTCAATCCCTACAGTGGCAGGGAAGAATACTGAAAGGAACAGGAAAACACACCTGATCAACACGTGGCTCAGGGGCTGGTGCCATCGGCAGAATTTTGGTTTTTTTGACCATGGGGAGGTTTACACGGCACTGGGCCTGCTGGTGACAGATGGAGTTCAGCTGTCCCACAGGGGGAAAAGGATTCTCCCTCATGAATTGGCAGGGCTCATCAAGAGGGCTTTAAACTACGTTCGAAGGGGGAGGGGGGTAAAACCAGGCTCACTAGAGATGAGCCTAGGGGTGACATGCCAATGCTGGGGGCGAAATCGATAGCCCAGCTCAAGTGCCTCTACACCAATGCACGCAGCATGGGCGGCAAACAGGAGGAGCTGGAAGCCATTGTGCAGCGGGAGAGATATGACTTAGTCGCCATCACAGAAACATGGTGGGGTGACTCTCACAATTGGAGTGCTGCAATGGATGGCTATAGACTCTTCAGAAGGGACAGGCGAGGAAGGAGAGGCGGTGGGGTGGCTCTGTATGTTAGGGAGTGTTTCGATTGTCTAGAGCTCGACGATTGTGATGATGGTACGGTTGAGTGTTTATGGGTAAGGATGAGGGGGAAGGCCAACGAGGCAGATATCCTGCTGGGAGTCTGTTATAGACCACCCAACCAGGATGAAGAGGCGGATGAAGCATTCTACAAGCGGCTGGCAGAAGTCTCTCAATCGCTAGCCCTTGTTCTCGTGGGGGACTTCAATGTCCTGGACGTCTGCTGGAAATACAACACGGCAGAGAGGAAACAGTCTAGGAGGTTCCTGGCGTGTGTGGAAGACAACTTCCTGACACAGCTGGTAAGTGAGCCGACCAGGGGAGGTGCCTCGCTCGACCTGCTGTTTACAAACAGAGAAGGACTGGTGGGAGATGTGGTGGTCGGAGGCCGTATTGGGCTTAGTGACCGTGAAATGATAGAATTCTTGATTCTCGGTGAAGTAAGGAGGGGGGCCAGCAAAACCGCAACCATGGACTTCCGGAGGGCGGACTTTGGCCTGTTCAGGACGCTGGTTGAGAGAGTCCCCTGGGAGACGGTCCTGAAGGGCAAAGGGGTCCAGGAAGGCTGGAAGTTCTTCAAGAAGGAAGTCTTTAAGGCACAGGAGCAGGCTGTCCCCATATGCTGTAAGAAGAACGGGTGGGGAAGACGACCGGCCTGGCTGAATGGGGAGCTCTTGCTGGGACTCAGGAAAAAAAGGAGAGTTTACCGCTTGTGGAAGAAGGGGCAGGCGACTCAAGAAGAGTACAGGGATCTCGTTAGGTCGTGCAGAGAGGAAATGAGAAAGGCAAAAGCCCAGCTAGAACGCAATCTGGCCGCTGTCAGATCGCTGGCCACTAGAGACAACAAAAAAAGTTTTTACAAATATATTAATGACAAGAGAGCCAAGGAGAATCTCCATCCTTTATTGGATGCAGGGGGGAACATTGTCACTGAGGATGAGGAAAAGGCTGAGGTACTTAATGCTTTCTTTGCCTCAGTCTTTAATAGTCAGACCAGTTATCCTCAGGGTACTGAGCCCCCTGAGCTGGAAGACAGGGACGGCGAGCAGGATGAACCCCCCATAATCCAAGAGGAAGCAGTCAACGACCTGCTATGCCACCTGGATGCTCACAAGTCTATGGGACTGGATGGGATCCACCCGAGAGTGCTGAGGGAGCTGGCAGAGGTGCTCGCCAAGCCACTCTCCATCATTTATCAGCAGTCCTGGTTAACGGGGGAGGTCCCGGACGACTGGAGGCTTGCCAATGTGACGCCCATCTACAAGAAGGGCCGGAAGGAGGATCCGGGGAACTACAGGCCTGTCAGCCTGACCTCGGTGCCGGGGAAGATTATGGAGCGGTTCATCTTGAGGGTGCTCACAAGGCATGAGCAGGACAACCAGGGGATCAGGCCCAGCCAGCACAGGTTCATGAAAGGCAGGTCTTGCTTGACCAACCTGATCTCCTTCTATGACCAGGTGACCTGCCTAGTGGATGAGGGAAAGGCTGTGGATGTGGTCTACCTGGACCTCAGTAAAGCCTTTGACACTGTCTCCCACAGCATTCTCCTGGAGAAACTAGCTGCTCACGGCTTAGACAGGTGTACTCTGCGCTGGGTAAAAAACTGGCTGGACGGCCGGGCCCAGAGAGCTGAGGTGAATGGAGTTCAATCCAGTTGGCAGCCGGTCACAAGTGGTGTTCCCCAGGGCTCAGTTTTGGGGCTGGTCTTGTTCAATATCTTTATCAATGATGTGGACGAGGGGATCGAGTGCACCCTCAGTAAGTTTGCAGACGACACCAAGTTGGGCGGGAGTGTTGATCTGCTCAAGGGTAGGAAGGCTCTGCAGAGGGACCTGGACGGGCTGGATCGATGGGCCGAGGCCAATTGTATGAGGTTCAACAAGGCCAAGTGCCGGGTCCTGCACTTTGGCCACAACAACCCCATGCAGCGCTACAGGCTTGGGGAAGAGTGGCTGGAAAGCTGCCTGTCAGAAAAGGACCTGGGGGTGTTGGTCGACAGCCGGCTGAACATGAGCCGGCAGTGTGCCCAGGCGGCCAAGAAGGCCAATGGCATCCTGACCTGTATCAGAAATAGTGTGGCCAGCAGGAGTAGGGAAGTGATCGTGCCCCTGTACTCGGCACTGGTAAGGCTGCACCTCGAATACTGTGTTCAGTTTTGGGCCCCTCACTACAAGAAGGACGTCGAGGTGTTGGAGCGTGTCCAGAGAAGGGCAACAAAGCTGGTGCGGGGTCTGGAGAACAAGTCCTGTGAGGAGCGGCTGAGGGAACTGGGGTTGTTTAGCTTGGAGAAAAGGAGGCTGAGGGGAGACCTCATCGCTCTCTACAACTCCCTGAAAGGAGGTTGTAGCGAGGTGGGTGTTGGTCTCTTCTCCCAAGTAACTAGTGATAGGACGAGAGGAAATGGCCTCAAGTTGCGCCAGGGGAGGTTTAGATTGGATGTAAGGAAAAATTTCTTTACTGAAAGAGTGGTTAAATGTTGGAACAGGCTGCCCAGGGAAGTGGTTGAGTCCCCATCCCTGGAGGTATTTAAAAGACGTGTAGATGAGGCGCTTAGGGACATGGTTTAGTGGGCATGGTGGTGTTGGGTTGACAGTTGGACTCAAGGATCTTAGAGGTCTTTTCCAGCCTAAATGATTCTATGATTCTATAAGTCTTTTGATCACTGAAGCTCCTGTGATGACAAACCCAAACTCAAACTCTGTGATTAGAGTGTGTTCCTTTAGAGCAGGGATGGAGAACCTTCTTGTTGCTGGGGCCTGGGAGACCATACAAACACCTGTACTGGTCTGCTCATTAAGGGTTTCCCAGGGATGTCAGTCAGTAACTGCTCAGCCTGGGTGAAATGAAGAGACACATCTGGCCTTCAAGCTGTAGAATCTCAGATTCTGTTCTAGAAAATTCAGTAGCAGAATTGCATGATATTATTTTAAGAGCACCATTAATAGTTTTTAATGTTGTTAAAGCAGCTAATATGACAAAAGAGATTACATAAAAGCACATTTCACTTTATGGTGCTTTAGTATAGAAAGTTGCTATATAATTAGAAATAAAAACTCAGTAAATTAATGAGATCTTTTTATTGAAATCTTATCTCGTTCAATCCACAATGTAGCACACATGAACTAACAGTTACAATATCATATTAACCTCATGTGTAATGGGATACAAAGGGGAAAACAATGAAGCATCCATCTATGAGCATTAAGACATTTATCTGTGAAATTATGGTTATGTTGTTTTTCTTCAGATGTTGACTACTATTTAGTGCATTTCTCAAAAAGCAAAGTATAATGATCTGTAAATATGCTGTGGATATATAGTTCAGTCTTCACAATAAACAACTGCTAGCAGAGTGAATTGTAATTCACTCAAGTTCACTAAATATTTGTTCACTGCTTTTTGATCCAGAGAAGAGCCTTGCATTGTTCTTATATGGTACCTTAATAAATTAATGTAATAACTTAAATTTATAACAGTGGTGAAACGTAGTGCAGCTGCTATTAATTGTGAAATCTTACAGTCCTGTTTAAAATCTCATTAATTTTTTTTCTTAAAGCTGCCACTTTTCACATCATGCAAGTGGATCAGACTGTCTACTGTCTTTAGCTTAAAAGGAAGGAGGTATTTTGTTTCTCTGGCCACATTAAACATGCTGAAAAGGTACTGTCCTTTTTAAGTGGGGCTTATCATTCTCTGATCAGAAGTGCAATGCTTGCCAGTGAACTAAGAAGGAGCAGAAAGGAAAGAAAATCTTTCTGGATCAAGATATATAACCACCTCCAAATTTACTTTGGCCTGGACTTGGGCTTTATCTGTGTGTCGTGGTTTAACCTCAGTCGGCAACTGAGCACCACACAGCTGCTCGCTCACTCCCCCCCCCCCCCCGCCCCCACGGTGGGATGGGGGAGAGAATTGGAAGATTAAAAGTGAGAAAAACTCGTGGGTTGAGATAAAAACAGTTTAATAATTGAAATAAAATAATAACAATAATAATAATGTAATAATAATTAATAATAATAATAATAATATACAAAGCAAGTGATGCACAGTGCAGTTGCTCACCACCCGCCGACTGATGCCCAGCCAGTCCCCGAGCAGCAGCCCCCCCGGCCAGCTTTCCCCAGTTTACGTATTGAGCATGACGTCACATGGTATGGAATGTCCCTGTGGCCAGTTTGGGTCAGCTGTCCTGGCTGTGCCCCCTCCCAGCTTCTTGTGCACCTCCAGCCTTCTCCGTCGGTAGAGCATGGAAAACTAAAAAAGTCCTTGGCTAGTGTAAGCATTACCTCGCAACAACTAAAACATCGGTGTGTTATCAACATTGTTCTCATCCTAAATCCAAAACACAGCACTGTACCAGCTACTAGGAAGGAAATTAACTCTATCCCTGCTGAAACCAGGACACCATGGCAAGACTTTTCCTATCTGTAGAGTGACTATTTTAAGAACAACAATACAAGCTTTGGCATGAGGTTTTGACTAGCTACCTTATTGCTGATCACTAGAAAATGCCTCTGACGTTCAAAAAGGTTGTTGAAATTGTCTGTGAATGTTTTCAGCAGGAGAGGATGCCTGTATGAAGTAGCACTAACAAGGACGGGAACTTGTGTCGTCCCCACTGGTTTTACTCATCAGCCTTTGTTAAATGAAACGTTGTGAGCTGGGATCGGGAGGGGAGTTGGCTTTTGTACGTTAAACTCCACAGCGGTCTGTGAAGCAAATTTTGTAATGAAAGCCTTGAAAATGTTCTTGACCTGTTGTAGGAAAGGATTACTAGGAGGCAGTTCCTGCATCTATTTTCACAGCGTAAGCTTCCTGATAAATAGTGACCTTGAGATCTTTTGTACTGCCTGTTCTGAAAGTCTTTGGTAAGGGTAAAGAACTGAATGGCTTTAGATTTACAAAAAGATAATAATCACCTGATGATTTTTAAGAAGCAAATAATTAGCTTAGCCAAAGCTTGTGTAGGCTGAAGGATTTATAATCTTCAGTGTAAACTACTAGCAGCAGGAGTCTTAAGGATCTATGAATTAAGGTTTCTGCCACAAAACCACCTCAGATTTGAAGGAAGAAAAGAGCTCAACAAGATTGGTTTGCTTATGGAGAAAAATGTCTGAGGAGCTGACCTCATTTTTACTGGGTGATGGATGTAGTTATTTAAACATATCTATCAGGAGGAAATTATTGAAATGGCTATGTTAACCATTCGGTAGCAGACTCAGAAAGAGATGGCATTGTGCCTATCCCAAGGCCCAGGGATTTTCAGAATTTTAGGAATCTTCCATAGGATTCTGTGGTCATGAGCTCTTGATTTTGGTGCCACCGAAGCAACTGTGTGACGTAACCTTAAACATGAATAGCTGGCAAACAGGAGACATGTCTCTGCTAGTTTTCTGGGGACAGATTGATGGGCTTTTTGTTTAACAGTTTACATAGTCATGATGTGCTCAGTAAGAGCTCTGTCTGGTCAGACTTTGACAGCAGAGGGTCAGATGTTTCACTGACACTCTGTGTAGTTCTGCTAATCTCAGCAGGATTTGTGGGGATATTAGTGCAGTAAGTGGTTTATTAGGAGAGATAATTAGCACAGAGCAGATGAGGATTCCATAAATGAGAATTGGTCTGCATCACTGAAACCTAGTTACGTGACATGGCAAGTCCACTTGTTGAGCCTTCTTACCTCTCAGCTCCCTGGTTCTTGTACATCCATCAGCACACACCCAGGATGGGCAAATCCAGTTGAGGAACAGCCATTTCTGATGAGACTTACCTGGATGATATGGTAATATGAACTTCAAAAAGCAACACGCGCGCGCAGTTTCAGTGTCTCCTGCAATGGGAGCTAGCAGGCAGCTGGAACAGACATGGGCAGCAGGGCAGTGAGCTGGGGAGCAAGGAGGCACTGGGGAAAAGCAAACCTCAGCTGATCTGTCAAAAGACTCCAGCTACAGTCCTTGGAATTTGCTGCAGACAGAGAAAGCTTTTTGGTCTACAGTCCACCAGGAAATTGAGCTTTCCTCAGGTGGGAATTTAGATTTGCAGGTGAAAGGAGAAAATAAAGCATATGTATAGCATGAAAAATGTCAGAATCTAGGCTACATTGAAAGAAATAACAAATCATTTTGTTTGCTCATTCCAGGCTTACCTACAGATTGACAGACAAAAGCTACTTCAAATGAATACATTTTCATCAAAGCAAGTAGTATTTTTAGACTCTTTCTGTGTTATTAAATATGCGTGAGACTAAGAGTCCAGTGCTGCTCACATGGGAATGAGCGAGTGGTTCTGATTGCGGGGGGAGACCTGTTGGACTCCTATTGCCTCCCAGTACCCGGAGCCTTCCCTTGAATGGCATGTGATTTCCCTCCCACCTTCCTCAATCTGGTCAAACTCTTGGAAATTATGGCAGCACAGTTTGTCTCCTATACACTGATCCGGAAGGGAGACTTTCATCGAAGCACTGTAGAATAACATTTATACATGTAATATTAAAGCTAATCTAGGAAACTACTGTACTGAGTAGGTTAGCATTGTTATGACCCATGTGTCTTTGCTTACTAATGGTATTTTTTACCAGGCACTGAGATAAAAGATATTTTTTAACTCTTCTTCACAGCTTGCTTTTCTAGCCATACATCTGATAAATTTGTATTACATTAGTTTCCCACAATAGGAAATCACTTCAAAATTCGGGGGAAGGTATCAAGGAAACTGTACTTTCAAAATCACATTTTTGAAACTAAATATAATTTGTTAAGGAAAAAAGACACCACTGATTCCCTGATCACTCAGTATACAAGACTATCTGACTGGTAATTTGTTAATGTACTGTCAGGGTATCCTCAGATATGAGTATTGCCATTTATTAACCACAGACCCCCAGGTGAGGATTTGAAGCGATGCACACTTCCAGTACAGAGGAAACAATCCTGCAGCACAATCTCCTTCCCCATGTTTCCAGTACCATGGGTACCTAGGGTTTACCTTGAAACTATTTAGCAAGCTTATGATACCATAGTTGTCTCACTGTGCAGACTAGCCTTCGGCCAGCCTGTGTTCTGTTACCGATGACAAAAGCCAGCGCATTTGGAAGGGTTAGTCAATTCTTCCAAGAATTTGTTGCCTTTCATGGCAAGAGTCTTCTTGACAGTGTATTTGCTATTACAAAATTATTTCCTGAAATGGAAAATGTGGGAGATACCCTATTATCTACACTTTGATTTATTGCAAGTGTGGTGGGAAGGAGTTAAGATATTTTGATGGCTATCGGTGATATGTGGCCAAGTCTGTTGGCTACACATAGGATGGGGACTCTCAGAAGTATTCATACACCCAAATAATTGCCAGAACTTCTTTTTCTAATTGTTGTACCTTTTCACTGGACAGGACATGATGCGTATGATGCAGGTCTCGCCATGCCATTGTCATACTGTTGACATGGCATGGCTCTCAGCCCAGGTTTGCTCAGGTTCAAGATGGTCAGGCTCAATAAAACAAAAGATCATCCTGATTTCAGTGAGCATCTTCTGGACTTCACGTCTATTCTATGCTGAGGTCTTGAGAAATCACTTGGGAAGCAGATAATGACTGATTTGGAGACTTTCAGCTGGGATGTGGTTTAGAAAGCTGTTCATTTCTCTCTCTCAGTTGGGTTTTATCCTTTCTAGCCAAGAGCCAGTAACGAGTGGTACGAGTGCATCTAAATACAAATTGTGAGGTCTTGGGCCTTAAGTGTTGATGTTCTTTCTTCAGTCATCTTTCCTGATGTGGAAATAAAACCTGCACTCAGTGTTTGTGTGTGTGCCCTTGTGTCAAGTGTGAAGTGTAGGCTCTCTTTTGTATTGACATGGTGCCATACATGTGCCATTGGTACATTTTCACTGGTTTTGGTAGAATCACGTCAGTTTACAAACTCAAAGTAACTAGTATCATGTTTGCTGTTACTCCAGAAAAAGCAGATAAGACATAATCGCTGCACCATAGGAGGGCAATATACTTCATAAGAGCTTGACCTGTTATCTTTCTGATGTAGCTTTCGTATCACAATGAAAATTATCAGTCTGGAACAGAACAGTTTGACAGGATGACTCAGTAGAGCCACAAAATGACAGATGCTAGAAATAAAAAATAAACAAACCTGCCAGAAGCAGGATCCTCCACCTGTTGTTCCTGCCACTTACACAGTCAGCTGATAGTTTGGGGGCCATGTTTTCTGTTGACAGGACAGATTATTGATAGGACATGAAAATTTAGTATGGTTTTATTTATTTTCTAAGATTACACATTACATCTCAGGATGTAACTTCTACAGCAGCGGCCACGTGGCTTTGCTTGTGAAGCAGCATGCTCTGTCTCTCTGCTTCAGATCCACTTGCAGCATCACTTCTCTTCCCAGCTGCTGGGCTGCGTTTGGCTCTCAGCTCTCAGTGTTTGTAACCAAGCCCTCCGCTCATCCATTTATATGGAGCCAGCCCCCCCCCCAAAAAAAAAAACCCTCAGACCAAATAGCTTAATTCTCCCCAGACTTGGCGGTGCAACCAGCAGAGTTGGGAGTTACCTGCGGTGGCCTCCAGGCAGTTCATTCAACCTGAACTGTGCCTTCTGTACTCTGTAAAAAGGATGGCTATTGCATATCGTCTTTAAAGCTGCCTGTAGCAGTCTGTGGGTCAAGGCAGCATTGTGTCTTGCAGCAAAGCAGGTAGAGCACATTGCAGTGTTCTGTCTGATCTGCCTGTAAACAGAGCTGATGACGTGTCTCAGAAAATGATGGTTTGATTATCCAACAACAGCACATAAAAGCGGATTGCATATGCTGAATGGTTTTAGCTGGGAGAAGAGCTAGAAGATGCTGAGGAAGATGGTTAAGTTTCTTCTTCTACCTTAGATCAGAGGCCATTGTCCTGGTTTCGGCAGGGATAGAGTTAATTTCCTTCCTAGTAGCTGGTACAGTGCTGTGTTTTGGATTTAGGATGAGAACAAAGTTGATAACGCACCGATGTTTTAGTTGTTGCTAAGTAGTGCTTACACTAGCCAAGGACTTTTTTAGTTTTCCATGCTCTACCGACTGAGAAGGCTGGAGGTGCACAAGAAGCTGGGAGGGGGCACAGCCAAACTGGCCAAAGAAACATTCCATGCCATGTGACGTCATGCTCAGTACATGAACTGGGGAAAGCTGGCCGGGGGGGGCCGCTGCTCGGGGACTGGCTGGGCATCGGTCGGCGGGTGGTGAGCAATTGCATTGTGCATCACTTGTTTTGTGTATCATTATTATTATTATCATATTATTATTATTATTATCATTTTATTTCAATTATTAAACTGTTTTTATCTCAACCCACGAGTTTTTCTCACTTTTACTCTTCCAATTCTCTCCCCCATCCCACCGGGCGGGGGGAGTGAGCGAGCGGCTGCGTGGTGCTTAGTTACCGACTGAGGTTAAACCACGACAGCCATACATCTCAAACAGTGCCCTAAGCTTCTACCAGGGCACTGCCTGGCACTACGAGGCATTTTGGGGTTACACAGGACAGGAGGAGTCTTCAGTTGGCACTGTCTTATTTGATACTCATAATTAAACATTAATTTGCTCAGGGATTTGAATCCAGGGCTACATCTATATTCATAAAGTAGCATCAGACAACATTCCTTGGCACTGGAACTCCATCATCTGTCCTGCTGAATTGTTCTAGTGGTCCCTGGCTTGCCCTTGGCCCGTGCTAACTTGAATGCTCCCAAGCCGTTTCCCAGCATGGTTCAAGAGTTGGCACAGGCCGTTGCAGTGGGCAGCTTGCATGCAGCCCTGTGTTGGAGGGTAATAGTACGGATGCCGTCTGTTCTGTGCCGGTTGGCATCAGTGCCAGGGACAACCCTGGGCATATTTAATTTCCTAGTATAGGTGCAGCCCACCAGCTCCACTTCCTACCTCCCTGTGAGAAATCTCTCTCATTTGTTCAATACGTTTTTCAACCCAATATATAGATATAGAACAGTGCAAAAAAGGGGGACTGAGCATTGTCATTTGAATTGAGAACTCCCCAATTTTCTGATGGAGGGTACCAGTCATCAGACAATACGTGTTCGCTGAGGCAATTTGGTCTCATATTGCAGCGATCAACTTTTTTATGGTGAACTTTGATAGTATATGAGTCAGAGGTACAGGAAGGAGAATGACCCGCCAGCCTGGTGAGTAGGCATGCTTTTGGGAGGGGAAACTCCTGGGCACTCGTCTCTGCTTTGATACATGTTCAATAATACATAGGAGATGAGAGGAGACGGAGCACGTCTGCTAGTGTTGTGGTGAGCAATGCGGGTTTGGATTCACGTTGCGGCAGGAAGATGAGGGAATTGCAACTCTGGAGCTCATGCTCTGGTTGAGTACTTTTATGCCACAGCCTCTGGAAAGGAGATTTTCAACACTACACATCTTACCCAGCTTTCCTTACAGCTTCTCAGAAAAAGGATTTTTGAAAAAAAAAGTGTAAATGTTGGGTTACATGTAGGCCTACATGTTCAAGGTAGAAATGGTGGTGGTGGTGGACACTTATTTTTGTGAAAAAGATGAGAAAAAAAGAAATGTGGTTTGATCCAAATTGGGGGGGGGGTTGACTGCTGTATTGCAAAATGTTATTTGTTTCACTGTGCTTAGATCAATAATGTAGTAGCAGCCCACTCCTCTCCCTTAGAAAACTGTCTCACAGTCAGCATTTAATGAGCTAGTACGGGAAAAAATATAATGGGTCCTGCCTTGTTATGTCCAGAAAAGGCTCACATGTTGGCTTTCAGTAGAATCACCAAGAATTGACTTTGGAGAGCCAAAATACAAAGAAAAGAAAAGTTTCTAGTAGTTCTCAACTGGTTTGTATGATTTCT
Organism: Aptenodytes patagonicus; assembly: GCF_965638725.1. Classification (NCBI taxonomy): domain Eukaryota; kingdom Metazoa; phylum Chordata; class Aves; order Sphenisciformes; family Spheniscidae; genus Aptenodytes; species Aptenodytes patagonicus. The sequence continues at coordinate 153,056,268 of NC_134950.1, forward strand.
GCAATTCTTAAAGCTTCATAAATGTGTGATATTTTTCTCAAATGGCAAACTGTATCTGTGAAAAGATGGTGTTTTCCAGTGCATTACAAAAAGAATACCTTTTCATTCCCTTCAAAGAAGCTAAGTATTGATTGGCATTCACAACAGGGAGGAGAAAAGCCTTCGCTTATTGATTTTTAGTGTTCTAAAAACAAGGATTTACCGGTGCTGCCGTGGAATGATAGTGGAGTGGCTGAGCAATGCGGAGGGAGTCGCCTGCCTTGCCTCTGTGGAGTTGTCTGTCTATCCTGCCTGAAGTCTTTGGGAAGCTGCTTACAACGTAAAACACTTAGCATCTGTAAAGGGAGAGCAGAACATCTATCAAACATGGAAAGATCAAAAACTGTGACTCCCTGCGGAGTAACTGTTGGGAGGGAAACAGCTGACTAATGTTGAACATATTCAGATCTCTGACTTCACCTAATGCACACTGTGAAGGCTGTGTTTGTAGTCAAACGATGATTCATTTTTATGGATGTGGAAAAGCTTTTGTGCTTCTGCCTTAAAAGACACTGGTCTATTATTTTTTTGAGAGGCAGCGCCAGTTGCTTCTGCCTTCTCTTAAGCAAATATAAAGATAAATATTAATCTGGAGTGTGAATTTTTTTTGCTGAAAAGGCGGGCCTGGCCACGGAACGGCTTGGGAGATGGCTTGGTGCTTGGTACACTGAAAAGACTTGAGAGCTGACGAGAGCATTTAAAAACTCAACTTTCTGAAAAAATTGAAGTTCCCTAAACCTCAATGATAATTTGTCCCTTCATGGATATCAAGAGTATTCACTGGACGTGCTCATGCTCAGAAACCAGGAACCACCATGGTTTGGAGGACAAAATCACTGAAACAGCTCACCTTTTCACTTTGAAAGGCTCCTCACACCAATCTCTAAAAAAGCCTTTAAACTGCAGCTCATCTGCTTCAAAAGGTTTGGGTACATAAAAACTTCAGTGATAGCCTTTCCTCACTGCCCAGCCTTAGGAACTTGGCAGGGTCAAGGCAGGAGCACTGCAATGACAGGAGCACTGCAATGGTAGCAGCAGCCCCTGTAGCATCCTTTTCTCGTAGGAAAACACCAGGAGAAGGTTAGATGCTTCTGTCAGATCCTGTGCTGCAGGCAACAGAAAGAGAGATTCTGTGCTACGTGAAGAGTCAAACTACTCCCTCTTCCTGAGCCAATTTCCTCAAATTTGGTTGCTCTCATGCTCTCAGCAGGACCTTTTTCTGCTTTAGTAGGTGGTGGTGGGTAGAAAATGCAGGTGAGATTTCCTTGAACAGTTCTTGGCAGGAGTAAACCTATCCTAATAGTAAGTGCAAATATTTTTAAAGTGAGTGCTACATGTTCAATGGCTGCTACATGGTATATGTGCCTGACATATGATTGGCTTTTCTTATGATGGTTCTGAAAAACAGCTTGAAAAACATGTTGTTGCCTCTAAACAAGTCAGAAAACGCTTAATTAGCAAAGTGCCTTCCACAGTTATTTCTATGAGGAGTAAGGTATTGTCTCAGAAGCATCAAACTCAATGGGAAAAATACGCAAGAAGTGCTAATTTTTTCTCTGGAAATAGTATGATTGGGGATGAGCAGTGTCGTGGTTTAACCTCAGTCGGCAACTAAGCACCACGCAGCCGCTCACTCACTCCCCCCGCCCGGTGGGATGGGGGAGAGAATTGGAAGAGCACAAGTTAGAAAAAACTCGTGGGTTGAGATAAAAACAGTTTAATAATTGAAATAAAATGATAATAATAATAATATGATAATAATAATAATAATACACAAAGCAAGTGATGCACAGTGCAATTGCTCACCACCCGCTGACCGATGCCCAGCCAGTCCCCGAGCAGCGGCCCCCCCGGCCAGCTTTCCCCAGTTTATGTACTGAGCATGACGTCACATGGAATGTTTCTTTGGCCAGTTTGGCTGTGCCCCCTCCCAGCTTCTTGTGCACCTCCAGCCTTCTCAGTCGGTAGAGCATGGAAAACTAAAAAAGTCCTTGACTAGTGTAAGCACTACTTAGCAACAACTAAAACATCGGTGTGTTATCAACTTTGTTCTCATCCTAAATCCAAAACATAGCACTGTACCAGCTACTAGGAAGGAAATTAACTCTACCCCTGCCAAAACCAGGACAAGCAGACACAGCATCAAAACAAAATGAAATCTCACACACATGGTTGCTATTTTATGGAAGTGACCTTCCCTTTTCCAAAGACAGGATTCTTCCATGGGGAGCTGGAAGGTACAAAACAGCTTGACAACACAGCATGTGAATGCATGCCTCTAACATAAGCATAGCTAATATTTTCTGTTAGTGCTGTGTAGCACTCTCTGGGCAGCAATCAGTTCCATTTAAATACGATGAATATGAAAGTAATAATGTTTCAAATTTCACTCTTGTACATACTGTCAGGGGATAGAACGTTGATAATTTTTTTCAATAATCTGATGGTGAAATAAAATGAAAGTCTAATTCCTATGAGACGGCTAGTGCTCTTTTTAATTCTGCACTGTCTGAATTTTTCAGGGTTTTGAAGGTATTCCTGTCCCGAACTGCTCAGCGTATTCCATACATGACAGGTGGACGAGTGATGAGGATGCTGGCTGTTATTCTCCTGATAGTCTTTTGGTTTCTTGTTGGCTGGACTTCTGCAATAACCCAAAATTTGGAGAGAAACATTCCACTCATTGGTCAAGGGCAAACATCTGACCACCTGATCTTCAATATGTGCCTCATAGACCGCTGGGATTACATGATGGCTGTTGGTATGTTCATTTTCTAGCTTATCTTTTAATTTCTAAAATAAAGCTTGGTTGCCTTTTCATTTTTCTTCTTTCAGAATATCTTAAAGTTTGTCAGACTGCGTAACATCACGTGAAAAGCTTCTAGGGAAAAGAAATACTGGCTTTTTTTTTTTTTTAAATTGGCTGAGAAGTAAAACATTTAAAATATACTGAGACTTTTATGACTTTCAAAGGTTTGTAACTTGGATTGTAGTAACAAAGTGATGGGTGCTCAAGAAATTTCGTCTTTGAAGGCAGAAGATACGCTCTTCTACACTATTAAAGGGAGAAATTCTGACTAGAATAACAGAAGCTTTTTGCTTCTGCACCACGGAACTGGGCAGAGCTCTTGTGTGTGAGGAGGGAAAGAACTTGCAAGACCACTCTTTCATAACCTTACAGAAATTAGTATCAAAGTAATGGGAATAGGAAATGCACTTCAAACGTCCCAACTTAACGTATTTGTTAGATGTGCTCTCAATGCATGGGATAGGCAGGAGCTAAAAAATGACATGCTGCAGAACTCATACGGAGGAGGAAAATGACACATTTTTGTTTCCTTAATTTTATAACAAACAGTGGGTTCCCCATGCCAAGGTGCAGTTATACAGTGTAATGTGCTTCCTCCCCATGGCCGGACAGCTTCAGTGCTTCTGCACCTAGAGCCGTTGTTTCTAGTACAGCCCAGGTGTACCACCCACTATCTCAAATACATCAGTGTTGTGAAATCTGAAACAAATTCTTACCTTTCTGCCCTTTCCCTGCTTCCCCCATGGACGTCCCACTGACAGAGCTCCGCTGCTGAGGATTAGGGAGAGGTAATGGTGGCTCCTCCACATGAGAGTGCAGATGGATAGAAGCAGCCTGGGGGTATGAGGGGTGTTTTCTCTGAAAGTGATGTACAGAAAGCCAGCGCATAGTAATGCACGGCAGTTTTAAAGGGCAGAACACTGCTGCCAGCTTCACCAAGGACTTTCCGTGGCTCTAAGGTGCCCCTGTGCTCTGCTCTTCTCTCCTTCGTGTAAGATCTCAGAGGCAGTCAGGCACACTGGTACCCCATGTGTCGGTATGCTCACTGGTAAACCACGCAGGGAGGAGTATAAAGGAGTACATTTTGAAACACGTCTCAGTTTGGGCCCTTTTGGAGCCCTGATAAAATGATAAAATTATTTACTGATAAAATGTAGCTATACTTTGCAGTAATGGAATAGTACTATTGCCAGAGATGATGTAAAATTAATAACGAAAGAGAATTAAATGTGGAACACTTGATGATGTCATCTGCACTAATCCATTTTGCATCAAAATGTTACTGCATTTCACAGCCAGTAATACAGTGTAGTTTTATTAAAACTTTGATCGTGGTGGTTGTTGCATAATGGCAAACAAATGTTTTTATTCTCTGGGTTTTATAGCTATGGTAGTGAAGTGATTAACAACTCAGATCTTAATGCCTAATTATGATCAGTAGTCCCTTTTTGGTAAGAAATTGCGTAAGTTGCTGTCTGCCTAGTGTTGGAAAAAACAAGGATAATTTTTTAAGGTATATTTACGTTTAAAGGGATTTTTAACATTTTTCAAAATACACTCAAGGGCAGTAGAGACAAAGCCAGCTCTCAAGCTTGAACAAAACTGGGCAGAATTTCTTATGTTCTGTCATTTTGCATTCTTACCCAAACTACCTTATAAGAAGAGTTATGTTTGTGCAAGTCTTCTGTAAACTATGCAGCCACATTAGTGGTACCAGGAGATGTACACCTACAAGTCTGTACTAACATGTGTGTGTCTATATATATACTTATATATATGTGTGTATGTATGTGTGTGTATAGGCACTTCAAGATTTTTATTGTTAATAGCAGTCTGAAAAGCTTACGGCCAGTAGGAACTAGTTCCAAAATTAGATACTTTATCTCAGAGATGTGTCAGGAGAAATACCCATAACGCAGAACCCCTTTTATTCCTATAATTGGGAGCAGCCTTGCAAAAGAGTCTATGTGATAAATTAATGAATAGATTATGATATTTATTTTAAATGCTAAAATAAAAATGCTGGATGATAATTTGTGAAAGGCTTGTTATTTCATTTAATTTAATCAGGCACAGTATTTTATCTAAAACTAGTGAGTGTTTTGGAGTATATTCCATCACCTGTAGCCCTTGCTGGAATACCTCCCTGTTTCACTCAGCTGTCAACGCTGTACTGAAATGTGGAGAGGGAATTTTCAAGGTCGCAGATTAGTGAAGTGAGAATTAACAAGGCTCTGTTAGAAAGTCGTAATGAGATGAATCCTTTATGCTACCAGAGATTATTGGAGTTAGGTTTTACGAAGCATTTTCCATACTAATCATGCTACTTAGGCTCTATCTCTGTAGACTTTCATTGGAGTGAATGTTTTATATTTACATTTCCATTAAGTTTAAGAGGATGCTCTCTGTGAGAGAAGTAGGGACTTAGACACAGGTTCTCACCATTTCTAGCATTGCCTCTGCACTCTGTGATATGCTGATGAGAAAAATTAGCATTCGCTAAATCTTATTTTATCTACATAACATAATGTAAGTTAGTATGCATTTTCCTTGAGGTTGGATACTTGTGGGTAGCTTAGTTGTCACTTGCCTAGATTCTTTTATTTCCTTTGTGTTCGTTTCTGCATCGCTTTCAAGGTTGGGGCATCTGTCTTGTTGACGAGCCATGGCATGGTTGACAATCTGAGATTTTGGAGAAAGACCTGAGGGCTTGAAAACACTCACCCACTGTCAAACCACAACACCCACAAAGCCTTTTTCCTATGGCCTGAATATATTCTATACTTCTACCTGTCACAGCTAGATTCCAAGTTAGAAAAAAAATCAAGTGATAAACTTTTGGTACCTAAGGGCTCGCAGTGTCACAAATCAAACTATTATTCTTTATCCTGAGGGAAAAATCCTGTAAGTGAAACAGGTATCAGCACAGGATTTAAAAGAACTTCCTACAAACTGGAAAAAAAGGCAAAATAATAAGCTTAATGAACAAAACCCCAGGCAGGAGAGAAAGGCAGGCAGAGAGATAAACATGCATGCACAAACACAAATAAAAAGCAGAGGTGAAATCTTGGCAGGTGGATGTTCCTGACTTCAGCAGGGCCAGGGTTTCACCCAGCACGGATAGGATTTGAACTGTAGTTTTTAAAAATCCCCCCATGCATTCTGTGTGTATTTTTCAATGTTCTATTTTAAACCAGAAGTGAATGGCAGGTATTAACTAAGTGCAGGGAGGTAGTTTCCTGCAGCACCGGTTTGATTCCTGGCTGGCAGGAGCTGGGCTGCTCCCGCGCAGCTGGCCTGAGCTGCTGCAGTAGCCCACTCATCAGTGGGTCACGCTTTGGGTCCTGGGCATCAAGAGGATTTCAAACGTGAGGCTGCGTCATGGTTACTGAATGCCCTCAGCCAGGAAAAGGAACAAAATAAGTATTTCAGGCTGTTCCCAAAAGAGCTCCCTCCCACTCTTCATTTGTTGCTATTTAACCTATATCATCTTTGCATCTAAAGAGGGTATGAGTTGCCAGGACAGGCTCTGACAGATTGGGCATTAAGACTGCCTATACAGTTTTGAGCTATGGCATTGTAATACAGCCTTACGAGGCCCTTTATTAAATTTTCTACAGGCCCTCTGCTGAATTCAGCGAATGAGTGATTGTTATTTCTTTTTGTTATCCCCATTTGATGTGGCCCTATGCCATATTCGGGGTGTGTTGTTCAGAGCATGCAATGAATAAAGAACTGTTCATTTCCAAATGGGCATTTTTAAGCCGTGTTCTCCTTAGCATCGATGTACAAAGATTAAAGCCAAAATTAACAGTAGCTATCCATTTTGAGTGTCTGTCTTGAGACATCTGGGGACTGTTTTTTCAGAGTACTGTTTGTAGCCTCCTCTATGTGGAAAGCACAACCAGGAGGCACTTGTTAGAATTCAGCACTGATGAAGATCTGGCTACAGTTCTCACATTAGATACTCAGAAAATGTATCATGTAAAAATAGTGATCACTTGTGAAAAGCTTACTCTAAGTGATAAGACCAGGGCTGTATAAAATGTTTGCAGCAGAAATAGGAAAAGAATCCTGTTTTCTGAAGGAGCCTTCAGCTCTGTCCCTTTCCTGCTTGTAAGCCACTCCTCCTGCCACCATGTACACCTCTTTCACAGTCCGCATCACCAGCACTGTGTGTGGTTTCTGTCCCTCATCTCTAGGATATGGTAAACCTGGAAAAGGTATGGGGAAGAGCAACAAACCTGATGAGTGGTGCAGAATGTCTCCTCTATGAAAAGAGACTAAATCAAGTGGGACAATTCACTCATCTCATATTAGCTGTTTATTCCAATTTAATTTAAAATAAAACATGCTCAATGATGATGGAGAATGGAGCTTTTAAAAAAAAAAATTTTTTTTTTTTTAAACAATGACCAGCCAACATTTTTCTGTTTTCCTTTCTCAAAAATAGCTGGAACAGGTTGAGCAGTTTGGGTTGCATTACCCCCTGCAGTAATGTTGCTTTTTCTTGGTATCTGCTACATCACAGGTGAAATCCTGTAGCCTTTATTTAGGCACCATTTCTACAAAGTATTTCTGCTAAGGAAACCATATTTGGGTTACCTTAGCTGCATGTTTGTATATTGGTAAATGTGATATTCAGATTCTTCTGCAAGCCACCTGCGGGAGGTGATGGCTTTGGGAGAGGCTGGAAGATGCCCTGACTTGATCTTGTCTTTGCACCACCCTTTTTTTAATCCACTTCTTGTACTGCTCCAAGTCTTTCCAGCCCTTCAAGTACTTTGGAGACCATTGGCATTTGTTTGCATCCTCTATAAGATGTGAGAGTAGAGGTCCCACACTCAGCTTGCTTTCAGCTGCTGGTGGCAGAACTTTCTAATTCTGTTCTCCCTCTTTCATCTGCACACACGTGAAGCGGATGATGGGGCACACAGAGACAGAATAGTGGCCAACTGGCTTTAATAACAACAGTGAGCTAGGGAAGGAATGAGGCAGGACAGCACATCTGTGTAGAAAAAGGAATAAAATGCATGAGTATAAGGGCTAAAAGAAATGCAGAAATGAGGGGAGTTCCTGGAGATTGTAGACCTGGGTGCTGGCATATGTTTCGTTCAGTGAGACTCCTAGGCATGTTGCTCACACTCAAGTCAGTGGATATGTCTCCATTGCCAGCAAAAGCCATCTCGAGGTCACCCTCAAGCCATGGGGCCCATAGACCGTGGGTCAGCTTGTCCCTTGCGTTACTTCGAGTGGACCTGCAAGGCAGACTTGTGGCTGTGTGAGGGACGGAGTGTGCTGTGCCCCCCGCCAGCCCATAGACCCCTGCTCTTCTTTCAGCCTTGCACAGCCACAGGCCATGGAAGTTCCAGTAGAAAAAAAAAGTCAGGATTTGGCACTATTCATTGTTACTCCACACATAGGTCTCTGTATTGCTGTGCCTAGCTAATTAAAATGATGCTGAGATATGGTGAGAGAGACAGATAAACCTCTGGTAATTTATAATTTGCTAGCAATAACTCAACACATGATTATACATGTAATCACAGCTCATTGAAATATATGAAAAACCTTTTAGTTGAAGAAAAAAACTTCTGCTATGACATGGTGCAACTCTCACTAGGTGGGAGATTGGACGCAGTGAGGCAGAAAGAGGCTGCGCTGGCTGGCAACACAGGAGCAATCGAGAACACAATTTTTTTCCTATTTTAAAGTGGTGCATGCTCAGCTCCAGCCGGCACCCTAAGTGGATGAATGGATGGAAGAGCCGTGCTTCCAGATCCATAGCTCACTTCATTTCAGTAAAGGGGATTTAAAATGTAGACATTAGTCTGATGAAATGAAGTGTGATGGAGAAGTAGATGAGTTGTTGTAGCTGTTTTATGGATGTAAGTAGAGTTGTAATCAGTAATTTGTGTCCAAAACCTGAGGAAAAAATGGTGTAACTGTTGGAACAGTACTGTTTTACCAACAGTGCAAAGTTCAGAATACCAAACGAACTTAGTCAAGTTGCAGCTGTAATGGGCTCTCCCTTGTTAGTGTAAGGAAAGGAAGCAGAGCATGTCACCGTCTCTGGAGAGCAGTGGCCTGTTCTTGGCCTACGACGGTGCTTTTTAAGCAAATGAGTGTGGTCAGACATAGAACATCATACAGTCATGAAAATGGGCTTTAATCCTTCAGGAGCGTCTTCTTTTTGCAGGTAGCTTTTGGACAGCAGAGTGCAAGCGAGCATGGGCATGGGTATCCTGGCTCCAGGGAGCTCCTTTCAGCAGCTCTAGCCTACCGCCATCTCCACCGAGAGGCTGGCCTGAAGAGGCACAAGAGAAAGGAATTTCTGGCAGGGTAGGAGGGCTGAGAAGCAACCAGGACAGCCTGAAATAACTCACTTTCCTTTCCTGACCATGGCGGATTTAGGATTTAAACTGTTCACAAATCTGGATAAATTTATTTCTGCTGTCATCTTGCAGTGACAGGGTGGCATTATCCCCATTTTACACAGCCAGAGCTGAGGCACGATAAGATTAGGGTTATATGGTCCATTTAATCTGGGTGCCCATTTTGCAATGCCTTTGACTTGGTTACAAATCTATATATAACATGTTATGTATGGTCTCACTGTCTACAAATACAGCCCTGGGTGCTTAGTTCTGCTGCAAATCGCAGCAAAAATGCCTAGGTTGTCACCCAAATAGCAAGAGAAATGCTCTGTGTGATCATCTCTGTGAAGTTTAGCTTGAGTGGGGACTTTTTTCATATGCACAGGAGCTTGAGGTACAGACAAAGTTAGAATTCAGTTGTGCATGTGCACAAGACTGCTTTTTTTCCCCTGCAGTCTTTTCTGTCATTCACTAGACATCTAAATATCATTTAAATGTCATTTGCAACAAATTACAGAGCCAACCTTGATTTATCTCTGGAATTACTCTGTCACATGCATTAAATGTCTGGTGTCTTAAGAAATGATATAGTTAACTGAAGATTATATATGCAAAAGAGAGCAAGTTAAGGCTGCATATGTGGTATTTTTATTTTAGTGCTGTCCAGTTCTTAGAGACAGCAAAGCCGTAGAAGTAAGGATGAAGTACTTTCCTAAGGCCTCTAAGAAGGGTTGGTGTGTAAGCCATGTTCAAAAATCCAGCTTCACATTTCTTGATTTTTCATGTTTCCTTATATGATCTCTGCTTTTCTGAATCCTTTTTTTCTTAACTCTCCTGAAGTCATTCCCTTACTGCCTTTACCCCGTTTGTCATCTGTGGGTGTTCTCTTCCCGTACCCACTCAAGTGTAAGGAGGCTCTCAATGACTTTTCCAAATCTTGAAAGAGAGAAAAGTGGCTTTGATCACTGCTTTCAGCTGCATTTCAGTCATATTTCGCTCTGCAGTTCTGTGCAGCCAGGCGAAGCACAGACATCTGCAGGGCAGGCAATGAGAGGGGATATGCATTAACGCAGGAATTTACTTGTGCTGGGGGCTGGACAGGCAGGAGCGGGTCAGTCTGCATTCGCTGTGCTGTGTAAGGCATGACACAACTCAGCTAATGGACACTGAAAGAAAATGTCACAGAGACTGTCTCTGGATACAGCTTTGCCTTGTACTGGCTTTAAATACGAAAGAATAATTTGCAACACAGACAACTGCATGTTTAGCAAAACCTAGTAAATATATTAACCCAGATCTTCTGAGGAAATGTGGTTAAGTCAATAATACCAACCCCGAGTCTGTTCTTTTCTATAGAGCAGATACATATCACATACTGTGAACATTTATCATTGTCCTTCGTTATCAGAAGATGCAGAATATGAGCCATGGCCTAAACAAATCTCAAGTGAGCAGACATGGCGCACCCTTAGTTGTAACAGGCTGGTGGCATTGGGCATGAGTCTGGTCCAGTGTATTGGATGACCAAGCTAAGTGTTCCAAAATGCTCCATTTTCCAAAAACATGATGGGCATTGCAAAGAAAATGAACGATCGTGGTTTTTAAACACCAAAGAATATAACTAAGCAGGTTGATTACATAGTGCAAAGACCAGATAAAAGGTTATGTGGACAGGAAATACGTAGTGACTAGGAAGAGAGATATTTAAAGATTAATTCATTTGTGCACATGACATATTGAGGCCAGATTACATTTTCATCTCTTACCTTCCATTAATACCTACATCCATTTATGCCTTTAAAGCAACTGTGCCTTTTCTTACTCTCTTATCTATCAGACATTTGCACCCGAAATCTGAATGCCTCGTTTGGACAGTTATAGAATAGCTACTGCAGGTTTTTTCAGAGCTCTTTTATGGTTTATTTTTTTGACTCCACATTTTCTGTCCAGATAGCTGTTGACAGCTCTCTCTCCTAGGAATTTCCATCATTTTTCAGAAGGGGAAAAGAAGGTATTTCTTGTTCTTGTTCTTAATATGTAAAATGGGCTAATTTGTAAGCCTTATGATAAATCATACTTAAAGGAACAAGATCATGTGTTTTGAGCTTTGAGTTTGGTCTTGGCAGGTTTGCAATATGCTAAAATATTCCTTCAGTGGTCAGGAAGTCACTCTTCTACACCAGGCTTGTAGTGGAAAATTATTCAGCAAGCCAAATAGAAATTTCATATCACATCTCACAGATTTTAATCATTAAAGATATTTGGCACAAAACAGTCACTAGTGTGCCATAGACAGAACTAATAAGACCTCAGAGATCAGTGGTACATAAGAACCTTGCTGCATGGTGGCCAGATGTGCTCCATTATCTATCTATCTATCTATCTATCTATCTATCTATCTATCTATCTATCTATCTATCTATCTATCTATCTAATGTATCTATTTGAAGTTAGTTATATCAGTGCTTTTCATTGGTGTAATAAATACATTAATATGTCACTTTATTTTATATTGAGAAACCAAAAAGGTCATATAGAAAACAATACAGCAAAATTTTATAACACCTTCAGGTTTTTGTTACAAATTGCACTAATAGTCTGTAGCTAATTATATGAATTTGATTTCTCCCCTCAAACACAGCTTCTATATGATACATTTAAGCTGTGTAATTAGTGGTTTAGATAACAAATTGGTTTTCTATCAGTCTGTTTTGTTTGTTATTGCTGAGTTAGACTTAGCAAGTTTAGGAACTCTGTTATTTTACCTTGTGTTTTAAAAGCTATTCCCTATTTGTGTTGCATACCAGATGTCACACTAATTATCATCTGCAGACAGGAATGCCAGCTCTGCTCTAAATGTAAAGCTTTTATAAAAGCATTACGCATTAAATGGTGCAAACTACTGTTATGGTCCAGTATATTAATACTTTGAAATCTCCTCTTGTTGTCTTAGGAACTCCTTGTAACTATGATTGTGAAACTGAAAACTGTGAAATTTTCAGAATTAATCAGATCTGGAGATCAAATGCTACCTTCATTCCTACTTAGCCCAGCTCATTGAAATTGGTTTTTATTATGGAGGTGTGGCTTTTTCACTTTCATTTGCTCTCTGAGATACCTATATACAAATCTGTATTTAAAAAAAAAATAATTCTTGTAAATCTTCAAACTTAGACCAGTTTTTTTTTTCTTCTAAGAATAAGCAAAGTTTGGCTCACACTCTTTAGTTTAAGTAGGAATACCTTCAGCACATGGAGTTTTATACATGTGTTTTCATCCTTTTAAAAGCCAAACTTCTTCAAACTTTCAGCTTCTGTTAGCACTTGTAACTGATCTTTTCAATCAATAAGAGACTTGAGGCTCTTCTCACTTCAGCTGAGGAAGAGAAAGAAGAATGTACCATGGGTAGTTTTGTGGAGTATGCCTGTTATTTCACAATTAGCTCACCTATTCAGTTCTGCTGCTAATGTTGCGTTTTTTACTGCAGGGGGACTTTGGATGAAAGGCAAAATGAGAGGAAATAGGCTCTCTGGCATGTTCTGGGGAATACCTGCTGAACTGTATTAATAAGAAGAGTTTCCATAGAATGTAGGACAGTAAGATACAGTGATCTGGCTTCAGCAACCTAATGTTAAACCATTTTCTCCTTTTCAATTTCTTCTAAATCAATACGGAGCAATTAAAGCAATAAATTTCAGTGCTTTGAAGAGCAATACATTTCAGTGCCATGATTCTGCATATGCGAGGCAAGTGTACGTAAAGACAAAAAACAAAACCGCTAGCATTTGTAAAGGAGCCTTTAATCTTATTTCATTGAAGCAAAATTTGTATTCCACTTGCTCAGAGAAGACTTCAGGAGCAAGATGGCTTGGTAGATTGTTGCTGTGTTACTGGTTTTTAAGAAACCAGAGTAATAGACTTCACTGGTAGCATAGCTAATTATCTAGGAATGAAATGGAAGTAGCAGCCAGTTTGCCCAAACAGTGAGTGTATGGGGGATGTGGGAAAGACATACCTGCATACGTGCTTTTGTAGAGCTCAAAACCAGGCTGGGACACATAGTCTCAGAAGATTCATACCATGCTTTTTTCATTTTGACACTCAGTAAGGTCCCAAGTCAAACTATTACTTAGTCAAAAGGTTTATTATTGTTGGGATTTTGGTGAGGAAGAACACAAAAATAGCAGCATGTGTGGATTATGCCTTTTCAGATGTTCGTTTTTATGTAACTGGTAAAACTGTTGGGTTTATGTAGGAGATGTTGTAGTAAAAATGGTGATCTTAAAGCCAGGCCATCTATTTTTGATAAAAGTAAGAAACATGCAAAGTGTTGTTCAAACTGAACTCTTCTCAAAACACAGAGAGATCTGTGTAACTAAATTCATTTTCATTTTACCCAGACTTGTCTCTTACTGACTTTAGCTGAGATTCATAGCAAAACTAAAAGTTTTGAAATGCTGTAACAATATCATATAGGTAATTTACAGCAGTTATGGACTATTAAAAGTGGAGGAACCAGAGGACCTGTTCTCATGAGATATCCAATGCAGAAGTTTTATTTCAATCTGTTGCTAATGGCAGGGTTCACAAGCATTTGTGTCCTTATCCAAACCAGACCAGTAATGATATATTGGTCACTACCATAGAGCGATGTCATTGATCACGAGTTCTAGTTACAGTATAATAACATGTGTTGGCAAAAATAAGTATGAAAAAGAACTGATTTTCTATTATACTACATTTGACTGTAGTTTTTACTGCAAAAATTCAACAAGGCAAAAGCAGTGTATGAGTAACAATGGGATCACACTCAATTTCTGAAGCTGGTCCGGAGCAGTGCCGGCATTGCAGGGGTCTAACATGGAACTGCACATTGCTGGATAACACTCAAACACTTCCAGCCATCATCAACCCAGACTGCGAGGCAAGAGGGACAGGCACCAGCTCTACTCATAGCTAGATGGCAGAGCTGTGGTTTTTTTTCTGGAAGGGGAGTTTTTTCAAGATGAGTATGAAAACATTTCATTTGTATCAAAATCAAAATGATGTCACAGCAGACTGTCCGCTGGAAACTGAAGTCAGAGTACTGCTGGGTGCAGATGAGTTAGCTCTAACAGTATAGTTTAAGCTGATCCTGACCCTTTACTCCTTCTCCTTTCTTTCTTTACTCATTTTTCTCCTAACAGAGAAACATGTCATTTGTTATAATTATATTAGACCCTCGGAAATGACTCATCATATTATGGGCACCAGCAGAATTGACTATCATGAACAGAGGAATTTTTTTAACCCAAAATATATTGTTACATCTGAGTTATAAACCTTTGAAATGAAACTGTTGTCTTAAAAAGCTTGTAGTCTAGTAGTAGCACCGGTATCTGCCTTTATAACAGGAACCAGAGCTACAAATAAAAATACTTGTTATTGTTATGTCAAACTAATGTAGTACCAATTTGAAAAGCAAGCAAGCAAGACATTATTAGACATTGTCTTAAAGTTTGTCAATTGAAAAACTGAAACACCATGAATGTAAAGGTTCCCAACCTGGAAAAAAGAAGTGTGTAAAATTAAAACCAAATATATCACGTACAGTGACAGTATCTGAAAGTGTTTGAATGCCTATGTGTGTACATATATACATGTATGAGTGTATATTGTCTTTGCATAGATACTCACACATACAGAAGATACTATAGTACTTCAAATTTCCTTCCTTTTTCATCTATAAAACTAATTGCAAATTATTTCTTTTTGTTCTTCTCACAGCTGAATTTTTATTCCTCTTGTGGGGTGTTTATCTCTGCTATGCAGTGCGGACAGTCCCATCAGCATTTCATGAGCCACGTTATATGGCTGTTGCAGTTCACAATGAGCTCATTATCTCTGCTATATTCCATACAATTAGGCAAGTGATCTGTAGATCTAGTAATTAACTATTTATCTTTCAGGTTTCATATGGTGCAACTTAAAATGGGTGAATGGGATAGGATGCATAATGGGAGGTCTCATAAATATTTAATTCTGCAAATTAAGTGATTACTAAACTTAAAGCTGTTCCCATAGGATTTAAGAATGTGTACAATCAACTTGTTAATTGTATAATTAGGATTCTTTTCAGTATAGCTAGCTGATATGTTCTTGGATCAAAGTTCAGTATATATGATAAATTAGATATAGCAAAGCTACTGTCTGTCTTCAGTCATCTACATACTGCTCACTGGTTTGTATCCCTAGAAAAACAGCAGGTAAGAATGTTGGTTTATATGAACTTTTCCTGATGTGTAACAGATTGGCGAGGTGCAGCTGTATGTTAAGATAATTATACTGGTTTGTGCATGAAGCATAGTGTTTTATATGCTGACATAAAAAATAATTATGCATGTGATGCTGTAACAGTAATATAAAGCACATGTTGCTGTAACAGTAATATATAGCATGTTTCTTATGAAGTTTATAATGAGCTCTACATTTCATACTTGTAAATTATTAGAGTAGTAACAAATAAATAAGGGTCTTTGCCAGAGCTACATGAAAATTACTATATATGCCTTTCCTACAGAGTACCCTGTAAAAATGAATTGGTCCTAGAAAATTCGAAATAGCAAGATAACATGAATTTCATCTCATCCTGTAAGAGATTTTTATGACTTTCTTATGACATTTTCACGCCTGCCTTTGCCTCCTGACAGACCTTATCTACTAAGTTTTTTTTTTTACATCGCTCCATTGACAGTCTTCAGATACTCTTCTCTGTTCCTTGGTCTGTCTTGGAACTCACATTTCTCCCCGACTTCTTGATGTTTGCTTCCATGAGGCATAATTTTTTCTGAGTAAACATCAGCAAAGCAAATCTTTCATCTCTATTCCTTCCAGGTGCTCTCTTCCCTTATCATTGTTATAAAGTTCACTGCACTTTTCAGGCTTGCAACTTTTTGTTTCCTTCACCTTCTCCTACCCCATATCTCAACGTCCAGATACTCTCAAAATCTTCTTTACTCCCTAACACAAACATCTGCAAAAACAATGTTTAAAATCTGTATATGATGGAAGCATTTTTCTTTTCATTCCTGATAGATATAAAATTCAGTTACAATACTTTTGAATTGATTATAACCAATATGACAGATGCGGGTCTCTCATGCTGGCTAGTCCAGCCTGAGGTTTGCTCATGAATTGCACATACACACGTGCAAAGCGTAGAGAGTGAGATCACACAGACATTAGGAGAAAGATTTAATGAGAAGATAGGAGATGCAGTGGTCAGATACAGGGCTCAGTCAGTTCCAACTTGCTTACATGTCACTAGCCCCTTTTATCCCCCCTTCTTTCCATGCTTGTTCTCCCCCCATCTACCTTAGCCCCCCTCTGTCTCTGTCCTTGTCTTCTCCCAAATAAGCAACTCACCCCTCATTACTTTTTTCCTATTGGTCCCAGTTTTGCTACATCTGTACTCAAATTTGGTATTTCTGATATCATTAGCTAGGTAATCACAGCCTTATATGCTGTTACTGATATGGTTACATCAGTACCGCTGATCTTGCAAGTCCTACTCCCTTGAAGGCTCCCAGTGCTCCCTTCAGTTACCTGTGAAGTTTGGCCACCCTTCAAATAACTGCCCATTAACCACCTGTGAAATCTTGCCATCCCTTACGGCACTGTCTGTAACTTCTGTTCACTTTTTGCTCTGTGGTATGTTATATCCTGTCGTTTCTCACGTCATCTTCAGTAGTTCTCATGTTGTGTTCAGTTAGCTAAATCTCAGGCCTGAGCCTCCTCATATCCCTGTACGCCTCAACAGCAACATCTCTGTAAGAATAATTATAATATTTTATCGTGTTCATGAAACATTTCATTTACAAAGTATTAAACAAGAAACGATGACTGTATTATTATGGTATATAAGCCAGTGTTTCATGCCAGACTATTTCTGTTAACAAAAGCTTCTGCAAAACGTGCAGATGCACACTGTGGACTTGGATAAGTTGCAAATGTAATTTCTATCTGAATGATTTTTGTAAACCTGCAAATTACAGGCCAGTGGTACATCCATTCATCCATTGCACTGCTTACCATTTCTATCTGTGGGAGCTCACTAAAGCAGATAAGCCAAGCATGCTCCAGCTAGCTTTAACTGCAGCGCTTGTTCTACCACTCTTTTAGAAAGCTCAGCAAGGAATTGCTTCATTTGGGAGGTTCAGCCACTCATTTCCTAGCGTTCGCAAGGCTCTTGGGCCCTGGGGTATTGAGCTGGGCGGTCCTGCAATCAAGACCATTTCTCTGCTTCCCGCTAAAATGCATTTTGATTCAGTTCTCTCTTTGATGGCTTATCAGCCACACTCTGTAGCTGCGATCTATGGACATCCTGTATTTATGAAGTGCACTGCAATTTATCATAGTACATGTGCTTACTTAACCTAAAATCATCCATTCAGATCCTTAATGTATGTAAACTGCCATAACTCAGTTCAGGCCAAAGAAGCTGTGACAATATAAACCATCCAAAACCCCAGCTAAATAGAGTGAGAATGATGGAATAAGCAATATCCTTTAAAGTCTGTTGTTTCTCTTTATATTTTGTTTTGGCTTGTTGGTTGGGGGTTTTTTCGGAGTTGTTTTGGAATTGTGGTATGTAAGTAAAGCATGTGGATGTAATTTTTAGTCTGTATGAAAGCAATACAGAACAAAACCAGTTGTGTTTGCTCTTTCAATGCAAAGAAACCTAAGGAACATTAAAAATGTTAAATCTAATGCACTGGAGAAAAGGCAGTGAATTGCAACCCTGAATTCTATTTTCAGATTCGTTCTGGCTTCAAGACTTCAGTCTGACTGGATGCTGATGCTGTTCTTTGCACACACACACCTGACTGTGACAGTCACTGTTGGGCTACTTCTGATCCCTAAGGTATTTGAGTCTCCTGTCTCTTTTCCTTTACCAAGACTGAGGAAGATAAATGTCATGCAGGAGCAATGCTGTATAAAATTAGCAAGCAACTGATAGAAAAGGAAGATGTAAAATTTGGCTGTGTTACCTAAAAAGCTGTATATTTTTTTATTTTAAAAACTCTTACACATTTTCAAAGATTCTTTCTTTCAGCTTTCAAAATTCCAGGGGTTTAAAGTACTTAAAATTTTGATGTGATGAATACAAGAAGGAAAGAATCCTGCCTGACAATGCTTATTTCGGGTATTTGGGCAACTATGCTGCTGCCAGAGTTAGCTGAGATCAGACAAAGAGTTTGGGCAAGGGGATAGAAAGACTAGGATGGACTGCTAAATAAAACTAGAATGAGGAGCTTGGATTAGCCATGAGATAGAGAGGCTGGGACTTAAACCAGGCAGTTGTTACAGGCTGAAAAAGGGGAGCCCTTTGTGAGTGAGAGCCTGGGACAGACAGGTGCTGCATACCGAGAGGAGACATGGCCTATGATACGGAGCCAGCGCTGGGTAGGAAGATGAGTGTGCGTGGGACACAAGAAGATGGAGCATGACAGGAGGCAGGGAAGAGAAGAGAAAGCGCTCCAAGCACTGCAGCACGCCTCCCGTCAGGTTCTGGGAGCAAAGCAACAGTATGTCAGTCTCACCAGGGGCAGGAGAACCACGGGCAGCTCTACCTGTCTGTAGCACCACTCCACAGGATTTGAATGGAGCTTTCTTCTTAGTACCCCAGCAAAGCGAATGATTTTATAATGGCTTTTGAAATGACCGATAATATTAATCAAAAGGTCAAGAGTCAAAGAGAACAATAAATGTGAAAGCTACATATGAAGGAAGAACATTAAGCAGTTCAAGTTGATACAATTATCAGTTTAATGAAGCTGCTATTCCTATCTTTTGCCTGTGTGTCAGAACAGGGTATGCTGATAACTGTCAAACATACGTACATTAAACAATCATAACAAAGGGACACATTGATGCAGCCTTAATACTGAATAACCTTGCTTTATTTTAAATTACTTTTCTGGTCTTTAGCAATAGTCTTATTATTTTCTATTTTATATTCATATACTTTATTACATATCTTCAGAGATGTCTTTCTAGAGTAACCTAGAAAATTTATTGACTTTTCTGAAGCTGACTCATAACTACTGATCAACATTTCCATTTTTAGCCTATTATCTGTGTAACACTGCACAAACGTTTCTTCCAGCACACCAAAGAATTCAGGGAATTAAGAGAAGATTCACAAGGTTTAGTTCCATTCATAAAGTCCTGAGGCCAGATGACTGTGTGGACAATAGTAACTATAGACGAGTGAATCAATATGAATAAAAAAACAGCTGACAACCTCTCTCCAACTCTTGACCCAAGCATTTGCTAAAACTTAGAAGAGAGAAATGAACTTGTCTACTTTTTTATCTGTTTCCTTCTTTTCTTTTTCCTTTATTTTTGCCACCCCATCTCTTCCTTTTCAGGGTCAGGATCTAAAATGGGAGAATTGCTTTCTGCAGGATTATTAAACTGTATGGAATATAAAATACAGTCTTATGGTTTTAGCAGCCTAATTGGAAATACTGGCTGAAAGACTATTTCCATACTAGCTTAATTTAAATGCAATTTAAAGAGGTTCAAATAAGCATCAGCATAAGTGGGAGGTTTTTCCTTATGCACATCTCTTAAGATTTATCAAGTTAAAGCCATCATTAATAAGAGTTCCTTCCATAAAATACTGATACTCTGTAGGACACTACTTATGCCAATGATGCCTGTAGCTAGTATTCTGAGTTCAGAAAATCACATGAAATCCATAGAAGGATCATTGTGCTATAAAAACTGTTGATGTAAACTCTTACAGTGATGTTGAAGTAAACTTTTGCACTGATGGCAACATCTTTTTTATGAATCCTTGTTGCAGTTTTCACATTCAAGCAATAACCCAAGAGATGATATAGCTACAGAAGCTTATGAAGATGAGCTTGATATGGGTCGATCTGGATCCTATCTGAACAGCAGTATCAATTCAGCATGGAGTGAACATAGTTTGGATCCTGAAGATATTCGGGTATATATAAGCCATTTAAATAGCATTTATTTTCAAGAACAACACTTTTTTCTATGAGTAAACTCTGAATTGCATCCATTTGACATTTTTTTGCAGATATCAGCTGAAACAGCTTAGGTTTCTCAATGATTGTGATATCAGGTCATGTAAAATCTCATGGAAAATATTCACTAGTGTGAAGAGAAGCTGCATTACTAGTTGTAATAAAAGTCGTACTGGAGGCTAAAGAGGAGGAATCATCCACAGCAAGAGCTGTTTATCAGTTTACATAGGCTCTTTGAATTATCTTGAAGTGCAAACAGCATATGGTGTCAGTGTGATTAGTCATTTGTACATAACATACATAACTATACATAACTGTTTAACATAAAGTTTTAAAACCACGATTAACAGAAAAAACACTTTATTCCTATCTTACACGATAAAAGGGCTTATGTTCCCAGAATAAAGAATAGCTATAGAGTTCAGTAGAAAAGCACACACCACAGCATTGCACAATCTGAAACATACAGCATGAATGTATATGAATTGTGCATGCTGTATGATGCACAGCTGTGGAAAGTAACTGGTTTGTGCACAAGAGTTGAACTTACTTTTACAGTGGAAAAAAGTGGGATTCAAGTTGATGAGAAATGGCATATTCAAGAATTAGAAAAAACAGTGAAGTAAGTTTAATGCCGTTTTTAGAGCAATGGGTAATTCATTCATCAGGCTGCTTGTTTGACTGGACTCACTCTGTACATACTAGTTTTGCCATTCACTTTGCTTTGCAGGATGAGTTGAAGAAACTATATGCCCAGCTTGAAATCTATAAAAGGAAAAAGATGATTGCTAATAACCCACATCTCCAGAAAAAAAGGTGCTCTAAGAAGGGCTTGGGGCGCTCGATAATGCGACGTATTACAGAAATCCCTGAGACCGTCACCAGGCAGTGCTCCAGGGATGAGAAGGACCTGATGGAGCACAGTGCTGTGAAGAACATGGCCACGCTGAGAAAAAACCCACAGGATTCCACAAGTTCTGCAAAGCCAAAAGAAGAGACTTTAAAAAACAGAGTCTTTTCGTTAAAAAAGTCCCACAGCACTTATGATCATGTTAGGGATCAAACAGAAGAACCGAATAGCCTAACTACAGAAAGCACAGAAGTTATAGCTGCTGAGAATTCGCTTCTGGATTCCTTGAATGGTAACAAATTAACTAAAAATGCTCCGGAAAAAGTTGAAGCTGTCTCCACTGAATCAGTCCCTTTGGTGTGCAAATCAGTAAGCGCACATAACTTAAGTGCCGATAAGAAGCCTCTGCATCCAAGAACATCTGTGTTACAAAAATCCCTCAGTGTTATTGCTAGTGCCAAGGAAAAGACTCTGGGACTAACGGGTAAAACACAAAGTCTAGAAGAAAGCACTAAATCTCATAAATCTCAGCAGAAGGGTAAGGAGGCCAGCAAAAAGTACTCAGCCTCCGATAAAGGCGAGCATAAGGATTCCCACCGGAAGAACTCTACCCACTCTGAGGAAACAAAGAAAACCCATAAATCTGGAATTATGAAACAGCAAAGGGTTAGTCAAACACCTGCAAATCCAGACACAGGCCCAGGTAAGTCTCTGCACAAGGACAATTTCGACATAGGAGAAGTTTGTCCTTGGGAGATATATGACCAAACTCCTGGTCCTGTGCCTTCTGACTCTAAAGTTCAAAAACATGTGTCTATTGCTTCCTCAGAGCCAGAGAAAAACCACCCTTCCCAGCCAAAGGGGAAGTCTCATCATAAGCTGAAGACACCTGAAGGGTATCAACAATCAAATCAAAAGAGCTTAGAGAAGGTGGAGGCAGCCACTCGTGAGACGCAAGAGCAGCAAGTCTTTGAAAATGAGAAAAAACAGTCGAATTCCAAGTCTCAGGTTTCCCCTGGGCTGAAGTGTGAGAATGTTAATAGATATGCACCTAATACCTGTGCTGGGGAGCGGGAGGAGCTACCCCAGAAAGCAGCAGAAAAGGAAAACCTCAATAAATTGGCAGAACAGAAAAAAAATGCCTCTTCTGAGGGAAATGTGCTTTCATCTGACTCCCATAAGCCAAGTAGTTACTTACAGCAACCTTTAGCATCTCGAGCTGAAGTCTGCCCTTGGGAGTATGATACACCAGATTTACCAAATGCAGAAAGAAGTGTAGCTTTATCGAACACCTCTGCTATTAGTGCAAATAAAACAGCAACACCTCGAAAATAAGAGGCTTTTGGACTGAGGAGAGTAGCAACATTGAGAAGAAAGACAACAGGAGAGACAGAGGGGACTTAGGCCAAAAGGATCTGAAAATTCCTAAGGAGCATCACTTAAATCAAGGGAATCAGCACTACAAATAAGTAGGAGTTAAGCAAAGTAAATGATCATTAATGTTGTTATTATTTATTTGTTGAGTGCCAACAATGTGATTAGCAGCGCCCAGAATATGGTCCCTGCTCCAAGGATTTTACTGTGTCAGTGAAAGAAACCTGCCTTTGTGAAATCACTTCTCTTTTAAAAGAAAAAAAAATATAGTGGTAACAAACGCACAGTTTAGATCTTAACCGAATTATTTCTGAATGCCACAACTGGCTTTAACTTGCCCTTGGGACTTTAAAGATCCAGCAGAAGTAGGGCACAGAAAATGTCCTGATGGCAAAAAGGGGTATCAATGAGCAGCTTATTAAAATGACGACTTTTCACTTTACATATTTAATCTAGATAGCACTGCTAACTCAATGCATCCCAAAAATACATTTTATATAATGATTGCTCTCATTTTCTTACTACTGTGTGTTTAAGTACATTGTTGTGTCTTATATTAAAGCATTCCAGATTGTATAATTTTTGCCAATAACTTTGATATTATGTGACACAACAACACATTTATGCAATCTGCAGATACTTTCTTCTAATTGCAAGTTAAAATACCTGCTGTAGACTTTTTTGTTTATATATAGGATTGCAGTAATCTTTCACTGGCCATGGAAGCCGTAATTCATGTCGGGAAATTCCTTTGGGCTTTGGAGTTTTTTTTTTCATTTCCTGTGGTTTATATAGTGAATTTTTTGGTTTACTCTCTGTTATTTAAATTTATAGTTTGATACTGTATTATTCAGGGGTTTTATATGCAGTAAGTTACTTGTTATGCACTTCCCTGTTAAAGCTCATAGACTTTGTTAATAGTGGAAATTCAGTCGTCTTAGCTGCATATTCTGGTAACTCTTAGGACAACTTATCTGTTGTTTGTTACTAATTGGAAAATATCATCTAACAAGCCAGAATGCCTACTTTAAACATCCATGGTGGTGATCTTGTTCAGTATTTCATACTGAGCATACACTGCTAAATAAGACAAGCAAGAATGACAACGAATATACCCTAGAAATGATCACCTGTTTTACTAAAACCAGACAACTCTGGGAAGTACATTAGCTAGCTCATACAGAACAACAGTGTACTGTTTACCCCTGTTGGCAAACCTCCAAAAACTGGCCTTTGGAGTGAGGAGAGAAGTCCAAAATATTACTCTTCCCCCATATATGCAATTGTAAGAGATAGTGGGAATGGAAATGATGGCATCTCTCTCCCACTCTCCAAAATGCTTTGATTGTTTTTTTAAATTTATTTTGACATACATTTACAGTAGAAGTTAGTGTTTAATACAGTGCTAATTTTCAGTAATAGCTACAGTCCTCATCGTGCATATGACCTTAATTCATAGATGGCCCATTCACAACTATGAGTCTTAGTGATGGTACACCATCAGGGCCTGAGGACGTATTGTAGAGATTCTGAGGAGCCTCACTAATAATAAAAAACCCTCACTCACCTAAATGCAGTACCAGTAAAGTGCTATTCATTAGAATTGGCTATACATACAGTACTCCAAAACAAAGACAGCTCAGTCCTAAAGAACTTGTGCAATTTGAGAGAAGTGATGGGATTCAGTGGAAGAACATGAAATGAGGATGATTGAATAGAATGTGTTGTTTAATATATATATAATATATATATAAAATAGATATTTATATATGTTTAATATATATATAATGTCGTATCTAATACACACATGCACATACACGTATGTAGTATAAACTGATTTTTGTGGCATCATAGAAAAAGTGGCTTAAGATAAAATGCAGTGAGCAGAGGGACTTAGACAAGCTGGGCATGAAGAGGACTTTTTTTGTCCTTTAAAAAGGACAGGAGACTATAGGCACGTCTACACTGACAGATCAAGATGGATCTGATCTTCCTCTGCTAAGCCCCGACCTGGAACGTGCCGACACCTGAGCCAGCTGGGGACAAGTCAGCTCAGGTCTCAGTGCTGTCTAAACACATTGGCCTCGCTCATAAATTCTGCTCATTAGCTCCACATTAAAGTGGCCGAACTGCCCCAACCAACCTGGTTAGCCTGGACGGTGCTCGATTCCACCATGGGGACTTGCTGACTTAGGTCTTTGCTACCCTGGGCTTGTCTGATTCTCCCACCCCTCTTTTGGGGGGTGTAGTTGTGGCCTAGGAGATCTGGTCTTTGCCTTCAACACACATTCTCTGGCCGGGACCCTTGCAGCCCAGAATCCCTGTTCACCTGTGAAAGGGAGTCAGGCATCTGAGTGTGGGTGCTTTGGACATCTGTGCACCCACTTCGCATACACAGTGCCAGTGGCAGCCCTCGTGCAGCCCAAATCCAGCTCTCTGCTTAGTGTGGAAAAGAGCTGAGGTTAGACCTGGTGTGCCCAGATTCTCCCTTCCCAGTCCCAGACACTCACAGGATTTGGCAGTAACTTTTCCATCAACTTCAGTGAGATTTGATCAGCTCTTCAGAGAGAAAGTAACCCTAAATTTCCCTGCATGGGAAGAAGTCCATCCTGGGAACATAGCTTTCTGGGAGTCAGTCCTCCAGGAGCACACTGACCCTCTGTGCAGAGAGATGCACAACTTTAAACCTGCTGGGTATGGTGACCACCTCGTGCCTCTCCTACCCCTGAAGGGAGGTTCTGCAGCCCATCTCAGCGGTGGTTTGTGTGAACGGGGTGGGGGGGACAGCTTATGTCAGGTTGCCCTGACTCACTAACAGGAGTCAGTACTTTGTCGGAGCCAGGCGCTGAGCTTAGAAGTGGGCATCCGAGGAGGAGTCATGAAAGGAGATGTTTGTATGTACTCGCTGCCTCTTGGAGACAAACGGGCACAAGGAGCAGGTGCCAGCCCTGGCGCTCTCGCTCATCTTGCCCTCCCTCCTTTACCTCAGGGCTGAGCAAGGACACGCTGCCCCTGCACTGCAGCAGCCTTGTCAGGGTGCAACAGGCACCAAGGGTGAGGGGATCCATGTCAGCAAAGCATCCACACAGTACCACTGCCCCTTGCATCACTGGCAGGATCAAGCCCTTCATGCATGACTGTATCTGTGCCACCGCTATCTACCTACAATTCCTTGCTCATTTCGTTTTCCCTTTCTTTCTCTTTTAAAAGATAACTTATTAGAAACACAGAAACAAAGCCCATTCCTTGGCTGGTGTAAAACAGCCCAGCTGCGCAGCAAGCAAAAGAACGATGGCTGATGTACCAGGGAAGGCACTGGCTTGCATGTTCTTGTTTGGTTTTGTTTTCTTTCATCCTGACCCTTTCCCTCACTTCTTAAAAAATGTTTGTTATGGTTCTTTAGGCTTGTTGCAGTCACATCTCCTAAGACTGATACAGTTGGGGAACTTTCCTTTAGAAAGCAACAAAGCTTTCCCCAGTTTATTTAGCAACTGATATTTGGGCTACAGATTCAATTGGGACTTCAAATTGTTTCGCACTTAAGAAAATGAGGGGCCAAACTTCACTCAACTATTGTATTTCACTATGATGCTGCTAGAAACATTGCTTAATGAAGACATACTAAGTTAGACATAAATAAAGTTCTGTATTTCATAGATTTTTCTCCACCAGCATATATTGGCTAGATTGCTTAGTTGTCTTTTTCTGGAGTTTCATTGTCATTATTCAGGCAAGAGAAGTGTAGCTCTAGAATTAAGATGTTTTCTAGCAGATCTGTTAAGAGAAAAGATAATAAACACTAAGGTCACAAACATTTGCTAGGTTGTCCTTTTAAATGCATGTGCAAGCTGCATTTCTCCTTTATTTCTAAGCCATGGTTTATAAATAATTAGATTTATACCAATCTTATTAGAGTTGTATAATTTATGCAAGATTATACGCTTTAAAATATAAATCAGTACACACCTATCATCAGCTTCGGTGGCATCATAAACCTGAAACCGGACAATACTTTTATATGTGCTCTCCTTAGGCTTTTGCATGCATATGACAACAGGCAGGCCTGAGAAAACACTGCCTTTTGGCTTTTAACATTTTAGCTACTCCAAGTTGTAGAATATATAAAGCTGTAAGTCTCTTCACTTTATAATGTGGTTCTTATAACAATGTTATCTGGCAACCAACAGCATCCACCATGAAATACTTGATAGATTTATGTTGTAATGTGTTGCAGCATGTAAATAATGTAACTTCTCTGCAATAAAGCACATTTATATGAAATCTGTCTGCAGGCTTTTGTGTTGTGATTTTCTGAAGCCATTACTGATCCAAACGAAACACAGTTCTCATCAAACCTGTAAAATAACTAACAATGAGTTTTACAGCATATATGATCTGATCACACCATGAGCATTTTATGGATTTTCCTCATATTTTCTTGACATCAACCTTTAGACTAGCTGTGTACTGTGTTCAGGATTTCAGGTTAAGGAAATAGCATGACCGGCAGCTCTCTTTTCTCAGTGGCTGCAATTCTGAGATCAAAATTGTAGGGTCCATGCTGTATTCTCCTGAATTTAATGGCAAATACAATGTTAGAAAATATTAGGAAATAAATAGATAGCATTTTATGATGTCGTTGTAAAATCCTATAGCTCATCTGTATGATATGTGTGCATGCCTGGATTCCTCATTTAACAGATATAGAAAAGGTAAAGAATGGTAACAAAGATGATCAGAGATAGAGAATGGCTGCTGTGTGAGGGGTGACTAAATCAACTGCAACTTGTTTAGCTTGGGAAAGAGATACCTGAGAGAGGGATGAGACCTATATAAAATTACAAATGGTCTGAAGGTGATTAGAAAACTGGTCTTTGCTGGTTTGCGTAATGCAGGAACTACAGAACACCCAGGGTGGCCATCATGCAGCAGTTTAAAACAAATTAATTTTTCTTCTACATATGGCATAATTAAATTGTGGAGCTCCTTTTCACAGATTGCTGTGGATATCATGAGTTCAAAAAGCATCGGAGAGGTCATGGAAAAGAAATCCATCAAGATCCCTGGACACGGTAGACACAATGGTGGATACAAACTCTTCAATCCTTCATCTGTAGATGGCTGAAAAGTAGGAGAATTGTCTTTGCATAATCACCCTGTTTTCTTTCCATAATCACCCACTGCTGGATATGGTGCCAGATGAACATTTCATCCAGTACAACCTTTGTACGTTCTTATGTCTGCATAAATACAGGTAGTTAGGCTTAATTTATTTTCTGTTGTCATCCCTGTTTTTTTAATGACCCATTATTGATGTAGGAGTTCTGGTAGATTCTTGCACGGGCATATATGTATTCATTTGTACCTTTCCCAGTGCCTCCTGGGTTGAAACGCTGCCATTTGGGTAACCAGTCTGAGTCATGGTATCAGGCATAATGGGGACATGAGGGGGAGAGAAGGGGAAGGGAATTACTTACGTTCATTAAATGAACTGTGTACAAGTCCTTTGCAAGCAAGAAGTCCAGATATCAGAAAAATAAGGCCTGGAGATTTTCCTCTGAACCACTTCATGGGGCTCAGTTCAAACCTAGGACAGCTTTGCTCTCTCAAGCGCAGAGTGTCAAAACTAATAGTGGCCTTCTGAGCTCCACTTCTGACATTTTCACAGCTTTTAAGAAGTAAGGGAATGATTTCCAAAGTTTTGTGGCTTTGGAAATCATCCACAGCTGTATTTTCTATGACCCTTCTTCCTTCTCCTATTATAAAATGTATTGCATCTGAGAGGAAACTGTGGGTACACCTGCCCTGCCCTGAGAAGGGGGCGGGGGGGGGGCCGCTAGCAGCCTGCTGGCACCCATGGGGAGGGTATGGAGAAGACAGAGATGGGCTCTTCACAGTGGTGCGTGGTGGGAGGAAGAGAGAGACAATGGGCATAAATTCAAGCAAGAGAGGCTCAGACTGAATGTACAGAGAATTTTCACCATGAGAGAAGTCAAGCAGTGGAGAACGTTACCCAGAGGTTGTGCAGTTCCCATCCTTGGAGCTTTTAATGAACCAACTGGATAAAGCCCTGATCTTGTAGCTGACCCTACTTTGAGCAGCAGGTTGGACTGGAGACCTCCCAAGGTCCTACCTGAATGATCTTATCATCCTATGAACAGTGTTCACTACTAGAGCATGTTCTTCACATCATCCTTTTGAAAGCCTGCAGATGGATACCCCAGGCAGCTTTGACTCCTGCCTAGCAGTACAGGACATGTAGTCGTTTACACAATATGTAACTGTGGGCAAGCCCCCTTAACAAACACCAGCTGCTGTAATAGAAAGGCATTGTGCTTTTCTTCTGATCCCCACAGCCCAGAGTGATCACGGTGACAAAGTGAAGAAGGAAATTATTTTGTTTAGAGCTGGTTGGGAAGAACAGTTTTAGCTGCCTATGTTGAGTGAGTGCTTGAGCTGGTGCACAGTTGAAAGAATGTCTTCCACAAAAAAAACCCAAACCCTAAAAAAAAGGATAACGTTTTTCTCTAACACTTTGAGGATTTTTTTAAATCAGTGCTGGATTCTGAAGGAGCCATTAAAGAATTTCTAAATTTTGGGGGGGGGGGGGGGAGGTGAATGCAGTTCTTCACAGTGGCAGTTGATTTGGTTCAGGGTTACAGGGCTGCATGCCTGCCTGCAGAGAAGTTATTTCAAGCTGAACACTTTTTTTTCTTAATAAAATAGTATTTCTGACAGGTTGGAGCGAACTTTTTCCAATTCTAAAGGAGCTTTTTTCATCAACTTGGAAATTACCTTTAGCAGTGCTAGAAATCTAGTAAAAGATACTGATTGTTTCACTTGGTTTGGCAGGCTGCCATCATGTTGCAATATTCGATCTCCTGGTTCTTTAATACTTGGAAAATTGAACATTATCTCTCCATTTATGCAGGTCGGGGTTTTTTTCGGTTTTTTATGAGTTCGCTCTTTTAGTCACTGAAAGTGTTCAAACAAATCAAACACTGGACATTTTACCATCAAATTACTGGATTTTAGATTTCTGGTTATATGAGTTGGGTCCAATTTTTCATTGTGTCAAAGCATGGCAAAACATTATATTGTACCCAAAATAGCCATATATTTTTGAAATGTGTACTTACGATCTTCTGTATAATATAGATATGCATATCTTATACACAAATGTACAGAATCATTATTACATCTTTGTAGCTACAGAAGGCAAGGTTTTCCAGTAGATGGGTAGCAGCCTTTAGAAGCAATTAAAAGAGAAGATTGCTAAGCCTGCCCAAAGGAAGTCTTCCAACGAAATTCAAACCAGTGGGTGTCTTTCAGGTCTCCCAGCATAAACTGTGCGCTAAATTAGGGCTTGCCAGCATGTTTGCTTTTTGGCTGTTAGAGAGATGTTCTGAGGCAGAGCAAATGCAGATGCCTCTCCAGTCCCACCACGGCATAGGCTGTCATGCCCACGTGTGTGACCTCTTGCTTTCCTGCTTGCTGTTGGCCTGCTGTGCCCTTACTTCATGATGGGGAATCATGGAATAAACTTAAAAACCTGTATTTGGTTGATCTGCAAACACCCGTAATGGTGGCTTTCTGTCGTACCTTCTCCTCTGCTGCTGCACAGAAGTTGACAAGAGCAGTGGTGATGAGCTGGGTTGATGTGCCGTGGGCATGCAGGGGTGCCGGAGCCGGCCAGAGTAAGTCTTTTGGAGGCTGCCTGGATCTGTTTGGAGTTGAACGCTATTAGCTGTACTGCTCGACAGATGATGATGACAGGGAGTTTAGACGGGCTGCAGTACTACAGATGAGAAACAGGTTGATTTGACATACTTCAGTGCTAAAAATAGTATCATATAATGATGTCTTTGTTCCATGAAGATTTTTCTGAATCTGCAGGGTGGTAGGAACCATGTGGTTCCAAGCAGTCATCTTGGAGACTTCACCAAGGGAAAATCACAGCAGCGCTGGAGAAGACACCTGTCCTACTCTATTCCCACATCACATTTTATGAGGTACTTGGCAAATGCACATGATTTGTGTAAGCTAGCAAAATTGGCTGTATTTTAATAGGTATGTTTCTACTCATTTTAATGCTTTTATAAGATACCAGTTTCCCTTTGTTGACAGCAGTTTTGTTATCTCTATGATTTTTTTTCCAGTTGTTTTGCAGGAACTTGCTATAAAACTTTGATTTGCATCTCAGCTGCTCCATTGCAAGGCCAGCATTATCCTCACAAATTTCTTTGTGTTTGAAGTCAGAAGACAATAGGTTCACAATTTATGGAATTTTCCTTCAGAGATAGTTAAATATTTTAAAATACAACTTTGACAATTTTTATTCTGATTACTTTAATTATATATACTGTTTTAATGACCAACAAAACTGCAATATGTAAAAACTGCTAGCAAAATGCTACATTTGTTACTTTCTAAGTGGTATTTAAATGTATGTTTGCTTCCAGGATTTATGAGTAGGAATTTATTGTAGGAATTTATGAGTAGGATTTATTGTAGATTGCAATTGTGCACTGCATGACCTTTCCATTCAACTGTTTGTTGTCTATGTTACAACTGGAATTGCAAAATCATAATATGACAAAAATCCAGTGCGCAGGTAGGGTTTGGGTTTTTTTTGGATTTGCCGTCTCGTCAGTGTATGACAAGCATTTTTACATACAAGCTACACTACTTGCTAAACCGCTTGCTTTGCTGTTTTATGCATTACCTTGTAAATTTAGATATTATTCTTAATTCCTTGGGAACAACATTATAATTCAATATAATGGACTAGCAGATAATAATAGAAAATCAATGAGATAAAACTGCATATTTTTTTTCTTTGTTAAGCATATGATAGTGAAAATGTGAAAACCCTGGCATTTCTGGGGAAGAAAACAAAACAAAACAATGAGGATTTTGTTTATTACTTTCCCATTCAGAACCGATTATTTTTAGTATTAAGGAGTATACTACATTTCTGATTGATCAGATACTGCCCTGTACATTCTGTCTATTTAAATTACCTGTGATTTCAGCTGAAACAAGTATGTATCTTGTAGTTTCTGCCCCAAACTCAGTTTTTACTAGGGATGCATTTGACCCAGTGGGGATGGATTTCAACAGAAGGTGCAGAAACCATGTCTGCATATATTGAAGGTCCATGCCTGCGTATGATTGTGTTTATATTAAGGCACCATTTTATGCTGTTCCTGCTTTTGCCTCACAGTAAATTGCCTTTCTGTGGAAGTAAGTTATTTGAATTTTGTTACTTCAAAAGTGTGTGCATGTTTAGAGTATCAAACAGGTAGGTTATAAAAGGAAATACATTTACACAAAACAAACAGTGCAGCTTTTAGGGGCTAGGGGCTATTCACGCAGAGTTCCTACTTTCCTCTGCTTGTTTCTTGTCTCCTTGCATGGGAAACACATTTTCTAGTGTAACTTAAGAAGACCCAAAAGAAGACTTAGAGGACAGGAGGTATCAAGTTACTGAATGAAAGGTAAACTATTAGTTGGTTAATTCTTAGCATAGAAATTACTGATTTTCGAAGCCACCAGAAGAATTTAGTCTCCAGTCCTCTTTGAATTCAATGACTTCTTTGAAAACTCCAGTCTGAAAGGCTAGATTATTGTTTTTGATGGCATGATGAATCTTTACAAATGGCAATAGCAAATCTGCAAAGTCAACAAAAGAGTCCATGCCTTCATACAACCACTTGGAGAAACAGGCTGATGCTAAGCCAGGTGGACTTTTGGCATGGGAAGCTGTTTTGAACAGCACACAGGACCACACATTGACTATCTCCAGAATTAATGCACTTTGGACTACCAGGAATGAGTTATTAGAGCCAAACAGGAGAGAGAACGTGTTTGACAGCATAGACACCTTTTCACCAAGACTGGGATGGAGAGACCACAAGCTCATTTTAACTAGGCCACCGAACGAGTTGGCCTGTGTTAAGTCAGGATCTGGTTCACATTCATACCAGGGAAAGGGAAACCTGCTGTCAGCAATCCGCCTGATACAAAACCCTTAAGGAACAAAAAAGCATTCATCATCCCAAGAGCTGCCACTGGGCTGTTCACATCTCTGCTTTCCAGCTGGTGGTCCCACCAGGTGCTTACTGCCCTTTGCCACCCTGCAAGTAGTACAAAAGGTTTGCCTTTTCATTGGAAATGTCGCAGTGGCTTATGCTTGGTTTTGCTCTCTTTACAGCCAGAGGCCAGAAGCATTGTGCTGCAAACTAAAGCTCTTTTCAGCTTTTTCTCCTGGATGTTCAGCTGCCTTTGATCCCCCGGAGTTACTTTCCCAAGCTCAAGTCCTGGGCAGAGGGCAGCGCTATTGTCCTCATCTTCTCGAATCATCCCACTTACCATACAGACTAGAGCTGTCTTGGTAAAATACCTCCCCCCTGCCCCAAACCAGAGATAGCTAGGACAAAGCCACGCTCATCCACTCTTCTGCCTGGCTGTAAACTTCCAGTGTAATATCTGGCAAATCATTTAGGGGCAGATTTTTTACATATGTACTGGCCTGGCTCCCAGACTCCCTGTGCCTTGATTTTCCATCATTGTGTGGGGATGACCTGACTACTTCCAAAAGATGGTAGGAAGAAGGATGCAGTCAAAATCTTACAGTCTTCAGATACTCCCGATAGCACTAAGAAACACAGGCATGATACTGCTCCTCACCTTTTCTGTGACAATGGATTATATAGTGTTGAATGGCAGTAAAATGCATATTGATTCACAAAGTAGGTGATTATCAACTTGCAAGTTATGGAAGCTTGGTTAATGTAAGCAATTTTATACTGTGTGGAATTTCCTCTTGGCTCTTTTATAATTTGCAGTTTTTCTTAGCAAAACAGATAAAACCCAGACAAACTCAAAGTTGAAATGACCTGACCTTTTCCTACATTACAGTTCTTATAGTCTCCTGAGCTGCTCAGATGAAGGAAATGAATACTTGCTGGTTTTTAGCACGGGTGTCAGGAGTTCTCCAGAATTTCCCTTGCGCACCTGCACAGCTTGCTGGCGCTATCACGGCATTCCTGTGTACACATGAAGAGCAAATTAAAAATCCTCCTTGCTTCTCCAAATACTATCCAAATGTCACAGGGACGGTCTTGGGTATTTGCATCTCTGGTACATCTGGTACAGTTTTGTACGTCTGTTTAATTTCAACAGCTCTTCATCTCTGTTCAATTCCATGGAGCCAGGTAAATTCAAAGAAATAACATCAAAGTCTGTTCCCCTTCACATCCTTAACTAAAATAGCTGGGCTCTGTAAACAGAGCTGACTGCTCAGAAGAAAGGTAAATTGTGGCACAGTGTGGAGATAAAATCTGTTGAGAGCATCCAGTTTATTTGTATTTAATGTCACTGTCACAGCCTTCATGCAAAGTAAACCCAGATCTTGAAGAAAGCTTTAAGTACATTTCCTGATCCTCCCTTCTGGTGTTCTCTACTGATCCCCTCCAAGGAGTGCATTTTCTCCCCCTCTTTTCTCTTAGAAAGAGTGATCAAAATGAGCTCATTTACTAACATAGGCTCAGGTGCTCAGATGTTTCCTAGACTTGCTGCTTTATGTCTATAACGCATGGCTGTGGATTTCTTTATAACCCCTTTTGCATGCCTGATGTCCAGCTCTTGCTCAGCCCGATTAGAGCTCTTCTCGCTTAGTGGGATTTTTCAGCTCTATCTGTTGCTTCCAAGTAGGACGCTGAAAACAAGAGACACTTAGAAGCACTAAGAATTTAGGTGTTTTCAAAAATCCTATTTACCCTGTCTGTCCCACATGTTTCCTTGTCTTTGATTCTTAACTTCTCCATCTTTCTCTGAGACACGGAAACACTGTGTTACAGTTTTCCTCTGCCTTTTCCACTAGGCCTGTGCTTGTGCCTTTGCTAAACCCTACTGGTTTTCCTATTCTTGCAGCTTCAAAATCATTTCAGTTAGCACAGACCACCTGCTCTATCCTCACCTCCCAAACATTCATCACCCCTCACCTTCACTTCTGCTCCGAATTCTCTTCTCCCCACTGACACATGCATTTTGCTCCGGACACTGCTGCCCACTGGACTCAACCACCCCCTCTGCCTCATCCCCCCGAGCCTTTCTGGATTCTCAGAGCAGCACAAGGCAGGAGTGGCAGTATTGTTGCATCAATTTAGGTTGTCCTAGGCACTGTACAAAAATGCACATACATAAGTGCTGATTTTTTTTTTTTTAAGTCCTTACAGCCTAGGATTATGGGAAGATGAAGACAAAAGCGAAAGAGGAAGAGGGATGACTATCACGTGAGTATAATGAACACATCACTGACAATAAAAAAATTTATTCACCACTTTTCCAGCTATATTTGTCAATTAAGATATTGTTTAAGGTTTGTTAAGAGTATTTTCAAGCAAAAATAAAAGATAAAAAAAGAGATCAAAATAATTTGAAGACATGAAAATAATTCTGTTGACTAAACTAAAGTCTGCATGTATCCATGCTGTTTCATGAACCACATACTCTACAATAATGTAGGAAGACTCCATGCTTGTTTACATAAACTGAAGATTCTTAAGAGAATTTTATAGCTGCATTTTATAGCTGCTTTGCCAATAGCAATCTAACCATGTGCACAGACTGCTGCTTCTTTCTGGTCCATCTCCCAAAACCTTGATTTTCCTTTCTTAGGACCATGCTGGATTAGGATTTGCTTGTTTCAGCGGGCAGCTGGCTGTAGCAGGGGCTGTAGTGCTAATAAATGAATCTCACTAAAAGAGTTTTGCTGCCGTTCTGTTTTACCTTCTGGATACATCTTTCAGGTGTCTTGGATTTTGAATTAAATGCTCCCTTATTATTATTCCTACCAGGAGGAGGAGTCCTTTCACCTTGCTGCTGTTGTCTCTCTGCTGCGTGACACTCTGATGATACAGTTCATACACTCTGTTTTTTCCAGCTCCCTCTAATGATAAAGACTTTGCTGTCCTGCTGATCCTAACCAGATCAGTTTTCTGGCTGAGGTGCTACCTGTTCCCCACTACTTTCCAGTATATTTAATCCTTCACTCTCTGGAGTCTGTAGACACCTTATACACACATCATGTAAGTATGTTTTTGTTTAGCAAGTTGTCCATTTAACTGCACATTTTCTTTTGTATGCAGGCCCCTGCTTCTACATGGGACTGCAGTGGACAGTCTCTTCATGGAGGATTTCCGTGCCCCCTTCATCTCCATGGCAGACTCTGCTTCCTAAGGGGTGCATTGCAGTGGTCCGGTATTGCCAGGGGGGGATTCTGCCCGTTTTAGTGGCAATGTGTACTGGCAACTTGGTCTTTCTGCTGCCTTGTGGTACCCAGCAGCAGATAATTTGGCTGGGACTGCCTTGAATGAATCTCACCACGTGGAAACCTACATATAAGTGAGTCTTCTTAGGACCCTTGTATGGTCAATGGAGATTTAGTCGGTGTACTCACTGGAGTCTATGGCGTAATTCATTTCTACTAAAGACAATGCCTACAGGAGGTCATTTAAATGGCACCCTAAAGTTGCCATCTTTCCATTTTCCAAGGGAGATTAGGATGACTAGCTCAGATTTAGAATTATCTAAGATGTCTCATACTAGGTGAGATGTGGGATCCCACATGGGACATGATTCATCCTATATTGTACATATTGGCACTGACAATGCCTTAGTCTTCTTTCCAGCCTCCCAACTTTTCATCTGGCAAGGATCATTCAAATACCTAATCTTACAGCATGGATTACTGTCTGAGTAAGGCAGAGCAGACACAGACCAGACAAAATCCTTCACTTTTAAACAGAATACATAGTACTCATTAGTATTCAGTATAGAGTGGTAATGTATACAGAAATGATGTACTCCTTATCACTAAAAGGGAGCTGATCTGTTTTGATTTCTCCCAGGAGCTGAGTGGGGATTTCATTAAATTGAAGTGTCTCCGTTTGGTTATCGATCACCTTGTCTATTGCACACTTTGTATGGTTGCATGTTGCAGGTGTATTTTCATTTGGTCCCTTGCACCCAACAAATGAATAACTGCCCACCATTGGGGGATCAACAAACCCCCATCAAGTCCAAACAATAATTATTCCATGCTTTCTGCAGCAGGGAAATTCTGTGCTTTCTGCAGTAAGAGATGTCTGAAGGACTAAAATGTAATTACAGTTCCACCTAGAACTTGGTCAAGCTCCATCTGTTTTGCTGAGATGAACGTTGCAGCTATGAACTGTGCCAGGAGCTGATATGTAGGAGTCTGCCTGCGTTATCAACCTGTTGTCTGCTCCTTTCATGAGTGTAGTTCTGTTATTTAGTCGCAGTCTGATACGAAGCCCAGTGAAGCCACAGGGAGTTTTTCCACTGACTTAAGTAGATTTAAATCAGGCCCCAAAATAAAAATTCTCTCTTTAGAAGGCAGGATGTAACAGGCTGGTGAGGAACTGTGAGTGGCTTAATCATTACATTTACTCAGCTTTATGACTAATGCTTGTGTCAGTTAACAAGTTTTATTAACAATATAGTGACCTTGAAAACTCTCTACATCTGACTAACTCATTCTCTTTTATGAGTAAGTGCTCTGTATATTGAGCAAGGATATAATTGAAATGATGTCATATAAAGTGACTTGAAGCTTAAAATGACTTAAATAATATATGGATTGCAATTTCCCTTGAAACTGATGTAGTTTTTAAATATTAAAATAATATATTAAATTACTGAAATTAAGGGTGGCAGTATAGTATCAGTATCAGGTAAAATATATGTGTATAGTGAGGTGAATATTAAGGCTATTAATCATAGGTATGAAGTGCTAGGTAGTACAGAATTATTCCAGCACTGGAAACTATTAAATATGGATATGATGAATTTGGGGTCCATAATTTGCCAAGTTTGAAAATCTGTATGACAGTGAAAATGGATATCCATGAAGTGTATGGATCTTGATGCTAATGTTGTGGCAGGTCATGCTTAATATGAAGTGAGGCTTAAAAGATGCTCCATACACAAGCAAGTGCAGAGAGCTGGACAATTACTGTATAGTTACGGAGAGCGGCTGCGATTCACTGTATCAATGGTGAGGGTGCAAATGGTACATCTCACTCCAGCCCACTCAGAAATCTAACCACCCCTTCTTTCTGCCCCCAAAATGTCACTTATCACTGAGCTAAATCAGCACATCTACTTAGCCATTTAAGTTCTTTCTCTTCCTCAAAAACTGTTATATGCCATAGCACAGGTGTGATATATGCAGCGTGATCACACCTCCTGAGATACATAGCTGGCCTGCCGGCTGTTGAAGCCAATCTTTTACACCACTCAGCTAAATATCATACCCTTTCTTTGAGAAATGGATATCCATACATTTCTCTGCCCATGCATGTTGTATTTTGCCCTGCATTATAACTCTGCAGTCCGTAGCAACCATCATTGTAGTAAACTATATGCATCAATAATGCACCGTGGTTGAGCACCATGACGCCATATCCCCCTTAATGGCCTCATTAACCCAAGAAACAGATACCAGGACCCAAGTGCAGGTGAGACTTGACCTCCTTCCAAATGCCTTGTTAGTTAAACCCTTTATTTAACCCTGCTTAAATGTGCAAGGGCAGTACTCCTGTGTTCCCTCATTCAGGAGCACAGTAGTGGCACAGCATTTCCACATGGCAACACGACTCCACAGGCTTGGGGCGTCCTCTTTCGCCACAGTGCTCAGCAGCAACTGCCCGGGCTCCTTTCATGTCTGTTGGACAGCACAGGGCCGTTGGCATCATGTCCTGGTGAAAGGGCTGAGCCCAGGTGCAGGCAGGTGAAATAGTCCCTGTGAGCACCAGAGCCTGCTGTCAAACCTGCTGTACAGATCATGATGGTTCACCAAGATGACTGCCCTTCACACCATGTTCCAGGCAAATCCCATACTGGGAACTGAGCTGAGCCATGATTCCCTGGTGCTGCAGGGGTTGGGGGGGAAAAAAGCAGCAAGAGAGAGAACTCCACCATGAAAAGTGTGTGGGAGGGATGAGGGAGGGAACCGAGGAAATCTGGAAAGTATCAGGAACTTTCTCTGCAAAGACTAGCCAATAGTATCCATCTGAGTAAGAGCCAACATCTCTATCTGTGAGTCTCCTTAGGTCCCCTTTACAAACAGAGATCGAATCAATATAGTTGGTGGCGTCTGGGACACAATTAGTCTCCTGCTAAACTCCACATCTAAGAGATCAGATGAAACACACCCCAAAATATCTTGTCAAGCATTGGAACAGGCTGCCCAGGGAAGTGGTTGAGTCACCATCCCTGGAGGTATTTAAAAAACGTGTAGACGTGGCACTTAGGGACATGGTTTAGTGGTGAACCTGGCAGTGTTAGCTTAACGGTTGGTCTCAACGATCTTAAGGCTCTTTTCCAACCTAAATGATTCTATGATTCTATACTAATTTCTCTCTCTTGAACATGAAGGAAGTTAAGGTTACTAGTTCAAACATCAATGCTGACCTTGTACATGTCTAAAGTATAACTGGGATAAGAGCCACCACTGTTGCTTTACTGAGAGAGCCACATTTCCTTCCCAGAATACTGTTAGGCAGGATTACTACCTCATTATGAGTAACAAAACTTGTGTATATCAGGTTTGTCAATAACTATAATTGTTAAGCTTTCATTTAACTTCTATGGCTATACTGTAATTTCCCCCCCTAATATTCCATAATTATAATTATCCATTCTAATCTTCTTATCTTGAATAAGCTTGAAACACTTAATAGAAGGTTGGGGGAGTCTGAAGTTTGCACCAATTCAAGCAGTTTGCTGTCATGATGTGAGTGAAGTCTTTGTTCTTAACTCTGCCCCTGTGCCTACAGTTCCTGCACCGCCTGCCTGCCGGCCACCCTGGGCTCTTCTCTACGACGTGCTCTCTTGCCCCACGAAGGCTCCTTTGACTTCAGCCAGAATCCCTCCGGGAGCACCGATCATACGTGGCTGGCAGCCTATCACGACTCTCTGCTATGAGCCTTCAAGCTCTCTGTTGTACCATGCTTTCATGAATAGCCAACCAAAGTAATTCATGTAGGAAAATTGTTTGTGTGTGTCTATATATAATATATATGTATATACATATATGTATGTATATATATGTGTGTGGTGTGTGGCAGGGTGGGGTGTATATAATGCATTTAAATACCCACAGAGGCACACATACACAACTATATCCAGCTATCCCTGATTGATCTCCTAGGTGCTGCCTGGAGACCCTGACATATAAAAGCAATTATTTTAAAAATACAAACAAGAGCTCTAGAAGCAGGAGACTAGTACTGTATGTTAAATTTATTGTTATGCAGATGTATTCCATCACCATTGTAGCTGCAAATCTATTAGGCTATACCTTTCCTTCAGTAATGTTTATGCAATGTTCCAGATTTTAATTGATCAAGTAAGGTGACAGTCAGTCCATGTACATTGAATAGATGCTACTTCGGAGAAATGTGACTCAGAATAAAGTGCCGCTGGGGAGGTTTTCTGTGTTATATCTACTAAAGTGAGTCACTATGGAGTGAACTGCTGCTTTGTGCAAGCAAACCTTTAGACAAGAGACTGTGAAACATCAAGAAGCTCTGAAGCATCAGCCTTGTTCTAGAAAACCTTTTATATAAAAAGAAGCCAATCTAATCCAACCTACTCTGACATGAGATGCTAATCCAAGTCTTCTATCTCAGTTTATTGGGGTTTACTATCTGGCAGTGTTTTTCCCAGAGTAGAGGAATGCTCTGGTGGTGTTAACATTCCCATTCAGAAGTTTCCAATGTACAAAATGTTTCTATCTTCTGTACATGAGTGTTATAGATTACTATGCTATTGCAGCTGTAGTCTTGATTGATGCTGGCAATATACTATGTTCTTAAGATCTTATTGAACACGGTTAAGGTTCATCATATATGGCAGCAGCCTGAAGAGAACCAAAATGTTTAAGTTACAAGAAAACCTGTAGCAACTGATGAATCCAGCCTCAATTTTAAATCTGAAAGAAATATAAGCATTTGTGAAAGTAAAGAAATGCATAGCCAAAATACCTTGGAAACCCCAGCTCTGCCCCTCTAGCAACAGCAATCCAACTTCCTTCCTCCTGGCAGAGCTTCTCCGGGACATGTGTTCTTTGAACTGACACACAGTGTGTTGCCATTAGGGGAGGAATAAGGAGAGCTGGAAAATTAACCCTGTTCCATGGAGAGTGTCATTGCTTGCTTATGTGGTTCTTTTCAAGTTTAATTAAAAAAATCTAGGAAGAGTAACTGTAGGTTGGAGATCGTGGCAATGTTGGTGCATCACGGAGAGTTATCTTCTTTTTGTTTGACCAGGTGTCCGTTATGAATTAAAGAAGCTTTTACTGAGGAAAGGTACATAGTACATTGCCATGAAAAGTTTCAATGGGCTGGCATTTTCTGACAGCAATATAAAAGGCTTCATGAAAAAAAATCTTAACCAGCTCCAGTGAGGGTATCTGTGCTATTGTCCTGGCACAATAAGCGTCCTCTGTAGCTTGGCTTTTGCCCTTTGATATGTTGCTTTCAGAAAGGCTTAAGAAAGCTTCCTGTAGATATTGCTGCCATCTCCCACTAAGCTGGACCGCTGCACGGCATTACTTCTCTTCCTCAAAGTTAATGCTGAGGAAGTCAACAATAAGATGAAAAAGTGATCTTAAGCTGCATCTAAGAACCATTGTTTGCTAGGAAGGGAGCTGGAGGAGTGGCTTCACTCATGGTTTGCACCTCTATGGTTGAATCAGAAAGAAACACATTTCTTCCCTCTCCCTCTCCTCCTACACCCTTAAATAATCATTCAGGAAAACATTTGAAATAAGTAGTTAGTTCTTTGATAGCAATGTGTATCTTTAGTTTCTTTAACTAAATGCAGGGACTTTATTAGGTGGAAAAAATCAGCTTTCGTTTATATGAATTTATAAGAATTAAATAGCTGCAAAGAGCATGAATCCTAAAGGCTCAAACATCAGAAGGCAATTAAAACTCAAGGCTTTGCACATACTGAGGGAAAGAGCGGCTATACTAAAATAACTTTGAGGAGGATACTTTCATGGCAGCGGAGCAGCTAACTCCTACATGCAGCAACACATACATGCAGCCTACTTTTTGTCAGGAATGGATTCAAGGGTCCCCAGGGGTCCTGTGTGAATACTGTCACTCTGCAGTCACAGCTTCAGGCGCAAGAAAATCCACTGCAGTGTGCACTTAATCCTTCAGAGGAGTCTGGGAAACCCAGCCTGGACTTTGTAACACTCTTCATTTCAGAAATCTTCTTGCAAATCCATACCTACCCCACTGCAGGTTTCATAGAGAGCCCTTCACTGGGCAGGTGAGTTAATCCTCCTCATCTCCTCCTCCTTTTCCAGCAGCACTGGTCTCTGGGGAGTAGGGATCCAGGCAATCATCACAATTTCTCCTTCATGCAGAGGTGGATATACCTGGGTGACTACCTAGGCCACCTGATGATACAAAACTGCACTGTCCCAGCCCTTTCCCACACAGCTGGGGCATTGCTGGCATTGGCTGCCGAGTTTCCAGGGTCTCTAAAATACTCTTTTTACAATATTGCTTCAGCAAAAAACACAATAAACACTTCAAATTCCATGTCTGCTTTAAGTATTCCTTGAATGCTATTTAAATCAGGTGCAAAACAATAACATCTCCAACACCAGTGGCCATAACAATTAGTAAAAGATGATATTTTAAGCAGAATTCTCTGTGGGAGACTCAATTTTCCCATTAGAAACTTCCTTCTCCTTCTTGATTATTTCTCCATCATCACTGGTGTTTGTAATTCTTCTCATTTGCTGGGAATATCATTAATATTATGCACCAGATATGTAATGAAGTGACTAAAAAGTGGTAAACTAGTTCACAACAGGAAGCCAAAAGAGTACCAGGCTGTGGATTAGCCTGTAAAAAGGAGCTCCGAGTATGAGGCCAGAACCTCACAGCTATATAAGTGGATGTATATTTCATACAGCTGCCTCTTACTAATTTATTTATTCTTTCTCTGAGCCTCAAGTAATGTTACTCCACTGGGAGGCTGTGAATGCATGGTGTGGGCACAGACTAGGAAAAAAATTGGGCCCAGCATGTTTCCATCCGAAGATGTGGAAAACTTTGATCATTCATTGGGCAAGAAAGAGCAATATTAAAATCCTTTTCCTTGTACTAAAAATAAATCAAAAGTGCAGAAGCTAGTTCTGCAGCCTGCCACTGGTCTGATCCTGCTGAGCGCTGCGGTTTAGGCTAACATTTCGGCAACTGTATTTTCCTAATTCTGCTAGGAGAGCGTTGGTCCCTCGGGGCTTGAGAAGCCAGTCTCCTCCACATTGTTTTCTTTTTTTCTCCATAAATTTTGTTACATTCAGGTTTGGACCTGAAAGCTTTTTCTGTCTCTGTGTTGTGTATATTTCAGAAGGTGGTTTTGTTAAATGAATCTTCCTGGAGTACCCTGATACTTGCAGCATTACAAAGTGCTTGATGCTGTGAGAAATTTGGGGGAAAAGCAGATCCTTCTTATCCTTGGGCTTTCCACTTCAGTGTTATTGTGTCCTTCCTCCCCTGCAATAGAGAGCACAGAAATCCTGTGAATACCATGTTTGGGGCATTTGCTAGAGGAACACAACCTGGAAATGCAAAGTATCCCTTTGCTGTGGCAACTTCTGTAAACCATAACATGACTGGCAAAAGATGTGAGAGACCATATTTCTGACTAAAGGCAAATACAAACTCTAATAGCTAAAAAGGGTTCACAGACAGGAATAAAAATATAATGCATCTCTGATTTGCAATTTTCTCTTTAAGTCCTCCTAAATAAACTATCTGTTTAGACAAAGTATATTGTATACATGAGGTCAGTGAAAACATAGAAAACGGGTTGATGAAGTTCTTTCTATTTTGTGATTCCCTGCAGGTTAACATGGATATTATCTTCAGAAAATATAGAACATAAGACATATATCAGTCAAAACTATAACAGTGGTTGGAATAATGCTGTTAAACGTGTGAGTGAATCTTAATATAGAAGCACAAGTATTGTCATACTGGCTTCCATTATCTCTGGCTCCCATACACCTCTCACCCAGTAGACTGGCTCAGTAAGGAAGCAAGTGGAGGATCCTTGAGGGAGGATGCAAATATTGCTTTAATAGGTCATTATAGAATAAGCAACCTATAGGGAGGTAGCCCACTCACTCAGAATAACTGTATATCACTGATGTTCGCTCTCCCGTTGTTAAATCCTGTTTTGTTGTGGTGATCAGATTTTAAATCATTTTGCTGGTCACAGACAGATTGCCGATTTATCATCTGCAACAATGAACCCTCAGTGTAATCTCTTACGCCATTTCTTCTTAAGCGAATTCTCCCTGCTCCTTTCGCTGCTGCTGATGCGTGCCGAGCTGTGGGGAGAGCGCGGGTGGTGGTTCAACCCCACAACGGCAAGCTCGGGGCCCTGCCAGTCCTGGGAGGCCGTGGAGCTCTGGGGGCCACTCGGAGCACACAGGAGAGGAGCTACCACAGTCACCGACCGTCCACCTCGGGCATCTGAACTACGTAGCTGTTTTTTAACTGGTGGTACTAATTTAGACTGCCATTATCTCTAATTATTCCTGCCAGCACCACTCTGCATGCCACCTCCCACCTCACTGCTCACCCAGCTTTGCTGTAGTAAGTCTTCCTGAAGTCTTCTCCATTTCTCATATTTTAATGCAAATTTGGGGGGGATGGGTTAGCTGCAAATTTTACTGGACTTTTCCCACAGTAATTAGTAAGCAGATTAAATATCATTCCTGTAGTGACTATTCTGTCCATCAGGCTCACCTTGTGCCATGCTGAAAACTGGTATTCATCCTGAGTTTTTGTTTCGTTAAC
The DNA here is from genome assembly GCF_965638725.1 of Aptenodytes patagonicus. Classification (NCBI taxonomy): domain Eukaryota; kingdom Metazoa; phylum Chordata; class Aves; order Sphenisciformes; family Spheniscidae; genus Aptenodytes; species Aptenodytes patagonicus. Next base: position 153,100,682 of record NC_134950.1, read on the forward strand.
TGTGCAATCGATTCTGGTAAAAAAAAAAAAAAAATTAAAAGATTAATGAGGCACCATTTTTCTTTGGCAAAGTTCTGGCAAGAATCTCATGATATCATGACTACCTAAGAGTTTCACCATTTCACGTTTAAAATTATTGATTGTTACAGCCAGTTATATACTACTGAAAATAATCCTGGGTGATGTATGTTCTTCCTGAGTTATCCCTAATTTTTAATAACAAGAGGAGAAACACCTATTGCTTTCTGTTTCTCTCTTACAGCCATTGCATTTTAAGAGCTGGAAAAAGCAGACTGTAGGAAAATCCCAGCAGCGTGGAGGTGTTTACGCCAATAGCCCATTGCAGCTGAGCAGTATCCAAAGTGAGTCTATGAGAGTGCATCTGGTGCAAAGTTACAGCTGATGATTCAGACCTTGGTGATGTAGGTTACAGTAGTGGGCATAACACAAGGTTATAAAGAAACCATCACAATGCCATAGATTTACCCTACCCCTACTAGGTACAGCATTAGGTAGCCAAAATTTTATCTTAGGCTATATAAAATGAGTTGGCTACACTTGATTAAAAACATGGCAAGATTTACAAAATGGGACTTTTTCGTCATTCTGTTTGTTCTGCATTTATTGCTAGTTGAATGAAGCTGGCCTAAGGGGATATCCTACATTAAAACAGGCTTGTTTTCTTGAAGGTTAAGTTCATTAAATCAAATTCTGACCTTTTAGAGTTTACACTGGCTGAGCCTTTCTGCTCCCCGGACCTCCAAGCAAAATTGTCAGTCCACAGATCTCACTTTTCCACAAACATTCCCCACCTTCCCGACCATTAGAAGCCCCTCCTTGTTCTTAAAGTGTTTGCTGCCATTCATCAAAATGCAAAAAACTAAAGGGCATCTATGAAGCAACTGTTAAAACAACATGGCTTCAATTCTAAAGGAAATACTTTGCAAAATAAAACCATTTCTGCAATCACAGATTTCCCAAATCAGGACAAATGTATAGTTGTAAGAACATCTGCACGCGTTTATACACACATATAATATATATGAATATATATGTACACACATGCACACTTAAGCAGGTAAGACACTTTTTAGCTTGCTGTGATGGCTGTACTGTGGCCCTCACCTGAATACATCATGTTTCTTTAACTCCAGCCTGAGACGAATAGATTGCCGGCTGAATGGAGTCTTTTTATAGTGCTAGTCCATGGGGAAATTCTTCAACAAAAATGCTTTTCTGATCACATTTGCAATTCATATATGCTATGAACAGGATTCTATTAATTGAACACTGAAAAAAGAAAAACCTAATTATTGCATATATTATTAATGACCTTCATGCCTCTACAATAAGCAAAACAGCAACGCTCGGTATCAATGCACGTTCTGAGAGTTTTCTCACTGCGGTTTCTGTAACCATTTGCTCTTCAAATGGTTATTTTTTCCTAAGGATTTCTACATTTAGATGACAAATCAAGCTTCTCTAATTGCCAAATTGTATCTGCTCCTTCATCAAGAGACACCTCACAGAGCTTCTGAGTCAGAGTAACCAGGCAACCCTAAGCCTCTAGACTAGGAGGCAAAGAAAAATGTGTACTCCTACAGTAAGAAGAAAAATGATCCTTTCAATCTCTATTCAAAAATTTGTCATAATAGATATAATGTTTGCTGTGACTCAAACATTTTAAAGGGTGATATAAATCCTCAGGCTCCCAAGATGTCTCAGCCAGAAGCTGAGGACTTTCTTGCCAGTTCTCCCAATGTATCGGTGATGGGCAAACCGGAGCTCTGGTGAGAGCTGGTTGGGCAGTGCTGGGCCTCTGGGCTCTTGCATGGTAATACCTTTTGATTCCTGTTAACTGCATAAAGTCATACCAGGGAGATACCAAATGCCAATCTATTGTTTTTCCTGGGGAGAAATCCCCCAATCGTCTGGTCAAAGCCAAGCCTTTATAGAGCAAATTCCTGCAAATCCCAATGATGACCTTCCACCAAGGGCAGCTGCATAAGCTCAGCTGTGCTTTGAGTCTCTGAGGTTTATCCAATCACCTGCCAAAGACCACAAAATCATATTTATTACTGAGAAACAACCTTACAAATAACTATTTATATGCATACCTTGGACAACCAAGTGCTCTGTGTGTTCTCTGTGATCTCAAAAACCAAATCTCCTCACAGGTCTCATGTTTGTCACATCCAGTCCTGGGACTATCTCTGTTCTCAGCTTAGTGGATAACATTTTCAACAACTATCGGATGCATTGTTCCAGAAACCCTTTACCCTACCAGACCAGACCAGACCGGGTTTCCTCTGCAGAGGAGTTGGGAACACGTCTGCTATCAGGCCCATGAGGACGTATCCTGTGGACTCTGAGAAAGCCATCTTTCCACAGCATTGTATCTGTCCCACAATTCTCCAAAAGCATGGGTCCCATGGTAACACATGGTGGCTAAAATATAGATAAAACGTTGTTAGACATAATTCATGTCTAAACTATCATGTGAAAGGGTAGAGGTGAGAAACTGAATGTTAAAAGAGTCAGTGATGCCAAAAAAAGAAAAAGAAGAGGCCAAGAAGAAAGGGCCATCAGCACTGGTCATGATCTGGGAGGTGGCTAAAATGGGGACTCAGGGCACATCTTAGGATGCTCCTCCATCCTGGGGAGAGCTGCCTGTGTTGTGGGCTTTGCCGAGGAGGAGTGCTGCCATGGCTTCAGCAAGGAAAGCAGCGGGCTGGAGGGCCACATATTCAATGGTGATTATGTGCTTGTCCCTCTCACAGATGTAGGCATCTCCCACAGCTAGGCAGTCGGGAGGCATAGATGAAATCCACTTTCCACAGAAGTAGCAGTTTAGGCCATCAAATCCCTGTCCTGATTGCTTTTGGTCAGCTTGGCTTTTGGATGCAGAGTGCTAAAATAGCAGCAAAGTGACAGATACTCCTCCTCCAAGCTCTCTAACCTTCCATTTTCTTAAAGGACACATCTGTTTGCTGATGCCCAGCCCTCTCCCTGCTCACTTTGTGGAGCTTTTGCCCCACTTGTGGTTGTTAGTGGGTGACATGGGGACTAGTCAGTCCCTTTTCCATCAGTGGCTGTAGTTTAGAGACTCTCATTACAGTCCAAAGGGATGCTCTCCTGCCTTTAAAAAGCTGCATGACACCCCCAGATTATTCAGCAGCGCTCAGCCACCATGAGGTGCTTCCGGCTCAATTACACAAGACCATGAAAGGTCTCAGCTACACCGTGGGTACACAGTTCCCAGGGGAGCGATGATTTCTGCAGGTTAATATCAGGACTTCCCGGTGTTTGACTGAGAAGAAAAATGAAATCTAAATACTGGAATTATCTCTGCATGTATGTGTTGCATTTGCTCTCCTGTTTTCAGTGCTAGAGGGTTACCTTATGGCAGATACTTCTAACAAAATCCTCTGGCACTATTGCTCCTCGCATGTATTTGCTTCCTTGTTCTCTCCTTGGGGGCTGCAGCAGCAGGGAGCAGCAGACCTCAGCTTTGCTGGTCCCTCTGGTTTCCTCTGACAAGGCTCTTTGAGGACATTCTCAGAATCTTGGAAGAGCAGGACTCTTTTCTCTTCTTTTCTTTTCTTTTCTTTTCTTTTCTTTTCTTTTCTTTTCTTTTCTTTTCTTTTCTTTTCTTTTCTTTTCTTTTCTTTTCTTTTCTTTTCTTTTTTCTTTTCTTTTCTTTTCTTTTCTTTTCTTTTCTTTTCTTTTCTTTTCTTTTCTTTTCTTTTTTATTTTATTTTATTTTTTCTTTTCTTTTCTTTTCTTTTCTTTTCTTTTCTTTTCTTTTCTTTTCTTTTCTTTTCTTTTTTCTTTTCTTTTCTTTTCTTTTCTTTTCTTTTCTTTTCTTTTCTTTTCTTTTCTTTTCTTTTCTTTTCCTTTCTTTTCTTTTCTCTTTTCTTTTCTTTTCTTTTCTTTTCTTTTCTTTTCTTTTCTTTTCTTTTCTTTTCTTTTCTTTTCTTTTCTCTTCTTTTCTTTTCTTTTCTTTTCTTTTCTTTTCTTTTCTTTTTTATTTTATTTTATTTTTTCTTTTCTTTTCTTTTTTCTTTTCTTTTCTTTTCTTTTCTTTTCTTTTCTTTTCTTTTCTTTTCTTTTCTTTTCTTTTCTTTTCTTTTCTCTTCTCTTCTCTTCTCTTCTCTTTTCTTCTCTTTTCTTTTCTTTTCTTTTCTTTTCTTTTCTTTTCTTTTCTTTTCTTTTCTTTTCTTTTCTTTTCTTTTCTTTTCTTTTCTTTTCTTTTCTTTTCTTTTCTTTTCTTTTCTTTTCTTTTCCTTTTCTCCCTTCCCTTCCCTTCCCTTCCCTTCCCTTCCCTTCCCTTCCCTTCCCTTCCCTTCCCTTCCCTTCCCTTCCCTTCCCTTCCCTTCCCTTCCCTTCCCTTCCCTTCCCTTCCCTTCCCTTCCCTTCCCTTCCCTTCCCTTCCCTTCCCTTCCCTTCCCTTCCCTTCCCTTCCCTTCCCTTCTCTTCTCTCTTCCTCTCCTTTCTCACACCAGTCCATTGGTTTCTTTCAGCCACTTGCACTTCGGGCACTGGCCCCAGGGACTGACACTGGGGCCTCTGCCACAGAATCCAACAGCCTCACAGAGAAAAATGGTTCTGCTCAGAGCATTTCCCCTTGGCCCCACTGAGTGAGGAGGAAGAGGAGGAGGAGAAGGAGGAGGTGGAGGGGGACAGGGCAGTGTTCGCTGGCCCCAGTCCTGGACAACAACCACCCGCATGCTGAAACTCAGCTGTGGACCTTAGCTCCACTGATTTCACTGGAACATACGTGGATGTTTCCATGATTTGCCGCAGGTAAAGGGATTTAGATATTTGTTCAAATGCATAAATTAAGGCCTTAATAGTCCATTTGTTTTAAGTAAAGCTGCTCCTGAAGTTAGAGTTAGATATAATTTGAGGCATTAAGGGATGTGACTGGGCCCCATACTGGCTAATTATTCATTTCTGCTGTTCTTAGAGGTATATTGGATTATTATGTTGGTGTTTTGTGAAAAATCACAGCATGAGAAATGCTGTAATCCTGGTACCTGAAGTGCTCTGGGCAGCCTGGCCGGGGAAGGCTGCCACACACCGGCAGGGTGGGCGGGAGAGAGGAGAACATCCAAGTGGCAAAACTGATTAATGGGCAAAAGGCATTGGGGCAGTCCTCGGTGCCTGGCAGCCAGGCTGGAAACGGGTTCAGCGGTGAAACCGGGAGCATGTGGCAGAGTCACAGGGCTGTAAGCGAGAGGGGCACATGGCCCTTCCCCGGGGCCTCGTCCCCTCTCTTGGAGCTGTCTGGATGTGGTGCTGCGTCTCCCAGCCCCCAGGAAACCACCAGTGCTGGTGGCTCCCCCACGGCTGGGGCTGCCTTGTGCCTGCACTGGGACGGGACCGCTGGATCAGCCCGCTGAAAACGTCCCCTGCAGATAATGAAAGTGTCTAACGAACTCTACGGCTCCTTCAGGGAAAGGGAGACCCACGTGCAAACCCCCCGGTGCCCGTCGCAGATGTCCCAGTGCCTCCCACCCGTGAGCCTCCCCCAGTCCCCCTTCCCAAAAGAGCGTCCCTGCAAACTCTCCCTTTCGCGGGCCCCGTACCACTCGCTGCGCATCCCATGCACGGGCACTACAGCACCGCACAGCAACACAATGTTATCTAGCATTCAAAAGGACATTCCTTAAAAACTGTATTTTGTAAAACGTATTGCCTCACATATGGAAGACGCACGGCCTTACATTTACCGGGAGGATTTTCAAGGCGAACGGAGGGGCAGAGCTCCACCTGGTGATGCTGCTGCGTCTCTGCCACGCCTGGGTGGGACGAGGAAACGCTCTTCGGCAGCTCTTTGCTGTTGAAGGCGGCTCTTGGCGCTCATTCCAGCTTCCACTCGTAGCTTCTGCTTAAGAGGGCCCAAACTATTTTAAATGAAGGATTTTTAAGGAGAAAAAGACCTACAAGATTTACACTGGTTTGTGTTGAACCGTTTCTAGCATGGCATCAATCCAACTGCTCACAATAGTTATCTTACAGCACTACAAAATCCTATTTAGCAACTAAATAACATTTCCCCATTTTTGTAGGTCAGGATACAGTTTCAGACTTAAAAAAAGTCTTTCAGTGCCAGTTTGATACTTAATTAGGAACTCACTCAAATCCAAACTTTCCCAAAATATATGCTTAAAGTAGAGAATCTAAAGAGTGCTTTATTTTCACGTGTCCTAAGCATTTGACATTTCTCAGTGAAATCAGCTGGATTTCTATGATATTCAGTGCTCATAAAAGCAGCTGAGTCAGATCAGTAGGTATTTGTGACAACGCAATTTCTTTATCTATATTTAACTGCAATGGAAAAAGTTCCCCCAAGTGGTTTCTAAGCCCATTGCAACATAAAGTAAAAGATGTGGATGGCTGTGGAAGGAAAAATGCCTTTATTTATACAATGGTTACAAAATAATAGAAAAGAGAGATGCAAGGTAAGTGAGTGAATATGTAAGGATGCTATGCAGCATTTATGACTCTCTTCTTTACTATATTGCCCAGTTTCTCCTTTCCAGGTAGCATTTTGGTAATCAAAATAAAAGGAACTGCCTGTGCTTCCAGCAAAAGACAAGCGTGCCATGGAAATGTCTTGCAGTGGGGGGCTGCCCCTTGGCCCAGGCTGCAGCGGATAGGCACGGGCACCGAGAGCTGAGCACTCAGCCCCAGTGCTGAGCACTGCGTGGACAGGCACTTCATCACACCTGTGTGGGAGGAAAGAGCAAATCGTCACTGCCTCCTCTTGGGTTTGTAAGCACTGAAGAGCAAAGGATAAAGAACAGGGCAAAAGATGAAGGTGGGGGCCTAAAAGACTCTTACTAACTTCAGCGTGCTTTTTCTGCAGATGCCGCCTGATGCTTCTTCTGGTCCTGTGAGCAACTCCGTGGACTTCCCAGGCCCCGCTTCGGTGCGAGGCACGTGAGGCTCGAGGGAGCTCATCACACAGAAAAAAAATGGCAGCGTCTATAGCTCGTGTCCCGGTGCTTTTCGAGTCCCTGCAAGTAAAAAATGCTAGCAAAAAGTTTGAAATCCATGATAATGTGTCTGAAAACAGACATAAAGTCACATTTGTTGTAGGCAGCGGGAGGAAGGGACAATTTAACCGTATCTGTCTAAGATGCGGGCTAATGAGCACCATGTTTCCTACCCCTATAAAATCATCTTCCCAAACAAGGGTGGATGCAAAGAGAAAAGGAAAAGCATCTATCTGAGCATCGCATACAGCTCTGGGGGGTCTCATCAGAAAAGCAAAAGCTGGCCTTTGGCAAAACACACAGGCTAAGGGAATGAAAAGTAGAGCAGAGACAGCGGGATGTCACACCTGGAACACACCAGCTCATCATGACTTCAATACCACCTTATCATCTTATGCCCAGAGGGCATTTAGCCTACAATTTAGAGAGGGGAAATGTGGGATTGAGAAATGGAGGATTTAATTTTCAACAAATAGCCGAACTTGCGATACCAAAGACGATTGCATACTGACAGTTCCAATAGCAGTAAGGTGCCAGACCTCGCAGGGGCTCATGTAATCCTCTCAGATGGTGCAGGTAGCCATGTGCTACCTGTACAGTGGGGATGGAAGATAAGCAGGACACAAAATACAAGTTGCAAATGTAAAATGGCCCCTAAATAAGTGAGAAAAAGGTCCCAGAGTCCTAGAAAAACTCAGCCCTTCTCTTGATAGCAACCAAAGAGAAAAACTGAATATTCAGGAATTAACAGCAGAAGAGTAATGACTAATGCAGGCAATGCCACGTGCCACAGTGTAAATACTGTAGAGTTGTTATTTGGAGCCACCTTCTTTCCCAACACTATAAAAGCATAAAATAGGCCTAAAAAAGTAGTGTTTAAGATGATCAGAGTATCTAACAGCTACTGTTTGAAGAGACAGTAAACAGCCTGAAAAAGTGATGACCAAAGCGAGATACACTAGAAATATTTTAAATGACAAACAGTTTCTAGAAGGCAGTTACTCGGCGTGGCTCCTCCTACAAGGGCTGGGAGCCACCCTGCAAAATTTGTGCACAAAGGACTTACTTACAAAACTTAAAACACCCACTAAACTAGTGCAGTCATTAACATGCCTCTTTTCCCAAGATTAAGGTGATTGATTTCCTAACAAAGGTTAATTAGAAATATTAAAAGAAAAGGAAAACTACCATCATGGCACCCACCATGCCTCCTGGTTAACTTCCTGCTTTATTTCTCTGTAACATGCCAGTCCTAGAACACAGAGCAGGATCCAGAGGCGGAAATATCAGCAACAGAGATGGTTTCTAATCAAAAATACGCCAGTGAGACTCTGGGATAGTTTGGAGACACAATGTTTAAGAAGTGGTGGTTCAGCAGCAGCACCAGGGTGATGCTGGACGGTGACTCATGATTATTCTAGTGCTTGTCTTAAATATTTGAATCTGGTCTGCATAAGATGAATATCTTTAGAAGTTTTGGACTGAACTGAATTCATTTAATTCATTTATATTATTCATTTAATAAAAGCGCTGTAACTCCTTTAGGCTTCTCTGGTTTCCATCCAGTGATGGATGCAGGAGTGACATGGTGCTTCTTCCTCATGGTAAGGTTGGTAATGTTTTAGGTAGTCCTGCGAGGAGCAGGGAGTTGGACTCAACGATCCTTATGGGTACCTTCCAACTTGAGATATTCTGTGATTCTGTGACTTAAAACAAAATAAAGGCTTTTTTTAAATTTCTTTTTTATTCCCTGACTGCACAGATGGCAGCGCAAGTGAGCGGAGGAGCAGCCCTCATTCCTTCCCATGGCCAAAGCCCTCAGAGCCACATTCATTTTCTTTGTATTTGAAATTCAACCCGTGGATTTGGTGCCATGTCTTCCACAGTGGCTCCTGTTACTCTCATAGCTATTACATACTCTTTCCATATTAGTTTTAAAACCTGCACTTTATAAGAAATCAGCAAAATTAGAATTTTTTTAATGCTATATAAGATGCAGATGGGCAGGTTTGGGTGGCAGAGGTGGCCCTGGAAGAGCCAAGGGGACGCTGGCTGCTGAGCCATGCAGAAGGAGCAACTGAAAAGCATCATGCACGGGGATGGTGTGGGAGGTAACAGGGAAGCCCGCAGCCCTGGTGGTGCGGGTTTCAGTCCCCCCGGAGAGGCGACAGGAGCCGGAGGGGTCAGTGAGGTTTCAGACAACTGGGGAAGATATTGGTTTGGACTTCAAGGTTTTGTCTTTGAGCAAAGGGCGTGAGACTGTGTGTGTTTTGGTCACGTTTTGAGGGAGGCACGTGGGCTTAGGACGAGCATATCCAGTCAACTCTGAAGTTCACACAGAGAATTCATGGGGAATATTCACTTTCCTTCAGTCTGCCCTCAAATTCATACTCCAAATCTGCTTCGTTGCAAAGCAAAATGTTCTCAGCAGATCATTTCTCCTTTCTCGGTGGTATCACTGAGGGAAGGCTGTTATTTAATGCTGGCACAATAAGAACTGCCCTCTGCTGTGAATAAAAAATGTTTATTCCCAACCAAATGCCAGCAAAGAGCTAGTTGCTCTGTGACACTGTCCTAATTTTTAATTTTTTCAAGTCTCTATTTATGAACAGCTCCAGTTTACTTGATTTACTTCAGTGTCTGTGGTTTATTGAATAGCATTTGCAGTATGGTTTGTTTGGTTGATTATCCCTAAGTATCTAAATTATTATGACTTGCAATTAATTGTGCATTACTTTCTATTCCTTTCTGAGAACAGGCTTAAAAAAATGTGTTCTCTTTTTTGTAAAGCTGGTTTATTAACCAGTGAAGCCCACACAGTACAGAGAGTTTTAGAAATTCATGGCTGTGCACAGGCTGATATTTACTCTGGGAACGTTTCCATTGCTGTGTGACGGCAGGATGGAGACATGGGGCTGGCCTTGTTCTCTCTCCCACAGCTCAGAGGAGGAAGCAGGAAGGCACAGGTATGTGAAGAGGGCCTGGAGCATGTTTTCTGCAGAGTCCCTTCCTCCAAGGGAAATTTGTACCTTTGGGAGATTCCTGGGCCAGCCAGAGCCAGCAGGTTCCCTTCTCTGCTCTGAGATGTCACTGGGTCCTGGGGGGCTCCAATCCAGCATGCAGGTAGCAGCTTTTCATGGAGGTCACTGGCTTTCGTCATTGAGATAAATAATATTCCCTGAAGGAAATGTTTGGGAAATGCGTCGGAGATCTCACCTGTAATACTCTTTAGGAGGGAGAAAAATTTGGAATGGTTTTCCCGCAAGAACAAGTTTTTGAACGGAATTTTTCAATATATATGTTGAATAACTTGCATGTCATCATTTGCTTCTGAAATCAAGCTTCTGAATTAAAATGTCTTTATTTGTTTAAATGACCCAAAAGCGTGTGGTGTCAGCCCATTGCCTCCTGGGATGTGTAGTTCTGGTGTGCTATGAGGCCGGCTGCCTGGCAGGGCAGTGGCTGCCATGGGGCACCCGCACCCACGTCACTCCCACCAGGTACCACGGTGGCTGAGGCCAACAAATTACTCATGGCTAATTTCTTATTTATCTACAAATGTGTGAACTTTTCTTTTAGGAAATAGGCATTTGCTGGAGCCTGCTTCCTCCAGTGGAAGTGCATCCGTGTGGAAAATTCCCCTCCAGAGTTAATGTAAACCTTATAAAGAAAAAGAGGCACCAAAAATGTAGTTAAAGTTGCATTAGTTATTTCCTTATACTGGGGAAAGAGCAACGGAAATACCCAAGATATGTTAGTTTACAGGAAGAAAGGAAGGAAGACACTAAGAGGGGTGGAGGAGGTCTCTCAATTTTCCATGCATATATAATTTAGAAGGTGATAAATTAAATATAAAATACTTTCTAGATTTAATTTCAGTATACATAAGAGGAAACATAGTAAGCGTTGCTCCCCCTTTTCTTGTACAGAATGCCTCTCTTCACTCATCTCAGAAAAAGACAGGCATAAATCTTTTATGTGACTAGAATAAAGGTTGTGGGATATTTTATACAAGGAAACATCTACGAAAAGAAATCTAAAAGCATCAACATACCTCAAAAGGACACGCTGTTTAACAAATGCCCTCATTACATGTAACTCAGCTCAACCTGCAGAGCCATGTATAAAAGCCTGTGCTTGAGCAGCCATAAAATCAGAGCCTCACTTAGGCTGGAAGGGACCTCCAGAGGTGCAATGTGTCATGGCAGGAAGGCTGGAGAGAGCAAATGTCGTATGCTTACAGCACGGAGATGGAAATTGCAGCACAGCTGTTGATCTTAATTGTTCCTATCTTGTTCCTGGCAGTCTCATAAGATGTTGCCAAGGCAGATCACAGAATCTTTAAATAAGTTTAAATAAAGATTTCACTAAGAGATGTTCAGCTGAGTTCAGTGAGAAGCAACAGTGAGAATAACCCCAAAACTGATTTCTGGCCTTCATCTTTCACCCTTATTCTGACACCAAACAAGAGTACTTGGAAGAAAGCAGTTTTAAATGACCACTTAAAAAAAACCAGGTCATAACAGCCGCAGAGACAAGCAGTTACGTGACAGGGCAAGTGCTGGAAATGTGTGTGACTGCCCAGGAAGGTGCAAGATGTTTCCCTAAAGCCAGTCTCCATCGGTCCATGGGGCGAGAGGTGAGTAAAGCAAGTCATGCTCTGAAGCATATGCCAGACAGCAAATTCTGGCTGGGGTGGCCGGTGCAGGTTTCCTTTCTCCTCCGGCTGTGGGAGAGCATTGCAGGGTGTCCCCCAGGGGAAGGAGTGTGGACACCAGGGGTGGTTCCACTTTGGTAGCCGCTGCCTCTCCCTGTTCCCCCTTTAGTTTACATTTGACATTTGAATTGGCTCTGATCCGCATCTGGGGAAAATTATGCCCCCCACAGTTATATGCCCATCTTCTGCCCCTTCCCAGTTCAGTGGTCAAGAAAAGACAGAAGTCAAATAGCAACAAACTCTACTTTAGAAGGTGAAGTCTGGCCAAATCTGACACGGTTTTGCCATAATAACACATGAACTTGCTTCATTTGCTCTTCTGTCATCACCAGTGGACGTCACCCTCATAAGGCGATGGCAATGAGCTGTGGTAGCACATCCACCACCTTCTTTCTTCCCAGGGGAAGATTAACTTTGTCTCCTGCTGCTGTGAATGAAGCAGTTTAAATGGTGGAGTGGCTGTCCAGGCCCCTGGACACGCTGTGCCTCCGAGATCACCACCTCAAGGTGGCACACAGCCGTGGGTCTTGCAGCAGCTGAGGTGGACCAGCAGGCAGCAGTCCCCTGCCTCCCCCCTTCCCTCCCTGGAGCTGCTCCTAAGGAATTAAAATTCAGGTGCAATTGCACTCCCTGGTTTCTCCTTTTGCAGGGGGAGGATATTTTCCTCATGAGTGGGTTAGCAGAGAAAGTCGTGGAGGAGAGGGTGAACCTCATTTAAACAGTGAACGGCATCTCACCTGATGCTAGTCTTCAAAACATGAAACCTCTGTAGCGAGGGGTTAGCTACCTGTCCTCTGCAAATGCCTACCTTAGGTGGGAGTGAACTGCCTCTGAGAAGTCCTATCTTGATCCACTGACTTTCACTTAGGTGATTATTTCAGATGAAATGTTTGCATTTTGATTTTCCTAAGTTAGACAAGAGAAATCTCAGGGATAGGCTGAGAACGGCACAGACACAGACACAGCAGAAATACTGAGGATGACTGGACAGATATGGACAACGTCTTAAGGTACACGAGTCTATAATATTTCCTGCCTTCCTCTAGTGTAAGTTTCTAAATACAGGTTACAGTATTACTGTAACTGTAGCAGTGCAGGAATACTCTTTACTGACACTGACTCAATTATATTTATTTAATTTTTTTTTAACCCCTGAAAAGATTAACACTGGGCCCATCAGAAACTAGACTTTCTCGAAAGGATGCAATCATTCACGTTTCCATCTACACAAAGAAAGGCCCATCCTAAATGATTTGACAAGACATGAATAATCCAAGAGGCAGGGGCAGAGCGGGGAGAGAAGGTGGAGGGACCTGGGTGGCTGGGGAGGGGGACCAGGGCTCGGGCCATTCTGCCTGCCACGGCTGCCCATGCTGCTGATCCACAGAACTAGTCCTGCCAGGGATTCAAAAGAAAACACAGCCAGTTCCCTCACCTGCATAGCAAACCCCATCAAATCCAACTCCCAGGTTTTCTCACAGGAGCTAACAAACCGATGGCAACGCAAGCTTTGAAAGACATAGAAACAAGCGGATCATGATGCATCCATGAGCCACCGGCATTTGCTATCACTGCTTCAGCTCGCTGGTAGCCCCAGCACAGAAATCCTTCCTGCACCCACGCTGTTGTCAGCAGAGTTAAAGATCTCAAGCTTCTGCATATTTTCTGACTTAATCTTTCTGAGGTGTAAATGTGGATGGATGTGCAAGGTTATCTTTTTGTTTGAAGAGCAGCCCTTTGTGAGTGCATCAGAGATACTTATCATGTCTCTCTTTTTCTTTTTTGATCAGCCCAGCAATTTCTGCACCTGAGACCTACATCTCGGAGCCAAAATCTATTATTAAACATTAAAAATCTTCAAGGAGACTGGTAAAATGACTCCAATTTCCCAGTGGAGTAAATGAGACTAGAATTTATTCCGCTTTCTGCTGAAAACTAGCATGACTGTTGAGCTGAAATGCACATCAAGAAAGACGTCTGCTTTAGCCTCCATGCCCTCCTGAAGGCTGCTCTCTGCGATGTGGGTTGCTATGGTGCATCTGAGAGCTCTGGAGCATCTTTGGCCAAGCACTAGTGGAAAGCTCCTGGTGCTGATAGGGTTGACGTGGTCCTGTTTGGGGAAGCGCAAGGGTTAATAGATTAATGGAGTCTGACTTTGCTATGATGGATACAATTGGAAAGGAACAGAACAAACTCAGAAACTGTTCCACTGTTTATTCAGAAGTGTTTGATTACAGCTAAGGAAAACAGAAAAGTTAAATTTAAAAAGTTATCTCTGGAAGTGCTCTGTTGAAAAAAAACCCCCAAACTTTTCAGGTAGTTTCTGAGTTAGTGAAAAGGAGCAATAGTGTCAACTGTAGGTTATACTGTTCATTCACTTTTTCCAGGCAGTTGTATCCACCTTGACATGGGCAGTAGTGACAGTGGGTTTACTCACCTCCCACAACTTTCTTCTTCCCTCTAGCCTCCCCCCAAGCCTACCTTTTGCCAGCCCACACTCTGCAGGATGCTTGGCGGCACCACAATATCTGCCTTCCCCCTTGCTGGGTGCCTACTGCAGAAAATGTACTCTGCCAAACCGGAGTTATTGAATGCATAAAGGCAGAGTCACCTGAGTTAATACCTCAGCTTTGCTCTGCTGTGGCAGAGCTGCATGCCCTGCCTGTTCCCACTTCACTGTGAACACTGAGGTCCCAGTTTCAGGTCACTTCCTTTGGAGTCCTCTCTTTGTTGTCATCTTCTTTTCTGGCATTTATTTTGATGCCCAGTTAAAGTTGGGTCTTCAGGTAGGGATGCCTGGCCCATTGTGCATGGGACGTGCATGCATTTCCCTGTGTCAATACCCTGACAGTGGATATCTGCAGCACCCACTGGTCTAGCCATGCATCCCTCGTTTCACAATACGTAGAAGAATCATGTAGGGTACCTGGTGATGGCCAAAATCTTTGCTCTCTAGTTGCCTCCAGAGCAATAAAGTGAAACCTCTCTCTGCTGATGCAATCATATCCTGAGCAGGCCCTGTCTGAATATATGATATCCATCATGGGTCCCACACAGTGGGGAAACTGCAACATCTGAAATGGTAGATGGCATGGTGTTGTGGGTTAGCCCCGGCCAGCAGCTCAGCCCCACCCAGCCGCTCGCTCACTCCCCGCCAGGGGGACGGGGAGAGAATCGGAAGGGTAAAGGTGAGAAAACTCATGGGTTGAGATAAAGACAGTTTAATGGGTAAAGTAAAAGCTGCACACGCAAGCAAAGCAAAACAAGGAATTCATTCACTACGTCCCATCGGCAGGCAGGTGTTCAGCCATCTCCAGGAAAGCAGGGCTCCATCACGCGTAACGATTACTTAGGAAAACAAAAGCCATCACTCCAAATGTTCCCCCTTCCTCCTTTTTCCCCCTAGCTTTTGTTGCTGAGCATGATGTCATTCAGTATGGGATAGCCCTTTGGTCAGTTGGGGTCAGCTGTCCCAGCTGTCCCAGCCTCTTGGCCACCCTCAGCTTACTTACTGGGAGGGAGCATGAGAAAAAGAGAAGGTATTGATGCTTTGCAAGCACTGCTTAGCAACAGCTAAAACATTGGTGTGTTATCAACATTGTTTTGGTCACAAATCCAAAACACAGCACCATACAGGCTGCTATGAAGAAAATTAACTCCATCCCAGCCCAAATCAATACACACAGAGAGGACATTTGCGATACCTGCAGTGCCCATTTATGGATGACCATTCACACTTCTATTACCATCACCCAGCACAAATTATCAAAGTGCTCTTTCGCATCCTAAAGTTATACTCCTGTGGCTTTCTGTAACAGACAAGCAATGAGGTTGCTCCATTGGTTGCTCCCTCTTCCAAAACTGGCATTCAGTTGATGACAATATTATTAGATATTCTGCTTGCTCTGAAAATTTAGTATGGGCATTGAGAACTTAACAAGACCGCGTCTTCCTGCACTGACTGTTCTGAAGGGTCACGAGTGGAGAAGTATATAGGTCTGGATTTGGTATCCAAAAAAGACAGTCTGGCTAGCCTAGCATTGTCTCCTCAGAAGTGTAGTCAACTTTACTGATAGAATAAAACAAACCAGCTAGGAGGCATTTAGCCTCGCCTGGTAGTAAGCATAAACTGCCCTGAAAGCTGACACTCATCCCAGGTAGGCAGAGTAGGTATAAGGTCATGCATACTTGAAGCTGTCTGCCATCAGGTGCAATTCATAAAGTCTTTTTGGAAACACCATTCATATTTTACATCTCTTCTCAGAGCCAGATAGGCATTTATGCCATCGCAGCCACATCTACACCATTGGTAACTGGTGGCAGGCGATAGCTGGTGCCCAAGGGGTGAGGAGCAACAAGCGGGCAGTAGCTCAGCAAACGCACTCTTAGTCCGGCTGCATTCGTAACGGGAGCCCTTTGCTGGCAAGTGCCGGTAGTGCACTGAGAGTTTCCCAGGGTGCCAGATGGAGGCTTGAACTGGTGTCAATCAAGTGTTTTCAGTTGGAGTACTTAGAAATTGAGCCCGGGCCATTTCACTGCCACTTGGTTACAGTGAGAGCTAAACAAACATCAGGGAAACAGAGGAGAAAATAATGTTAATTACCCAGCTTTTGAAGGCTCCTAACAAAATAAAATGTTCTACAAAAGCCATGAGGCAGGGGGGTGACTCCCTGGGAAAGCACTACTGTAGGTGGCAAAGTTCATTAAAAGACTGAAAATCACATACTTTTGCTTAAGTAGCATTTTCTATGCTTAGTGTTTAAATGATTCTATTTAACTGTTTCTCTTCAGCAAAAGAGTTTGTTTGCTAAATGCGAAAGCTATCCAGCTTATCACATATATATGCACAGTACAAAGATAACTGCACTTGGGGCTCAGGTGCAACCTCTCGCAAGTACAAAGTCTACGTTCAACTAATGCAATGACAGAAGTCCTCACTGACCACAATTGCAGCGTGACCTGGGGAGTTAGCAGGGATGCCCAGGAGTGCCTTGGTCCTCACGGGTGCTGGTCACTCACAGCCCCAGGTAAAGGCATGATAGTTTCTTGTTTGTGATAGCCAGGTCCTGCAAGGTTTCCGGAAGAGGGAGAACTGTAGACATCATCCAGGATGGGATTCAGCTTAGGTCTGAGACTTCTAAATGTGGATGTCAGAGAGCTCTGGGCTCCACTGACTTCAGCTGCATCAGGCTGAGTGGGAGCATAAGTACCTGACCCAGTCCCACAACCATAGTCCCAAATAGCCAACACTATTGTGGGCAGTACAGCCCGTGAAGCCAGAGAGTGGTGCAGCCCACTCTATCAGAGAAACCAAAGCTATGACAGCCTCAGTCACACCCTATGCTTCACCAACATTACTGACTCCATCCGCTATACGGCAGCTTACATACTTAGCTCACACATATATGTGTATGTAGGTATCTAGGTTTGCATCTGCATTAATCTCATGCTGAATCCCATACCCCCAAAGGCCCATGTAGTCAAAGCCAACCAAGCCACTGACTTCCAGCTTAACTATAGGGCTGCATGTGAATTTAGGAGAGGATAACTGGAACAGATTAACTTAACACTATGCTAAAGGATGGGGAAGCTCTTAGAGCTGTAAGGCTTCTTTATTTTCCCTCAAACTAAGAATAAATAATAGCAGTTTCTTTCTGCATTGAGGACATCTAGAGGACTATGCCACATGCTTTCTCCATTGCATAAAATAAGCCAGATCATGATTGCTTCATCTGTCACTGGGATGTCATGATAGTGCAGCACATTAGTGCCGCACAGTGCATACTAACCTACTTCCAGATGGTGCATGACGGTCGGAAGACAACGGGATGAGCCCTTCTCCCTGGCTGACCTTGGCAATGCTCCTGCACTCATGTGGCAATACTGCAATTTGTTTCCTCATTGAAGGGCTGCAGCAAAAAAGGAAACCAAGGCAGGCTGCCAGCCCAAGGAGATGCCAGCATGGCCAGAACACAGTTGCCAAGCGAGTGTAAGTGATCCCAGCTGCAAAATATACTGGAAATCTCCTATGGCACCAAATGCTAAACAAACAACGAGGCTGGATTCTGAAGGGCTGCACAGGGCTGCAGTGGGACAGGGAGGGAGTCCTCAGGGCTGATGTACTTTGGCTTCAAAAGGGGATTATGCTAGCTGTTAAATCTTCATTTTAAAGTAGCCCTCAGAGATATTAAACCCCATCTCATATCTTAAATATTTTCTTTGCTACCAGTAAGATGGAGCCAGCCTCATTAGCTTTTCCTTTTGACAGCCCATGCCCTTTTCTGCAATACTTAAAACACAAATACAGTCTGCTGTGCTGTGCCTTGTATAAAAATAATAATAAAAAACTCCTCCACCTTAAATGTTTGCTCCTAAAAATGGTGTATCTCTGTACAAGTGTAAAGTAGGTGACTAAATGTTCTAGGACATGTGGCATGGTGACAGTGTAAATCAGATGCTGTAATCATCCATTTGCTTATCCTCATGAGTATTCAACATAAGCTGAAATGTGCCAGCTGTGAGCATGGGTGTCTTGCAGCTCTAAAATATGGATTTATGATGCATTTGTGTTTCCTTCCTGTATTATACCACCCAGGTGTATAAGCGCTGCCCTTGCTGGCTGCCCTCTCAGTATTCTGATACCATTTACCCGTTTACTCTTTGGCTGAAGATAAACCACAGCAAACATGTCAGAGCTCTGTAAGATTATACGTGTGTGTTTGGATTCCTGAGCAGGTGAAATTGGTGATAAAATTGCAAAGCTCACGAACTTCCTGTTCTTACACCAGGCAGCATCTGCTGATATTTAAGCAGCATCTACCTGTCCACTAAATCCAGGACATCTTGCTTCAGGTTTTATGTATGTAAAAAGAGGAAAGCAGAGCCATCAGCAGATGTAACTGCTCATGAAGGTGCCAGTTCTCCTTCCCTTCCAGGTGGGGAAGAGATGTGAACTGTGAGGTTTGAAAGAACAGACACGACGGGCAGTTCCTGTGCCTCAGACCTAGATGGCTTGGTATAAATGTTATACTTCTTCTGTCTCCTGTTTTAAGCTGGATAATGTAAGTTCTTTTGTTCAACCATATCTACCTCGACTGAGTTAGAGTTACCTAAGACTCTCTGTGTAAACTGGTGTGTGCTTCTGAAAAGTGGCCCTGGGTGGGGAGAAGCGAGGCAGGGGGTGATGGAGCGGGGCAGGGAAGCAGGACCTGCTGTCGCACCTGCTGCAGCACCTGGCGGAGCTGGCAGAGTGACACCGTCCCCCCGAGCCGTGGCCGTTCCTTCCAGGGTGAGGGACGGCACTGCCCCTGGACAGCAGTGAGACCATCCAGCCAGCACGGGGGCACTTATAATTAGGGGGTAACTTATAGTTACCTAATGATATGTTTTTTTGTAAGTGGTGGATTTCCTCTCAGCTACTGCTACAGGCTGGTCCTGACTTACTGAAAACTTCATTTCACTCTGGCTAAGAAATAAAAATTGTCAGTTATTGGTGTGGTTGAGCATAGTCTCAGGTTTGTCAGCTTCATTCGAATGCCGGATAGAATTAATAAATGTCTTCATAATGAACAGAACTTTATGATAATTAAAAACTGCAAAGGGAGGAAAGTTATCAATGGTATCACAAATGTTTAGAGCAGACTAGTTAGATACAGACTAATACTTGCACAGGGCTCTGTATGCCAGCCAGTGCATAAAACTCATACCCGGCATGAAAGTTATAGTGTTTAAGCATTTCAGTCTTTTCTGCAGCATCAATATAATATTTTGAAAGTCAAAAGTTGGAAAATAAAGCATCATCCTCCAAATTATGAGAATGCATTTCAAATATTGCAGTTCAGGATTTTTGAAATTATTTCTGGCTAAGGTTTTTTTAAAAAAGCAGAAACTAAAATGCTGAGGATGCCCCTTATCTCCCGTAACTGGAGATCTTAGAAGAACACAAAATATTAAAAGAAACTTGAAAAACTTGTAAGAGTTGACAGTGTACAGGTAGGACAGCATATAAATAACCACATAAAGTTGTACTAACTTTGTCAGGCTGAGCAAAGTGCTGTTTTGACGAGATAAGAAGTTAAAATAAATTGTGCAAAGCAGTTGAAAGTCTTTTCTTTTAGGCTGCCATATCACTCTCGCATCCTGGAAGTGTAAAAATGAGGTAATCTATTAGCCCACCACACACTGTGACATCAGTTTCCAGTTCCTGCCACCAGCTCCAGCATCCCACACATCTCTCCCTGTCAGCCTTTCACTGCCCTCAGACACGTCACTCTTGACAACATTTCTCATAATTGTCAATTTATTACATAGTTGCATGAAAATTTGTGCTGAAATACCAGTTTCTGCTTGAAGAGGTTGGGGGTGCAGTTTGTACCCCTGCTCTGCAGTGGCCTGGTAGCCTCCATAGGGACCTCCCAGGATCATGCACTGCCAAAGCCAAGTACTTTTTGGAGGCAAAACCGCATGGCATCTCCCTCTGGGAAACTTCCTTCTGGTCAGCAGCGTAAAGAAAAACCCTGTTGGTGTCATTCCACCTAGCACATCATTTGTGTATCAGTTGAATGGATTCATAATGTCAAAAGTGCTGTTTCTGTGTGTTTTGAGGCAGGCAGACAGGGAAGAGGAGCTCCCACCCTGGGCTTTTACATCTGTAAGTAGTAATAGCAGCATATCCCCTCCATTGTATGCCCGGGTGAGGGTGATGTGCTGATATCTTACACTTTAATTAAAGTCAAAGTCCCAGAAGACTTAAGCTCCAAGGTCTGACCCACTTTTCTTCTAAGAACACTGAAGGGATACTTTGAAGACTTACTTGCATTGGGCCTGCCATTTGCTTACAGCCGTAGCTCTGCGAGGAAATCTGCCTGCCACTAGATTTTTCCTAGGGGGTATTTATCATAAGTAAATCGTAAGTGAATACCAGAGGTAGGACACGCAGAGGCAGATTTCCTCGCAGAGCTACAGCTGTTTATGAGCAGAGAGGCCGCCATGCGGTCTCTGGTGTGGATGAAACCCAAACTTCCTGAGGCTGGGTCTCCCACCAGGGGTGGTTCCTGGAGGCATTCAGCCAAAGGAGGTGATGGAGAAAACATGTGCTGGGATTGAGAAAACATGAGCTGGGATGTGACTTTGGTGGCAGGGTGTGCACTGCCCAGCCACCCACCTGCTCGTGATCCCCTGTCCCACACCAGGTGTGGTGGCCTGGATGAGTAAATAGTGAAGCTCAGAGCATCCTCCCACCCCAAACCTACCACTCACAACAGCTGAACTAATTTTGGCTGGACGGGGTTGCATGAAATGTCTTCATTTTCTGCTAATTCTATTCAACACTCCCTGACATGAGTTTGGAGGGAACTGTATCTTTTGATCACCTCTTTGAAATGTCTGGGAGAGGTGTAATCTATTTAGCACCACTTCCTTAGGACTACACGTAATGGCATGGACATTCCTATAGCTGTGTGATCTATCTTTACCATGAGCCTTGTGACATGCAGCGTGCTTCTTCCCGCTCTTGGAGCTGTAGGATATGCGAACAGCTCAGCTTTCACCTTTTACAAAATTACCACAGTTGTGAAGACAGACATGAAAACGTGATGCAAGAACAGTCTGTAGGTACAAAATTGAAAATACCCATCATGCTTCCATTTTAAAGGGAATAAGTTGGTTCTTTTTAATTTTTGTCTGTTAATGAGAAGGTTTGGCAACTTGGCAGCATTTCTAGGCTTGGAACGGCTGGGGGGTGACTGTTCCAGGAAAGCCTGGGCTGCTGTAGTGATGCTGGTGAACTCAGTGGTACAAATGGTTTGCAAAATCAAACTTTTAAAATGCATATAATCAAAACAAATGAGATTTGTCATCCCTTCAGGGTCTCTCTAAATGGTTGCCTTTTCTGTGGTGAATGTCACCTATCCTGAAATCTGCTTTCTTTCTACGAGAAGCAACTGATTTTTTAACTCTTGCCTTTTCCCTGCTGGCATCTGGTCATACTGCTTTTTTTTACAGATCAGCAGCTCTGCTGTAGATAATAGCATTCGCTGTACCTCTTGTAGTTGCTGAGCCAGACAAAGACAATAATTAAAGAGAATACAGAGCATGAAGCCTATTTCTCTTGGCACTGCTATCGAAATTGAGTGACTTTATTTTATTTCACCTTAGTTGCATTGATTGAGATGCGAAATTGTATTAGTAAGTGGCTCTCTCCTGCCTATTTATTAGGGTTCATTTGTTCATTCAGGCAGGCGATGGCCCATATCTAATGTTGAATCCTCTGTTACTTCATACAAGCCCCTCCTTTGGCAAAAGGAGGATTTTTACCCTTAGAAGTCATTTTGAGAACTGAAGTAAAGCAGTGCAGTACAATGAACAATCCGATTAAGCTAATTAAATACTACTATTAGATTAATATGTTTGCCTGAATGCAGGAGGCCACCATGACTATGACATCTTGACTCTTCCCCAGCTTCTGGGCCACATTTTTCAAATTGCCAAGTTCATTTCGTGCTGCGCAAAAGCTGCAAAATTCATCTGACACCAGCTGACATGTGGACATGAGAACTTGCCTGCACACGTTAGGTTCACTACAAGAGGGGAGGGGAGGAGGGGAACTAGCTTATGCCAAGGGACAAAGAGCTGTGTCAGAGGTAGGAATGGGAAAGAAGGTGAGTGACTTTTTACCTGGATCCCTTCAGCTAAGGAGAGAGTATGCCACAAAAGACATTGCACTAGAGTATCTGCTAGATAAGCCTCTATGAGGTCCAGGAAGCCCTGAAGACACAGACCCAGGCGGCAGGCAGCAGCGTCAGCTCAATGCTGCAGCCTGTGCTGCTGCCTGAAATGAGGACAACCACTGACCATGCTGTGTTAGCAGCTAACAGCAAAACCCACGCAGAGCTGCTTTCATGTCCCACAGCTGGACCTCTGAAGTAAAAGCCCTTTCAGGTGTTTTCAGCTACAGTTGAGAAAGAGCTGTGGTGAAGGTCTGGTGGCTTCCAGAGTCAAGGAGACAGAGCATTAAAAGCCTAAGCACCCAGAAGGACAGTACCAATTTCTGTGTGTTACGGACTTCAGGGATGTGTGGTTGCAATGAGGCAGTGCTTCCAGCGTAAGCAACTGCCTGCATCCACCAAGACTCCAAATCCAGCTTCTGAGAAACTTCAGCTGTGTGAAATAGCAGTGTGTGTTTTGGGAGCCCAGCCTGCCCTGGGACTGCACATCACAACTTCTACCCCAGCATTGCTCTTGTCTGGCTGAGTGCAGAGCTGGAGTTTCTAGGTACTGTAACATTTTGGCACCAAATGTCACCTTGACTACATTAAGCTGAAGATTGTGGATTACTTCTAATAATGACTGCACATACAGACACTTGTGATGCAGGGCAGTGGGAGTGCAGCTGGTGTATGAAGTCACAGGGCTCCCGCCTGCACCAGGAGTGCACACTCCGGCGTTGCCCATCCCCATAGCCGGAGTCCAGATCCCATCCGCCCATCGGAGCTGATGCAGTTGCAACTTTGGCTCACCCTGTACTCTTACTTTTAGAAAGTTATTTTGCTCTTTTAGCAACTGGTTTCAAGGTGGGTTGCCCGCATTTCCATGATAATAACTACTATCAATTGTTTGGGTACTGCTGTATCCCATTTCTAATGCAGGACCCAATTTTATTTATGAAAATGAGTGTGTCAGAAAGTACCAGCAAATTATACCAAAGAAATCTCAAGATGGTTTCACAAGTCATTATTATCATCATATGAGGTCAGGAGGAAACTGGTTTGTTTAGTGACACATTGTTTGATTTAGCAGCTGAGTGACTCACACCAAATTGAAGATTTGTTGCTACACTGAATGCCTAATTGCAAAGATAAGCCGTGCTGTTAGTTCAAAGATAGTGTGTAGGCTGGGACAAGCAGATGCCAAAATTGTGAAGACAATTACTGAAGTTTAAATTATAAAGTCTGAATTGAAAGCTGTGATTAAATATGGACTGTTCTTCATTAATCACTATTTAGGTTTTTGCCTCTTTGTTTCATTCTTCACTTTGACAGAAGCAACCCTATAGAGAGGACCTGAAGCAGAGCTAAATACCAGTGTCTGATTTGAATCTTGCTTACACAGATCCTCCATTTCCACCACTTAATTAACACCAGTGAAGCTACCCAGATGCAAAAGTAATCAGAATTTTGGCCTTATCCATTCTGTTTGACATGGGATGAGAGCACGCTAACCCTTCCCATCACGTCTGTGCCTTGTGCTTGTCCCAAAAGGCATATACATGAACCTCACGCAAACTGTTCCATGTAATTACTGATGCTCACCCCTTCCTCACTTGCTGTCTCCGGTGCAAGCAGGAGTGCCTCAGCTGAGCACCCAGTGTGAGCACAGGTTCGGTGGTGGCAGAGGGTCTGCGGGCACCCAGAAAAATGGGGTGCTGAGGTGGGTGCAGCTGGAGCCCCTCTCCCTGGGGCTGCCTGGGGCTGAGCAGGGGGAGACCTGGGAGGGTGAAAAGCCACTTTTCATAATCCAAGCTGTCAGTTTTAAAAGTGCTGGCAGAGGCACTACCTGTTTCTTAACTGGGAGCTGGAAGTCTTGTCTCAGTGCCCAGACGTCCCTGGGGGATTTAGAAGGGAGGCACCAGAGATGAAGCGTGCTCTGACTGGATTATCAACTATGTATATTTAATCTGATAATCTTAACTTTTCATCTGGTAAATTCATGAATGCCATAAACCATGGGGGCAGGAAAAGTGTATTTGGTTAAAACTGAAGCTCCTGGCCTCGTTTCCCCCACAGCTGAGGGATGAGCACCAGCTGTAGCCCAGCATTGCTGCTACAACACCCCATGAAGAGCAGCCTCATCTGCCACCATGTGTCCCCTGCAAGGGCCACCTCTCCTGGGTCACCTGCCCACCCTCCTCCTGTGGCGTCTTCCCTGACTCTTCACTTCAGGATCTCACAGCAAGGCATGAGAGCATCATCTCACAGCAAGGCACCTTGGCATCACGGTGCCTTCATTGCATGGGACGGTGGTGGTCCCCCCAGCACGTTCTGGGGTGCTTTTGGGTTTGGCCCCTCTCCAGTGCAACGGGTGGAGGCACAGGGATCCCCCGCAGCAGGCTGGCAGGGTGAGGGGCTCCCAGCACCCCCAGGGAGCCCCGGGCACAAGAAATGACCGAGACACCCCTGCAACACCTCCTTGCCACGGGAGGGGATATGATGGCAGAAATCCTCACTCGCTGCTGTTAGTTTCTTTGCTTAGCTCACCAGCAGATGGTGTAGTCTCTGACACCAGCAGCCGCTCAAGGTATAAGAGGAAAAGCTTAATTTTTCCTGCAAGAGAGCCTGTATGCTCCCTGCTTCCCCCCCCACTTTGAAGGATTGCTGCGGGCTGCTGCCCTCTCAGGCACAGGCAAGTGTATTCGTTGTGCTCGCACGTAGCAGAAATGACTGTGGCTGACAGAAACAAAGGTAGAAAGTGTGATGCCATGATGCGGTGACTCCCATTGCTGCAAGCAGTGCTGTGTTTGCCAGTGCTGCTTGGGCTCATTACTGGAGCATAAAGTCCCGCATGGGGTGGCGGCTCCGCAGCCAGATGCCTCCGTCATGCCACTGCCCTTGTGTGATGGCAGTGGGATAAACCCGTACTGCGCGTGGGGAAATGTGTCTGCCAGAGCACTGCCCACTTGTTTTCCTAGGTGGAGACCGGCTTAAAAATGCCTTCCACACGTTCCCTGGCTCAGGGGAGAGGGTAGGAGCTGTTAATTCCCACGGCTCCCCAAGGAACTACAGCAGGGCCGTCTGGCTGCCTAGGTGCCTTCAGTGGGGCGGCTCACCTGCTGAACCCGCAGCACACGTTTGCGTGTTTTGCTGAGGGGAAGTTACAGGATGTATTTGAACAGGGTAAACACACAGTGGAAGCTAAGAACAGGAGCCATCAACAAAATAAACCCCAAAGCTGTTGGCTGAAATCCCACAAAATGGGCATCGTGAAAGGCGCAGGTGTGGGTTTGTGATGCTCTCGGCATGGCACTCTGTGGTTCATGCCACGAGCCAGGAAAACACACCGAGGGGAGGCAAGGCTGTACTCAGCGTGTCTGCACAGCTCTCCTGGCTGTGACCACAGACCCAAACCTGCATGGAGGACATGACAGAGCCCTTCATCTGCAGAGGGCACCCCTGAGCACATCCCCATTGCTCTCATCACACCCCACATTCAGAATCCAACAGCTGCAATAGTTTTATGGAAGTTACAGAAAAAAACCCATTTATTATCAACACAAAGCCAACAGTCATCTTTTCCCATTGCTTTGGGGAAGATTAAATAAGGACCCAAGAGTTTATGGAGGTAAAGAAGCAAAGCGATAATTGGTTTGGTTCAGAAATCATGGGTTTGGGGGGCAAGTTACTCACAAAGCAAAGATTTTCCTTCTTCTGAGAGGGGCTACAACTGCACTGGGTGAATCATCACTCCCAGGGGAAAAATAGCTGGATGAAAACCTTCCCACCTCGCCTATGAAAGTGCTGTCTGTGCCCAATTGTTCCCATGGAATAACAATGTTGGCTGCAGGGCTTGTTCTCTCTTGCAAATAGATTAGGCTGCTGCCTCTTAAGCTTATTGGAGATATTGCCCCTTAGCCCACAGGATTACCTTATCAGCAGCAACCAGATGGAGTGTATCAGGGCCGTGCCAGTCATTCCACACCTGTTGATCCTATGTGAGAGCCAAAAAATTAATTGCTTAGAAATGTAAAAGCAAAAGCCTAAAATCATGGAAAAAAAGATTAAAGGGAAAAAGCGGGGAGGGCTGGGAGCTTCTTGCCCGATATTGGTATCAGTGTCAGCACATTTTGGAGAATGACTTATGTGGCATCTGATGCAGTTTGCAAATGCAAGAGAGGTGGAGACCCCAGAGAGCAGGTATTTTTGGCAAGAAATACCTATTTAGCAGCTACCAGCCATGTTTAATTTGCATACATTTAACTCGTGGAGATAACAGCAAATGTAAAAAGCTTTCAGAAAGGATGCTGCACAGCAATGCTGTTAGCTTCCCACTCCCACTCAGGGTGTCACTCCCCCGCAAAACGCTCCCAGCAGGGCCAGGGCTCCCTGGAGCATGGCTCTTGGCATGTTCGGAGCTGCAAGGAGGAGCTCCCGTGGCAGCGTGAGTCCTCGCACCAGGCCAGGCTGTGTCTGTCTCCAAGCCTCCCTGTGCTGTGGAGCATGAAGGAACAACATTTCTCAGCTCCTGGTCTGTGACAATCTCCAAGTACCCAAGCCATGAGCATGAAGCAGATCAGATCTCCACAGTCGCCACGGGGATATGTACCATGAAACAGCTCGGGAAGCAAACACATGCGAGCTCTCCCGGGCAGGATCAGGCTTGCTCCATCTTCTGTAAATCACTAGTCACGCTTTTGTTGATGGGAATAATGGCAACAAATTAAGGAAAAATGCATATAAACATGTATATGGAAAAACTGACTTTTTTAGCCTTGCCTTCTGCCCTGAGGAGCCCCAGACCTGGGTAAGAAGTGAGGATATGGGGATATTACTCAGCTCCCTGCACCCATGGGGTCTCACGCAACCACTGCGGCACTGGAGGAGGCAGAGGGCTGTAATCTCACCCTGCCGCACACCTTGCAGCATCTCTCTGAGTGCTCTGCATGCTGCTTAATTTTATACACATAATTTATATGCAGCTCTGCCTGTCAGGCACATGGGCTATGGCTTGGCAGGCAGCACAGCAGTCTCAGCTTGATGGCAGCCACCATTTGGCAACGGGCCTGCAGGGTGAGCAGGGTACGCTCAGCTGCTTGGCCTGCCTGCGGCTATGGGGAACACGAGCTGGAGCCCCAGAGCACCGCACACCTCCAAGGAGTGCTCTAGCACTGGCAGATACAAGCCTACTGTTGGCAATCAAAATAAGACCCAGAAGATGCAACTAGGGTGTCTGTGCACACACCGCGGAGACAAGTTTCTTTCCTCTGTCTCTGTAGGTACCAGTGGCCCAAAGACACAGGTGACGGCAGAGGTTTGTGCTGTGGAGAAATGGGGGTATCACCTGTCACACCCCAGAGGAGCCCCACTCCAAGCCCCACTCCAAGTTACTCCTGGAAGCCTCATTTTTGGAAATGTATCGTTTTGATTCCCTGAAACTAACTTTGCATGATTCACACATTTTGCTGTGCCCTATTAATGACGGCAGTCATCCCACAATCCTTTATCTACAGATACAGAATGAAAATAGCACTGCTAAAACCAGCAGGGACTGAGGAGTGCTCCTATTCAATTTGCACAGCACGCATTATTCCACCTAGTGGTTTTGGCATAATTTTTAATTAAAATTGGCAAGTCTCTTAGGCCAGCCTGCATTCATGACCTTTAGCCCCAAATTTGTTAACTCCTCACTGGAATAATTAGGCTTTAATTCTCAAGATTTGCCTCTTCTTTTAGTTCTCTCCCATGAAGTGATTCAGGCAACTATCAGAAATTTCTTATTCTCCTTATTTACGCTGTTCAGACTTGCCTGACCTCTTAAGAGGAGCTGGACTCCAATACTCTGCTTCTGCACAGAACTCCACAGCTGCTAGCTCATTGCATGGACCGTTCATGCTGGTTGAGGTCACTGAAGTCTTAAAGAAGTTTATAACAGCATTGCTTGAAATTCATGGGTGTGAGATGGAGAACAGCTAACAGAGCCAATATATTTTCATGCAAGTAGAGGACCACTTCCTCAGCATTGTATTTCATGTCCTGTTATAGGTAACAGCTTTGTTGTCCTCAATATAACAGATAAGCCTTTGGGAGCTGGGGACCATGCTGAAGGTGGGTTTTATGTACCTGCCACCAACAGGAAATATTTTTTTACACCTAGGCTGCAGCACTGATAATGAAATGGCGCTGGGAGCCTTGCTGGGCACGGGAATGCCACTGTCCATACTGCCAAATTGTCAGATCAGCTCCTGGTATGTTTTCAACGGGGGCTAACGAGGGCTCTTTTGAACCACTCTCAGTCCCGGCGGGGATAGCACAGGCCAGGGCCGTTCCTGGTGGGCAGTTTGTGGTGGGTCACTCGGCATCGCGTGCCTTTTCTGGCATGTTTAGCATTAGGGAAATATGTAGAAAGCTGGCTCAAAGACAGTTAAGAGTGGAATGAAGTTTATGTAGGAAAGATCTACATACTGTTTCAAAAAAAAACTGCTGTAGAGGTGCCTATACCAGGTAAAATGGGTAGGATTCTTCTTGTCTGACAGGTCTACCCTTCAGCTGGTCACTGAAGGCTCCTGCAGTGTCAGTCGGCAGAACTATGTGCCTGTAAGCCTTTACCTGCCTGACCTATCTGCTAGAAGCGTTCTTTCAGATGGGGTGAATCACTTTCCTGGAATTGCCTGTTCCTCTCCGCTGACTATTAAGAGAGTTATATGTCTTCATTTGGCTGGCTGACTACCACCTCAGGCAACTGGCAGGAAAAAAAAAGCTTTTCCCTTTGTAAGAAATGGGGTCTGAGTTTCTCACTGCCTCTTAGTACAGGAAGTGTCTGATTTAGGGGCAGAGTCTCTGCACACTCCTCTGTAACGGTGGAGAGAAGCAGACACCTCCAGGGTAATCCTGATTTATGGGCAGCGCTGCCCCCCGGCATGCCTGGCTCTCTGGGGCTGCAGACGGACACCAGCGAATGATGCTGCTCCTGCGGGCAGCTCACTCCTCCACCCGAACACAGCTGCAATCAGTCCAGCTGAGCTGAGTTAAAAAATTTCCCAGGAAATAATACAAACGGAAGCAAAAAATTATAAATACAATTGAAATGCATTATGGCAGCTCTGCCACACTCTACATCTACCACAGCAGAAAGCAACCCTTTATAGAAAAGATGCCTTTCAGAGTGCCACAAAAGGACCCATAAACAAAATCACTGTAAAATAGTAATCAAAAATGTGAGTGAGAGACAGGGGGTTGCACAGTCGTTCTGTAATTTCGATCCTTGTGCAGAACACTTGTGGCAAAGGGACTATAAATACATATATATTTATTTACTAAACATTATCTGTCAAAAAGCTGTCAGTAAGATTTTCTCTTTGATGAAACAACAGTGACATCCAGTGGTACTGTACGTGTAGCCGAGGAAAGGTAAAGCCTTCCCTGGGATAGGATCCCTGCACCCTGGCCCCTTGGAGGAGACTGGCAGGATGCAGGCAGCTCCAGCTGCCCACAGCCTGGGGCAGCACTTCTGTAATGGATGAACCTGTAAAAGAGGAGAGAGAGGAAAAAAACGGCGGTTTTCAGAGCACCGAGTGAGAACACATGTATTTCAGAGGCTTTGTAACTGCACATACAGGGCAAAAAAACCCAGCCTGTTTTCTGAAAAACAACATCTGCATGTCAATCAAAGTCTGCTTCTATGTAAACAAATGCATGGTATAAAAAATTATTCCCAGGCACTTAATTTCACTTGCTCTAAGACACAATTAAAATTGCCTCTTTCTTTTCTTTTATTTTTTCCCCCATTTTCTGTTTTGCATACTGATTTATAACCTTCTCAAAAATATTTTCCTTGGGCTTTCTCTCTAATCTCTTCCAATTTCCCTTTATTTTTCTACCATTTAGATTTGGATTGGCTCAGTTAAATTTTCTTTTCTACTTCTGACCGGTTCTCTTGAATAAGCTCTCAGAGAGTGGCTGTCTCATTCTGCTGTCATTTTGACTTACTTCCTTATCGCTTTCCATTGATTTTCTTGTAGGACAATTTTAATCCAATTTACAGTGTCGGTAGTCTGGGTAGCTTCTTTTAGTTAGATTTAGATTCCAACTCATTTCCTTTCCATCGACAACTGTCCGACTTTCTCCATTTAAATCATCGTACTCACTCTGTCTCGGCCAGGCTGTTCCCTTTCCGGCTGGGGCTTGCTGGCTCTTGCCTGCTGCTGGCTGGAAAGCAGAGTGAGGGACTGAATGGCTGGGAGATCAGGCGGCAGGAGGCAGAGCGGGGAAGACAGACACCCTCCCCACCGTGGGTTTCAGTTATTTAGTTGTGGCAAGAGCAAGCAGAGGGAATGCAAATCTTTCCTGGGCACCAGCGTCCCCAGCAATCACGGCGCTGAGTCCCCCTGGACGCAGGAGCGCGGTGCCAGAAGTGATCGGTTCTGCAAGGTCCCAAGGGACATCAGGTCCAGCTTCCCAAGGACCCACAGACATCAATGGGAGTTGAGCTCCGTCCACACGGGTCTACTGCTCCCTGGGTTTGTTGAGGAATAGTTGTTCACCAGGGGCACATGTAAAAAGGCATTAACTAGCGGTATGAAGCCAACACTCAGTAATTAAAGCATTTGAAACCCTCCCCCTCAGCCCCTGAACACACGATGCACGCTCTTGTTCCTGCAGTAAAATGGTCAAAATTTGTTGCATTGTAATTGCCCTTTGTCAGGCATGAAGCTACAGTGAGCTGTGAACACTCTTCTTTCCAGGGTAACTCTAGGAGGTATTTGTAGCTGTAAGATGCTCTTCTTTCCTTGGTTTCTTTCTTTGTCTTCTGCCTTATTTTCTTTTCTTGCATGATTCAGCCATCCAATTCCTTCTTTGAAATGTAAATGAAAAAGCTATTCCATCAGATCTATATAGAAAATCATCAATGCTCTTATCTCTAATAGCCTAACCACGCATTTGGAGAAAAAACCCCCACACTATAATATGAGCACATTTTTCTCTCAGAAATGTAATTCTTTATAATATTTAATTAAAGGTAGAAAAATAATCTTTCCAGTTATTTTCTGATGGATCTGTCTTTCATTTCTTCTGTAGGAATAGTGGGCAAACTCTTAAAAAGGAATTAAAAAGTAGCTGTGCTTGACAGGAAAGGAGCAAAGCTGCAGTATTTTTTGCTGCTTACATTAAACACGATCACCACAAACTCGGCTGCATCTATTAGGAAACATTACGTGCTCTTTCGCTGCCATACACCCATCTTTCGTCCAGTTGCCAACTGGCTTAATCTTTCATCAGCAAATAATTTTCACTTAATGAGAATTTACTCTTAAGTGCTTTCTCCCTCAGGAGCACAGGTTTCCTCTTTGTCCAGCACGAGTCTTTCTATGCAGATTGCAGCAGCTACTGGAGCATGATGAGCCTTATTAGAGGTATCGATTTGTCTTAGGCTGCTGTCTAGACAACTATTTGCATTGAACCATCACACACACACAGAGAGACATAAAGATTGCCTCAATTTTTCAGTCGCTACTTGTTTTACTTGTCGGACCATAGGCAGGCTTAGTCTGATCAGCTCAGGTGATCCTCTGAAGCTGTGCTGCTCCATAACTTGTGAGGACACAGCGAGCAAAGGCAAGGTGGAGGCTGTAATGGACTTTATTTTTAGATCAGTACATCAGACGTGCATTTGAGTGATGGGAACTTGCTCTCAGCTGCCTTTTCTCTAAGTGGCTTTTTGAAGTAGCTCAGTACTCCTCCCCACAATGCCTGCTCTAGGCTCCTCACTCCTGAGAGGCAGGAGAGGGATGGCTGCCTGAGCACTACAGGAGGAAACGAGGGAGGTACGAGAGGGGTACTGAAGACAGGGAGGGTAGCACCTAGCCATAAACATTGGCAGGGTTGAAAGTCATTACAAATATCTTCAAGATGCCCTATAATATTCTTATCTCGACGTGGGCCCACTTCTTGCTACACTCCTTGCACTTGCTTAACTTTTAATAAATGAAAAGTCCCACCAGGGTCTTGGAGCCCAAATTTTGTTCTCTAATAACATGCAAAAACACTTGAAGGAAGTTGCATGAGCAACATCCTATTGTTGTCTTGCATCTCTGCATTGATACTTGCTGTGTTGCATATTGAATGTGTAAACACTTGCTTTCAAACTATGTTTCACTTCTGAGGAAAATGCTGCCATGATACCCCGAGTACTACTGCTGCACACAGGCCTAGTCAAAACTTTCCAAGGATCAACTTGCAAACAAAGAGATTAATTTCCTTCAAAGAACTTCTCTGAAAAAGATTAATCCCACTTCTTTACTCTCTCCAATATCATGCTGGGGCTGGTTTTCATGTACTTGGAGATCTTTACTGAAGTGCTGTTACATCTGTTCGATATTTATGTATGTGTTATTTGCACAGTCTCCATTTGGCTTCTTCTTTCAAAGGGGAAAAATGAGCACCACAATCATTATCTTGTCGGGCAAAAGGTAAAAGAAGGCCTGCTCTAGAGCAATTTTAAAATCATGAGGCTGTAAGGTTCTCTTCAGCAAGGTCTGTTAAAGCAACGATAAAGTTATGCTTTATCTCCTGCTCACCTCTGCTGAGGTTCTGGTCCCAGTTTCCCAGACTGTGTGGGACTGTGAATGAATGAAAAGCAACCCAGGCTGGGAACAGCACCCCAGCCACCCACCTCAGGCAGCAGACATCCTCAGTCAGGTGTCCTCCCCTGCGGGCTTCATTGGGCTACATGGCTCACAGGTTCCCGTGCAGGGGATCCTACTCAAAACAACAGTCATTTCATCAGCATATCCCTTGTTCTAGTGGGTTCAATGCTCTCATAAAATGTGGGAGACAGAGTTCAATCCCGCCCAAGCTGAGCAGGTCCTGCAGCCCTAGAGGAGTGCCCTAACTCATGCACAGCCCTCATAAGAGGTCCAGGCAGACCAAACCCACAGGGGGTTATGGCACCTACCATACCCCTCCAGCTCTTTATGTCAGTGGAAGGGGCAATCACCCCACTACAATGGCCTGGAGTACCCCTGTGGTCATTCAGATCTCCCCAACCAGTTGGTGCAGGGAGCGAGGCTCCCACGCAGGGTGGGCTGGGTCTCTACCTACAGCACCTTTCTCCATGGGTATACAGAAGTTAGGAAGAGTCAGCAACGCCTCCCCTAAAATTCTGGGGACGCAGCATGGGAATTAAATTCCAGAAGTAAAGGCTAAGTCTACCTCACACTCACCCTAGAAACACTGAACTGCCAGATACGCTTCCCCTTCTCTGCTGTGACCCATTTATCAAGTTATGACATTAGGCATAATTAGCTGTACTGCTGCATTTGCAATCAATTTAAAATTAGCAACTTCAGTTTGTTTGTTTCTTTGTTTGTTTTCAGTAAAACTATCTCAGGGTCTGAAAGTACATGCAGACTGAGAAATAATTGAAGAGATTTATAGTTCAAGTCAGGCAATCTCCTTAAGGATTTGGGGGCTGTTCAGGAGATACCTGTTGTCAGTCACCACTGGACCCTGACCCCACCAGCACTTCCACGCATGCAGTCAGCAGGTTACATTTTCAGAAATGACTAGTGATCATTGAAGCTTAATATTAAGGGATTGCTATCTGCCTGTACACACCTACTACGGTGCCTGAAATCAGACCTTGAAAATGCAGGCTCAGGAGGCTACTGGTCACTTGGTAAATACAGGGTAAGATGTGTATGGCTTTTTCAGATCTTTAGCATATATATTTACATGGACTTACTTTTCATGGACTATTTGCAAACTAAAGTAGTAGGAACATGAGTAAAGCTAAGATGCAACTGAAGCAAAAGTAGGTATCTTGGTGCTCAATCCTGAATAAATGAGGTCTTTTCAAAGAAGCCAATTTAACATGTATAATTTCTATGCATGCTCCCTTAAAAATTTTACCTTGAAGAGAAATATCTCAAGAAAGACTATCCCGCATTGACGTAGAAAAAAGAGTGATTTCATGACACTTGAAATCATGGAGGCTCTTCCCATTGAACTCAATGGGAGCAAAGCTGGTGTTTCACGGCCCTCGCATCAGTGTGGCTCATGCAGGCGTGCAGCTCTGTTACCATAGCATCAGCGCTCCTCTTGCAGCACATTTCCCATCAAGTGCTGGTTAAGTTTTTTTTCTTAAATCCAAGAATCTAAAGCAAGTAACATGTTAATGAAATGTCTTTAAAATAAAAGATATGCTCTGCTATTATTACATTGTAATAAGGATGCTGAATCTACAAGTTTCCCTTTGATTTTTCTGACTCCTCTATCACAAGTTCTTGAATTATCATCTTCCATCAACATACTATAATTTCCATTAGCTGGAATGGAAATTTGCCATGAACTATGGAACATGGATGGGTGAATAAATGTAGGCACTCCATCTTAGCACAGCAGTCTGGATTTTGTTTCTTATCGTAACGTGTATTATAGATACTGCACAAACGGACAGATAGTAAGGGAAAATCCCTGTCCAGTCTTGGTTCAAGACCAAATTAAACAGATAAAATTATGAAGGAATGGCAGGATGGCAGTAATGCCTCCTCACATTTTCAGCCTATGGCCTGGATGTAGGAACTTCAGGTACTTTTCTGGGTTTAAAAAAAATTTTAAAAAAATTAGAAGCCTCATCACCCAGTATCCCTCAGTCCTGCCTAAAGAAATAGTCACCTTCAGAGCACTTTTGATCCCATTGCTCCAAGAGAAAGCCCAGGCCAACGATGGTCAGTCAGTTGTCATAATTAAATAGGATAACTTCAGCCCCATGTTCACAGTTTGTAAGTATGGAGATATTTTTAAAAGTGCTTAATTTGTGTCTCTAGGTCCAGGATGTAGTTCATCATTTACAAATATCTAAAATCATATTTTTCAGCTCCATCAAAGTACTTTTGACTCAACCTATACATTGTTATTGGCTTCTCTGCTCTAATAAAACAGTGTGCTCTCATTAACCGACGTGAAGGCCTACCACTGCTGTCTTCCTATAAATCTAGTACCTTTTAATCAAAGAAGGAAGCTTTGTATTGTAGCAGGCAGCTTATAAGGTGGCTTTTACCAAGCTGAGCCACTTATTTGTAAGCCTCTCTATTAGGGAGCTACAGCTAAGCCATTCCTGAACTGAAAATGGTCTGAGGGCTGGAGACCAGGGTCTGCTCTCAGCGACACAGTTGCAGATTTGGAGCAACCTCCCTGAAGTCGATAACGGGATGTATAAAAGCTGAAAAGCCCTCCAGCCACACTCTCATCCACCCCAATGTGCAGGCATTTCTTCTCTAGAGCTTCCTGTTTCTATTGAATGAAATATTTCATTCAGAGGGAGACAGGAACACCACTTTGTTTTTCAGCACCCTTTTAATCTTGCAGCAGGATTAAAATGTTTTTCGGTTTAATGCTAATCATATGCCCTCTGATTTTAGAGTGGCCTGGAGTTCCTCTAAGTTGTTCGTGTGGCGTGATGAGGGTGCTTCTGAGAGGATTAGAGAATTGTGCATGTAGTTTAAGGTCAAAAAGGCCTCCTGTTCATTTTCAAAATACCAAAACTTATTTTCCTAAAAATTTAGTTTCCCTGTAAATACAACCATATGCATAATGCTGCAAATTAAGATACCTTTGTCCACTTCTGAGGCCAGTCTGGTAAGGGAAGCACCCACTATGCGATCAGCGGTGATTACTCTGTGCTCTCACTTCCAGAGGGGATGTCCTGAGGTACCCCCAGCCTTCAGCTCATGAGTGAAAATCCCCTTTGGCACCCTGGTCTCACACCAGTGGGGCACACCCCAGGCATGTGGCTCGTTTCTTACTAGACTTCTCCTTTTGCCAAGCTGGGATAGAGGTGTTTCTTCATAGTATTACTATTTCCTTTACCTCATTTTCCCCCTCAGGCCAGACCACTGGGAAGCTTGAGTTCAGGATTGCGCAAACATGGATTAAACTCTTCTTAAGGGTCAAAACATCTGTCTGCAGATCTACTGTGCGTTTTGGAAAGAGCTATTGTGCTTATGTAGCCTGCTAAGTTCTTAGACACAGTGATAAAAGGCAGAGAGACTAAATCGCCTTGGAGAATTGAATTATTTTCTTATAAATTAGCCATTGCCACTTTTCTAGTCAATAAATTTAGCAACGTTTTACAATATGTATTCCTAACTCTCTGTTAAATTTAAGTGCAGAATTTTAGTTCATGTAAGAGTGTGATGCAAGACATTTGAAGGTTTGGGGTGTTTGTTAGCAGAATTGATTGGCAGCCTGGGGCAAAAATAACTCATTATAGTGGGAAATATATAGAATAGATTAATTTCCTATTGCGTCCAAATGATTTTGGGGAGGGAATTTTCTATGCTAGCTTAAATTCCTTCTCCCTTTCCCTCTACCTCCTCTCACCTCTCCCACACATACTTAAGTGGTTCCTGCTGATATTTTTACTGCTTCTTTATTGCAATATATATTTTCAAATCTTCAAGTGCTTGAATTTGTTCTAAGAGCAGAGAACTAAACAGTGAAAATAATCTTACCCATCTCAGCGCTATATGAACTGATCTTCATCTTCAAATAGTTATTCTTCTTAGGCATATTAGCTTTATTTAAAAACATTTCATTAGGTTACTTGATTTGCAAATCAGTCATTTAACCCTCAAATCTTGTCTATGGGAATACATTCCATATAAGATCAGCTTAAAAAAACTTGACTTGGGAGAGAGAAGATAGAGAAGTATAGAGAAGGCGAAAAATCAGTGACTGTTTCTCACATGCAGCAACTAAAGGGCATTAAATGACATTTCCAGTAAGTCTCAAAAAATGAAGCAATTTGTCACAGAATGCATAATTAAACTGTGGAACTCAGTTGCTGCCACAAAATGCCAAATGTGGATACCCACGCAATGCTGCGCACTGGAGATACGATAATGAGCTAACCTGAGCTTTTGTCCAGCTCAGCCTGTCAGGTCTTACACTCTCAGGTTCTCGCTGTGTTTCTTACCCTGCATCTAGAAAAATTAGAAATTCATCTAGTTTCAGAATATTAGATAACAAGTAAACCATGGATGTAGTGGGTATTCTTACTGTATAAGCTGAAAGCATAACTCCCTCACCCCATGGGGGCAGGACCCACATGGTTCAGGATGACTTCCCAGACCTAGCCTCATGGCCCATTCAGCATGCGGAACAGATGCACCATTTTGTTTCTTAGCCCTCAAGAAGACTGATCACATTCAGATGGTAGATGGCTTTTTGAAAATAAGAAAACAGAATTTGAATAGACATGACAAGCCGTGATGCACCAACACTTTGGCAGGGAAAAATGTTTCATTTCTGTGCCAGTCCTCCATTGTCCTCTCAGGTAAACACATTGCCTGCCAAGGAGATCTACTGTTTGCATATACACAGAAATATGCAAATCTTCAACACTGTTTCAGGGAAGGCAATGGGAATGAGGCAACCTGGACTCAAAAAGTCTAATCATGGTCAGACTTCAGCTCTGTGTCTTTTTCTCTCCCTTTAAAAAAGAAAGAATACATCTGGATTGCTTGGAAAGTTCTGCCTGAAAGTTGCTGGCAAGAAGCTTTTTGTATCATCCACTGCCACAAGCAAGCCAAAACCTTGGTGAGGGTAGCGTTGCGCAGCCCTGGGACGTGGCTCAGCGCAGAAGCCCAGCTCAGGGCTGCTCCTCCCCGGGCTCTCTGCTCCTGTGCTCTGGGAGTAGGGGGGTTCCTGATGCTGCCAGCTGGCACTTTTTGGAAGAACTTGAATGCATTTAAATACCACTGCCTATTCCTGGGGGTCAGCTACGAAAGGCACCTCAGGAGGCTCTGCGCTCCATTACATAACCTATGCCTTGTTTTCCTTTTGTAAGCTGTGCACCTCTGGATTAGCTAAACTGACGACCTGACCTGAACTCCATGGTCATGAACTCCATGGTCCTGACCTGAACTCCATGGTCAAGCTAGGCTAGCAAAGATACATGGCATTTTCTGTAAAACAAGGGAAATTATGTGGTTTGGTGGCCTGTTTTAAGAGAAAGAGAAATTTGATCTAACTCTTTGAGTCCTTGTGCCCTGATGATTTAGAAATACCTGCCTTTTCAGGTGGGCCCCTCTTCTTTGGAGTCAGAGCGTGTTGTGATCCTCCCCTCTCTCCTGATTACAACAGAGGTTAAAAAGAAGTGTTGATAGCTTTTTGTATCTATAGCTCACTTGTGCATGTGTTTTTTGCAAGGCTGGGAGAGCATTTGGGAGCTCACAGGATGAAGCACTGCTGTCGTTCTATGGCTGCCCATGTTGTTAATGCCCATTTGCACAGCAAGCGGGCAGGATCCCCTCTCTAGAAAAGAAGGTCAGAAGATGCAGTGTAGAAGCTCCACAGCATTTCCCCAGCCCTTTGGCCTTTAGGACTCCCTGAAGGATCAGTATGCATCTGTCTGATGTGACACTGGGGAAGATACAATCCTCCTTTATGGTCACCCTAACACTGTTTTTCTAGGCTGATGCAGTATTTCAAAACCATGCAGCTTCACATGGCAGCACTTTGGCTCCTTTACTACTTCTGTTCGAGTTTTTTGTTTCCTCCATCTTTGCAGCTCAACAGATCAACTCCATTTAATTTGAAATAAAGACAATGGATCTCAGCACTGAAAATTTCCACTCTTCAAGAGGAGAAGAAGGAGTCAATAAGCAGCTGCCACGTGCACGAGCCTTCTGTGAGGGCTTTTCTCAGACTCAGCAGGGGAAATGAGATTCAGGCGGACTGTGTAATCAGTGATTCTCTCCAGCTCCTGAAAAAGGGCAAATAGACTTAAACATCCAAATTAAAAAATGCAGCTGAATGGGCCATGAAATACAGTATCTACAAAACTAGCCTTCTTTGAACAGTGTTCTTTGCTTTGCAGAGAATGCGGCTCCTGTGTATGAGTAGCTGTGGGGAGAAAAGGAAGAAAATAGAAGACAGCTGTGTGAAATAAATATTGCTTTTCTTCTGTTTTAAGCATACTATATCTCTAAGCTCATCAGGGTTTGTAATAGAGGGGTATTATTTTTCGTAAATGAAAATGTCAGAAGTCCAGTGTACGGGTTCGTGAGTTTAATAGAAATGGTCTCTGTTGTAACGGTGTGCTTTATATTCTAGTCACGATGCATCAGCAGTTTATTCTGGAGTTCATTCTGAGGAGGTAATGACTAGGAAAATGACAAAGAAAACTGTTACTGACCATTAGTGAGCAATCACTCTGTCATATTACCAAGATAATTTAGATAAATGTGGGGTTTAGCTGTCTCCAAGGGAGACGGGATGCTGATATCTTAGATAGTGCTGCTTTTTAAAGCTTTTCCATTTGATGAATATATATTTTTGCCTCAAAGCCACAGACTAGTTCCCCATATCTTCCTGATGGAAATAGTAATAGCTCATTTCAGTGCTGTCATCTTTGCTTGGTTGTGTAGAGCATGAAGCTACATTGTTTTGCAGCAAATATGGAAAGCTTTGTTTGGAAACATAAGGTATTTAATAAATGAATGTAGAGCATACCATGTTTTTCTTCAATTCGCTTCCATTATTTTAGCAGCTGTTAATTATGCAGTGTTGATATTTAGAGAAGGAGTAACAGATTTATCTGTTCCATCTGGATAATCAGGCTTTTAGAGCATGTCCTTCTACCAACATTGGACTTAACTCTTCCTGTTTATTTTTTTCTCCTGAG
The DNA here is from genome assembly GCF_965638725.1 of Aptenodytes patagonicus. Taxonomy (NCBI): domain Eukaryota; kingdom Metazoa; phylum Chordata; class Aves; order Sphenisciformes; family Spheniscidae; genus Aptenodytes; species Aptenodytes patagonicus. The sequence goes on from NC_134950.1 coordinate 153,140,798, forward strand.
GCCATATCAGGTTAAATTAAAAGGTGCAGAATTTCTGTTGAGATTACTAGACAATTTTGTTCCAGTTTTTAAAAGTAGTTTCACTGCAGTCATCACTGGCATGAGATGGCTTACAAGGAGCTGCATTGGATCACCTTGGTGTTAAGGCGTGGATCCATAGCACACAGGCCAAAGACTTTCAAGATCCATCTGCCAACACTAGGTTTAGGCATCCTGTATAATACAGGCTTTTCCATGTTGCTCACCAAATACCACATCCTTCTCTAAAAGTATATAGTTTTGCAGGAAGGTTTTGCAGCAGTCAGATGATTGCCCAGATCTAAAAACAGGTATCCAGGTGGAGGGTATCCAGAAAAGCACTATTTGCATTGTACATACAGTTAAGCTATACATGCACATGGCAATCCTGCATCACACGTGGAAGTGCTATAAAGCCACTTCTGTAAAGAACTCACTTATCATTGTACCCACAATCCCATATGTCCATGAACAGCCCTAAAACGGATGCGCCTCTACTCATCCTGCTTGGCAGGAGCCACTCAGCTCTTGTTCCACAACCTGAGCTTTCATCTTTAAATTGACTCCACATTCTTGAGCGTTGCCAAAGTGGTGAGATCTACCTGAAACGGAAAAAGTCCTGAGCCAGGACCAGAGAGAGGTGCTGATTCTCCAAGGCCATTAACTTTCCAGGCACAAATGATGACTTATATCTTCAACTTCAGTAATCTTTTAACTAGGGATCAAACTAAACAAAAGGAGGGCTATTATAGTCTCAAGAACTGATGCTGTGATAGATTTAGGATTAGACCCTGTTAATCCTGAACTTCTGGTCAATTTTTGCAGTACAGCATGATGCTTTTGCCTCAATTTAAGTGACATAGCATCAGAATATTAGAAGGCCAAAATTAAGTGAATGGATGGGATGTGGGGGAGCTGAAAGGACAAAACTGGTGCAGGGGGCTTGTTAGATGGGTGGGCTGGAGATGCAGGCTACTGTGTCTTGGACTGTGATGGGATAGAAATGATACCTGGACAGTGCATCCAGATTAATTTGGGATGCAGAATAAACTGCCATAGGCTTTCTGTGAGGCTGAGATTCTGTGGGGCTGAGATTTTGTGAGGCCCCGCCAGTTCGTGAGAATAATCAGCAGCCCTGACTGCAGCCCACATGCACACACTCCCCTGGAGCAGGGTGCCTTTCCTCTCCAAAAACTGCTTCATTTTTGCAGAGTTAAGTCATGATTTCTCAACCCTTGGTGTCAGCGCTGCTGAGTGAGAGCAGATACAGCCATCCCAACTAAACACATACTCAGCAAAATAGCGAACTCATTTTGGGTGCTTGGTGCAAGTAATTCTTCTCTGCTGCAATCCCCCTGCCTGGGGAGGGGGAGGGGGAGCAGTCCCTCTGCCTGCAGGTAAAAAGAGCCAATGAAAGCGTAATTAATAAAGGCTAAATTTTCACCATTAATGTATCATTGATATAATTCACTCAATTGGTTTACTCTGTTGATTTATTTTACTCAAGCCAGAGTTTTCTGGTTTTTTCAGCCTGTTTTTAACGCAGCAGAAGTATTGAACAAGCGATGCCATGGCTATTTCCATAGCAACAGGCTCTTCTAAATCTTGATAAGGATTTCTTGGCAGTGCCGTTTTCTCAATGCCTGGTTTTTGAAGGAGAAAGCTTTACTCAAACACAAACCTTTAAAGAAGACCTATACAAAAAAACAGCTGGGAAAGGAAGATATTTATTTTATGGAAAAGCTCTTCAGAATTTAGTAGGATATGTTTCTATAGGGTTTTTGAACCCACAACAATTGTGAGATAATATATATGCTAAATATATCACATGGTATGTGGTGCCAAAAGATGAGTAAAAATATCAGCCTCGGGAGAACACATGTTTCTTCATGTCTAAAACACACATTTTTTCCCCCAAAGGCATGTTGCAACACCTCCTTTCTTTCTTTCTTTACAACAGATTTTTCTCAGTGTGCAGGTTCCTCTTTCAAGTCAGGTATGTTTTTATCAAGGCTGTCTGGTCTTTACCCAGGGACCAAAGGGAGGTTATATGCTTCTGAAGTCACTTAGCAAGTACTCATTTTTGTTTGTTTTCTTTTTTCCCCTAATACATCTCTACTTTTCTGAACTTTTCAGTCTCTGTGTGTTTAATTCACTGAAAGTGCAGTTCCCGGAGGGGGAAGGGAAAGGATATATACTTGTTATGCAGTCAAAAAACTCGGACTGAAGATGCTGATGAACTGGCATAATCTCTCTAATACTATGTAAAGGTTTCAGGAGCTTTCTGATTAATCTGAATCAATCCTAAGAAATAACAGAAGAATAACGAAACCCCAGCGTACTTTCTGCAAACAGTAGCATAAAGGCCAGCAATAATTTAATTTGGTAATCTTATATAAGCAAAACTTTTTTATTTATCCTAGCTGGTAAATTAATATGAGCACGGTGGTCCTCTGGCCTCCAATCAGTTCTGTACTGGCAGAGCAGAGTCATGGAGCTGGGTCAGTTATAAAATATCAGTTTTGACTCCTTTGCCAGGCTGAACAGTGCAGGTTTACCCCACGGAAAGTCCCTCTTTTTTCAGTCTGATCATTGGTGAAAATGTTCAAGCCTACCATAGATGGACAAAATGTATAGAAATATATCTGCCAGATAGACCCTAGCAGGACAGTAACTACCATGGGATCCATTACTGCACTGTAAGACATTTGTCAGTTTGCCACTTTTTCAATTCTTTTATTTGTATTTAAATAATTATTGTAAAATGTGGAAAAGTGTATTTATTGTCCAATACTTTTTCTCACACGAGTGGTAATAAGGGCCAGACCACAACCACAGGCAGCCCAGGACTCTGCCCGGCGCAGTGCCCAGCAGTGCCTAGCAGTGCCCAGCAGCTAGAGAGCAGTAAAACCATAGGGCAAGCCTGGAATGAAGCACCCTGGCTCTACCATTCCAGCCTCGGAAAATTTGCACCTCAGTCACTTCTTGAGACAGAAGTAACTTTATATTTAATATCTGTCAGTGGATTTTTCTTCCTGGAATTTGTCTCCTTGGTCCTATAGAAACAACACTTAGAAGCCACAATTCTGCAGCAAGGACTAACACGGTTTTACTGTACATCATGGGAAAAACAACCTCATTTGATTTGCTTTGAGCCTATGATTTTTTTCATCTGAAGCACATCTACTCTTTCCTCACTGCTACATTCACCCTGTCCAGGTCACTCATGCTTTTATAGAGTACCCTTTCCATTTATTGCTATTCCAAGCAAAAGCATCCTAGTGTACTTAATCAGTGCTTAAATGGAAGCTGCGATATACCAGTAACCATCCTACTCCCTTTCTCTGAACTTTTTCCAGTTCCAGTATGTTGCCTGTGGGCTGGACTCTGAGGACCAGAACTACATAAACAAGTCAAGACGCAAATGCATCATGTATTTATACAAAGGCACAACCATGTTCTCTGATTTGTTCTCTGTTCCTTTCCTATAACTCCTCATGTCTGGTGCATTTCTTTGGCTGCTGTTGAACTTTGAGCTGCCAGTTTTAATGGGATACTTATAGCCCAAGTTTTTGCTCAAGTCAGTTCACACTTTTTTTCATTGTGCTTTATATTTGTCTACATTCAACCTCATTTCCTATTTTTTCGCCCAGTCCCTCAGCACTTGCAGGTTCTTCTGCTGCTCTTAACAATCAGCCCTTGTCTTTTTCTCCCTGAATAACTTTGTGTCACCAGCAGGCCATGTCACCTCCCTGCTCACCCCTTTTCCAGATCATCTATGACTATGCTGCACCACTCAGGCCCCACTGTTAACCACCTCTACTGTTAAAACTGACTATTTATTCTCATCCCCTTTTTCCCATCTTTTAACCAATTCATTTATTCAGGACAGAGCCATCTCTCTTCCTCCCTGACAGCTGAACTACTTGACAAGCCCCTTGATAAGGGACCTCGTCAAATAACTTTTGGATATCTAAATACATGACATCATGTATGTTGATGTCTAGATCTATTGATGCTGGCTGGAAATCATCTGGTCTCAGCAAGTTGTTGCAGTTCGGTTTGTCCATATTTGCTCCATAACTTTTCCCACTGACCCTTCATGATGATTTTTCCACGTGTATTTGGTACTAGATGTCTCTGGTACAGTCTGATCGTTCATAGCCAGCACCTGAAGCGCAGGCTGTACAGGGCACATGCTGTACAGGAGCACTGAAGGTAAGACAACCTGAGCATTACCAAGGCTCTCGTTTCACATCTTCTCACTTCTGAAAGTAATTCTAACACTTGTCCTTACATGCACAATATGGATACACTCCCTAACGCACACTTGCTCTTTGTTAACAATTTGATATGCTATTTAATGAATACAGTAACTGTCATGTTGAAAAAAGAAAAAAAAATAGTGTGAGGAAAATGGTACAAATCCTCCTGTCCTCCTTCAAACAGGGTAGAAAATGGTCCAACGATGTGGTGTGTCTGCTGGTAATTCAGACAAAAAAATCAGTTTGACAGAACATTGGTGGGATGGAAAAACCATTCAAAAGCTGTGAGGTGCCAAAGTGAAGGTTGGCCATGCCTTGCCAAGAGCACATCAGCGGTGATCTCCTGGCTCCTGCTAAGATCCACCAGGCTGAACCCCACCAGCCACTGGGACACTGTCACGTATGTCCCATGGACGGCAGGGCCTCAGACTGCATGTCTTACTCCTGGTTTGGAGACCTCTTCCACAGTCTTGTTGCCCATCATGCCTCTGACACCCCCAGGTGTCTGCCTCTCTGCCCCCTCTTCAGCAGCATTACGAGAGGGTGCTGGCCCTCCATCTTTATTGCTCACTGCTCTTCTTCAGTGCCTCACGCCAGAGCAGGAGCTATGTGATAACAACAGCCCCAGCGAAGGAAAACCACAGGATCCTCTGTCTGTCCTGTAGCTGGAAACGGGCTCCCCCTGACTTCCCCAGCGCTCACACAGCCACCCCTACAGCCTTCGGACACTCCTGCCTCCCCCGCAGCCCCGCACAGCTGAACAGCCGGTACGTTTTAATAAGGGAGGAGGGAAAACACAGATGGAAACGCCAAAGCTGCCTGTCAAATCACCTTCCAAGATGTTATGTTTCCCTGAAATGGTGATGCTCTTATACAGCCTAGGGAGATTTTTAAATTGCTGTTTCTCACAATACCATCATTCAGGTTATGTATACCCGATAGTGTGAGGGGAGGCAAACTGTGCTGCTGATGGAGGAATGTGGGCTGTCCACCTGCGGCTGGGGAGAGACGTGACCCGGTGTTACAAGACAAAAACTAGAGTCGTTATTTTCTTCTATTTTTAATGATGAAAAAGATTCTATGTTATATGTAGTAAGTGACACTACAATATTATTTTGGTTTTCTGTTAACGCACCTCTCCCCCACAAAACCTTGTTTTTCCAAAAACAGGAGGAAAAATATCGGCTTTCTGTCACAATTTTCTAACGTTTTGTAGTCAGCTGCTTGAGGACACCATTACGTGCCAGCCATTTTTTGAGCAGGTATTTCAATATATCATAGCAAGTGGTTATATGCTTGGGTTAGTCTATTTGGGGATAGAAAATCTATGCAAGATATATGAAGTGAAAGGATCTGTGGGAAGTAAATGAGTTCCCATTCTTGCTGGATCGTGCATAAGATAAGGTCACAGCAAGACAAAATAGGGTCACTTTCAGGCAAAATATATGTAATAATATCAGCATAGAGTTTCTTTGATTAAAGATAACTTCTAGAGGAATTAAGTGATGTTATGAAAGTGATTTCCAAATATAGTTGCACGATAACTTTTACTGCACTGCCTTCATGGTTATCAATTACAATACATATCCCCATGAAATTTAATCTGTCAGTTATAATAGCTTTGTAAATCTTAACGTTCTTCCATGTGTAGTTCAAGAGGTAAATTCATGGCACAAAAAGAGGACATATTCTTTCCTTCAAGGAAGTATCTGGTACTCCACGGGCATACCAGGTATAAATAAATATAAGCTCTTACACATACGACACATATGCATACATATACGTGAAAGTAAGTTATTCAAAACCTTTTATTTCTTTAAACGTGCTGCTTCCACGGTGCTCTATGTTGAACTAGGTGATTAACTCCTTTATTTGGGAGAATGTGGCTTCAACATTGATCACATTTTCCTTCGGCCACCACCAGTAAAGATTAAATAATTCAACATAAACTAGACAGACATGGATTCTGGATGTCTAGTCTGCTGGAAACATGACAGAGAAATGAATAAAGAAATAGATGTCATCATTTGCTTAGGTTTATTCTCAGGCAGCAGAGTCCTGAGCAAGCCAAGTGATCATTTTTGCAGTACTGCTCAGGGCCCAGCACAGTTTTGATGGTCTTGGTTTCTAATTTCCTTTTGCCTGCCTAAGGCATTTCAGCCCTTCGGAGCTAAGCATGGCTTCCTAGCTCCACATGTTTCAGATCAGGCTAGCCTACATCTACCTGGTCAGAGCTGCTTTTGTCCACCGTGTTCACTAATAGGAGGGTAGGGTGCCACGGTGCTATGCTCCTGCACTGCCTTCATAAGTCTCCCTGTCTCACACTACCCCAGGGAATTATCATCAATCTTCCCAAGCTGCCAAAGGGTAATCCTAAAAAGGACCTCACTGGTAAAACTTCAGGAAAATTCAGCATACTATAGAAAATAGGCTTGGTGAGACAAACACAATGTAGCATGCCTAGCTGTATTGCTTTGCTCTCCAATAGACTCCTTTTATTACTGTATTATGGTAACCTGAATAGGACTACACGTCCTCTTTATACTTAACGATCCCATGCATTTAACTAATTTTGCCTTCAAAATACTGGTGGGGACATTGGTTCTCCAAGAGTTGTGTCGTGGACAAGCTGTAGCCTTGATTAAAGCAATATATATTATTCAAGCATAATCAAACGTGTTTTAGGTTTGGTGAGTTGCTGAACATCACAACCATAAACTGTATGTGAACATTTCTCCAAAATAACACAGATACCTCAGGTAAATGCTGCCACTGTTATTACAGAACCTTTTATACTCATACAGCCTTAGCAGATTTATTATTAAGTTTTCCTCCCTCAAATCTCCTCAGTCTGCTGTAGGTGACAGGTATAAACCCAGAAGACTGACACTCCACAAATGCCAAGCAAATATAAAACAATTGCAGTGCCTTTTACAAATACATCAGTCACTCATCTCTCAGCACATCAGTCACTCACCTCCCAAGGCTGCAAGTTTTTGACCTGAGTCGTTGCAGCCTTTCTTACTTCTTGTTCTCTGTGTCCTTTGTTGTGTTTGGGATTGTGTCAAGCCCCGAGTGAGTGTGCTGCTGCTTGCCCTCCTCCTCCAAAAATCAGCTGGTTCACTTCCAAAGGGAAAAGATTATTTGGCTTTAGTATGGTTATCCTGCTTCCCTCAGAAGGTGTCCTGGCGCAGCCCAACATACCTTCACTAGGCAATAGTGAACTAAGAGGGTGCATATTTTTTATATTTTGCTTGCTAACCTCAGACCCCAGGTACTTTCCTTGGGTGTCTGGTATTCAGAGTATTCCCTCCTATTGTAAGAACTTACTTTCTACTAAAACAAAATCTCAGCAAATTATGTCCGGCCTCTGCTTTTATAGGATACCCCAATTCAGCAAAATGTTCACACCAAAGTATCTTTTTAGTCCTAAAGCTGGTCCCCTTCAGTCTGGTGGAAATGTAAAGAGTTGATGGCACATGTTTTAGAACAAAACAGGGCACAAATCCATCTGTTCAGTGTCGTGTTTGACTCTTGGATCCTAATCTCTCAGATGACATTGATTACTCTGCATCCGGCAATTTAGTATCAATCTTTCTGACATTCTGGGGTCTCCATAGATAGAGAGCTTGATGCTTTAATTTATTAGACTGACATTTTGTTCTGCTATTAAACAAAAAGAAAAGGAAGAGTTGAATGCCAGGGTTCATCAGAATAGTTATTTCTGATTCAGTCATTGACTATCTGGAGTATAAATATGGTTGTTTTATGTAGGAGCAAGATGTATTGCTTTTAGCTTTGCATTTAGGGAACAGATCATTCACTTCCCATTGCATTTAATTTTACCATAGGGAAAAACTTAATGTGACTTATGAATAAAATCATTATAATCATGATTATTGAGCAAGATGAGAAGAAAGTTTGCCAGGAACTGAGCAATTTCTGTTCCTTGGCTTCATGTTCTATTTACTGAATAATAATGTCACTTGGAAAACAAATGAAGACTAAGATTAGCCTTGCTAAAGAGAAGACAAGAACTGCTATTAGGCAACATTTTCTCTCAGGTTGTTAGAAATAATGTTCCATATGTTTCAGCATTTCTAGTTTTGCTGGTGTAAATATTTTTCTTTTTACATAACTGACTTAAACCATATGTCCTAGAGATCCAAAAAGACACATGTCCCCCATTCAGATAGCCAGATCCTGCTATCATGTCAAGTCTGATTAAGCTCAAGTCCATATTAAAGTGTTACACTATTGGCCATGGGAATCATAAGATGTGATTTTTCATGCTTCTGGAGGACCCAGAGCTGATTATTATCATAGGCAGGGCTTCGCCTTGACTGGGCATTTCTGTGCCACGTTAGTGGGTGTGTGTCCACATCACCACCACGGTTCTGATCAGGAGAGCACTGTTTAAGCAAACCATCACCACCTATCATGAGGTGTAATCTGAAAGCCTGCAAAGTGTCTCCCTTTTGGGTGAAGCCGAGCAGAAGCTGGGCTCTGCAGGCACACCTCGGGTGCTTCGGCCAGCCCTGAGTGTTTGGAGGTGGCCCAAAGTGGCCCCCAGCTGCAGGGCAGTGTGGACATCTGGCTCTCAGCACCAACTGCTTCGCTCATCAGCTCTGCTGCTGCCATGCCGCTCTTCCTGCCAACACAGACAGCGGTTATTCACTCGTTCCTCGTGTCAGGAAAAATTATGTTAGATGAGCAACTGACAGGTCTGGGACGTGGCTGGTAACTGATGGGTGTCACGGGACTGACAGATCTGTCTATTGTAAGGGCAGAAAGAGGCTGCTGTGCTCACTGTTGTATGACTGTGGATATTGCAAAGGAGAAAGATCCCCCCTGTCATTAATATCTGTACTACCCAGTCATAACACCTGCAATAGCTGGAAGGAAGCAGGGCAAATATTTCAAAAAGAAACCCAAGATTTGTTTACATTTTCAAGTGGTGGCAGCAAGGACACTTCATCTGCAACGATTTGTTCCCATGGCTTATTACTCTCCCTATTTAAAAAATGCTTCATTTCAAATCTGTTCAGTTTGCTGAGCTTCAGCTGCTCACCTTTGCATCCCTGTAGCAGCCAGATAGTGCTGGATTGCTGCAGGGCCGTCTTGGTGTGGGTGCCCCATCCATGTCCCACTGCTGCCCCATCCAGCTCCTCTCCATGGCCCCCAGCTGTGTCTGTATGGCTCACACATGGGCCGTCGCTGCACCCCTGGCCTTCGCTGTCCCTGCCACATGCAACACACTAAGTTTTTGGGGAGGAAGGAAGTAGTCTGAGGAGTAAGCTCCCTTCCCTGAGCACCACAACAAGAGCAAAGGCAGCACATTACCTCTGCAGGTGACTAGATGGTTTCCCAGCTGGGTCACCAGTGCGGCATCCTTGAGGCATCGTCTGGCTAGATGCCCAGAGCAAAGCAATGCATGTAGTCAAGAAAGTGGTTTTCCAGGTGCTACCACCATGGTCTGAGGCACAGGTGTAGACGCAGACCCATCTCTCACCCTTGGAGCTCAGGACTGCCTGTGTGAGGAGCTGCTACCTAACATGAATAACCCTCCAGACTTCAGCATCAGTGCCCACACATATTTCTAATGTAAAGCAGATGCCAGCTGTGTATTTAAGAAGTAAAAAAAGAAGAAAACACAAGAAGTTAGACAATTGTGTGTCACACTGGTTTTAAAAAAGTGTGTCTTATTTGGCATTTTCTCCCATAAGGTGGCCTTTGGATGAGGGGTGTGTGTGTCTTTCTTATGCTCTCTCTTTCAAAAAACTTGTATCCAGGTAAGGTAAAATTTAATAATCATCTCACCCAGGACAATTACTTGGATTCTAATAAAACATGTAAATATAGTAAAGATTAAAAACCTCCTGTCAACAAAGAACTTGAAGCTTTAAAAGTTCACACTAAAGCAGAGGGAATGCCTCCTGACAAAGGCCCTTCAGTTCAGCAGGATACTGTGACTGTGGCTTTGCAGCCGAAGTCTGGCCAAGAAACAAACTACTGTTCTGCTGTTCCCCCTCCAACCTCCTGGACACACAATAATGTCAATTAGCTGAAGGGCTTGCAAGGCACACACTGCTTGTGTGCCCTCGTTTCAGTTCTCAGGCACATCTGGCAGTGTCACACTTCGCTAACACTAAGTGGTAGCACATAAATGGGTGAGAAACAAATGGAGGAATATTATTAGCCAATATGAAACTGAATCAGTCACGTTAAGATAGTTTTAAAGTAACAGCTATTGTCATTTTAATTAGAAGAAACTGCATACCATTATTAGTATGTAGCAGGCAACTGTAAATAGTTCATCACCAGGAATATGATGTGCCTATTGATTTTGTATAATACCACTGAATGAAGTCGTAACTCTGAACTGTTTTAACAAGACATAACCCCATTTTTGTAAGATATTTATTTTCAAGAGGTGGTTTTAATCCTTTTTGTGTGTTTGGGAGAATGTGGGATATTTTACTTTCTTTAGTTCATTTGTATGTTACAAAAGACCAAATATATTTGTCCTTTTACAAACAGGATGATGCCAATTGCTGGACAAGGGCTCTGTGAAACCACCTGATATATGGCATCTATTTTAGCTCTTGTATTGCCCTAGCACATTCGGAGTGAAAGCTTTACAAAATACAAAGCTCATAGGTCTCCACATCCAGTAGCTGCTGTTTGATTTCCACAGCCTACAGAATATAGCTGAGCAACGAGGCTCTTCCATGCAAATAAGCTGCTTCCCAAATTCAGTATAACATTAGTGCCACTTAGCTGCTAGCAAGGCTGAAGCTGCACAGTGTCACAGGGATCGACGAATTGACTCTTTATGAATAGTTGTATTTTAGTAAATGGTAAATAAGTTATTTAAGGAGAAGCTTGTCACGGAAATGCACCGGAATTTTATCGTCATGATGTCTGGCTTTGGAGGAGTCACGTAGTTAAATCACCAAACAGATAAGAAAATGAATCTCGGCTGACTGTAAATGCAAAGTGGTGGGGTGCGATCAATAGCAATCCATCCACCAGTGCTTACTTCCCGTCTCATTCTCAGCTTTAACTAAAGTACCTGTTTATCTGCTAAAGAGAACAACATAGGAGTATAACTACTGCTACTAGTAACATATAATTGACACTTTTTATCTTTAAAGTATTTGCAAAAATTAACTAATCTTCAGAACTTCCCACCATGCATAGCCAAAGTAATTTAAATTGTTTTCTAGACCTTCACAAGACAGAATTTTCATGTATTTTGGCAAGATTTCAGGGTCTCTGCAAGCAGCTCACATGGATTTTTAGAAAAGACTGTATTAAGACGAGGGATTTCTCTGTACACACAAGTTCCAGTTTGATCTTATGAACTGTCTGTGTCCTTAGGAGTAACTTTCAGGAACCCCAAAGACAGGGTAAGTAATTGCCTGGGTCACTGTGAGGCTGTCAGCTAGCCATGGCCCTGCTGCCTGCTCTGCCCGTGCCGAGCTCTAGGACCCAGCCTGGTGGAGGAAGGAAGATGTGAAGACTGGCAGAAAAGCAATTACTTTCAAAAGAGTTTTGATACATTTTCCCAAAAGTACTTACTACCCTCTTTCACATACCAGCAGCAGCAGAGCAATTGCATTAATGACCTTTCACTGTTCCTCTTTCCTCATTCACAAACCCAGCCATACCTTCACCCTAGTTCAGTTGCTTCTCCAACACCTTCACTAGCCTCTCTCCCTTAGAGGGGGATTAAATAATTAAATTTGCCTGTACTGCGATTGTCAGCTATGCTGTATTTTATTCTATACAGCCCCTGTGCTTGTGTTAACAAGGCAAAGAAATTGCATACCACAAATATATCTTGTTTGGGAAGAAAAAGGATGCCGGCAGGGCAGCAGCAGGAATGGAGCACAGAAAAAGTTTAGAGGAGAAATTGCATTTTGGTGTAGGACTCCAGGTACAGAGTCTGCTGGTCATATACCAGAGCAATGAGGGCAGCGAGACATGGATCATACATTTGTGTCTTACCTCTTTGTTAGAACCATACATTTTTAATGTAATCCAAAGCAAAGAAAGGGCTTTTTGCAAAGGATGGAACCATTCAGTTCCCAAAGTGCTCCTGAATTGCTCAGCTGTATCCCACAGCGGCTCCGAGTTTGGAGGTCCAAGGAGGACTACACAGAAGCGACTCGCATCTAGGGAGGGTACCTGCACTGGGCTGGAGCGTCCCATTTTCCAAGAAATTAAAGGGCAGCAGTACATCACCCAGGAGGGATGTCAGAGAGGCTGAAACATGAGATAATTCTGCAAAATATCCCCAAAACCTGGAGATATTTCAAAGCAAACTGAGGCAACTGCTTTGTGTAATGGCTGTGATATCCTGACTGCAAGCAGCTATCACTCCTGCATAGCTAGCTGTGAAACCAAGGGGAAGACCTTTTCACTCAAGGGTGTATCTATTTACATCAAAATTCAAGAGATTAAATTTCTGCAGTGTGAAACTAGTTCAAACATGCAGAGAAGGGGACCGCCCTGTACCGGTGCTATTGAACTGAACATCAGACAGCCAGTGCCCTGGACCAGTACACCTTCACTAAGTGTTTGGCCTTGTACCATTGTAACTAGAGAGTCCTGAAAACCTTGCACCTGCTTTGCTGCAAAATGTTCCCTTTGGTTCAGAGTGAAACCATTTTGTTTGGGTACATATGAGAAAAAAGGAGCCTTGTGAAGGGACAGCAGAACAGAGCAGCTGAGGGAAGAGGTGTGACGCCTTGCTGGGTTGTTAGGAGAACAGACACACGGTGGTGAGCAAGGTTTGCTGCTCTCCCCTGCATGGGTTCAAGACCAGGACATCTCTCAGGAGACTGCTCTCTAAGGTATTTATCACTAAGGAAGGAGTGACAGCAGGGAGTGCATTTCTTACAGGTTTTTGGGTTTTTTTAAACATTTACATTTCCTGCCATCCACACAGAAATAGAGTGAGAATGATGCTCTCACCTACTGAGCCATAAACCATTTTCAGTAATTTGTTTTTTTGTCTCAGTGAATCTTCAAGTATTTTAAAGAGCAAGGAGGACAAAAGCACCTTTCACAAGGATAATTACTTAACCCACCTGCATCAGAAGAGGGCCTTGTATTTGATTGCTTTAAAGAAGAAAAAGAATCCAACGGCAAACAATGGAATTATACATCTATTATTTGGGATCAGTCCATGACAATAAATCAACGACTGCATCCCTTAGTTCCATTTTCAGACTCTGTAAACTTCTTGGTACCCCTTAATTGGTTTGATGCTCTTACTGATTTTTATAGCTTGCAGGGGTCAGCAAGGTTAGAGAGAAGCTGTCTCCTTAGCCCACTCTGTGTTGCCACCCACTGTATAATAAGCCTCCTGCTACCTTTTAAAATGCTAACTTACTCTCTTTCAATATCTGAAACAAAGTACCAAAAATCAGCATTAAGCATATAAGGAACTCATTGTCTGTAAAATGCTAGATTTTTAAATAGTTTTGAATGTAGTAAAATATTGCAGAACCTTATTATAGGGATTTTAGCATGACTGAGTTTACTTACATATTTCAATATTTACATCTGGAAGAGAGTCAAAGAAAAGGGGAAAAAGACAGACAAAAAAAAAAAAAGGAGCAATTATTCAGAACTCAGTTGCCTGAATTTCCACTCACAGTAGATATATGATGGTGTCCCTCCCCTCCATCATTGTCATCACCTGCAAGGGTTACTAATAGACATTATGAGGGTCTCTCAACTATAGAAGTGCTAATAGATGCCATTCTAATGCTGTCCATCATAATAAATTATAATAATTTACAGCATGTCCATAGAGAGTTAGGAACAAAGCAGGGATTAGTAATTGAAATAGTGCAGTGGCAATTAAAACACTTGTGGTTAGCAGCTGCTTCTAAATTGCTAGAAATGGGTATTTACATAAACAAGGGCTTTCCTTTACTGAAAGGGGCTTGTGTGTCATGTAGGGTTTGATGTTCTCCTTTCTAGTTTCTGGGTATCCAGCAGCAAATGGAGATGTTCAGCTGCATGATCATATTTACTCCTTCCTCCTGTAAAGAGCTGCTTTATGGAATTTGTATGACTGGGTCTCCCCTGGTAACAAAGCAATTCAATTACCCTGAGGAATAAACCGCATTCTTAACTTGTAATCCAAATGCAGACATTTAGTTTCTCATACGCTTTTCGAAAGGTCTTCCTTAGGTATTTTGAGATTCAGTCTGAGACTGTCTTCTAAAGAAATCTGTTTGGTCTTTAGACCTTCAAGGTAACTCCTGTTTGGAGGATAAGATTTGCCTGAACTCCCCCTCTATGGAATTGCCTTCTATCCCTGAGGATATGCAGAGGGGTAGCCTTGCCAGTATATCCAGATACTCCCAGCTAAGGGTATATCACTGGCAGGTTTTCTTTTCTGATTGTTCTAGGTATTTTCCAAACATAAATAAGACAAAATTAATAGGGAGAAGATATTATTTTAACCCACTTAGTTATGTTTGTACCTATTATTAATCAACCAAATTCCTCTTTGGTTGCAGAACCAGTACTTTCAAGAGAGATTTCAGTAGCAAGTGGTCCGGGAGCAGCCTGTGCCGAGGTGTGGCAGGGGCTGGGGCCAGGGTTGGCTCTTGGTGCAGGGAACCGGGAGGCAGTCGAGAAAGTGGGAAGGAGAAGGGTGATGCTGGCTGTGAAGGAAGGGATGTTTCAGCACTCAGGTACCAGTGGGAGGGTGTGATGACAGGGCAGGTATATTTGAGAGGGACGGCAGGGGCACACTTGTGCCCCGTGAGAGACAGGGCAGGCAGGGGAGGTTGGTATAGGGTGCTCCTATATAATATAATTAAATAAGTTTCTGTGGCTGATGCTTTTAAGGAGACAGAGGCAGCTTAAGGCAGACAATCTATTTCAAAGATGATTTAAGAACAAGGTAATCAGTGAGCAAAGATGCTTGCTGGCTTGTTTGTTTGTGTCTCTAATGGATGCAACAAGCTGGGGAGACAGGGATGTTTCTAGGAAAAGCAAAAAGAATAGTATTAGAGAATATACTAGTTTACTTCACTTTATAAAGACATCCCCCCCCTTTACCCTCTCTGCACAGAAAGTGTTCTCATAACATACATCCTAAGTAGGAAGGCTTTGCTAGTGCACTGTTACAGACCTAGAGAGAAATAGCACCCAGAAACTTCTTGACAAAAGGCAATTTTCAATGTCTGCTGACAAGATGATGCACCAATAATCTAGCTTTACCTTTTTTTTTCTATAGGGAAATTCTGAATAGGAGGCAAAAAGAGAACTTTTATAAGAGAGAAAGAAGAAATAAGAGAGAAAAGCTATTTTATCCCTGAGAACTGAACAC
This sequence comes from Aptenodytes patagonicus, assembly GCF_965638725.1. Lineage (NCBI taxonomy): Eukaryota > Metazoa > Chordata > Aves > Sphenisciformes > Spheniscidae > Aptenodytes > Aptenodytes patagonicus. The sequence goes on from NC_134950.1 coordinate 153,156,443, forward strand.
TGTCAATTAAGTTATCAGATACAACAATGTGGAACAGTAACATATTAGAAATGTTTTTTGTTACCTTTTATAGACCCCTGACTGTGACTTGACTGCTGTCTGTAAGCATCTGGAGGGGATGAAGATTTCTCACAGCACCAGGTTCATTTTTTTCAGGAAATAAAGATATTTAGTTAAAATGTCATATTACAGACAGGCAATACAATCTAATAGTAAGAAATTAAAACTGGACAATAGCAACTTGATAAGGTATGTATCCTTCATGGTATGTGGCAGCTAATGATTCAAATTAATGCATTAGAAACGTAGTGGTTTCTCCATTATTTGAAGTCTTAAGACTGCATGTTTTTCTAAAATTCTCTTGGATGAAAGTTTGCAGCTATATTAGGCAGGAAGTCATAACCAAAAGATAATGGTCCCTTTCTGCCTTTAAAACACATAAATCTATTAGCAATCTGCCTTCTAGACAGGAATATCAATTTGTTGGAAACTTCTTCACAGGTGTCAGGGGATTCTGACACACACCTTTCGTCCATTTTAATTCCCTTGCACAACTTTGCAAAGCCTTGACTAATATTTTTTCTTGAAACACTAATCTTCTCCGCCCACCATTTCAGTTTGTTCTCTAGTCTGGCAATGATTACACTATGGAAAATATAGAACAATAGTTACTATTATGGATTTCTATATCAACATCTCTTGTGGGTATTACACCACTGATGAAACCTGCATGTGCTGAGAGCTTTCCACTGTTGCCCACCCAGACAGCTGTAACAGCCCCATTTTCCTGTTGCAGAAACAGTCCTTGTTCACTCCTCACAGTTTATGACAGAGGGAGTCAACTGTGCTAGTATGATCTTTTTCTATGTTTTTTCTTTTTTTTTCCTTTTTTCTATGAAGTGATATACCAGTCTTATGTGATAACGTGTCAAAGTCATTATTCTGTGCTTTTTGATTTGTCTTATAACTTTCTGTTCCTTATCATTGATTAATGATTCTCACAGACTTTTGCCTTTGACTTACTATTTCACCATTTTTCATATTTTATGATGAGTGCAGATGTGTGTGATAAAGACTTATCAATCTCAGCATCATTCTACATCTGTTTCTTTCCCAAAGATCACTCTATTTGGTCGGATCTCTGTTTGCCCCTTTCAGAGATGGGGTACTCAGGCTGTCTCTCTCTGATGCCCTGCTTCATGTTGGCTATAATTTGTGTAGCCAAAACATCTAAAATCTAGGGGGTTTGGGGATTGTTTGCTTTGTTGGTAGGATATGTCTCAAATTGAAGGTGAAGCGATGTCCCATTACAGCTGACACAGCATTAAGGTTGGAAAATTTCAGTGGAAAAAAGCTCTGAACAACTGTCTGTGTTTATTACTGAGCACACAAATCCTCACTGCATTTATATCCTGATGACCTACTGGTGTTTATTGCTTCCTCAGACAATGTCAGGGAGCCTGACTAGACATCTCTCAAACCTTACAGTTGACTATATGGTACCTGTACCTCGGTCACCGGTAACTGATGGCAGCTGCTTCTCTAACTGGCTTTACATGCTGCATCTTCCAACCCTACAGTTTTCTCTGTCCATTTCCTTCCTTTTCTGGATGGCAGCTAAAGTTTTCTTCTTCTCAATGATAGTCTCCTCTGTTGTGTGACTTGCCCGTTAACAGTTTTACTCATTCAGACCTATTTTGTATCTTCACCGTAGTAACAACTTTTACCGTGCCTGCTGTGCTGGTGTTACCTACCACTTGGCAAGACATGCATCACCAGGTGACACAAACTTGCTTGAGGAACCAGCCACACCAGGGCACAGGCTTCCACCTATCATCAGTCCCAGTGCCTTGACAGTTTGTATTGCCTGGGTTTCTTCCCAAGAATTATTAAAGAAATTAAATTTCCATAGGATTAGAGTAAAGGTCCTTTTTACAGGTTGAAATCTGAGTACAGAGCAAGAAGCAAGTGGTAGTATTTAACAATCACTTTTCAGGATGGGGAGAAGTCAACAGTGTGCACCAGTCCTGGGACAAGTTTTGTTCAACATCTTCATTAATCACAGTGAAATCTCCAGGTTTGCAGATGGACAATGTGTTGAATGGAGTTAAATCCAGTTGGCGGCCAGTCTCAAGTGGTGTTCCCCTGGGCTCAGTATTGGGGCCAGTTCTGTTTAATAACTTTGTCAATGATTTGAGCAAGGGGATCAAGTGTGCCCTCAGTAAGTTTGCACTAAGACAACACCAAGTTGGGCAGGAGTGTTGATCTGCTCGAGGGTAGGAAGGCTCTGCAGAGGCACCTGGACAGGCTGGATCGATGGGCCGAGGCCAACTGTATGAGATTCAGCAAGGCCAAGTGCCAGGTCCTGCACTTGGGTCACATCAACCCCATGCAACGCTACAGGCTTAGGGAAGAGTGGCTGGAAGGCTGCCTGGCAGAAAAGGACCTGGGAGTGTTGGTCGACAGCCAGCTGAATATGAGCTGGCAGTGTGCCCAGGCGGCCAAGAAGGCCAAAGGCATCCTGGCTTGTATCAGAAATAGTGTGGCCAGCAGGAGTAGGGAAGTGATCGTGCCCCTGTACTCGGCACTGGTGAGGCCGCACCTCAAATACTGTGTTCAGTTTTGGGCCCCTCACTACAAGAAGGACATTGAGGTGCTGGAGCGTGTCCAAAGAAGAGCAACGAAGCTGGTGAAGGGTCTAGAGCACAAGCCTTATGAGGAGCGGCTGAGGGAACTGGAGTTGTTTAGTCTGGAGAAAAGGAGGCTCAGGGGAGACCTCATTGCTCTCTACAACTACCTGAAGGGAGGTTGTGGCGAGGTGGGTGTCAGTCTCTTCTCCCAAGTAACTAGCGATAGGACGAGAGGAAACAGCCTCAAGTTGCACCAGGGGAGGTTTAGGTTGGATATTAGGAAAAATGTCTTCACCGAAAAGGTTGTCAAGCATTGGAGCAGGCTGCCCAGGGAAGTGGTTGAGTCGCCATCCCTGGAGGTATTTAAAAGACGTGTAGACGTGGCGCTTGGGGACATGGTTTAGTGGTGGACTTGGCAGTGTTAGGTTTATGGTTAGACTTGATGATCTTAAAGGTCTTTTCCAACCTAAATGATCCTATGATTCTATGACAAAGCTTTACTGTGTAGTGATAGACAATCTAAACCATGCCAGATGCTGGTGAATGGAACTGTCAGGCCCAACACAGGAAGGAGAACTTTGATCTTCAGGTGCTCTGAAGTCATTGTCTCAATGCGCAACAGCAAGCAAGAAAGCCAACAAAATGTTGCACATCAACAGGAACAATACTGAGAACAAGATGGAGTTTTGGTGCTATGTGTTTTGTTTGCATGTTGGCACACCCACATCTTCAGCGGTTCTGGTGTGCACATCTCAGGAGAGACATGTGGAAGGGGCAGGGGCAGCCCAGGGGTCACAGGGGTGTGACAACTGTCCTACAAGGGGAGGTGGAACACCGCTACTCCTTGAATGGGGCACTGGAGGAGAGCCCAGCCTTTTAGTCTGTCCTCGTAAGGCAACTGTAATTCCCCCACTGAGGATGTGCTCAACATTTACAAGATTGTGAAGGTCATGGGAAAAATTAATGCAGACCTGTTATTCACAAAATCCCACAATCCAAGAACTGTGGGGCTTCATGAAGTGAGTAGGAGGTGAGTTTAAAGCAGATGAAAGAAAGCACTTCCTTACACGGCAGGTAGCGGCCAGCTGCAGGAACCTGCTGCCATGCGAGGTTTCAGAGGCAAACAGTGTCAGTAGGTTCAAAAGCACTTATGCCAATTTTTTGACAAGTCCATAAGGAATTCTTAAAAGGCTTAGGCTGGGATAGTCCTTCTAACATCCCTAATCCAACAGTCATGGATGCTGGGGAAGTGTGAGAGGATGGACTGCAGAATGTGGCCAGGCTCAAGTGTGCTCCCCAGACAGCAGCTCTGGCTGATGCTGGCAGAGACAGAGAGCTGGTTGTCTGGCTGTGACCCAGCAGGGCACCTCTTCTGTCCCAATACATGCATGTCTCTGACACAGTAGGGCAGCCGCAGCCACTACAGCAGCCAGGCCCTTCCCATCCCATCCGCCTGCAATTCTGATCCCCTCATCGCCCTGTGCCAGACATGGCAGGGTGGACCTGCTTGTAGAGCGAGAGAAAACATAGCTTATCTTCCATGTGATCTGCATGCACTGATAAACCCTGGCAAACAGAAGATAGATGCTCAGATCTGTCTGTTTTTAATTTCTGTTACCTGGAGAGTTATGACAGCAATTTTTTTTTTTTTCCACACAACCAGATCCTAGCTGGCACAGGCAGAGCATGGTCATATCTAACAGACCATCGGATTCAACCCGATTTATGCTGAGCAACTTCAGTATCTCTCCATTGTACTCCCCCGAGGCCCAACCTGTTGATTTAATATCTCGTATAATGAAGAGTTAACAGTAAAATAATTTCCCATAAGGCTGATGTTCCAGTTTCTGTGAGGCAGAGATGTGGCTGATTCTGTTTAAAAAAAAAAAGGAACAAATAAAATAGTGAAAGATTTTGTACAGTCTTTATCACTTTAAAGGAGTAGGAACATTAAAGAATAGGAAAGTAAATCTCAAGGCCAAAAGCACGGTTGTCATCATACAGTCAATGTTATTTTCATTCACAATATTCTGGTACGAATGCACTTCATGTGATGCTGCAGGAGTGACATAGATGTTCTTCATACTCTTGAAAATCCTGCCCTGCACTGCTCGGAAGAGGATCAGGTACCTTACTGGATGGATGGAGTTGGGAACCACATCAGAGTCAGGATGTGTCTCAGGAAGCAGAGACAGATTTGACCCAGGAGCAATGTGCCAAAGCCATTCAGAGGCCACACTGGAAGAATGATAAAAGATTTCTTCCTCTTTTTTTAATAGTCTGGGGAAAGTATTCTGAGCCTAGATGGCTAAGGGAAAAGAAATGAACTCCCATAATAAAGCCCAAGGTTTTAGTGTTCAAACACCTGTGGCTTCAGGAAGGAAGGTCTCAATGCTGATTTAACTCTCAGAAGTTCCAGATTTTCTCTTATGTCTCAAAACATACATTTTTAAACCTGCCAGCAAAAACTTAAGTAGTAACATGGAACAAGAACCTGAAGGACAGAAAGCCCAGATGTGAGTTGATCATATCTGACCTGGAAGTAAACTGACACAGGCAGGAAGACTGCTGTGTCTGCCATGCCTATGCAGGAGAAAGCAGGGAGCAACATCTAATCAGAGGACAGATACCTCAAATCTTCTATGCAATGTCCCCAGGGATCAGCTGTGGTACTTGGAAATACCTGTTCATTTATATGCCACAATAGACCAGCTGTAATATATAGCTGTCACTGTTGTTTCTCCCACATGCCAATCAAGGAAATCTTGGGACTCATAGGACTCTAAGGAATAACTGCTTCTCATTTTGTGAGACAGACTGGATTGATTGTAACTTGTTTTCTTCTCTGTTTCTGTCATTGCAGCTGAATATCAGATAGGGAGATCTGAAATTCAAGATTGAGCAGTGCCTTAAAAATTCAAAAAACAAACAAACAAAAAAACCCAACAAAAAACAATAGCCAAAACCACAAAATCATTGGCATTGCTTCTGTTTAAAGCCAGGCAGGCTGCCAGTTCCTACAAAAAAGGAGATCAAGAGATGAGAGAATTACCGAGTTCAAAGGTAGAACGCAACTGCGAAACACTGAGCCCGATTCACTGAGTGTGGGTAGGTCCCGTGTGAAAAACGGGGAGTCAAACAACTTCTAGAAGAGACTTCAAGTATTTGACTGTATAAAACAGGTTGCTGCCTAAACTTTTCTGTGCTTGGTCCAGTGTACCGCAATAACTGTTCCCAGGCTTAGCGGCAGTATGAAATATCCCATGTGTTTCCTTCCAATGAAAACAGACATTCATTTTAGTCTCCAGTTTAAGGGAGGTGGTACCATAACAAAAGCAACATCACCACCTGATTCAAAGCAGTAAACCACTTACCCTGCCCACAGTTGCCAATTTTTTTTTTTAATTATTTCTAACTTTTATCTGGATCAGGGAACATGGGTAAGTCAGTGTTTTCACTCATGCCATTTTACTTACCTTTTTTGGCTCTCCTTTCTCTCCACAATGGTCCAAGCTCACCGTTCATGGTTGTCTGCCATCTCCTTTCTGAGTAGGCATTATACAGCCCCCCCTCACCAGGTTTGGACCTTTCCTCCCTGACGCCAGGTACTCTGCTCCAGTGCAGATTATCCTGAACCGTGGCATGAGTCTGTTGCTCAGCCAGGGACTGCCCTGAAGGCAGAGCTAGCCCATGTGGAGGAGGCATTCATGCTCCGCATTGGGTGTAATCCCAGCTGAACTGGGGCGGAGGACCTGACTGCCTGGATTTTGAGGAGGTGCATCTACCAGAGGAAGTCATACTTGGAAATAAAGTGTAATGATCACCATCTCAGCACCAGTAAGTACCCCAGTAGACACCCCATAGGGGAAACGCTTTAAGATGGACCACAGGAAGACCTCAGAGGATGATGGAAGTGCTGGGACTGACATTTTCTGCCCCAGATACGATGGGCTGAATCCTCTTGAGGGACTTTTGAGAGAAGCATCAGAGATGTTCTATTGTTTGAAGGCAATTTGCCACCTCAGAGGCAGAGGACAAGATAGAGGGTAATGACCAAAGTTTGTGGAAGGAGAGGACACTCAAGAGTGTAAGGAGAAAGGCTCTCAGAAGCCAGGATATCTTTGAATTGCAAGTGCCATAAGAAGATACTCTCAGAGAACTGAGCAGATTGCTACCGCAGTCCATAAATCAGCTTTGTTCTTGGTGATCTGCCACATCTTACACACTTTGTCAACAGTGTGGGCTATTGCTTCAGGCCATATTTACTGCGGGGCCAGTCTGTCCATCCATGCTGCACGGGCCACAGCCCTATCCCGGCTGGTCTGGAAAAAGGAAGGACAGAGTGGCAAGTTGAGAAAGCAAAGGCAGGCATAAATGCAGATTCAATCATTTTTTCTTCCAAAGAGTATTTTGTGCAATAACATGAAGCACTTCAGGGCCAACCCTCAACCCCAGATGTCCATCTGTATTAAAACAGCTGACTTCTCCGCTGCCACAGCACCAGACACAGCCCATGTCCAAGACTCAGCACATCCATCAGACCTGTGTATTGCACAAGACATACCTGGCTTGAGGGCAAGGAGTTTCTCCTGACCTGGCATAATGAGAACCACTGTCACATGCCCCACTGTGATTAATATGAAGGAGCTGAGAACACGTCAGAAAACAAGAGCACTACGAATACGCTGGCCTGGGGACAGGGCAATTCCACATGACGGGGGGACATGCAGGTGCCAGTCTTCAGTTCTGTGAGTAACAGCTGGATGCAACCCAGAACAGTTGTGCATTTCTTTGGAAAACAAACAAACAACATCCCAAAAAAAACATTCCAGATTGACCCAAAACTTTTTTTTCAGTTCTTTACTTTTGCAGCGGTATCAGAACAACAATTATTTACACAATTATACTTTTAATACCTGATTTGTAACTGCAACTCTAACAGTAGAAATAATCCACTTTTGCAGTCCTCTGTGAATCTTCCCATTATGGCATTTCCAATAATCTGTCTGCTTCTGATCTGGTCATTCTATCCCTTTCCTTCCAATGAGAAAATGACAGTATTTTCCTTCCTTGTTCTTTCAGTAGAGCATGATAGAAAGTACCAAAATATTCGTATATATTTCCATGACTACATATGTAGCCAAAATATTTTCTTGCTATAGTCCAAAGCCTTCAGCAAGAGTTACTGTATGCAGCAAAATGCATACAGAGTGCATAACTACAAATAGTTTGAAACAGCATGTTTGTATTATATTCATATTTCAAAATTATGCAGTCGTATCATTGACAACATTAGACTTTTCTTTGTGTTTCTTTTTCTAACTAAGGGAAAGCCAAGAAATGACACACTCTGACATGAAGCAAAAATATTTGTTTCATTGGTTCAACAAAATGTTGTGAAGAAGTCTTCAAATGTTTAATAGTTCTTGGAATAAAAATTACAGTGCAAGAGTTTATAAAACCAAGCTTCCTGTATATGATTAAGGTATTAGTGGTATTACTGATTTCTGTTATTTCTAGTAGAAATTTGATATTCCTCTTTCTTGTTCTACTAATTAATTCAATAGCCAACTGATATCAAATAGGTTCTCTAGTGATTATTTCCTTCTCTGTAGGGTTTATGAGATGGGCTTGATGATCTGATATGATTTTCTACCTCACATTAGGCTGACTGCGAAATGAAGGAGTATTGCTGAATCAGCCAGCAAAGTACCTAATCATGAACTCAGTTTTAAGCAATTCTTAAATCTCATTAATATTGGAATTGACTGTGCATTGATGAACATAGATATGACATAGTGCACCCGGATGCTTAGAGAAAAGGTATCGAATGATTCTATGATTCTATGATTCTATGAATACATACATTTATATAGAATATATATATTTATATATATTTTTATACATATATACACATACATGTTTGTAGGGGGGTAGGGGTGAATCATTACTTGAAGACTTGCATTTTAGTAGATTTGCTCCTAAGATGGGGTAGAGAGAAGAGTTCAGCAATTGCACTCCTTCCTTGAGGGCTCTTGTGGATCCTATCTTGTCACTGTAGGTCAGAGATAAAATATCAGAAGAGGTACCTCAAAGAACATTGAATAATCCCTCCTGAACCCATTGGTGCTGTGGGATAAGTGATGGCCTGTGTGACAATGACAAGGCATATCACAGACAATCGCTTCCTTCTTGCATGGAACAAGGGATGTCACTAGAAGAGAGCCCTGTCCTTATGCTATAGATCTCCACTTACTGGTGCTTCCTGGAATCATCTCTTCCCTGTCCAGCCTGCCTTTCTGTAGCAGCTTTTAAGGAGCAGTACACACGTCTGTGTTGCTGTTAATCACCTTTGGCTGGCCAAGAGGCTGCAGACCTTACAGCATTCATCCATGACTCTGTCTCCGCCAGGTTTGTCTACTGTAGTGCAACTATTTTAAGTTATCTGCTGAGCAGTGCTGCTGATGGAGGGAACGTCAAATGCCTTCTTGCAAGATTACCTCAAATAGGTATGTCTTTTTTCAGTGATTTGTCATGTATATTTATACTGCTAAGAACAATTAATTTCCCTTCTATATAGAAAAGTGATATAGTGAGATTTGGTATTGCATTATTTCTGTGCTATCTCTACCTTTCAATGCTAATCAACTGCCTAGAATAAAAAACAAATACCTATGTAGATGAGCAGGGGTTTGCACACATTCCATTGAATTATAGACAAAAAGAGCTTATGACTAGCTAACATGCTTTATGGTAAAAATGTTTGCTGATACCAGAGTGCGCAGGGAAATGTACGCTGAGTGTTCTTGAAAGCTTAGAAGTGAGTCACTTCATTTAGGAGAGGAAATAAGCACCCAGCAATTGTCTGCCTACTAAGCTGCTCTGATTTTCTTTTACTTGCAAAGACTCCTCCAGGCAGGCCTAGAAAGGATTTGAAGCCGTACAAGTGAGGTGTGCAAAAAAAGAGAGATATTAACAAGGTTTAACTTACGGTCCTCCCAGGATAAGTCTTTCCATATCCCCATGTCTGCAGAATCTGGCGGCTTTCCAGGACTCTTCTTTCCAGTGGGGCTTGATCCCATTGACCCTCATAACCCCTACAAACCTTTGAAAGGAACCTCCGGAAATGGGGCAGAGCTCCTGAGGTCACAAGCTGACCCAAAGTGGGTAGAAAGAGGGCCATCCCCCCACGTTCCTTGCTCCCAACTCCCACCCCCGACTCACCCACAGGGCTGGTGCAGGCAGCGGGGGTCACAGGGAGGTGCAAGCAGCCGGGTGGCTGTGGCTCTATTACTTTTTAAACCTCTCCCTTTTGCAGGGGAATTAGAGCCCAGCACCAGCACTGATTTCCTGAGCTGTTTGCTGGGATTGCCCCCTGCTGGGTCAGGGCAAGCCTGGCTCCCGTCGCAGTGCTGCAGGCAGGGCAGGCACCAACGAGCCGACAAAATCACTGCTCCCTACTCACTGCTGGCCATTACCTCCCTGGCTGTATTGATGGTCCCTGTCTGAAAAGAGATTCCTAATGGCACCAGTGATTTCTAAAGCACGGCTGCCTTTCTCTGTAGGAAAGGCTCTTTAGGTCTTGGCTCTTTTCTGTCCCAGTCACTGGGAAAAAAGCAGAGAGAGGGTTTGATGTAGAGGAAGCCTAGTCACTTTGCAGCCTGCCATGCCCCCTGTGAAGTTTTGTTCTCTTCATTCAGAGGCTGCAGGTTGAAACTGCACCCTTGTCTCACAGGTCTGGAAATGCCACTGATTCAGCCAATAATGTCTTCTAGGAGTCATCTGTCACCGCAGCCCTTTCAGTGCACCTCACACCAGCCAGGGTGGACCCCCATCTAGAAACTCCAGCTTAAATGGGGGAATGGGTTGCACAGCTATTTAAAATGCTTCCTTGGTTATCATGTGTTGGTATGTTCCTGCAGAAGTGCATGAGAGAGAGGGCAGCAGGGTGGAAGGATGCTCTTCAGCCTCTTCCTGGCAGTGCTGCTCCTGGTCCAAGGAAACCCTCTAGAGGAGAGAGGAGACTGTGCCATCCCTTGGAGCCACGCAGCCAGCTCAGCGGATGGAGGTGTCTGAAGAAGTGTCTGTCTCCTTAAGGAGAATGCAAAAGCCCTGCAAGGAAGTAGAGTATTGAGAAAAGTAGGATTCAGACACAAAAGTGTTTATGTAGCATTTGCTGCACTGCAGGAAGCCACTGAAAGGGTGTTAGATGGAGAGCGAGCCGCTATGTGTCAGACCTAGTGCTTCTGTGTCTACTGCTGCCCACATGTTTGAGGTTAAGAGAGTTTCCTCCAGAGTGGAGAACTAAGCCAAGTGCTGTCTGATGCTTTCAGTTTAAGGGGTCGGATGTTTGGGCTGATAGCTCCTGTCCTGGATACATAAAGTCCTTCCTTCCTCTCACTGTTGGTGAACATTATGGGACGTACCTTGCAGGAATCAGAAAGTGGAAAGTGACCTGAGACTAACACATAAGAAATGAGTTTCTAGAAATGATGCTATATACACTGTGTGATCAGTAAGTACCTCAAAATTCTGTGGAATAATACAGCTACAAAAGGAAACTGTAAATATACAGAGACAATTATATGCCCCTGGTGACCATAAAACCTAAGTGGTCATAGCCACTTTTTATTTAAGTGTACGTAAGAAAAAGGTGCCTTCAGAGACTTTATATAAATAATAATGTTATTATTTATGAACTGTGGCATCGGCTATGCTGCGCATGCTGGATCTCCAGACCCACCTGCACAGGCTGTGACTGTATCAATTCTAACATAAATATGGCCAGGGTGGGTTAGTGACTGAGTGAAGGACATCTGGATCCTGCAGAGAAACAGCAGGTAGCATTCTTCCTTCCCTGTCTGTCTGATGTGGCACCTCAGAATGCTTTAGGGACATTATGTTACTGTCCCTTTAGTTTTATAAAACAATGAGAGGTAGCTGGGCACTCTCCATGCACCTGGAGGAGCACAGGAAAGCCCAGGAGAACTCTGGCTTTGCCTGTCTGTGATTTCCTACCACATACACATTTGGCATAAGAAAGGATCATTAGGCTCAACTTCCCATTTTCTCTTTGCATAATTACGCCCTCTTGTAGTGAAATGCCCCCTGCAATTTCAGCTCTGTGTTTCTCTGTGTGAACTGTAAGACGTGGGGTGCATTACTAATCAACTGCCAGAAGTACACTAGCGAACTCTATTTCAGATGTGGCTAAAGCAATTTCTCTTGTGTGTATGCGCACTGTAACTTGCTATTACCCTTGCCTCATCTGGAACGTTTAGACTGTTAAAGTAATTCACACAGGTCTACTGAATGATGGGCTCATTTAGTACTTCACTTAAAAAAATACTGTGGGTGGCTAGAAGTAATTTCTTGAAATACAAGACACATGCTAGCATATGATCATTGCAGTTCCCAGCCTGTTTCGCATCATTTGCCAGGCGTTAGCTGTAACCTGTCCCTAATGCAGAGCATTTTACTGGAGCAGTTTACTGCATAGAGCTTCACAGCTAAGTCCCTTGGGATACTCTCCTCAAATGTTGGTGTGGTGGGTAATCTGATCAGAGTGTTTGCAGTTCTGCTTTATTTTATTATTGATTGGAATTTCAAGTTGAATCTTAATAGGGGAAAATGAATCACTGAACAAGTGTGTACCCTGTCCCAGATATGAACCACAAAACTCCAGGTAGTCAAGCCATGTCCAAACCAACCCAACTTGCAGGACAAGATTCATCGGGAATTTAATCCCAGAGTGAAGGAATTGGGATCCGGTGATACAGATGCTGTGTGTGCTGCATGCAGACTTCTTATTGACATACTTAGCTTGATTCCTCAAGCCTGGAAACCTAAGTGCTTTAAGAGTGTGTTAACAACTCACATTTATCTTGGCTCATAAAAATGCAGCCAGAACTAACACAGAAAACCCCTTTCTTTTAAGGAAGAGAGACATTTACAGAAGGTTTAGATTAGTTCAGTGGATATTTAATGTAGGCAGAAAAGATGATTCAGATATAAGGAAGAAATTCTTCACTATGAGGGTGGTGAGGCACTGGAACAAGTTGCCCGGAGAAGTTGTGGATACCCCATCCCTGGAAGTGTTCAAGGCTAGGCTGGATGGGGCTTTGAGCAACCTGGTCTAGTGGAAGGTGTCCCTGCCCACGGCTAGGGAACTAGATGATCTTTAAGGTCCCTTCCAACCCAAACCATTCTATGATTCTATGATTCTATGAAATGCCTTGATTTTGCTGTCTGGGATCCACAGCATTTTGAAAGACCTCCAAGGCATCCACAGGCTGCATGAGGTAGGTCCTCAAACATTGAGGAGCCTCTCTGAGCTTCACCCCTATTGGCATCATTCTCAGTTCAGACAGCACTCTTCAGACGCACTTCATGACTCAACACTATGCCAGCATCAAAGCAGACCACCGAGGCACCCACTGATTTCCACACAGGTGGCTTTTATTTCAGTGCACCACAGGAGGCTTTTTCTTAGCTGGTGTCTTTTGTAGTGTCTTTTTGATTGGCTTTGAATTAGGCTAAAGCAGTAAGTCATTATTTATATATTTAGCAAATGCTGTTGCATCAGCACTATTTTTGACATTTAAATGTATGCAGCAAAATTAGCTGAGTTGGTTAACTCCCCATTTCAAATGAGAAGTGCTGCCAGTATGTCTATCAGGCAAGGTTGCATGTCCGCTGAGAGGCCACCTATGGCTTCAGGGGGGCTGCCCTGTCAGAGTGATCCAAACAGGGCCCTTGAAGAGCATTCCCAAGTCCTGCTGTCCAGTCAGTAGGACTGCCTCTGGGATGTCTTATAAGTGCTCCCACTGCACTGGTAGGGAGAAACCTGAAGAGCAGCTGGTCCTTGCAGTGCCCTCAGCCAGTCTGGGCCCTCTGGCAGCCTGTTCAACCCCATGTCCTGCCCGTAAACAGCAAGGCATCGCCAGCGACACTTCCTGAAGCCATCCAGCAGCGCTGCACATGCTGCATCTCAGAGAGGTTTGTGTTGGCTCACATCATGCACCAGACACATTCTCATAATACAGTAATTTACTCATGAATATACAAGTGGCAGAACAGGCCAATAAACCTTTTTGCCTCTTAAGGGCAGATATGACACATTTAAACATCCATGAGCCAGAATCTCATCTATCCTTGCAGCATGTTCAGATGTCTCCCAACACTTGATTTTACCATCTTTTTCCTGGTTTAGATACCTGTGTCCTGTACTAACCAGTTAAGAGATTTCAATCTTTCTCAAAGTTGTCCCTATGATGTTCCCTTTTAGTGTTACCATTTTTAAATAGTGGAGCAAGAAATTTGAAAGACGTACTGGTAGGACTGGTTCCCAGATAACACTAAATATGCAGGATTTCAGAAAAACCTCTGCTTTATTTGGACTGAAGGAGTGGAACTGTAAACAAATAATATTTAGTGGGAAGAAGGTATGAAATCACACTATAAAAACAGAAAATAACTGAAGAGTAACTCATTGAGTACTACAAATAAGCATGTGTGCATTTCTGATGGAAATATCTGCTTATACTTTAAATAAAGTCTAAACAAGTGAATATCAAATTTACTTGTTTTACCAAAGCAAATATAATCAATGCTTTTATATTTTTCCTTGAAATTTTGTTTGTTTGTTCTTATATTGTCTTCAGTTCTGCCCTTAACAATGTGGATTTCAGGCTAAATATTTATGTTACTCATTCACAGGTTTTCTTAGAAGCTGGAATAATGCTGTTGTAATTTACCAATATGATACAACAAAGAAAAATCCCAGCAGAGGTGGGAGAGTGGAAGGACACACTGCATTATCTTTGTACCTGTACTGATTTTAGACTGCATGGTTGTCCTGGTTTTGGCAGGGATAGAGTTAATTTCCTTCCTAGTAGCTGGTACAGTGCTGTGTTTTGGATTTAGGAGGAGAACAATGTTGATAACACACCAATGTTTTAGTTGTTGCTAGGTAATGCTTACACTAGTCAAGGACTTTCCAGCTTCCCATGCTCTACCGACTGAGAAGGCTGGAGGTGCACAAGAAGCTGGGAGGGGGCACAGCCAAACTGGCCAAAGGGACATTCCATACCATGTGAAGTCATGCTCAGCACATAAACTGGGGAAAGCTGGCCAGGGGGGCCGCTGCTGGGGGACTGGCTGGGCATCGGTCAGCAGGTGGTGAGAAATTGCTTCGTGCATCACTTGCTTTGTGTATTATTATTATTATTATTATTATTATTATTATTATTATTATTATTATTATTATTATTTTATTTCAATTATTAAACTGTTTTTATCTCAATCCACAAGTTTTTCTCACTTCTACTCTTCCGATTCTCTCCCCCATCCCACTGGGGGGGGCAGGAGGAGAGTGAGCGAGCGGCTGTGTGGTACTCAGTTGCTGACTGAGGTTAAACCACGACAGTCCTTTTTGGCGCCCAGCATGGGGCTCGAAGGGTTTGAGATAATAACAGATTAACCGGAGCGTATTAAGGAATTTATATCTGTTAATAGTTGTGGGTCACAATGTTGCTTCCTCTGTTCTCAATATTGATTTGTCTAATCTGCATCGTGTTCGGTGTTTTGCTGTACATGTTAGACATTGGTGTTGGTTTTTGCAGTTTGCTGTGGTCTGCAGTGATTGGTGATGTTCCGCTTGGGAGGTTTATTTTTAAAACATTGACCTTGGGCTTAATTTTGTATGTGAATTTTGCAATGAAGCCATTACTGTACTATGGATACTACTTCGTGGAGACAACTAGCAATTACAGTTCTTCCTCTGAGAGTTTTTTTACGGAGGAAAGACAGAATGGCAGTGTCACTACCTTCTTCTATGATGTTTCCTCCTTCATTACAGTAACTTTTCAGTATTTTGAGCATCCTTGGGTAGTTAAGATACTTTTATTGGTATTTCTTTGGAATATTGTTTCAGTTTTGTCTAAAGTTAATAAGCAATTTAAGAATATCATCCAGAGATCTGCCCCAAGGCTGAATAGTTATGAGTGGCAGGGTGTGGGGGATAGGATGGCCAATGGGCACCCCCAGTGTTTTGGAACTTCACCCCTGAGCAAGTGCAGAATCCTGAAAAGTTAGTAGAATATTTGGACAAAGTATGCAGTCACCCTGGCAACTCCAGAGAGGTGCAGATCATTACAACGTGCTGGGGCCTGGCCCATGCCTACCGAGCCCTGTTCAACACCATTCAGTACCCTCAAAGGGAAGAGAAGGTCTCTGGATCTGACGGTAAAACAACACGCACTGCGGCCACTCTGACCCCAGCGTCACACCCTGTGGCTGAACCAAAAAGCCAACCTGTGCCGGTAGCGGTCACCCCTGTACACAAGAAAAAATCTTGGAAACGGAAGTCGGCTCGTTTAGTAAGGGAGGAAGAAACTTCTTCTAAAAGGGAGCCAGAGGAAGAAGGGGATGAGGCAGACTACTCTGGAGAAGGGCCGTCACGAGAACAGGAGGAGGAGGGCCAGCAACTGCTCAGGGAGGAAGAAGAGGAAGAATTCATGAAAGAGGCAGTAACCACCCGATCTCTATCCCTGAGTGAGCTGCGAGATATACGAAAAGATTTCAGCCGCCGTCCAGGTGAGCATATTGTCACCTGGCTGCTCCGATGTTGGGATAATGGGGCCAGTAGCCTGGAATTAGAGGGTAGGGAAGCCAAGCAGCTGGGATCCCTTTCCAGGGAAGGGGGTATTGACAAAGCAATTGGAAAAGGGACACGAGTCCTCAGCCTTTGGAGGTGACTCTTGTCAAGCATGAAGGAAAGGTATCCCTTCAAGGAAGATGTCATATGTTGCCCAGGCAAGTGGATCACCATGGAGAAGAGTATCCAGTTCCTGAGAGAATTAGCTGTGCTGGAGGTGATTTATGGTGACCTGAACAATGAACAACTATCTAAAGATCCAGATGAAGTCAAGTGCACACGATCCATGTGGCGGAAGTTTATAAGGAGCTCACCATCGTCATATGCCAACTCATTGGCAGTGATGACCTGGAAAGATGGAGAGGAACAAATGATGGATGAATTGGCTGGTCAACTCCAGCAATATGAAGAAAGTCTCTCATTTTCCCTCATCTCGGCTGTGGAGAAACTGTCCCAGGAGTTCCAGCAATTCAAAGAGGATAGGTCCTACTCCCCACCTATATGGACCAATATCTTGGCTATTAGGAGTCAGCGTTCTTTTGCTCAAGAGAGAGAGTATAAAGGGTGTACACCATGGGGCCTGTGTGACCACAGAGAGGACATGAGGAAGTGGGATGGAAAACCTACCTCAGCCCTAGGGGCACAGGTACGTGAGTTGCAAGGGAAAACAATCACAGAAGGGGGTTCTTCCAGGAAAATTGCTGCTTCAGTTTCCAGTGGGCAGTTCCCCAGAGTAGAAGGGCTGATCTTACTCCTGATCTTAATGAAGAAACTTCTGACTCGTATTTACAAGAAATGAGAAATGAGTACTGTGATGAGGATTAGAGGGGCCCTGCCTCCAGCCAGGGGGAGGAAAGGGACAACTGGGTTTACTGGACTGTGTGGATTTGGTGGCCTGGCACATCAGACCCACAGGAGTATAAGGCTCTAGTAGACACCGGTGCACAGTGTACCCTAATGCCATCAAGCTATATAGGGGCAGAACCCATCTGTATTTCTGGGGTGACCGGGGGATCCCAACAGCTAACTGTATTGGAAGCCGAAGTAAGTCTAACTGGGAATGAGTGGCAGAAGCACCCCATTGTGACTGGCCCACAGGCTCCATGCATCCTTGGCATAGACTACCTCAAGAGAGGGTATTTCTCCCTCTACCCAAAAGGGTACCAGGGCTTTTGGTATAGCTGCCTTGGAGACGGAAGAAATTAAACAGCTGTCCACCTTGCCTGGTCTCTCGGAGAACTCCTCTGTTGTGGAGTTGCTGAAGGTCGAAGACCAACAGGTGCCAATCGCCACCACCACAGTGCACCGGAGGCAATATCGCACCAACCGAGACTCCCTGATTCCCATCCATAAGCTGATTCGTCGACTGGAGAGCCAAGGAGTGATCAGCAAGACCCGCTCACCCTTTAATAGTCTCATATGGCCAGTGCAAAAGTCTAATGGAGAGTGGAGACTAACAGTAGACTATTGTGGCCTAAATGAAGTCACGCCACCGCTGAGTGCTGCTGTGCCAGACATGCTAGAACTTCAATACGAATTGGAATCAAAGGTAGCCAAGTGGTATGCCACAATTGATATTGCTAATGCATTTTTCTCAATCCTTTTGGCAGCAGAGTGCAGGCCACAGTTTGCTTTCACTTGGAGGGGCGTCCAGTACACCTGGAACCAACTGCCCCAGGGGTGGAAACACAGCCCCACCATTTGCCATGGACTGATCCAGACTGCACTGGAACAGGGTGAGGCTCCAGAACACCTGCAATACATTGATGACATCATCATGTGGGGCAACACAGCAGAAGAAATTTTTGAAAAAGGGAAGAAAATAGTCCAAATCCTGCTGAAGGCTGGTTTTGCCATAAAACAAAGTAAAGTCAAGGGACCTGCACAGGAGATCCAGTTTTTAGGAATAAAATGGCAAGATGGACGTCGTCAGATCCCAATGGATGTGATCAACAAAATAACAGTGTACTAGCAATGTACTACCAAAACTAACACGCCAAAAGTATTATTCTGTTGGTTGCTGCTGCTGTTGTTATATGGTTCAGGTTTCTGTAGTTCCTCAAACATTGACAGTATTTTTATTCTGCAACTGAATGGATTTGTTCTCTCATCTGTACACGAGAGATTACTTTGTCACATTCTCACTAGCATTAATAGGAGCTACCCACAAAAATCTCTTGGCAGCCCTAAGCCAGGTCACTCAATAGCAATGCAGACCTAATTCTGCTCTGGAGGCAGCTGTACGCTGTCTACAGACCTGTGTGAAATGAATAAAAATGGTGTTGTGGACTCAGTGTGCTGTGTTGCATTCTTTTGAAGTCACCCTCTTGAAGAACTGAGAGTGAAGCTGTCTTGGCATTGAGGAGCGTTCTCTAAAATAATGAGCCTTGAATTTTGCCTTCCACATTTTTGTCTTTGTTCTAGTGGTTCTAAAGGAAAAAAAACCCAACCCAGAGATATGGAAAAATAGTAAATACAGAGAATAGTAAATAGTAAACATGAAGAAAATAGTAAATAAAAATGTTCTATTACCACTTCAGTGAAACTTTCTCCTTTGAGAAAGATTTCATGGAACATAAAAAGACAGCAAAATAAAAAACATCTCAGTGTTATATATAACTGGACAAAGGTTTCTGCTGCCTATCTAATGTAACTTTCTTGTTTCTCTTCTTCAGTAAGAAGCTGCTCAAGGTAAGTTGTAGAGGCAAAGTTATAAATGACCATCAATGTCATTGATCATCCCAATTTACCTAGTTGGATTTAGAAACTGCAGAATATATGATACATGAGAAGAAAAAGTATTTTGAGCTATCTAGAGAACAAAAGCACAGGCCCTGATCCTGCTAGCAGCCTGTGAGGTGCTGGCGAGGAAATCCAAAGCAACCGACCTGGATTACAACAAACCTGAGACTCTGACCAGGGTGACAAACGTGAAGGTGACTCGGAGAAGACTGACAGAAGCTGGGATGAATTTTTTGAGCAGCTCCAGATGGAATCTTAAGAAAGCTACTGCCGGTGAGGTTTGCCTGGAAGCCACATGAATCACATTGACTTCCCAGAAGCTGTTTGAAGGCTGGAGGTCAGACATAATTCTAATTTGTCACTGCGTCTTTGACTGTAAGCACTTCAGTCTGTGTTCGGAGGCTTCACCACCAGGTGCTTCAGCACTGAGGGTTTTTACAGACTGCCACATCATCCACTTTGCAAACTAAACAGGTTTTGTTTAGTTCTCAGTTTTCTGTAGGATGAATTACACATCTCTCATCTCAGAGGATACAGCCTTTCTGTGGAAGAAAGCACGACTACTTCAACTAGAAAACAGACATCGTGTCTGCAGTTTGATTTGAAGCTTTCAGTCCTGAATCTCATGATAAAACTGAGGTTGAACCTCAGCACATTGTGAAACAATCTTTACAGACTGGGAATGTGTCCCTAAACTAGTGAAGACAGAGCTGCCTATTTTGAAAAGAGACGAAAAGAGATAATGCACCTACTAAGAAGAGGCAGGACAGTGGTTTATTTTTCTAACTGATCATAACTCCACTGATTCCTTGATAAATCCATCTTAGCATACCTGCACAAGAAGACTACAACTCAGGAGATGCATAATCATCGGAGCTTAGGTACAGGCCTTCCAACTGACAGGCTCGATAAATATAGTATAAACTAGAACTAGTTAAAAAACCAGTTCTTTGAAGAATATTAATTCAGCATTGATTCATTTTTAAATGCCCTTTTGCAGAAAAATGTTACCGCTTCTAGAGCAGCCGGTACCTCAATAAGCCCTTTGCCTCTAAGTGAAAAAAAGTAAGACCCTCTGTCTTAGTTAAACTGCACCTGGCATCAGAGCAAGCATTGTAAGATGGTACTGCCATCTTCATGAATAAGGAACATTTGATTTATTTATTAGTTTGAAAGTGAGAAGATTCCGGGAATCTGCTGTCAAGCCAAAAGACTTTCTATTGTATTACCTGTTCTTCCAATTTGTATTAATGAAGCTGCGGAGAGAAAGAAACTAACAACTGAGTTAGTCTTTTATGAGTTATTTCCTCAGTTATTTCCTAAGTAAACACACAAAGTAATGGAGTCCTCTATATTCGTATTCCCTCAGTAGTGGCTTAGGACCTAAGTCACTTCAGGTTGTCACCTAGGCCCTAGGACACAGTCCCATGTAAGAAGTGCCTAGGAAATGAAAGTCTTCTGTTACCTATGTGCCAGGAGAAAGTGATAGAAAGGTTATTTACTACCTTGTTTTCTCATGGGTGGTCACTGTAAAGAAACAGAGGGGTAAGAAATGAGTAAATATTCACCCCATGTACCTTGTTGTTTATCATTTTGCCCATCAGGGAGTACAGTTTAAAGGTAAGGTAGAACATCTATTTGAATAGTGCACCCTGCTCTTTATGCAGGGTCTGCATCAGCTCACGATACTTTGCCATTCTGAAAGATGGTGTTTTTCTATTATATCAGAAACCGTAGACCTCCTGCAGGCTGATGAAATACTTTTTATTAGTCTCAAGGGCCTAGCTGTTCAATAAATTAAGAGCAGGAAATCCAAGACATGTTATCTCTTCTCTCTAACACTAACTGAATTAATTGGCAAATTGTTCTCTGTTGCATAACAGGTGCAAAACACATCATATCCCGCGCCTTGCTCCTTCTGAGACAGCCATCTGAGGTGCCCTGTTGCTTGCTGTGCAGTGAGTCTCCTGTATCAGATTTCAAAATTGAAATCTTGCTTGCTGTCTGTGAGCATGGAGATCTCTACTGCCTACCGCAACGCATCTGGCAATGGGCTGATGATGTGCGTGTAGACTGTGGCATATTCAGAAATCCTAGGAATAAAAAGTGCCAGAAAATGTAAAGTATTGCTCCTCATTGTTGCCATGTATCTAAACAGGCAGTAAGAGAAATATCTGAATTTCATTTTAAAATACTGCTTGTCAAAGGTCAGTCCCCAGCCCATTCCAAACCAACACAAGTTTTACTGTTACCTTGAATGAGATTGGGGTTAGGAATGTAAATCTTAATAAGTGCATCTGATAATCAGAAATCTGCATCTGCTCCCCAACTAGAAAACGGTGCCATGTTGAACTCCCCCATACAAATATAGTAATTAGCTGTTCGTTACTTGCATGCAGTAGCATTCTGAACATTAAGCCAGATGATGTAGCTTTCACATAATGAATTTGGGAATTCCTTCTTGAGTCAGACAGGTACTGGTAACAGAGAATCAGGCTCACTCTCCTCTGAGCACTTATAAATGGAGCAGTCAGGAGGTTTGCATTGCATGGCAAGATACGGGGATAAGATTTTGAATCTCTCCTAAGCTGCAGTCCCTTTTTTAAAAAAAATATAATTTGTTTGTATTTGCGGAAAGTTTGTAGGCAATTTTCTGCTTGCTACACACAACTCCCTTCTTTGGATTCAAGCAGAACTGAAGGTAGAAATCCGAGCTCAATTGTCAGATGCAAGCAGGGGAAGCGGTGGGTGGCCCTGCTCTTTGCTGTGCCTCTGCGGCGAGCACTAGCCTCCCCCCGCTGTTCTGATTTCTCTCTCCCTCTGCATCCTGTGGTGCCTGCTAAGTAAGGCAGTTGCCACAATCAAAGCTAGAACCTCAGGACACAAAACCATCTGTGGGAAAAAACAACCTCTTCTGTACTAGACAGGCTGATTGAGGATGGCAGTGCACACAGGATAGCAGCAGCAGCCCTGACCTCCGCACAGCTTAGCAAAACAATCAAAAATTGCATTGCTGCCTCAATTGTGTGTGAGAGCAATGATTAACTAGTGTGTTTTAGCAAAAAGGGAAAAAGGACACAGTCTTGGCTTGTGCTGAGGACGTTCTCCACAGGAGAGATTGCAGGCAACAAAAACAGGGTAGGAAAACACCCTAATCCTGAGGCCAAGTGGCTGCAGTGGGAACACCGAATTTCCATAGCTGTGAACCAAACCTGTGGGCTACCCAGTCCAGCATCAAATCTCCAGCAGTGAGCAATTTCAGCTCCATCAAAGAAAGGTACAGGAAGCACTGTAACAGGCAAGGGTAGGATAAGCCAACCCCATATAAAATACCTCATCCTAATTCTTAATTTAGGACTGGCTTGACATATGAAATGAGAATTCGTCTGGTCTTTCCCAATAGTGTGTTTGTGGGTTCACAATTGTGTAAGGGCAGGTGAGGGAGGTGGAAATAGCATTAGTTATTATAAATTATTATATATAGTATATATAGCTTAGATGAAGAGAACTTTATTATGGTTGCAAAGTCAAGAACATTCATTAGGACAGGCTGTACTTAAGACTGCCCGGGAGTGAGGCCAGATCCCATCTCGGGAAAAGCCGTTCTTCTCAGCGCCTAGCTTTGTAGCAGTGGGTGAAACAGCCCCACCTCTACTTCCAGCAACACATTTCCACCCCCATTCTCTTATCCCTTGACACACTGTGCTCTGGTGTGAAAGCTAGTTCAAAGTCCAGTTCACAAAGGACTCTGTGAAGGAAAACCTGTCACCTATATGATGCTCATAATTTAGGGTGGACTGCAATTAAATTTCACTTTGCATGATCCATTCCTCAGAGACAGTTCAGCATTACCAGCTGCAAAGGCTGCTGTGTTTCAGGAGCAAAGTTTATGCCACTGAACCTGTACCTTAGAGCACCTTCATGAAGACCATTTTCATCTCCAGGACTGAAAACTTCCTCATGGTTAGATCCATTATGGCTCCTCTGCAGTTTTGCTTAGCAATCCTTTTTAAAAAACAATTTTAAGAGGCAAACTAAAGATCTAATTCTGGCACTGAAGAGCAGCTAGACACAGTAACTGCTGGACCATTACACTAATTGCAACTTAAATGTTTTAAAGAACAGCCAGATAAGTTTACCTCAGCTTTGCAAAGGTATATTATTTAACAAACACACACAGTACAGTCATCTTTGCTAGCTAGATAACGTAAAGGAGAAAACGAGCATTTTTTGACTGTTGGCTTTGGCTTTTTGATTTAATCTAAATCTCGTTTATTGAAACCTTCAGAGCTTATTCAATAATTTTCTTTACTTCAGACAATTTACATTGCCATGTTGTTGTGACTTACAGATCATATTGAACCATGTCAGATACCATCTGAGGCGTGTGTATGAGCAACAAAAACAGTATTCCCTGGTGTAGAAATTATGTATAAACTCATAAAATGCATTCTGTGACATTTATTTTAATTTTTATAATGCCAACCATAACATAGCACAGATAAGACGTATTTGAGAACTGGGACTCTAGTCGGAAAAACATGTCGGTTTATTGTTTATCTTGTTTGCCTTATAAATGTTTTTGACAGAATATATTATCAAGTATCTTCTTAAATGTGGACCCTTGCTAACTATAGCAGCTTATATGAAATACCAAAGCCAGTCATTCTAGATAGCTTATATTAGTCCTAACAATCTATAAAATCAGTGCGTCACCATTGGACAGACTGGAAACTGGCTACTTGTAGGTCTCAAAATCTAATGTGACATTAAAAACCACGCTAAACCAGGTATGTTTCTAATGGAAGTCTGTATCAACTGGTCCTGGTCCTAAACAATTTTTTCCTGACAATAGCTGGGAAGCAAAAATATTTTCTGTTAAAGTTTGCAGGTAATGGGAGAAATTGGAGGAGTTACAAATAATGGAGAGAGATGGTCATGGATAGAAAAATTGGGACCATTTAGCACACCAGCTGCAATAATCAATATGCAATTAATACTTCCAAGAACACAGAATTCTTGATTTTTTAACAGCCTTTCATTGTTTTAAATTCTTTGCCTTGATTTGAAGGTATTCTGAGATGGAGAATATACTGGTGCCTTTCATACTTCACTTCAGTGTTTAAAAATCAGTGTTTTTATTTCAAAGAGTGCTTGTTACCTGGAAGAGTCCTAATGACAATTTGGCTCTAAGGAACCCATCACCACAGAAATGCTGGAAGTACTCTGCAGGAGTGAAGAAGAATTGCCTCCGTTCCTGCTAGGAGCGGAGATGACAAGGCTGTCCCATCATGCAGGAGAATGAAGTGTTGGAAATGCTACATACGGTTAAGTGGTAGAGCACTGGGACACAAGTATGGTAATAAAGACAGAGAAGACGCTAAAAATGAGGATGGCACACAGTTTCCCTCCTTTTTCTTTCTTCTTTTTTTTTTTAAATCTGCAATTTTTCTGAAATAAGTAAGTTTTTTCAAATGTTTTTACAATCAACCAGAAAGGAGGAGGAGGAGCAGTCGGGAAGAGAGCAAACTGCAGAGCAGGAACCCGGAGCTGAGCATGGCTGTGTGCTGCTCACATAATCAGGCATGGGCCCCTTCAAAATGTAATCCTGTTTGTGTCACTGTTTGCTATACTCCCTAACTGGATTAAAAAGAAAAAGAAGACGACAAATCCAAATCCTCTGAGGGCTATCTTTGGAACGTCCTCAGAGATTAATGACAGGCTCACAAATAGGAAACTGTTTATAAGACTCATTTGTGGTGTGCCTCTGGATTAGGAGGCTGAGGAATTCATAATAGTACCGGCAAAATAATGGAGAAAAACTTCAAAACAAACTTTTCAGGTTATTCTCAGATTATGCTGTCATTCTTCATTTGGGGCTAGTGTGATATAAAGAACCTGTCCCTTTTTTATTGTTCCTGAAAGAAAAAGATAATTTTCTAGCATTTATTTATTTGTTTGTTATTTTGCAACTGTTTGGGATTAATGAAGTGTGGATTTGTGAAGTGTATGAAGTCTGGCAATGTGCTTGCTACCTCTGGCTCCAAGGGGAGGAAGATCTAGCCTGACAGCAAGCTCCTGGTATGTCTGAAACTGTAAAATAGGAAAAAAATGAGCAGAACAAAGAACGCTTGAGACATTCTGTGTATCCATTGGAAGTATTCTGCATATTACGCGATATTCCAAACTTGAAATTGTCCAAGAATAGTAATTTGAGTACTTCCAGCCTCAAATTCGCAAACCTCACAAGTCATATCCCTTCAAAATCATGATATTGGCTTTAAAAATTATGGTATTAAAAAAGAAGGCCTAGCAAAATAAAACTAATGAAATTTCTTAGGTTATCATTCTTTTCCATCTTGTTCCTGAATATTTAGATTAAATTTTACAGTTCCTTACATATTACGAGGATTAGAAGCTTAATTTTTCCAAATGGTAACCTCAACATCCAGTTAATCCACAGATTAAGGAGCTGGTGCCCTGTGACTCTTGCCAAGGCTACTGGAACTGATTCAGTCTTGAGAGAAGTTGGTCTTATGTAAACCATAATGTCTTTAGTGCCTGAAATTTAACTTTGAATAATTGTGATGGATGTTTATGGGAACTGTGAACATGGAGAATCTTCTGTCACTAGCCAAGGCTGATTGAAAAAATCATGTCAGGTAGAAGAAAAGTGAGCAATGATTTGGAGACCTACTGGTCAGGCAGATCCCAGGTGCCACTTTCTGCACAGAAATGTATGTGCTCTGGCTACTGAACAAAACTGATTCCCTCTCCTTTTCACTCACACAAAATGCCATCTATCATTCCTGGCTGACACTTCCATTTGTGCACTGTGACCCCTTCAGAGGCAGAAGAAAAGACACACTTGCTCAACACTGTGCCTTCTTTTATCACCTGATATGACAAGACCTCTGTTTGCCCCATTAATAAACATGGTTAAATGGCAGCACCTGGAATGCAATGAACTCAGGGACTGGATGCTGTACAGGTATATATTACGTAGGAGCCTCTACACTGAATAGCTTCTGGGTTTTAGGTCTTATTTTAATTCAGGGTGGAAAAAAAGTATAAATAATCTTATAGAAAGATTCTGCTGGGTTTTTTTTTTAGTTAAAGGTCTTTTCAACTCTCCTGTAAGTACATACCAGAACAGCACAGATGATAACTAGAAGTATATACCAAACAGCAATTTAACTGCTTGAATTATCAATACATTGATGCTGCTTATACTTCATTAGTTCACAGTCCTATTTATATAACAAAGTACATTTGTGTTTAGTAATGTTAATGGTGATATTTGTTTAATAGGTATTTTTCTTAATGCCAGAGTGCTGATTACCTAAGCCTTCAGGGGCTATGGAGAAATACAGCTGTAAAGAAATACACAGTTTATGTATTATGTATTTTTGTTCACTTGGATTGTGCATAACTTAGGCACGGATACTCCAGGATATAAATGAGACCCTCTGTACAACTGATTCAAAAATATTTTTCAAAAAAAAATAAAGTGCCAAACCTGAAATCTCTAAGCAGTTAGTAGGGGAACTGCTGTATTAACAACATGACCCACATGACCAATATTACCACATGACTGGTGTTTATTGCTTAGTTTAGTTTTTTAATCCCACAATTTTCAAGCCAGCTTCATGACTCTGAGGGATCTGTTGTGCACGCTTGGAAATGGCAGTACTACAACCCCAAATCTTTACCTGCACGTTTTCAAGATTGGCACTTCACGTTACACCCAGGTATGTAGAAAGCAGCAATCCTCAGATGTCCTGTCACCTTCTTACTAGCTCACATCACTGCATGTAAGCAAAATCCTTTAAGGTTATTTTGGTGATCAGTGCGTTCCAAGGAAGGGATAACTGTACTCTCTAAGTAACTGCTGACAGTAGAAGCCATTTTGTGGCATAAATCTTCTCTGCAATTATCATTTGGCCCCTGACCTTCTCTCCTGTGATTTTGTAGAACAACTGTGGAGGTTTTATATTCCAAATTTCCTGATACCTCTTTTCCTGATATTTTATTAAAAAAAAAAAAGGCATTTTTAAAAAATTGAGTTTGAGACACGAGTTCGAATTGGGTCTGACTTAGAACTTTCTTAGATGGAAAACAATACCTGCAAAACCCTAAAACTTTGCTACCTCAAACCCTGTGAAGTAGAAATAGCTGTGAAATTTCAACACAATGCCTTGCATATGTTTGCTTGTATTTTTTTATTTCCCTACTGAATATGAATCAGTAAGTGTGAGTTAGGCTATCACCATTCAAAGGCAATACTTCTGTGCTAGATGTGCAGCTCCTGGGTCTAATGACAGGGGCTGATACAATGAAATTTTAGTGAAGAACTGTCAGTTTTCTAAATCACTTCTACTTTCCAGCAATTCCTGCTTTTTGATTACTATAACCCTCACCTGTGCTTGTGGGTTTGTTGAGACTGTGGAGATAGTTTTGGAGTGGGAATTTTGAAAATTCTTTTGATTGCAGTTTTAATTGGATTCATTAATTACCACGGAGCTTTTTAATTATTTTCCTGTTTGTCAAATGTTCTGTATTACACGTGCAGTTAAAAAAGCCTGAAAACCACATTCTGTAAATTTAAAGTAATAGAAACATTTCTCCTTTAGGAACTGGGTTAGGTCACAGGACATGAAAGAGCTGTTAAATAGTCATAACTTTTCATCTGCACTGATCTGGGTTGGATGTGAAAGGTTTTGTATCCTATTAACAGTCTCCTGAGCTAACCAGCCCTTTAAATGTGATTACAAGGATCACGCATCTAAGACCTTCAAAAGGGGTTACGGAGCTCTTTTGATCAACTGAAGAAAATAGCTGGCAAAGCTTGGGGTTGCTTCAGAGAAATCTATGCATTCAATAAATAACACATGCTTTTGGGCATGCTTGGTAATTCATTATGGTGGATGGTGTTTATGATCAAAGGAGTAATAAGCTAGCTGTAGAGAAACTATGTGGTGGTTTTCCTAGAGGATATTTACTCAGGTGTCACAGGAAGTATTGTTTCTCTGTAATAAACACCAAAAGGGGAGGAGTTCCTCATATTTGCTCCAGGCTGTGCTCAGTTAAGCAGCCAGAGAGGTCAAAAAGCAGTTCCCCAGACAGGTAAGTTCTTTAATTCTTATAGTGGTGGTCTCTCTTCTGCTAGTTAAATGTGCTT
Source organism: Aptenodytes patagonicus (assembly GCF_965638725.1). NCBI lineage: Eukaryota > Metazoa > Chordata > Aves > Sphenisciformes > Spheniscidae > Aptenodytes > Aptenodytes patagonicus. The sequence continues at coordinate 153,184,653 of NC_134950.1, forward strand.
GTTTATTTTCTTAAGTTATCATTTATGTATCTGCTGATCTTTTTGTGCGTCACTTGTTATTTGCATATAATTAGCCATCAAAAGACATCCTCATGGGTAGAATAGTATTAAAAGCTCAATTATAAAGAAAAGACAGTAGATTAAGAGGGAACATGTGCCTTAGGTCCCACAAGCCCTCCATGCCTGAGCTCTGCCCAACAGCAGGAGGACCTCCTTTTGTAGGGGGGTCCACAGTGTCCAGAGCAGCAGGATCCTGACTTTATTTGGATGTAGTAAGGACTTTCACAATACAGGAACTAATTTTTTAAATAAATTATAGTCTTAATTTGGTGCCTTAATCACAAGAGCATCTTTTTTTCTTTTGTCATTAGAAGCTTCCAGGAATGTAAAAGTCTGAGTTTATCAGTTCTGAAGTAAAAGAGGTCCATTCTACTTATGTATGCTTCTGGTCCATTATATAACAATGAAGAATAAGACATTCTATAAGCAATTGTCTAGTGTGATTTAATGTTGAAGATGCTCTGAAAGTGTGTCTGTTCACACTGCTTTCACATTTCTCACATAGTAATTTAAAAATAGTTTTCAGACTTACACCCACAGTATTTCTAATGAAGTTAAAAACTATGTTGAAAGGCACGGAGAGAGTCTGAAACCAACCTAATCGCAATCTGTTAAAAAGATAGTGTAGTATAGATGCTGTCTCATGACATTAAGCACAACTTAACCTCATACCAGGTACAGCTGGAGATGATCAGAATTTATCTTTTAATATATATCTAGATATTGTCAATACATAACACTTGCCTTTAATTATTTCAATTATTATTTGGGGGAGAGGGAGCATATACCCAAATTCACTCAGGAACTTTGGAATCCCCTCTGGAAGGCTTCCTAGAGAAAAGCAAAGCCATAAACATTTGGGAAAAAGAGGGGCAAAAGCCAAGGCATGTTGAGATGGAGAAAGAACATGAAGGAGTGAAATAAAGGGAAAGGAGAAGTGTGGCTAAGCTGCATGACACTGAATGTCACTTAATCGCCTCGTGCCTAAGTTTTCCAGCACAATCCGTGTCTATCTGACATGTAGACTGTCATTCACTAAGGGCTGAAACTCCTTGTTTGTTTGAACAGTGCCTACCTTTATAGGCCTCAGAGGTTGGTTGTGACTTTTACTGGTTTAAACTAGGATCCTTTCTGCAGAAACGGGCTGTCATTCCTTACACGTCATTCAGGATCATCTAAATGAAGCAGATACTAGTTTTTGGGAGTTTCACAGACCAGTTCACCTAATTAATTAATTAATGCAGAAGACCAAAGTGTGCACAACACTTCACTCCAAATGGACTCAGCTGAGTAACATCATGGATTCTTGCCTTTGAGATCCCTCTGACAGAAAAGGGAGCGTTCACAGGGAATTTCAGGCCTTCAGAGCTAAGGGACAGTGACTTTGGCACACAGATATTGAGAAGCAGACAAGGTGGGCAGCAGTGGTTTTGTTTTCAGACAGCACTGCTAGGAGTGGAAGGGGACATATGAACCGATCGCTGAAGTTATTCTCTTTTCTGGCTCCTAAGACTGTGTCTAAGCATTTCTCAGCTCCTTGCTCCAGGCCTCGGATGCATACCAGCTCTGTCCAGGAGGAGAGGTGTGAGTGTGCACCATCCCCTTTTTGTACCTAGCTTTCCACTGAGAGGCTTTTAGCCCTTTTTCATGGTGCACTCTGGTCAAGCTTCTGCATGATCGGCAGATTAGACTGTCATGCTTCTGCATGTGACCTGCCATCCAGCCAGACACACAGCCTAAAGGCAGTGGGTGCTAGGTACCCATAAGCACAACTAAAATCAATGAGAGCTTTGCTCGGGGAGAGGGAAGCTTTCATAAATGCCGCTCATGTAGCAATTCAAGCCTAAAAGATATGGATGTTTTTACAACTGGGGCCCTATTCTGCTAGTGCTTCCAACCCCAATTAGTAAAATGGGATTATAAAACTAGGAAGCTCATTTTGTATTTTTATAGGGTCTCAACCAGGGGATGAGAAAAGGTTATGAAGGGACAGAGCAGCCAGCAATGAAAGGAGTTAATAAAGACTATATGGCACCTTAAACTTTCCCTCATAAATTCCTATGTGCATAATGCTGTGCACAGTCCTAAAATGTTAACAATTTTTATACAGTAAAGTAGTGCTTTGATTAAGGTAATTAATGAGGCCTCTTGTCCTTAAAAATATCTGGCTCATGGCTGTTTAGCTTTGGGGTTTAAGAATATAGAAGTTTCTATTGATGATTTTCCCACAGTGAGGAATTTTATAAGGCTTCTTGTCCATGTGATTTCTTTGATGTCTGGGATGGGATAAGCAGCCTTTCGCATCACAGATATATTCACATGGAAAGGCCATCTATGAACTACCTGGTCTCTGCTCTGCTTTTGTGAAAGACATAAAACATAGATAGCTCTGAAACAACTCTCCTACTGTCAGACCTGCCTGAAAACAAAAACCGGGTTCAAATGTTATTAGAAAAATGGAAGGAGACAAACTCAACATGACAGCAGAAGTCTCCGATGGAGGCACACCTTCCCTGGTGCTGATTAAGTTTGGCTGCTTCTTTGCAGTGGATGTGGCAGAGGTCCTCCAAAGAAAACCTGGGAAGCATAATTACACACTGGCTCATAAATCACATAGGAGCTCTACTGATAAAATTCATCCATTTCCCAACTCTTGAGTACTTTGTCTTGCAACTTCACCCTGCTACCATGTATTACACTTATGTTGTGCTGCCGCTGTGTAGTGACCTCTCTGCAATGGGCAATAACGTGAGCTCTGTGCATGCACCAGATCTCAATTATTTTTAGCGGACCAGGTAAGTCCATTAGGTTCACACAGGGCTGCGTGGCCAGCGGCAGCCCCAGGGCCACGATTCGCAGCTCTCCCGTACTAAGTCCACAGCCTCCCTGGATGCCCCGTGGCCGACAGGTGCAGCGTAATCCCCCGTTGGGTGGATCAGGCCCCGGAGGCTGTGACCCCGCTCTGGACGCGGTCGGCCGGCGATCCCAGGTCGGTTTGGCCCATCCGGGCCGGGGCGGCTCGGCTGCACGCTCAGCAACCGCCCATCTCCCCGCCGGGAGCAGAGGCCGGGCCGCCCCGGCGCCCCCCGCCGCGCCTTGCCCGGGGCGGGCCGAGCCCTCCCGGCTTTGCCGGCGCTTGCGGGCGATTAGCGGGGCAAACGGCTTATCCGCCGCTGACCCCGAGGCGGGACTGCGGCCGGGCCGGGCAGGGGCCGTCCGGCGGAGGAGGGTGAATCCGAGGCACGGTCGCCGGAGGTGGCGCGGCCCCAGCCCCCTCGGCGGGGCTGACTCTGCGGGGACCGGAGGTTTCGCTGCGGGTAATCCCCGGCCCGGGAGCGGCGGGCAGGGCAGGAGGGGTGTCCCAGGGCCGGTGACTGACTGGCGGCTCCGCCGCCACTGCGTAACCCCACTCCCCAGGGAGCCGCCGCGGCGGGAGCCGCGCTGCCCGGCGGCCCCGCCCCGCCAAGGGGCTTCGGGGCGGCCCGCCCCTCCCCCGACATGGCGGACCGGCCCCCGGAGGGTGGCGAGGCAGGCAGGACGGGCCGGGCCGGTGCCTCCCGCCGCCGGCGGCAGCCGCCGTGTCGGGACGGGCGCTCCAGGCAGCTGCGGGACGGGCAGGCGTGGCCGGGGCGCGCGGCCTGCGAGCGGGGCTGCTCGGGGCCGGGGAGATCTCGGCCCCGGGGGCCGTGTGGAGGGTGCGGGCTGGCACTGGCACTGTCCCCTGGGCTCTCTCGTTCAGGCCCCTGGGTGAATCCTGCTTGTTTCTACTTTTTTGTTGTTGTTGTTCCCGTAGGTGAGTTTCTGGGTAAGGAAAGTATGTAGAGTGTTCAGGAGAGAGGTCCGGACGCCTTCGTGCGTAGTGAAACCACTTGTGGTGAAACCGGTCAGGGCGCTGAGGCTGGCTGCAGGCACTCGCAGAGCAGGGCACGCGCTGCCCGCCCAGGCCGTAGCATGACCGTGGGACTCGGCAAGAAATGTGTGAATTTCTTCATAGAAAGAATACCCCATAACTTCTTGCCTGCTAGTGTTAAGTGCTAGCAAATTTGCTTGTTGTCTGTAATGCCTTCCTTATCTTGCTATCAAATGACTATATCACCTTAATTTCAAGCCCTGCCAAAGCTCATTGATACAGCTGCTAAATTAACGTTGAGTTGCCACTTCGCTGCTGTTAGAAGTTATGAGGAATAGGGAGTGAGATCACACCATATTGATTATATGGCCTTATAAAGTTTTATTGTGTTAAAATAGGAAAATTAAGTGGTGCTTTAGCTTTGAAAGCTGAGCTCTTTGCTAATATATTGATCTAGTGTGTAGTCATTGAAAAATTATTCTCATCACTTGCAATGCTTGTCTTCTGAGAGCCACAAAATGAGCTGGATATGATTCAGTTCATGGATTGCTAACGTCAGTTCATTATTTCTGGCAGCACAAGGTCCGAATACAATTTGATAATGACACCATTCCCCCTTCTGTTATTAATCTTGTTTTCATGATTGTAATGCCCCTGCATAAATATTTTCTGTTGGATAAAAATTGCCATAAAAATCTTTAGCTCTCATTTGTTTTCAAAATACCAGAGCTTTTGAATTGACTACAATAATTAAATGTAGCATTTTGTTTCCATGTTCTTTTCATACCCTCTTCCTATAACTAAAGGTTGGCTTCAAAAAACTGGGATCCTGTACTGATGTCATGTTTGAGCTCTAAAGGGTTGTCATCCAGTGGGCATCCCCTATGCATGAGATTAAATTGAATGCTTACAACCCTTGCTGATTCTGTAACCTGTTGCTTAAAAAAAACCTCCTCCAATGGAGTTGCCTGAGAACTGTAAACCTCAGCATGCAGTAGGACTTTCACTGTTGCGGCGCATGGGTGGGAATGGAAGAAAACCAAGGTGGAACCTAACACTGATGTAGATCTCTTCCAGCAGCGCCCTCTGAGAACGTTCAGAGAGTGAAGAGCTGGAGTCTCCCATGAGCGGGGCTGGTCAGTTCAGTCTACGGCAAGTCGAAATGTCAAGATCAGCTGAATAATAATAAGCAGATGAAATGTCAGTGCAGACACCCAATATACATTTATCAATAGAAGGAGATCAGGTACCGATACCACACAGTACTGTTTCTCTACTGCGTATAGAAGTTTTACAAAGGTCAAGAAGACCAGAGGCATTAAGTTTCTCTGAAAGCTGTCTTGCTTTGTTGGGAAAGTTGTCACTGGATAACGGTCAGCAAAGAGGAAAAGTGTTTTTAGAAACAGAAGAAGCAGTTACCAAGCCCTTCAGAGAGTGAATACTAAAAAATGCCTCAAAATGGATGAATTTTTTTCCTTGAGCAGCCCTAAAATTAATGTATATACTTTGAATTATGCCCAGGACATACATTGGCTGAGATTAAGCTAAATTTATCACCAGTCCTTGCCTCCAAATGCTTTAAAGTAACCATTTATTTCTGCATTTACATTAATTTAGGGTTAGATTGTTGGGTTCAAAGTTTGCTTGGCAATGTCATTGCATGGTTCTTGCCTTTTCTGTGCATCATCAGACAATGTCCAAGTTGCCTGCCAACTTTCAGGTGATGAGATGTGGCTGGCTTGCAGTTTCCCTGACTGTAGCATGGAGCTGATACTCATTTTGTCAGTTGTCAAGCTATAACTCTTTGTTTCCAGCAGTTAAGTAGGATAGGATTCATTTTACTGAACACGTCTACATCTGAAGCTGTATAACTGGGTTCCTGTTGTAGTCGATGGAAACTTAGCCAGAACAGAGTCTGGAGAGCAAGTCTTCTTATGCTGAGATAGATGCTAACTAGGTCAGGTAAATCAATTTTTGGTTGCTTTGACTGACTAAAATGGGATTACAGTATCTAGCTTCGGTTCCAATAGGTATATTGTACACATATCAAGTTAGGTGAATCCCAGTTCTTGTGTCTTTCTTACTAGTGTAAGCACACAACAGTGAAAGAAGTGGACTGACTGTTAGAGAAGGTTGTTGATTTTTATTCTTTAGCTGGGGCTAAAGAGGTGGGTTTTTTTCCTCTGGAAAGTTTCTTGCAGATGGGAAAGACAATTGTTCAGTTCTGGGAAAACACTGGGGGATCTATAGAGTGGAAAGCAGTAAGCAAACTGATGTACAATCAAAGAGGATAATTCAGATAGACACATGGATAGTACAAAAATTATGTAATCATGCAAAATTATTTTTTGTTGTTTTAGAGTAAAATTATAATGTAAGTGTATTCAGATTTTGACAAATGAAGTAAAAAACAGTTGTGTTCTAAACACTTGTTTTTAACTAATTGCCAAACTAAATAATCTGCTCACACTGAGCTTAGATTTGACTATAGTTCCCATTCAGATATAGGTTGTAACATCATCAAAATCAGAGGCCAAATATCCTCCAGAATTAAGTGGGGGTGGTATTGGAATTTCCAGAGCGAAACTTATTCTTTGAATGATGGATAAGATAGTATGCTGCGTAAATGGCTCATTACAGCTACATTTATACTAGCTCAGGATCTGAGCTGCAATCCATGTTCATGGTTGGACAATCAAGTTATTTGGACATTTATCCAGAAAGTGCTAGGTGTTAGTATGATGAATGGGATATTGTAGCCTCATGCTCTTGGCTTGTCTTAAGAATTCCATGCAGCAACCTTTAACTTTCTTATTAAGTACTTGTCAGTGTGGCATAAACTCATGAAATAAGAGGAAATGTGTTGTGGGATTTTATTGTGCTATTGCGTTAAGTATTTCAAGGCCCCACTGTGCCTTGTGATCAGTACCAGACCAAAGAGCTTATAAACTAGATATTGGATAAAGGCATCATGTGGTGAAAAAGTGAGGTGAGAAGGGCTTTTTCTTTGATATAAGAAGCCTCAGCGGTCTCTACATGAACATTGCCTGCAATTTCTTTTTCTTTCTTTCCTTTTTTTTTTTTTTTAGGGTGATTATTTTTCTGGCATCCATTAGGCAAGAGGTTTAAGTTTCAGAATCTGAAGCAGCGCAAGTGTCACCTCCACAGAGGTAACAGACCCAGTAGGCAATGTAAGCTAGTGTTGCTGGCTCCTGACATCCACCTCCCGTGACACGTGAAGATGTTTGGCAAATTACGGGGTAGGATATGTGCAGGAGCTGTCTGGTCAAATGCAAGTAGTGTTTGCAATGGGAAGGGGGGAGTGATGTGGACAAATAAAAGAGATCAAAGAAGACCTCAGTGGGCGTGTTTTGAACTGAATCAATGAGGTCCTGGTTCTAATTTTCAAGACCAGAAGATTGTGGTAGCCAGGTGACAAGATGCTGATGGGAACCTAAAGGCTGGATCCATTTTAGTCATATATGAATAGGTATGTGCTTTGCTAATCATGTAGGCTCCCTTTATGGAGAAGGATGAATGACATGAGGCAAGGTGCCTCTCTTGTTTTATCAGCTCCTTATGGAGGATATGGATACGCTTTCATCCAAGTGAGATGGAGGTCCATTCAGAAACCATTGTGGTGGGGAAGGTTTAGAAAGGAGTTGCAAACTTAGGTGGTATGAAACAGTAGTAAAAATATTGAATTAACATGTAATATTCTATGTGAAATTCAGGCTCCATTGTGCTTGCAACCTAGCCTGCAGAAGCAAAACCTATTGCTTATTCCCACTTGACTCTATTGTCTGTAACACTCCGTGGCCTTGACCATAAAGCTCTTGACAGTGCAATTGGTATGTATCTTAAGTTTTGGGTGTCATAAATGTGCTTCATTGAATTGCCTTTGCAGCAATCAGATAGTCCACAGGAGATACACTATGTTCTTCATGAGGCTGCCCCTTCCTTTCCCTTCCCCTTCCCTCTCCAAACTAGCTAGATACTGAAAATGATAGAGAATGTGGTGATCTGCCAGCATCGATGCTGAGCAGGGCATCTCCCGGTACCTCTAGCATGTGACCTGAGGTCTGCTGCATATAGGGTGTGTATGTTTGATGTGACCTAGGAAGCAAAAAATCACAGAGGGCTGGCTCATAAGAATTCTCACCCAATTTATTCTTTACTGTGACAGCCAGATCACTGACACCAGATCCCCCTCTAAGAGGAAAAAAAACAACCCACAAACCAAAAAATCCAACCACAGTGGCTTGTTGTCTTGGAACTCCAAAACTACTTTTTCCTGCCCCGAATACCCTGAATTTAATCACTGTAAGTGTCACGGTCCGTTTGAATCTCTCAAATTTATAGGACAACGTACTCTGCGATATAAACTTTATTTCATGAGCTCATTAAGAAATACAACAAACAAACACGACAAACAGGGGCTCAATCCCCTTTTGCCCTGATTAGTTTATCAGGTGAATTCACTTATTCACCGTTCAAGTCATAAGTTTCATAACTTATAACCCATAACTCTTAATTCGGGCACCTATGAGCAAAAAAAAAAAAAAAAGTTACCTAGCCGAGGGTGAGAGTGCTCATCCTTCCTCCTCTGTCACTGTGCCGGCGTCCCCTGTATCACACCGGGAAGCAGGAAAGCCTCAGCAGTCCAGCTGCTGTTGGATCTGCTTCAAAAGCTTTTTGGGTAAGCTGATGCTTTATACCTTACAGCTTGGAGGTTTGGCCTACATAATTTCCATAAGTTAGCAGATTCTGAGGAAACTGCCAGACAAAAGATACTGGCTGCAGGAGACAGCGGTTTGCAGGCGATAATGGTGCATAATGGCCCTTTAGGTCTTTCTGGCCACCTGTCCTCCATATGTGGTGCTCTCACTTTGACCTAATGGTGCTGCTCCCAGCATACATCAGGCCTTAGCAGGAGCCAGGTTAGCCAAAATCTGAGCAGAAGTTGAGTGAACTGTCACACTGAGCACACCAGAAATATTTTAAAGGGTTTCTATAGAGGTTCAAGGGTACATTCCTAGCTCAGAACTTTGGATCAAGTTGTAAGTTGTGTTTTTTAAAGTAAATTTTTAATGGTGAGGGGTATGATAAATTACCCAGTTGTTCGGGCATCCGGACGTATTCCAGAGACAGTCCAATTTATTGCTGAAATATGAGGTTAAATCACTATCAGCTTTCTCAACTTCACTGAGATGTAATGAAACATTATTCATAACCCAGAACAGAACACTTGAAATCATTCTATTTAATATATTTTTAATAATAGAAGTGGAAGCTAAACAATTTGTCTGCAGGGGCTTGTTCTTAAACATGGTGGAAGTGAGGAAATATGATGTTCAATATAACTTATTCAAGTTATGATTTTGAAGCTGTAAATCAAAAGACAAAGGATTAGGGTGAACAATTCTTTCTGGAATAGCACTTAAATAGCGAACGAAGTATGACAGCTATTGAATGCATTATTGTTGCGTATGTGGTGACTTTTCTTAAGACAAGATAATGTGCAACTGGTGTGATTTGCAGAGGAAAATGCAAGCATATGACAGTGTCTCTAGCACTCTTCTCTGGTAGCCAAATAGCACCTGCAGGATCATGTTTCCTCAGCCCTTTAACAGTTCTCCTTGTACCAGTCTCCGCAATTGATACTGGGGGTCAATGAATTTCATTCTGTTAATGTACAGGAAGTTAATGAAGCCTGGGAAGCTGTCTGAAGCTGCAGGTTTTGATGTACGTGGTTTTTCTTAGAATGTTCTACTTGCTGTAAAACCTCTGTGCAGAGGCGTGGACCTTTGCTTAAGGGTATATTTGGAGATTCAAGGTATCAGAGTTCCCTGCTTGGCCCTGGCACGGGCTAAATATGTGAAGCTGGTCTTTGCATTCCTGCATCTTAACTACTCGTCTTTGAAGGGGAGGAAATGAGTCTTTCTTTCTTCCACTTCTGCGTATCTCCTACTGTAAGCTGCCTGGGTCAGAGGCTCTTACTGTGTATTCTTGTAACGTGGGACATAGCAGGCCCTAGATTTTGATGGAAAACTACATATTCTGTAGAAAATAACTCGTATGTAGACAGGCTCCAATATGATTTGGACATCTCAGTTCTTATGAAGGCGCCCATTGATAGCTCTCTACTTTTTATTTCTCCCAAAAAATCACTAGTTATGTATTGAGTATCCAGTAAAACTTTAAATAAATAGTTAACTTCAATTCTAAAAACTAAAGTTCAGATAGAGAAATTTTGAAATTCCATCATTGTTGAATCCCTCAAAGCAGGGGTTTGGGATTATGAATCCTAATCCCTTTATCATCCCCAATTTGGTTATTATTTTGTGTAGTCCCAATTATGAGCTAATTACAAAGCATTTATATATATGTATAAAATGATTTTTAAAAAAATCCAGAACGATTGTATTTGAGCGCTATTTTAAAGGCAAAAGAAAAAGCAAGTTCCAAAAAAAAAGTTGTATCTCATTTGTGTTCATTTTCTGGGGAAGACATGGCTTTGCCTGGACACGGTGAAGCTCCCAAGGCATGGATAAATACTAGGCATGAGGTGGAAAGGTAATGCCTTAGGAAGAGACTGCAGTCAATGTCCAAGTTGTGTCTATATGAATCCCAGGGGGAGGGCTGGACGGAAGGAAAAAGCAAATTTTGAATCTGGAATGGAAATTTGAGGATTTATGTATTACAGCTACATGTCTCTGGAACTTGATCCTCTATCTTTACTTTGACCTTATCCTGGATTTGTGTTAAGGGAGATTTCATTGTAGCAGATAAAATTGGGTCATTTTGTTCCCACAGCCCTTGAAATCAAGGTGCTGGGCCAGTACTGGTTGCAGTCCTCGGTATGCAACAGACTGCTGCAGGTTTCCTGGTGTTGAGACGGTATTTTACTACTTTGCTGCATAAACGGGTATAGAAGTTGGTAATAGTCATGTATATATTAAAAAAAAGGGGCAGGGGGAGGAGAGAGAGAAGAAAACCCTGTCTTCTCACTCATCAGTGAGCTAATCAACCAAGAACAGAATGATGGGAAGAATTCTGACCCCTGTGTTCCCCAGACGAGCTTGTATTATCCAGTAGAAAATTAGTCTGAACGCACGTGACGTGCCAGTATGCATATCAGATAATTGAAAGAGCTGGTACAACGTGTGTTTGTATAGCAGTCCATTTCAGTTGCTTCTAGGTGGTATACATGCTGTATGTATAGTGGATATATATGCTGCATGTGTAGTGGGAAATACATGGTTATATGAATAAGCAGATGAATAAAGAAAGTATGTCTAGTATGCTGGAAGCCATGGATGAAACTGAAATTGAAGCCATTCTCTTCATTATCAAAGAAAGTAGTATGGTATCACGGTGCAATTTCTGTCACTGGAGTAATATCATAAAATGCTTTATGTGTGTAGATTTGTGCTGTTGACATAAAAAAATCCAAGAATTATTACATTGTAGTCTGTTTATAAAGTATTATATAAAAATTTGAAAAATGGGTATATGAAAATTACTCTCCAAACCTGGCTTGCTTACTGCATATTGTGCTCAGGAAGGACTTAAGCACTCAGTAGCTGGCTCACTTATTTATTGCTTGCTTACTTAGTAAGGGCTTGAGTCTGTCCTCTTCCCTGCCCCTTCTCTTTTTCAGTCTTGGCTCTACAATTAAGAATACGAGAATGTAATTTTTAACACATTTCTACTGAGTTTTTGGCTGTTCTTAACAATGGGTAAAGGTGGGGTTTCTGTTTTGTTGTTGTTTGTCTGGGGGGGTGGTGTGTGCTTTATTTTTACCGCTGTAGCTGCTGGATAGTTAGTCACTATGAAGGCATGTATAAGTGAATTGTATCCATCATTGACCAGGGCATAGGTATAACCTGGTCAGTGATGGATACAATTCCATCATTGTAAAAGGTGTTTTCTTTACAGTAGGTAAAACAGTTGTTAATGAACGTACATCAGTAAACACGTTTCCCATGACTGTGAATGATTGGCTGTCAGAAGACCATAATATTGTGAAAAGATCTGCCACCTTGATCTGCTTGGCCTTATGAGATCTATATAAAAATTCAAATGGTAAGAGTAGGATTAGAAAAATGATCATTTGCTGTAAAAGTTTGAATGAACCTAATGCTATTATGTAACATGTTTTGTTTTGTGGGTTTTTTTTCACCTTCTTGCCTGATTCTTAGTAATGGAGCCAAATTCTTTTGGATTTTATGAACTGGACTGCCATTCCCCTGCCCCTCAAAAAATCCCAGAGTGACATTATAGTTTCATTGAAGTGCATGGGAAAGCTTCTACTGACTTCACTCAAGCCTGAAATGAGTTCAAATTATTATTTGAATTCCCCTTCATTTGATATTGTGTTGACTGCACGTACCTGTATTAAGTGCAGCATTTCTTGTTCATTATGCTTTCAGTGCATGCACACTACATGCAAAAACATTTCTAGTGTTTGAGACTGGAGTGTGTATTTCTCTTCGCATTTGTAGGAAACCAATTGCTATTAACCATTTGTTGAGTGAACATTGAAATCTCTTTTTCCTAGGAGCCATCATTTGAGATGCTTCCGTTGACTGGGAAAACAATAATATTTGATAGCTTTCCTGATCCTTCAGATACCTGGGAAATAATTGAGACTATTGGCAAAGGAACATATGGAAAAGTTTTCAAGGTGTTAAATAAGAAAAATGGCAGCAAAGCAGCAGTCAAAATTTTGGATCCTGTTCACGTAAGCTACTTAAATTACTTGGTTTGTGATTATTTAGTTGTAGGTGAATTTATGTAGTCTTTTTTTCTTTTAATCTTGGTAGATCATTTGTGTTAGAAGTGATAGTGAAATAAACTGCTTCAACCTGCTAAGTATCAGGCTAGCTATCAATGCATTTTTCGTATCATAAGTGATCTTGGAAGTGGTTGCATATGGTAGGAGTCAGAAGTATACCTAAACTTTGTTACCTCTACTTTTGGTTCCCCCTTGTTTATCTCTTACTTTCAGAAGCAGAGCTGATTATTTTGCTTTTCAGTACCAGAAGTCCTAGCTTCTTCTATTTTTACTGTTGTTCCCTTTCCTTTTTTTTTTTACATACTAGCCAGTAAGAAAGTTACGTACTTTTAAGTGCTTTAGATGTACCTTCAAGCATCTATTTTGAGTACATGCTTTTAGCTGAGTTACATGCTATGAGTGATACTTTAAAAATAAAACAGCATACTTTATTTTTATTGTTATTGTTGGTTCTGCATTTTCAGAATGTGCCAAAATACGTAGGTATCACAGAGGGATCCATCTTTTCAAATGGAAAATACAAAGGCAATAGCTCCTACACACAAAGCACCAGGTGACTGGGAGGTGGAATTATTATGTTGTAGAGTATGTTTTTGTTCTCAATAACTGACATTTGTTGGGTGGCAGAATAATGCTCAAAGAGTAAGGAAGAGCATTAGTCTGGTTTGTCAAGGCATACCCCATTAACTTCAGTGGTGCTGCATGTGGCTTGGGATTTTTCTCGATAACAGTAGCCCGCAAAACACGGACAAGGAGCTGTTCCTGTTTCAAGTGGCCCCTTTGAGCTCATCTTTTGCACTCCCAGTATAGGGTTGTGAGGCATGTGCCTCCATTGCATGACCTCTGGGCAGAAGGGAAGAGCACGTCATGCCGTGTGAAACGCTGCAGGTCTGGAGCTGCACAGCCACACAGGGTTCTGTCTATCCCTGCGTATCACACGCATGTCAAATTATGATCCATGGCCCGTAAGTCCATGAAACGTGTTTGTGAAAACATAGCGTCTTGCATTATCTTTGCTGTGTTTCTTGTTGATCTACTTTTTATTTCAGCATGCTTTCAAAGCAACAAAAGGAGGCTCATCTCAATTCAATATCATGTACCTCTCCCAAAGTAAATATGATTTGCAGCCAAGCGATAAGGATCTTGATGAATTCAAATTCATTGGAAACTCTATTTTGGACTCTGTTGCTTTCTGTAAACAAGGTTCTTGTGCTTACAGTGAATAGGCAGGACTTTCTTGCAGTTGGTGTTTGTCTAAATGCCCGTATGGCAGGAAATGCTTCTGCTTTCATCTATTTTCACAAGTGTCAAGAATGATTCTTAAGCGGCAACTGGCTATGGCAGGGATTACTGAAGGCATTGGGGAAACTTTCAATGTTGTGTAGACTTTGGAGGTTGTAGGAAAAGGATAAAGGATGATGACAGGAAGAAAGAAGAGGTAGTAAAGCTGATGCCAGAGGAAAGAGAAATAGATTAAGTAGGAGATAAGGGAGTAGAATGTAAAGAAGACAAAAGAAATACAATGGATAAAGATGCAACATAAGAAACTGAAGAAGGGAAGAGTTATAACTGATGAAAACAGATTCCTTATTTTAATGAAAAAATTGAAGTCAGTATTGCACTCAACATCACTCTCCAAGACTTGAACCTTTTAACTGAATATATTCTCCTTTTTATTCTAAGAATACTGTTCTTCTTTTCTTCCCTCCTATTTACAGGATGTCTGGAGTAGCTGCTGTACCTCCATGTTACTGTTAAAATGGCAGTCCTATATTAGAAATAGGGTGAAAGCAATAAACAGTTCTTTCTGTTTAAATGGAAAGTATTATTAATGGCTGCAGAGGGAGCCATTGCAATGAAGAAAGATAACTACTTTCTGTATTTTCTTCGTTAAATTTTACAGTTTTTTTCTTTGAAGATGGTTTCAGAATTGTGCCACTTGAGAGCCGGACTGAAAAAACAAGCAGAAGAAACGTGTTTTTATATCACTTGGTTTAACTGATATTTCCAAATTAAACTGGGAAACTACATTATCATGGGTGATGTGAGACTGAAATAAGCATTTCATGTTTAATCCTTTAGAGCTCTCAGGTTCTTTGTGTTGAATAACAGCTCAGTTTTTTGAAACTGAAACAGGAAAGTGAAGGTGTTGAAGTGAGAATATATGAAGATGGAACTGAGAATGCTCTTAGTCTTGTCCTCAGGGCTATAAGTAAATACCACTGCACTTTAGGGCTCTTAGCCAAATTATCCTAAGTTCACATGGAAATATTCCCTTTACCATTTCTGAAACAGGTACTCTTATGCAGGTAAATATGTTCAATTTCAAACAAGTATTTCAAGTTCTCTTCCTTCATAAAATGCAGAGGAATATTTTTCTTTCTAGTATGCACAGAATGAATATTCTATTCATTTCATTCTCTCTCTTTTCATTTCTCTTTATAATAGTAAAAATCTCATAAATAAGTACCCTTCAGGAGGTGAAAACCTCTATTAAATCACGGTAGGACAGTGGGCTAATTCTCTTCCAATTTCCCCAAGGCAGCCAGGGCTACTGTATGTTTTGTGTGTAGTTTTTTGGCTTTCGACTCTGTTTTTTTCATGGGTAGTTTTGGGGGGTTTTTTTGCTTTATGATCTGTCCTTTTGTTTTTGCCAGATGCATTTTCTCTCTTCATCCCTTCTTAACTTCCACTCTTTCCCTTTCCTTCCTCTGCCACCTTCAGTGCCTTGGTTCTTTCTTCCTTCCTTGCATCTCCTTTTTTATTGGCTGTATTCTGTGTTGTGCTTATGGGAGAATTAACTTAAAGTGAGTTCCTCCTTTTTTTGAAAGAGGAAAATTTCTGCTGGTTTTTGGTTACTCCAATAAAAAAATCTCTAAAACCCTTCCTTGTGAGAAGACTTACTCTTGTAATCTCAATGCAAAAGTTTAATGGCCCAATTCCTGAAGATACTGGTGACAGGCAAAGTTCTTTGAGACCAGTCTCAAGACAAAAGGCTGGTATGAGGAACTTGAGTTGGATTTAGTATTGGAGAGACCTGTATAAGAAACAAGCGATCAAAGTCCTCTTAGGGCAGATGCCTTTGGTGGTGAACAAAATGAGAAGGAGTGTCATTCATTGGGAATACAAAGCATCCCTTTTCTCTGCCATGGTCACTTCTGTTTGGCAGTGGTGAGATGGGTTTTCGGCACTGAGTAGGTGCTTTTCATTGATACGAAATCCATTCGTGTGGATAGTGGAGTTCATAGGTAGCCTTCCTCTAGAATTGATTTTTCATTTCTATTTCTTTTTGGGTGGGTGTAAGTAGCAAATTGTATTAAAAATATTTTAAATTTGGAAACAAGTATGTTAACATTTCTTTTGAGATCTAAACAATGGGGGGAAATGACTGCAGCTATTCTGCCTCTACCTGTGGCCAGGATGTATTGAATATTTTCTCAGCATCACTGAAACACAGTCTGATAGTGTCCCTCAATGAGCAATTCCAGTGCATAGGTGGAAGGGGTTACCTGAGTCATCCAGTGCCCACCGTTGCTAGCATCTATGTTTGGTCTGAAAGGGCTTGCACAGCTCCTGGTGCATGTGTTGGCAAAACTTGTTCTCATCTCTCACCTCCAAATGTATTTCCCTCGCTGTGTAAGAAACCCGAGGTCTGTAACGAAAGACTGACAAAAAGCCACAACTCTTATAGCTCAGTAGGAGAAGCCAGAGAGATCATGGATGTTACCAATTTCTGTGATAGTAAAAAATGAGAAAAATTCCCAGATGATTCTAGAAAGTGGGATGATAAATGAGTAAGATGTGGCTGCAGTCATACTTGTTTGTGCACAGAGGGGTGGAGAGGTAATTCCAGCTGCATCATCTCTAGCTGGGGATACCCTTGAGACTAGAGAAGTGACATGTGACTTCCCGAGGCATCTGCATACCTACCCACTTGTGGATTGCACTGGCTTTGCCTTGAAATGCTCCTTCCCCATTCTCCTGAGGGCTGCTTTGTCATACCCGGTGTGTTCGTTAGCTGAAATTGATAAAGACCAAGTAAAAAACCAGATGACTGTTTTGTATTGAGTAAACAGAACTAAGCTTTGTAGCCCTGCAAATGGTACATTCATGTTCTGTTCGGTTTTTTTCTTTGCATTATTTCAAACTACATTTGAATAGCCAGAAAATGCTATGTGTTGGGTTTTTTAAATAGCTATCATTATTTATTTATTAACCACTATGTATTTCTCATTTGTGACACTAGGATATTGATGAAGAAATTGAAGCCGAGTACAACATTTTGAAAGCTCTCTCTGATCATCCCAATGTAGTCAAATTCTATGGCATGTATTATAAGAAAGATGTGAAAAATGGAGACCAGCTTTGGCTAGTTCTTGAGGTAAATAATTCAGAAAATAAGAGTTTTCTTCCATTTGGCATTCCTATGTTGAGTATAAACTCAGTGAATGAGATGCAAGTCATTTGTTTGATGTTTTTCTTTAGAGCGGTTGCATGTGAAGTGACAAATGCTGTTATTTAGTCTTTTCAGTGTTCTGAATTAACGGTCTGCTCCGAGTTCAGCATTCTTATTTTGGTATTCTACTGGTAGTGCTGTGCCTTCAGAATTAGGATATAAATTCTAGTAGGACTTAATAGGATTTGCTACCTAAAATCTTTCTTTGGTGAAAGGCTTGTCACGGGAATCTTCCCCCGGCAGCATTTCTTTAAATATGACTAAGATATGACATAACAGTTAAAGAAACCACTGTGATGATTTTTTTTCCTAAATTAAATGATAGAAATTAATTAATTGATTTGCTTTTTTTGTGCAAGTAAATGCACAAATAGATAAATAAACCAATAAAAACAGGCAACTACCCAAATACTGTTGAAAGCAGCAGGATTTCCTCAAATGGAGTCAGAGCAAGGTAAGGCCTGTAATTTGTGTGTTTCAGTCTTTAGTTTTGCCTAATCTAGGAGCAAAGAGCTTGATTGTTACTGTTTTCACAGACTCACTATAACCTATTCTGCAAAAACTTCCTCCTCTCCCCAGAGGAAAATGAAGAAGAATGTTCCTGACAGGAATAGTGTGCCTTTCATAACAATCAAGGCTCTTGCTGATGTTTGATCAGTGTTTGATAAGGTTGAGATTGAAGAATTGGTTGTGTTTTATGATTTGTCAGCTAAGTGAATACAAATCTCCTGCCAAATATCTCAATGATACAATGGTATCTAATCCTGGAAACAAGCTCTAAAAAAATGCTTAAATTCTAAAAGCTTTTCCAAATTCTTCTGACTTGCATTGGGAAGATGTTTTTAAGAATAGTTTGCATTGGAAATCATAATAAATTATTAGGTTAGACTGACATCAAAAGATGTCAGCTCTTTGTGCAGTGAGCATCTTTGAAAATCTAGCTTCTGTTGTGTCTGCTGGGCATTTGAAACTCCATCTGTGAAACTTCTGGCCTGTAAAGGATGGATGCCAAACAGCCAGGATGGAACAGACTGTGAGGAAACAGTCAAGTGTTTATATTTTAACTTTTATATTTCACATGGATTTATTTTCTTAATGTGAAAAACACAAGCCTACATCTGGAGTATAAGTTTTATATTTACTGTTTGCATGCCAAGCTGTACATTGTGCAAGTGCTAGTATGGAGTGTGTGGAATAGTCTTGGATGCTTTCTGTCACTGCACATACAGATCCATGAGTGCAGTGGATTTCAGTTGGTGTGTGTACACGTAGATATGCGTAAGTAGAAAAATAAATTCCAATGGTGACTTTGATGAAGCTTTCCTTTTAATAGAAGTGTCTGTGAAAGAAAACTGTTGTGGAACAGATTCCTCTGTTGAAGTGTCACCTTCCTTTCAGCTTGTATGCAGTTTTACAGGGCCATTGCAGTTTGTTTTTCACAGTAGCTATTTAGGTGTCCTATAGTTTATAAGAATGAAGATATATTCATCATCTCCATTCTGTTTTGTTGGGGGTTTTTTTAACAATATATTTGTGTCTAAATTCATAAAGGTGGTGATTAGTCTTTAGCTTACAGAGACCTCTGTTTCCATTGCTTTGGGGTTTGGGGTGGATTTTTTATTTATTTTATCATAAAAGAGCATTTTCATTCAGAACTGTTGCTTCCCCTGAGGAGGGGAATCCAGTCTTGAAATTTAGATTTGCAGAGTTTGATACCAAGGGGGAGATCTTTCTCATCTCCTTCTCTCAAAAAAGCTATCAACTAATCCCTGCAAATTCTGTGTGATCCTCTGAAATGAAGGTGGACCTTTTGCACCTAGCCTGTTGATAGTTCCCAAAGACTGGAAGGACAAACAGTGTAGACCACTGCAGTTCGCATAATGTGAAGCAGCTTCCATAGTATCTGAATGCAAAATGATGTCAAGGAGGAAAAGCAGAGAATCAGATGCAGACTATTGTGCACTGTAGTATTCTGGATTCCCGCAAAGCTGCAGCTGCCAGGAAGAGCTTACAGGAGCAGTGGGGCACTGAAAGCAGAGCTTGTTGCTCTGCTCTGCTTTTGTGTTCTGTGATGGGATATGTGGGCAGGAGGCTTTGGAGGGCAAGTTTCTCAAATTCCAGTAAGAACAGGTGGTGATAGATGGCAAAACTCAGCATTTAGTAATGGGCTTAGAGCTACCTCTGTAGTTTACCAATGAAGTTACTCTGTGGAGTGTTTGAATCCATATATGGAGATGTTATTAAATCATTTTTTCCTAGAGGAAAAAAATCCTCAGCTCTTTAAGATGTGTCCCATGCAATGTATCAACAGCAAGCCAGTCTGGAAAGAAAGATTATTGCCAGGTTTCTTTCCTCCTAATTCAGTCTTCAGCATTGGTTATATGAACTGTACTGTTCAATTCTTACACCTTTTTTAGTATATATAGTGTGATGATTTTTGACGTATCCCATAGTTTTTGGTAGCTGTTTTGTGTTGCACTTGATAATGTTTGGATTTTGGAGAAAAGAGGCTAATTGGGTTTGAACTAGGCTAAGGTGAGTGGCTGAGGTACAGTTTTGAGGCCAAAACTGACCAAGTAGTTAAAAAGACTATCCTACAATATTGTAAAGGGTTCTTGAGAGATTTTAGTCCTGAATACTTGAATTATCATAAAATTGTCAGACCTCATAAGTTACCACCCATTCTGAATACTGGAAAAGACCTTGGATGGGTTTATGATTATGAGATTATTGCAGTCTTGGTGTGAAATATTCCGCCCCACCTTCCATCTCTGTTTTCTAAAATGAATCTATTCTTACGTGATTTGGTACCTGTTGTGAACCTGTACTCTCAAATTCTTGGACAAGATAGTTGGACATTCCATTTTTAACTAAAATGGATGCTTTAATTTGCTGCTCACTCTGAGGCATATGTCATTGTGAAGCACTGGATGTTCACAATCCTCTGACTAGAAATCATTAAACCAGATGACTATCAAGAAATATTTACCTACAACTGAACGGAATTTGGAGCTGACCTATTGGTGTGGGTCATCTGACAGTTTCTATGTCTATAGAAGCCAAAACCTGTTGCTTCAGAATGATGGAACTGATCTGTTACAGAATAATCCTGGGTAAACATGACATTTCTTCTGAATCTCTTCACTTAATAATTGCCTAATAGCACATGCCTTCATAGAAAATCTTTTTTCCAATTTGAAGTGAAATTCCTCATTTTCTACTGAACATTTGGATTTCATTTTCTTTGTTGTATTTCTCTGTCTCTGTGCTAATGTGCAGATTACCTAACTGATCTTGTAAAGCATTTTGAAGTTGCAGTGCTGTGAGCTGGAAGTATGCTTCTGAGAGAGTAGGAACTATTGTTCATTAATTTTTTTTCTGTTAAAATAAACATGATATATATTTTGATATAATAAAGTATCAAGAGATATGTAGTCAATTTCATACTTTGATTTAACCTTTCAGTGTAGATTTAATCAGTTAAACAACGTGCATAATGATTACTTGGAAAAATAAACAACCTTTTTGCATAACACACTTCTGCATGTGACACTCTAGTACAGTATTTGTAGAAGTGTAAAGTTACTGTGTTGTGTTCATCTTAACACATAGGGACCTAAATCTGAGACTAGTATAGACCATGAATTTTAACAAATAATTAAAGACTAGAGGAAAACTAATAATATGAGAGCTTTTAGTGTCAGTAGCATCTTTTGGTCATAAAGTAACCTAACTTTCTCAGTTCAGCATTTTTAAGGAAATCACCTAGAGGAATGAATGTGAAACAGGAATACATCTGTATGGAATAACAGTACTCTTGACTGTCAGTTCAGAAATGCCCTTCTCTCTGTAGGCTGCACTCAGATAGGCTGAACATCTGCCCCTGTGTGGGTGCTGTTCGAATCACATTTACAATGAAGAATATTGCTGGAGGGAAGATTCTTGCCAGGTGTATTAAGCCTTGTCACATGTGTCCAGAGATGCAGGCAGAAGAAATGAGTCTGTGTTGAAAAGAAACCACTTGGGTATTATACTTGGGATGAATCAGCTTAGCAGTTTCATGTCAGCAGACATCAGCATGATGACATAGCTAAGGCAGAGTGTGCCATAGCCCATTTCTTTCTGCTCTGGATGTTAGTTGAGAAGGGAATAGATGCGAGATAGTTGGAAATCAGCTGATGGAAGATGGAGCAGAGATGTGACTCAAATCAGGCCCTACAGGTGAGCGTGTAGGTCAAGGGCAGGTGGGGAGAAAAGTGGCACAGCCCTTGACTGAGATCTGGTGCAAAGAACAACCTAGTCAAGACTGAGTGAAGTCTGAAAATACCACAGCAAGGTAAATGGTAGGTCTTACACAGCTTTTACTTGCTACTGTAAGCCAGAGGCCAAGAATCATAATGCAACAAATTTCTATAGTTCATTTCCTACGCAGATCAGGTAGAACTTTAAGAAGCATCTTAGTCCATTTTCAAAAGACACATAGTTATGCATGCCATATTTGAGATGGATTTGGGTTTGTGAGTCACATAAGTAAACTAGTATATTTTATCATTCTCAATACATTTTTATGCTTAGGAAATAGAAGGAACATCCATTATTTTTATAGTAAAAAAAAGATTTTGTTTTCATGAGTTAAAACTTAGCTTGGTAGGGAAAAAAAGTTTGGATGGAGCGACTTCCCACCTAAAAATACAGTTTTGTAATATCAAAGCCTTTAGTAGAAACCTCTCCATTTTTGGAGAGGTGTATGTCCATTTCTGGAGAGGTGGAAGGAATTGCCAGGAAGTTATAGAAATGAATCCCTTTGTGCTGAATGTCAAGAAGCCTGTCAAAGCATTCTTTTTAGGTGTTATGGTTCTCCTAGTGTGTACGTGAACATTTCAAGAACATTTGCAATGCCCTGCTGAGTTAGACCAATGGTCCATGTAACACAGCATTCTGTCTCCTACGGTGGCACTAGAAGATGCTATTTAGGAAGAGTTTGTCCAGTTTTTGCAGCCCATTTCCCTCATGCTCTCCAGCAACCATGATTGTTGTATTAAGGATGTCTCAGACTATTCTATTTAGTATCCATTTATGGACACAGTAAACCTGATGATGGTACTGTCATGCTATACAGTCTCCTCTTAGAGCATGCAATTTTAAATTTTGTGTCATTATTATATACTTATTACTACATATAATATTAGAATATAATGTTTTCAACATTATGAAAATATTTCCAAAATATTTTTCAGTGTGTGGTAAGAAATTTAGAATCCTGTTCATTTGAAAAGGGGGAATATGTTACAATTTGCAGTGAACTGCAAGCTCTGTTTGCTGACCAGGTACTTAAAAAGTACCTTCGCAAACAATATTTGAGTAGCTAGTGCAATCTGTACAGGTGCTGGTTAGGCACAGTCCAGACTGAAATGAACCTGGTTCATCTTTGTTCTCATGTAGAACCTTTTCTTGTTCTAGTGTAATCTTCATCAGAGAAATCATGTGAAGGTGTAGAATAGCTTGTGCTTGGGACCTGCTTCTCTAAAGAAGTGGCATGTTAGCCTTTTCCATTCCCTCAACCTTATAATGTGGGAAAATAAATGCATTAAATAAATCCGTAACTTGTATCATTCTACATTGTTGCAGGCAAAGTGGTATATTTTGAGTTCAATCTTCTGGATATTTCTTGATGTTAATTGAACCTGCTAACGAGATACTGGTAACTCAAAAGAATTACAGAAAGATTATCATGAAGGATTATTGTGATCCAGTGGCAGCTACGTTTCCTAATTTAAAATTTGCCTGAAGTGATTCAAATTTGTTACTTAACTTTGATCTTTTAAAGTTAACACTAAGAAGAAAAATTTTAAATGTACAAATATCTAAATTATCTTTTTAAATCCTTGGGATGCTTCTATTTGTGTTGCTTTCTTCAGAAGGAACAAAACCATTAAACCCAGTAAATAGAAGCTCTCAGGAGCTTGAATTAAACTAGAACACAGAAAATTGTAGTGCTTCAGTTCACCTGGGCCTCTTTTCGCAAGCATAGACAAAGTACAAACCCATGGTGTGGATTCCATTTAATCTGAGTGAGGACACTGTAGCCCCATGTGGAAAAAAGGAATAAAGTGCCAGTATGCCAAACTGCCAACCTGCTGTACCAGGGTAATGGCAGTCCATTGCTACAAGATGATTTCTAGTGGCTTGCCTGGCCTGGGAAAGCTTGCCCATCTAGCCAAAATGCTTGTGACAGGGTAAGAACTGTGAGAGAACCTATCTGACAAAGACTGTTGCTGTGTGATAAGCACAGGGTAGCAAACCAGTGTAGTTCCTACTCAATTACTAATTATAAGGGCAGTTGTAATTGTCTGGTGAGTCACTTACATATACTGAGTATATAACAAGCTGAGATCTCCTGATACAAGTCCTTTCTGGTTTTGTGCAGATCCTTTAGAAGAATTACCATTCTTGAATTTGCCCAGAGATGGAGAGGCCAGCACAATGTGTAGAGTGTCAGTTACTCACTCCTTTCCAATCCTAAAAGTGAGCCTTCATAGCAGGGAGCTTACATCAAAGCTTTAAGCCAAATAGAACAAATGGATCTGGAAATGGAGAACCAAGGGGATAACAGAAGTCAGTTGTGATCTCAAGCAGCTGCAAGCATTTGTCAGCATTGCAGCACAGGAGAGTTATTAAGGAGGATTTGAAGGATGATAGCGGTGTGGTTTTCTGTTTGGTTTGGCTGCTCCTTCAAAGCAGAAAGGAAAACATATTACGCCTACAGTTAGCTGGTGATGGATGCCAGCACTGTGAGTAGTTGATCAAGGATAGGAGTAGATCTGTTGCTGCCTAAGGAAAGGTATTAGGACTGCTACGGGTCCTGACAGTAAAAACAACTAGCTCATATCTGATGTGATTGAGAAGGGGCAGCCAGCGTGAGGGTTCAAGGGAAGAGTGGCATGGTCAGAGGTGGCTGGTTAGGGATAAGAACTCAACAAGGCCAAGAGAAGGTGTTGCAGTAACTCCTGGGTAAAATGAAGAATGCTGAACAACACATCTCCACTGCTGCATCTGGCCTGGAGTGAGTCTGCTGTGCTGTTGCACTGTTGTATCTGGTGTTTGGGGAGAGAAGTTTAGCAAATCAGATGCTTCCAGATGTTTGTAAATGCCAACCGTGGTCACAGAGAAAGCCCTAGAATTCATGAAATATGTATAAATTTTCCTCACAGATTCATAAATGAACAGTGACAGCACAATTTACATATGTGTCAGATAGAGAAAAATGAGTATAATTAATGACCAAATCTTGTGTGCTAATAGTTTTGGATCCTTCACTGACCTACTATACATGGAAGAGTTTCTGATCATGTTGCTTTTTCGCATGTAATTGTAATATATGGTGTAATTCACTGAAATGCGTCCTTTTTTTCTTTTTTTTTTTTTTATAAGAAGAAATCCTCTGCTCTGTTATATAATGTCCTATCTGTGAAGTATAGTTATGCATCTAAAGAAGTATCAGTCTCAGCAGGTCCAGTTGCATTGGGGAAGGGAGATTTTTTTTGAGCTGGGGAGTTGAGATACTAACAGTGTAATTCTAGGTTGCAGTGTGGTTTGCTACAAAAGAGGAGCAGCCACTGTCCAAAGTAAGATCTAGGTATTGGTATTTTTAAAAAATTGAGGCTAAAGCAGCCAGAAGCATAATACGAACTTCTAGGATCAGGACAACCGTAACAATGTATTATGAAATTCAGGTCCCTTTCCTACCTCCACACACAAAAAGAAAGGCAGAGATCTATCATCCAAATATTTCTGCTGCTGTTGTGTGGCTTAACGTGGGTGAGGCTTCAGCTGTTTAAGAGCTGGGAGACTGGGTGATGTAAAACATGAAAAGTGACAAGAAACTGTTAAAAAAAAACCAAACACAAAACCAAACACCTCCCCCCAAAAAAAACCACAAACAACCAAGAGAGATTCTTCAACTTTTACACTTGTCTCAAATTTTGCAGTAGGTGACAATATATTTACTTCTGACTCATTAATTTTGATTTTATGAGCTCTGTAGGGGGACTGATAAGTTCTGCGTGCTAGGTAAATAAACAGATTTTTTAAAATATTGATCTATCTAGATAATCTTCCTTGACCAGGGATGCAATGCCTTTACCTCAGTCCCATATCCCAGTCTAAAAGGGCAAGGAGTCCTGTAACATGTATGGGGCAGGGGACAGGTATAGTTCTTGCAGTGCGAATGTGCTGTCACCCTCACATGGGTAATACAAGACTCTTCAGGAGACACTGCTCCTTTTCTGCATCCAGGCATAGGCTACCACTTCAGAGTGCTGTTTGTGCCAAAGCAGGCTGAGCACGGAAAAGGAAAGCTCAGAGCAAGGTGAGTAGTTCTGCCCTTGTCTCTTGCTGAGCTTTCCAGCACCATGTAAGTCCTGATGGCCGGCAGTAAAGCATTTTTCTCTCCATTAGCTTGATCTCTTTCCTTTCTCAGCTAATGGCGCTGTCACTCTTCATGGCACCTCTCAGTGCGTGGAAGACAGGCAGAGGAGCTGCTGTCAGTGTTGCAAAGCAGCTAATGCTTGTTCTTGATGTGGAAAGACGTTTGGCTGAAAAAATCTGCAGCCTTAGAGCCTGCAGGAAGGCTCGGAGCCTGGGGAGACACTGATCATGTGATCTCCTTTTGGGACGTTGCATGGTGGGAGTGACTTAGACCAGTGTATCTAAAGTTTAGCAGGCAATTTCATGTCATTGAAGCTGTTGGGACTTCAATTGTTGAACTCCATTCGAATGAAGAATTTGTCTTAAAAATATAATACAATTGTAAGGAATGGGTAGGAATATGGAAACTGGAGTTGTTCTTATTGCTGTGATAGTTTTGGCAAGAATGGGAAAATCCGAATTCAGTGACATGCATTTTTCTGCGAGGCCTCTCTGACTAACAAGCACTGGCTGGAGTGAGTCCCACAGGAATCTGTGGGAACGCCTAGAAGCAGGACCCAACGGTCTCATTTTGGCTTTCAAAGAGATGAGCCTACCTGAGATAAACTAGAGACATCGCTGTATCAGTTACTTCTCTTTTACATGAAATAGAGGACCTTGTGGTATGTACAGATGAATAATTTATTTAGGATTTTCCTTTGGGATGTTTACAGTATGCTTTTGTTAGATACAGCAGTTACTATATGCAGATACGTTTCCATCTAAGGGAATAAAGGCACATTTGTGAAGTTCAAAAAAAGCTTCAGATGGAAGTTGTTCTGTATAATGGAATATATAATAAGAGTTATAATAAGAAAGCAGATATGTACCTTTTTTGATACAGGAGATTTGCTATAAAACAATAATCTTTCAGGAAATTAGCATAGTGGAAAATAACTAGTCCATTTGGGTTTTATGGGGGGTGGGGTGGAGGGAAGGGAGTTGTCATTTGTCTAAATATTATCAGATATTTCCAAATGACATATATAGAAGAAAAATTAAACAATTGAAAATTGCTTTTTCATATTTCTCAACATGGGTCATTTTTCAGTAATGTCTTTGGTTATAATTGCTCCATTCGGACCAACACTGAATATTTTGATCCATTACTTGTCTGAATCAGCCTTGATTTCTCCATTTCTGATGTGTCCCTCTTTGCTTCCCAATTATAGCAAATTTTCACTCTTGAATTATATCCTATTTTCTCAAGATCAAAGATGTGTGGCTACAGCTATCATTTGATGCTTCAAAGTTTTAGTAAATACTCGTAATTTCTCTGTGTAATGAGTATTTCATATTACATTGTGGTTTGCACAGTCCGTATCTTTTAAACAACTGGTGAGCATATGTTATGGCCCACCTTGCTGGAGAATACTGCACATACAAAACGCTGGTTCTGAGTAACCTCTAACAATTTTTGCCACCATGGAGTAAAGCAAAAGCCCAGAAAAAAACCCCTAAGTTTTACCATTCCACTATGTAATTAAATAGCATGTGAATACTATGCCTTTCACATTCTAATGTTTAACATCACTTTGCTTTCTGTACATTTTATTTTTGATCACATCTTTAGTAAAGATGTGAGGTTATTTAAAAAAAAAAAAAAACAACACAAAACGCCAAAACCAAACCCCACATTTGCATAGCTTTTGGTTAAATCCCAGATTACCAAACCTCCCTAAGCTGTAGTGGGGGATGGCATCAATCATCGTAAGAATGCTTGGGCTAAGGCTTGTCTCTTTTTGCTTTAGACACCTGAGGGTTAAATGCTTAAATTCAAGTGTGATAGACAATATAATTTTGCTGTGTTTGTTCTCAGTTTACATGTTGGGTCCCTTTATAAAGGGAGTGACTGGAGCAAATGGATGTGTCTGTAGGGAGAGAGGTCTCCTTGTCCTTACTCTTTATTGGGCAGAGAGGGCTGGAGCCTGCAGACTATGGGAGAAGAGTACCATAGCAAGGAACAAGGAGCCAGGACATGCAGAAAGCAGACAGCCAGGTGTCAGTGGTGACAAAAAGAAAAGTTTCCTGGGCTCCAGAAAGGATGTCAGTGTTTGTTGCAGTTCAGAAAGCTGCTGACTTTGCTGAAACCAAACCCGGGAAGCAAGGAACTGCCTTGCACAGACACAGTGAGCAGGGAGAGATTGGTTTACAGAGCACTTTAATTTCAATTCTATCTGATCTAGTTTCTCTGAGTTGATCATTCCAGTAGTTTATTTAAAGAAGAAAAAAAGAAAAAAAAAAAAGAGTCTTTTGAGTTTAGCATCCTTTTGGTTCTTAGAAAATTCTCTTTAAGAATGTTTTGGAATGTCCTTCAGGATGTTGTTGCTGCGTTATAGTCCCATGGCAGTTACAGAGTCACCATAGCTCCTTTTGTAGTCACCAGAGAGAGGCAGGCAACTCCTAGAGCGGTTAAGCTGACCTGTCCTGCACACTCCTGCAAGGAGAGGAATTGCCTTTTGGCTGAGTGTGTTTCAGCTTCACTCCTTTTGTAAAAGGATCCTTTAGGCAAGCCCCATTGTTTGGATCTGTGCTTCCCCAGCCATGCTTTCAAACTCAATAGGGAAGATTTCTATTGCAGTAATTTAAATTACAGTGAATTATACTTAATTATTGTCTTCATGTAGGAACACAGACATAAAATGAATTATGTGTAGTGTGGACACGGTAGTACTTGGAACTACTGTCTGAACCCCAAATCATATAGAAATG
The DNA here is from genome assembly GCF_965638725.1 of Aptenodytes patagonicus. Lineage (NCBI taxonomy): Eukaryota > Metazoa > Chordata > Aves > Sphenisciformes > Spheniscidae > Aptenodytes > Aptenodytes patagonicus. The sequence goes on from NC_134950.1 coordinate 153,212,997, forward strand.
ATGCTACAAGAGAGGAAGGTGCTTTGAAATGTTTCTTAATTGGTGAAGAATGAACGAAAGCAACATGGTTCTGAGCAGGCAATAAAAGCTGTGAAGTGCTCGCTGTTACCACAGGCTGCCCTATTTGCTTACAAGATTCTGTGTGTTTTCCAGAGCCTCAGCTAAGTTTGCAGCAGTCTGTAGAAATACTTCTGTTGACATTATTGATCCCAAACTTAGGCATTCCTTTTTCTCCCTAGCCAAGTGAATGGTTTTGCACTCTAAATGTTATTTTTACCACTGCTCCTTGTGTATAATAAAATGATGAATTGCACTAAGTTTTCGGTTTCAGAATGTTCTGTCTTAGTAAGCTGCCTCTTGCATTTGCTCAGAAAGTCCTGGGCTCTTTACTGACCAGTGCCTTTCAGTTTTGTAGGTAGGTTAGCTCTGATTTTGCAAAATGATCCTTCCATTTATTTGATTTTTAAAAAATTACAGCTGTGTTATGCTGTTGCTAGGCTGTGAAGCTATCGTTGAAGCTCCTTCAGAATTTCTGTTGTAAATATATTATCCGGTGATTTAGATCTCAGTTGCTTTACACAGCACTATTCCAAATCATAGCTTGGTATCACTTCAGCTGTATACTCCTTTAGGGAGGAGATATGGACAGATGATACATTCATTTCTTCATTAGCAGCTTCATGGGGATGTAAATGTATTATATCATAAGATAAAGAATATGAATTATGGGATGATGCAATATGAAGTTTGATCAGGAAAAGCTAGCTGGGGAATTCAGCTGGGCTGTGCCCAGTAAACCTTTTGTACAGCACTGTCACCTACTTGCTTTTTTTCATTCTGTTAGAGACAAAACAATACTACAAAAGTTTTAGAACAGAAAAAAATCCTCCTTTGAGGGGATTACTTCTTTTCCTTCTTGTGTATGTAAAGCCTGGTGGCTTCATTCAATTATGCTGTTTGAAAGAAGAAATTTAGAAAAATACAATATTGGCATAGATGTGGCTTTCCAATTTTGGCCACGGTGTGAGGTAGAGATATCTATGTCCTGACTGAGAAAGATAACGAGGCTGTGAAGGCCAGTGTTGCATAAGGTGGAATAGGCAAACTTTTCCTCTGGCTGACTGTCTTGTCAGTGCATGTGGGTGCCAAAGAAAATAAGTTAAAAGCCAAACTGAAAGTGAAGAAATCAGAAGCAACAAACAAACACCCATGAGGCTCTGACTAACACAGCCCTGGACGTGCTAGATGATGTAAGAGAGCAAAATTATAAATACCACATGGTTTGTGATCACTGAAGCTAAATAACTTGGGAAAGATGTCTGTTTCAGTGATACGTTTCATTCATGCTAAATTGAAAGCAATCAACTTTACCTAAAAGCATAGAGCATTGCTATGGTTTCTTTTGGTTATGGGTTATCTTGTACTGTTGTTAGGAAAAGTAGGAGCCACAGTGCACATCTTTCTTCCATTTGAGGTGAAATTAAAACTACAGTGCGCAGATAGGAGCTGTGTATTGAACCACTTGGCCCGTTGAAGAAACTGATTTAGTTCCCTGTAAGTCTTCACAAGGACCTTCAAGTATTTGTGGTAGGTGTTAGGTGCTGTCAGTGGAATGTGCTCTTTGGTGGTAGTAGTTGTGAAGACATGTCACACCGTAGGCAGAGAATAGGAGTTAATCTGGTCACAGCTGACCCTGCGTGACAGCCAGGATTGTGAGACAGACAGTCCATCAAGTTCTGTCTTGGAGACAGAAGGCAAAGAAAGTGACTCTGGAAACGGCTGTATCAGGTGGGTTCTGTTCTAATAGAGAAGATGTCTTTTGAAAAGTTGAAGATGGAAGGAAATTTGAGTGAAAAAGGCCCCAAAATAATTGTGTTCACTTTCCTGAGGAAAGGAGGGATGGTGGAACAGCAGGGTAAGGATAATGGGCTTTAAGAGAGTATGCTTCACCCAGCTTGGGGAACTGGTAGGTACCTGTGCTTAGGAAAAATAGTGTAAAAATGAAGGAAAGCAGGATAGCTGGCAGTTATTGAAAGACATTAAACACACAATAGCAAATTAGCTGATGCAGAGAAAAGATAAAAGCACAGTAAGAGATGAGTAAGAATGCATCAGGCTTTGCTTCTTTTAATATTTCAGAATGCCTTCAAATATCAGAAACAAAAATAAGGTACAGGCATTTAAGGGTAAGCTCAGAGAGGCTAATGTGGAAAGTGGTAAGGACAAGATTACGTTACTAAGACGAGAGAAATGAGATACAAGAATGTTTAATATATGTCTTTACAAAGTGAGGAAAAATAATGACCTAGGAAAATGCAGACCAGTCTAACTTTGATACCCACAATGATTCTAGAACAAATTAATAGAAACCACTGTAGAAATACCCAGAACCCAGTAACGTGATAAGTGGTCAACTTGGATTGGACCAGAATAAATCATATTAATAAAATCTCTTCTTTTAACAGGATAACTGGTGTAGCAAGGGGAAAGCAATAGATGAGATGGGTCTTTTGTAAGGATTTGATATAGTCCCATGTGACATTCTTGTGAGGAAAATGAGGAAATACAGAAACTTCACATAAACAATAAAGCAGATGATAACCTCTGTTTCATAAAACTGGACTCAGTAGTTCACTTTTGGGCTGGGAGAATCTTAAGTGAGCATCTGCTTTTGGTCTGTTTCTATTTATTAATAACTTGGGTGATGAAACAAAGTCCACAGAAAAAGTTGGGAGTGGACACCTAGTTTAATTACAGGGACGTTGGAGATTAGCATCAGATTCACAGTTGTGAATACTGGAGGGAATTTTTTTGAATCAGAGGAAAAAAAATCAGTAGACACATGCAAAGTACTGCTATCCATAGGAAGAAGAAATGGGACATACCTGACTGGGCAATGAGACTACAGAAAGGGATTCTCTGCAAAGTGGAGGTTGTTCTGTTCTGTTCAGCTTTTCCCAGCCAAGACAAGACTTCCAAAGGGATTCTGTATGCATTTTGGGGCAAAACATATCACAAACATCAGTGGCAAGTTGCAGGCAGTCTAAATTTAGAACACATGGATGATTTCAAAAGGTTACAGCAACTAACTTTGTACAGCCTAAAAAAGAGAAAAATGACATATCGTGACAGTAGTCTGACAGAGATGATGTTAAATAGAGAATAATGACAATATATTATCAAAGACTACTGGAGGGAAGGGCAAAAATAAAGCAGTTTTATTGGAAGCAAAAAAGATTCAGGTTGGATAGTAGGAAAAATGCTCTAACTATCAGGCTAGTGAAACACAGAAACAGGCTACTTAGAAAGATTGGAGTCTCCCTCAGTGGGAGATTTTTAGGAGCAGGTTAGACAAATAGCTGTCAAGGACCACCTGAAAGTACCAGATCTCTACACAGTGCAAATGCAGTGGATTAAATTATTTCTTGACGTCCCTTTTACTCCTATGTTTCTGTAGTTTTATGACAACAAAACAGCAACAAATAAGAATCTTTTGTTCTTACAGCAGTCAGTACTAAAAGGAAGGTACAGTCAGCTCAGAGGCTGTGCATGCATGTACAGCATGCACTGCTGTACTGCATGCTCAGTGGAACAGGTCAGATTATTGATGTATTCTAAGAACAGAAAAAAATAGAGATTAGTGCCTAAAAAGTATTTTTAGCATTCTTATGTGTGAAAACTTTAAAACAAGGTTGGACAACACGACTTTTTCATTACTATCATTCGTGCATGCCATAAGTTGTGCATATGTGATATGCTACGCAGTCATTTATGTCTGTGCAGCCTGTAAAGACAGGGAAGGTAGTAATTGTAGTTGCCCCGCTATTCACATCCAAGCTACTGAAATAAGATGAAAGCACCTTGACAACTGCAGGATGCAAGCAAATGTTACCTGACAGCCTAGTACAGATGCATAAATCAAGAGCAGTTGGATGATTAAAGGCTGTAATAGCCCTAACAAAAGTGCAACTGATAGTTTTCTTAAAAACGAAGCTGATACTGAATCCTTATTCAATGGGCATCAGAATCGAGAAGAGCTGAACAGAGAGAAATGTATCAGCTGGGTCAGATGAAGAGTGAGTAAGACCTACAAAGAACACCTGCATGACTGTGATGTGATGGCAATTTTAACTGACATTTCATGTGTTAGGATCATGCTATTTTATAAATCTATTGCTGAAGATAGCTTTGCATACTAATAGCTCAATTACAGTAGTACAGGGCTGTGGCAGATGGGTGGGTGGAGGACTGTATGTCATCCCAGTATGAGTCTTTGCCTTTTGAGTGCCAGAAAATCATAAGGGAGGAGCCCTTCGCTACCACTGTAGCAGTCATAAGCACCTCTTCTGATACAGCTAGGTATGGCCATCAGAGCTACAGCCCTTTCAGGCGGGTTTTTACATGGATCAAGCTTTCTATCAAATTATTCTTTCCCTTGGTCTGAGTATGCAAGATTTCCTTAGTCCTTTCCCCCTGTTTCTGCTGTCTAAATATCCAAACTAGGGACTGAATATTTTAAAATCCAAATATTATGAATCATAGAAAATTATAGCTCAAAGATGATTAACTTCAATGTTACAGGTTTGCACAGGGTCTTTTCCATTCAAGTTTTGAATACCTCCAAGGATGGCGATAACATAGACTTGCTGGGTAATCTGTTCCAGTGCTTAACTACTCTCGGTGGGAAAATTTTTCCTTTATGTCCAGTAGGAATCTGTCTTGCAGTTGGGCATTGTCGCCTCTCATCCTTTGCTGTGTGCCTCTGGGAAGTGTCTGTCTCTGTCTTCTCCACCCCCTTTTAGGTAGCCCGAAGGGTTCAGTTTACCCCCCTTTTAGTTGCTTGTGTTTGCAGGTAATATTTGCATTCTTATTGCTGCAGGCAGTGAAAAAACCGCCGGTAAAGAAAATACCTGTAAATCACAAGGGAACAATAGAAGAAGGGACTAACATTAAATTGATGAAAATTGCTCATGTACATAGTTATCAAGATGACATTTCTAAATAACATCCTTGTGGGAGGATCATTAATATCTTCCGTTACCATGTCTCATAGGCTGGATGTTTATAAGAGCGTCTCTCTTTAAATTAAGTTTATTCAAAGCTTAGAAGAGGATTTCTATCCTTCCTTGGGAAAATGCAGCCTTTGGAGACTTCCTAAAAACGGTTCAGGCTGAAGGGCTTTGGTTTAGCAGGCATTTCACATACCAGAGTATGTGCTATCTGAGAAGCAAACTGAGAAAGTCCATTCAGTTTACATCTTCTACTACTTGTGCTGCCAAACCTGAGCTAACAGACACCATCACCACTTCTCCCATACCCATTTTTCCTCCTGGGGCTACTGGTTGCTTATAATAGGTATTATAAAAGTGATATGAACCACAAGAACTGTGTTTGTGCGTGCAAGAGAGAATGTGTGCATGTGTGTGTGTTTTGGGGAGTATGGGAAAGAGAAATAGAATTATTACTCTCTCCTCCTGGAAGAGCCCATGTCTCATAACAGTTTGAAGGACATTTGCTTTTGGTGAGTTACTTTAACCTTTAGGGTAGGAAGCAGCCCTGTTGCATAGCTCAGATAGACACGTAGCTTCTACTGCATGTCTGTGTCCCAAGTTCTGCATGCGTTTCTTGTTTTCTGCTTATAGTGTCCTTCATCAAGGTATTCTGAGGAGATTTTACCAAATGATGTGAAGTCATGGCACAGACTGATTAGCTATTTGGCCATGTGAGTTCACAATGCTTGCAACGAAATAATAGCTACCAGCACCTCTCTTCTCTAGATGCTTCCACTGGAAACTAGAAAGATCTTTAGAAAAAATTACGTCTGTTGCCTTCATGATTTCTTGTCATCCAAGCATTACAGTTAGCTTAACTCAAATTCAGTAACTTTGGTAAGAGGCTACACAGGTTTTACTGTAGACAGCATGCTACTAAGAAGCAGCAGAGATCATAATTATAAGCTGCAATATTTAACAACACCTCAGGAAACTTCCAGTCCAGCAGTACTGCTAAATAATGTTTATCCCATAATCTCTCACTGAAGGACTGTATGAGTTAAGGAAATGTGATTTTTTTTTTTTTTAGTTTAGGGGTTTTTTTCCCCTTTAAGTTTTTATGTCATGAACTAGATCCTGGTCAACATCCCCAAGGATAATTTATCTCCCTGTCTACTCAGATTCCCAAGCAAGCATGGTCCAGCACTGCATTAGGCAGGATTATCGTAGTTACTGTAGCTACTTTTGAGAGGGAAGAGAAGAACCTGACTCATTATGAGGGGGACTTTTTGATGTGTTTATGATAAGCTTGCGTTGAACACACATACAATTTGATAGCCTGAGTCAGGAGAAAGAATCACCATTTGAACTTTAGTTATGTGCATGGTTATAGGGACGTGTAGCAGCTTCATCTGCAAAAAATGGACAGTAGAAATAGGAAATGAGACCGGATGCAACGTTTTACCCGTGAGGACTTGTTTGGCCTGTAGAAAAATAGAACAGGGTTAATACTAACCTGTGTCATCGTTGTCGTCATCGTTCCCCTCCTCCCCACCCCACGCAGCTCAGAGCACACACATACAGCGTCTGCCATAATCTCCTTTTCTAATTGTAGTTTGTATTCTAATAATCCCTTTTCCTCCTTATAGCTGCTTGCATTCTAATACCTAGCCTTTTTTCCCCTCTTCCTCCTATGCTAGTGGTCAGAAAAATACAAATTGTCTGATGTAAGTAAAAGTACAACTCTTTGAGACAGAAGTAGCAAAAGAAAAGTTGCCCTGTGCGTGCAAGAACCTGTGTCCATGAGATCCTCAGCTGAACTCTGCCTAAGCAGCCGCCCTACCTTGGGAGTCGGTGGAGGATTTCCATGGTGGTGTGGCTAACTTCTGTTTATTTCTTCAAGACCTGCTCAGCTGGCCTTTTACATAGCCAGGCTCAGTTTTGGTTTGGTCTAAAATAATCACAGTTTTAGTATCTTTCTTTACCTGATATTTTAGATAAGTTTTATCTTACAATACAGATATTTATCTTGTAATAGGGATTTATATCTTATGAGAGGGGTAGAAAAATTAGTTAAAGCAACATGTTTAAGAAAGTAAAAATTAACATTGCTGACCCAGGCAAATAAATTCAGTCTTGGCTTTACTGCCTAAATATTGAAGAAGGTGATTTCTGAGGTATAGTTTCTTCCTCCTCCCACCTACAAAAATAATATATTCCTTTCTGTGTTAAGTTTTCTTAACCTTGAACAGAAAGACTAACAGATATCCAGCTCTGTAACAAAAACAGAAGAATATCCATCTATAAGAAGCAAAATTTTAATACTAGATAATGAAGAAAAATAGTTTGAAGAATATCATATGTGTAATTTATTTCACAATTGGTTTGTCACTTTTCAGACAGTTTCAGTGCCCTGAAATGCAAGTGCATTAAATTAACCAGAATTGTCATCATCCATTCAGTTTGATTAAACATGTCAGTGATGTGGCAAAGTTAAAACAATAGAGACCCTGGAAGGATGTCATTGTAAAAAAAAAAAAAAAGTAACTAGAAAAAGTCAATGGAGAAGGCAGACCAGCATGGCTAAGGGCAGTAAATTAAATCCTGCTTGGGAATCTGACCCTGATCCAGCAAAGCGCTTAATCTCATCATTTAAGCATATGAGTTCTTCCCTCTCTAAGCATGCATATTGTCCCACTGAAGTGTGAGATTAAGTGAGTTCCAAGTTTGTTGCCGTAGAGCTCAGCATCTATCAGACCAGAGCCTTCATTGACCTGTTGGGGTACACATCCTGCAACAAGACTTATGTATTGAATGGTATTTGTGTAGGCATTCATGTGGTGTAAGTTCAATGCAACCCAGGGGTTCCAAAGTAGTCAGAAAATTATTGTTATGTTTGGGTACAAAGGGCTGTAAAATGTTTTATACTGTAAGGTGCAAGTCTTTTTGTAATTGCAGCACAGAAAAAATGTAGAGGTATAGAAGAACAGATTAAAAAAAATCATTTACAAAAGTATCTGATGTCTAGAGTTCTGTAGTTGAAAGGTTTTATTGATAAATTATGCCCTCGATTTGAATAGACTTCAAAATCTGTAGCCAAAAGGAATGACTGTTTTGTGCTACATTGGTAAAATGTCTTATGTGGGTATTTATTTTCCTATGAAAAGCTACTGGATGATACAGTATAAAACTTACAATTTGTTTCACTGTTTTATTGGAAGCAGCTACTCCTTTACAAAGGCAACAGCTCTTCAATCAATGAGTATTGTTACGTGCATTATGGATAGTTTAAGGGCTTAAGTAATGATTTCCTCTTTGCGGGTATGTAACTGCCACAGAGTTAGTCGTTAAAGTTACATTGTTGCTTCTTCCTGCAGAAAAATTGTAAGTGATAAAAATGAACATAAGAAATATTGCAGGTCTAAACTAATCTGCTGGTAATGTGTGCTCGCTAATCTTTTTAGAGAGCAAGGCCAAACCTCTGCTTCCTGTGTATACGGGACAGGTTTGTGGGAGTCTAACTGGACCTTAGACAGGAGAAGGGATTGTCCAGAGTAGATTATGGCTCTGCATCTCGAACAAGAAGCTGACAGGGTTGATGCTACAAGGGCTATAATTAGTCTTACACCGTGGCCCACCTTGTTTCAGTGGGAGAGGAGACCTTTCTTTCCACAGTGCTTTCATCATCTTCCATGATGCCCATCCCTTGTGTATAACATCCTTCTACACTAGGAATTATGTGCTGCTTGGCAAAGAGAGCAGCTTTCCCCTTTCCCCTTGGAAGATTTTCTTGTTGGGGGAATTTCTCTGCCGCCTGTCTTCTAATGCCTTAAATCCATTTTATGTTGTATGTAGCTTTTGTACCTGAGAATTGATGCTGTAATAATCTGCATTGCTGGTGAGTTGCACATGATGAATACAAGAAGCAATTAGCGTGCCCCACAGAACATGCCTTCACAGCAAATTTATTGCACTATAAGCTACTTCTGTTTCAGTGAAAAGTAATCACATATATAGGAAAGCAAAGAGGTAGGCTGCTGTACTTGTATTTGGGCAAGAAGAATTAAATGCAGAAAGTAGTGAAAAAGAATTGGCAAAAGTTGCTGTGTATGTTGTTTATATAAATAGTAGACATAAGGACAAATTTGTGGTTTGCCAGTTTAATAGGAGCTCATTTGGCTACAAATATGAAAACTACTGAAAACTAAAACCAGGTGGCTACTCCAACACTCCTTAATTCCTTTTTATATTCCCCTGATGTTTTGCAGCTGTGCAATGGTGGATCTGTGACTGATCTTGTGAAAGGATTTCTGAAGAGAGGCGAAAGGATGAATGAACTTATAATTGCTTACATTTTACGCGAAGCTCTGATGGTAAGATAAGCTCTCAGTGAAAGGACAGTCAATATTCAACTCATAGTTTTTTCTTTGAATGAATGAGGATCATGTCCCCACTAACATGGCACACTATCTTATATTATAGCAGTGTTTAATGAAATCAAAGTAATGTGTAATTCAGACGGTTCTTTTTGAACAAACAAGGTAAAGAACAATTCATCTGTTTGTTTCATTATTAAGAGAATGAAAATTGATTTCTGATCACTGATTCCTTTCCTTAGTAAATACAGTTCTGCATCAAAATCGCTTTTCTTTTGAGAAATAGCAGAAATATACCCAAAATACTGTTCAACTTCTTATGTCTGGATCCAAAATATTTTTATAGCAAAACGATCAACAGATCTAGTGAATTCAAACACTGCTACAAGAAATTTTTTTTTGGCTAATCAGGATCAAGTGTCTTTATTTTTCATTTTCTTTTAACCAGAACTTGACTTTCTGCAGTGGAATTTAGGCCTTAGCAGTTTTCTTTGAGTTTATACTCTAAAGGTATAATATATTATGTAGATTTATAGTGCTTTTTTTCTGCTTTTATCTTAAAATTTCTATTTGACATAAAGTGGGGCAATTAAAAAATATCTATTCCTCATGGTGTGCCAAGTGTTTTTCCAGTAAGAATGACATCTCTGTGTTTTTGGATTAAAAAAAAATCTGGTTTAAGTTTTTTCATACTTTTCTGGTACCTTTTTGTTTCTGCAAATGTAATACAGGGAACAGAGCTGTTAGTAAAAAGTTCATGTTTACATCTCACCTTCCAGGGACTTCAGCATTTGCATGAAAACAAAACTATCCACCGTGATATTAAGGGAAATAATATCCTTTTGACCACTGAAGGAGGAGTCAAGCTTGTGGATTTTGGTATGTTATGTTTACTTATATAGACAACCAGTGTTGTACATCTGAAGTATGGAAAATAAAATAAACAAATCAGAAAAGATGAATGATATTAAATTTTTATTAAGTTTTTGAGTTCTTAATTAAAAATCACTTGGATAGCCAAAGTTACTTTTTAACTTGATAGAAATAAAATATTTACAGACTTCATGTTTTTACAACTTTGGGTTTTCCAGCCATTTTGCTAATGCTGTTTAGATAGCATGGTTAACGAGTAGAAGTTATAATATGGTGGTAGTAAGTGCCAAATGCTTTGGGGCAGACACAGTAAGTGAAGTGGCAAAGCAGGTTAATAGGGTTCAAAATAAGGTTGGTGTTTACTTCCTCCAGGACCGTGCGCTGGTTCAGTGAAATTAGGAGCTGATAGGCAAAAGCTTCATGTTGTATATGAGAGGACTTAGAATTTACAAGATACTGTGAAGAACGGGAGAGCTCCATCTCACTCGCATATACTTCATTAGTTTGATTTGAAACAAAACAAGAGATAGTACCTGAAGGCAGTGGAGGGGGAGATATTATATAGGTAATCCCCACTTTCCAAAGTCTGGGAAGACTAACAGATTACTTTTGGCAAGTCTAAACCTAAGACTTGGCATTAAATGAAAAGGGTCTGTTCAAGTTTGTTAGGCCTAAAGTTATTCTTGAATGCTGTCATTTGGTTTTAGCACCAGAAGGCAAAAGCAGAGACACAGGTAAGTGGATGCAACCTGTTATTTATCAGCGATACCACAGTGATTTACCTTAAAAGTGTGTTGACTCTTGTTTTATATAAGGGGGGTATAAAAATTTGCAATGCTTGTTATTATGAACTATTATTCTCTGGTAGCACACCATCTTCTAATGTTTAAATTCAATTTATTGGTCACTACTTTACAGCATAGCAGCCAATTGTAAATATGATGATTCCATTCAGCAGATGGAAAATCTTCATTTTTCCTTTACCCTCCTATTTTGTTAATGAAATTTATTCAATTGATATATAACAATTGTTTAAACTAATCATGGGATTTTAACTCCCATTAGTGTAGTGTCTTCCTGCCATTAGATTGTATTTATGCAACTCTCATTCCTTCACACACAAACCCCCCACAATTATTAGGGTTACTAATTCTTCCGAAAATTCATGTATTTATGTTCATTATTTTATTCCTCAGATAAAATCTTCTATTGAAAAGCCTCCAGACTTCCTAAATTATCTGCCATACACTTACTAGTATTTTCTGATAATCTGGAAGTTTAATGTGAGGCAAAATCAATATTTTTGCCCACAGGTTTTTAATGTGTTGTGGATACTAATTTTTTAAGGTGCTGAAGGCAATTAGAGCTGTGGAAGATCGATGCTTCTGAAAATTAATTCACTTATGCAGATGTCAAAACATACAAGCTGTAGGGATGAGGACCTGAATTCTTTATTCCCCAGTTACTGCAATCTACTGCTAAGGCTGTAATTGAAAAATAATCTTAAAATCTTGTGGGAAAAATGGTGATGCCAAAGCACAGATGAGAATGTGCACAAGAAACAAACATACATACACACGCTTTTATGTGGGTTGAAGAGGGGCCTGTAAGAATAAAATCTACAGTCCTTCCTCTCAAAGAAATATAGGAACTACACCTTAACTTAGGAATAGATAGAAATTTTCTCTTCCTTTTTTTTTTTTTCTTTTTCCCCCCAAAACCAATCTGAAGCCAATAATGAGTAGTTTCAAATGGGAAAAATTTATACATAATCACATCATGGAAGACACATCATTCACCCTTCAGGCTGATGTTTAAGGTATTCAGCTGGGATTTGGGAGATTTGTGTCTTCTACTTAAGAGGATTTAAATCCACATTAATCAGATTCCAAGACTATTTTTTAGCCAGGAATGTGAGTTGATCAAAATCTCTCTGATGTTGACACTGCTACAGACTGTTGTACATAAATATTTATTGGATCAGGGACTAAAACTCGTAGCCATCTTTTTACTGTATAAGCCTGTGAACCTGCAGGCTACAGAATGAGATAGACACACAGGCACAATCTCTTTTTCTCCCAGTAAATACTCAGTGGAAGCAAAATTTTTGTTCTAGGTTGAACCAATTATTACATGGGGCCAAACAAACAAGCAAAACCAACCCAAATAATCACACAGCCCTTTCTAGCATGCACACAGCTTTTCCGTTGTGGAGAGGGGAGCAGAGATCAAGGACTCCTTCAACCACTGAACACACTTGACAGAGGAAGTGAGCCCTTCCCAAGATAATTTTGTCTGCGCCATTCTCCTGCTTGCTGGTTGATGATGAGATGTTCCTGAAAAACCCTTTGCTCTCCTCCCCTGATACTCTTTATGGTGGTTTTCATTTAAACAGGTGCATAAAACCTGTATTTGAAAGATGGACCTGTGAAGTGCCTTATGGAGCACAATACTAGAAAAGGACCTGTTCTCGGTCTATATGTGTTGTGTGGTCATATAACTTGAACTTGTGTCTTTTTTTTGTCTTTTTTTTTTAAGTACAGTTAGGAACTTTTTAAGAGTCATAAGTGAAAAAACAGTTAACCTCCAGTGAATTAAATCACCTTTGAGAATGGCTTTTCTTTCCTTTGTTCTTTTTGTACTCTGAACTTGGTATATAGTGTACCACCACTGTGAGTCCTTTCTTGCACAGCAGTATTGACTTTCCAGAAGTTTCATTTTGTGACACAATTTATACACATTGCCTTATGGTTGTTGTGTCATAGGCATTTATGTATGCTGTGACCATGGTTTCTGAACACTGCACAGACTGTAATGGATGACCTTCACAACACCCTTATGAGGAAGTAAATTACTATGATTCCCAGTTAACAGCTGGGAATCTGAAACTTTGAGAGACTGAGTTGCTTGAGGTGACACAGAAAGTCTGTAGAAAAGCTCTCCCAAAATCCAGGTTAACAGTCTGAACTGTTTGCCTTTCATAGAGGTATTGATAGTTAAAGAGATGAGAAAGACTTTGAAAGAATACCATGGGAGTGCCTCACCCAGATTGCTTTGAGGAGTGAAATTTTTGCTTTCCATTAAAATTCTGCTGTAATATTGCTTAATCACCCCAGTAATATTCTCGTATCTAAGAAACGCCCAATCCCAGTTGATAGATTAATGATCAAATCAAGTAAATGAGTTTATAGCATCTCCACACCAATGCTTCTGGAGCTCAGTTGCTTATCAAGGAGCTGCCAGATAGAAGTTTTAGTTTAAACTGTCCAAGCCACAAGAAGTTTGAACTACTGTTACCAGGGAAGCATCCTCTCTCCTCACATCCATCCAGTATGATAATTTAGATCAGCAGAGATAAACAAAATCATTCTTTTTTACTACAGAAAATGAGTAGCAGCCAAGGGGATCTACTCTAAGCACATCCCATGATCACAGATTCAGTCCCTGAATTCATTAAACTTCTAGATACATTAAAAAGTCCATATTTTTCTTGTAAGAGAAGAAGGTTGACTTGAAGGCAGTTTTGCTGCCTGAACATTTGTGGGAATTAGCTGTTAAGCTGTTCTGGTGGAAAACCTTTGGGGAGGGATGTTATGCCTGAGAATCGCAGCAATTACGCTCCAAGCAAGGAGCATCCTCTACTGCATCAATACAAATAATAAATAGCTGCACTATATTCAAGCGTAGCAGCTATGTTTTCAGTATAGGATAGAGATTTGATAGAAAAATATACATTTACATTAAAATAAATTCCCTGCAGCACTTTAAAGGGTGACAGCTATATAATATATTGTATAAAAAGAGTTGGAGGCAAGCAAGGTGTGAACCAAATTCCCTTTTTATAAATATTCTTAATTATATTCACAGTTGCTTATTAGTGTTCTGTGAAGGAAACCTTTTATATCTGTTTCTCAGATTTCTGGTTGTATGCAGTGGATTGATGTTAAAGAGCCAGATTCTGAAAGAAATTTTAGCCACTAAAGGTGCAGAAATGCACCTAATAAAATTTTCAAAACTTCTAAGCATATAAATCCAAATTAATTTAATGCTAGATACCTTTTGAAAGTCTTGTGACAAATTTATCTGCAGCTTTTACTGCCTAAATATCTTTCAGTGTCTGACCTTGTTTCATCAGTTAAAAAACTGGCCTGAAGTCACTTGCACACATAGCACACCTCATCTGTAATAAAAATTCATATATTCATCTGCATCTTACAATGTGTAACCAATTTCATAGGGAACTGAGTATATAATATCTGCTTATGCTGACAAATACTTGCTTCTTTGAATAGTCCCTCTCGATTCAATTTCTCTTCTTGAAATCGGGATGCTGCACAGGGCCTTTCATGTATTAAATAATGTTAGTCTAGGACACAATTCCCGTTTGGAAATTCTGAGATGTCAAATAATGTGCTGTTCCAAAATGGAAGAAAAGAAACTTAGCTGTATAATTACTGTTATTATTTTAACTTTGGTCTGAAAAAGTCCAAGCGACATTTCATTTTGAAAGATTTGACGTGTTTCTGAAATCCCCTGCCATTGCAGTGAGTCTGGGAGCTTGAAAGCCAGAGCTTTTCACGCTTATATGTTATTGAAATAAGAGGATCCTAGAGGACACAACTCCCTATCGGCAAACTAGACAGGTTGCTGACGAGTGGAGAGTCATGGAGGAAAGAACCATTTTTCCACTAAAAGTTTTGAAACATCTACAGTAATGTGGCAAGTGATTCTTTTAGCTAAAAAGCGGAGACTGTAATCCTGACGGAAAAATCCTCTTCAGCTATGTTTTTGAGGGTTGACCTTGTAGGCTGATAGTCTTGAACAAGAGCACAGGTAGCTCATGCTTCTCTGGGACTGCTGAAGCCTGCTGTCACAGACTAGAAATATCTCAGGATGAGCAGCTGTTGCCTTGGAAATGTCCAGAAAAAATGTAAGTATAAATTGTACTCCACCACTTAGGCAAATGCATAGTTTTCCAGCAGCACTGTTCCTTGCTGAAGGCCATGTCCTTCTATGCATCAAATGAAAACATACTTTCCTACCACATGTAATTAGACTGTTGATCTTATTACCATGAAAGGTCATTGGGAAAAAAAAAAAGAGTCAGACATCTAGATGGCTATTAGAAATATTCACGTTCCCATAAAGAAAATAAAACGTTGGAGGACTTATTAAATCTTTGGAATTCAAGCCTATTTCTAACTACAAGAGATCCCATGATGCCCCCCAGTTTGCCTAGTACTGTCACTGTGGGAAAGGGGACATTGAAAAGGATTGGCACTGTCCTTTTTCAGTTTCTTCTTAGGCATTTCATTAATGGTATCTAAAACTCTCCATCATTAGATAAGCAATATATAGGAAAGATCTAAGGTTTTTTATAGGTAAAGCAGGTTCCAGTGGAAGACATGGAAAGAAGGTAATGCAATCTCACTGCTGCTGGTAGATGGTGGAAAATCCCAAGTTGTTCTGCATGCAGTTAATAGAATAATGACTTCAAGGGTTCCTTTAGTACTGTGGATAAAGAGATTGCATAATTAAAACATGTATTGTAACATTAATGGAATATATAGTGAAGGTAGGATTATTTTTGTAGTTCAGACATGCTTAGTTTGCATTTTTCTGCTTTTGTTTCAAATGTTAGAAGTGTTGGATTTCAAAGTTGTGTGTGAATATTGTCTTTGCATTCCAAATGCAGTTTCAGATATCATACTTTGCATGTAGCTAGCACAGTTTTATCGTGGATATATAGTAGCCTGACTCAGAGATTTAACCCGAGTATGACTCATTGGGGAAAAAATGGACTGGGGGGAGGTACTGTATTGCTTTATTTAGACATACTGAAAACTGACATTACTTTGTTTAATACTTGAACTATTTCTTCCATGTAGTTTGGAAACTCCAGGTAGACAGAGGTCAGCTTTTGTGTTTGGAATGTAATGGGGTTATTATTTTATTATGGTGAGAATGATCATTCTTCTTTTAAAGATATTTGAAGTCATCCAAAGTTAAGAGCCAAGGAAATCTTAATGCTGGCACTTCTGGATGGCCTTCTTATTATTCAAAATTGCAATTTGGTGAAACAAGCCAATTGTAAGACACTCTTTTTGGCAGTGTATTTCTGTATCAACTCTGTTTTTACTTCAAAATGCATACATAATTTCATTTAGGTAATACTAAATGAACGTATTAAGTTCATTTCATAATTCAGTTGAGTTCATAAATTAAATTACTTGGAGGTTTTTTTCCCCTGGAAAGAGTGTGTAATAATTCTGCCAACATTCTGTGTTGTGACTCAGTAGTGGTGTGCTACTTCTTCCTTATGAATTATGGAATGTTAGTAATGCTTTACCGCTATTAGTGATAGGTAACAATTTATCAATATAAGTTAGACTGCGTAGGTATTTTTGTTATGTTTTATTGCATGATATTCTTGCCTATTCCGATACAGAAATACAGACCAAAATATTCAAAAGTCTGTGACTGTACTAACAGGTTGAGTTTCTGAAGCGTTGATGAGCCAGCAGCTGCTATAATGACAAAGTGAGAGTAGTAAAATCAGTTACACTGGACAGTATGTCCAAAGTAATAGGGACAATCTCAAAGTAATTAATGAGTCCATGGTAAGACTCCATCTTAATAGTTCCATCTGCTTAATTGCTTACCTCTCCTGGTTTTCTGCCTCATGAAGGAGCTTTCTGCTGGTCTTGTGAGGAATGCATCTGAAATCTTGGGTCAGAGGTTGGGGAGGGAACCACAGCACTGAGCTTCAGCCTTTCATCGTGACACCTCACCAATTCTCATGTTTCCTTGCTGTGACACAGTGCTATGACCTCTCCCTACCACAAACAGGCTTGATAGATGCAGTTTGTTGACTGATCATAGATCAGTCTAGCAAGCCTTGTGTGGCACATGGCATTGCAGAAGGAGAGAAGGCTCACAGCACTGTGCTGCAAATGCACGCAGCACAGGTTGGGCTGCAATGGATTGAGAGTCTAGAGCCACCTTGTGCTCAGTGAATAGGTTGAGAAGTCAGTTGTGAGTGATTCAAGTTTGAGTGTTGGGGCGTTTTGGGGAAGGACATTTTAATCTCTGTCCCTTTTAAAATATATCACAGTTCCCAGCCTCACATGTCCTGCTGACATTGAAGAGGAGCTCAGCGTGACCTTGAGTAGTTTTCCAAACTTTTGTAGATTACTTATTCTGAAGTAGTCAGAATATCCTATTGCGTCTCTTTCTTCTTGCCTGGCATTAGCTATAAATGCTGTCTGAATCATTCTGCAAAAATGAAACAATTAATTAAAATAATTTAATTTGAAAGTATTCAAAAATAAAATAATTTTCTTTCTGCCCTTAGCTTACTTTAAGCAATGAATCATAGCAAGACTTGTATTTGCCTTAGCCATTCTAGCATGCATCCATAATAAAGCTGTCTGCTTCACTGATTCAGATCAAAACCAGACTATCATTGTGTTGTCATTTCTGCATACCATATAGCATGACATTCACATGTTGTTTCTAAAAAGCATTTACTAGGGGACTATGACAGAAGCCAATAAAAGGAAAAGACTTTGAAGAAGGCTTTCTTCGTGAGCAGCTTGTCAAACTGCTTTGAACCCAAAGTAATAATTCCAAATTTTTCAAACCAGGGTTAGCAGGGATAAGATGGATTGTATTGATTTGAGCTGTGGAGCATTTTCATTGTTGAAAGTTTAATTCTTTGTTGAAGGCTTAGTCTTTAAAAACTTATTTATGGGCCATGTGTGAATGAAAACCTTTGTGCTGCCCAGTAACAACAAAAAGAAATCATGTTGCCAAATGCTGTATCCAGTATAAGCTGTTCACTTGGTCTTTCAAATATTTTCTCCTACTAATTCACATAAAGATGTCACTGATGGCTTAAACATTAAAGAAGCTTGACACAGAAAGCTGGTGTCGTGTGCCAGAGACACATGAAGCAAGAAAATAGCCCTTTCTGGCCAGCAAAGACTTGCTCTTGGTCTTTTCATGGGTCACAAAATAGTCATCCCTTGAGGTTATTAGAAACCCTCTGGTCTCACCAGTGTATACTAAACCCATTCGTTTTTACCTGAAAGTTGGACCCAATGACTCATTTCTACTAAAGTATTCTGGTCCTTAGGTATTTTAAATATTCTGTCCCATCAGCATAGATATTGCCAGTAACCCAGATAATCTTAACAGGAAAACCATGTCATATAACAAGGAGAAAAATCTCCAGGGTTTTACCAGTCATACAGGGAAAAAAATCCTTTTTGGGCCTCAAAAGTGGCAGTTAGTTTGAAATCTAATATGTAAGGAAGGCAGCGTCTAAGAAGGAGGACTTTCCTCACCAGCATACTGTACCAGATAGTGTATAGCTGCACAAATCCCTGAGGCTCCACAGAAGACTAGTTCCCCTCTCTAAATACATCTGGCCAATTGTGCATCAGGAAAACAAATGTTCCTGTGCATCCCTTTCACGAAACCAGCTGAAGCGCCGAAGCATGAGAATTGATTAGAATCATTGGCCTCGTGCCACACTGAACTGTCAGGAGCATGTGGAGGGCAGCCCATGGTCTCCTGCTCTACTGGGGGCCATGGAGAAAGGGCACAATCAGAATCGTAGACTAAGAGAAGCTAGAGTACACTGCCACACCATCCTGCCTAATCTCCTGTAATATGAAAGTTCTCTGATTTCTTAAAGAAAGAAGCTGTATTAAAACTTTTTGTTTAAAAAAGATTATATATCTCACAGATGTAGTGAACATTCTGCTATTTTTAGGTTGCTGTTTGCTGTTTTATTATCGGTATGTACCTTGTAGTGATTCTGTATCTGATTTAGGATTTTAATTTTGTTCCTTATATGCCTAAAAATGCCTTTTCTTTGTCTTTAGTCCTCATGGTGACTTTACTGCAAAAGCCACTGGACTTCGATTCCTTTAGTTTTCCATTTATATCGCCTCTATTGTTTATTTTACAGTATAGATTCACTGGTTTTTATCCCCCTTTGACTCCATGCCTCTTAGTTTTATATTAAACGCGACAGATTTTTCATCTCCCAGGCAGTTCATATACGTGGTCTTCTGGATACTAAGTTTTTTATCTTTCTGGAGTTGTAAAGGGCCATTTGGTTAGCTTTTGGATATGCCCTATTTCAGTTAAAGATTTGCATCTGCAGCGTGTGTTTTCCTAAGTGTTTGGGAAACTAGTTTTCCAGTGGCCATTGTCTTGGCAGTCTGTTTCATCATTAAAACACAGCATTAAGACAATACATAGACAGGGGATGTGGTGACAAAGGACATGGAAAAGGCTGAGGTACTCAATGTCTTCTTTGCGATGGTCTTTACTTGTAAGACTGGCCTTCAGGAATCCCAGGTCCCTGAGACCAGTGAAGAAGTCTGGAGAAAGGAAAACTTACCCTTGGTAGAGGAGGATCAGGTTAGGGAACATTTAAATGAACTGGACATACACACATCCATAGGACCTGATGGGATACACCCAGGAGTGCTGAGGGAGCTTGCCAATGCCATTGCAAGTCCACTCTTGATAATCTTCAAAAGGTCTCGGAGATCGGGAGAGGTTCCTGAGGGCTGTAAGAAAGCTATTGTCACTCCTATCTTCAAGAAGGGCGAGAAGGAGGATTCAGTGAACTACAGGCTGGTCAGGCCCACTTTGAACCCTGGGAAGGTGGTGGAGCAAATAATCCTGGAAATCATTTCCAAACATATGAAGGACAAGAAGGTGATTGGGAGTAGGCAGCATGGATTTATGAAAAGGAAGTCATGCTTCATCATAACGTAACGTAACACCTTTCAACATAAAATGCTGCTGAAAATTGTAATTTTTTGGCTCCTCATTTCAACTTTGTTTCCTATTTATTTCCATCGTATTGGTCAGAACCTGTTTTTAGTTCTAGATTTAATTTGAGCCTTCATCACTGAGCAGAAGTTCCCACGCATGCTTTTCTGTCAACAGCTCACCCAAGGAAACAATATTGCCTCTGTGGTCTTTTCATTTAAAAGTCTGGTTTTGAGGTCAGTTGATAGTCTATGAGGAATTCTGAATATTGACGTTGTTTCAAAAAGGTTCTGAAACATCTCTTGTGAAGTCATCAGACGAACCACTTGTGTCCGTATGGCCTGCTAGTAACATTTTCTATTAAATATCTTTATGTTTTCTATCCATACTAAGTAATTAAACCTGGGAGAAGCTCTCTGATCTCCCTTTACAGTCTTAGTGGGGATGCCACCATACTTGCAATATGGTTGCATGTGGTTACACACCTCTGTATGCGTTGTGATATTTGCCATTTGGACTATCATAGAATCATAGAATCATAGAATCATAGAATCATTGAGGTTGGAAAAGACCTCTAAGATCATCGAGTCCAACCGTCAACCCAACACCACCATGCCCACTAAACCATGTCCCTAAGTGCCTCATCTACTCGTCTTTTAAATACCCCCAGGGATGGGGACTCCACCACTTCCCTGGGCAGCCTGTTCCAATGTTTCACCACTCTTTCAGTAAAGAAATTTTTCCTTACATCCAATCTAAACCTCCCCTGGCGCAACTTGAGGCCATTTCCTCTTGTCCTATCGCTTGTTACTTAGGAGAAGAGACCGACACCCACCTCGCTACAACCTCCTTTCAGGTAGTTGTAGAGAGCGATGAGGTCTCCCCTCAGCCTCCTTTTCTTCAGACTAAACAACCCCAGTTCCCTCAGCCACTCTTCATAAGACTTGTTCTCCAGACACTTCACCAGCTTTGTTGCCCTTCTCTGGACACGCTCCAGCACCTCGACGTCCTTCTTGTAGTGAGGGGCCCAGAACTCAACACAGTATTCGAGGTGCGGCCTCACCAGTGCCGAGCACAGGGGCACGATCACTTCCCTACTCCTGCTGGCCACACTATTTCTGATACAGGCCAGGATGCCATTGGCCTTCTTGGCTGCCTGGGCACACTGCCGGCTCATGTTCAGCCGGCTGTCGACCAACACCCCCAGGTCCTTCTCTGCTGGGCAGCTTTCCAGCCACTCTTCCCCAAGCCTGTAGCGCTGCATGGGGTTGTTGTGGCCCAAGTGCAGGACCCGGCACTTGGCCTTGTTGAATCTCATACAGTTGGCCTGGGCCCATGGATCCAGCCCGTCCAGGTGCCTCTGCAGAGCCTTCCTACCCTCGAGCAGATCAACACTCCCGCCCAACTTGGTGTCGTCTGCAAACTTACTGAGGGTGCACTCAATCCCCTCATCCAGATCATCGATAAAGATATTAAACAAGACCGGCCCCAGTACTGAGCCCTGGGGAACACTGCTCGTGACCGGCCGCCAACTGGATTGAACTCCATTCACCACAACTCTCTGGGCCCGGCCGTCCAGCCAGTTTTTGACCCAGCGCAGAGTACACCTGTCTAAGCCGTGAGCCGCCAGCTTCTCGAGGAGAATGCTGTGGGAGACGGTGTCAAAGGCCTTGCTGAAGTCCAGGTAGACCACATCCACAGCCTTTCCCTCACCCACTAGGCGGGTCACCTGGTCATAGAAGGAGATCAGGTTGGTCAAGCAGGACCTGCCTTTCATGAATCCGTGCTGGCTAGGCCGGATCCCCTGGTTGTTCCGCTCATGCCTTGTGAGCGCCCTCAAGATGAACCGCTCCATTCCATTCCCCGGCACCGAGGTCAGGCTGACAGGCCTGTAGTTCCCCGGATCCTCCTTCCGGCCCTTCTTGTAGATGGGCGTCACATTGGCAAGCCTCCAGTCATCCGGGACCTCCCCCGTTAACCAGGACTGCTGATAAATGATGTAGAGCGGCTTGGCGAGCACCTCCGCCAGCTCCCTCAGCGCTCTCAGGTGGATCCCATCCGGCCCCATAGACTTGTGAGCGTCCAGGTGGCGTAGCAGGTCATTGACTGCTTCCTCTTGGATTACGGGGGGTTCATCCTGCTCGCCGTCCCTGTCTTCCAGCTCGGGGGGGCCGAGTACCCTGAGGATAACTGGTCTGCCTGTTAAAGACTGAGGCAAAGAAGGCATTGAGTACCTCAGCCTTTTCCTCATCCTTGGTGGCAATGTTCCCCCCTGCATCCAATAAAGGATGGAGATTCTCCTTGGCTCCCTTCTTGTCATTAATATATTTGTAAAAACTTTTTTTGTTGTCTTTAACGACAGCGGCCAGATTGCGTTCTAGCTGGGCTTTTGCCTTTCTCATTTCTTCTCTGCACGACCTAACAAGATCCCTGTACTCTTCTTGAGTCGCCTGCCCCTTCTTCCACAAGCGGTAAACTCTCCTTTTTTTCCTGAGTCCCAGCAAGAGCTCCCCGTTCAGCCAGGCCGGTCGTCTTCCCCGCCCGTTCTTCTTACGGCGTACAGGGACAGCCTGCTCCTGCGCCTTTAAGACTTCCTTCTTGAAGATCGTCCAGCCTTCCTGGACCCCTTTGCCCTTCAGGACCGTCTCCCAGGGGACTCTCTCAACCAACGTCCTGAACAGGCCAAAGTCTGCCCTCCGGAAGTCCATGGTTGTGGTTTTGCTGCTCCCCCTCAGAATGACTTTGTTTTAATCTTGTTCTTTCCCTGTTGTCTTTTGTCATTATGGAGTATGAAGGAATTATGTGTATTTTTTTTTAGCATTTTGTATGCATTTCAGCTGATCTGTCTGAAGTTATCCTGTCTGGTTATGTACCATTATACAAACACAACCCGAAAGAAGGAAACAAAGAAATGTGACAGTGCCAAAGATAACAGCAATTACAGAGGAGCTGAGTTATGACCTCACCATTGTTGCATGGGAAGTGGCTACTTCTCTGTCTACATCTTGACAAGAATGGCGGCTTCTTCTCAAAGTGAAGCTTAAGGTGCTAAAGGAAAACCTTAAACCATTAGGACCTGTTGCCTCCAGATCTAGTAAAAAGGTGGAATTGAGTGATTTATGAGGGACTGCCTTCACACCATTGGAGAGAGAGGCAAGGAAGGAGAGGCCACTTTTTGCAGCAAACAGCATGGAACAGGAATGCCAAAACATACCTGCCAGCGGGCTTAAGGGGAATGTAGTGTAAGATGCTGCTGCTGTTTTACATCTGTTTCTCTAGGAGATTAAAAAAATGTTAGGAAATAACTCAAAGTGTTGCAGCCTGTTTAGATCTGCAAGGTTAACAGCGTGAGCAGTTTTTGGTCCAGAGACTAGCTTGAGGAATGATCAAGTTGCAGGTTCTTAATCAAAAGAAGGTCACAAAGAGGATGCTTTGCTAGGGAAGTGGACACTGAAGGCACAAATGAAGAAGGGTTATGGAAGAGGTAGCCAGAGGCAGTATGACAGCTAGAGTGTAAGCCCTTTGGGGTCGGGTCTGTGTTTTTTATGTATGAATACGGTGGCTGGCATGTTGGGAATGTAGTATCCCTGCTGTGTGCCAAATGTGATTTTAGCAGAATTTGCTAGGGCTCACCATTCCCCCATTAGCATCAACCAGTAAAATGTGCATACTTCTGTCACAGGACATAATCATAAAATGATGTTGTACAGCCTCCCGATTTAGATCAGAACAGTGTCTGCTCAGATTGGGTGCTACTATGAGACAAATCTTTCCTAATAATAGGGAGCTCATTTCTGCACTGTTTTTCTTTTATTGAGTGCTAAGGTCATAAGTAGGTGGCTTTACTTTCGATGTTATTCCAATATGCCAGTTTTTGCAATGAAAAGCTTGAATAATACTCATGGTGTAAGTCTGCCAATTTCCAGTTTTTGTTAGTAAACTAATGCCTGAAATAAGGGGAAAAAAAAAAAAAGCCTTTTTCCAACTATATGCACAATATTTTCTTTTGAGTATGGTGTGCATTGGTACTACTAATGCACTTATTCATTAAGCTCTTCACTTTCATAAGATTTACAATTTGTATGTAGTAAAACACCATTTTATGACATATTTTTGATTTTTTTAGGAGAATATTTGACTCGTTGCAGCAAGCAGTAGTAAAGGGGAAGGGGGAGGAGCAAGATGTTTTTGTTAGAAAATATACAAGTTAAAAAAAGCTGGTCAGCTATATGCTTGACTGGTTACTGAAATGCTGGAAGAAATGTTACTAAGTGTGGAATTACATCATCTTTCCTCTATACACAGAAAAAGCCCAAGGAAATACCATTTGTCATAAGACCTACACTCCATAATCTGAAATGCCACTTTACTGCTAAGAGCAAAAGGGTAAAAAAGAAACAAACAAAAAGCACACAAAAAACCCAAGAGCCTAAAGAAAGTAGTGGTGAACAATTCAAATTAAATCAGCTTTTTACTGAAGTAAAAAAGGGGGCAGGAGAAAAAAATCCCTCAGTTTATTTAATAATTACAGTTCAAAGAGAAGCAAAAACCAGTGCATAGACACAGAAGACTGTGCACATTAATGTTCCTTTATAATCTCCACAGCAAGTTATGATTATTTACAAAATCTGACACTAGAATAATAAAAATTCAGTTAGTGCCTTCCTTTGCCTGCACATCTGAATCCTGGTTCCTCTTCCAAGACTAGAAAAAAGAGCTTAGCGCAGGGGACTCCCACAACACGTAGAAAGGGAGAGGGGAGAGTAGCCTCCTCTCCCTCCAAAACCGAGGATCACGTAATGATGTCCATTTGCATCACTACAACAGTGACAGACCCGTGGTGATGTGTGCTTATTCCTTGCTTTCTGAATGACGTGTTTTGCTGAGGGCTCGGAACAGCCACAGACTCCCTGAGCCGGAAGCTGGACCTCAGCCAACTCCTTGAGGTAGCAGAAACAAAGCCCCTGCTTAGCTGAGCCAAAGCAGGATTGGTGGACTTTGTGCTAAGACTCACATTGTCCTGCGTTCCGTGGTGCAAACACTGTGTATTAGACTTTCTGCAGGCACGGAGAGAGAAAGAGATGCAACTTTCTCAAGCCTGGAGTAGGCTAGAGGGAGACAGCCACAAAAGCAATGGTTGTGTTTGTCTCAAAGGAACAGGCGGGATCTTTCTTGCTGCCTTATTTTCAGCAGTTATATACATTTCTGTGATGGACAAATGCAGATATTTTGTGAATCAGAGCTGAACACATAGCTTTAGAGTGAAAAAACAGATCAAGTCCTCTATGGTTTCTTGACCACCAGTGAAAAAACCCCAAACAATCAAGTTTTATCTAGACAGAGGTTTAGTTAGTATTTCCACTGGGCAGTTAATGTGAATTGCTCCTGTTACAAACCATCTGCAGGGTTTTCACAAAGATAAGGTCTACAAGAGTAGAACACAGCACCTTTCTTGCCATCCATGATATCAGCACTTCAGAATATGCCTCTGGTGGACCTCACAGTGGCTGTGACTCATAAATCCATAGTAGTTCAGAACTTGCTAGCAGAGGGGCTGTTTTTCTCCACGAGTGGACCTCACAGTTGATTGTGACTCGTAAATCCATAATAGTTCAGGACATGCTAGCTGAGGAGCTGTTTTTCTCCATGTGTTGTACTCTCCCCTTTGCACGCACTAGAGATATTTCCAACCAATACACCCTTGTTTTGTAAGGAAGGAAATAGGTGGCAGGCTAGTCAGAATTGTGCTGCAGCCCACTTGAATTCCTAATGTTTCAGTGTCCTTTAATTTAAAAATGTAAGGAATCTTTAGAATTCAGAGTTCATTTTCCAGCTCTTGGCCTGAAATAGTTAATTCCTTAAACTACAGCTCGTGTTACAAAGCTGATTTGCAGGCATTTGATGGTGCTTTGAGAATGTGCTTTGAGCATGGAGAGACTTCTGGTTTTGTAAGAATTTTTGAGGTTTCACTGTTTTGTTGTTTCTTTTTTATGGCAGAGCAGCTAAGAGATGAGGATAAGTATCTTTTCTAGTGTTCAACCTAAAATATATAAATAATGAAACAGAAGTCTAGTGTCAGTACTGAGCATTAAAAGAAAAAAAGAATCTGTGGAAAGTATAGTACTTTTTTTTTTTTTTCTCCCTACCTAAGGTGCTTTACTGCTCTCCTAAAACAGGATATAGAAAAACTGTAATTAGCCAGTCAAAATATATGGAGTCAGATTACTAATGAAATGCTCATTTGGGACTAAATCCCGATCCTACTGAAGTCACTGGAAACAAAGGATGCGGAGAACCTCAGCTGAAATGCTCAGTATCTTTGACGACTGGGCCTCTCTTTCCAGAGAACTGGAAAGATATATTTAAGATTCGCCTGCAGAGGAAGTCATAGCATGACAAGACGAGGATGGCACCATTCAGAAGGGCTGTCTTGGATGGAAATAGCAGTTGCTCTGATTATAGCTTCCCTTCGTTCTTCCAGGTGTGTCTGCTCAGCTGACCAGCACTCGTCTCCGTCGGAACACCTCCGTGGGCACCCCGTTCTGGATGGCTCCAGAGGTTAGATTCATGTTTCAAAACATTTTGTCACTGGTATTTGAGCTGCCACATTCTGCATTTCTGTTCTTTCTTTGTCTTTCTTCCTGACCACTGGACCTTTCACCACATGAAATAGCAATGTCCTTTAAAAAAGTGGTTTAGACCTTTTTTCTTACATGTTTGCAAGGATTAAGTTACAATGGGGTTTATTTTTGAAATGACAAGGTTAGAGCCAGAGATCAAGATGTTGAATTGCTTACTAAATTGTTAAAGAGGAGAGAGTACTACCATTGATCCTTTCCAGCCTTCCAAGCTCTGAAACTATAGCTGTCTCATCTCCCCATGGATGGAAGGAGCCCAGGGTGGTACTGTGATACGTTATAGCTTTTATTTTTTGATTTCTACACCTGGAAAGTTTTTAATACTATATATCAATAGCTGACAGCAAGAAATGGAAGAGGTTATTATGAATAAATAAGATGTACTATGTATCTTTGGAGATTTTTCCAGCCTGAAATTGAAGCATATAAAGATATATTTTAAGCTGAGGCAGGAAAAATATTTTGTTATAAATAAGCCTATGTACTTACACTATTTGTATGCACAGAAACACATGCATATACATCTATTTATAGCACATGAAACTACTCTGTTTATACACACATATTTTTATAAACATACTCTGTTTATACACATTGGTCTAGCCATGTAGCTAATGGGATACACATTGGTTTAGACCTGTAGCTAATGGGATGAAAAATTCTAGATTCATCGGGCATTGTGGATGAGCTGAAATGCATATGAAATTAAATACATTTGCTGTAAACCAGTGGCAAACACATTGTCGAGAAATTAGCTTGGTCTTGAAATTGGCTGATTTGGCTGAATAAGGACCCAGTAGGAGACAGTGAATTCAACTTCTGCTTTCTGGCTTGTTTCACTTCATGGAGACAGCAGTATAGCTCCATTAGTTATTTTGCAGGAATAATCCATAGAAAAGAGATTTAGGGTTGTTGAGTTTCCTTCTACTTCCCTCAGCCATGGGATGCAGTTTACCACCTTCAGCTGAAAAAGCAAAGGATTTGCACCCTTTTGTCAGATCAGGGAACATCTGGTGAGAGAACCTGGTGTTCACAGAGACCTGCTTTCTCTAGTTTAAGCATTGCTTATTTTCAGCAACAGGCTGCTTTAGCTTGCTGAATGTGTGCAAGTCTGTTTATTTCACCCAGTATGTCCATCCTGTAAGAGATTCCCCCAGCTGTGGATGTACTCTTAAATTCAGACATTTGACCATCCAGTGACCATCCCAGTCTTTTACTCCAACAGGTGATTGCCTGTGAGCAGCAGCTAGATAGCTCCTATGATGCCAGATGTGATGCATGGTCACTGGGTATTACTGCAATAGAATTGGGAGATGGAGATCCACCCCTTGCTGATTTGCACCCTATGAGGGCACTCTTCAAAATACCAAGGTAATATCTTGACGTGTTTATTTCTTGCCAGGTTAGACAACTTTTTCCTTAACTGTTACTTTCTTCAAACTTAGACTGTTTAAGTATGTACAGTTTCTTCATATTATTTATACTAAGAGGAGGCTAGAAATTGTCCAGCTGTATTTTCTGCCTGCTCTGGTTCAGCCATGTGCGCACATCGAGAAGTTCAGAGCTGATCATGGCTACATTTGAGAAAAAGCCATAAGGCCTTCTCCTGAGTGGACTGCTGCCCAATATACATAAGCGCAGGCCTCAGCTGAGTCCCGTATATTCTGTTACAGAGAATGACTTATGATAGAAATACAGAGTCTGAGTATGCCACTGTGGTGAACAGGCCCCATACCTGTCCTCAAGAGTTATCCCATGTCCTTTGAAGCAAAAAATGTTGTTCCACCACTCACGTACATTTAGGCTGCCACCTTTCATTAGCTTGTGCTGGTCCTGGCAGTTCCAGTGCTGCTGTCCTCGGGCAGTGCAAATAGCAACTTCTTTCACGTTTTCTTTGAAGCTGGAGATAAAAGTACCCAAAGTGCCACTTACAGCGTTTCAAAGAACATCAATCTCAAAGTCTGTAGGGGCTGATCATACAGCAGTTTGTGGATTTCGCTCTAACAGACGAAGTAGTACCACAACAGTTGAGACCACATAGTATACCTGAGTGCTTCAAGTCCTTTTCAGCCAAGTCACCCAAATTAGATTAAATTACCTTCAGGTTTAAGAAATTTTGGCTGACTTGGCACTGAAGGAAAGCATGAATGCTCTTCTCACCTTTACTTGGTATGGGGAAAGCAGTTGCAAACTGCTGTAGTCAGTAATTTCAGCTAGTCCTTCAAAAAAAAATCTGGCTTATACCCTTACAAATATTGGGCACCTACCCTTTCTGCCCTGGGGCAAATATAATACCCTTTCATTTCACTAAGTGAAACCTGAAAGTGGTAGAGTAAACATTAAGCAGCACTTAAACAAAAGCAGTTATGATGATTAATCAAAAATAGACAGAAGAGGCACCTCATCTATAGGTGACTCCTTTTGTCTTCGTGACTACATTCAGTGAAAACGGCACCTCTGTTTGAACGGAAGAAGACTGTTAAAACAATTTGAACCAAATTAACACCTAGAATAAACAGATCTAACTCAACGGAAAAGAAAGAAAGAATTTACACTAGGTCTGTATTTAGTCCTTCACTTGACTTCTGATTATCTTCTGATGAATGAGAAATAGTTAATAAAGAGCTAGTTCCTTCTGACACTTTGCTCAGCAAGTTGATTAATTCAGTCCTTCTGGGAAAACTTAAAATAGAATTTCTTTCAAAAAATACTCTTAAGAAAGTACATTGTTTCAGGCTTGAAAAGAGAAACTTGCCATTACAAGTGAATAGTGATTAATGGGTTGTTAGTTTCATTTCCGTTTATTGATTTGATTGAAAAAATTATAGTGATTCTTAGCTACGCTTGGTAGATCATCTCCATGCTATTTCTCCTTGTTAGTTATGTAAAGTAGGAGAACCAGTGAGGCATTGTATCATCTACCCATGCTCCTTTTACCAGTGGAAATCAATATCTTTTTTCAGTAGCCTTCTAAAACTCATTACTCAGCCTGCCTTCACACATTGTTTTTGTCAAGCTTATTAACTTATCATCACACTGACCTTTGCAGGAATCCTCCTCCAACACTACAGCAGCCTGAACTGTGGTCACCTGAATTCAATGACTTCATTAAAAAGTGAGTAACAACTGAGACCACTGTAGCTGAGTATGGAACATGTGTAAATGTCATGTGTAAAATACCTTTGTATTCTCTGTGGAAATCTGTTGCTACTAATATTTTTCTGTAAAAACCTAGTTTGTAAATCCAGTTTGACTTCCAAGTGAGGCTCTAGATTTAAAACATGAAATAACAACATTTAAACACCTTTGATATTTCTGTTTTTCTTAATTTAGAGAATATTTAGTTTTTAAATGCAGTAATTTAACTTCTTGGCCTCATCCATTCTGCGAAATCTTGCAGTTTTCAGTACAGAGCTGTTGTGATTAAGATGGGTGTATTTATTATGGAGGTATGAATGAACTACAGACAAGCATTTCAAAACTTAACAGCGATCCCTCAATGATCATATGCTTTTTCTGCCAGCACAGGTGCTTGACTAAAGATTATGAGAAGCGTCCAACAGTGTCTAGTCTTTTGCAGCATGATTTTATTAAGCAAATTGAAGGAAAAGAAAACGTGCTACAAAGGCAACTCATGGAATTTATTGATGTTCATCAACAAATGGGAGTCACTGAAAAGGCAAGGTAAAAGTAGCTAAAAAGTAGACCAGTTGGGACAATTTTGATACTTTCACTGTTTCAGAATGGCTAGCATTCAGAGAAACATTCACCTCTCATAACTTTAGCTGGTCAAAAAATAGGGACCTTAATCTTTGGGGTACCCTATAGAGCCAATGCAAAGAGAGGGGCATCATGATTCACACGTGGGATGAAACAATCTTTAGAAGTGCCTCCCCTTTCTCCTGTGACTCAAGATGCAGATTAGATTCCCAGTTTTCAGAAAGCTAAAGTTAGGGGAAATTAATGTCTGGCATTTTCTTACATTGGCATTGTCAGCTAATGTTTAGTTTAAGCAAGTATGCTAAAAAGTAACTAGTCAGGTTCCTGCAAGAATTGGATGCTATCGACTGAAAGAAGTGATAGTGGTACCAGACCTTGTTCTGCAAACTTCAAATCTTATGTCTTATTGAATAGATACTTTCTTTCTTCCACTAGTATTTAGTAATATCAATTCTGTATAAGTCACTTAGCACCTGATGGCTTTTATTTAAAACAACTGAAAATGGCTTGGCTCAATTTTACAATTTAAAAAAACCCACCCAGTACACTGAAGTAATGTATCAGATGTGAAATGTAGTAGAAGATTAGTATTGATGTACTACTACTGGTGTGACTTCTCCTGTGCTTCAAGGTAAAGGATGACTTTTTTTTTTTTTAAACGGAACATAAAATTTAAAAGACATTTCGGCATTATCATCTGTATGGAAAAAGCTTACTAAGATCTGCCGCATTTCCTTTCACACATATTTATAGAAACAATATATACGGCAGTCTTCAGTTCTGATCTCGGAGAATTTTCTATTTACTCTATCCTTTGAAGATAATAAAAAATATATTTCTAAATAATTTGTGATTTTCAAGTTTTCTTGGACTTTGTGTAAGTGGATGTGGGATGAGTAGTAGTTTCTCTTTTCTGGTATTTCAGTAAAAACCTATGCAGTTGACTTAAATTTAAGCCTCAGACTGGATTTGTATGTTCTTTGTGGTGCAGACTTGACATTTGCTTAATCCAGAAAGATTCTGGAATTGAAATAAGCTTATCAGATGTCAGTTTTGAGCACTAAAACAACAACGTACTCCAGACTTTAAAAAGTATTTCTTTATAAAACACAGGGAAACGATATGTGGTAAAATAAGTCCAGAACACTAGATTGTATGAATTTGAATCCTGATAACGCTTGTGACACTGGTCTTTTGAAAGCCTAAATAATTTTTGAAAATCAAGCTTCTAAATCAATTAAGTATCATGAGCTTTTTTACCCATTTTATAGAACTCATGTTTGTTTTCTATCAAGTCCTATTTTTTTTTCAAAATCATTTTTTCCACGTAAATGCTGCATAAAGCAAATTACATGAGCTTTCTTTCCCTATACAATACAAACATAAAGAAAGTGGCCCAGTTTACATGTGCATAGAGCAGTCGAATGGCATAGGAACAGGATGATCTATTGGCACTTTCTGCATGCTGTTTAGACTGTGTTCTATTAACTGATCACTCTTCATATGAACCAGAGTTTAAGGGAATGTATTACTATGTGATGAATTTACCTATGCTTTTACAGTTGATCAAGTGTAATTTCTACATAAATGTTCCCAAAGGAAGATGGAATTTTCTCTCTGAAAATAATAATAATTTATTATCGGAATCTGCCAAAAAAATTACTTCTTTAACTAAGGGTGTAATTTAAATGGCATGGTTAAACTAGTAGCTTGGTGTGTAGTGTCCATATTTCAGATTAGCAGTTCAAAATACTAACAAGTAGGCTGATACTAATTTAAATCTCATTTGCATTGATATAAACAAATCTTTTCATATCTGAGATCAGTGAAGGGAGTATGAAAGACTGCAAGTAAAAATCACATTTTACAGTCACTGTACCTATAATCACTTCAGCTTTAACACATTTATTGACTACATTTGCTGGAAGATTGTCTTTCATAGCAGTGAATGCATAAAAAGGTTAGCCTTCTGCTAAAAACAGTAAGAATACCCATCTTAATATCTATTGCTATCTCTGTACAAGCAAGAAAAGCAGTCATTATTTTCCAGTAGCTGAAATTGTAGTAAAGTACATGTATCATTTCACTTTAGAAGAAATTAGAATTCCAGGCCTGTAAAGGACATTATTACAGAATGGCATTTGTTTTTTCTTCTGTTGAATGATAAAAAGATTCTACAAAGATCTTTGAATTCAGTAGTCACACTTTTTTAAAAGTCTTTAAATACTAATCATATGTATCTTCTGACCTTCAGTCTGCACAGGGCAAATGGTGTCAACAGAAGTCTGTACAGAAGTACCATGTAAATCTGATTCAGAGTCAAGACATAGGCTGTGTAGTGACAAGTCACCTGGAAAAGTCTCATCTTAAAATCTCCTGGCTTTCTTTTCTTGATTATCCTTTTCTGGGACTGTTTGTACACTGGTGAGTTAGGGCCCTACTGTGGAATCCCTGAACTTTCACCAGTTGCTGGCAACTTTCCTTGTAAAGCTCCCTCCTGATCTCCAGCTCACGCTTTCTCGGTCCATAATTTGAAGGCATAGTTCTCCTGTTTGTTGGCACTGGGAGGCAGGTATTAAAGAACCCTTCCTTCCACCGAGGCAAGAAATCGTCATACCTGTGTCATGTTGTATAAATGGGCATGCCATACACACTCAAGAAATTTGGTAATGTTGACTTAAAGCTGAAGGTAAGGAATCCAGTTATTTTCTCAGTATGTGTTTCCCTCTTCAAATTACACTTTATTAATAAAAATTTTGTATTTCCAAAGAAAAAAGTAAAATGCCTGGAAGTTAATAGCTGAGGTCCAGCCACTGAGTCTTCCTGTGTGCGCTATTCCTGTTTTCACTCAAAATCAAATCACCCTCTTTGCCTAGCATGCGGAGGTGTAATTTGGCTCTGCCTGCCTTCTGCAGTGGTAGTCTGTTGTGGTTGTGATCCTTTCTTGTTGTTTGCTGAATATGCAGTTGGTATAGTTTGGAAAGAAGAGACCATGTTAGGTTATGTCATATTCTCTGGGGTTTTTGCAGAAGACCAGATCCTCAGATCCAATCTTTGTGCACCATGCCGGCTCGGGAAGGGTGTGTGATCTCTAGGCATGGAGTGGAGCCACCCTACAGTCACCGTTAGCACCATTGTGCCTGAGGTATTTTCTAACATTGACAAGTCACTGAGTCATTAGGGCATTGCACTGGGCCCTCTGAACCTTCCCATTATTGTTACCATTCTAGTGAAGAGGAACCTACTTTTAGACTATTGTGCTGCATCCTTTGCAAACACCTAGCAAGAGGAACAGAGCCCACCAACCTCCTGAGTAACCAGAGAAATCTCAACTTACACTGATAAAACTTTTAAACAGCAATATGCCGTAGATCTGCTCCAGACTTAATGAAGGTGATGGAAGATTGTACTGTTTTTTCAGTAGCCTCTGAACAGAGTCTTATAGCACTAACACGTCCTGTGCTACTTGAGGCTCAAAAAAGCATGAATACTAGCAATGAGCTTCATTACAAATTCCACTTTTTGACTTTGAGCAAATGCAATACATTCTTCTCTAAAGTCATGACTTCTTTATGCTAAAAAAAAGTGTTTGCAACTTAACCTTTCCTAGCTCAGATCTCAGGTTGAAGAAATTATGATGGGAGGAGCATGAGAAAATGTCCCTTGATATATTAATATTTTCCCATAACATCTTGACTGAAACGTCTCTAAAATGTGCTTTTTGGAATGATGAAGTAAGCTATGGGAGATAAGTTCATGTTAGGGAGGAGGTGAAGCCAGCAAAGTTGCATACTAAATGTATTTAATTCGTGGCTTTGTTGTTTAGCATTTGGGTTCTCACTGAACTGTGAATTCCTGGTGAGTGGAGTCACTTTCAGGACAAGGGCCTTGGGCTCCTGCAGGAGTTACCTTTATCATGGCTGCGGCAAGAAAAGCCTGTTTCATTATGCAACTTCATAAGGTGGTATTTGCCTCTTTTTAGAGGGGTTCATGACTCATAATCATCTTGATACTTCTT
Organism: Aptenodytes patagonicus; assembly: GCF_965638725.1. Lineage (NCBI taxonomy): Eukaryota > Metazoa > Chordata > Aves > Sphenisciformes > Spheniscidae > Aptenodytes > Aptenodytes patagonicus. Next base: position 153,247,408 of record NC_134950.1, read on the forward strand.
TTCCCTCAGTCTTTTCAAATTGATGAACTTTCAACTAATAGAAAAAATTCTGTTACATCCTAGTAGTATGATCTTGAGGTTTTATACAAATAAACTTCATCCCCTTATCTGTTATTCCAGTCCTCAGGACCACCTAGCTCTTTAAATATAGTATTTCAATTCTTTTCTGTGTTGACAGTGACACAAAAAGCATGAAAATGGAATTTATTGCACAATCTTCAATGAAAATAAGACAAATTCTCTAATGAAGAAACAATCTCATTGGAGCCTGATCATTCACCTTTGAACACTGCTTAAGTTTCCCCCATTTTTAGCCAATCCCTCAATCACATACTTACATTCTTGTAAGTCACATTATAGCTGTTAAGATTTATAATTAGTGATGAAAATAATTATTAGAAATGAGTGCTGCATCATATACCCAAAAACCGTTCTAAAAATACACTTCTTGCTAGGCCAAACGAGGGTAAAAAACCTGCATTGTAAAGAGTTTTACTTTGCAACAGAAATAGCTGTCTTTGAAACGGCCTTCAGAACTGTCGCATCTACACCTGACAGTGAGGCTTGTAAGACTTTTATCTTGAGTTGTTTGGCTGTCTTAATCTTGACTGCTTTTACAATAGTCTCTGCAGAAATATGCAATGATTAGTACAATGTGTATTTCCTGGGAATTATGACTCATTCCAGAACAAGCTGCATATGCGAGGGATATTCACTGCACCTAGATTTCAGCAACTGACTCTGGTCCCCAGGTTAAGAGACTCATCTTTATATGCCCTCTAAATAAATATGGGAAAGAGACCCATTCTACTGCAAAGTGATTCAGAGCAAGGGCTTTTGGGTGAGCTGAATTACTCTCCTAAGAGTTTGTCCTTCTGTATTGGCCATGTAGGGACAGCACTGAAATCCAGTGACAGGGTGCTAAACAGTTGCTCTATATAACTATTTGGAAAGTTCAGGGAGGTAAGTGCATAGAAGTTCATGTACAGCATGCACAAAGGTGGTTATCAATTTATTCACCCGTATTAAAAGCAGGGAGTACCATATAGTTTCCTTCCATGACTCTCCCTGATTGTGCAGACTTGTGTCCCTTATTTTCTGGGTGTTCTCTCTCTCCCTCTCTCTCTCTGACTCATCCTGACAGTTGAAAGCAGCTGATAGCAATCCTTCAAGCTCAAGTCTGCAGGGCAGGCTGTAGTGGAGAGCAGGAGATAACTAGACTAGCTTGACAAAGGCAGTATGAGGAGCAGAGTAAGATAGCTCACACAGAGTCCAGTGCTGCCTTGGTCAAGGTCTCCAGATGAAATCTGTAGCAGAGTAGGGGCTTAAACCTGAGACATCAGAGTTCCAGACTAATCCCTGAGCACTTCAAGCCACTTCTTCCTCTCCTGGAACTCGGCGTGAGCTTTGTTGTACCAACAAGGAGCATGTATTCCTGCACTGAGGACACTCCTACGTAGGATGGCTATGCTGCAAACTGCTCTCAGGTTGTAGAAGCAATAAAGAGTTTCTGGCACCGCAGGCCTTAGAATAAGCAGATCTCCAGTCCCATGTGCTTCTAGCTAATACACATCTCTATAGCAGAATAAGAATGCAGTTTCAGTCTCCTTCCATACAGTACAATGGGCAACAGCAGTGCCTGAATGGAGAATAGTTTACCTCCTGAAGCAAAACAGGAGAAAAGTTCCTCCTGCATTCAGGACTCCCTGGGACTAATGCTCTACAACTGCTACTTACTGTCATGTCAGTCCACTTGCTCAGCAACTTGTTTCTCCTGAAGATGGGATACCTCACCAGGCATCGCTTACTTTTGGAGCTTCCCCTTCATCTTCTCAGAATGGTTCTCATTGTAGAACATGGGCCAGACGCATAATGGCAATGAAGAACTAATCCCAAAGAGTCCTTTTGGAGATCTCTTATTTGCTCAGTTAAGAACACATATTTTTCCCTGAAATTTGTCAGAGGATACAGCCATTTCGTAAGCCTATTATGAAGGACCAATAATCTGCAGGGCCCTGCAGGGCACGCAGTCTTTTGCAGGGCATGGTAAACCAGCACAGACTTTGGCAAACAGATTTTGCAGACCAGGACATGACCCAACTGGCTGGACATGGGCCACCTCTGAATCAAAAGCCCTGTAGCTCTGCTGGGCAGCACTCTGCCCTCAGCAACATTGCAAAAGCTTGAGCACAGCTCCCTGAGACTGCAGCCAGTGCTGTGCAATCATTTAAACATAGAGGGAGCACGCATTGTGCAGATGCAGCTGGAGTCTATCAATACACTTTTCTAAATTCAGGTACAGATTTTGCATAGATATAAGACTATAGTTTTATTTAAGCATATTTCACCAGATACATCTGTTGAAGACAAAATTTTGATTTTAAGTGTGAATTAATATTGCTCTGTGCAGCCTCCAGAGAAATAGAATCACCAGCAATGACAGATCCTGTACAGGTTTCTCTGTGTTGCTTCTTTTCTGTTTGTCACTTTTAATGCTATTTGTAACTGCTGGGAGGTGTACAGCTGTTCCCGCCTTCACCTTACAGAAAACTTGATTATTTTTAGTGTCGTCTTTACACCCAGACTAAGGCCAGCCCTTTTCCTGTCACTTCTTAGTCTGTAGATGATTCTCCAACCAGTTTAGGCAGAGAGTTCAACAGGGCATCATGAGTCACACTTCCCTTTTCATGGTATTTTTGGAACTATCAGAAATCTTTTAAATACATTCTGACAATTTGAAAAAAAAAAAAAGCTGCAGTTGCCTCATATTGATTTAACTGAACCTTGAAAGATAAGCGGCGGGGAGTGAAGGAGGATGCAAGAAACAATGCTGCCTTGACTCATTTTCTTGTCCATACTGGGTTGATGTTTCTGGCCTTTAGCTGCTTGAATTGCTTGTCGAGCATGGCTGTAAGATCTAATGCCTCCAACAAATAATTTCTGAACAGAACAGAGAAACATGGTTATTTCAGTTCACAATGTCTCTGTGCATGACTATAATGAAATTTCAGCATTGATGTCAACAGCACTGACGCGGGTTTTTTTAAGTGATTGGAGTTTTAGTAAGTGAAGCAGTATAACTGCCCTTGAGGGGTCTGTGCCCTTTGACAGCAAAGCAGAAAAAATATTGTGTTCTGCAAATCTGCCGCTCTGCTGTACTCTTGAGAATGGAGAACATAATCTGGTTTAACAAGCACTAGTGTTCTTATAATGTCAGCTGAAGAGGATTACAGGAGAATCAGTTTTATGTAATTAAACTTCCCTGGCATAAATAGAGATAGTTTCCTTAAAAGAAAATGAAAATAATAGAAAAAGGAAAGTCTCCATGACTGGAGCATTCCCCTCCCTTCCTGCAAGGCAGTTGTTAACTTCCTACATTAAATGAAAAATAGTAATTGAAACAAATCTTGGGAAATATCACTCTCACTGATATGCAGTAACATTTAAAAAACCATGTGCAACAATTCCACCAGAAATGGAAAGCATAACTTGACAGATGTCTTGTTTTGGGTATTCCTTCGACAATGGAAAAAATAGAACAGCAGAGCTTGATATAGTCCTGCAGTTCCCGCATCTTTCCCTCATGTGCATGTTGATAGGTCTTTCTCAAAGTCATGCTGATATTAGATGCATCTTCTCGACAGAAAATGACCTTCATGCAGGAACAAAGGAGAAATGTTTCAAATGTCCATCTTTAAATTTTCAACTGAAATTGTTAAAAAGAGGTATAGATAGGAGTGTGGGTTATAGAGGGGAGAGATTTCTATTGAGGAGGTAGGATTTTGCTTGCACCTCTGTCTTTGAATGCAGTAATATCCTTTAGCTGGTAAATGCAAATCAAGCAGCAGCAGACCAAGCAAGGCTGAAGAGTTAATTTAAATCTTAATATTACCACATCCTTTTTAATACAACCTGGGGGTACATAGAACCAAAAATTGTCTCACAGTGTTACTGCAAGGACAGTATTACCAGGACAGCTCTCGCGGGACAAACGGGTTCCAAAGGAAAGAGAAGAAGAGGTTGGACCTAGGAGAGGTGTGATTGCTTTACACCAGACCCATCCCTTTTGATGCTGCCTGCTTGTGTTCCTGTGTGTTTTCTGCTTCAACATATTTAAATACATACCAATTACAGCCCAGTTATGGATTTATTGCAGCAAAAGCTGCCTTTCTTCCCCCACGCAGACACGCACTCCTCCTGCATCTCTTTTTGTCTATTTGCGCTGCTCATGTTGGAATAGGCCTATGCGTTGCATGTTCTGTGCTGCATGGCAGTAATAAGGCTCTGGTACTGTGCTATGTAGTATTCATGTTGCTTTTCACCTCTGTGTAATTCATCCTCACCGTCATCCTTAGAACTGTATCTACAATCAGTCTTTTGGCCTGTAGTAAATACTGAAGGAAAGAAAACATTTGGAAGCAGGTTGCTTTGCCATGCAGCTCCAGAGTCCTAATGACAGTTTGAGAGTAGTCTGCAAAATATCCAGGTGTAAAACTGGCAAGATTTGGTCCCTCCCTTCCATCAGCACAATGTAGCTTCTGTTGATCCATATTGTTCATTGTGCTTCCTGGTCACTTAGCCTCCACACTGGGTATAGGGCTGCGATATTGGCACAGAGACCGTGAAACTATGCTGGCTCTTGCAATGAAGTCTTACATGTTTGTATCTTGATATTAAGGTTGCAGAATTAGTCAGCTGTGGTGGGTGTGAAACTCCTGCGTTTGCACTGTAGACAATGGAAAGACTCCAGTGGTAGCTGGCACCTGCCTAAGGGAGGAAGAAACTGCTCCATTACTGGCACCTGGGTGAGGACAGGCCATTCTGTCACCCTCAGGGAACGATCATGAGACACAAGAGAAACTGAAAGAAGTGCTAGATGACGTACACTCATGCCTGCACTTCCATCATTCAGATCTTGATTGTACTCACAGTTTGGGAGGGCTTCATTTTCCCATTTCTTCCAGCCCCTTTTCAGTCCTGGCAATCAGTAACTAATACCAAGTGAGTGCCTGCTTGACTTTCTGCACCTGCATCCCATATCAGTGCACAGCCTGCATGACCTGAAGTAGCACCCATGAAGTAGGTGATGTTCATGGAACAGGTACAGCCCATTAAACTCTGCAGTAAATCTTACTGTGGGAGTTCAGAAGTCTCTTAGCTTGCCCCATCAGTATGATGTTCATTCATTCTAACTTCCATCTTGGTGCAACTGCCCTCTTTTTCCTGTCCTCTGTTCACTGTATATTAAAGTTCTTGCCTGGGTAGACGCCCACCTACAAGAAGGGCCAGAAGCAGGATCCAGGGAACTACAGGCCTGTCAGTCTGACCTCGGTGCCGGGGAAGGTTACGGAGCAATTCATCTTGAGTGCCATCACATGGCACACACAGGACAACCCGGTGATGAGGCCCAGTCAGCATAGGTTTATGAAAGGCAGGTCCTGCTTGACCAACCTGATCTCCTTCTATGACCAGGTGACCCGCCTAGTGGATGAGGGAAAGGCTGAGGGTGTGGTCTACCTAGTAGTAAAGCCTTTGACACCATTTCCCACAGCATTCTCCTGGAGAAACTGGCTGCTCATGGCTTGGACGGGCATAGTCTTCATCAGGTAAAAAACTGGCTGGATGCCTGGGCCCAAAGAGTTGTGATGAATGGAGTTAAATCCAGCTGGTGGCCAGTCACGAGCGGTGTTCCCCAGAGATAAGTATTGGGGCCAGTTCTGTTTAATAACTTTGTCAATGATTTGAGCAAGGGGATCAAGTGTGCCCTCAGTAAGTTTGCACTAAGACAACACCAAGTTGGGCAGGAGTGTTGATCTGCTCGAGGGTAGGAAGGCTCTGCAGAGGGACCTGGACAGGCTGGATTGATGGGCCAAGGCCAATTGTATGAGGTTCAACAAGGCCAAGTGCTGGGTCCTGCACTTGGGTCACAACAACCCCATGCAGCGCTACAGGCTTGGGGAAGAGTGGCTGGAAGGCTGCCTGGCAGAAAAGGACCTGGCAGTGTGCCCAGGCGGCCAAGAAGGCCAATGGCATCCTGGCCTGTATCAGAAATAGTGTGGCCAGCAGGAGTAGGGAAGTGATCGTGCCCCTGTACTCGGCCCTGGTGAGGCTGCACCTCGAATACTGTGTTCAGTTTTGGGCCCCTCACTACAAGAAGGACGTCGAGGTGTTGGAGCGTGTCCAGAGAAGGGCAACAAAGCTGGTGAAGGGTCTAGAGCACAAGTCTTATGAGGAGCGGCTGAGGGAACTGGGGTTGTTTAGTCTGGAGAAAAGGAGGCTGAGGGGAGACCTCATCACTCTCTACAACTACCTGAAAGGAGGTTGTGGCGAGGTGGGTGTCAGTCTCTTCTCCCAAGTAACTAGCGATAGGACAAGAGGAAACAGCCTCAAGTTGCACCAGGGGAGGTTTAGGTTGGATATTAGGAAAAATTTCTTCACCGAAAGGGTTGTTAAGCATTGGAGCAGGCTGCCCAGGGAAGTGGTTGAGTCGCCATCCCTGGAGGTATTTAAAAGACGTGTAGACGTGGCGCTTGGGGACATGGTTTAGTGGTGGACTTGGCAGTGTTAGGTTTATGGTTGAACTTGATGATCTTAAAGGTCTTTTCCAACCTAAATAATTCTATGATTCTACGATTCTATGAAAACACCTGTCTGCTTTTACTCATGCCATATATCCAAATGTCAAAATTAAATAAAGGTTTTCCCTGGTCTTGTCTGGAATCAAGGTAAAGCCTGAGTGTGTTTCACACAAAACAGTTTCCCTGCTGTCTCAGTTTACCAAGGTATACGCTCCATGTGTTTGAGAGGTGCTTTCCTACCTATAGTATGAAGGGGAGTGAGGTCATATCAGGAGGTCGGATTTACTTGGTAGTCTTTCTGTGCTTGTGCCGTATTGCACATCTGAGTTTGATTTAGTTTGTGAACTCTGCTGTTACTTATCCAGTTTCCCTTTCCCTGATTTTCCCCCATCTCATAAAGCAAGTATAACTAATGTGAATTGTAAACCTTGCATTTTCTGCTGCTTTTGCTTTGTTTAGCAATGCCTTTACTCTTGGATAGAGAATGATCCAAGTCTCTGGGAATTTTCTTGCTCATTTCTATAAGACTGCATAAAGTTTTCTTTGGTTTGATTAAAAGAGAAAAGAAATTTCACCTTAAGACAAACTTAATTGAAGTTTAAGCCTGATAAGAAAAAGATTTGAAATTTTGTTTCCTTATTTTGTACGATTTTTTTCTTGTAAAGTCCAAGAAAATTCTTCTTGGCCAGAATGTATTTCACATACCCCAGTGGTTCTGTAGCACTTTGCTCTGCAGTGTGGCCATCTCAGCCAGGCTTTAGAGCATTGCCATTACTAAGCTAGAAATGTTTCCATCCTGAATGCTTTGTCTGCATCATCCTTGCCATACTATTTCATCATACACCCCTGGTTTTGTTCTATCCATAATTTTTATCTGGGTCATTTTTCTTTTTGCAGGTAGGTGCCAGAGTTTGACTGTTATATGCTTCATAAATATGTTCTTTTTTTCCCTGTACTGCATAGCTCCAGTCTTGCAGCTGATGTAGGGGTGTGATCAAGCAGGGATCTGTACAGTGAAAAAGTTCTTCATGGTATCAGTTGTGGGATCAAACCATAGATTTTGAATTGTCAAGTACAGGTGTGTCGCACTAAGAAGTTATATCCTGTCCTGTTATTCAAACATTCATGTGTTTGAATTCAGAACAATGGAAAGCTGGAATATTTTGGCTGAATTGCCTTCAAGTTGGTTACAGGTGCAAGATCTGCTCTGTGTTTCCTTACATCAGGAAATTGCATGTCTTTCTTTTCTAGATTTGAACGTATTCATACAAAGAAAGGGAACTACAGTAAGTCACTAGTTTCAAACCAGGAAGAGGTAGATGATTTAGCAACCTTGGAGGTACTGGATGAGGTAAGAACCTCCTTTTTCATGTTTTCCTGAAGAGGACTAATCACATATTAAAACACAATGGTGTGCTGTTGATTTTCAAGTTCAACTATATTGTCACAATTCAATTGTGTAAGTGTACAATGGCATTTTACCAGTTTCTGCCAAATATTTTAGATGAGATTTGCTGTGTCAGAAATGGTTCCAACTCAAAGCTAAAACACCCTCTGCAGTTACAGCCTTAGACTGAGCAGTATCGTAGCACCATTTGCTTAACAGGATTTATATCACTGGATTTTATTACAGCTAAATTTCTAGTTTGCAATGATGTGTTAACCTGAAATTGGTCCTGGTCCAAGAACAAGCACCTTCTCCCCTGTTGCTTGGACATCTAGAGTTGTCTTAAACTGGCTTACCATACTCTTCTAGGCTGGGTTCTCACTGACTTACTTTGGTGTGGAGATGCATTGAGATCAATTTATGTCAGCTGAGGCTCTGACCTGTCAATGTCTTCTGGTGAACTTTTGACAAAATTACTGATACAAATCTCACTGGTTTGTCAAAGTTTGAAAATGAGTCCACTAGGAGCAGGGGAACATGCATAAGGGAGGAGGGAAGTCTGTTGTGTTTATGCTTTAAGCTTCAAAACCAGAAAGAAGAATCAGGCCACAGCACATTATCTGCAGGTCTTAGAGGCCATCAGTATTTGTAAACAAACTGTCATTCTTCCTCTACCAGGCTGACCATAGACTATAATTCACATTCTCTTATCTGTAAAACTTCTCTGGTATATTGTATCTTTGTCAGTACAGAATACTCAGTGTGGCTCTTGAGCTGGTAAACTACATAATGCTAACAGCCCACAGAACATCTTCCATCATCCAAGAGCTTGGTTTAGTAGCTTAATCTTTAAGTTATTTAAGTTAGTTAATACTAACTGAGCTAATCCAGACTTCATCTACTGCACAAAGCTCATATTTAAGCATTTTTTAAATATTGGCAATAGCCATATGCTAGCAAGACTGGTTTTTATCTTTCGCCATGAAGCATATAAACAATCTGAGCTAAAGAGAAGAAACACAAAAAACCAGACTAGCCGGAAGTATATCCTGTCTCCTCAGAGGTGGACCATTCTCAGGAAAGTCATCAGAAAGCCTCCATCTAAAGGCATCATTTGACTATGTGATATTGTACTAAATCCAATCCAGTTTAAAACCTCTTTCACATATGAATGGCAGCTTCTCAGAACTGTCTCCTTTCTTCCATTCAAACTTTTCCTCCAGTTTAGATAGCCCCATCAGAAAAGCAAAACAAAAGACCTATCGGTGCAAGAAATAATTTCAAAAAGGGCAGAAGTTCCCCTAAAAAATTCTGTTAGTGTGAATCTGGTTATGGCCAAAAGCAAGGTAGTGTTCAAAACCGAAAAGGGAAGAGTTTATCAAGGCAATGGAAAACCAAGGTTTTCTCCTCATGTTTTCTTGTGAAGGAAATGTAACTTCTTCAGCTGTTGAGAATTCAGGTTTTAAGTGCATTAACCAGAACACGGTGCACAACACTCTGAATAGATGGATGTGGAGGGAAAGCAATTCCTTCTGTAGTCCTCTGCTGCCAGTCATTCTGTTCCAGTGGGAATAGGGCCTAAATATTTTCACATGTACCTCAGAATAGTCTCAAGGCTGGTTTGAATTTCTTCACCCAGCTCTATGTCCTGTTTTGATTGGAAACCTAACCAGGCACTTTACATACTCAGCTCTGTATGCAGAAGAAGCTGAGGGAAATTATGTCAAGAAATTGGGTATGCCATTAATGGGCTCTTCTTTTTTCTTGGTTCAGGGAGAACTGGCTCTGCAGCAGCAAAGAACAATCACAGGAGAGACTGGTTGTTAATATAGAAAGATGCCTGATTGTTTACATTAACAGGATCCAAACAGTTGAAGATCTGTGTCTTATCATAACTGAGAGTAATGTTAGGGCAGCTATAATGGCAGTTATGAATTCAAGCATATGGCTCTTGCTTGATGACTTACATGAAGCTGTAGTGTTAGAAATGAAGACAGGACTGTCTCATGGAAACCTTTGATTAATTGAATTAAAGCAGTACTTATTAACTCATTTTTCTACAGCCACCTGGGGATCTGTAAGTATATATTGTTCAAAGTGAGTTTGGACACAAGAAATTAGGAATGCCAGTGTGTTTGAAAGTGTTACTCACTTTTGATCATGATCAGTTGTATTCCTGACTATTAATACCTTCCCTCTCTATCCTCACTCATTGTAACCATATAAATATTTTATACATTTTCCTAATATTCTTTTTTTCCCCATGTGACTCAATGTTCCTATTCTTTCTCCATCAGAATACAGTAACAGAGCAGTTGCAGAAGGGTTACGCCAAAGATCAGATCTACACATATGTTGGGGACATTCTCATCGCTGTCAATCCATTTCGGAACATAGATATTTATTCTTCACAGGTGTGAAAATCTAGGTTTGGTTCTTTAAACTAGCGCTGATTTCCATTAAAATATGAATATTTGTGTTAAGTATAAAGTAAGACCATTCTTGAGATTTACTTCAGTTCACTCTGAAAAACAGAATTACCAGTATGCTTGTCCCTTCAAGTGCATGTTGACACACATCCTTATCATGTGCTGAATTTCAGCACAGAAATGAGAAACTCCAAAAAATTTAATTTCCGATATCTTTATGTCTATAGCGTAGATCATGTCTATATCATGTCTGAAGTGCAAACAGCTATATCTGAGCAAGTCATCCATTTTAATCAATGGATAGAAATAGGATTTTTGAGGTTATTGTTCTTCTAGTGACTTTCAACATTCATTCTAGGATGAGATGAATCGTGCTAAACTTCATGAGATTTCTTGACTAGAACCCCACAGAGTATAAAGGCTCTAGCTGCCCATAGCAGCTAGTTCAGAAGTATTATCTGTACAGATAAGTGCATTTATTCAGGTGAATCTTACCCCTTTTTGTGGGAGGGAGCATTCCTTCTCCTCCACTTCCCATGGAGAATTTCTGTGAATGGCTGGAGGTAGGAGCTGGGTGCATTTTCTCCCAAGAGAGCTGGGGAAGCCATAGCTATTTAATTGATCAGACAGTTCACAAAGCAACCCTGTAAAGTTTTAGCTTTTGTGAATTTGCCTCCCCATTGTACAAAAGGGAACAGATATGAAAGTCTGGTCATACAATAATTTGGCATTATTAATTACCAGATACTACAGGTACAGAAAAGATCTTAAGTTTTGACATCAATATCATGCAGAAATACTAAGAGGATGTGAAGTACAAATAAAATGAAATTATAAGTTGGTCCTTGATGTCTGGCAACATTAAATTTTCTTCTAATAATTTGAGTTTCATAGCATAATCAGGGCTGACATCATACAAAATTGTGCTTCATCATTTTTAGCAGTTCTTATAGTACTAAGTACATACAGATTCATAATGTAGGGAGCGCAGTGACAGCTCACTCAGAAAACACCACTGCTGGTAACCTAAGCATGCTGTACACTAATCTGAAAATAAAACTAAATTCTGATTAAAAAAAAGTTGTTAAGGGACATTGATAATGTTTTCATTTTTCTTATGCTTAGCATTCCAAACTGTATATTGGAGCCAAACGGACTGCCAACCCTCCTCATATTTTTGCTGTTGCTGACATAGGTTATCAGTCCATGGTGACATACAACTCCGATCAGGTAAAGATGAGGTGTCTTAATTATATCCTTTGCTAGGCTGAGAGATATGTAATGAGCTCAGAGTCACGCTCTTGTTCTCTGCAGTGTATCGTTATTTCTGGAGAAAGTGGAGCTGGCAAGACGCAAAGTGCCCATCTTCTGGTTCAGCAGCTCACTGTGCTGGGCAAGGTATGTTTCAAAGGGGATGCCTCCGTCAGGCTTTGCTATCTTAGGCCTAATTGACTGAACCTATGGACAGGGCATTGGTAGCGGGGGCAAGACTGTAACACATTTTCCAAAGAACTTCTGTAAGATCAGATTGGAACATGATGCTGACCTATCTACCCTTCCTCCCTCCTGAAATAGGGTCACTTGAAAATATTTTGGGGATTCCACAAGGAAGTACCCACTGCAGTGAGGGCTGTGAGTTAGTCTGTCCCTTGTTGAACTGAGTGTCTTCAAATCACCCAAACTGTACTAAATAAAATACTCTTCTAGCTTTTCACCTCCTTCCACAACCAGATTGCTGTCAGTGGGACACGGTCATTCTGGGAAGTGACCACCATAATTGTCTAAATAAAATGCCATTTTTGCATGTCCCAGGTGAGACAGAAGCAAACTGATCTGTTGGTATGGTGCAGCGCAGCAGTAAGCACATGCTAACAAGGATCCTAAAAGCAGGCTGGCCATCTCAGAGTGCTGGACCACAGAAATCGATTAGTTCTGGTGTTGTCATTATCATTTTGTGTGTTACCTCTTCCAGACAGCCGTTAGTTCTGTAGATTGCTATATTCTGACAGGTTTCATGATATGTACATGCCGTTCTTTCCATATGATTCACATGGGAATGGCTGCCCTGGTGATGTCACACTTCACAATACCAACTAGAAGAGGAAAGAAACACTTAAGAATGAATGTATTTGAATGATTACTGATAATTTTAAGCAATATCTTTTTCATATCCAGGCTAATAACAGGACTCTACAGGAGAAGATCCTCCAGGTGAATAACCTTGTAGAAGCATTTGGGAATGCAGGCACTATCATCAATGATAACTCGAGCAGATTTGGAAAATATTTGGAAATGAAATTTACTTGTGGTGGCACTGTAGTAGGAGCTCAGATTTCAGAGTATCTCCTTGAAAAATCCAGAGTTGTCCACCAGGCAGTGTAAGTATAAAAATTATATTTGATCTAATTTGGGGGTTACAGAGTAGGCCTACAATGCAGGAAATTATCTTGGATCAAAATATGAAGATGAATAAGGTACTGGGATTTTTTCTTATAAATGATCTATGAATAGCTTATAAATCTGTAAGCGCGCTGAAAGCTACTCCTGATTTTTTTTTTCATTGCCTCCTAGGTTATTTAAACAAATCTCATAAAAATGTATATGTATGTGATATATAAAGTGTATCAGAATGTGTAAAGAATAAAAAACTTTCTAATAGTTCAGTTATAAATTTCTTCGTGGAATTTTGAAGCATTGTGTTAAGTATATCACTTGGATTTAATTCCTCTACATTTCCTCTAGTATTATAGCTTGTTTGTTTGTTTGCAAAGTGCTCATTTTCCATTTTGGAGCTTCTAGTAGGATTTGGTTATAAAGGGTTATGGACCAAATGCAGAACAGGTCCACCTCTGTCATATGTGTATCTCATAATATAAAATGACGGAAAAATTAAATGGCATTTCCAATTAATTTAAATTATTGACATGTATTTTCTATCCTAACGTATAGCACATCCAGATAAAAAATGTTTTGGAAGCTCTATTTCTGCCATAATAACAATAGGATAAACAGAGTTTGAGACGAGAAATGTTGTCGCTGGTATAAGTTTTTCCCCTTGCTGATCTCTTACTCATTTTTACTCTTTTTGTAGTTCTGCATGACCTTGTTGCCTGTTGTAGATTTGTGAGATGAAGAACATCTAAGTATCACTTGGAATGTTTCAATAAACAATTTAAAGTTAGAGGCAATTTTATGAAATGGTGTTTTTTTCCCCAGTTGAACATAAGCACAGAACCTGTTTTTTCAGAATAAAATCAGCTTTTTCCTTAAAATGCTACTTTTTTCATAACTTTTCATGGGTCTGTTCTGTGGCTGTCAGTTTGTATTTATATTTAGCCACATGCTGAGGCAGGAAGTCGGCAAAGCATTTACGTGCCTCAAATGCTATTTAGGTAGGTGTTTAGATGTCCGAATTCACAAGAAAATGCCACCGATGTGTTTAGCCTGAGTCTCTGTGTGGCTGGTCCATGCAGCCATGCCAGGGCAGAGAACTGGCGTTCGGGTACCTGCATTGCAAGGGCAGTCTGTTCTGCTCTTCTGGGAGAACATGACTCCCAAACTCACATGGAGAGCTAGGAATTACTTTTTGCAGAAAACCAGTGACTGATTACACAGAAAATGGGAGACCCAAGTTCCAGACCCACTTCAAGCCAAGAGATTTTGAACCTACAGGTTCCCCTACCTTTCCAAGAGAATACACAAACCGTCAGGACACAGTGAGGTTTCAGAGAGCATGCAAAGCATGGCTATGCAACGTAGTGGTTAAGACACTCAGGGGGAAGGTAAGGGATCTGCTCCTACTCCTTAAATTGATCTTGTTTTCTACTACTGATTGTCCACAGTAAAATATGCAAACTAAGTTGGCACTGGACTCTGATCTAGGCACACCCATGCAGAGAGGAGTGCACTGGGCTCTGATCCTTTTTCACAGAAGCATGTAGTGGTGCTCCTGAGACACAGACCTCAGCTCATGCAGAAACCAGGGGTTTGAACACAATTCCTTTTTGCCATTTCATAGTGCCTGATTTGGCCATCTCAGGGTTCCGTGGTGGTTGCAAATTTCCACCTAAGCATCCAGTTCTTCCTCATAAGGTGCACAGGAGCCTTGGATGTGCAATGAACCTTCTGTTCTGAGTTTGCGCACCTAACTTTTAGGCAAAGCATGCCAAGTCATAAGGCCCTTTGCTGAATGTCTGCTTATGTGCTTTCTTGGTTCAAGGCTAAAGGACACAGCAAACATACTGGATTCAGTGAATCAGGAGTGTATAGCTCTCCCACGGTCAGAAGATTTTTTTAAAATAATTGGAGGTTAAGCAGCCAATTTAGTGCAGGTGGGTGAACAACATGCAAGATCTCACCCAGCATCTACCAATTACATCAAAGGCAGAGCAGCATTTTGCTGCTACTGAGCAGCTGCCCTGGCAGCTTCAGAATAAACACATAATGGCACAGAAAGGGTGTTCACTTCACAGGAACTTGTGTAATAAAGCTTCTTTCAGAGTCCTCTGTCAGTTTGCATGAGCCTTGCCTGTTATTAAAAGAACATTTAATAATAGCATGTATGTCATCAGTAAATGTAACATAGTTACATTACTAAACCAGTCTGTTGTTTCTGTTGTTTCAGAGGAGAGAAGAATTTCCATATTTTTTATTATATTTATGCTGGTCTGGCAGAAAAGAAAAAACTGGCACATTATAAACTGCCAGAATATAGACCTCCCAGGTAATGCAGTTTATTTTTACATAAACTGATTACTAAGAAATGCAGTGTTCTTGAATTCTCAACCTCATTTACATTCTAACTCTGTATCCATCAACTCTTTCAGATATCTGCAAAACGATCATTTCAGAATAGTGCAAGATTTCATGAACAATAGCTTTTATAAGTCTCAGTTTGAATTAATTGAACAGTGCTTCAAAGTCATAGGTTTTACGCTAGAGGTGAGTGCTGATAACCCTTTTTTTTCGTGAACTTTAATGGCTACCTTAATCAGGAAAACTTATATAAAGCTTTCAAATAATCTCCCTTGTTATTTTCTTCCTTTAGCAGTAGTGTGTTTATGTTTTAGGATATTGCATGGTCAGCTTACTGTTATATTACCACATTTAAATTTTTAAGGTTTCAAGGCATTGATAAACTAATAAAATGGTATTAGTCAATAAGACTTTGAAATGAGTGAACACAGCACAGCTGAGTAATTGGGAAAAAAGGCTTTTGCAAATTAAATGCATAGCAAATGATGTTGTAACTATTTATTAGCCTATAATTTTAGGCCTGTGAATATAAGCCTCATCTCTGTTTTAAGATGAAGTCCAGGGTGAGAGTTCTAAAAATTCATTGAGTTGATCTGAGTTTTGATGAACTCAATACATTTTCACAACTCCAGGGGTAAAGGTGAATGAAGTTTTTGCGTCCCTTTGGAGTGAATCTCATCACTAAACATTAACTGAACCCATTCTTTCTTTATGATCTCATATCATTGCTCTGCTGGCCATTAAAACCCTCTCCTCAGGCTGTCTTTGGTATAATTAAAATAAGAACAGGCCTCTGGATTTATCAAGGAGGATGCAAGGGAAGGAAACCCCATCCTGCACCCTAGTTCTCTTTTCTTAGGAGAAGTGGTACATCACAGCTGTAGTTTACCACTGACTTTATTTGTCACAAACAATAGTAGGAGTATGATCCGTATAGTATCTGTGAAATATAGCACTAGTGCTGCAGAATGGATGTGTGTTTTCATTTCTTTGACAAAACTGCATGTTGTAAGGAGCTTTTCACAGAAAATTACTCACTTCAGTTGAATATTTCAGGCTTCCCTCAATGTAAATATTTGAATAGCTAGCAGAACAGATTTATTCACCTATTCTGTTCCTCCATACTCATTTTGCATTAAGTCATAGTAGCAGTGGAGTTCACAGTCTCTTCCTCCTCTACATGCTTATTCACAACTGCACTTAGTAATATCACACCTGTGCTATCACATCCTTTCATGTCTGTATTTTTACCTTTCCAGAAGCAGCGTGGAAGGATATGCACAGTTCAGCACTGATAGCAGTTTTGTCACAGCACCAGAGACCTTGATAAGTCCTAATTTATGCCATGAAAAGCAGCGAGTCTGTTTTTGTTCGCGGTTCTTTTGTTCACTTGGACGGATGGAAACAATAATCCTGATCATCCAAAAGAGAAGACCTTCCTTACATATTGAAGATCCAGTTAGAACTAGGTCACTGGTCACATTGTGCAGTTCTAGCATGGATCTTCACTTATTATCTACCTGTAGAACCCCCACAGTTTCAGAAGCAGGTTGAGTACCACAGGCAATCTAACTGCGGTTACATGTGAGCCCCATCCATGTTAGCCTGTCTTACATTCTCCACAGGATGAATTAGCCTGTCTGAGGCTGTGTTTGCAAGAGTGAAGGAATAGAGAAGTCCTCTTCCCCCACTGAGGTTCTGATATAGGATACGTGTGCAGAAACAATTTATTTTCAGTGAGAAAAAGATACTGTAAGACAATGAGTTGCTTTTCTAAGTTCACTTCTTAGTAATGCAGCCTTAAGCTTTGACATTCATCCCAGTGCATAGAGGAGTTTCTATATAAGCATGTTCTGTGTTTTATTAGCAGAAAACCTTGGACAGAATATCTTCTCCACTCCAATTAAAACTGAGACCTAAACAAGGCTTTATTTCTTTGAAATTTGTTTTTAACTAACTGGCAGGCTTTAATAGTAACTACTGTCAGTACTCCCTGTCTTAAAATCACACTGTTTTATTTCAGGCTGCATGGCCAAATTAATAGGAAAGGACTGCCTGAGGTGGACAATAATCATGCTGTATGAGACAGATCAAGCCAGATTTCAAACATACTGGAAAAGGGCACAAAAATGTCAGCAGCTATACATACTGTACAGCATAATGGCAGATGTTAAGCTATCCATTTCTTTGCATTTCATCTGTGTCCCTAAGCTTAAAATGAAAATGATTGCTTAAAACCTAGGTAAACTGTGTGCCAGTTATCCCGAGCATAATTTTTTAGAGTGAGCTTATCTAGTTTGTCCTGCTGTCACTGGAATAATTAATTTATTAATTGCTAGATTAACTTCTGAAAGTGTTGAAAACAAGATCAAGTTTTCTAGAGCAATTAAGGACTTTATCTGAGTAAATGATGCCTGACGTGGTACCAGCAAACTATTGAATATTAGGGATAAAATGCTGTGCAATTATGAAAAGTCCATTGTTATAAAATACCAATCAAATTTACAAAACTGCTTCTTATAAGACTACTATAAAACTTATAAAACTGCTATTTATAAAATACACTATTACTGCGTGCCTCAGAATATATCTTATCACAGATTCCTAGCTTAAAACCTAGTCTGCTTTACAGGAACACCTCAGCATTTCTGAGTAGAAAATACTCAGAGATGATCAAGTATACTGATAAACGTTCACAGTTCAGATGAAAATTCACAGTTCAAATCTAAGTCAAACCTGCAATGAAAACATTGTTTCATTAATTGCAAATATGATTTTGTCATATATAAGTACTTAAAATAATTTACTGAATCACTTCACTGTCCAGACTAATATTAGCCTTTTTTCAAGGCAGAATCCCCTTCAGAACCTACTAAATCATTTGAAATTTAAATATGTTCAAGTAAAGTCCATACTAAAGTGCTTTGGTGAGTACACAGTTCCTAACTGACATTTTGAAGGGTAAAGTGCTTTGCCAAATCAGATGTGAGGTCTCACTCTTCTCCCAGTGAAACTTTTTCTGATGACGTCGGTGGGAGCCATTGCAGACCTATTTTTTGGAGTACCTTTGCTTCCGTGATCCAAGAAACATAGATGCAGATTTTTTTATATTTTTGTTGATCTAGGTATCACATTTTTAGACACAGTGGTGCCTGCAGGCACAGTGAACAGTAGGTATAAATAACCTCTGAATTCTTTCTGTGTAAGCGGATTATGTTCACCACTGTTTTGTGCTTCTCCTACTCCATGTCAATCCTGTCCAGTCAAAAAGTATGGAAGAGAGATTAGGCTATAGGTTGTCTTGCCCTCTTTGGGCGTCTTACACTTGAAAGACTATGCTGAGTACAGAACAGGGAATAACTGCTAAGAACAGTATTCCTAAAAGTAGGGGGCAGGTGGCAGACAACAGGAAACAACACACACACGTGCCCATCACGCAAACCAAAGTGACAAATCTATCTGGCTGTTAAGTATTGCATCTTTTTTAATATACTTTTCAGGAACTTGGAAGTGTGTACAGTGTCCTGGCTGCCATTTTAAATGTGGGTAACATTGAATTTTCTGCAGTGGTATCTGAACATATGATTGACAAGAGCAACATTTCCAATCCAGTAGCCCTTGAGAATTGTGAGTATTTTTTCTTGATTTAAGACTGTTTTCCTTTAGTGTTTTGATAGCGAATTTCTTTTATTGCAAGAGAGTTATCAATGAAAACTGTATTCACATGGAAATTTTGCAAGAGTAATTAAATGCTGAAGATAGATTAATTCCAAGCCCACCTGAATTCAAATGCAAAAAGAAAAAATCTTCCATGTTATGTGCCTTATTTGACTAACCAGGTCACTGACATTCAGGAAACATGACTAATACTGCAGATGCCTGAAAAGAAAATCTTTGGAATTTTTCCAAGGTTATTTGAACATTTGATGGAGGACCTCATTAACACATTGAATAGTTTTTTCCCAGTTTCTTTCTCAGATGCTCATTACTTGTTCCCCACATGTGCCTGTTGAAATATGGCTCACTAATTCTTTGGAAGGGATACCTTACATTACAGGCTGCCAGGAGGCAGAGGAGGGAAAGGGGCAAAGATTCTCAAGAAAGTTGCTGCTCTTTCTCAGTAATTACAGGTGGGGAGATAATGAAGTCTTCATGCTATGTTCTTACACGTTTTCCTGCCGTAGATAGAAAAATATTGTGGAACTGGGAAAGAAGCACCTCTTTTTTGGAGCAAAAGGAGGACAGCAGTGGCTTATATGGATGGATTATAATTGAGAGGGATATTCACACCTCACAACTTACATACTCCTGACATAGTCACCTAGATTCCCTAGCATTTCTCTGTAGACAGTTTGGAGAAAGAGCCTCCTTGATAAAGCAATTTAGAACCTAAAGGCCTCTGCTTTGAATCACTTACTCATTGACTGCAGTGGAAGCTAGGAAGGTTGGTGACTAAATTAGATACTGACAGTTGTTTGGTGTGAACACCCTCATTAGTCATAGTTCAAGACTTTGATTTGGCCCTTATTCATAATACGTTGCACTTGCAGCTTTGATTGCAAAAATGCATATTTTTCCTTCCAAAATCTGCCTCTGAGCTATGCCTGTGACCTTCCTTCCTAGGTGCGTCCTTGCTGTGTATTCAGGCAGATGAGCTGCAAGAGGCCCTCACCTCTCACTGTGTAGTGACTCGAGGAGAAACAATTATTCGTCCCAACACTGTGGAAAAAGCCACTGATGTCAGAGACGCCATGGCCAAAGCACTGTATGGGCGCCTCTTTAGCTGGATAGTCAATCGCATCAACACTTTACTCAAACCTGACAAACATTTAAGGTAAAAGAAGCTTTTCCAGAATAAAGAGAGATTTTCTGTAGGAATAATATCATCTACGCTACAGCATTTAGTGTTCTCACCTACTTTTTCTCTGCTACCTTTTTGTTTATGACACCATCATGTTAAAAAAAGAAGGTTTTATCCTGTTCATAGTATGCAGTGAAAATACAGTATATATGGATAGCACAGGCGTCTGCTGTTTTCCTGTTTGACCTTTACTCATTTAACCCTTTGTAAATTGCATACTGACTACTTTTTCCTTTATACTTTTTCAGGGTCAACTTTTGACAATCATCTGTTGGTTGCATAGGTTAAATTCTGCTCTTATTTGCACTGATGCTATTGCTTCTGTTGCTGCTGTTATGAGTGTGGTTTCATATATATGTGAGAGTAGTTTCCGAACACATTTACTGAGGTTAATGTCCACCCTGCCGTTACAAGGTGACATTTTAAACACAGAGATAAGAAAGATATTGGGAATGAGGATATAACACATTTTGCAAATTAATCGAAGAAGAAATAATGTGGCTTGCATTGTAGATCCTACAGGTCAGGGCCCACTGTGGCTGATAATAGCAGTGAAAAGGGGCAAACTGATAACTACCTGAAGAGGAATATCAATAATAAATAGCTTTGGTTTGCAAATCTAGATTTTCTGGATTTTTTTTTTAAACATCAGAGGAAAGCCAAGGCTGCTATCCTAAAGTTTGTCTAAACTTTCAAATATTTGTTTACAGCAGAGCAGTAATAAACAGAACTTTAATCAGTAAGTAATAGGATAAAATTCATGATAGATGGGGCAGCACTGCTAGCCTGTGTGCCTCTCTCACATGCCTGTTACAGAGCCCTTTTCAAATTGAATACTTATTATGCTGGTGAGGAGGGAGAAAGTTCGACCTGAAATGTTCAGAAGTCTGCTTTGGTTTTGTGGTAGTAATATAATTTGTATTTGCTATTGTTATGTAATTAGCTCTGAGAAGGAACGGGGCAGACAAATTTCAGCAGTTTATTCACCAAAAATGTAATTTCCAGACAGATAAAATAGTCACCAAATTCAGGTCAAAATCAACAAATACCTTTGATCCCTCCACAATGAAACACTTCCATTTTTGAGATGGACTTCACAAAGAGGTTCGAGTGCTATTCATGAGGCCGTTTCTTCATACCCGATTTCCTAAACTTTTTATTAAAAAAAAAAATTGGTTACAGATAGCCCCTCAAAGGGGTTTTATAGATAGAATGTGATTTATTTTTTTTAATTTAGCTAGGAAAAGACACTAATGTCAACTTCAGTTTGATATAAAATTATATCCTCTTAATTTTTTGTTTCAGCAAATAAATACAAATATTAGAGCTTTTTTCCAGTTGAAGAAATGACCACGTATCTCTCAGAATGCCTTAGCTAAAACTTCAGACTGAAGTTTTTACTAGTAGTACTTCTCTGGAACTTAATAGGTAATTTAAATTCATACCACACTCCAGTATTAAAGTAGTTATTTAGATGCATAAAAGGTCTAGCTACTCATTCTTTTGTCTTTCATGTTAAAATAAGCAGTTTTAATTGTTGTGAATATTTAATATGAAGAAATAATATTTAATGACAGCAATCTAATTTCAAGATGCTGGTGGGTAAAGCCTGTTTTATTACAAGAGAAACAAAAAGAACTGCATGCTGTTTCTGTACTGTGGTCAGCTTTTAGCAAATATTAGTTTAAAAATAAAATTGTAAATCCTCTTTACGCTTACCAATTGACTTGGTCATTATGTGATTCAGTGTATCTATCTGACCTGCAAATACAGTCATCTTTGAATTGATGTGCATTTATTGTATTGCATACAAAAATTGATTGTTATTTTAAGAGATATCTGGTTTAGCAAAAATTATCCTGTTTAACTGGCATACAGATTTGGCCCATTATTTCCTTTTGTGAAATAATAATGAAGTTAGTCCATGTAAAATAAAGATACAACAATAGAAAGTTTATTTAATCTTTGCAGTGGAAATGATGATGGTTTGAACATTGGAATTCTTGATATCTTTGGCTTTGAGAATTTCAAAAAAAATTCTTTTGAACAACTCTGTATCAACATTGCCAATGAACAAATTCAGTTCTACTTCAATCAACACGTTTTTGCCTGGGAACAGGTATGAGTTGAATATTTTAATAAAGCTTTAATATTGCTGAACATATAAAACCTTGTCTCAAGGAACTACATTGTTCCTTCTCCATAATAGGTTGTAAATTGCAGATTATAACAAATGTTTTCTGAGTATGTATTCTGTGAAGCAGTGCTTGCTATTTGCAAGTAAAATGCCTACATAAAATGCATTAAACTTGAAATTTACAGTATCTAAGCAACATAACACACTGATAATTGGTTTGATGCAAATGCAATGCTGTTTTCTTGAGGAATAACCTGAGTGATGTAATGTATGATTCTACAATAAAAAAATAAATGAGTAACATAATTTTTAAAGTGCAGTGTTCATAATAGCTTACTCATAAGTTTAATGAACACTGAAATTCCATTATTAAAAACTGAAAGTCTCGCAATTATTTTGTTCTTATTCAGGAACTAGATCATCTAAGCTAAATAATGATGGATTTAATCTAAATAATTTGATGTAAAACAGAGCAAAGGAATATACTTGTAATTATAAAAGTTTATGAAATTGAAGAGGAGAGTGAAAAACCTCAAAAAAGATCATCTCAAATTTGTAAATAATTCCATGAGAATTAAATTAACCATCTTTAAATCATTATTCAATATTGTTATTTGAAGAAATAACATGTCCAGGGAAAAAATATGAATCTTGCTGAAAATAGAAATATTCCAGAATTCTGCATGAGCAGAACAGTCAATATTCAAATTTTAGGTGAAATAATACTTTCTCTGTTTTATTGAAATTATTGGAGTTTATGATACATAGATGAAAATCCTCCTGAATACTAATTTTAATTATTAGTAGAAGAAGAGTATTTTGTCAGTGTTAATCACTGCTTGTTTTAAGGATGAGACACATACAAGTTTGGAATGTGTCTATGTATGTAGGTGTGTACATGCATGTGTCAGAATAGAGGTGTATATATCTGTGTAAAATGGCAGGTTTTTTTATATGGATCAATGTTTTGTCCTGTTTCTGATTATTTCAGGAAATGCTGTCTGGCAGTCTTAGACCTTCTAGTTGTTTTTATAGATTTATGTGGGAGATTCTCAGTCACAAGTATTTCCTTGCCTTTAATACCATCTAAAAGTCAGAGAGAAATTGGCCTGAACTACTATAATTCCTTAGGCATCTTCTTTCCAAAGTGCATAAATTCACACAAAAAGAACACTTGGGTACTGCTGTTTCTAACAGCTGGAAGATGGAAATAGCACAGACTGCAGCACCATTATTTATTCCTGTCAAATCCAGGCACTGACCAGGTCCCACGGACTTGCATACGTCCACTTTGCTCAAATGTTCTCTAACTTGATCCTCCCCCACCGAGGGTAAGTCTTCCTTGCTCCAGACTTTCCCTCTGGTCTCAGGGACCTGGGATTATCAGTCAAGGCCTTCTTCAAGGCATTGAGTATCTCAGTCTTTTCCATGTCATCCACGCCCGCTCAGCAGCAGGCCCACATTTTCCCTAGTTGCCTTTTTGCTGCTGTTGGCTTTCCTAACCCTTGGCTTTCCTAACCCTATCCCTGTATACCCAAATATTGTCTTAATATTCCTTCTCTTTTTTGATTAGACTTGGGTCCTGTTCAGTGTAATCTGCCTTCACTTGTTTCTAGGTATCCTAATACAGAACATTTTGGCCAGACCTATATTAATATAAAGGTTTGTGGTGTTACCATCTAGTAGGAACAGTTTGCTCTCCTGCACATGCCCTGCTGCAGAGAGGGCTACTGAGCATATTAGGGAAGAAATGAATTGATTTTGACAAGATACAGTTTACCCATTTCTCCTTGTAGGAAATTAGTATGACAATTACAGACCTTATGGAAGGGGAAGGTGATCTTTATTTACAGAATCTCTAAGTATGTCAATTTTACCCACTCCCACTCATTCTCTCATAGATTTCATTGACTCACACCCACGTAGAAAGCACCAGGATGTGTGTGTTCAAGTGGTCTGGCCAGGATCATTTGTGAGCGACACAGAGAATAAGGGACACGAGCTAGCAAGTCTTCATCATGTCTCTTAGGTTGTTCTTGCTGAAATAGTTTTTGGACAGATCTTTTACACCCTTTAGCAATCATCAGTTGTTATGGAGTGGTTCTTTGCCTCAGAACCTTATTTACTTCAGCCCCTGTAATCTTTAGGCAAGGTCATTATCTGGTTTTGATTGTTTGGAATATATACATCTTTATGCAAACAGTCTGTTTCTTTGGTGGGCTCGTAGGAAAAGGAAAGGCATATGTGATGTGCTGTAACCTTGCAGTCGTCCTCCTGTTGTCAGATTTAGACTCTCCTGTGTTAACACCAGTAATGTACTTTAATTGTAAATACAGGCCCTCCCTGCAGACAAATAAGAGAAAGCTATTTGCAGGAAAATTTAAAATACAATTACTAAATTTTCTATATATGGAAAAAAAGGAAATATTTTCAAAATCATGTGACTGAAATTGTTCTTGTTAATAATGCAAAGTATCACTTATGTAAAAGCCAAACAATAGGATGACCCCTGCCCTTTGCTGATGTGTCTGCCTGACTTTATACACATGTAAGGGTTTGTGTCTTTAATACTAAAAGACAGGAATTATGTTTAGGAGAAGGCTGATGCCAGCAATCACCAAGACCCTTGCATTGACTTTTCATTAGCCCAAGCTGACTGTCATGCTGGTGGAGGTACCCTGTTGCTGGGGACCCAGGCTAATATCTCTCCACAGCCCTGTGCAATGCCAGACAGACATGTCAGATTGCTCTGTGCTATCTCAGAAATCTCTAACATGACACTGCATTGCACCCAGTAGACCTACCCAAGGAAGACTGCAGAATTTCATTTCTTTCACACTTCCCTCAAGAGAAGTAAAACTTATAGGTACATTATTTCTTCATTTCTTTCCCTGTTTTGCCCTGTTCCATTCCATACCACATGCAATTAGATGAAATCTGACATATCTAGTGGGAAGTCAAGGCCTAAATCAGTTGATTATAGTCTAGTTCTCAATTCACCCATGTCAACCTAATAAGTAGCGATTATATAACTAAGGAAGGTGAATCATTTTTTGGCAACTTGAGCAATGAAGCCAAATAGTAAATGAACTCATAAGGCTGAATTGTACTTTCAGTGTTGCAGGTGACATGTTTTTAGCATTGTCAGAGGTTTCTTTTCTGTATCTGAATCTGAAAAGCATTCACAGTTTTGCTTTCCTCGGAAGTGTGGCCTACAAAAATATGGCCTCAGAAATTATAGGAATAGTAGGAAGGAACAGTGGTACTATCACCATCCGAGGCTCAGGATGTCTGCTAGAGCAGTGTCTGCGTGCCAACATGGAGAACTCAAGTCAAAATTAAGGGAATTTATTCTTTATTGTTGACTTAATGTTTGCATTTAAGAATAAAGGCTTTTAGGCCTGAATGCAGTCTCCTTTCCCTAATTTAACAGAAAGGCTGAAGTGGGAAGTATAGTTTAAGACAAAGACAGTTTAGATTCCCGATAGTCAGTGGAGACAAATAGTTACATCTCTGTCTCCACTGACTGGGGAGGAAATGTGGGCTCTCAGTCACTTCTTTTATGTGTCTATAGTTAATTGGAATGAATGCTGGCACAAGCTTTTTTTAGGTTAATATTAAGCAAAACACAACTTTTGCACCTTCAGTCCTGTCCTTCAAGGTGTTTCCTGTAAGGTACTGATGTAAGTTAATTCTGTGAGCTCCATGATCTGAAAGTAACATTGTCCAGCAAGACAACCTTCCCATTTCTTTCTTATTTGTGATTCTTCCATAAAAAGTCAAAAGTGTAATGTCAAATACCTAAAACATTTTGGAAAGTGGCAAGTTTACTGTCAGTTTTGCATTAAATATATGCAATGTTTATTTTACATTCTTACGACAATTTAATCTTCTACTTTAAGCTGGAAAAGGTTCATTCTGAGTAAGTCTCCGGTGTTCCCATTTAAACCAAAGTGTCATCATACCATGTTCTTGGCAAAATGCCATTACTTTTATTAAACATGAAGACCATTTTCCTAATGCATTTAATAATTCTTTTGTTATTAAGTGAAACCAGATTGCACAAGCTAATATTACCAAGTTTTGATCACAGAAAAGATACCATGCAATACTGAGATGAGATAGGAGCCCAAGTATTAGTGCAACTCAGTCATTCCCACCCATAGGAATACTTTCTAGTGGATTATGCTTTAGCATTTCAATGAGCAGCTGCTATTTTAAGGAGCTTTCTTGTCATAAAACATCATGGGGGATTACAGAATCCTGTAGCTGATTCAGCTTATTAACTCAAATAAGATCTATTTCATTACAGTTTTATGATGTGCATCGTTAAGGCTTTTATCCTTGCTGCTTGTATCCTAATAATATGGTTGAAGACCAGCATTGCATAAGAAAATGTATGCAAACGGTATCTTATTTCTGAGCCATCTGTCACAGTGGTGCCTGGGAGACTTGGTTATCAGCTGTGCTCCAGGAGCCCGTGGGAAGTGATGGAGTGAACTCCTTCCATATCCTACTGGGCAGACAGCAGCATTACCAAAACCGTCGGTGCTGACACTCACTCAGTTGTCGAGGTGCAGACACAAAAGACCGAATGGTCACATATTCTGCAGGCTTGGAGGTCAGGCCCTGCGCACGGGCCAGGCAGGGAGGGGAGCAGATGTTGCTGTTACGGTGTAGTAGTACAGCTATTACAGACCTCCTTTCAGTTTCAAGGACAACTCTTTTATCAGCTCTCTAAACCAGCCTCTCTCACAAGCATTTGAAGTTGGAAAAAGTTAATCATTAGATAGGTTGTCTGTGAGAGCTTGTTTGAGGATGTCTGAGTGTCACAGAAACACTCTTCTCTGATAGATTCATCCTGAGCAATCTCTTCCCTTTTCCCCCTTGATAAGGGTACTCTTGATAATCCTAAGCAGTAACAGCTGGTTTCATGAACGTAACATCTGTGTGTCAGTACAGCTGTAGCCCTCGGTTAAGCTGCCTCTACTCCGGTGTTATCTTTGGGAGATAACATGGACTCATTCCCTTCCTGCCACTAGCTCCTACAGGTGTATGATTAACTTCTTGCCTATATCAGTGATACATTTATTACTCTCCTTGTCTTGTCCTGCTACTCAGGTCACTGATTAAAATAAAAACCAAAACTCCACCTGTCCACTGCTCCGAGGGAGACATGAATGAAGTTAATGATGTTACATGTCTGAGATGAGGAGCCCTCATGGGGCTGTAGGAGAGATTCTTACTGCTTACACCCTTGTACAGGCATATAAACTGAGCCATAACCTATCCTTAGAGTGAAGAGTGTCCTGGGAAATTAGATCAATCTGGATACTGGAAGGGTTTAGGTATACATTCTGTCTTCCCTTTCAAATGGATCAGCAGATTTATTTATTTGGGCCTGTATTTCTGGGACAGCATTATTGATTTTATTTATTTTGCTGTTTCTCTCTGGCTTAGAGATTAAGAGGTATGAAGTCTAATAACATGTGCTTTTCTGTTGTATGTGGCAGTTAACTCCTTTTCGAAATGCTCAATATATTGCCGCCTTCACTCATTCAGACTCAAGTGAATGACACATAAGGAGAGGTCTTTCAGGGTTAGAGGTCTTTGAACTTGTTAATATTAGCCATCATTCATGTTTATGACACTCTTTTCACAATGAATTCAGGATAGCACAACTGTGATGTTAACACCATACATTAATACAACACTTTTATAAAGTCCTATCCTTTGGAAGAGGGATGATTTTTAAAGTAGATCAAAAGGCTTAATTATGTGTTTCATAGTATAGCCTGCACAGGACTGAAGGCTGCCCTGGTATATATGGGAGCACTGTGCAGTGGATAACTCCTATTGCATTACATAATGCAGGCGAAAATAATGCTATATTTATGCTTCTCTTGGTAAGTCTACGGCTGTCCTCTGCCTTGCTGAAGGATTAAAGAAAGTCATTCTTGTATTCTTCAGCTATAATTTAAGTTATTTTCAAGATAAAACCATCGCAACACACTGTGAACACAGCATTTATTATCAGGTTTTTCTCAGTCTGGTAGGAATCCAAAGATATTTGCAGTCTTCAGGAGAAAAAAAAAAACCCAACACACAAAAAACCTTGCCAGCTTTTCCATTGTTTTTTAATCTTGCTGAATACCTTTCCCTAGTTCCTTAAAAGGAGTGAAAATGTTGTAGAGGACAACCTGAGACAATTTATTTAATTTTTAGAAAGTACGTACACCATTCTTTCATTATTAGAACGTGTGTGCACCATTCTTCTCCACATAAGAAGTTTTCCAGGTGTTTGAGGAGGGGGATCAAACAAGTGAGGCCTCTGTAATCTGTAGTCATTTTTGTAAATCTTGGCCACTGTACCTCACATAGATCTGAGCAACAAATTGGGAATGTAAATGTAGCTCTAAATTATTAAGAAATATTTTCTACATTGCAGACCAGGGAAGTAAATAGACACTGAGGTCTCCATCTGCAAACACTATACTTTATCTTCTTCAACTCTGTTTCTTTAATTCTTGCATATTCCTGGAAAGCATCTTACTTTACCAAATATGCCATAGGCAGCACTTACATACCCAAAGGCAAATTAAAATCTATAGCCTGACAGTGTGATACATCCCAACTGACATTTGTTTCTGCAAAACTTTGATGTCTTGAGCCCCAGGGCATACTTTTTCAATGTAGTTTTGTGAATTATTTTCTGAAGTGGTTCTGTATACATAGACAAAACATGCCTTCTGTTGCTCGTTACAGAATGAATACCTATATGAAGGTGTTGATGCAAGAGTTATAGAGTATGAGGACAACAGGCCCCTCTTAGATATGTTCCTGCAGAAGCCAATGGGTTTATTGTCCCTTCTGGATGAGGAAAGTCGATTCCCACAAGCAACAGATCAGACACTTGTAGGTAAGTATATGGTTTATTTCACAGTTTTGCAGGATGTCTCCCTGTTAGATTTCTGTTTGGCGTGTCCAGATTAGGCTATATGCTAGTTATGTTTTTAGTGAGCCCCCATTGCAGTGTCACAGTATGTTAGTGGGAGGCATGCATGCAGGGATGGATGTGTTTTTGAAGTTGTGACAGAGAAACATCAAGAGTACAAATGAATCTAAGCTGCTGATCCAGGTTTTGAATTCTCCTGCCTTCAGGAATTTTTAGCTGCAGGGCTTGAAAGATAAAGATCAAACTGAGTTAAAACTCTAGGTTCATATGCCAAGAACACTGTTTTCAAAGTTGAGTCATGTTCAGTTCTGAGATTTTTGATGAGCCGTATCTGAACAAGAATTTTAGTACTTTTTAAGGGTATTGGCTGCAAACCTGCCTCAGTGCCTTTCAGCAAATTATGCTTCCTTTTTTTTTCTATTCGGAAATTAAAATTAAAACACCTAAATATGTTGTAAATCGGATCCTGAATATTTCAGTGCTGCTAAGTAGTTGCAGTTACAGTTGATTTAGTTATTTCAGTGGGGTTTCTGTGCAGATAAATCCTTGTTTTACTCATTTTCGAATGTGCAGAGTGTCAGATGAGAGTTTTAACCAACACCCAATCACAAAACCTAATAACATCCAGTAACGATGCCCATGCTAAAGCAATTATATGAGCTTGTTGTCTTACTATCCTTATACTTTTTAGTTTACACTACAGAGGCCTCAATCAAGTGGTAAGTGTTTCCTCACAATTCCCCAAGGAATCCTTAGGAAGGATTACTACATTGTTTCCTATATGAAGATCAAAAGCTTAGAAAGGCAAGCAATTTTCTGAGGTCACACAGAAAAAAATTGGTACAAAGTAACTGATCCAAAAGCTCCCATATTTGCTATCCAGTGCCTTTTGTTACAAGACCATTATGGTATCTTCGTCCTTAAAAACATCAGAGTCTGTTTTGTGCCTCTGCGTTGTCTGGCAAGTCAGGCAATATCCTTAGAGGAATACAGCTTCAGAAGACAATTATCGTACAGTAACTCCAGTAAGACAAGATATGTGTTTCCTTTCAGAAAAATTTGAAGATAATTTGAAGTCAAAATATTTTTGGAGACCCAAAAGAGTAGATCTAACCTTTGGGATTTATCATTATGCAGGAAAGGTAAGAGACCTAATGATATTAGTTGGGGATTGTGGAATGGTAGGGCTGGAAGGAAATAGAAGAGGTCAGCTGGGTTGGTTCTCAACCTTCATCTATTCAGGCCTGACATGGAAACGTTGGCAGTGCCTTACACATCAAAAGTAAACTGAAAAGTTATTTTCCCTCATAAAAAAAAGCAATAGCAGGAGTGTATTCTTCTTAAATGTTGGCAGGTAAATGAACTGACTGTATTATAGAAGAACCAAAACATAACCATTATGTAATGCAACTCATTTTCCCCTTAGTTCCTCAAAGTCCTGTGCCATGCCTGTTCCCACTGCTTCAAATCAGGATCCAGCTCCATTCTTTCTCCTACCTCCTACACCCCATCATCCTCACTTAGTTCTGTACTTTGTCATCAGCCAGATAGATAGTGCATGCCCTGCTTTCTGCTTCATCTGATGAGCAGCATCTTGCCCTCCTGTACAAGGTGACTTGCTGCACATGACTTTCAAACTCAGGAGGAGCTGCTGATGCACTGCAGCAAGATGCCACTGGTTACCTGAACCTTGCCTCGTGAAAGCAGGAGCTCCCACCTCCTTTTGAGCTCTTTTAAAGGGTATGGAGAGGGCATTGCTGTCTCACATAGGAAACTCTGTTGGGTCTGTGCAGTGCTGGAGCAGCTGGCCTGGAAAGAGACAACATACTGCCCATCAGCTGATGGAAGATAACTTGCCCCTTGTGTAAGTCAGCCAGCTACAAAAGGCCTGCAGTAACTCCTCTGAACCTCATCTCCAGCTGGATTACACTTCACCAGCATAGCATATCTCACTGCTGAGGAGCAGAGAGCCAGCTCTCCCTGTACCATTCCTGATACCAGCCACTGAAGATGGGGATTCCACCAATGCCCCATCGGCCCTTTCCAGTGTTCAACAAGCTTTTTCATTAGGAAGTTTTTCTTACTGTCTAATTTATATCTCCATTTCTGTGATGTAAATTCATTACTCCTAGTCCTGTTTACTGTGGAACTGGAGAACAATTTATTTCCTCTTCCTTTACAAGCTTTTTTTGTAATTGAAGGCTGTTACTTCTGTTACAATTGAAGGGTTGTTTTGTGAGGGTTTTTTCTAAATTAAATATGCCAGTATCTTCTACCCTTCTTCACAGGCCAGGTTTTCTTGTGGGTCCTTTACAACATCATTGAGATAGAGCCCTAGAGGTACATTTTGAGTTAGGTACACCATTCCTGGAATTTTTAGAGATATTTCAATTGCCAATATGCAGTTTGTGATTTTGCAAACTTCCTCTACAATTAATACAGAGATCTCTAGGAAGAGTGGTAAGTCCTGGGTCCAGTACAGCATGACATGAATGGGACAGAAAGATTGTACAGTCATATGGGTAATCCTGTGTGATATGGTTGAAATCAAGTGCATTGTTAATTGTGCATTTACACATGACTCCTGTGTAAAGGAGGATTACAATACACTTGTCTTAGTGATAAATCCACGGTGGCTAAAACTAATATTAACATATCTGCATTAGGGAAAATAAATGTCAAGCTACTTTGGAATGATGGATTTGCTTTTAGTGATCTGCATCAATGGTTCTCAGTATTGAAAAGTAAGAACTTTCAGTGGTCAAAAGAAAGACCGTAAGCAAAAGCGAGCCCAATGGCTGAAAAACTATTTGTGTATCTTGATATATTAAAAGCCACATGCCAGAATGCTTAAATTTACAATTACTTTTCAAAAGCCCAGAAGATGCATAAAAGCACTTTTTAAACAGGTTCTATATAATGCAAGCGGATTCCTAGCCAAAAATAGAGATACTCTGCCAGCTGATATTGTGCTGCTACTGCGATCATCTGAAAACAATCTGACGCGACAGTTGGTAACCCATCCTCTTACAAAAACAGGTATTGCTATTGTGGTAATCTTCTTATTCTTCTCTAGCCTTCATGATGACCACTGCTAGGTTTCATATGACCATTTGTTGATGACAGTATACACTTTGTGGCTTAACTTTCCAACCCTAGAATCTATACAGAATGGAGCCCCAGCCATCTCAAGCTGCAGGGGAGGGATTGGTCTGGTCAAGTGCCAAGGAAGTGGTAGAGGCTTCTTTCAGGGTCCTCTCTTCAGGGTAGGGGAGCAAGACAGGGAGTGGAGTGCATCCCTTGAGTTGAGGACTGAACAAAAAGGATCAGGTAAGCCACTGGCCTTTTTTGGACAGGGCATATATAAATTGCCTGTTTTGTCTCAGTGCAATTTTTCTCTAAAGTAGTAGAGAAGCAAGGTTGGGGCTCCTAACATCTGCTACAAAGAGCGAAGAGACACTCCTCTATTTCCCCAGTCTTTTAGTCCTTTACAATAGGTAACTGATGGGATCCTAGTAGTGAGCCCTTCCTCAGGGAGTTCATAAGTTGGGGTGGAGGAATATGACTGGCTCTACAGAAATTACTCCTAAGTTTCACCTTAGTTGAACCAGGTCCTTGCACAGTGTCCTACCTGCCATTTTAGGATGATGGGTAAGTCTCCTTACAACCAGTTTGCTATTGTGTTGTATTACTCCCTGCATGATGGCACTGATGCCATACAGTAGGTACTTTACAACATTACTTTCTTGTACAACTACATGGGAGATGTACTTGTAGTAGAACAGAAAAGCTAAATTGGAAGAGCCTAATGGAAATTTCTCTAAAATGTTATCATAGCTTACAGAAACTGAGGTTTTGGCAGGGCTCCTATTCTTCACAAAGGGAGCTTTGCTGGTGGAATGCAAAATTTGGTCTTGAAGGTCTATTTTAAGTCAGTGTTCCTGGGAAAACACTGAGCTCAGTGTCCTTGCCTGAATTTTTTGACTTGTTGATATCTGCTAAGACACTAAACTATAATTTCTGTAGAGCCAAAGTCAGGGCCCAAATGGTCCCAAGAACTGATCCCAAATCTTATGTAATGATGTTTTACGAGATAACTCTGAAGGTTGTTATAGTCTTCATGTTAAATATTATGAAACACTGTGTGTAGCCTTTCAAAACTGACCCAAACCATCCAGCTATAGCCAACTAAAAGTTAGATTTCTGATCTAAGTTATTCATCTAGAATCAGTGGAAATGTAGAGGTTTACCCAGAGTCCAACCTATCTTGCCTGTCTCAGGTGTTTCTCTTAGGATGGGGTAAATCTCCTCTGAAGGTGCCTCTCTCCACTGAATACAGTGGGGATCCCGTAGACACCTCACTTTCAGATAGCTAAAGTTAGGTGTGAGTAATTCTCTCTCTTTCCTTCCCACCCTGTGATATTCAGCTAAGCCCAAGGGAGGTTTAGCGCTTGATATTATCACATAATACATGACGCATTAGCTCGTCGTGCCGTATATTTGCAGCTGTTTATCCAACTCTTATCCACCTCTTACTGATAGTAGCTGAGCACAGAGAGATTACAGGCTGTCCCAGTGGAGAGTGAGATTCCAGAGGTGTTATTAGCAGAAGCAATGGCAGCGTGCAGCAATGGTTGGGGTTTATCAACATAGAGTGACATGACGGAAAGCTCGGCAGAATTCTCATTATTCTTTTAGAAGACCAGTGTCTGTGTAAACCACTCCAATGCACCTAGTCCTTTAAGTCATCATAATAAAGGTATTACTTGATTAAGAATTCAAAGGTTAGAGTCTTAAGACTATGTCTGTGCTAGTAAACCAAACAGGGCCAGTGAACAGTAGCTGAAACACTCCCACAGGATTGCCCATTCTGATTAATTGTTAGCATGCCTCCCTGGGACAGTTTTGGACCGTGTCAGCTAGCAGTCTCCCAGACATACCCAGGCACGCTTCAAGAGAAAGCACAGGCCAGCGATGGTTTCCAACAAGCTCTGTGGAAAGATACAACCTTATTTTTACCAGGAGGTTAAAGAGCAGTGAAGTACAGAGTTTGGTTGTATAGACTTGAGTAATGCCATGTCACTTGCCCCCAGGGCCAGAGAAGGGTGCTAGCACTTTTTTTTTTTTAACTAATATATATGTACCCTTAGAACTCAAATAGTACAATAACATCTTTAGGGTAAAACCACATGGATACTCTAAGATGTATGTTTCTTACCTTCTGCAGCAGTCTGTTTGTTTATTTTTTTGCTCTAGTAGGTGACATAAGTGCTGAAGGAGGAAAATTCAGCCCATGTTCCATCTTCATGCAACTTCTTCAGAGCTTGTTCCATCCTAAGGGTGAAGGGGGAAATAAGGACGTACTCCAAAAAAGTCAATGACCTTTATAATCATATGGTTACACTTATGAATAAGGTGGTTCAGCATAGTTCTTAGTGTAGATGAGATGTAAGCATTTTGGTAGGTCGCTTTCTTTCATCTTCCCATAGGTAACCTGGCACACACTAAAAGCAAAACTACAATCAGTTACCAAATGTGGACCCCCCAGAAATCAATCAGTCATACGAAGGTAAGAGAACTGATTTAGTGATTCCGCATTGAACCCTAATTTAAACTAGAAAGGCAATACTGTTATTGGTACTAAAAGTAAGCAAGTAACCCCTTCCTTGGTTTTTCTCCCTCTCCTATTTTCTTTTCTGTTTAGCTGGATATCTTTGTGTTGTGCAATTCATATTCCTCCCGTGAGGTAAAAACCTAACATTTCCCTTCTTTCTGGCTATAGTTTTATAACAACTTCAGGGGGAAAAAATATTATTTCCTACCTGTACTGTAGCAAAAAGAGAAATTAAAATATTGGTGTGGAGTATAGTCAAGTTCCTTAGAGAACTACCAAAATAACAGTGATGATGAAATAACTCAGGACCTCAGACATTGTCAGGTTATTTGTGGCAGTTATATAGATGCTCCGTTATCAGATTGTGTCCTCTGTGTGTGAACGTTTGTGTATTGTGTAGCAAAGTAATGTAACATACTGGTGTAACTGATTTGTGCTAGTGATCATGCTGTAACTTTTTCTGTTTAGAATACTTTTTTTTTAATTAATGATGTTCTCTGAGGGGTGCTTTGTTGTGGCATTGGAAAGGGCACTACAGGTTCAACAGAGACAAAAAGTGTCATTTTTCTTTCTTCATCTTTATAGAATGAAGCAGGAGATACCGGACATCATCCAAGAGAGACAACCAGCATGAAAACACAGACAGTCGCTTCTTATTTTAGAGTAAGATATCAGATCTTTTAATAAATTTGTCTAGAGTAGAATGAATGTTTATTCTTTCACCTTTTGAAATGCCCCTGTTGACTTAGAGTCAACAGTGATCCATTTAGAGTTTGTGAACTGCATATATGTTGCAGCGGTCTGTGCAGTACAAATATCTAGAGGAGATTGTGATGTTTCATCTTTAATTGTACTTGATTACACAGCCACATTTCTGTCATGACGATGTATGGTGATGGATATTAATCTTTCACTTGCTTGTTTTTCCACCAAGGGAGATAAAGGGAGGTTGGACATTAGTGGTATAGCATTTCTTTAAGAGCTTAAGAAGCAAGAGGGCAAAGTTAATTTGAAGCAGGAGCTCCAGAGAAAGATCTTGATGGTTACTGCTCAGAGGCTGTCCTCAGTCCATCCTTGTGGCTCCTTCAGCAGTGCTCTTGACCTTCCCAAGCACTGGCTGTGCTGCTGGTCCTGCAATAGAAAATAGCTGTGAAAAGCATTCTTTCCTCCAAAGTGGTGCACAGAGTCGGTTCACTTGGGCTCAGCTCTGAATTTCCAACTCTTATTTAGTCATCTCTCCCAGCAAAAACAAAGATGGCTGAGGTGATGATCACGACCCATAAGAGTTCATTTACATCTATGACAGAGAACAGTAAGGAGCAAGATCTCTGTTTAGTAGATACAATTGCACAGCTTTGTGGACTGCGAAGGATAATTTCAGCCTAGATAGCATGGTGCTCCAAAGCTGCATGGTGTTTTAAAGTTCTAGATGGAAAAATTTATTGAATCTCATTCAAACCTAATGTCTGTGATTCAGTGCATTACCAGCACATCTAGCATCAGAGGCTGCAAATGAGTTAATTATATTTACACTTTTCTGTTATTATTTGCTGTAGTGGAAATCCCTGCTCAGATAATGCTAGGTAATGCTCTTAAATGAAGATTCAGCTTCAGCCCCACTGGTTTACTCGTATGCAGAAATCTGTGGGTGATTGAGAAAAGCATCTGCCACCTCAGACTGAGTGGAAAAGAAAAATTATCCATTAGCGTGTCCTACTTGTTTGTGTTCGATTGGCACACTAGTGATGAAGCTAATTAAGCACTTTGGTGCATGGTGCAGCATCTGTCCAGAATGGAATTGCACATTTTAATAGGAAACATATGGCTCTTGATGTCCTACACTAGTTTCATGTATCCAACCTACTGCTGAACTGCATTACCTCCTGGCTGCCTCTTTCTGTTGAGTCAGGCTGAATTGAGCCTCTTCATTTGTGTTTTAATAAGATTCTCCCATGAAACAATTTTACAAAACACCAGTCAAGGTTGTTTACAACCAGATTCACCTCAGTTGGCATGGGGAGCTACAAACTGTATCCCTCTGCTAGCCTGGTACCCTGGTGAGGTGGGAAAGTACAACTTTGGAATTGTGATTTTGTGTACTTCTAGTTTTGCCCTCCTCAAAAGTTTCCTCTTAGAGGGCAGCTATAGTATCACTATCAGCCTATACAATGAACAGGACGTGCTAGATCAGAGCAGTTTAAGCAGACCCTCTTCTGGGGTGGCCTTAGTTTCCTCCAGTCTAATGAAGGGATGGCAATATTTACTGGCTTGCTCCTCTTCCACTTCCCATCTGTAGATGGATGATTTACTCTCTGGGTGAATAAAGATCTTCAAATAGGTGACAATGGGAGAAAGAAAAAGTGGGCTGTAATTACCTAACAAGGCTCCAAGAGAAGCAAATAAGTGTAAGGAGAGTTTCTATCATATGTTAGACATTATGGCAGTTTGTGAGAATGTTCTGGGTGGAATTTGGTACATCCATATCAGTGTTTCTGTCAAGTAGTATACGCTAGTAACTTAGAGATCTTATCAGAGCTAGAATTGTTGTTGGGTCATTTACTTCATCTCTCATTAAAGTACCAGCTTACTGAAATGTAAATGGCTTTGGACATGATTCTGATCATATGAAATAAAATGTCAGCTACACATGGACCTATATACAAGTTTTATAAATATCCTGATGGCAGATATCTTGTTACTTTCTTGCAGTATTCTCTGATGGATTTGTTATCCAAAATGGTCGTCGGCCAGCCTCATTTTGTCAGGTGCATCAAGCCAAACAACGACCGGCAGGCAAACAAGTTTGATAAAGAAAAAGTGTTGGTTCAGCTGCGTTACACAGGAATTCTGGAGACAGCAAGAATTCGAAGACAGGGTTATTCACACCGTATACTGTTCGCTAACTTCATAAAACGGTAACATTGATGTGAAGAAGCCTTTTTCTCTCCTGTCATTGCTGCTCAGTGTTTGTTAACCATCAGCAGTGTCTTTGGTATGGTCTTTAAAGAAAAAATACAAAGACATTTCCTGTGACAAAGAAGATTACAGACTGGATGACAAAGAGTAGTTCAGGCACAAGATTAGTGACCTGTTTTGGATTGGTAGGGGAAGATGATGCATCTCATTGTTTTAGGTTCCCTGCACGTTTGGGTAAAAATTGTCTTGCCTATAATCTGCAAGTTTTCTTCAAAGAGTTGAGGTTTAGAAATTGAATGCTTCAAATTAAAGCCAAGAATTTGGAGCAATAGCATCCAAGGAGCACCACAGTTTCTCTAGCTCCTGATGTTCAGCACTGTGCAGCATCTGCTTGTGCAGGGTGGATGATAATTTGGTATTGCTAATCTAGGGCTGATAAATTCATTAAGTGCATAATTTTGTTTAAAATGTAATTTCTGAGTATTAGTCACTTGTTAAGAAGAAGAGTAATGAACTCGCTCTGATTTTATAATTCCTTTAACTGTCTCTTCTTCCTCCGCCCCAAAAAATTAATCCTGAACACTTATCTGTACTTCTCTCTTACAAATAAAGACCCTGAGTATTTGCCTCAGTCAGAACTGAGATTTATGGAATGGAGATCAAAACTGGGAAGAAGCAAGCAACACCCATGCAGACAGAAGCACTTAAAAGTAATAGTGCACTAGAAACAGAGAGCTGGCAGCAGAGTGCTGCAAGTGCACAAGGAGAGGGAGGAAGGACAAAGTGATGTTTTTATAGCACTGTTTCTGGAAAGAATAATCCTGGGACTATTACTGTTTTGGAAGAGTGCAGCATGGGAAAAGGTAGTTATCACTGCACCAAGATGTGCTGTGGCTTTTGGTCACTGCTTTTTATAAAAAATTTTACTCTTCAGGTAGAAGAGAGGAAAGCAGTGAACGTAACAGGGTAGCTCTCCAGAGAGCATGCCCCCTGATTGCAGTGAGGCTGTGCAGATCTCCAGCACTGAGGATATGGCCCTCAAACAAAAAGAGATTTTTATTATCTATCTCCTTGTCTTTTTTTTTTAATAGTTGAGAGTTACAGGTAGACCTGAAATAATGGCAAAATTATTTTGTTAGAATAAAAATAAGCCAATTCATTGTGTAGTAAAAAGAAAAAATAAGGAGCTGTAGGAATTGGTGATAATGCAGGAATCAACATTGTCTCTTTTTTTATTATTCCATGAGGAAATTCTTACCATTATTTAAAGCTGGTACAACCCAAGCTTTGTGTATAAAGGCTGAATAACAAGAAAAAAAGAAGAATGTACTGTCAGGAAACACACATAATTAATGTAATTTTCATGAATTAAAAAAAACAAGATAGGTATGGTTCATTTTGTTACGGAGCATTTTGGAAAGTCCTGGAACACACAAGAACTTTCCTACCCAGCAGCTGAGCTGGTACATTACGGGTAATTTTTATGTGTGAGCATCCTCACCTCTTTTCTTAGTCAGAATTAATTCTGAGTAATGAGATTGCCAGATTAAATGCTTACATATGATATGTCATAATGGCACATATATGTTCCAAAAGGATCTGCAAAGCTGAATCCAAGGAGTTAACAGGAGCTAGGATGCATCTCACATCACGTTAACTATCTCAAAGGCAGATGGTCTAGCACATGAGATAAGACATGAAATTTTCATGACATTTCTAGATAAGAAATAAGCTAATTTAGGCAGAAAAACTTTAAAAATATTTTTATTTTGCCACTGAAATCACTTTCACAGAATGCAGAGAGCCAAAGAACTGGTGCACAACTCTACTTGGGTTGCACACTTTTTAAAAGCCTTCTGGTGTTGATATAGAATTAAACAACCCTCCAGGGTGTGCAATATGTCACTCATCCACTTTTGATTGGGTTTCTCAGTACTGCATATAAATCACAGCAATTTCTTTCATATGCTGTTTTGGTTTTTTTCAGTGCTATGTTTTCTTTCATGCAACTTTTTATTATTTAAATGAATGGTTTAAATGTATTTGCATCTATTGCTTGCTATTAATGGAATAATAACCTATTTGCCTTTAGGTATTACCTCATCTGTTACAAAACAAATGATGATCCTCCAGTCAGCCCGGAAACCTGTGCTGCCATCTTGGAAAAAGCCCGCCTTGACAACTGGGTTCTTGGAAAAACTAAAGTAATTTTTTAATATACTGTATCTGCATTATTGCAGTATGTCATTGTTAACTTATTAAGCAATTTGCTTTCTCACCCATTTGGTTGGGGTAGCTCTTGGTCTCTATCGGTTTAAAACAACCCACCCTTTGCTGGGTACTGTTCCCTGATATCTGGCTGAAATCCTGACCCTGTAAAGTGTTAAAATTCTGATCAGCTCTAGTGAGGCCACAGTGCAAAGCAGTATGTGACAGCAACACTGCTTGCATTTTCTTTCAAAAAATGTGGTAGTAAGGATCCCAGTGAGCGTAGTCCAAGCTTTCTAAAGGAAAACAAGTTATACTTCTTCCCTGGAGCAATCAGACTCACAAAGGGAGAGGAAAAGGTTTTGGCTTTCCAGCCGGAGGCCTCTGTGGCAGACTTTGCTGAGCACTGCGGGAAGAGATAGCAGGATGATCCCATATATGTGAAGTGGGGGAAGACTTTATTAAAGAGAAATACATGTCTGTTTCCATACCCTTCCTTTTGGTTCTAGCTCACTAGTCTTCCCAGTGTGTCAGAGAGGGACACCCACCCACCCTCAACTGACAGATCTCAGGAGGTCTGCCAGGGAAAAGCAGCGTCAGACAAGTACTGCACCAAGTCTCTCTATTTGCTAATGTAACAGAAGTGCCCAGGAAGGATATGGATAGAAAGAGAGATAGATCCTAAACTATTTGAAATCACCTCAGTGTAGAAGAAACAACTGTTCTGACACATCTTCCTGGATAGGTGGGGCAGAAGCCATGAAGTTACCTCCTCCTCAACCTTTATTTCCCTCTGCTGTCTTAGTAAGGCTAATGGACAACATGCAGCCAAAGGAAGCATATCGTGAGATCTATAGCTTACGTTTACTTTAATTAGGGTTAACCTGTATCTGTACCAACGAGTGATCAAAGATCGGGGAAATTCTGCAAAATAAGCATAATTATTGTCTTAGTTGCACAAGCTCTTTCTACGCATTTTATTTCATCCTAATGTACACCAGGAATGTGTTTGTATCTCTTGTGCGACTAGTTTTTCAGGGGTTATATGAGCTTCATGCTTGATAAAAGCAATTTAGTAAGTAAACAATGCCTTAGATTTAATTGGAAAGCAGGGAGGTTGAAGGTTCCAGATTTGGATCATGTTTATGTAACACACATCAGATTTGTGAGGTTAGCAAAACTGTCAGCCTCATAGATTTATAGTTACAGACTGAAGTTTTGCACTGGGGCTTTAAAACATCTTCCCATGAAAGCATGAATAAGCAGGCACTGACAAAAGATGTTGAAGGGGAGAGTCAGGTAAACTAATACCCCAAAGAATCAAAATGCTATCTTTAACAAGAATGATCCTTTAGATACTACAGCTAAAGAGTCTGTTCACCATTTGAAACCAACTTGTAACTCTTGTTGATGTTAAATGGATTGAGTGAATACAGGGCCTGGGAGGGTAACAAACTTTTGCTTGTCTGCCTACTCTTTTTAAGGTATTCCTCAAATACTATCATGTGGAGCAGCTAAATTTAATGCGGAAGGAGACAGTTGACATGATTATTTTGATTCAAGCTTGTGTCAGAGGGTGGCTGGGTTCAAGGAGATACAAAAAGATAAAGGAACAAAGGGAACAAAGTGCTATCAAAATACAGTCAGGTAATAGCTTTAAAACATTTAACATTTTGCTTAAAGCTAGTGCTTGTGTACAGTTGATAGATGGATGTGCATGCTGGATGTGGATTTTGCTGTTTTCCTGCTGTTAAATTTGACAAAATATCTACATTTGATGATATCTGTTCTTGGGAAGAAAAAATTCTTTTAACCAAGTTATGACAATCTCTTTACTGAAGTTACGTTTATCACTGTCACATTTAAAAGGCAATTTTAACAACGGAAGGACATGATTACACAGATGATACTGTTATTAATAATATTCTGGCATGCTCTGACAAGATTGTATAATATAATAATGAAAATAAAATGTATTAACCATCCTAGATAATAAGACCAATTACACTGTTGATGGAGACATCAACTGAAATTTTTAATACATTTCAAACATCATCTTATTTTACATTCTGATTCTCTCGTGTTTTGTGTTCATTTCATTCATAATAACTTTACTCACCAGAAAACATAGTTTTTATGTAGATTTACTGCTTGTGCTTGTTTGCGATTTTTTTTTAAAGATAAAGCCTGCAAAATATTTATGAATATTTTAATGGAGGTCTATAATTCCGTCCAGACTTTTTTTATTCTTGCAGCCTTTTGTGTACCTAATGGATTATTTAATTTTTGACATCTCTTTTCAGCTTACAGGGGTTTTGTTGCTCGTAAAGAATACACAAATGCAAAACGTAATAAAAAAGTGGAAGAATATATTACTAGACTTCAAGCAAGTAAGAATTGTTTACTTTTGTGGCTTTTAATGTGCTATCCATACACAATATGTTGATCCAGATTCTTTGCTGTTACCTAGCTACACTGATTGACTATGCTCATTTACACATTCCGAGATATAATTTATCTGTTATGTATCTATATACAGTGGTTGAAACGGGTCAATGTATTCTGTTACCAGTACCTCAAAGTAGCTTAGGGGCACTTTCCACAGCTGTGAAGTGGGCTGGTTAAATGCCATAGCAAGCCTTTTCACTCCTAGTCTGATATGTCTTAAGTATTACAGCTGAAACAGTTGAAGCCTCATATGATAGTCTGCATATAATGTATGTGTGTGTGCTGTCCTATTAGGAATAGGTTTTGTTATGTATCAGTAATGGTTATGTTTGAGAAGACTACAACCTGTAATTTC
Organism: Aptenodytes patagonicus; assembly: GCF_965638725.1. Taxonomy (NCBI): domain Eukaryota; kingdom Metazoa; phylum Chordata; class Aves; order Sphenisciformes; family Spheniscidae; genus Aptenodytes; species Aptenodytes patagonicus. The sequence goes on from NC_134950.1 coordinate 153,290,051, forward strand.
ACTCGTGTCTCTGATTCTTTTTTGCCATCGCTCAGTCCAACCTAGCAAAATATTCCTTCTCTTCTGCAGCAATAATCACCTTGGGCCCAGATGTATGCTACGTGACATCCCTTTTTCCTCCCTTTATTTCTGTCTCCCCTGTCAATGCAGAGATGTCCCCAAGCCAGATGTAGTCCAGGCAGCTCTGAAATCAGCAGCAGTACAACTCAAGAGGCACAGGTCTGAAAACAGCTGGCACAAATCTGCACAGCACTTTCAGTAATTACAAAGGTGGCAACCCCAAATATAAGCTAGTGCCGCAAGTACCCAGGCTATCTAGATTTAAACTACCTCAGATATGCCTTCATGAGTATATACCGACACCAGTGCTGGTTTTAATCATTGTCAGATGCATCTGTTAATTGCACTGAGCCAACGTTAGTGCGTACTGAAGAGCACTTCATTGCAGCTCATAGAACTTCATCAGTGTAGAAAACAATCTAAAACCAGAATCAAATCCAGTGATGTGCCAAAAATAATTACACACCTGAAAGTTGTCAATTATATTAGGATATTTAGCAAATGCAAAAGTATGAATTTACCACTCTGCTCTGTTGATCTCCCCAATGTTTCTTCTTGTCTACCTTCTCTGTCCTGTGTGCAGTTTTATTTCAACTTTTTTCAGTGCACGAGAAGCCAGAACAAAATGGAAGTCCATTTTTACTTAGCTCTCTCAGGTTTTTTCCCCCCATTTATTTCTAAAGCAATACAAAACTCTTCTTCCAGTTTGAAAACAAAGCTTAGACAGCTACTATCTCATAACAAAGTTCTCAGGAAATTTCAAAGGTGAACGAGAATAAGTCTGAAAAGACCAGACAACTTATATTGGTATGTCCATTGACAATGTAACTTGATTTATTTCAAAATAACTCCTGTTGAGTTGCTTTTGTATGAAAATGGAAGGAGGATTGGCTCAGAAGTCCAAGAAACTCTAGAACTATTCCAAGTGCTTTATAATTTGCACTTTTTTAAGGCCCTGTCAGACTGCAGTATAAAAACCGATTGTGCCACTTCCAGTAAGTATTTGGGTTCCTTTACCCTATATCCAATTATCAAGATGTAATTTATGTCCCTTTTATACAGTGCTTCTTACACTGAACCACTGCATCTAATGGAGCCCAAGTTGGTCTAAATTATGAGTAGGGAATGCTAAAGCAAATAAAACCTAGCACCAAGTTATATGAATGTGTTACAATAGACTGTTTATGCTCCCTTCCCATTTTTAAGTGAGCTTGACCTTTCCCTGTGATGCAAAACACTCTCACAGCAGAGTTGGAGTAAGAGCTCCCATATCTACCATCTCCTCAGGGTATTTAAATCATCTGAATCCTCTACCACCATAGTCTTGGTACTGCATTTGGAATTAGAGTTCAACAGAAATATTTTGACAAAACACTATATTCTTTTTATTTTGCCAGGGATTACCGGATTTGTGCTGAATCCCTGGAATTGCAGACTTGTCCAAATCACAGCACTGTGGAGACTGTGCTAGTTCCCATTAGGAAATTACTTGCAAGTTCAGGAATTTTTGAAGCAACATTTTGAATGCAATTCAGTTTCTGATTAAGACACTTCAGTGTAGATGTCTAAAAGTGACCTAGGTGTCTAAACTCCTCTTTTAGTCAGCAGAGCCTAGAGTTTGATTCATTTTATTCAAAACCACCAAATGCTCAGCTCATTTGCCCCCATATTAGTATCTAGTGTCATTTGAGATGCCCTAGGTTATCTTGCCTGGCCTCCAGCTTTATTTCATGTGGTATACTCAACTTTCCCTCACCAGAAAGTCCCATCTGTCTTGTTCTTTCTGCCAGCTCCATGCAGATGCCTTGGCTATCCTGGAGCACTTCAGATGGCACTAGATACCTATGTGCCGGCAACTGCATCAAGCCCCTAGTGACTAGTCAGTGCCTACATGTCTCAGGGAAGACCGATGTTTGAGTCCTTATTCATCCTGGTTCAGACCAGAAACTTTAACTTGTCCCTCCCACAAAGCACAAGTAGTGAGTACCCTTGCTACAGTGCACCTGGTTACTGTGGAGCTTAGCACATCTTTCATGCTGAGCTTTTTCATTTTGAATAATGAGTCTTTGCAAAAGGAGCATGAGCTAAGTCTTCTGTAACTGCTGAGCTATAAAATTTTCAGTTTCTCTCTGATCTAGTGAATGTTCAGCTAATTCCAAGCCTGTGCCAGAAGAGAGCCTGGTAATCTCTATAGCCTGATAATCAGGCGTTTCCCAGGGAAATGAAAGACTGAGTCAAATCAATTGCCTGAATCAGGCAAAGCAGGTACATGAGGCTGAGAGCACTGTGTTCTAGAGGCACTTCTACAGCACTATGCTTCTGCTTCATTCTGTATCTTCCTGTATTTTCTTTAGTCCAATAAAATACGAAGAAAGAGCTTGTTTGTATCCTCATGTAGAATGGGTACAGCTGTCTGAAATCTCAAAAAGTTTTGTGGGACAGAATAATTTCAGATGAAACGTAATCATAACCACCACCCCAGTCCGTATTTCCTTATTGTTTTTTGTTTAATGCTGTTATCATTTGACTCTCTGAAATGTGTGGGACACCCATTTCTTGTTGCCTAAGGTTGTTTTATATTACAATTTGTATCAGTTGCCAGAGGATACTTACTCAGGAAGAAGAGAAAAGAACTAACTGAGGCAAGGAACAAAGCAGCAATAACAATTCAGTCTCACTACAGGGGACATAAGGAGAGGAAGATTTTCAAAAGGAGGAGGTAGTGTTATTTTCTATCTCTTATGTCACTCAAATGTGTCCCTTTACCTGCTGAAGAACAGCGATGTGAGCTAAAAGTGAAGCAAATTAGGATTATTCTAGGTATATATGCAGAGGTAATGTACATTTATGTGGAGGTTTTTAAAGTCAGTAGCCAATTTTCTCCTATTTTTAAGCCCAGGGAATAAAGTCATATTTAGGGGAAAGACCAACAATATTGTGCTTACCTGTAATGTTAATGTAATCTGTAGATGAGTCTCTTTTTGGAACTAGCTCATCATAAAAAATGCTCAGACAAGAGCAAGAAATAGGTGTCTTCAAGGAACTGTTCTTCTCATCTTAAGTCACTGTTTGAGATAAGCATAGGTGATGACAGCGGAAACCCAGATGTCTTGCTCACATCAAACAGCTAAAAGTTAGGTGAGGTGAATCACATTCTAAATATCTCTGCAATGTGGTTGTAGTCCCAATCTCTGAAATGGAGCTAGTAGCACTTTGCTCATCACCATCATTTTTTCAGTGATAGCATTTAAGTAGGTGGACACTAGTCCAGAGAGGTGGAAAACAGCTGTGAAGGAATCCAGAGTCTTTCAGAGGGAAGGAACAGGGTGGCAGATTTCACCTGGCACTGAAGTTTTATTGATAGTAACAAAGACAGTTTAGGGAATAGGTCTTTTAAATTTGACCTGGACCTATGCCCAGGATCATTCTTTTTTGCATTTCTAGTGTGACTTGAGGCAGTTTTCTTTCATGAATACGTTTAGGATTGTGTGTATTTATACATATTTAAGGTGCTAAAAAGTTTCTGCCTTACGTTTTTGTTAACATTTAAATTAATTCTTTACTGTTTTATCAGCCCTCATGCAGCCTAGATTGTCCCCCTAGCAATTTTCCGTGCAGAGTTTAACAGGGATGTCCCTTTTCACTTTAAGAAATAATAATCATCAGACAGACAGAGATTGGTTTGCTATCTTTAATTCCAGCTATATGCACTACATCTTTCCCATGTTGCAATGTATCAAATTGCCATTTAGTACACCAAAGATAGTTGTAAAGTTGTCACTATCCTTCATCTCCTTCAGCTATAATTTTTGCCCAAAACTCTACTCCATTCAGGGAATCACTTAGAAAGAGACAAACTGAAAATGCAGCATCCATTAGTGAAAAGGAAAAGGATGAAGAACTTCAAAATAATGAGGAAGGTCCAGCTGGAGTGAAGAGTGCCCTTCCTAAAACAGAAGAAGAAGCAGCTGTCATTGTTCAGAGCCATTACAGAGGCTACAGAGTCCATAAACAAATAAAGGAACAGCACAAAAAAATAGCAGAGGAAGAATTATCTGCTGTGGAATTCCTTGAAGCACAACTGCAGCCAGATCAAAATGATACACTGGAAGAAGCAGCAAACGAGGAGACTCAAGATGAAGCTGATGCTGTTACTGACAGCGAGTGCTCTGGGTACAGTGACACAGGGAATGTACAGGAGCAACAAAAAACATCTACTGAAGGAGAGGGAGCTTCTGTGAAGCAGAACCCTGCAGTAGAACATGTTGGTGAAGGCGAAGAACAAGCCTCTTTGGAAGAGCTGTCCAGCAAATCTTCTGTCAAAAGCACAGCTGAACCTAGTCCCCAGCAAGAGCAAGATAATCAAGACACACTCAGTGCAGATGGGCAAGATCAAGAATCTGCTGTGGTCCAGCCCAGGACTGACAGGGATGTGGAAAGAAACCACCTGAAACATGAAGCAGTGATGCCTACAGGATGTAAAGGAATTATAAGAAAAGAGTCACTAAGAGGCTCACAGAAGCAAGTTGAGGCAGAAAAACAAGGTTCAGAAGACAAAGAGAAGGCAGCAGTGGTTATTCAGAGCAGTTACCGGGGTTACAGAAGGAGGGGACAACTCAGAAAAGAAGGGAAACTACCTTGCAAAAGTCAAGAGAAAACTATAAAGGAGGCAACAGAAACAGTGCACATTCAAAATAATGATCCCCAAACAACAAAAGATAGGGAAAGCAGCAGTACAGAGGCTGAAGACTCTAAGACACTGAAGGGAGACTCAGAGAAAGAGGCTTGTGATTTGGCAGCCTTTTCGCGGCAGGTAAGAAGCTTATAAGCTACGTATGTTGAACATAATACTCTGAGCAATGACAGAATGGCAAAGTTATTTTACTGGCTTCAGTGGCACCAAGGTTTTACACTCTGAACTGAGACTGAGATTTTGTAATGAGTGTTCTATAAAAATGCATATTTTGGGCTGCAAGAGAAAATACCCTTTTCAGGAAGGAGGGAAGACAAAGTTAGAGCACTGGCAAAAAAATTATGTTCATTTTAACCTGGTTTAGGTTAAATGCAGAAGCTTTACATTTGTTGAAATGTGCATTTATCAGGCAAGGCTCTTAATTCAGTAAACCTGTGAAATGTCTCTGTAAATGAAACTAAAAGTTGCTGTGTCAATGTCAGGGACTCACACATGTGCAGAGAAGTATGCCTACAGCTGTAGAAGCTATTTTGCATCAGCAAGGCACCGTCTGCTCACATGTGTGAACCAATATGAGGTAGATGCAGGACTGGGCAGCAGTGTGGAGTTTCCCATGTGTTTTCTCCCCCTCCCCCCCTTTTTATTTTAAAGGGGGATGGGGAGGTAAGTGTGGTAGGGGCCTGCACTGAAGTACGTGGAACAATACCTTTTAAATTCATTCTCTAGTCCAGAGATTACCTTTGATTACCTTGGAACATATATACTTACTTATATAATAATGTAAAATCCTGTGTTATATTTTTCAGATATCAAAATTATCTGAAGACTACTTAGCATTGCAGCAAAAATTGAATGAAATGATATTGTCACATCAGCTGAGACCCGTGATGCTGTCCAAAGATAAGCAAGCTAATGGCCGACTTTCTTCTCATGTTTGTCAGTCAGGTAATATTGAACCTTACTGTTAGCAGAATTTTCATTTGTAAACAGGACTGTCAAGAAGCAACTCCTAGTCATGTTTTTAAAGGCCAGGGAACTAGTAGATGAGTTAGCTCTGGCTTCTCATATAACTCGTGCTGTTCATTTTTGTACTAAGCCCCATATCAGTATATGTCTGGAACAGACATATCCAAGCCTGGTTGGGATTTACATATTTACCATTTTTCTTGGTATTTTGTTTCAATGCTGCTTAAGATTGGTGAATGAATCATTGTGAGACCTAGACATAGCATCTCTAGAAATACTTTTATTTGGTAAAAATTCCACATTGGCTCTTTTCTACTCATATGTTGCTCAACTGTGTGTGCTATTGGTAAGATATGGGACTATGTTTTAAAAAACAAAGTATTTTTTAGGTACTATGTCAAACAATTTACCAAAGTTTGTCACATTTATGCTGACTAAAGTTTAGCTATCCACAAATGCAACTGAGGCTACCAAAACTTGTAACTCCTACCCATGCTGGTGGGTATGTCCTTAAAATTACAAGTAAAGTTTTATTAATAACTGGCATCCATTTAACTCGCACACTTAAGAAGACATTACCTCTGAAAATATACTCCAAGTTATTTATATTCCAGTTAACATGGGCAGTGGGGTTTCCCAAAATGCAAGCACACTTGAAGCAGGTTAGGTGGCAGTGGGAGTACTGGGAGAATAAAGGTGGAAGACATGGGATTCAGAGCATGCAGATCATTAAGACCTGTGCCCCACGGAGAGGTCCACAAAGAGCTGACTGAGCCTCTTCATTTAGAATAGACATAATGGGGGATTTCCTCAGCTTGTGTCTTGGACCACAGATGCAGAGGAAGATGAGGGCAAACGTGGCAGATGACTGGGTGGGTCTCCATTTCTGCAGGGGGGGCTTGTGCCAGCCCATGTCACTGCACTGCCTCTGAGGAAGATCACTGCTCACCCCTGCACAGCTGGGATCAGATCCAGGACTGTCCCTTGCTGCCCAGAGCTAATTGTACTATTTTCATTACAACACTGTGGATTCAGTTGTCATGTATGCTGAAACTTCCTTCTGTTCCCATGGATACGTTGAAGAGATGGTAAAAGTATTTCACTCCCACTTTGCAGTCCTCTCAAATGGGCAAGCTGCTAAAACGAGGGCTTGGTGTTTACAAAATCTAAACCTCTAAGTGTAAACTGGCTGCTAGTAGATAATCTATGTAGTTCAACCTGTTTCCAATACCAAAGACTGCAAGAGAAGACAGATGTGAAATGGAAAACTAAATGCCATAATCTTTCATTAAAGACAGAGCAATGTTTGTAATTGTCATTAATGGGTTTGTACTGAGTTCTCTGTTAAATATTGCTGGTTTTTGACAACATAAACCTGAGAAATTAAAAATTCATGCTTTGGAAAATAACTCTTGGTTCTTACATATTTTCTCACAGAAGCTAGAGAAGAGAGGTAGATAGAGGGAAAGGGAATACACAAATCCCTGTTTTACCAGTTAAAGATCTCATTACTTACACAAGTGAACCAGGTGAAAATGTACCAGTATGTTCATGCCATGTGCAAAATGGAGCAAAGTCTACTCTTAACATTGCTATAAATTTAAGTAGCTCTACGGGAGACAAAAGGATGCCAGTTTGTCACCTTTGCGTGCAACCCTGCTTAAAGTGGTGACCAGTCAGCCACTTCACACTTCCCTTTATCTCTGAAAATGTGCCACTGCTTTAAACCTCTGTGGTGTCATAATACAGCGTTTTTCCAATGGTAAAGTGTGTGAAAGTGCTGCGTTGTATCCTTTTGAACAACAACATGAAAAATGTCATACATTTCTTTGAACCAAGTCAAAACGCTTTTTAAGACAACACTGAAACAGTTGTTGAGTGCACAAGAGACCAGGTCTTTGGCCTCATTTTAATAAATAGAAAGAAGTAAGATTTTTTTACACACTAATGTTTTGCGGTCTTAACAAAAGGAGGATTTATGTTTTCTCCTGACAAATGTTTGTATGTGTGACATGACAGCACTTAGCTCTTTTGTGCACCAGGCAAAATCTTTACAGAAATTCTGATGACTTACAAGTCCCCCTTTTTTTCTCTTATGGATGCAAAAATTGAATGTTTGCTATTTTGACTAACTGTCTTTTGCAAAAAATGTCAGCAATAGCAATCATGACTTCAAAATAGTAGGAAGCATCAAAAAGAGAGTCTTGAATGCTCATTCATACAGATTAAAACATACTTGGTAGTCAAAGCATGCTCGTTTCAAGATGGCTCATGCAGAATTTTTGCAAAATATATTTTTTTTCAAAATAAATATGGTGGACACATGCTTTGGTTTTGATTAAATTGCTGCAAGTTGGCGTGTAGACAAGGTAAGTACAGAGCTCGGAAGTAGTTACTTTTTTCAAAGGTGAATGCATTTAAAATTAAATAGTGGGTGCTATTTGACTAAGAAGCTATGACTGAACTCGCTACAGAGAAATGTGCCACCAAAGCACAGGCCAGCTAAAGCTGTCCTACCAGCCCTTAAACACGGTAAAGCATGAGTTGGCCCCTTCTATCTCAAACCAAACTAGCCCTTCCAGCCTGTTTACTGCTGTCCAGCTAGTCACTCACTTGAACACTCTGCTCCAGTAAGTCAAACCACCCCAAAAACAGTCCTCATACAGTTCTTACTAGAACTCTTGTTCCCAATCTTTCTGTAGCCAACTTTCCCTTGATACAACAGGCTTCACACTTTGAGCTGGGTCTGGTTCCTTGGCTGCCCTTGCCCAGCTGGTCAGAGTTGGGCAGCCGTAGTTTGTGTTTGCTGTGTTCTGTTGTTGACTCAAGTACCTCGTACAACTTGTGTGGCTACTCATGGTAAATGTAATGAAGGTGAATTTTGCCAGACATGGAACTTTAAAAAAGCGAGAAGGAAGGTGAGCTGGGCTTTAGCCGAAGACTGTGTTCTGCCACCCTTCCCAGCCATGACGTGAAGTTTCGCTCTCTGCAACACAGTTTAACAGTGGGCGCCAGGCTCAGCCACTCACCTAGGATATGGAGTGATGGCAGCAGGGACCCGATCCCTGATTTCTCACATCCCCACAGCCATATTTATAACTGCTAACCAGTCCGCTGAAAGACCTTCCTCAGTGCGGAACGTGAAGTTTCTTTTTCTACATTCAAACATAATTCACACAACAGGAAAACTGTATCCTTTCCAGCTATGATCAATGCACAGTGTACTGAAGGAGGGGAATTCACTACAGTAACTCCCCAGCTTGCCTGTGAGCCGATTGGAGCCTAAGCATTACAGAGCTCAGTCACAAAGCTGCGTTGTCTTAACTTAAGTAGATGTTTATTATAGCAAACATGATCTAACTAGATGTAGAGAATATTTAAGTAAAAATATGCCTGTGTTCAGTTCATTTAGGTTGTACTGTCTACAACACAGGAGTTATCAGCATTCTGGATATCATACTTTCTTCCTGTATGCAGTATAGTAAGATAACTACATAAAACAAAGACCTGAGGTAATGTACTGCAGACTGTCATGCTAAAGTGAAGCAAGTAGATGTGGTGAGTGATCCACTGTCTATTAAACAGGGAGGAGCCTTCCTGTCTTCTTGCCTACATTATGTGTTACAGTACAATTTATACACACACATTTACAGAAGGATATGCTTTTACTGCAGGTTTCCCTCTAGGGCTACCTTTGCTGTCCTACCCTTATGAAGGCAATGATTGTTGAGCTTTAGCTGTTCTTTGAATCATGAAGTATTTACCTATTTGTAATTACTTTGGTCATTTACATTTATTTACACTTCTTCCTCAGCTTCACTAGTTTTATATGTCATTTTACAGCTATAACACGTGAATTGTATTTTATAGCTGTATGCCAGATTAGGAATACTTGTCCACCTTCATCTGTGGGTAGGTGGCCATTGTTTCGTTTGAGAACTTACTGGCTCCTCTAATAAAATATTTTATTACGTTGCTACCCACAGAAGGGGAGGAACTGTGGGGCAGCTGGATGGCGTACTGTGACAAATGTTCAGATTTTCAAAACTGTTTAATAAAAATGCAAAGCCTGCAGTTTAAAGAACATATGAGCAAAAAGGTTAAATGAATCTTAAATCCACAAGGTTAAGTTGTTCTTAAATTAATTTATTTGTATTTATAAAAATGCATAAAGCAAGCTGCACAAGGTTCCTGGAATAAACAAGATTCCCTGTGGCTTGAATTTCTGAGTAGGTTGTATTTGCTTGCTAAATGCTTTCAGCTAAACATAATGGCTGCATCCCAGGACTGCACCTTTGGATTGCTAGTGAGCCTTGGGTTACTGTGGTGTCAGAATAGATGCACAAATTACCACTGTCAGGTTTTTTGAGGTCAAAGCCTGAAGTGAGGGGAATTTGATCATTATGGGAGCAATTCTTTTTTTCTCCAGATGACTAATGGTGCCCATCCTTGTAAATATTAAATGACAGTTCAAGTACAAAATCTCAGGAAGAGAATTTTCTATATTTAGAGCGAAATTCACATGGTACAAGGAACGCCGGTGCAGCTGAGGACCTCTTCAGTTACATGAAGCAGTGAGACAGGCAGGGTTTTCATCCAGGATTTCTCCTGCTGTAGGCTGCCGCAGCAGTGTTTATGGAGGTTTCATGGGCAGCCTTTGCAAGGAAAAGGGAGCCCGTGTAGCACTGGGTGAGCAGAGCAGTATTCCCTGGCCGGTCTTTCTTCTTTGCAAGTGAGTGTCCGGCCAGGGAGCAATGAGGCGTGGGACTGGAGAAAAGCAGGGTAGTCAAGCACTTCCGCTGTCTGGCCGTTCTCAGCTACCGGAGTGGCCCTTTGGGCACCGTGCAGCCAGGACGTACAAGATCTGTGTTGGGAAGTGGTCAGATCCATGGCAGAGCATAAGATTTGGGAGGTCATGGAAGTGGAGTACAGCCATTTTCCTTAAACATCCTCTCTTAAATAGCAATAATCCCAGGTCACCAGACTCTCAGAAATGAGAGTATTAGTGTCGGTCAGAGACTGAAACTGCTTCCTTCAGTGGGGCTGGCGGGACTTAGGCACGAGAGATCACACACTCTCAACTCCTGCTGGATGCAATCAGAAAGTTCTCAGACTCTTGCAGTTCCTAGTTCTAGGTCTGTGCCAGAATAATCCCTCTGTTTTTTCCAGATTGCTAAGAATTTGCATCCATCAACCGTAACTTCCAAATCTGGCTGTGGTAAACATCCCGTGAATAAACAATACCTGAAAATTACTAACCAGAATGTTAAATGGCAGTGCTTTTCTATGTGCAAATCCCAAACCTGAGTAATTACATCCTCATACTATGTACAATTAGGACAGTAAAAAGGTATGCACATAAATGTTGTAAGCAGTAATAGCTGTTCACTTCTCATTATCAAGTCCTGGAATTCCGGTTGCTATATTTGCATTTTGCTGATTACTTCTAAGCCCCTCTACAAAACCCATACAATTACTGCTCTTACTCTTGTTTTTCTTCCTGCTTTATTCTGAGCCTGGCTTTACACTTCCTGTTCTCGTAAGATGTGGAACAGCACTGAATCAAACATGTAACATTTCACTTAAATGACCTGAAGACAGGTTTATCTGTTTCTCCAGGTGGCCTAATAAATAGAGACCTTTCATCACTTAGATGCTTATCACAGCTGTAACCACACTATTTCTCCAGCCTTCAGTGTAAGATCTGTTGTAAGTCATACATTAATTTACATTGGCATCCATGGATGTTGATTCCTTGCGATCGTTGTCTTCCAAGCTTATCGTTGTACATCAGAATGTGCAGACACAGTTCAACCTAAAGGGCTGTTGATACTGACTCATCTTTATTCAAGCATTTCTTGCTCATACTTGAATGTTTCAAGCACTTGCAGCTCTTCACAGTTTCCGTAGTTTGTGGTGGTGTTCAGGATACACATACATTAAATGAGCTGGTCCTAAATTTCATTGTCCCTTTTCTTATTTTTTGTGTATTTGGAGCTTTCAGTGAGGACTGAGTATGAAAGTAGTAACACCTCGTAACTGAACACCATAGAGTCAAAGAGCGTGTGTGCGACTTAGGTAGGAACCTTTGAGGTAGTGTTAAACGAGCTAGCTGAGATACTGATAGGAATAAGAAGTTTTCCATAAGTTTGCTAAACCTTCTTTAATGTTACCTGGCAGCCACACCGTTCACATGTCTCTGCTGACCCTTAACTCTGTAAGTCATTCATTCTCATGGAGAATGACCTTAACTTTTATTAAACTTTCCATCATCACTTGATCAAATGTACGTTTTGACAGTCTGCTTCAGGTTTGGGCAGCAGAGAGATATAACTTCCTGGGCATGGGTTACAGCATGGCTGACATTCTCTGTTGAGGTTCAAAAGCAAAGCATCCATGTCACGAGAGCAATACCTCTTTCTTTTGACTAATTGAGTACTGACTGCATGCACTTAAGCAATTTGAGGAAAATTCTTCTCCCTTTCAACTTGTTCAACTTGCCTACCTGTTGGTAAAACCTTTAAAAAGGAATGTCTGTGTAGCATCAAATGCTTTTGTTTCCGATTTCTCCTATGCATTGTTTCTAAGGCATGTGAATGTGTCACAGCACTGACAGCACCTGTTCAGGTAGATATAACTGCAGGGCATGGGCTGGCTGCAGAGCCGGGAGCCTCAGCACAGTCTTCCAGTCCAGCTCCTTAGCTGTGCTAATGACTAACTGGGATATAACCTTAAGCAAGTCTCGGTGTGTCTTGCTTTGTGCATCTCATTTACCCTGCTAGTAGGATAGGGATGATAGTGCCAACCTGACATTTCCAAAGTGCTTTGACGGCTACTGTTGTGAATGCTTTTCATATCAATGTTGTAACGTATGTATTTAAATATTTGTTAGATAGAAAGCATCGGTTTTCCTTTTACATATAGAGCACACAGCCAGATCTTGCTAGAGATACTTGAAGTCTTAAGGAAAAATAGGCTATAAGATATTTTAGTATGGAGAGACTGGGCTTCAAGAAAAACCTTTTCTTTGTAATGGACTCTAGAAGCAACATAATTGGCCTATTAATAAGTGAATGATTATACTCCTTCTTTATGCTTCATTGCCTACTGCAGAAAGGTATAGGCCATCTGGAAAACAAGCGCATCAAACTCACCGTTTATCAGGCTTGGGTATTTAATTTGCCTTCCACCTTTAACTCTACTAACTAAATGATTTCTGGAATTATCAGCAACTAATAAAAAAGGAAATTTTACTTTGTGCAGTGAGTTATCCAAATCAAGTAACTACCACATCAGCTGTATTTCAGTAGCAATGAACACACAAATCTAAGTGCAGAAGGAAATCACAGGTTCACTTTCTGGTGAAACAAAGCAAGTTAAACCCATCAAACTGTTTTTTTACTTACTGTAATTTGGAAACAAAACTCAGAATTGCATTTTCAGCCCTCTATGTAATTTTAAAAAGGAACGATGGAGGTCCAAGCTTAGAAGGCTGTCTGCCCCAACATGGTATTTCTGTCCCCTCGACTCTTTTGCATAGCTCATACATATGTACAATGCACGAGCTGAGGTTAAAAGCTATTTTTTACTGAAACCCTTATCATTGCCAAAATGATGTTTTTTGAATGTAAGAGGAGTCGTCTTTGCAGAGCACATACGCAAGAAGTATACAAGTAATTTCATTTGGAATAATTGTAATCTCGAATATGATAATGCTTTATGTGTTTGACAGTGGTGAATTAAATAACATAACAGCATACATAGTGATGAATTCTTAGGGGACAATAAAAAATCTGTAGGTATTATGAGAGCCTTTTCCTTAGAATTTTCCTAGAGCCCTCAATTTGGCTTTGTTTTCTTTCTCCAGATTTTCATGTAGTCATGATCTTTGACACAATTTTTGAAAATGTCCAACAGACAAGGGGTTAGGTGTTTCTATTCAACTACACTGAATTTTAAGGGGTTGTTTTTAAGTATTTTTTCCAGTTTAGGCTCCTGTTGTGTTTAAGAATAAAACAGCGAAGATATGCCTCTACTCTCTCACAAATGGAAACTCAGATAACCCCAGGTGGCCCATTTGAAATGCAGCAGGGTAACAACAGCCCACATAAGAGCACAGTCAGGCCTGCTATACCTATTCAAATCAGAGAATGTAATTTATATTTAATACAGGTTACTAAAATGAATTTATTGCATCTAAATTTCATTGTTTAACATGAATTATCTGTACCCTGGCTTAGAAAAATACCATTGTTCTCTTAAGTGCAAAATGTTAAGAGATACTTGTTCATTCATTGCATGAGAAGCAGTCTGCATTTCAGATAAGAAACTAAAACAATAAATGTAATCATTATCCAACTACAATTTAAATTAACATTATTCATTCTGCCTCCTCTGTATATCCATGACCTTTACAAACCTTTATTTATCACACATAACAAAAAACTTACACAGCTAATTTTGCAGGAGTCAACACTGATGTATTACTGATCCTTTCTCATTTTAAATGATTGTGCCACCTCCTTAATTAAAAAGATGTCTGATGTACACGGGAGAGTTTTTATTTTTATTGTGTAAAAGGGTTTCTAATGGTCATTAGAGAACAAAATACATTCTTCCTTCTAAGACTCAATCACATGTAGTTAGCACATTGGGGTTATGGAGTTAAAGTCACTTCATGTGAAAGAGGATTAGATCAGCAGAACACACTTCAGTAATTCATTGGGAGCTAGATCCTCATTCCACCCTCACGCTATATTCATTTATGAGTAAGGAGATGTTTTTTCTCATGGACTGTCCTCTGAATACTTCTGTGATGGAACAAGGACAATCTAAAATCTCATTGGATAATGCAATATACCTGGACACACCGTTCACCATGTGCTGTGACTTCATCACCCTGTATGTGTCCCTATGACCCATCTCTATCGTAGGTGTTCTGCTGCCCTGCAAGCCCCGCCTCCTTCAACATGAAGGAATTGCCGTAGCCCCCTATTAACTTTTCCTATAGCTGAAGCTGAATGTAAGGTGGTCATGCTCACCACACTGTACATTTGTGGTTCCTCAGCCCCGCTGAGTCAGTTCTGTGGTCTCAGAACCTATAAGCCTATGAACCCTTAGCAGCCCTGTATCTTAATACTGTCAGAATTGCATATAGATTTTTAACAAGCAAATACCCAAGACATTTGTCTAGTTCCCCATGTGCCAGCCAATGTAACCCACAAGTCAGTGTTTAACTTTGAGTTTGGAGACTGCCAGAGGACAGCAGTTCCATTTTGTGTTAAAATCTTGATTTCGTTTCCATTAGAATGAAAACATTTTTTGCATGTTTGCAGAAAGCTTTTGTAGAAATAGACCAGAAGTTGAGTATGCTCAACTAGATTATACTGGATGTGATAGACATGGTCACGCTGTGTTGCCCAGTGGTACATGATTTGTCTTGAAACAGAACAGCCTTGGCAGGAGACCTTGGGGAAAATCTACACCATGATAATGTAGAGGACTAACCTCTGAATCAGAGGTCTAATGGTAGTTCCCTCATTCAGCACCTTAATGATTGACTTGAATCTTAAAAAACATCATCCCCGCTGCCCAGGTCTGTTACGAGTTGGTAGCCTTCCAGTAGCCATTATCCTTCAGAGTCCTTTTCTGAATGTGGAGCATCAGCCCTTTTCAGAAGGAGAAGCCTGTGCCAGGCAGACTGCTCGGCTGTTCCAGCCTGACATTCATTACATAGCATGTATCCATGTGGTAGTCAGGACTCAAACGGATAAACCCATTCCCCTTTTCAATCTGGTCATGGAAATGCCCCAAATGGTTGCTTTCTTGAGTTACTGCAAGCAGTAAAAGTGGCTACATGGATTTTTTTGCTCTCTTTGGTGAAATAAGCATTGCTATCTTCTGGTTTTTTACAGTTGCAGCCAAAGTAGAAGACTCTCGCCCAATGCAGAGACCCCCAAGGAGGCCACGGAAGCCTAAGACATTAAATAATCCAGAAGACTCCACCTACTACACTCTAATACATGTGAGTTTAGCAAACTTTTGTGGGCTAAGACTGCCAGATAATTCCCATCTAAACTTTCTTTCTAATTGCCCGATTCCCTGTATTCCTTTCTAATACAACATAAAAGGTGTGCCCTGCTGAAAGGAGGCAGGCCACAAACCTCACATTTCAAACTAGATTTGAAATTATTAAGGTTCAGAGTTACCCTGGATTGGGGCCCTAGGTCAGGCCAATTTTTAGTTTTGTACCTAAACATACATACATTCATTATACACGTAAGCAGCATTTGCACTTTCGATACCCAAATTAAGTGCCCAGTCTCCGTAGTTTCTTTGTAAGTCACGAGAGAGAAACAGGTTCATTCGGAGAGCTATTTTGAGTGTCTAAATTAGTGCTTGATCTTGCAGAGAGAGCAAATATTAAAATAGGCTGTATTAGTATGCACACTGTAACTTCCTTTACAAATGTGTCAGATTGTGATTATGAAGGAATTGGCAAATACCAACAGCTCAGGAGACTAATGGATTTGAGTGTCCCTCTATATAGCCTTTGGTCCACGTTCAGATACCAAGGGCTGCTTTCCACTCTTGACTTCAGTGCCCTTAAATATAGAAAAAAAGGCAAGAAAGTAAGCAGAGAGAAAATGTAAAAGCAGCTCAGAAAGCAGTTCCAACAAAAAAGCAATTAAACTCATTTGCTCGAGATGCCTGTATCTTAGTGACCTATTTTAACAGCCGGTGAGAGCCCAGCTAATAAACTAACCGTAGCAATTGCTTCTCCTTTCAACAGAAGGTGTCACCAGGGCCTTTAGGGAGAGTTGTGCCTGGCATACCAAAAAAGACAAATACGGCTGTTTTATTATGGGGGCTTTGAAATAACACAGCTTTGGAACAGTGATATTCTGAAGAGAAATGATATTCTTAAAAATGAATTGGCATGTAAGAATAAGATTTGTTTTGTGAAAGCAAGATTGGTGAGATAAAGGACTGAAATGAAAGGCATGAAACTGAATTCTGTATTAGGAAATTTCTGAGGTGAAGTGTAATTCTGAAGTAATACATATTTAGAAAGCCGAGACTATACAGTCAGGAACACAGTATTTTCTGAAAGCTAATTTGTTACATGGCCAGCTCCATGTATCAGAAAACAGCCATCACATCAGTGTGAACAAAAACTGCAGTAATGCCGGGGAATTTTTAAACGAATTTTTAGCAGCAGTTTTTCAAGGTATTAAGCAATTTTACCTTCAATTAGTTGTATTCTTCAAGAAGGCGTGAAAAAGAGAAGCCTGTCTTCCTAACACTGGTAAGGGAAAGGTTCATGTAAATATCTGCTACACTGAAGCTTAGAAAGGGGACCTACTAGTTCTTAAATTCTTAGACCTTGGGCAAGTCATTGAGCTCTAACTTGAGGGTAGTCAGCTTTTCCAGCTATCATTAATTTTCAACCTTATTAAAAATCTCTGTGACCTGCAGGTATTCACAGATGATTATCAAGCCCAGATCACCTGAAAGTGAAGGCACGCAATATGAGTGCGTTTTTTGAAAAATTTCCTGTGTCTTCTGCAAAAACAGATACTTCTCTCACATCACGTTACAGATACTAGACACCTTCTATTCTCACTCATCTCCTTGCATATTAAATGAGCTAAAGTGGTGCACAGGTATAAATGAAGTCTGACAATAACCCATTGTTCATACAAGGCACTAAAAGTTTACTTTGGGGTGTATTTCTTTAGATCGGCCTATCATTTTGAAATTATATGTCTTGTGCATTTACCTGCATAAGAAGTGTCTGTCCATCAGGATTTCTGGTTCTCAGTGACTTTGCAGTGGTACAATTCACTAATTCTAATAAGTTTTCACTCGTTTGCAAGAAACACAATTAAGAGCAAAATTAAGATAAATAAGTGCAAAATTAAGATTTTGCACTTAAATATACTACTTTTGAAGTGTGATGCTTTAGATGCTGCAGCATAGCATTGTTTTGGCTGTAGGGATGGAAATCTATTAGAGATAAGAAATTATTCACATTCCCTATAAATCTCTCTCCTCTGCACTTCTGGATGTTTTGTATCCTAAAGGTGCTTTTGCCACCTAGTATACTGCTTTTTAAATGTCCATTTTATTCTACTAAAACCTGTGACAAGACTGCATTGACATTAATGAGAAGAGGATTATGCCTGCTCCCACTGTGATGCCTGTATTCATGGAAATTCTCATGGCATCACAGTAAATGTGCCTCAGTGAGATACTGTTGTCAACTTCATTAAAACAACTATAGATATTTGAAAGTTTGAGATCTCCTTTTTTGTTCTGATGATGATTACTTTAGGTTTTTTCACATATGACAACTGAAATTTGGGAGTAGTCATGCTAATCCCATTCTCCGTCTCAAAGATTCTGAAAGATTTTTCTGGGGCGCTTGCTCAGCAAATTAGATTCTCTATAATTTCTTTTAACGAAGAATATACAACACTCTCCTACCTAACATATTGATGAACTGTATCTTTGAATAAGCTTTCCTCTTAGTATTTTTTAAATTACTTTGTATTTTCTTAGAAATCAATACAAGACGAAAAACGGAAACCACGAAAAGAAAGGTAATTTTTTTCATTATCTCACTATTGTCATCTTAGTACTCTAGAAATAGTTCTTAGCTGTACTTCAACCAGGAGAATAAAGCATTAAAAAAAGCACGGTAATTTGGTGATTCACAGGAAGGACATCATATACAAAGTTAAAATACGCAATTTTCAACGACAAAAATCCATTATAGAATTCAGTCGTTCAGTTTTACTACAGCATGGCCCTTTACCATGGCAACACAAGCATAATAATAAGTTAAGATAAGGTCCACATCAAAGATAGTTCTGACACAGAAAATAATTGAAGGTGCTTAAAATTCCAGTCAAAGCAAATGAGCAACCAGTTCTTTTTTCTTAGCAAAAATACAAAGACTGTTAAAATTCTCTCCTAAAAATATATGACTGTTTGGAAATAGATCATAAAAAATTAAAACAACAATTATTAATAACAGGGAAAGAATAGTAGCCCTTGAAATTTTAACCAGAAGTCTTTTCTTCACAGTGTAACTAACCTATTTTGATGGATCTCTGCAGAAATAAAGCAAGCAATAGATAATTCTGCCCTTCCATATCTTAGATCCTTACGTGTGCTGTATACCTGGTTGACAGCTCCTGACATACCTCATAGCTTTATTTTATTTGTGTTTCTATACTTAAGCTTTTTCGCTGCTCCCCAGTGACACTGCTATAGTACTATAGCATGCGTGCTATGGTAGCCTGGTCATAGATGCAAGATGAATGGGCTCTTAGCACTATCCTCGGCTGAGGTTGCAGAATACAAACTCTGTATCTAAAATACGTCTCTTAAAGGAAGTTACATGACATTATATGCACATAATATGTGCTCACAGCATCTAGCTCCATTCAACCTCAGTTTAAATTGCATTTGATTATGCCACTGCTTAAAGGATTCACTTCATGTCCATGTCCCCTGTGTCTGGTCTGTTACAGTTCTTCTTCTGATGTAATTTAGATCCTGAAAAAAATTCACACCTATCATTGTCTCCTGTTCAGCCAGGAGACAATCCAAATCTAGTGTTTTCTCTCATTTGGCCTCAGTTAGGTTTCACTCATCTTAAATCTAGTTAACCAGTTCCATGACTGTATCTTCTTTCATGTGCTGACTCTGTATTGGTAGAACATAGCAACTGAAATCAATGAGTTATTTCTGGTTTCTACCAATGTGAGAATTGAATTCTGAACTTCTTTTTTCAGGTTGCTTTTAGGATATTATTTTTTTCCTAGCCATTCTAAACTGGATGTTGGGATTGTTTTTTTCTGTACATATGATACCCTGGATAGCATTCATCTAACAAAATAAGAGACATCTGCATTATTGACACCGATACCTGACCTAGTTGCTTTAGACTCTCTTCTTATACTCAGAGAAAAAAATAGTCATCTTTAGGAAAATGATTCATCTCTTCCTCAAAGAGATATCTAAAATAGGTCAGATGAATTATACCATAAAAATGCCTCTCCATTGAGTATAATGGCAAACCCAAACAATTTCAGTCATATATGTCTGCTTTATGAACATCTAAAAGTAGCATTCCAAAATTCTCAATATCTGCATCGTACAGCAGTCACATTTCAGAGGCTGATTTCTTGTGCTTATATATATTTTTCCTTAGATCCTCAACACGTAACCACAACTAATAATGATATTTGGTTGCCTTATTTTTAAATGTTGAATATAATATTGAAAAGTGGAACTGTTAACTTACTGTACTTATTTATTGACAGTCTAAGCAAAGTCCTAGACTTAGATATCTACTACCAAGAAATTTCATCTACTGATTCCACCTCAAAGGACAGCAGTTCTACCACAAGAAAGAAGAGACACCCAGCTGAGCGCAGGACTTCAATTTTAAGAGCTACTGAGCGGTAATTCATACAAAATAATAACTGGAAAAAATAATTGTTGTATATCCTTGTTGACATTCAAAAGATTCTTAAAAAGAAAGATACACTTTAAAATTTGACATAAATCTATTTTTTTATTCATGGAATCTTGCCAAATTAACTTGTAAAATGAATAGCTGAAAATTTCCCATCTTTATGCAGCAGGGACAAATGCTTGGTGTTCAGCCTACCTGCTAGTTTTTGGCTTCCCAAGTGCCAGATGAGATGGACAGACATCCTGCTGTAAATCTCTGATCCAAAATCAAATTAAACTAAAACAGTGTCGTGGCTTAACCTCAGCCAGCAACTAAGCACCATCCAGCCGCTCGCTCACTCCCTCCCAGTGGGATGCGGGGGAGAATCAGAAGCGTGAAAGTTAGAAAACTCATGGGCTGAGATAAAGACAGTCTAATAGGTAAAGCAAAAGCTGCGCACGCAAGCAAAGCAAAACAAGGAATTCATTCACTATTTCCCATCGGCCGGCAGGTGTTCAGCCATCTCCAGGAAAGCAGGGCTCCATCACGCGTAACAGTGACTTGGGAAGACAAACGCCATCACTCCGAACGTCCCCCCCTTCCTTCTTCTTCCCCCAGCTTTCTATGCTGAGCATGACGTCATATGGTGTGGAATATCCCTTTGGTCGCTGGGGTCAGCTGTCCCAGCTGTGTCCCCTCCCAGCTTCTTGTGTGCCCCCAGCCTACTCACTGGTGGGGTGGGGTGAGAAGCAGAAAAGGCCTTGACTCTGTGTAAGCACTGCTCAGCAGTAGCTAAAGCATCCCTGTATTATCAACACTGTTTTCAGCACAAATCCAAAACACAGCCCCATACGAGCTACTGTGAAAGAAATTAACTCTGCCCCAGCCAAAACCAGCACAAGCAGAACCTAAAAATTGTATTTCTGATCAGTTAGGTTTTAAATAGGGTGGATGTGCACCAAACTTTCTGCCTGCTTTCTGCAGAGAAGCCACCAGCTTGACTGCCTCCTTTTCTGGCCATCCTGAGGTGGCTTCCAAAATGCAGCTTGCCATCTGAAAAAAAAATAAGATGAGATGGACACTTACAGTGAGCTCCACAGGCAGGTTAAAAACAGAGCAAACAAATTTACGCCAACTGAAAATCTGGTTCAGTAACCATCGGGCAAATGCTACTGCAAAGCACCCCACGTTCTCAACGTTTTTATGTCCTTTTATTATGTCCCCTTCATAGAAGAACATGTTGTTCTTCTGTGTTCATCTGCTCTTAATATATAATGTGTTTGTTCCAAGGCGCCTGCTTTATGCAGCACAGGAAGAGGCCTAGCAAAGTCAGTTGATTTTTTTTTCTTTTTCCTTTTATTTTTTCCCCCAAGGGTGGAGGTTAAGCAGTCAATTAGGAGCGTTTGCCAAGGTAAATGTTTTGACTTTAATTTCTAAAACATTTCTGTGCTTAATCCCTAGGTCGAGGGTTGCAGAAAGCCCCCTGGAAGAGAGTAAAACTGAAGATAATCCCTATGACTACAGACGACTGCTGCGGAAGACCTCACAGCGCCGGCGCCTTATCCAGCAGTTCTAGCTGCTGCTGCTGTTCCTGCTGCCATTTGGCTTTTATTAGCATAATCTTTTTTATCATTTTATACCATGTGCTTCCTTTTTTTTTTTTTAAATCTCCAATGTTTCACATTTACAAAGTGTGTGTTCATGTGAATATGAATTACTGTGGTTTACAGCCCAACACCGTTGCAAAGGGACAGTGTCAGTCGCATATCATATACTTTAAAAAAACCTAATATAAAAATCAGCTTTCTGTCGGATACCACTGCTACATCTTAAATTATTAGACATTAAGCAGCTTAAATCTAGTTTACTTTCCTCAATGCATATTTCTTTTTTGCATTTCGTCTCATCTGATTAAAATAGATCATGTAGTTTATAGTTCCCTAGTTAAGCTTTCAAATTCCCATATGCACCTTCAGAAAACCTTAGTTATTGTTTCTAACAAATTGTTTTACAGGAAAAAAAATAGGGGAATTTCTGCTCATTTTAGGTTTACAATGCCTAAATTTTGGGATCAACTGTATATGGCAAGTGTCCCTCTAATGAAACAAATCTAAATGATTAATTGGATAGCATACTATGGCAGTTTATTTTATTATTGACTTTACTGTAAAGCTAGTGGCCAGTTTTAAAGGTCAATATTATGTGTATAATCTTTATGTTGGAGATGTCCACTTATGGGAAGCGTATCCAGCCCTCTCCTCTGCCTCTGAGCTTTGTGACTAAGTGATGAACTTTTAAATCATGTTTGCTTTGTTCTCCTTTGCTTTACATTTTTAGGAATCTTAATCTCTGGGGTGCCAAGAAAGGAACAGAAATACGTTCTCTGATTGATTGCTGCCTAAGTGTAATGACCATTCTTAATCAGTTTCACTAGAAATTAAGTGGAAATAAAAGCAATAGCCACCGTGTTCAAAATTTCCCCCAATTCTTTATTCAAAAGACCGTATTTCACAGAAACCACACAGATAATTGCTGCGCTTCCTTTCAGGATTCATAATTGCATGTTCCCAGCTGCAAAGCAAGAGAAGGCAAATTTCATGATGCCAGTATAAAGCCCTGATCCTGCTCCCTTGCTTAGCTCTCTTAAATACTACAATTGGTGGCAGCAGTGAGCCACAGGGGTCGGGTTTTTGTCTGTATCCCACACACACTTGGCCCTTTCCCCAGAGACAGGTAACCATTGCTTCCTGATCTGTAACTAGTCATAAGGCTGTGTACTGGATTAAAATTTGCTGCAATGTAAAATTTGCAATAAATTGTTTAAATTTTGAAATTGGTTTTAAAGTTGCTTTCTCATGTATTATTAAAACGCTAAAGTAAATAAAAATGCACAAAGCAGTGATACGGTTGGCTGTGTCTGAATTACACCCAGAACTGATGAAAACACTGGACTGGGGCACGAGCGAGCAAGGCAGGGAAGCGCTCACAGCAGCCTCTCGCCATGGAAAGCCTGAATTATCGTCTACGTTTCCTTAAAGCCGATGTGATCTGGAAACTGGAACAGACCTGTAATTTCAGGGATGTCTGGGCTGGTTTTCTTCTACTTTCTCACCAGGGCGGTGTTGAAAAACATCAAGACGATTCCCTGCGATTTCAGTGGGGGGAACAGTCCTAGTAACCATGTGAATGCATGTAGAAAGTGGAGGGAGTTGCCCTCCGCCGAACGCAGCCTGGGAGCCCCCAGGGCCTGGCTGCGAGAGGCAGAGGGTGGCCTGGGTGACCAGTGCTCTCAGCAGGGCCAAATCCTGGCCTGGCACGGTCTCGCCTGCCTCCCTCCTAGAATTAGGGCTTGAAATCTCTCCTGTGCGGGAGGTGAAGCAGCCACGGCAAGGACGGGCTCCGTGCTCCCATGGGGAACTGGCTGGGTGGAAGGGGGAGGTTTGGCAGCCTTCAGAATCGACGTCGGGGAGGGAAAGGGAGCGGTTGTTTTCCTTCTTTTCCAGTCTCGCCTCCGAGACCTGCTGCGCCCCCCCCCCCCCCCCCCCCGGGGCTGGAGCGGAGAGGGCGGCTCCGCAAGGCCCCCCGGCCCCGGGGGGTTGCGGGAAGACCCTAGGAGCGGCCCAGGGATGCCCGGAGAGATGCCGGAGCAGGCAGGAACAGGAGCAACCCCCCCCCCCCCCCCCCAAGAGAACCGCGCCTCTGCGCAGGGCTCCTCCCGTCACCTCCGCGGGAGCGCAGCCGGGACCCCTCTGGCCAGCCCGGGAGCGGGAGCGGGAAGCGGGAGCCGCCGCAGCCCCGCACGGGCCCCTCCACCAGCGCCTTTGCCGCGGCGCCCCGGCCCGACGGAGCCCCCGCCGGTCGCTGCGGGGAGGACCGGGCCGGGGGGTCGGCGGGGGCTCGGGAGGGCTGTCCCTTCCCCGCCCCGGGACTCCCCCGCTGCTCGCCGCCTACGGCAGGGCCTGTCCCGGCCTCGGCGCCGCCGCCCTGCTCGTAGCCGCGGGGGTGCTCCGGTGCAGGGGGTGACGGGGGGAGGATTTTTCGGTGCTTTGCAGCTCGCGGGACTGGGGACGTTTCCCCGTAGCCTCAGGGACCGGTGTCCCAGCCCTCCCCTCGAGGCACCGCCGCGGCCGCCCTCGTCAAGACCCGAAAAAGCACCCTTGCCCTCCGCTCAGCGCTCGACTGGGCGCCGGGGGGTCGGCCGCCCGCTCCCCGGCCCGCCGGGCTGCCGCCGCAGGGGCCGCCGGGCCGTCGTGCTGCGGGGCCGTCGGTGAGGCGGCGGCAGCATAAGGCACCTCGCTCGCCTTCACCTCCCCGAGGCAGCTGTAGCCCCCACGCAGGCCGCCTCTAGGGCTCGGGTCTGCCCCGAGCGGCCCCCCCGCCCCTTCGGTACAGGCTGCGGGGCGACCCTTCACGGCAGCCGCTGCGGCCGCTGCCCGGCTCGGCGGGGCACCTCCCCCGGCCCCCGCGGCGCCGCCCGCCCCGTCCCGTGCCAGGCGGGGGGCAGCGGCCGGCGGCGCGGCGCCTGCGGGGAGCGACCGCCGCAGCTTGGCGGAGCGCGCCCCGGGGGCGCCCACGGGAGACGCTCCCACCCACGCGTGCCCGGGGCGCCCCCGCCCCTTCGCCTGCCGCCGCCTGGCGCAGACGCACGCACTTACACACCCGCACACTCACACACACTCGCTCAGGCCGCCTGGGCTGTAGCTCGCCGCTCCTCGCCCGCCCCGCCGGTTCTCCTCCGCCATGGCAAGCCCCGGCTCCGGCTTCTGGCCCTTCGGGGCCGAGGAGGGCTCCGCGGCCGCCGAGAGCCCCGGCACAGGTAGGGGGGCGCCGAGCAGCCGGGCGGGACTGGCCCGACGGAGCCGCGGGGCCGCCGCGGCAACGCTGCCCGCTCGCCGGAGACCCCTTTGCGGCAGCTCGACCGGCGGGACGGAGCGGCGGAGACCGACGGCGGCTCTAGCCCGGCTCGGCTCGGCTGGGCAGGGGGGGTCCTGGGGAGCAGTGCCGGGTGTCGGACGGGGCGCCTCCGGCCCGCGCCCGTCCCCACGGACCCTCCGCTCCATTTTTTCTTGCAGCCAGAGCCTGGTGTCAGGTTGCCCAGAAGTTCACCGGAGGGATCGGAAACAAACTCTGCGGTAAGGGCAGGGAGGCCCCGGCAGCCCGCGGCGGAGCAAGGCTGCGCGCCCGCGGAGCGCTGGCGGGCGGCCGCGGGCCCTGCCCCGGGGTGGGGGGGCGGGGGGGACAGGGCTGATGGCGCGGTGCTGAGGCCGTGTGTCCGTGTCGCCGTCAAGCCCTGCTCTACGGAGATGCCGAGAAGCCCGTGGAAACCGGCGCCAGGGCAGCCCCGGGGGCAGCGGAGCCGCGGCCGGCCTGTACCTGCGACAAAAAACCCTGCGGCTGCCAAAACGCGGAGGTGAATTACGCCTTTCTGCACTCAACAGGTAACGGCGCTCCCGGGCCACGCCGCATCTCTAAAACTAGCAAAAAATCAGCGTTTCGGTTGGGAAATTGCCTCCGCCCGCGGTGCGCGGAGGCCGGAGGTGCCCGACGGTGCAGCGGCTCCGCGGAGCTCGGCGCCCCCAGCCCTGGCCCGCTCCTGCGCCTCCCCGGCACCCGCGGGCGCTGGGCATTTCTCAAACCCGCCAAAAAAACCCCAAA
The DNA here is from genome assembly GCF_965638725.1 of Aptenodytes patagonicus. NCBI lineage: Eukaryota > Metazoa > Chordata > Aves > Sphenisciformes > Spheniscidae > Aptenodytes > Aptenodytes patagonicus. The sequence continues at coordinate 153,315,895 of NC_134950.1, forward strand.
GCCCAAACAAAAAAAGATCCCGAAAAAAAAAAGCAATAAAATCCCGGCGTGCTGGAGCCCGCAGGTTGCTCTTCCTAAGGAATACTGACAGCAACGACCTTCTCGTTGAAGTCCCTGCGATGTAATTATGGTTTGCGGGGAGGAGGGAGAAAGAGCGCTCTCTTACTGATTTATTTTAATTGGAGGTATTTTTGCACTTCATCTTTTCCGACCTTGGAGGTAGCGTCTCCGCTAGTAAATAGATCCCAGCTCCCCGCAGAAATGCACTGGCCAGAAACGCTCCCGTTTGCACGGCAGACGGGGGCGAGCTCTGCCTTCCTGGCCCCGCCGTGGGAGAGCTGCTGCAGGCGCCGTGCGCTTGAGCTGCTGCCTGTCTGACTGCTCCCGGGTTACCCCAAATTAGGGGGTTCCACTACAGCTCGGCTACGCCTGAGCCATCGCACTTCGGTTTAAACAAAAGATGTCAGTGTGCGCACTGAGAGACCGTGCAGCATCGCCTCAGAAAAAGGCATTAAATTATCAACAAGTTACTTGCATTGGAGAGTCATAAGGAAGGTATTTTATTGCAAGGCAAACGACAGTTTTTAGAGTGCTTCTTGTAGCGTTTGTTTCCCAATCTTTATTTTCCCCAGGATTCGTTTTCCCTTTTTCCTTGTTTCCCTACTCTCTCTCATCGTCTTAAAAATTGGTCTGAAATATACCGTGGGCAAAATTTGCTATTTTAGCTAGGATATTAAAACCTAACTATTATCTCTCAGAACGTTGCTTAAAATTCAGTCTTAACGATTTGCTTATTAAATGAAAACAAAGTCTATTTGTATTGAACACAGTGGAAAGATTTCCTAAACATAAACGGGAGAAGCCTTTGTCCGAAATCCGTGTATACGGTCGTAAAACGAAGTTAACTTTTCATTTCTCCGTTTCCAGATCTTCTGCCGGCATGCAACGGAGAAATAACAACTATGTCTTTCCTACAAGACGTTGTGGACATTTTACTTCAGTATGTGGTGAAAAGTTTTGATAGATCAACAAAAGTTATTGATTTCCATTACCCAAATGAGCTGCTCCAGGAATATAACTGGGAACTGGCAGACCAGCCACAGACCTTGGAAGAAATTCTATTGAACTGCCGAACAACCCTGAAGTATGCGATTAAAACAGGTAATAGCCATGTTAATTTTCTATCCTATATGGTCTCAGCCACTGATTAAAGGTGTCATTTCATTTTAGCTTGAAACGTTAAAGATTGAAGCAGCCACTGTGTTTTGTCAGTTCCAGGCAATTTCTAGCAGAGACAGAATCGTTTTCCTAAATGATAAAATACTCCAGCAACCCTGTCTCTGTAGCTCTCGGTGCAGCATCGCACACCCTTTCCGATTTAAAATTAATGCTTCTGTGCGTCGGAGTTGCCGAGTGTGCCACTGAGCAGCCTTTGCACCACCTCGGCGACTTTCCTCCTTTCCTTTTCATCCATTTTACATGTGATGGGCCGGGGATTGCCCCGCAGACCGGCGGGCGTCGGGCGCGGAGCTCGGAGGCAGGCGGGGTAGGAGGAAAGCCGGGGGGGGGGGGGAGGGGGGCGTCCCTGCAGGGGGGCAGCAGGGACCAGCCCATTTAACAGCCAAAACCGCAATAAACATCCTGTAAATGGGAGCTCTGAGCGGCCATTTGCTGTGTCTCTCCCCTTACCTGCAGGACATAAAAATAGGAAAATTTGATTGAACTGCCCACAGGAGTATTGGGGTTTTTTTTCCAACTTTAGGCTCAAGCAATAGAAACAAAGCCCGTATTGTTTCACTAGCCTTTTGTTGTTGTTGTTTTTCACTGGGGAGGACAGGGGTGGGTTGACTCCTGCCTGTCTGGGACCTCCCCCCCATGTGGGCTTCGTGGCGGGGCGGCAGCGTGGGGCTCACCCGGGCGTGGGGAAGCCCCCGGCTCCGCACCCGGGGCCACATTAAATCAACTGCGGCAGAGCGGACAAAAAGCGTAGCTACAATTACGGCTGCGATTGAGAAATAATGTGGAGTGCAGGGAGCTCTTAGTAGAAATTTGAATTACTGAGAAATTGCTTAAAAATAAATGTGTAGCAATTACTGAAAGAGGCAAAAAGGTGATTTGTGGATAGAGGTTGAGGGGAAAACAAAAATCAGGTTTTGTCACCTTTTGGGAACAGAACAGAATGATCCCAGTAAATATTGGGGGGGATCTGTGTAATCCTCCTCATTTAGAGGTGGAAATGTCCAGCTGAATGTTTTTGATGCAGGAATTGGGTGCTGTCAAAACGTCTGTAAAATATTGGAATAAAGAGTTAGATAAATGATGTCCACAGGAACAAAGTCGATCAGTCCAGTGATCCATGTGATGTGTCTGGGTAGGAAACATTTTCACAGAATGCTGTGACACACAGGATCTGTGAATCTGGGAAATCAAAGAATAGGATTTCTTAAGCAATTTTCGTTAATCTTTTTTTGTCATAGCCTGTTTCACATAATGGACCTACTTCATTTTCTGCATCCAAAAAAGACCCTTTAAAACAATGTTACCATTTCTCTTCCTCCCTATGAATATGCAAGGCTTTCCCTTCTTGGCATTTTTTTATTTGTTTTAATGAAAATAATGCTTTCAAGGTCCGAGGACTGGTGGTGGGGGGGTTGTGCAAGATGTGGTGGTGCGGTGGGGTTTGCCTGCGGGGTTGGGGGGCACGGATCCACCTCGATTGGCTGCTGCCGCTCCTCAGCATCCTGGGGCAGCTGCCCCAGCCTGGGGGGGGCCACGAAACGCGCGGGATTTACACCCAGAGCCCTTCGGCATTTGCCACCCCCATCACACAAGCTTCAGAGTGAAACGCTTGAATTACCCTCAGAGGAAGGACAGTGCGGTGAGGTTTCTGGCGGCAGGGGTCTGCATCCATTCCCGCTGCAGGAGCCCTTCGGACACAGCCCCTCCTGGGCTGAGGAGCGCCTGGGCTGCGTGTGGCTGCAGGGACCTGGGCGGCAGATTGGAAAATAAATTGTATTGCTTAGATTAGCCTCACAGCTGGATCCCCAAGTCCCAGCACTGATCCCCGGTTGGGATTCAAGGAGCCAGATGGCTGATTTTTCGGCCGAGGGGCGGGTGTAGGATGCTCCCAGGTGTTGCCTGCGTGCTGCGGCTCGCTGGGTTGCACGGGGGAGCCACACACAGCTTTCTGCCCCCTTACCAGCTCCAGGCATCCACCTCTGGCGAGAATTTCATCTGAGAATATAGAAAGCAGCGTCTGAAAATGCAGGGAAAGATAGATGTGAAATTCAGTTCCTGTGCAATGCTCACAGGGGAAATTGAAATGCGAGCATTTAAAAATGGCTTGGAAACCCCAGGAAGGGTGTGAGGAGCTGGCGCTGGTCCAGCCTTGCTCCTGGCAGGCCCTGATGCCGGTAGCAGGCCGTGCACGCAGTGGGGCTGTGAGCAAGGGCAAACCCAGTGCCACCAGCCGTGCCTTCATTCATGCTGTCCAGCTTTGCCCGGCCCTTGTCGCTTCCCTGTTGAGGCTGCGGAGGCTGCATGTTAATGCTAGGGGATGCCCATGCCTAAAACCAAGTGCAAGCAGGAGCATGTTTGAGAAGGTGTGAGACGAAGGCACATCTTCAGCAGGGAAAGCCCATCCCTGGCTGTCCTAGTGCCTCAGCCCTGGCTCTTGCCCATCATCTCCCGATTTACTCTGGGATATGCATAAATGTGTTGTATATTGCTAAACCAACCAGTAAGCCATAATCTCCTATTTTCACATCTCCCCCCACTCCCTGCACCCTGTCAGTCTTTTTTTCCAGTCACCTCTTTGTTCAGTGACAACCACAACAAAGGATGTGCGTTTCAGGCAGATGGCACCCGGGTAGTGATTTTTGAGCATCTCTTGCAAACTCGTCTTACCTGGCTGGTGGAGCCTGTATTTTAAGCAAAGCCACAATTTTCTGTGGCCAGCTAGCTGAGGGAAGAGAGCTCACCCACGTATTAGGGTGTCACATGGATGGACAAACACTTGCAGCTGAGGTTGGGGTCAGATTGGGGCATTACGTTCTCTGCCACTGCGTGTTAAAGCCACATTGCAGAAGGGAAGGGCACTGAGTGGAGGGGGCCATGTTACAGGTGTAGGTGCTGGGGGCTCTGCCAGCAGCTCCTGCTCTCCCTGTACTAACGTCTCTGTAGGAGCACAAGACTGCTCCCCCATCTCACTCCAGGGTACGGCTGCCCTGACCCCTGCATGCAGCCGGCCCCGTTCCTACAGCAGTTCCCAAAGCAGGAGGTGTGCTGTGAGGTTTCCTTGAAGAAACAAGCAGTGACAACAGGGCTGTCGCCTGGGGCTGGGTACGGGGCTGACAGAGAGCTGCCGAGACACTGCAGCTGCAAATATGAATTCTGCTATTCCCCAGCTTTTCCGTGTGGATTTATTTGCAAAGCAAGAGTGGCTTTGGCAGTGGTGGCAGGGTGCACGTGTGCCCCAGGCCCACCTACCCCATTTGAGAGCATGTGGGGTGGCGGCCGGATCCTGTTCATCCTGCTAGATCTCGGCAGTGTGTGCCTGAGGGGCTTTGGCTGCCTGTCCTGGGCAGCGTGGACCAGGGGAAGGTGGCAGTTCCTATCTGCGGTGGGGAGGGCTCGGTACAAAACGCACTCAGGCTGGATGGCAGCTGGATGGCAGCTGGATGGCTGGATGGGGCTCGTCTCAGGTTAAGGGTGCAGGGAGCTGGATTTTGCGTGTGTGCCCCCCCCCCCCCCCAGCCCCGTATCCCCTGCTCTGGTCTGCCCGCACAGCCCAATTACTCTGCCTTTGTGTGTGCAAGGTGGGGGCCGGGGAGCAATTCCCCGTGCTGTTCTGCCAGCCATGTGTCTGTGCCTGATAAGAGGCCACCGGAGAGCAAAGATAAGTTTTCTTTTGGTGCTGGGTCTGCATTTCCTCAATCATTTCACTCTATGTTTTGTTTTCTGTGATGGCAATAACAGTATGTCGTCTGTGGGTCAGGACAGGTGTTTTCCAAGCAGAAGCTACTGTCCTTTGAGTCAGATGACATTTAAGTAATTGTGAACCATCCATAATTTGTACCAGTAATTATGCCACTTAACAGGGGCTTGCGGGGAGCAACTAGTAAAAACTGAGTTTTAATGGTTCCTGGGTTTAATGGCTGAAGGCATGTTTTTAAGAAAAATCTCTGACAGGATTTTAGAAAAAAATCAGGAGCCAATTAGATTTACCAGGTAAATGGACTATCAGCTCATTGAGTATATTCTTGTGCATCATTCTGCTGGGGCAGCAATGCTGGTTTTCCTGGGGTTTGTTTAAAATCGCCATTGCGAGCAGCCAGGCCATTTGTAATTGCACTCTGACAGGGAAGAAATGACAAGGACCGCCACCTTCCCTGCCATCTTCATGCAATCATCAGCCTTTGAGTCATGTGCAAAGCAGTCACCAAAATGTTCCATTTTCTCATTTCGCCCTGTCTATTATAATCATTAGCCATTCATTACTGATGTTATATGTACTGGCAAGCTCTTCAGATGGTGTCTCGTGCGTGCCTTTCAAACCTAGCCAGGCAAAAACACATCCAGTGACAACATGTGACACAGTAACGGGAGCACACAGCTATTTTTGTGAGGCAGTGATGTGCTAATTTTCAAGGCATATTGAGAGGATAATAGGGAATGCTGGAATTAAATATTCTGCGTTCAGTGTAATTAGTCTGATTTTACTGAGTTTGGAATGAGAAAGAAGATAAATCCTGCCTTTTCCAAGAAATGTATTTATTGCTGTTTGCTTTGTTTCGTACCTTGAAAGCACTTCCTTCTCTATAGAAATCCGGAGGTAAATATACCGTTCAGCACTGAATAGTTTCATTCAGAGTCATCAGCCTTTTGATAACTGTCCTGGTTTTGGACATCTTATGCAGGGTATAAGATACATAAGGTTTTTCCATCTTACGCAGGGCACCCTAGATATTTTAATCAACTTTCAACTGGATTGGACATGGTTGGATTGGCAGCAGACTGGCTGACATCAGCAGCAAATACTAATATGTAAGTAGCAGATTTTTTTTCCATAATAATATTTACAGTTACACTCTAAAATATTAGCTGCTGTAGCTGAATGAAAGAAAGAATACTTTTATGTTAAGGTTGCTGGAAAAACAATTGTCTGCTTTTTAAGTGGTTGCTACAGCTATTTACATGAAGACTTTCAACATTGTCCTGTAGGCTGTCTTCTATAAAATGTCATCGTACTAATATGATGTTGGTTTTGCTACCCCCCAAAAAATACACAGAAAAAAATATTTTAGCATTTTGCGTGCATAAACACGTAAAATGGAAGGTTTGCTAAGTGAACAGTTGGCATTCATGTAGAGGGGTTATGTACAATCCATACTCAGAGCAGTTAGAGCCATTGCTTTCTGTAAGAAAGAGGTGCAGAATTTGAAGTGTGGAGTTTTTTTCACTTTGTGACTAGGAAGCATTTTTGTGCACTTGCTTAGCTTCATGCACTGTCTTGTCATCATGAACAGAACTGCTGACGTGTATGCTTCTAGACAGGCACACGGGTTTTTGCAAGGCGAAGGTCTGGCTCTGCCCAGCAGCTCTTGGTTACAGGGCAAAGCCTTGAGCCCGGAAAAGGTGGGCAAGATTTGTTTCACTGAAATGGGTGGAAACGGAGTCTCAAGCGCTCTCAGCATTTCTCTTTCTAGACATTTGACGTCAAATCAGAAGGAAGATTATCAAAAGTATTGTAAAACAGAACTCTGTCCAGAGCAAGATAGAGTATATTGTGGCTATAATGTAATGTAATACTGGAAAAAGATGTGTTAGTGTTGTAGATGAAAGCATTAAATATGGACATTACTACATTTCAGGTTCACCTATGAAATTGCTCCAGTGTTTGTACTTTTGGAATATGTCACACTAAGGAAAATGAGAGAGATGGTTGGCTGGCCAGGGGGCTGTGGCGATGGGATATTTTCACCTGGTACATGATATTTCAAGCTTTCTTTATTTTTCAGACTATGCTGTATGACATCCCTGTAGTTAAAGAGTAAACGTAATTAAAATATGCATGTTCGAGAGGACACTTGCTAGTAACCACCAGTGGCCTCTTTGAGATAAAGTATTGCATGTTTATGAATTTTAGGGATGTGATTATGAGGGTCTGTTTGAGCAAATTGCACTGCATTGTGAGCAGCTGTAATGGCACATGGGAAACATAATCAGAAGAGACATTTGCCTTGCAGTTTCGCTTTGCCCCCACTTTTTATGGATTACATGAAATAGAAAGACTATTCTATTAATAATGGAGGGAAGAAACACAACAATGCTCTCCATCACCGCAGGGGAAATTGGAGCAAAGAGGGAAAGACGTAGCATCCCTTTAAGTAATTTCAGTGGAGTTGGTAAGATCCTGCCAACATTACAGTCTGCAGTTAGCTTTCCATGTGTGAGCTGGCCTGTTGAGCTCAGTGGGGGTACTTGGGTGGCTAGTTAATCTGAGTGCTTAAAGGCTCAGAAACCTGGTTCCGTCAGGGCAAGTCAATAAGGCAAAAAATGAGTGTGATTAACTGTAGAGAAATCATTGACTCTGTCAAACACGACATTGTTAAGACTTTTTTTTTTTTTAATCATTCCACTTAGTCTTTTGATTTATACTCTTTGTCACCTCCTACCTTACTCTGGAATTTCATTGCTAAAAATTTTGGCCTATCTTTCCCACCAAATTGCAAAAAATTGAAGAATTTACATAGGGCATGGTATCTTGGCTTGTCAAAAGAGAACAGACTGATAGCTGGTGAGGAAGGAGCCCTTCTGGAAAGAAAGTTCAGTGACCTAATGGAGAGGGAAAGAGTGTTTGGACTATTGAGCAAAGGAAAGGCCTCAGTGATAACAGCCTAGGATGTGCAGCTGTCTGAGGGCATGAATGGTAAAGTTCATGTTGTGCAGAAGATCAGGCAAGGCTCGTCTTCAACTTCTCACATCTGAATGCACACATGGGAAGTGTGTGAGTTTTGTCCTGGGCCTTTCCACAGAGGTGGAGAAAAAGATGAGAAGAATTTACATTACTTCTTGTTGAGTCCTTATTTAAAAAGCACTGAGAGTAAAAGTTCTGACAGCTTTTACTGTAGTGCTTAGAGGTCCTGACAAAACCCGTGGCCTCCATCACACAGAGCAGCATCTAAACGTGTATCACGAGCCCAGGACCTAAGCCAAAGTTTTTGGAAACTGGACAGTGGTTGGTTACTGTCCAGTCCCTGGCCTGACTCAGTACAGCTGGTCTTCAGTTCCTCACCTTGCAGGCTTGAGCTGCAATAGCCCTGCCGGGCTGGTCGGGGACAGAAGAGCAATAGCAATGCTGCTTAGCGGACGTGGTGGGCAGAGGCTGGGCACGGGTAGCAGGCGGAGGTGAAAGGCTCAGTGCATGCGCCAGATCTGCCCAAGTCTGGCAAACTGTGTTTGAGATAGTGTGAGTCAGGAAAGATGAATGCCTCAGAAGGAACTGCCGTCCGTCCTGCGTCAGCGAGAGGTCCCTGCCTGACCTGGGGAGTCAGGGTGTTGCTAGCATGTCAGATGCTGGAGCTCACTTCAGCTAGCTGAAACCTGCATGGGGACGAGCTCTCTGGCAGGCGCATACCTGTGCTGGCCGTTTGCAGTGCTGCCCCCTCTCATCCTTTCTTTCTCTGCAAATTTCTGGTTTGTGCAAAGTGCATCTTTCTAATTCACTCTCTTAAGGCAGCAATACCCAGTGTGGAGGTTCTGCTTTTTTAGGCAATAATCAAAATCATCTCTATGCTGTCTTCTCATTTCAAACTGTCACGGCTTCAGCTGAAGACATTACTGTTGCAAAGAAAAGGTTCTCGCTCTCTGCATTCTCTGGAATGAAATATACAGTATCAATACATGCAAAGCATAAAGGCCTGATTAGGTTTTCCAAATTCTGTAGGTGTGTTTTGTTGCCTGCAATTAACTGTGGGTGTAAACACAGCTGCAAAATTAAAGGCAGAATGCGGGGTTATTAATAAGCTTAAGGTTAAATGACTAGGTAATAAATACTAATAGGAGAGCCTGGTATTGAAGAAACTTAACGTTTCAGTCTTGATTCTTTTGACACTGAGCCAATGACTTCAGACAATATAGGCCAAATTTCTTCAACTTGGACACCTTAGTTCAGTCACCTAAATCATCAACAGCAGCCGTTACATGACATCTGCATTTTTTAGGGACAGGTACCTGAGCATTTCCTCTTAATCTCTCCATTTCTTGTTTTGTCGTTTGTGAAAAGAGGTGTAGAAATATGTTCATACCTCTCAAGATAGTTGAAGGGGGAAGAAAAAGCCCGATCTGTACTGACCCCCATGCCAGCAATGCCATCCCTCTGTGGCATTTTCCCTTGGATTCACAGGAGGACCAGTGATGTCCAGGAAAGCCCAGAGCAGAGGCAGCCCTCACTGCAAGAGCAAAGCTAGGACATTGATTAGAAATGAAGGGCATGGTTTCTGTGGGCTGTGGAACAGTATATATATCTCCAGTGGGATAAATACAAATCTTACAAAAGTCAAAACGATACTAAATTCGCCAGCACATATACCCTGCTGGTGTAACGTCGCTGCTTTCAGCAGAGCTACCTTGATCTGTTTAAAGGGTGGATTTTATCTTACCTCACTTTGGCTGTCCAAGCATTGGGTGTCTACCCTGAGCTAGTTACAGCAGCTCCCATATATTCAAGGGAGAGGGGTGGATGTGTTTGCAGGGAAAGTCATCCCACCTACCACAGGCAGCTACCTTAGGATGAACTGAACCATCTTCTGGAAGTGCCTGTCTTGTGCTCTTCACTCCATTTTTAGATGGATGAAAGTTGGGTTAGTTGAACTCTACCTCAGCTGCACTCTGACCTGTTCATTTAAAAGCCTAAAAGCATGACCAGTATACACCTTTGCTTTATATAAATATATGTGCATAAACATAAATATATAATCAGTCTGTATATATATATAGTATATATATACAGGATAAAACTGGTGGATTTTATGTATACGTGTCTCTGTGTGTGTGTGTTTATGTGCGTACATATGTAAAAGTACTGAGACTCTGCCTCAGGTTCTGCATTATATTCCCATAGTGCTCATGCAGCATTAATGTATAACCAAACATTGTTCCACTGTAGACACAGAGGCTCAGTTTGTAAAAATATCAGAAAAGAAAAACAAAGTGCTCATTTTTAATTTATGCATTGATAATTGAAATATGGGAACAGAATACTGTAGAGCTGTCACCCGATACTCATCTTGAAATGGGTAAAATACCCATCTTGAAATGGGTATTTTAAGTCAATGTGTGCCAGTGATTTTAAGGCTGGTGTTAGGGACATGTAACCTTTTCCCCTTGCTCCCATCAGAGGACAAATAAAAAGAAAAATGTTTGTTAGAATGACCCTTTTTCCTTTCTCTTCCCTCCCCCCACTCCAGTTATCCGGAAGATAGTGTCTATTGGGACTCACTGTGTGGGTTTCCTCAGAGCCAGGGCATGAAACACCACCCAAATTTGGGAGGGGAGAGCACAGTTTAGGTTGCACTTGGAAGTTGCCTTGTGGTGGCGTCCGCTTGGGAGGTGGAACAGAGTAAGGATTATGTGTGGATGGCATATGGAAAGATAAGATTGGGGACTAAAGGAGAAATGGTAGCAAAAATGAGGATGAAAGGAAACCCCCATCATTTTTTGCAGCAGTACTTTTTGTATAAATTGTTATTTGGGTGTAGTAGATCCTGTTATTACACAACCCAGCTGTGAGGGAGCATCAGGAAGAAGAATCTGCCATTGGGCAGAAACATTAACATTAGAGTTAGAAAAACTGTAGCAAGACTTGTCGTTTGTTCTGCAATAATATTACAATGCATAGAAAAAGTAACAGTATATTACTGTGGACTCCAGGTGGTGCCATATCTAACATGTATGCTATGTTGATTGCACGTTTCAAGATGTTCCCAGAAGTTAAAGAAAAAGGAATGGCAACTATTCCCAGACTGGTTGCCTTCACATCAGAACATGTATGTGTTTCTGTTTTTTCCTATCTGTTACATCTGCTTGTATGAATTTATGATGAAGAAAATAGCCGAATGGGAATTTGTACCCAACTGTCTTCATTTCTGTTACTCCTTCACTGGGAATAAAAGAACGGGAAGGGGCTGGCTTTTTCATATATAGAGGGATGAGCTGTGCGGTTATCTGTGGCTGAAACCCAGGGAGAGCAGGTTCTACAAACCGCTGCCATTTTTTTGCTCTCACTTGTGTCTGTATAAATGTCGATGTGAACGGTAAGGACCACATCAAACGATGAGAGCTCATCGTCGGGCTTCAGCACTTTCTGCCAGGAATGTCTTTTGTTTGGGTCACTCTGGGGGAACAGAAAATCACTGTGCGTCAAAATGTTTCTAGCCGAAACCACTCTGCTATTATTTAATGAGAGGGTGATAACATACATGAAGACAGTATTATGGAAATGCTGTGTGTGTGTACAGCAGAGCAGCTGCGGTATACGGTGGGGAACTGGGCTTTACTGTGGGCTTCTGCCTGTGAGCAAAAGCTTCAGCACACCGGGGTTCATCACAGGCACTGACGGGATCTGGCGGTGCAAGCAGCGAGGGGAGGTGGGCACAGGAGAAATCAGAGTGGTCCTCATGGGAGAAACACAGAGTTTTTTGCTCTTTGAACAATCATACAGAAGTCATATTTCTGTCTGTATTGTGGGGGTTGTTTTGGGTTTATGGCCAGTTAAAACCTCCTTGCAGCTTACAGTGGAGAATGCGTGTGCAGGAGGAAGGGGAAAAGGAAAGGTTATACCCAGGAGGGGCTGTGAGCTCTCTTCAGGCTTCATGGTCCCATTCTAAATTTCTCTCCAACTGTGTGGGCCTGGCCAGAAAGGACTCTTTCATGGCTGGGGCTCAGCAAGATGCCGTCCATATTAGGTGACAGCATCCTCCTGGCTACCTTTTTTGACTTACCAGAGAACGTGTTTCCATTCTGTGCGAGTGTGAAGAGCAAAGTGTCCTAAAAACTGATCAGAAATGTCTGGGAGGAAATCACTCTGAGGATGCCTTTCATGGCAGTAGGATGAGATGCGATACACAACTGTGGGCTCCACATTGCAGAATAATTGTCCCCAAAGCAGTCGGAGAGCAGGGTATTCTACAAATGAGTAGCAACTCTCCAAAGTTGGCTGTACAGCTAGAGATGCATTATTCATATGGAAGTTACAGACCTAATAAGTCTTGCAAATAAGGTTCAGCATGATTATTTAAAATAATAAATCCTATTAATCATTAGAAAATTCCATTGTATTCATAGCGATGGAATGTTAAACAAAGAACCAAATTGTGCTATCAGTCGCAAAAATAATGAAATGAGCTTTAATAATTGTGTTTTCATGCCAGGGAAGAAGCAGTTCCCTTAGCAAATTAAACATTCTAAAATCAAATATAATAGCAAATCCATAGAACAGCATCTGAAATCTGTTACATTTTAAAAGAATCTTGAAATTACAGTTTTGTCACTTCCTCAATCAAGGTTTTTATAAAGTATGTTTACATACTTCTTTACATACATGCGCATCTTCTAGGGAAGTTAAGAAACCATGCTAAGTGAAGACAGAGTCCTTTAACTCTTATTTGCCCAAAGGATGTGGGATCAGGGTTTAACCCTCAAAATAGCAGAGACTGTTACAGGAATTGCAGAGGCCCAGAAGTACCATCCCCTTTTTAGGTAGGAAATGTCCTGCAGAACCTGAAAGGACACTAAGATATGAGAATGTCATTTGTCTCATTTATCACGTCACGGTGATCTTCTACTTCCTTTTAGACTCCCCAGCCTGATTGTGGTTTCTCTCTGCCATAGTTGGATGCTCTTGTAAGATGATGGCTGTGGAACAAGCAGTCTGTAAACTGGATACTATAATTTCCTCATGCTCTGCGTGTGTGGCATGACAGTAAACAAAGCTTAAAGCTACTTTATGTGTTTAGAAACATTGACATTTTTGTCTCAAAATTTTCAGACAGAAGTAAAGATTCCAATATCAGCAATTGTCAGACAAGAATATTAGCATCACAGACTGGACTCCATTTTCATTTCTAACAATCTAGAGCTTCCTTTACTATAAACGAATGAAGTTACACCACAATTGCCACCAATATTACTGTAATCAGAATCTGGCCTCAATCTGATGCCGTGATAGGTTCAGCTGCCAGTGGGGGAGAAGGGAAGAAGGGAGTAATTCACAGCTCTAAGTAGTTCCCTTCCTAATTTAGGAGTGCATCATGTTCCTAAATTAGGAGTCTCACTCTCTGCATAATCAGGGAAGAGAGGCACTTCTGGAGGGAAGCTCAGAGCATCCAAATTAGGAATCTAAATATTCCTTAATTTAGATGTTCTGAATCACCTTCAGGAGGGGTTCACCTACTTCTGTGCATTGACCATACACAGAGATCAGCCTCCTGACATACACAACCTACATTAGGTGCCTAAAATAGGTTATGTGACTATTCCAGTGTTCCCAGTAAGCAGATCTTCCCCAAGCTGTTCAGTAGGACCGTGACTTATCTCTCACTCTGCTTCTGTTTATTTCTGTTTCACCAGTGAAGTGAAACAGTACACAGAAACAGTGTACAGTGAAGTACCCTGTAACTGATTAGGTTGGTCTTGGTGCAGGTATAATTTCACTGAGATGCACTTGCTCAGGACTTAAGTCAATCCTCTGTATTCACCAGTGCATCATCAGTGGTTCTTTCATCTGCACTGGTGCAGGAGCAGAGTAATGTCCTTCAGGGCAGCTGTTCTGGACTGCACGTGACACAAGAGACCTTGACTCGGAAGGATAAAAGTGATGGATACCATTTGTAAAAACCTATTTTAGTCTTATCGTTTCAAACACAATGAAAAATCTAAGATGAAGGCTGCCTCCTGTGTCCCAGTGCATCAGCTTTAGGCTGCTGTGAGTGTTCAGCTGAGCACATCCCTTTTTCAGTGTGGAGAAAGCGGCTGAAAGGGAGAGCTGCCTTCTCAGAACATTTTCATTGATCCATTTGTCTATAAGGCAAGTCCTATTGAATTTTAACCCATTCCATGTTGTCATTTTGACCTGGCCAACCAACACTCCCTTTGATAGCATCCAGCAGGAGCTGGGAATAGCATGGAGCAGGGATCACCCCTAGCAGGCAAAAAGGACAAAGTCATTGTACTCTGAGGAGGAAAGGGGTGCAGAGTGGAAAAGTTTAGCTGTAGAGAACTAGTTGGGTTCAGGTTACAAAACAGTCCTTGGCCTTTTTATTTGATAGTATAAAAATAGCTGAAGAGACTTGCACCTTTTACATGGACTCGATGTTTAATTGGGGGCTATACAGACTCAATCCACAGTTCAGGGAATGAAAAAAAGCTCGGCATAATTGGGAAGACATAGAGATTTTGTCACCTCTGCTGTTCTCCAACCCAGCAAGACTGTGCTCATGTAGGCCACATCAGCTTTCCTAATTTCCCACCCCCTCTAGCAGCCACCACAGGGAGGAACGCCTGTCAGGTGTTCCCCAGGGAAATAGCAATACAACTCCTGTCTTAGTTTTGGAAGAGAAACCACAGGGTAAGAACTGGCAGTTCATCCAGTTAGAGAGCCAGGGGAGCACAGAGAGGGTGTCTCTGCCTCTGGCATCCCCCCATGTGCACTGCTCTCGGGGTGAAACGGCTCCTGCCCAAGGTTTCACTGGAAGTATGGCTCCAGCAGCCACTGACTGTGAAGGGAGGGTCTGTTGGCAGCTTAAGTGTAAGGTGTCAGCATTGTAGACAGCCGGACATACTCAGAGGGAGCTTATTCTCTGGAGCACTGGGAGCATCTGTGAGAGGTGGCTTGTCTGCAGTGGTAGGGGAGCACCCTCGCAGCCATAGTGCGCGCAGCATCCACACATCAATTAGATCAGAGGAGGCGGTTTGCAATAAATCACCGCTTCAGCTTCTTGCACGCTGATTTCCCCTCGTGGACGAGCCCCATTACTTGCAGGGAATACAGCAAACTACACCAGTAGCTGTGGGAGAAGAGTGGCTTTGGCAAAGCTTTTGTCTGAACAGTTTCTGAAATCTAAGATGGAGGTTCTTGGCTCTGAAACAGAAGGACATTAAAAAGTGACTTCTGTCTCAAAGCAGACAGCTCGACAGAACTCCATTTCACACAGCCTACGGAAGATTTTGGTTTGGTTTCAGTGCAGAATGAAAAGTTGATCTCTAGTCCCACCACTTCATGGCACCTAGCATTGCCCTCTAGCCAGGCTACTTAGGAGGCAGTTTCTAGGACTGCCACCTGCAAGAAGCTCTCCGAGGGATAACCACTGTGGTGGGACTTCTAGGGAAAGATTTGAGGAGCCTGGAGATCATGTTTTCCATTTGGTGGCTTAAATTACGAAGCTGTAAGTTACACTTCTAAGCATGCAGAGTAAGTAGGGAGCGTTTTCGTTTCCGCCTAAGGAAACTAAAAATCAAACTCATGGATTCACACATTCTTTCTTTGCATTACCTAGTGCATAATAACTAGAAAAGTATTGCTTGGTGGTATTTGAAGCCAGAGGAAAACAGTGAAAAAGTTGGTCTTACTTGAGGAGCAACTTAATTCAAGTAACTCCATTCAAATCAAAGTAAAACCATTTTCCAGAAAAGCAATGCTCTAAGGCAGCCTGTCCCAAAGGAGACATTCATCATTTGGGTCTAATCCTTCATCTGGTTGATATCTCGTGACTTTTACACTGCCACAGGATCCTCCTGAACTCAATGCAACGTTTCTTATCCACAGATAATGCTCTAAAACTATCCGCATTGGAAAAAAACAAGTTGTGAGTCTTGCTGGATTAGAAAAGCAGTATGAAGTTTTATATCTCAAAAATGCAGGACATGGAAATATTAGTATGTTGTGCAGAAACATTAATATATTCATTTCTCCCCTGACATTAACAAATAACTTTAAAAACTGAATAGCAGTAGCTAAAGGAAACAATAGCAAACATATATACCATTTACAGTGTATTTAAAAATGTGATAGGATACAGTATACTCTTTTCATAGATAATTGAAAGAAAAGCTGTAGCTTACAATGAGACATTAAAGATAGGATTCATGTCACTTACTTAACTTTAATCACCTGAAGTGTAAATCTTTAATCTGAGTTAGACTATGCACTTTTTATAGCCAATAAAAAGAGAGCAAGATCTGCAGAAGACAACTCATCCTAGTCTAAAATGGGTGCCAAAGCCTCAGGGATGAGGTGCCTTCTGGAGGTACCTTTTCTTCCCCACTGATTGAGGGAGCCTGGACAGCAAGCCTAGACCAGACACACATTTTTAGATGATTAAAATTAAGAGAGAAGTAGCCCAGCGTACACATCCAGGGATCCCACAATGTTTAAAGCCCAGGGGCGATGGAGAGGAAAGCGTGTGTGCCTCCTTTGCTGGCGTGTGGCTGATGGGGTGAGGCTGGGGGTCCAGGTCTGCAGAGCACCGGGGTGTCAGCAACCAAACCTGCAGACCTTGGAGAAGTTGTGGCTGCTGGATGGCTCGGCTTGCTCAGCATTTGGGAACTCACTGCTGATGAGCTCCCTCCACAAAGCTTATGCCACTCTGGGTTTATGTGAGCAGGGAGAAACTGCAATCTGAAAAACCAGCAGTGACCTCTGGGGCTCACAGCATTAGGATGGTTCTTCCTGACAGCTTCAGCCATGCCAGATTATGAGCAATTAATTTGTCAAGCTATAAAAATAAGAGCATCTGTATATTGAAGCACTGTTCATTTAAGATAACAATGCCATACTTTTCAGCATCATAACATTTTTAATTATTCTAATTCTTCCTTTTTCCAAAAGGCCTATTCATTATTGCACCTGTAATAAATTTACAATGTGTTCTTACTTTACAAAGCTAACTATGAAAAAATGGCTATCAGGCAAACAAACTTATTCCTAACAGCATTTGACATTTTAGACAAAGGGAAGATTCCCCTGGCTCAAGATCACCATTTTTTTTTCCTGACTAATAATACGCTTTTGTCACTAATATTGACTAATACTCTATGCCTTCTCCTTCACCATTGAATTTTAACCACATTTCTTTTCAGAGATGAATTGAGGTTCCTCTCTATTGGGGATGTAGTTGTAGTCTTCCATGCACCCTTTTGCAGTGTAGCACCGCATGAAGGGAGGGAGGGCGAAAGCCACAGTGACAGCCCACTCCCACCTGCGTGTCGTCCTGCCTCTGGCGAGCACAGGACAGTGGTGAGACTCTGGTCCTGCCGGCTTCTCATAGCCTGATTTTTCCTTCAGGACTGGCAGCAGGCAGTCTGCCCCATCCTCCCTTTTTGACCCTGGTTCTCCCACCATAAGACTTCAGATCTGCGTAACTCCTACATGGCTGTGTCGTGAAAGATGGTGTTCAAGCTCACTTCCTTGCTTGGCCAAACTGTAGCCCCCATATTCCCAAAGGGGTCACAATTAATGTCCTTCTTCCCCGTTAGCCCAGCTGAATCTGTCAGTAGTTCTGTCTAACCAGGCTTATTTCTGCAAGCCTTTCCTTCTCTTTGACCTTTATATTTCTCTGTGTTCGCCTTTATATGACACAGGCAACCAAATTTTCAGCACCATCCCAGGAATATTAAAACAAAGTTTAATAGTCATCATCATTAGGGAAGTTTTCTTTGCTCTTAAAACCATATTTTTTCCATTTTCACTTTCATCCTGGCTCTTCTAGAGCCTCTCAGGCAGTTGGAGTAATTCCTCTGATGTTACCCTGAGACAGAAAACATAACAGTAGTCATATATCTGTGACTGTATACTCAGATTGAGCAATTTCATATTCAAAGTTTGTTTAGAAAGTGTAATTGCATTTGCCCTTCTGTGCACAGACTTCTGTATTTCTTCCCAATTTATCCCTAAACGTGTTTTGGTTCCTGACCACTGAGTTCCCTTCAGTCTGTAAAAAGCCTTCAGGCAACTGAGCTATCAGCACTACGTTCATTTTTTTCCTCAATGCTGTTTTAGCAGTGCCATGAGACTTCTCAATGAGGCAGCTGAGCTTGGCCATATTCCAGTGGATGCCTTTGGGCACATGGTCTTAATTTTCTTCCTCATAGTAAACCATTCAAATCCGTATTTTCTTTTTTAAGGCATTTTGAATAGTTCTATTTTCTATTAGAAAAACAAATTACAGTAGTAAATCTATTTTAACTAGTATGGAATAAGGAGCAAAATTCATCAATATAATGTCATTTACTCAAAACCCAGTGAAATGTATCTGACTCTTCACTCCTATCTCTCTACCTGTATTTATATATTACACTACCCCATATGTGCACATCGGTTTGTGTCATACATGAAAAAAACCCCAGATTTTCTTTTTTAAAGTATATAAATTCAATTCTAGCTTAACATAGCATATCAATGAACTGACATTATGCTGGCAATATTCTAGCTCTGTTTCAATTTTTGCAAAGTTCAAAGATATCTTCCTAAACTTAGGAATTTTTTATAAGCCCCCTGATGCCGGTAGCCTCCTCGTGGCCTCTCCTCCTCCCTGCTCTCATAAAGTTGCACTGCTGCACCATGGGGCTCAGGGAGACCCGCAAGGCTGGGAAGAGACTTCAGTATCTTCCACTTACAGAAGTTTGTGGATTGGTCCCAGTCCAAGCCTTAATCTACGGTGCATTTGTACTTGGGAAAAGTCCACTGATTTTAGTGAAGCTGATGAAGCTCATGGAAATGTGTTTGTTCAAAAATTTGGTTTCATGAAATAAGTACGTGCCATGAAAAATATCAGTGTGATGCTGAGCAGGCCCATGATGTTCAATGTGTAAATACTTCCTAGCACTTTGTGACTCCAGCTAGAAACACAGCAGGGCAAACTCCGTATCTAATCTGAGCATATCACTAACCTGTGGTTTTAATAGGCTAGACAATAACAGTGTGTTAAAATCAAATATCTTACCAGTTTCCAGAGCACTGGTGCCTGCAGGTGCTGTACACTTCCCGCTCTCACAGACAGCAGATATCACAGGGCTTGGTCCATAGGGAAGGGGTAGAAATCTCCTCACCTGATGTCATTCAGCACCCGCTCCAAAACAGCAACCCTCATGCTGGATGAATCATTCTCTGGAGGTGCCTGTCTCCCGCCCGAGACTGCAGAGGAACCTACATGATGACTTAAGCCTGATTAGGCTAGCTGCAGTGAACCCAGTCTAATTCAGCAAAACACTGAAGCACAAGCACAAATACCTTGTTGCTCATCTAAGCGCATGGGTATGCATTTCATTTGATCATCAGCTTGTGCAGAGGTCAGTCCGACGTGCATATGTTTACATTTCAGAATGTGCTTAATTCAGGGCCTAGGATGGTTTGTTGTACTAGGGCCTTAAAAACTGATTTTAGGTCTAGACAAGGTGGTCAATGGCTGTTCAATACAAATTGTTGGTATACTGCAGCCATGCCCCATGGGGGAAAGCTATACCACCCCCTTGCATTAAAAAAACCTAACCTAGTATGAAAAACATCATTCACTTGAAGGAAGTATTTTCAAATTGTCCATGGGCATCATGAAAACTTGAGGCATTTCAACCAAAACGGTGTGAGATACAGGCATATGAAAAAAGGAGTTTGGAGTGGAAACCACAGTAGTCAGGACTGTTAACAATAATTACCCCCGAGTGATTTTTAAAACACAGGGGTTTTTTTACTTACTAAATTGAAGGTACATGTTGCAATTCTACTCTTCTTCCACTCTCTCTTTCACAAAGTTGATTTAGAATTGATTTTCATTTCTCAAAGTGTTCATTATGAAGGGAGCCCATAAGTATGCAGTGAAATCCCACTGACTTCACGGCCTTTAAGGGAAGCAGACGTGTAACTGTCGTGTCCATCTCTTCCCCTATAGCTCCCTACTGCTCTCATTACAGTTGAAGCCAAATACTCACTTGACAAAGCAATAGTGAGTACTTCTCTGCTTTGTGGTCTGCTTCTCTGCTCCGGCAGACTGTGTGTCTTCCTTTCTTCTTTAACATCTCAGACACCTAAAAAACCCTGTTAGATTTTTATCTCCTTGATCTTTTTTATAGTGTTACATCCTGAGCTAATGGTACTGTAGTATATGCAAAGAATTTCCATTTTTTTAAAGTCTAATAATCTGTAGTTAAAATTACTTTGGAGAATATTGTTACAGCTGTGTTTGAGTTACTAAAAATCAGATTCTTGGTGGTATAATTTGATATAAAACTATTTCATTATCATAATCACTAGGAATTAAATTAGAATTATAAACCAACACTGGCTCAGGAGTTAAGTCGTATGAGCTAGAGAAAATTAGGCTGACTTGCACTCCAGTATATAACTTCCACTTTTTATTCTGTACGTACAGATTAAGTAATAGTCTTACTAATAGCCCAGTTCTGATTTTAAACTGCAGTAGCTCTATTTATTAATGGGGGTTATTACTAGCTTTCACTGGCATGAGATCACAATTAGGCTTCCTATCTTAATTTCTCTCAGTATATTATTTGGCCAGAAGTTATACAGCAGAAGCACATCACTCTGGATGCTACGAACTAAATGAACTCTCTAGGGAAGAATTTTTTGTTTCAGTGAATCAAGTTCATAGCTGAATCTGTACAAGCAATAGAAGCTGCAGGTATGCATCAAGGACAGAATTTGGGTCCATCATCAGCCACAATTGTGTATTTAATATTCTAGGAGTAAATCCAGATTAGAGTGATTGCTGTTTCTCTAATTGACTGTAGCGACCTGATACGAAGCCTCAAATTACAGTGATTGGTTTCCAAAAAGTCTATGAATAGAATTACTGCCCGTGTGGGACTACTTGCCAAAGGGCTTGCAAGTGTAGTGTTTTATATTAAATTGGATAAGAAATAATAATAAAAATAATAAGTAATAATAAATGTATTTTTTCAGAGTCACTTTTCTGTGAAGAAAGGAGCTGCAGCCTTGGGTATTGGTACAGATAGTGTGATTCTGATTAGATGTGATGAAAGGTAAGTAAAGATGCCAAATACAGCTCTTTTTATCGGTACATAGAAGATCATCAGGTGCTCAGCTCAGAGAGAGCATACAGGATGCAGTCAACAGTTGGTATAATTCATCATAGTGCTATCATCTTTAGCAGCCTTACAGTGATTTATCCTGCTTGAGGAACTGACTCTGTCAGTAGCTTCTTTGCAAGTCAGTTTTTGGAGCTCATCAAAAATCTTAAAGTTCCCTTCCTCAGGGATTTCTGATACTGCTTTTTCTTTCATCCTGAAATGAAACAAAAAGTCCAACTAACAATCATTCTTTACACGTTCTGCTAAGAAACGAGGAAGAAGCCTGTTTTGGTCAAAATGGAGCATTTAGACACATTTTGATCCATTAAAATGAACTGAAGTGAGCCTTTTAAAGCAGTAAAATATTAAGGCGCATTTGCTAATGTAATTCTATTACTTCATGCTCTCACCATCCTTCTCAGCTGGACCACACATTTCCCCCAGTGCCTTTGACGGGGACACCCCTGCGATGGGATGTGGAGAGAAGGGTCTTGGCAGCATTGTGGGCAGCATAGGCCAAGGAGGGGGATGGTCCATGGAAAGGAGTAGCACAGCAGGCACCTAACCTACAGGTCTCATCAGCAGTACGAAACCGGTGGTAGATAACTTCTTGCTTAACTCACCCAACTAAAAGGTTTTGATTCTCTATGAAAACCCATTTTGAGAAGGCAAAGGAATATTAACAAAATCAACATGTTCTGATGAAGATTTTAAATTTTAGGGAAAACATGCTTTCTATGGGACAAAAATTAATAGAACAGTCCTTATGGTTTCTACTGAGAATCTTTTCAATAGAATATGCTCTTACTATGAGTCCCAAATATCATTGTTATAAGGTATTGAATTATTTATGGCTCTAGCGTAAATGGAAGGTTTTACTGCTATCAAAATACTCTGCTCCCACATTAAAAGAAGAGCATCAACTAAGCAATGTACAGTGCTAATCACAGCATCTGCATATTGACTTACGGGCTTATTATCTCTTTATTAACAAAAGACTGAGCACACCTTGAAGAGGAATTAATGACAACATCAACACAACCAACACACATCAAAATAAACCTCCAATTGTTTCTGTTCACTAAACACAGACATGGATCAATGAAGTCACGTCTTCCTTTTCTTCTTGTGCAAATTCAGCGTGATGATTTTCTGTGAAGACCACAATGCTTACCCTGCCCACCCTGAAGTAAACAGCGGGATTACTGCGTGTCTCACCAAGTCCCAGCAGACACCACTGGGACAAAGCGGGCTCTTTGCACAGGATGTGGGCTTGTGCAGTGGAGAGGACCCTCTGTGAAGATCTGGGCCTGTGGGAGGGTGAAGGAGCACCATGAGATCTTTTTGATGTTTCCAGCATGACCAAGCACACTTCTTGGTGGCTCTTCTCTTCTCCGTCCTGACCCACACCTGCCAAGTTTGCCTTGTTTTGTTGTATCATGGGACTATGTAAATGTGTGGTGAATTTCAAACCAGGAGAACATGCAGAAAATCATGTTCTTGCTCATACCCCAGACTGAACAACCATATATTTCCATTGCCTCTTTTACTACCATGCAGACATCTTGGTAGCAGTAGCATATTACATGCAGGTTTGGGGTCAAAACACTTTAGTGTGGTGTGGCAGCAGTGAAGACTGTGTGCAGGTGTGGGTAATATGAGAAGACTTAGACACCAACACTTACTCTATGCTTGGTGTCCTTTTGCTGCTGAGTCTCTTCTGCCTCTCCCAAAGCCAACCTACTGCTTGCTCCTTGGTAAAGCTTGGCATACTCAACATGACCAGGGGCTAGATAATCACTTGTCTTGGTAAAAAAATTTTGGCAATGAAGGGTTCTGCCCAGCTCTGTGTCTGTTTGTATGCACAAGCTCAATAAATTAGAAGCCATTAAAGACCAACATCTAAACTATGTTTGGAGGAGGAACTCATTGCCTTCCTTTGGCATGCTTTTTTTTTTCTTTATTCTTCTAATGATCCCAGAAACAGTTTTTGAAGATAAGACAACTACTGCTTTTCTCTGAACATGTCATGTAACTGGGGAGAGCTCACAATGAGTTGAATACTCTTTAGACCTTGAATTTCTATGAGAAAAATCGGGGCTAATTTTTAGACAGATTTTGCAAAAAACTCAGCAGTGCAAACCCATTTCTACTGAAATAGTTACTGACTTATTGTGAGCTGTGTAAGGATGAAAACTTATAAAACCTAGCAGTATCTTACTACAAGAAATTAATTTCTTTTTTTTTTATTTACATCCGTCCAAATGTCATGAAAACGCTTCAGGGGTTTTTTTTAATGTAAAAGTAAAACTAAAACTCGTGGTTTTATTTGTTTCCCTAAAACTGCTATTTTGAGTTTTAGTAAAGGGGGTTTTTTATAGCAACAGGAAACAATGCTTGTGATAGAAAAAAATGTGTCCAACTGTACTAAAAACTGAAAAAGTCCTTCAAAGTACATATACGCATAAAAATCTAAATGGACAACACTTAAATCCAGTGAAGAGTTTATTCCTGTAATGTGGGGAGCTGTCATGTTTGTATTGCTGTTATGCATACTCTCTTCTTAGCTAGTCTTGCTTGTGGCTAAAGCAAAGAAAAACTTAACCTCAATATTCAATATCAGCACTGTTTTACCTTGCACCTAATTCATTTACAGGATTTCATAAATTAGCCTTCAGGCCTTATACTGCTGAGTCTGAATCTTAAGTGAATGGTTCATACTAAATGTGTTGCAAATACAGTATACAGTCAACACAAAGGGCCTGACAGTGCGTTTAATGAGTCCAGACTAGTAGCTTCTTCTCATATCCTGCTTCAAGCA
The DNA here is from genome assembly GCF_965638725.1 of Aptenodytes patagonicus. NCBI lineage: Eukaryota > Metazoa > Chordata > Aves > Sphenisciformes > Spheniscidae > Aptenodytes > Aptenodytes patagonicus. The sequence continues at coordinate 153,339,815 of NC_134950.1, forward strand.
AATGCAAACATGTAATGCACCAAACTGTGGAATAGTTGCCCTGAAATGAGTTCATCCCTCAGATAGAAACACGGAAACGACTGCTTACACCAGAGCTGAGTCACGCTGCTCAAGGCCATGCAGCTCAGCTGGCATTTTTTGTGCCTGCTGAAAGGGGAGCATGGGGTTTGGCACCCAGCAAGCTTCTTGGGACCCTGGGCTAAGCCTCTCCCTGGGAGCCTGGAGCATATTCCCAGGGCTGTAACATCAAACAGGACCAGGAGGCTCCATGGAGCAGCATCAGTCTTTAATAAGGGTGGCCATGAGATAACTTGTCTCAGTTACCATCACCATATTGATGCAAGCTGGTTGACAAAATAATTAGGGTAAAAACTCAGATTAATGGTCAGAGTCTTTCTGTGCTCTTCAGTGCTGCATAAGCCTTAGGCAAAAAGTTCCTTATTTGGGTTTCCTGTTAAGTGAAGAAGTAACAGCAAGAACTGATTTCAAGATCAAATTTCTAATAGAACTCTCTCTTGCTCCAGAGGGAAAATGATCCCATCAGACCTTGAAAGAAGAATTCTTGAAGCCAAACAAAAAGTAAGTTTACTAGCTTTTCTGCTTCCAAAGAAAAAAAACCCAAGAATGATACAGCTAGTTGTTTTGCTTTCCTTGGTAAAACAACATAGGCTTGCCCATTAACTTCTGATTTATTTCTCAGAAATGTAGCCTGGCAATTAGTGAGGCAAGAGTTGCTGACAAAATAGGTTTAGAGCTACTTTATAATTTCCATGAGCTATTTGGCTTTTTTTACATGTTCCTCTGCATAACATCCTCCTTTTTTATATTATCAGCCTATGATGCAGTTCCTCAGCTGAATATTGGCAAAAACAGAGTAATCATTTGGATAATTTGTATGTATTTTAACATGTTGAAAGTATTCCTCATAGTTATCAAAACAATGGAAGATAAACTAAAATCCACACATCTCTCAAAATGCACTACTTTTGTATGTGTTCATTAATAGAAGCTAGAATTAAAACAACAGATTACTAAGTATGCAATGAATTTAGCCCTGTGCCTTCAACAACATTTATGTAAATAATAATTAGAAACACAGCATTCAAAGCTCATTGATAACACAAATCTTCATTAAAAGCTTCCTTTGGCTAGGAAAAGCAATATAGTAGATAAAAATGAAAGGCAACATGGCAACAGAGTACCACCCAAACCTACTGACCACGTACTTCACTTTGCAGAGGGAAGTTTAGACCTTTTCGATAGTTTAAACCCCAGCTCTGCAAAAAATGTAGCCACTCTTTACCTTTGTTGCTCTGAGTACTGCTGATGAAATCAACAGAACTACAAATGAATTTAAAATGAAACACTGGTATAAATTATGGCATGCGGCGGACAGTGAGTGCTGCTCTGTGAGGCACAACATTTAGCAGAGGGAATCCAAGAGATGGTCCCTGGCCTCCGTGGAGATTGCTGTCTCCCTGCTCTGCAGGAGGGATGGGGCTGGAGGTGAGCCCCACACCTCCCCTGTGCATTGCCCCCAGGGGACACCCCCAGACAAGATGCTCCCACTGACAGGACTGGGCCACCACACGTTCAGATGCTCACTGGGATAATTATAATACAGCCCAGGGCACAGTTCACCAGAGATATTTCTTGCACTGTGGTGCCTGGGTGAGGTTTGTTTTATGCAACATCATGCAGAGCAGACCTCTTTGTTTCAGGCAGGTGGCATGGGGCAGAATTGTTCTTCTGAGCCCTTACCTGTCTCATGCATCCTAATAAATGGAGCATGCTGGTTTGGAAGTTTGCTGCCACCTTAAGGTAGAAACTATAATATCACTGGCATCTAAACTAAGAGAAAACCAGTGTAATGTAGCAGGGATGTCCTCTAGGAGACACTTGTGGGCTCACCGTGGAGGCAGCACAAGAGGAGTTGGGGCTGCTGCGGACTGAGGAGGCTGCAGCACCCTGACCTTGCCAAATACCTCTATGCTTTCTTGCAGGGATTTGTTCCTTTTCTGGTGAGTGCCACAGCTGGGACAACAGTGTACGGGGCGTTTGATCCTCTCATAGCTATTGCAGACATCTGCAAGAAATACAAAATCTGGATGCACGTGGATGTAAGTATCATCTTATGTAGGAGGTTGGATTACAAGGTGTATTAGCATTAATTTATTCATTTTGGACAGCGTCATCTTGTACAAAAACCGTTGTATTTGGTTCCATTAATTAAGTCTAACATCCAAGCACTGACTTACCACTCCTCTGAAAGGCTAAGGTAAGGGGGACATTTTAGGAGCTGTGACTGCGCGGTACTTTTAGCAACTGGGACACTTAAGATGACCTAGTTTGAGGGCTTTTGGCCTTCAGTTTTATCTCTAAATGCCATTAGTACAAGAAATGTATAAGAACCATACTGAGCACTGGCTCAGCTTCGGCAGCAGCTGCAAAATAAATACATAATGAAAAAGGCTACATTTGTCTGGAATAAAGTACCGCAAATTGCTGAACAGGTTAATGCAAATGCTAGAGAAATTTATCAGATTGGCTCCTTAGCTTTATCTGGGCTCTTACCAATAAATCTTTCTGAAGGATCATCTTTCAGCCCTAGAATGGCTTTTGTGTCATTTTTGCAAATCCTTTCTCCAAAAAGGCTTGGTAATTGAATTTCCGTAAGGCTGGATATCTTGCTTTTGGATTACTTTGTCAGCCAAAATCACTCCAATTCAAAGGAAGAATTCATGTTTACCTTAAATTACTTCTCAGTCACATGAAACGCCTGCTTGTCCCAGATCTCTGTGAGCAAAAGCAAATGAGCAGGGGGCAAGCAGTAGTGATCTGAAATATGATGAAAACTCACCAGAGCAGCTGAGATCCCAGTCTGGTCTGTTATCATCACGTAGTCACTAAAAGAGAAAAGGCAGCTTACCCAGGAGCAGCTCTGCAAGTCATTAATTAGTGTGGGGCAGCCCAATGTGTCAGTGTCAGAGGAGGTGGCGAGGGAGGGGTTAGCAGACGGTAAGGGATGGCACTCGGATTATGGGCTATAAACCACTGCTTCCAAGCTACTGGAAGAAAATTGTTAGTACAGCTAATGCCTCAGGCCCCATCTGCCTGGTCATTTTGGAACGCGCCACATCAGCAAGAAGAAAGAAAGGGCCCCAAACTGATGTGAATGCACAGATGTCATCACGGAGAAACGCAGAGTTGTCTTCTCATTAAGATGTGTCTTGCCTTCTAGGGAGCATGGGGTGGCGGGCTCCTGATGTCAAGAAAACACAAATGGAAGTTAAATGGCATTGAAAGGTATAATTTATTAACTTTAATTAAATACATTTATTAAATTTTACATTTTAACACACTTGTGATTACCATAGCAATGTCTATAAATAAAAATAAAAATCGATGTTCTCTCCAAGATACAGTGTGAAGAACTTGTGCAAACTGTCCTTCCAGTTGAAGTAGCATTGCTACGTGCCTTTGTTCAATGCTACAGTAGTGTGGCACTTTGTTTTGTCGTACAAACAGCAGACAGTTCTTGTTTGCTTTTTCATTCCTTCCAGCATACATGTGCAGCTCCAGAGTGGTTTCTGCAGCATCCACTGGTTCAGTGTCCAACATGAATTAGCAATTGCATTCCTCTAAGAAATGAATCTTGGAGGTCTTGCATGCTGAAGTCTTAAGTATAAAAGGTGGATGCACCTTCAGTTTGGACAGGTGTCCTGGCAGTCACTGACCACTGCTCTGTCACTTCTGGAGAGAATATCCCCCTCCAGGCTGTGTTAATGACATCTTCTCAGTAAATCTGTGTTTGGATATACATAGTCGTAGTCATGAGCTCATGAACATTGCACATACACACAGATGAACATAAGTGATGCCAGTCCAGTTCAGAGTCTGGAAATACTGAATTTAAACTTACAAACAGCTGCTTATTCAGAAATTTTTAGTTAAGGTGTGGAACTCCTTGCCATAGGATGTTAAGATTTACCTGTGTTCAAGGGAAGACAAATAAAAACAATTCGGGACTTCTGTGAGCCACAAATGACTGGAGGCTCAGAGAACATTTGGAGGAAGGTCGTATATGCTTGCCCTGTTTTGTGTGCTTCCCAGGCACCTATTAAGGCCACTTGCTGGAGACGGTACACTGGACTAGATGGAGTCACTCTCACATTTGTGTATTTTTTGAAGCTCATGCTGTTCGAGAGTAAATTATTATTCCATTCCGCCTTTTTTATCTCTAAATCGAATTGCTGTTCCTTGCCAATTAAAATTACAAACAACTTCCTCATCCTGTTCCTGAAGATTAGGAGGATACCTTGATGATTCAGTTCCTTTCTCATACATCTCACATGCAAAATTTGGAAATCGGCCAATGGTTCTATGAATTCAATTTAGTTAAGTTAAGACTGCCTCCAGCACTCCAAACTTACATATTGTGCATTAAAAGGATATGCATCCAAATATCCAGCAAGTTAGAAAAATCTACCCAGTTGCCTGTGAGGACAGAGCATGAAAAAAAGAGTTTGCTTCCCAAATTGCTGTCCAAATTCTGCTGGAATGAGAAGTTCAGGTTGAATCTATATTGGACAGCTTTCCAAATAATACGCTTTAGATCCAAAACTCCACTGGATTTTATCTAGTGCTTTGATAAGCAACATCTCCATATGTTTGGCAGTGAATTAATGAAGTTTGTCATTTCCAATGCTGTTCCTCTGCTTGATGGACACAGCAGCTCATTTCAGTTTGTCAGATTTCAAATGTGGGTATCTTTAGAGGAGACTTACTAGACCCAACTTTTATGGACATTCCTGTTTCATGGTAGATACTAGAGTACAACCCAGTCATTACAGGTCTGGATAGAAGAGAACTGGAGCTGTTATTCATGTTTGATAGGGGAGAAAGGGACAAGGAGGAGGGAGCATTAAATGGAGCACTCTGTGCTCTGAGTACTCCCATCCTTCTGGTAACAGACAGTCCAGAAAAATACTCTTGTCAAAGGCAGGAGGAGTTGCAGGACCATCCTCACGGTGCCCTCCAGTCCCCACATGGCAGATTTCAAGCTGCTCCAAGGCACCCTGAACGCCTGGTGTCTGGAGCAGATCAGTCTGGCCACCGTCAGGAGTTTCGGTCTGGTGTCCCTCTCCCAGAAGCTGGGGCAGGGGGTGACAGCTACACGTGAAAAGCATGTTTGCAGCTGAATGAGTGCTCTTGTACAGGGTCTGGGCATCCTTTCCGGGGCTGTGGCTGGTCAGTGAATGCACCTCAGTCTGTTTTTAATGATGGCTGAGGACCAAATTCTGCCAGTCTTGAATCTCTCCTGTCATCCGTTTGAAATCTCTAAAGGAAAACTTCTCTTTTTTTTTTCTGTCTGTGACCCACAGCCAAAAAATCCCATAGCTGCTTGGTGCTCAGTTATTTGGGTGAACGTGAGATGCTTTAAAAAAACATCTGTGGATACATGTAGCTTTTTTCCTTCACTGTTTGGCTCAGTCAGCAATTTCTTCAAGCAGATACTGATGGCTGAAGCCCAGAATGACTGGTAACAAATGAAAAATGGTGGATTTTTATTTTACATAATTAATTTTTTTCTATGTGCAATTGGGATGTAATTGGGGAAATAAATGACCTTAGGGTAAATTAAATGTTTTAGGCAGATAATTAACATCTGGCTGTTGTCAGTAAATAATCCTTTTGCATGAGAAAACCCATACCACTACTATTACCTAGAAGTCTTTTAAAGAATTTCTGCCTGATTCTGCGTAGACACAGATAAAAATTAAAAAGTATCGTATCAAAGGAAATTCATAGACCTGAGTGCACGTTCAGAATCATTAGCTTTGGTGTTGCAATCAGATGACTGACTCTGAGCTGATTAAAAGCTGCCAAATACTCGAAAAGCCAAGCCAAGTGGCCAGATGTTGCCTGTGTAAGCCTGTTCCCTACAGATTTTGCATCAGACACTTGCGCAGTCCCATTTAAATAGCAAAGAAGAAAGCACAGAAGTGCTGCCCGGTGTCCATGCGAATTTTGGAGTTGCTTGCTTTGAAGGAGTGAAAGCAATTTGGCAGGAAATGATAAGGACTTGCATAAACCTATAGCGCTGTCTCCAAATCCTACAAAGAAAAATACTGCCAGATTCCAACATGCTCACCTCTGTTCACATAAGTGTTACCTGCAAGTGTGTCCTGGGTCCTTTAAATTTCACATGCCCCAGTTGACTGTTTTATACCATCAAAATTCAAATCACTGCACTACATGAAATCCTGTGCACTATGCATCCTTGACAGCCTGCCAAATAGGACACAAATGTATACATCTATCAGCTAATCATATGTAATAATAGTAATTAACAAATAGCCAGTCAAGCATAACACAAAATTAAAATAATAAACAACTGGACAATCTTCCATTCAGCCCTCGCCACAGTCCCAAATGTCTCTTCTCTAAGCTGTATTGTGACAGGACCCTGTTTGTTCACAAGATCTGGGCTGACAGTTATTTTTGCAGTGAATGTGTCCTGAAGGGAGGCAGGATCAGGCTCTTTTGTGGAAGCGTGGATCAGTTCTATGTTTATTACTATGGTAATTTTGGACCCAGGCCTTCAGTTGTGTGAATTATCATAGCCAAACTAAAATGAAGGAGCTATGAAAATTTACCATCAGCAGAACACTGAGAAAAATTACTTTGGGCCAGGTTTTCCAAGTTACTCAGAGACTCAGAGGTACCCAGAAGTATTTAAGGGAATTTTCAAAAATGCCTATGTGAGCTACTTACTAAAATCTTACTGAAACTGGAATCGATGGGAGGGAGTATGCTAGTTTGCCAGCTTCCTATCTGCATCTTTAATCAGCTGTGCGACTTTAGAAAGTTCATCAGTCAGGTGGGTGTTTTTGTCCTATGTTTATGAAGTATAGATGACTCCCCAGAAAGTTTAATACTGATGAAGTTCAGTGGATAGAGCCATTGTCCTGCGGTAAGTTGCCAGAATTGTCATCCAAAAACCAACTAGAGTGGATTAGTTCCCTTATGAAGGCATTACTTTCCTAGTATCTGCCATGATTATTTTCAGCTTTGCTTGCTCAGAAAAAGAAGAAAGTGTGCATTACTACACATTCATTATTATTAGTACTAAATGTCTCCATCGTTTCACCACCATAGTACAATGTCTGAGTTTCATGTGGTTTGCTGTCCCAGGGCCAATTCGGTGACCTGGAACCCTCACAAGATGATGGGTGTCCCGCTGCAGTGTTCAGCCCTGCTAGTAAGAGAAGAGGTATGTCCCAATATACTCACTTCTCTGATCTTTTCTGACATTTTGCTTCTGAAAATACTGGATGTTTTCCTCATAACTGTGTCATAGCTATTTGCTAATGTGATGAGGATTATAAAAGAAACTGAGAAGTAGACCTCTAGTTACATGCTCAGGCTGTGACTGCAAAAGGAATTAAAGCAGCTGTCTAGCAGAAATGATAGATCAAATTAATGGCAATGTCTCTACAGAGTTTGTGGCTTTCCATTCAAAATATCCATAGTTAAGTTGTGGGTGCACAGCTGTGTAACCCCACTAGTTTCTGTGTAGCATAAAATGTAGCTGTAGGCAAACTGTAGTCCTTTTAGAATAAATGCTATGGTATACATGCAACATGACATTTGGTCCAGAATCTAGACATCATTATACTTTCTAGACTTTTATGGTAGATATTTCAGCCCAACTCTGATCCATATATCCACTTTGGGGTATGTGGAAATAAAAAGGGAAGACTAAGATCACTTGGAATAAAAAGTAGACATTTCATTTAGTACTAGAATTTGAATTACCCTTCAAGCCTGTAATTTTCATATAACCATCAGTTACTGGGACAGCCGCTATACAACCACCACTTACTAGACAAGCTATCAAAAAGCTGGTTGCTGTTTTGCTGACAGCTGTACAACAGATTGTATACAAAGTGATTGCACTTAGGAAGAGAGAAGCTGGCTTTTATTTGCCCTCTGGGTCAGTTCCCCGAGACAAATCCTGCCTGGTTGAAGTCAGTACCATCCTTGACCTCTAGTAAGAACAGGTGGCTCAGATTAGGAGAAAGCCAATTTTTTTTTTCCCTCTCATTTTACTATCTCAGTTTTGAATTACACATAAAGATTAGACTTGATGATAAACAGCCAAGTTTTGATTCTTCTTGGACTCAAAATTGCAGTTTCAGGCAACAGCCGTAAGGTATACCTTAAACTTGGTTGAGGACTTAACTAGAGCCAGAACATGACTCTCTGCATTTCACTTAAAAAGCTAAAAAGGAAACCTTATTCTTTCATGAGCCAGGTTTCTTCACCTTGTTGGCTTCTGGCCCTCCCACGAAGCTGCCTCTCAAAATGGTATCTTGCAACCCAGAAATAGCCCTAGCTGGCTGTTTAAAGACCATATGCTCTTCTGTCTGTTCAAAGCTTTCTATACCACTTAAGGATCCAATCTGCAACTGAGGGCTTTGCAGAAAAGAACTGTGCCTACAAAGAAAGAAAACAATGAAAATCAGAATTTTAGAGACCAAAGCAATTAGAAAAGTGGTGTGATATTATTTAGATTAGTCATCAAATTGGCTTGGTCTGACTCAACCAGAAAAAAAGCCTTCCAAGGAAAGGAGGAAAAGGAACCAGAATAAGGAATAAAAAGTGAGATCCAAAAATGAACTTATGCACAATGATGTTAGGAAGCACAATGTCCAGCTTTTTTTTAAAAAATGCCTTGGCTCTGGGAGTGGATTACACGTTGCTGGGTCAGGTACGAAGGTGTCCTGGGCACTGAATGGGATATGAAAAATTTAGTCCACTGAGCAACTAAGTCTGGTTTTGTCTCTTTTTTTGATCTTCCTTTTGCACTTGGACTATATTCCACTGAATTTGGGTGTTTGTAATTTTTTGCCCAAAGCAACCCTCAAAGCAGTAGTCACATCTGTGCCAACATCACTTTTTTGTGCCTTTGTTTTTATAAGGGATTGATGCAGAGTTGCAATCAAATGCATGCTTCCTACCTCTTTCAACAAGACAAGCACTACGACCTGTCTTATGACACAGGAGACAAGGCTTTGCAATGTGGACGGCATGTTGATGTCTTCAAGCTATGGCTGATGTGGAGGGCAAAGGTAGGACTGCCTGCAATATATTTGTTTGCTTTAAAATAATGCACACCAGATACAGGGTTTTATTCCATAATCATCATTTTAGAGAATATCTGACCTGAATTTCCCATTTATAACATGAAAGAAAGAACATTATTATTTTCTGGTTTTTCATACTTTTAACAATTTAGCTTCAAAGCAGCACACATGATTTTGAAACTTGAACTCCATGGCTTTGCATAGCATTTGCTTTGTGTAACTGTAGGAGTCTAACAGCATAAATCATATACCTAAGAATGTTGTTATGAAGATTTCTCAAAATAAAAAGATGTTTTAATGACATTCAGAAACTAAACATGGCAAATCAGGACTGGAATACCTAGTTTCATTGCATGCAGTAGATAAGAAGTCATCTTTTGAAGGAGCAGAGGAAAACTCATCAAAATCTGTTCTCTGGGAAATCTGAAAATACCAGCTCTAATGATTAATTAATCTGTATTTGTAGAATGTTGCTAAATAAGTTCTTCCATATATTTATCCAACCTATTATGTCAAGTTGCCTCAGGTTTGTTCAGAGGAGGTGACATCACTGTTTTCATTTCCAGAAAGCCTTAAAGATCCTCATGTACTTCATGAAAACTCTGAAAGCAATTCTGAGACCGACATCAAATGTAGCTGGAGGTGTGGGAGTCTGTAAAGGAGGATGCAAGTTTCTGTGGTCGCAATAGCTGTTGTGCTAACTGGGGTCTCCAGAGTGGCAGGCAATTTTAGCCACATGTCTCTAACTCCAAGCCTTTCTCCCAGGGCTGTGCTAGCTCTACCCTGTTTTGAAATCTCTGTACACAGAGAGATAATGTCAGGGGCTTTTAAGTCAGTTCTGCGCTGCCAGAACAGATTTAGCAGGGACGTGCATCCATTACTCAGAGACATTTCTTCTTCTAAACCCCATTTTTTCAATATGCCTTGTACTGCTTTTTCTCTTCTCACACTCCGCTTGTAATATTAACGTTACAAAATAGGATGTGTGTTTCTTAAACAGTTTATCTATTCCAGCTGTTTATTCCCCTTCCTCCCTCATAAAGCTGGATCCTTTGTTTGTGGCATCACAGCTGGTGATTGCAGGAACAATTATGATGTCACAGAGAGAGGATTATGACTCTTGCCAGAGAAGAAAAAGCAGGATTTGCTGCAGCTCTTAAAAACAGCTTCTGAGTTTATATGGTGTCAATTAGAAAAGAAGAGAGAAAAACACTACAGAGGCAGGGCAGTATCTAAACAAAATGTGCATTTTCACAGGCATCAGGCCGGGCTCTAAAAGCATATCTGCCCCATTCTGTGTTTAATTAAAAAAGATAAATTATTCTTGGAAAAGCCCCCAGCCCATCACCTCTGGAAGATTAAAATCCCATGTTTTGAAAATAGCAGGAGACTCCCCATGTCTGGAACTCAGCACCTTCTAGAGACCCTCCTCTGCGCCAGCTCAGGCTGTCCGAAACCATGCTCAGCCTCTACAAAATCTACCAACGAGGGCACCCTTCATCGGAGGTGTTAGCAATATTTTGCTGAGAACCAAGCTAGTACCCAGTGCTTATTTTGCAGAGGTGGCTATAAGGGAGTCAGTGGCAAGAGCTAGAGACAAAGGAGCTCTGCTTAGCGATGTGCCCTTCGTCTCGTAGAATCAAATCCTTAATCTGTCCCTTCTGACAGATTAGGATGTCGGAGAAGACTCAGAAGAGACTTCTGAGAGGTGACTTGTGCTGGTGCTTTGGCAAGTGCTGCATGGTCCTTTCACTGTTTCGGTTCACAGAACAGATAGTCCCATAACTTTTTTTCTCCCTCTGTCTCTAAAGGGAACCACAGGATTTGAAGCACAAATTGATAAGTGCTTGGAACTTGCAGAATACCTATACAATAAAATAAAGAACAGAGAAGGGTATGAAATGGTGTTCGATGGAAAGGTATGTCTTGCAACTTCTTTCTCCCAGTTGGTCAACAGCGCTTGCCTTAGTCACCTATTGGGATGCTACCAACAGGTCAAACCAAACAGCACGTGACAGAAAGCAGCGTCCCTTGTAACAAAACCTGTTACTGTGCCAATATCTCTCTTCCTCATGGGATCCAGGGACAAGGGAGATGAGGCAGCTGTACATAAGATTTCAGTTTGCACAGTTTCACCCCACTGAAACTAAACACTGGCATCTCAGGCTAACACAGCACACACACAATTAGAACCAGCTCTTAAGTAATAAAAACAAGTTGTGGTTTCCTAATAGCAGGGTCTGTTATGAGTGGAGGGTTACAGTGCCCCACACAACTCTGAAAGGATGGTTGTGCAAAGCACTTTTATCAGCATCTTCAGGTGGGCAGTCACAGGGGACCTGGGGTGACCTGGGGAGGCTGCTGCGATGGGGTGCAGTACAGCGGGGCAGGGGCTGGTGTTGCTCGGGAGCCCAGCTGGCTCATGTGGCAGAGGTGACACCACCGTGTGGGATGCAAATATCTCTAGGCATGTTGTTTCTCTTGAGGGAGTCCAGCTGAGATGGGACCCTTGGGTGCCAGGTGCTCAGCTGGAGCATAGTGCCCAGGGCAAGGTAGTGCTGCCTGGGTTGTGTGGCTATACCTCTGAACTGCACCGGACTGTCCCGTGTTTGGCCAGCTCTTTGTGGGCAACCCTCTCTGGCTGTGATGGCTGGAGACAGGCCTGGTAGAAACCTCTGTTGCAAAGTTAACTGGTGTTTTGCCTATAAAAGAGAAAAAAAAGATGTCATTTTAGCTTTTTTCCTCCTACTTGTGATGGTTTCTGGTCTCTGTACTTGCCCTGGAAGGTTTTGTCTCTCAGAACATTGCTCCCTGGTAGTGATCACTTAGTGCATGCCTAAGTGCTCTGCAGCACAAGGATAAACGTCACCATGTTTCTTCAGAGATCACAGGCTCATAGCCACATGCCACTATGTGATTTATGTCCTGCACCTTATATATCATCACTGAATTTGGTCCACTGGGTCTGATGATGAGTAAAGGAACCAGCAGCAGCAGGAGTTGCTGTAACTCACACATTTAGCACCCAGCAAAGAGGAACGTAGCAAGGGAGGCAACTGTTGGGAGATTGCAAAAATACACAATTTGTCAACTGGTTCTTACTTTATGCCTTTCTACTTGGTGCTCCCATATAAGTTAAACTAACTAAGACGCTGTGGTGCATGCATATTAATACGGCAGCTAGCTGAATCAAACTGAGAAGTAATAAATTTCATTAAATGTAAGAAAATCTTAGACTGTCTTATGTACCACCTATGTGACTCCTGTTTACAGAACCAGATTTTATATTATTCAGTCATGTCATAAAAGTAAATGACACGGTCCTCACCTCTAAATTATCTGTAATAGACTCTTGCCTTAGCCAAACGATCCCTTCAGCCTCTGGAGGGGACAGCACCTACAAAATCTAGATGCCTCTCAGTAGGGGATAAATGTATTTGCACAGCTGGATGATGTGTTTCTGCATCTGACACCCTGGGAATAAATTGCCTAAAATTATCTTTTCTGCATTAATAATGATGATGACTCTCAGTGGACCACAATAATGAAAACCATTGACTGTTGTCACAATATGATATATGAGAGGGGCGAAAGGCACGAACTTAATTGCAACTGAGATATTATGAGCATTTTTTACAGTATAAACCATTATTCTGTGTTTAGCCTCAGCACACAAATGTCTGCTTCTGGTATATACCTCCCAGCTTGCGCAGTATGGAAGACAACGAAGAAAGAATGAGCCGCCTTATGAAGGTAAGCAGCACCCTCCAGGACATCGTGTAGTGAACAGTGAAATCCTTGCAGGCAGGCAATCCTCAAAATGGTCTCCCAGGGCACAGGGCAAGGTCACCTTGCGACATTCCGGCAAATGACACCTCCGTGGTCATTTTAGTGCAGGTTAGGCTGGCACCACCTTACTCTGGTCTCCACGTTTGGTATTCCCTGGGTTTGCCTGGTCTCTAGAGTACTTATTTGAACCCTGTGTATATTTACTGAAGTTACTGCAGACTGCAATTGCTAAACCCAGCAAGTACAATAGGTTGATAATACCATGCCACTATGGTATACGAAAAGAAGATGGAAAATGGTTGTAACAATATGTTTTGAGCACTACAAAAAACAACTACTGTGTGGCTGTCAGCAATATTGAGAAAGGGGGGGGGGGAAATTCCCCAGTGATTTTAAGAGCAGGACAAAGAAACAGGATAAACCCAGTGTCTTTTCAATGAGCCATTTATTCCTTAATGGAGGTTAACTGTTTTATCAATATTGGATGTAATCTCATTTTAACTGCTTCTTGTAGCTCTTCATCTTTTTTAAAAGAAGAAAACATAGTCTGTGTTTTGTTGTAATAATAATAAGGATGATGGTAATAATGACAATAATGAAAATAATTATAATAATGATGATGATACTCATCATCATCATCATGATCATCATCCCCTGCTTTCTGTTACATTGCAGGTGGCACCGGTGATAAAAGCCAGGATGATGGAGTATGGAACGACCATGGTGAGCTATCAGCCCCTGGGAGACAAAGTGAACTTCTTCCGGATGGTCATCTCAAACCCCGCAGCAACTCACCAAGACATTGATTTCCTGATTGGTGAAATAGAACGCCTGGGACAAGATTTATAATAATTGGGTGTGAAAGTCTGTTCCTGGACCTCTAAGTAGACAATTAAGTTGTCACAAACTGTGCGAATGTATTTGTAGTTTGTTCCAAAGTAAATCTATTTCTATATTGTGGCGTTGGAGTAGAGTACAGTTTAAAATCAAGAAACATGGCTCTTTTAAAGTCCTTTCCTGAGTTTTAGAATACTTCCTTAATAATTAGCTGCACAAAAAGCTTCACTGAAACAAATAAGGAAGAACGGAAGATACTTAAAATTTTATCCCCAATTTTAACACAGCAACTACTTTAAATTAAAAGCAATCAGACTGAATGGTGCCAAATTTGCCCAAAATGATGACAAAATCAAATTGGGGAAGTGGGAGGGGGCGGTGAGAAGCAGAGCATACAAGCTGCATGTTTAAAAGTGAAAGTATTTTGCCTTTTTCATAGTATTAGAACAGAATTTCTAATTTACCTAGAGCAACATTTCAAATGTATTTAAATAGGTATAGTTTTACAAAAGGAAATATATATATATTAAAAAAATCCTATTTTGTAAACTATATATTTTTATTTTATATGGGTTATAAAACTTCAAGGACAGAAGCTGAAAATTAACTAGGATTCTTTTCTTTTGATGGAGGTGCCTCAGATATTTATTACTGCTTATTTTAAAATATAAGCCCACCTACTACTTTCTTAAGAGGTACCAATACCTCATTTCTCCATGTCATATGGATTGTACATCTCCAGGGTTGATTACTGAAAAACCTCAAGAGTACTGCAGCTCTTAAAACCACTTAATAAGATCAATTACAGTACAACAATAGGATGCTATTATTCCTAATTGTTTCCCACTTGGCCTAACTAAGCAGACGCACAATCAATATACAGTGCTAACCAAGACTGAAATAAGGTTGTATTTGGATGGTTTCTGTATTCTGTGGTCAAAAAGCCTATCCAAAAAATGTCACATGTCTGAATAAACACTTATCTCATAACCATTTCTGCTGTGGGCAGTCCAAAACTACACTGAAAATTAAAATTGACTGAAATTCTTACTAAAGAAATAGCATGAAACCTCACGGCTACATTAGGAGGGTAAAGACTTCTTACAGATGTACAGGTCTGCAAGACCTAAATTAAGTGTGACTGTAATCTGAGTGACAGGGATGGGGTCTAAGTAGCAAACTGCTTTGTCAAAGGTTTCTCCCAGTGCTGGACTCCATCCTTGTCTGCAACAGCTTTTGAAATTGCAGAAAAAATTGAGTTAAGGCTACATCTGCCTAAAACAGCCCACGCGGAGCCTCACAGCCTTTTTAGAAACCATGGGCACAGCTCTTGCAGAATTCATGTGCTGCATCGTTCCTTAACATTAGAGGTGACTCTGGCATGGAAACTGACATTGATCCTCTTTCCCCCCAACATCTGGAGGTGTTGGTAAGAGTTCTGCAGCTCGGGCCTGTCTACTTATAACCCTACTAAAGTTTTGGTTTAAATTTGCCTAAACGGCCAACTTCTGTTTTGTAAAGCAATATTGTTTTGCTGTCTCTAAAATACTTGAAGAGAAAAAAAAAGAAGTGCAATGTGGTTTTAATTTCATCTAAAATAGATAAATGGAGTATTGATTCAATGTAATATCACGAGGACATGAAGTAAGAGGAAATAAATTGTGTCTGTAATTGTGTTGCCTTTATTATATTGATAGTACTGTTTTGTCACCTCAGATTGAGGCTGTGCACTTTAGATTTAAACTGTACAATGTTGCAAATCAACATGTGTTGCTGTATAAGCTTGTACAATATATTATTGATATGTCATTATTTGTGTGGTAGTAGTATTGACTCTTGATATTATAAGAGCTGCATTCACGCCAGTCCCTCTACTATATCTTTGCTTGGTGTTAACCTCTCCTCGTCAGCTTTTGGGCAGACCCCTCACCTCACTTCAGTGGATTTCCATTGCTGCCTGCGATGCATATAGTGTTGCACGTCAAGCTATAGAGGAGATACCAATTCTACCAGGAAGGACTTCAATGTGACCTTTACTAAATGTGTCAAAATCAGCAGACTAATCACTGAAATACTGAATAAAGCAGCAAATTATATTCTTTTTTCTTGCTGGGAAAAAGGCAAGCAAAGAGCTTAAAAAGTAAAAATAGTACAGGGACAATGCTGAAGGTGATCGGTAGCCTGGTTACATCTTGCATGTGCAATTCCGTTTTGAAGTGCGAAGTGCAAACAATGTATTTATTAGCTGTATGTGCCAATCCAAGATTTACATTCAGTGTTCCAGGAGAACCAGCATTTTTTTTCCACGTTACTGTACTTATTGCAGCCAGGAAAGAGCAGCATAGCAACCTTTTTCTTGTGTTTGACCAAAGTATCTTATCTGTGGTGTTGATCTAAATCCAAATAAAAGTGTGAAACGTGACTGGGTCTTTTCATTAGCAGCATTGATGGGCACTCTGAGCACTTATCACTTGTGCAATTTCGGAGCAAGGCCCCAATAAAGAGAATGTTTAATTGCAATTTTCTATGTCTCCTGCTGGATTTTTTCATGTCAAGATGCATTCTGTTAATTACTGTAACATAAAAAACCCAATTCCATCACCAGACCCTTTTTGAGGCGATACTCAGCACCAGCATACAAGTGTAAATCTGCCATCTGGTATTCCTTTACCTTATGTTTACAAGACGGATTTAGTTGCTTTATTCTCCTCAGACAGGCTGAAAAATTTTTTGTGTTTTGTTTTGTCTTTTTATTCCACGAGCAGTTATCCCCAAATTAACCATAGACTCTAATCAGCCTCCGGCACAGCAGTGAAAGCAGTCAGGGCACTTTCCAGGACAACACAGACTATACGATGGCAACAATTTAAAAGTGCCGTGAAATAAAAAAGACAAAACAACTGATAAAAAAATTAAGACTTTAATCCTCATGTCTCCCCTGGCCCAGGGCCTCATTCCTCCAAAATCTGTTCTCTGTCTGCTCTACTTTCCTTCCACCCTCTCAAGTGCTGCCCAGCCTGATGCTAGCAGCAGAGAAGGAAAACAAAACGATGCCGTGAAAGCAGCACCAGTCAGAAAGCTTACACCTGAAATGAGATTTTCTGTATCATTTCTTTAAGTCTGCAGCAGAATTTGAGATGAATGCCTATGCCAAGTGCCTGGGCAGAGCTCAGTTAAGAGCTCTGTAGGGAAATACAGAGAGGGAGAAGATGTGGGGATAAGATACTAACCTTACCCCGATGAAGCTCTTCATTTGGCACTGGGAGAGGGACCACTGGGTTAGTATTTTTGAGTACTACTCCCACGGGAGTGCATGAAGCTTGGGCTTTGCTGTAAACGTGTCGCACCCAGAGCTGTGTGGGGTCTCCCTGAGAGACGAGTTGAGCTCAGAGTCCTGGCTGTGCTCAAGGAAGGCAAAATGCCGAAGAAGAGGGAATTCAGGCGGCAGCCTGAGCACCTGCTCTTTACAAAGGCTGGTTCCTTTGACATTCTCCTATGAGAACAGAAGCTCTGGTTTGTTATTTCTCTGCTCCTTACCACAAAACCCACACTCTGCGCAGGGAGAATCATGGATCTAGAAGAGATGACCTATTTCACTGTGGCAGCATACCGGCATGGCGATATTGCATCTGGACCTGGTGGGTTCCCGTGCTGCTGTGCAGTCCCATAGAGCTCCCAGGAGCTGTTGCCCCCGCGGGACGCTCTGCCTCTCCCCGCTGCCCCACTGTGCTGCTTCTTTCTCTCCGCACCTGCTCCACCTTTTCATGCCTCTCTTCCCTCTGGCCCCTTTCCCACAACATGTCTGTATGTGAGCATCTTAACCATCTTCGTACCTTTATGGGACTTTTTTTTTTTTTAAGAGATTAAGGTTCCTTTGAATTGCAGCCTACAAATTCAATTAAAATTCCACTACAACGAGACTGGGGTCCTCAATCCAAGAAGCGGCTGTTCTTTCCTTTATCATGGGGTGGTCCTGGTCCAAGCCAAGTCCACGAGAGGCACAGTATCAATGGGTGACCCCATCCTGGAGCCAGTCTGCTGCAAAAGGAGGCAGAGCGCCAAGAGCCCCGCAGGGAGACCTCAAAACCTGCCTGGAGCCATCCCAATTGACTCACGTCCACAGTCCACTGACTGTGTTTCATGCTCTTGATAAAGCATTTTGTAGTTCACTTCTTAAACCTGGGGTTAATAAAATATGATTTAGTAAAGCTTAGATAAACGAGATTCTGTGAAGCAGAGACTGGCTGAATGAGCAAACCTAACAGTGCCTGTTACATGACCTCATCATGTAGTTTTGACATACCAGCACGTGATATCCTCTGGGGTTTTACTCTGTGGTGCATAATTTCATCCAGAGAGACACTCTTCCCACTACTGAAGATATCTATTCTTCCCTAAATGGATGCTGTGTCGTGAAATGGACAGAGTGCAAAACTGCATCGTGTCAATAAAATACAGCAGAATGTTTTACTGATGATGCTTATGTGCTATGAGGAACTAGGAAACAAATTCAGCTATTGAAACAGCTATTACAGGCACCATCCAGTGCAAGCAGAACTGCAGACCAAGAACTGTGTCTGCACCAAAGAAAGCCACATCTCGAATTACATAAATCCTGTAGGGTTTTTTTGTTGTTTATTATTATTATTATAGGGGGGGGGGAACAAGCACTGGCACATGATTTTGAAGTCCACAGCTATAAAGAACAGCAAGACAATACGTAAAAGAGATTTCTTGACATGATGTTTGCCTCAATACTCGGTAGTTAATAGCTACCGGGGGGGGGGGGGGGGTCGCTAATGCAGAGACAACAGTGTAGGTGGGCTCTCCTGCAGCTCTCGCAAATCCTTGGCCCTGGGGCCATGCTGTTCAGAGCACAGGAGAGGCTGACGGGCAAATGAGAGGCAGAAGAAGGCCCAGCTGGCCTGACAACACAAGATGGACCAGCCAAGGACATGGCTGATGTGGTGGTTGGGTCTCAACGATTCTGGCTACTCGTGAACGCTGCTTGCTTTTCTGCAAATGGCCTCCAGAAGGGACCCCCACCTACTCTACAGCCCACGGCTCCAAGGAAGGCAAGTTTAAGTATCAAGTTAGTTGTATGAAAATCACATTCCAGCATGGCTAAGGAAGGAACAAAGCAAGACAGAGCTCAAGGAAATGTAAATCTTTTATCTGACTTAGCCAGGCTAACTGCCAAGTAGAAAATCATTCTAGGTACAAAGCGAGCCCTGTAGCAAGGCACAGGATACTGACTTTAATGTGCTAATGTCTTAGACCTACAATGTCTGAACTATCAGCTTTCTACCTGACCAGCCTAACTAAAGGGAGTAATCCAGCCATTAGGGGAAAGGCAAGTGCTGCAGCTGGAAGAATTACAGACCTGACTTTGCTCTTCACTGAGAAGACAGAACAGCTGCAGGTCGTGGCACTGTTCATTACAGCACTGAAGGATGCAGGTGTATAGATTTTACACTGTACTTCGGAGCACAAAATTGGGTCTGAGGTTAGAGTCAGAGGAAAAGGAATACGTACCTTTTTTTGTATTAGAATAAAAGCCTATGCATGTTGCTGCTGAAATTCTTGCATTACAAAGAAAGATGAAAAAAATCTGTTCTATAAATCCACGTTCCGTGAACAGAGCAAAGGCTACTTTGTCAGGACAGAGAAAAGTCACAAGTCAAGCAAGGATGGAAACCTCCAGTTCTCCCACTACTCTGCAACAGCTGCTCCTGTGAATGTTCTCACTCCAGCTGATGCCTGGTGCCAAGTCTTCCAAAGATATTCAGATACCTAACTTGCATGATGTGAACCCAGATTGCTTAATCCCAGTCCTCTAGACTACTGGCTTTCAGCCTGTGACCTGTAAACCCCTATGGATAATTTCCCAGAGGTCTGAGACTGATAACTGCGAAGAACAAGTTCATGTACTGCTCTGCAATATGCGAAATTTCTAAAGGGGTCCTTACCTTCCATAGAATGATTTTAGAGCTTGAAAGCCACACAACCAGGCAACCTTTCTTTCTAAAAAACTTCATTTTGCATTACAAGTAACAGGGCCTAGTGTACTACTGGCATCTGACCTGCACTGGGCACTACAATCATACAAGCTTTTAATTACATAGCAGCCGACAGATATGCTCCGCACAACAAGCATTAAACTAACATGCAGAAGAGGGCGTATAAGAATAAGTATACATGATTTGCCCCATTGCCCTAGATACTTTTATTATTTTATATAATCCTGTATCAGTAAACTTGCATTTTCTCACACTTCTGCACTGCCTGCACGATGGACTTCTATTTTCCTACCCATCCTCCTCTGTCCTGGTAATGAAACCAGTTCTGGAAGAAAGAACAGATGTTTGGGACTTGATGTAAACATGCTTTTGCTGCTCTGAGAAATTAAAAGGAAATGGCTTGTGTTAAAATAGTTAGCTGCAGACCACAGCTTTTTAAAGACAGTCTATAAAGAGCCATGAGGCAGCGTGGTTGAGGACTGCACACATAGCAGGACTGCCCAGCAGAGCTCCCCAGGTGCTCCTGTGCTGAGGGGCAATGCCCACCATGGGAAGCGACGCCACAACAGTCCCTGCCAAACAGCTTACTCTGCTAAAGCTAATCCAGCTAATTTCCCCATTCAGATGAACCACTGCTGTTTGTATTACACTGGCAACCAGCTGAAGCCCAAGCCTCATAGCAGTAAAAGCTGTAACACTGTCAGCTCGAGATCTGAAAGCATGGAAGAGACTCGGTACACAGAGCTTGTCTCAGGTCTTTGTCTCACATGATGATTTTTCTTTTTCACCAATCTTTCCTTCTCATCAGGAGAGACTGTGGAAATAAAATATGAAGGTTTCAGGCAATTCTCTGTTTGGATTAATCTTTCAATGAACTTGACTTTGGGACACAGGGAATTCAGAGCTGCTCTGTTTCCTTTCACCAGTTGCCAGAGGCATGACCTCCACCAGCATGTTTGATAAATCCTCCTGGCTGCAGAAAGCTCAAAGAAACCAGGACAACACCTCTGCACAGTGCCTGTGAAGAGGATTCCCAGAGACCGGGCCAATAAAGCTGTCCTTCCTGGGGGAGGTGGGATAGTACACCTTCCTCCTGCAGTGGACACTGAGGTCCTACCTGGGAGCAGAACAGATCTAGACAAGTTATAAATCACCTGCAACAGATTTATTCTCACATACCTTCTCCATCCCTTATTCTATGTATGGCTCTTGCACCAACAGTTTGGGCAGCTACTCCGGACAAGCCTGTCTGTGTTAAATTTGGGAGATTGAGAATTAAACTGTATTAACTGTGATACTAATGAGAGTTGGTGAGGATGATATTAATAAAATGCAGAGTGCCTTAAGTAAGCTCTTACTATTCAGTGAGATTCATGACAGTGCTGAATAGACGCTTCAATAGAAATGTTTAGACTGCAAGATTACCATTGGGTTATTTTCTGTGATAACTTTGGATTAAAATATAATCATTTCCTGTTTGCAGTGTACAGAACCAATAAGCTGCCTCAGGAATTAGTATCCAAGAGGCAAATGATAAATGGCAGGGTTATAAAATAGTGCAAGTGCCTCCATATCTCAATCTGTCCTTTTACCTACAATACAAAGAGGTGTTTTCCATGCTTAACCAGACAGAGATCTGTCTATTTATATCCCACATTTACTAAAACTTCAGTAGATGTCAGCAGTTGAAAGAAATGATCACATTAAAGTGAAATACAAAATCTGTACGATTAACGGTAGTGCTCAAAAATGTCAGTTGATGGACGCACTTTACTTAGTGCCTTGTTTGTCCATAATATGGTTCAATTTGCATTGATTCATTTCTCCCTTTGCCATTTCTCTTAATTCACAGTGTCATGTTTTTATGAGCTGGTGCTGCAGGAAAATCTACAAGCAAAGCACGTATTGTTGATATGACATTGGCAACCCAAGAGGTATGCACGGATCATCTCACTACTTTGCCATTGCTTCTGAAACAGTCTGCATTTTATTTACCGCTGTGATAGACTTTGTCTTCTACAGATGACAATTTGCAATCGCTTTTCTCCTTTTCTTCAGCTAGTTCAGCTACAGTCTTTATGAAAAAAGAGATAATAATAACCAAACTCAAACCTTCCAGTGATTGGATCTGATTGTAGATGCCTCAATTGCAATGCCGTGGAAAATTACTGATGTATTACAGTTCTTGAAAGCAATTTTCTTGCAGTAACTCTGGTAGGAATCTCGAATAAATTGTAGCTATTGATCACTAGCCTTCATATTTCCCACACAGAAAGTCTGTCTCTTTGTCCACATTGTGGGCAGCCTGGCTTGCTCTCAGGCTTGTTTTTAGAGTGAACCAACTAATCCTTTTCTATGGGAAACTGGTCACATTTGACAGGATAGGTCACCACAGAGTCTGATCCAAGCAGACAGCATAGATGCAGGCTGCACCAAGTTTGACTTCTACATCACAGGGGATGTTGCAATTTCAAAAATACTCCTGCTCTCCCTTGGGTACACAAAAAATACCCTAGTGTCATGCATAAAGACATCATTCTGCAGGCTGTAACAGAGCTCTCTCAGATCTCACAGAATCATAGAATCATTTTGGTTGAAAAAGATGTTTAAGATCATTGAGTCCAACTGTAAACCTAACACTGCAAAGTCCACCACTAAATCATGTCCCTAAGTGCCACATCTACACGTCTTTCAAGAAGTGTTGAAAATGTGATAATTATGCCTCAGGACTACCTCACGGTACCCTAAAGAGACTTGGTCAAAGTGCTGTGCAGTGTGGATGTGGGCAACATGCTGGCCTTCAGCAGGGTGGATACAAATCAGCCCAGCCAGCCAGCCCAGGGCGTCTTTTGGGTCAGTCCACAGAGGTACAAAAGACATAGTGACAGGACCAATGCATTAAATTAATCTGAGCACTTTCCTGCTCCAGACAAACACCTTGTAGCAGAGGTTAGGATACGCCAGGATATCTTTGTTCAAGTGTATCCGATAAGGCACTACAGTAAGATGGTGAGTGGTTTCATTTTATCTCTGGCTATCTTGGGGCTGACAGGAAGGAGATCCTCAGAAATGGGGAATGACTTGTCCTCACAGGTGACAATGGCCTCTCTGCAGGGCTCTCACTGATAGCACATCTCCTATGAGACTGCTGTGCTGCTGCTCAAGGGGGTCCTCAAGGGTAGCTGGCAAATGGCTATGCTCCATTACCTGGCACGTGAATATTTAGAGCAGAGCAGAAGGGACAGCATTTTGGAGCAATGCCATAAATAGCTCTCTTGTCTGTACTTTTCTGCTTTCTAGCCCAACCAAGATGTTCCCTGCTCCCCTTATTCTTGGACGAGGGAACTAATGCTATCCAAGCACTTCTTAACCCTGAGAAAACTCACCCTGTTGCAGGACCTTTGCTCACGCATAGCATGAGCCAGGCTCTGTCCTGCAGCGATTGCAGCACCCTTACTTCTCCACCCAGCAAGGACTCCAGCACTTTGTTTCTTTGTTGTCTTTTGTCCCTTCTGTAGGAAGATGAATGTATACAGTCATTGGCTTCAGGATTTAGCTCAGTGCCATAAAATAATCAAATGGAAACAACTGTGTTCTTAGCTGCCTTATACAGTAAGTCCCAATGAGGAGGCAAAGGCCTCTGTTATTGCTTCAGCTGATATAACCCTACCTCAAGGTCCTTACTGTCCACAGTAGTGCTGTAAGCAGAAATTTAGAAAACTAAGGGTGGATCCTCATTTCTGGCCACCCATCCCTAGTTTCAATGCCCAGGACCATGCACGAGCTGTTGGCTGTTGTTGTCCATCATCCTTTGCTGTATTACTACATAGTCATTGAACGTGAACTAACTCAAAGTTGATTCCCGTGAAGAATTGCCACAGGAAGAGCAACAAACAGCAGACAAAATAGGCTGAAGATCAAGAAAGGCTCACAGAGGAGGAGGTCTCCCCGCTCATTCGGTGGTTTGGTGGTTGGGACCTTCAAAAACAACACCATGAGGTCTCAGGTCCAAACTAATTTTATCTAATGAGACCTGAATCCACACCAGCACACTCCAATAAAGTGCTCATTGGTGCTTATAGGGGCAAGAAATGCTCTTAATCCCTTCTGCTGACGTGTGGTCTGGTTGAAGCTATGATGGGGTTGGTACAAAACTAGTTAATAGATGTGCCCAGAGAATTTTTTGTAGGTCACACAGAGAGTGGCTCTGCAGGGGCCTGTCTCAGACCTGCTTTTGTTCAGCTTCTCACTAATGACTTGGACAGTGAAATACAGACGATGTCTATCAAGTGCCTAGATGGCATGGTGCAAGGAGGGGCAGAAGTCTGGGAAGAACAGGGGAAGGGGGCAGCTGAATTCAAATCAATCTCGACAAACAGGAAAAATAGTCCAAAAAAATAGGTTAAAGCTCAGTAAAGGCAAGTGAAGGGTGTCACTTCAAGCAGGACTAATGACAGTCATAGATTGGGAGCTGGGTTATGCAGTAGCCTTTCAAAAAAAGGGGCTCAATTATTAGTGAACAATGTCCTATCAGAGAGAAAAAGGATGTAGTCATACATGAGTGGGAAAATGGCTTGCACCACAGACTGAGTCATCCCTCTGATCTGGTCACCAGTGATGACTGGTACAGCCTGAATTGGGACATAATACTCCGTTTTAGGCATCGCACTTCCAGGAAGACATTAAGATGACAGCAACAATAATTATTAGCAATCTAAAAACGTACAATCTGCAAGGAAATACTGAAAGTTGAACTGTCTGCCAAAAAAACATGTCAAAAATTATGACTAAAGTCTTCTAATATCTAGAAGTTTGCTATAGAGAGTGTCGTGGTTTAACCTCAGCCGGCAACTAAGCACCACGCAGCCGCTCGCTCACTCCCCCCCGGTGGGATGGGGGAGAGAATCGGAAGGGTAAAAGTGAGAAAACTCATGGGTTGAGATAAAGGCAGTTTAATAGGTAAAGCAAAAGCCACACACGCAAGCAAAGCAAAACAAGGAATTCATTCACTACTTCCCATGGGCAGGCAGGTGTTCAGCCATCTCCAGGAAAGCAGGGCTCCATCACGCGTAACGGTTACTTGGGAAGACAAACGCCATCACTCCAAATGTCCCCCCCTTCCTTCTTCTTCCCCCAGCTTTATATACTGAGCATGACGTCACATGGTATGGAATATCCCTTTGGCCAGTTTGGGTCAGCTGTCCTGGCTGTGCCCCCTCCCAGCTTCTTGTGCACCTCCAGCCTTCTCAGTCAGTAGAGCATGGGAAGCTGAAAAGTCCTTGGCTAGTGTAAGCACTACCTAGCAACAACTAAAACATCGTTGTGTTATCAACATTGTTCTCACCCTAAATCCAAAACACAGCACTGTACCAGCTACAAGGAAGGAAATTAACTCTATCCCTGCTGAAACCAGGACAGAGAGGAAGGGACTTTTTTTTTCTCTGTGGTCATGAAGGCTCAGATAACAAATAATGTGTTCAAAGTCTAGCAGAAAAGATTCAATTCAATATTAGAAATAGCTTTCCAACGGTAAAGATAATAAAACCTTGAAACAGCTTACCTTGGGAGACCATGGGGTGCTGGAGGTCTTCAGAAGAGGATGGATGAATGTTAAGTGAGTAACAGCTGATCCTGCTTTGAGCAGACAGATGGACCAGGGACCCTCCTGAAGTCCTTCACGCTGTATTTTTCTGTGACTCAAGGCAGCAGCCCTGGGTTAATCTGTGACTACCTGTAATTCCTTTCAGTGACACTTTTCAAGACTGTCAGTGCTGTGGATTAAGATGAAATTAATTTCTAGGAAATCCAGTGTAGCAAGAGAGCTGTAGAGATCTCAGACAATCAGTGTGATAACAAATGTAAGGAACTGTACCGATTATCCTCCTTTGGCAAAGGCAGTGACCTGAACTGCCAACTCCCCAGACTGCTGCTACCCTATGTTAACCATACAGTTTGTTGTCTCCTCCTAAATCATTAAATGTTTCAAAACACAGCAGAATTCCTAAAAAGGATTCTCAAATCTGAGTACTGTGAGAGAGGTCAGAACAAGAAATCCAGATTGCACTTGCAACTGGATTTTGAAGGTAACAAAGAAAAAGCAGGAAGAGAGGGAAGGGGGTGAGTTCGGACTCATTCCCACCAGCTCTGCTGGAGAAGCAGCCTGGATGCTTGTCCTAATCCCTTAAAACCAGGACTGGGGGAAACAAACTCAGTCTTCTGTGTTTGTTTCAAATTCATCAGCCTGTTTTGCCTATGTATTCTCACTACACTACGCACTGGCACATTAATCATTTTTTTACATATATATATTACCAGATTTTAAGTAGATAAAACAGGGCGTGGAGCTGACAGCCCTCCTACACTGGGATGTGCCCTCAGGGCACGGGAAGGAAGAAGGGAGGGATGGGTGTAGGAGCAAGGTGGCTGGACAGGGGGTGTGATTTCCCTTGGGGCTGGAGAATGGGGAGAGGCACCGACGCTGCACATCGCAGGACAGTCCTGGTTTAGTCCCTAATGAAATACAGAAGCCAGATCCAGCTGGTGGTGACTCCTCTTTAATTCATCTTTCCAGCTGGGTGATCTTGGATGCTCTCTCACCCTGACTCGCCTTGAAAATTAACCCAGTGCAGTGGTGAACAGGTGATAAAATACCCTGTAGCCTTAGTTACTGACAGATATGTGTTGAAGGAAGGTAGCTGTAAATCCCGCTCCTCTACACCCATACAAGCTGAGTTTGATCCAGCCCCTGCCCAAGTCTGTGGCAAAATTCCCACTGACTGCAAATGGACTTGGACTGAGTTTATGAGCCACATAATTTACAGGATGTCTTGGCTGCCTGAACTAATGTCCATCTGTTCCAATGCCATTTACGACACCTAGCAAATCGGTTGAGCCCTGGGGCCAGGCAGGGCCTGACAGGCAAACGCCAAATGGAAACCTGGACTGTCACTGCTGCTGCAAAACAGCTCTTCAGACACAGCCATTTCTCAAGGAGCTTTCCCCAGAGCAGCGTTCATGTGCTTGCTCTTCATCTCCCAGCCGAGGGGGTACCAGAGCAGGGGGGTGCCTTTAGGGTCAGCTGGAGCAGGAGGAAGCGGCTGAATGTCCATCCTCACGTTGCCCCACCAGGTCCTCACACCCCATGGCAGGCAGTGGCTGGCAAAGAGCATTTGTCAGCTTTCTAGACAGGTAAAACCTTGCCAAACCACTGCAAAGGTCTACAGGATAAAAAACTGGTTCCTGACCTGCACGTACTTTTGGAGGTGAATATTGAATTTGTATGCATGAGGGAATTAAAATAGGCACCAGAAACCGGTTAACAGCTACTATACGCTGGCAGTCCAACTGAGAAAGCATATTTACCTTAAAAAATGAGGAGGGAAAAATTAAGATATAAGAATTAAGAGACTTGGAAGAGGAATAATGGATTTTTCAGCTCAATGGTAAGAAAAGATTTTTAAAAAAATCTATTTGAGTTGACCTGAAATGAATTTTTATTGCAGAAACAAAAAAATATATATGTCCCCCCTCAGTTTAATTTCTGGTCAACCAAATGATATTGTTTGAACTGATGTTGTATTTTCTTTTGGGGTTATTTAGCCTTTTAAACCTGTTGTGTGTTTTGGGTTTTTTTTTAACTTGGGTAAAGTTTTCAACAAAAACTGCTATTTCAAAATTAATGCCACATCTTCGGCTTAAAAATGCAGAAATTATGTTTCTCAAACATGCTCAGATTATAACTACCCTTCTGTCCAGCATAACTAGATGATCAAAGTTGGTTTGATCCAAGTTGCATTTGGAGGCCACCTGGCCTTTTTCTCCCCCCAGACCACACTTCATTGCTGGAGGAGTTTTTCCTTCGCCCCACACACTTGCCAAGCCCTTGGGAAAGAGTCCGTCACAGCCAGCCGTGAGGTAGCTGGGGAATGAGGTGGCCTCGCACTGCCTCCTGATGGGACCACATTTGTGCATTAATTACAGTAAAGTGAGTCGTCTCTCTCTTTCTGTACCATTTTGCCTGTGCTAGGTTGGTGAGGGCAAGGCAAAGGTGTGGGGAGAAAAAGCAGAAACATGACCACCCACCAGCTGCTGCATGGTGACGAGAGATGAGTCCGGAGTACTCTGTGACAAATGCGGCTTTTCCTCATGCACACCCTCCGCCTGGAAACGTGGGGCTTCAATAAAAAGTTACACCAAAGCAGAGTTACCGTGTGTGCAAATTCACTCATTTCAGTCTCATCAAGTCATAAATTTGTTTCTCACTCCTTGCCACAATTAACTTGAAGGTGTATTTGTAGAGCATGGGTGTTTAACAAGCAGAGGCAGCCCGGCAGCCGCCCCATACAAAATGGTGGATTTTGTGAATCAGTGAAGTATTGTGTGACCGTGCAGTCTTCCCTCCATTCAGACCACTGGGTACCGGACCCAGATTGTTGGGGTTGAAAGGAAATGAGAGAAAACTAACCAAATGCCATTGGTTGATGTCAAAACTTCATACCAGACAGAGATCAGAGGTAAAAGCTGAAACGCACAGCGCAGACACCACCACTGGCAGGAGACAGGATAGCTCAGAGGGCAGCAGACGCTCCCACAGGTACTGCCGGCTTGTTAATGTGTTTTTAACTCACCATAATTTTTTTCTACTAAATGGGGATGCCCTATCCCCACCTTACGTGTAATGGTTTCAAAAAGTATTCTACCTGCAAGCAGTGTTTTAGGGGTAAGACAGCTAAGTACCAAATAGCAGTTAAACCAGTACGGTTTGACCACTCCGATGTGACAATTCCAGCTTTTTTTAATTTAACTACCTATATGCCCAAGTTCCTCACATAGCTCATGGAGGAAGGTAGGTGACTCTCCAAGGCCTCAGAAAAGACTGAGAGCCAAGTTAGAGGGGCAGAGAAGATTTAAGTACATGGAAATTTATTTCATACAAATGTAAAGCTGGCTTTCCTGCAGCCAAGGGCAACTTACATTTGTACAGAAAGAGTGAAAGTGCAGTCCTTACAGTAGGCTGGATATTTTAAACACATAGATCAACTACAGGCCTATGACATGGAAAACGTGGGATTTTTATCGACTACAGGAGTTTCAATTTAGAAATTGGGGAAAAAGGTACCAACCTAAGATCTGTCTTTTAAATGAGAAACTATTTAAATATTCCAAGTTGTGGCAGTGGTTGCTTGGGGCTGCCTGGCCAGCTGCAGCCTGGCTATGGGAAGGGATTCTGCAGTCCAGCTGCTAGATGAAATCCCAGCCTTGCAGAAATCAGCAGTAAAACTCCCATTTATTGTAAGGATCACAGGATTTCCCTGATATTCTTGTGTCGTTCTGAACTTGATCGGGTTTTCTCCATTAAAAGGACGATGTTTCCGGAGTGGGTAGTTATCTTCTACATCACACAGTTGCGATCTGGTTGTTCTCACAAGAATCAGACCTTCAGTGAGTTTGACTGCTTAATAGAAACCTGAATTTGACAGGGGAAGGGACAGAAAGCTGCTGTAGACATCGAACATCAATAACGCAGAGCTCCACCGACCTAGAAGAGCGGAAGGATTTACTTGACACACTGGTACCCATGCGGGGAGGCTGCTAAATGTGAAAGTGACTGCCATCATTAAGAAGATGGATTTCTTTGTTAGTCTTTCCTGTAATTTCTCTGTACCTCAGTTGTATTCAGGAGACCTTATAATTTTTCCCCTGGTGGCTAATTTAAC
Source organism: Aptenodytes patagonicus (assembly GCF_965638725.1). NCBI lineage: Eukaryota > Metazoa > Chordata > Aves > Sphenisciformes > Spheniscidae > Aptenodytes > Aptenodytes patagonicus. Next base: position 153,369,329 of record NC_134950.1, read on the forward strand.
AACCTGAAATGTTTTGTTTCGTTCTCACCTTGGATGTCATTATTTTTAAAAAGAGACAAGCTGACCCAGGACTGTGCAATTAAATTGTTAAATCTGTAAACAGACTAATAATACACTGGTAGCAGTTGGGGTATACTTTACCCTTCATTACTAGCTAGCTGGAGAAAGCTGCTGATACAATTAGACAGCATTTTATATAAGACTACAGTGATTCCTAATTTTTTCTTAGTCACATATTTTCATCTAAGCATTTTAATAACCAACTTTCATAAATTCATTAGATAAAACTGTTCCTCTCACCTTATTTTCTTATGTGTTTCTAATGCATGAATCCGTATCTCTCCTCCGTACCTCGTTTTCTTTTATTTCTTTTTCTTCTCATGTTTATACCTATATCATACTTTTATCTTCATCCAATTTTAGTGCCATATGTCTATAAAGATAGTATTTCTCTCAATGAGGCACACATCAGAGATGAATAGCAATGTAGAATTAAATCTACTAAGCTGTGAATAAAAGAAACCTTAGTTGTACTTTGTAGTTAACTTTCTGCCTAGAAACATTTACTTCTCTGTAGAGGATATTTTACATAATGTAGCTTAAAAAAGAATAGCTCAAAGCATAGGTACCTGGACTGGTTTGGGGAAGAGTGAGTCAGAGAGATTGTAGCAGGACATGAAGTCAAGCTTTCACATTTCAGACATTAATCGGCCACTAAGAAGGATCGGCTGAAGCTGAGGAGGAGGGTAAATTTTAGTGGGCACTAACAAAGAGCAGAGAGCTTCCTGGTGCTTTTATTTCTCAATCGTGCTCCAATACAAATTAAGCCTGTGAAGGTTTTTTAAAAGTCAAGGCAAGCGGATGTGAGGATGCTGCACTGGGATGAGGAGATGATGTCTGCTTGCAGTCTTACCACCTCCAGCCAAGTCTTTTGCTGCAAGTACTGCGTGTAGTGAAGCGGGGCTGGGCTGCAGCACCTCCGAGCATCCCAGCACACCACAGAGCTGGCCATCAGGGTAATGCTTTCCTCGAGATCAAGAGAGTCTATGTCAGAAGACGATGTAAAAAAAAAGTTTCAAGTATTGGAGGTGCTTCGGAGCTAACTACAGTTCCTACAACCTGCCTAATTCAGTTGGTGGTTGAAATCCTGACCATGCTGAAGTCAGAGATAAAACTGCTGTGGACTCCAGAGGTCTGAGGAGCCCACTGGCCATCTTTGCTACTTCCTCCCACCAGAGCTGTTTGGGTTTGATGGTGTTTTTTTGCATGCTGACAAGCCACAGTGACAGAGGGGCTGCATTTTGACAGTGTGTAAGGTGGTACCCTCTCCAGACCCTGCACTTCTCAAGAGGACAAGCTTGCCGTAGATTGACAATTTGGCCTTTTTAGAGCTAAACTGTAAAGCCACCCTGGGCATGCACAGAGGCTAGAAAGGACCTGAGGCTGTAAAATTCGCTGCTTCCAACCTGCTGCTTCCAGGCAGAGTGATGGGCAGAAACTTGCAGGCTGGCACAGAGATGGGCAGACTGGGGGTCCATCCTCCAGGACTAGGGGTAAGAAAGGGCTGCCAGTCACCCTCCAAAAAGATGGATGCTGATTTACTCCCAAGGAAGTCAAAGAGAAAGAAGAATTTAAACTCTGTAAGTTTGTCCAGCTCCTGGACACCACAGCGAGTCGTTGCCCCTTACTCTGGGTGGACTGTGGCGTGAGAAAACAATTCTTTGCCAAAAATTAAGCAAGGAGTTTGTGTTTCATCTGAATATGAACAGAATGCATGCAATGGCTTTAAAATACTTATAAAACGATGACTCTATAATGTTTTAAAAAGTATTTGGAAAACTTAGTGAATACAGTCTACAGAAGCACTGCACTGCTATATAAATAAATAGAAACTGGAAAACGTTCAAAGGAGAATGCAAGGCCTGTGTTTTCTGAAGCATCCTACAGACCCCCGTGGCAGGGATTACATTCTCTGTTAATTCTGCAGCATCGTTTATTTTCTGCAAAATTCCATAATGCAAGGATAACAGAAGTGTTTTGAAAATGTATCATGAATAGGTATCATCTCTGCTCAGTCTAAGATATATATACACAAAATATATATGGAAATCAAGCATTTGTTGAAAAACGAAAGTAAAGTAACTCTACCAGGGTCAATGAGATATTGTCTTTCATTCACTATCCTAAGCTGATGTTTTCTATTAGAAGAGCTTTAGGTGGAATGTGCCTGGGATGTTTTAAGCAGAAGAACGGGGATCAAGGCAAGATTAACTAGGATGATGAAAACCTTGAAGTACACATTAGCCTATGTTGTGTTAGCTTGTGCCTTTTGGTATACAAAAAAAGTGGATTATACATGCATGCCCTATTATTCAACAGACATTAATGATTGTTAGCATTTACACAAACTCCATTAAGTCAGCTGCATGTCATGGCTAGTGACTAATTTGCTACTTTTTCTATATCTTTATAGAAATAACTTGGAAAATACTTAAAAGTATGCTATAGATTTATGAGCTGCTAAGACTACAAAGAAATCGCTACATTTTCTAAGTGTGAATTAAAAGAGAACCAGGATTTTTTGTCTAATGAAAGTTTTACATGTTCTTAGCCTAGCTGCTACTGTGAGAGTTGTAGTTTAAAAAAAGAAACACAACTGCATTTAGTCATAATGTTTAGTAAGCAAGAGGCCTTACTACACAGAGATGCAATAAAAAAACCCCAACAACCTGTAGTTTTAACAAACTCCCAGTTCTAAAATTCTGAAAAAAACATGTGGTTCAGTTTTTAAATGGTGGTTTTAAACTCATTATAGTCTCCCGTAAAGCCAGTGAAGACAAGGATATTTCTGAAGAGGTCATGAGTTAGTTTGCAGAATTGTAAGAAAATCATAAGGATTTGGCTGCATATGTCGTGGAAATGGACAGAAATGGAAACTATTGTGTTAGTCTGATTCTAGTACGGGAAATTACTTTCTCAGACATACGTTTTTATTTTTTTTAATAGATTTCAGGTTGTTTAATCTGCTTTGTAAACTAAACTACTAAGAAATGGTGCATGAGAAATATTTATTTTCAGATTCATCTCCTATTTTTCAACAAAAGTCTACTGTATTTTTTTTTCCTCTTTATTATTTGGATAAAGAGCCAGAAGCAAAATCTACTTGCAAAACTCAACCCTTGAGTAATCATGTGGCCATTAGTGTATTCAGATGGACAGTTATTAACCACAATTATCCAATGAGAATAGATACTCTGTGCATGTAATTGACACCCACAGAAAATGTGCAGGCACACTATATGTAGCAATTTGCCCTATAATGCTTAATGTGTTAGGGGCGCTTACCAGTCCTCATTTTCTATCTGGTGCTTCATAGTCTTTAATATTCTTCTACAAATAGGAAGCAGATAATCTCTGCTTTCCTTAAGGTACAAATGGCTGTTTAAATGAAATCAGTAACATACCTCACCTTACAGCAAAACACTATTGATGCTTCTCCCAGCTTTCCTTTGCCAAGCCCTAAAATGACAACACGCTGAACATTAAATTAAGTGGGACATTTTAGTATTCAGCAAGAAATTGTCCAGCATTAACTCAGCTCACTTATTGCTTCTGAGTATGCTGGAGGTTCTTCTGGGTACTGCTGCAGTATCTCTGGGAGCTCTAGAAGATCTTGCTGTGGTCCACGCTCAGGTGCTTGTTTCCTCTCTCGGACAGCATGGTCATTAGCACCATTGCTTTTTTCAGGATACCAATCAGAAAAGCTATTTCTTCTCACAAGTACAGGCTTTCCTGTTGAAACAAATGTTGATAATTTCAAAGCTATCAGGCAGCTACTGAAATCAGTCTGAAAAATGCCATGTCAACTAAAATACAGCGTAGTGACAGATGTGGAGCTAAAAATACCAGTCTGACAATTTTTTGAAAAGTCAGGCCCTGCTGAGAGATGTATTGCAGGATCAGTCCCTCGAGGTCTGGGCACAGACATGGACTAGTGAGCAAGAAAAGCAATATGGGGGAAGAGCCAAGGGCTGGAGCGAGGTGAGGCTGGACCATCTCACTGCTCCCTGGAGCACGACCCTGCTGGGGTCTGGAGCACCGTGGGGTTAGAGCAGCTGTGTTGGCCCAGCCATGCTGCAGCAAGGCATGGTCTTGTTTTATCCTTTGTGCCAAAGGTTTGGGTGCCCATCCCCTGAGGATTCCCGTGTGCAGGGAGAAATTGCTACTGTCCACTTAAAAAGCCACAGGAGATTTAGCACAAAGGCAGACAGCTCTACCCTCCATAACTCATACTCATGCTGTACTAAGGCGTGTTTCCATCATGTGCAATATAAAACCATGGGTACTCTGCCCCTGGCAGACTCCTGAGCCCTGGTTATTACATTATTGCATTACAAATGTTTACCCAAGGAGCTTATCTTCTGTTTCTGCCTCTGAAGATACCCCCTTTCATTAAACATCCCTCCCAAGCACTATCTGACCCTCCTTGCAGTTTTACCCCTGCTATGATTCTCACTCCCGTGTCTTTCCTGCAAATGAATGTGACAAATTGCTGTGAGCTGGACATCAGCTTTTTTCCACTGCAAAAAAAGTGACCCTTTTTTAATTTCAGTTTTTTACTATTCTGCTTTAAACCAAGGTCAAGTTTCTCCCCTCTACCCAAACCATTTAATCATGCAACATTTTTTACTTTTGTTTCTTTTTTCCCTAGTAGAGTTCCTAACACATACAGAGAAAAGTGCTGGAGCTTGAATTCCCTGGTAGCATGTTCTCAAATTTTCAGTGTCTCTCCAGAAAGGTGTGATTAAAAATAGACAAAGGAATCGCTTTGCAGACCTCAGCAACTTCTGGCTATTTTCTCCCACTAATTGCTGAAGTTGACCACTAAAGCCAGGTTTACTGCCTGATGGGACATTTCAGTGTTTGAAAAAAAGACACTTAGAAAAATGCAGTGGCCACCTTTACCGAATCATTGTGTCAAACCTATATAAACTCACCCTACCAATAAATTTAATGAGAACGATCTAAATAGCTTTCTACTGAGGTAAAAAGCTTATATTTCCAGACAGAGCAAGGGACTTTGTTATACCACACTACTGGCAAGCGTCTGCTTTTGCCTGTCATTTTCTTTCTCCGGACTCTGATTTTATTATCATATTGCTGTAATGAAAAGCACAAATCATCTGGACAGCAATGGCAAGGAGCCGTATCTCACCACCCTGATGTCACCAAACAACTATATTTCAAGGTTTTGTCATCATATAATTTCTGTGAAAAATACCGACTAGTTTGAGGACTAGCATGCAAATAAACACGAGCTGGCTACACGGGTCTCCTCTGAGTCACGTCAGACAGATATTTCAGCCCTGCCTTTGCCTGTGCCCTTCACTCCTGGCTGGCTGTGGCAGCTCCCTGCACAGCGGCTCCCTATGGAGCCTTCTGTGCTCCTCCGTGGGGACCAGGGGCTGGGGCTCGGGATTTCCCCAGGGGGAAAGTCAAACATTACAGCACAGCAGGGAAAGTTCTGTTTTCCCTGTAGTTTCACACACTGCGAACAAGTGTTTCATTGCTATTGCTCTATTCGTAATCCAATTACTTTGTGTGTTGTTCCCTCCCATCCGACAACAGGAAACACTGCTTTCTGAATTGCACACATTTATTGTGACTTGTATACAAAATTCCCACAGTAGAAATAGCGCTGTGATATTGTAGCTTTTTTCAGGCTCAATTCCCTCTCCTTTAAATTAAGAAAGCACTGGACTGGAGCACTAACTCAGCATTGTTTCAGCTTTCTGTCAATATTCAAATTGCTTCCCAGCAAACTAAGCCCACTCATGTGCTAAGAAACAGCTGTGAGCAAATCTTATTTGGGTCTTTGTGTAAAAAGCTACAGGATGGAGATCAAATTCGGAGAAACTGAGTGACCTTGCTTTAAAAGGCAGCTAAACTTTAATGTCTTTAGATGAAATATTCCAGAAAGACCTAGTGATTGAGATATGTAATGTGATATCTGGAAAACTGACCCCAATTTCTGGTTACTGACCCTCATCTTACCTGCTACTGCTGCAGAAAGCTCAAGTAGCTGTGCAAAGGCAAGTGTGAACACACTCAGACTCTGCCAAAGGTAATGATACATTTCTACCAACAAGAAGAATTAGGTGGGGAAAAACTGATGGGTTTTGTTTTGAAGAATTTTGCAAGTAATTGCTTCATTAAAAAAAATCAATCCAAAATAATACAAAAAAACAAGGTGATCGTTCACTGCAAATCCTTCTTAATTACACTATTATGAAAATTATATTTTGGGCTGAGATTCTTCCTCTTGTAAGTTGTTATTGGTGCATGTGAGGAGGGCATTGCTGCTTGCATTCCTTTGCTTCTTCAACAGCAAGATGAAGTCAGAGGGGCACCAAGAAATTCTCACCCATTAAAAGAATGTAGGGTAAGAAAACGTTATGAGAAAGGGCAATAAAAAAACCTCTGCTTTCTCACCAGAAGCTGTATTAAGCTACCCTTATTCAAGTGGCTCTCCAGGGGCTCTGTATGTCCACAAGGTAGGCACAATCCTGCCAGCAACAGCTGCTTGACCAGTGCTTTCCTTCAAGAAGGCATCTTGGTTCATCACTGCAGAACCATCTTGCTCTTCCTGTTTATAAAGCAAAACCTCTCATACCCAGATATTTATGGCATGATATGAACTCTAAGCGGTGTTTTTTGTGAAAAAGTGACAGTGATATTTGTACACTTAATGGCTGTAACAACAATTAGCATTTGAAATCCATGTATCTCAAAACACCAGTATGATCCCTAATGTGTAGATGGGTTAACAGAAATACTTCTGTGGCCAGTGTAGCACTGCAAGCTGGAGGCTTATTTTGGACTGAAACATGGGACAAAAGCAACTAGATCTAATCACCAATAAAGCCTCAAAATCTGCAGCCCCACCTTGCAACATAAGAAATTTTGAGGCATACATGTCCTCACTACATGTAGGAGCCTACAAGGTGGTGTTCTGGGCATGCCTTGAAAGATCTCCATATTGGTGTAGCTAATCAGGTGAGTGTTTAGCTCAATGTAGTATTTCTGGACTACAAACTGGATTTCTTACCATCTCATTCCATATACTCCCCCCGCAGATTTCCCTCACGTACAAAAAACAGACGGGGTTCAGCATACACCCATGGAGACACGGCTCTGTCCTTTATTCAGGCATCCACGGTCAGAGATAGGGCAATGACATTTCATTCTCTCCTCTGCTTCAACAGATTTAAAATCATAACTCAAAGAAAAGTACCTTGCACTATAATTTTTTTTAGGTGCTTATTGTTGGACCCTTCTTTTTTTTTTTTTTTTTTTTTTTTTTCCCCTGGAAAAAAAATGGTTTTTTTGACTAAAAGATGGTAAGTGAACCTCACTCCAGAAAAGTATATTTATCCTAGGGGGAACATATGCTTTCTTCTAGCTCAGAGTGATTAGTATGACTGTGCACATTTCCTAAAAATAATTAGCACATGCTTATAAAACTAAGGCTTTGTTTTTTCATTCACACCTTATTTTTGTGTGCGTGTGTGTGTGTGTGTGTATTTACACCACATGTTATATATCTACACACACCTGCACATACAGCTTGCACTGTATTGAATATATAACTGTATTGACAGCCTTCTCAAATTTGCTTACCCACGTCACCCTTTGGCGTACAACAAACAGAAATAGTAGCAGTATTGATTATACAGCAGTACTACACGCTTGAGTCTAACCCATGTAAACATCTTACATTGTGAACAGTGTTACATGAGAGGTGGCTGCTGCACCGTGCTACCAGCAGGGTTCCTGCCAAACTCCAGAGCTGGTCCAGGGTAGGTGTGCTCCAAGGGGAGGCCAAAATGTTGCATTAAATGCAGATCATTAATGTTTAAAATTCCATTGAATATCAATATTTAAATCATGATTTCAAAAAAACTTTAAGAAAATACAATAAAATCTGATTCTGTTTTGAGCAGAGCAAATGATATGTAAATTTTTTCTTGTTGTTTCTTAGCTAAGTACAAGGAGTATTGAATTTCTGAGTTCCCGAACGTTGTACAGCTATTCTAGCAGCTATTTGTGCTTTCATTATATTCACTGCAAAACTTCTTGCCTTTAGAAGACACAAGATCAAGTACCCAAAGCCAGATTCTACCCCAGTGAGGTCAGTGGGGACTTTGCCATTGATTTTGTTGGAAGCAGAATTAAGCTTTTATGTGTTGCACTATCTTGTTTGTGAACGACTAAATTACCAATTTGTTTTAGCACCTCTTTCAAAGCTTATTGAAGACAGTGAAAATCTTTTTTCATAAAAACAAATCTTTCATCACAATATTTTAAAAGTCTATATAACTATCACCATCATGAATATTACCACTATTTTACAAAGACCCTGAGGCAGCTTTAGGAAGCAGAAAATGCAAGTGCAAGGAGAATGGTGGGCAAACACACAGCTGTGTCTCTGAGGTGTGTGTATCTCCTGGAGGTTTGACTGAAAAGGACTGGTCAGAAGCAAAGACAGATTGAAACTCAGGACTGGTCACAGTACAAGTCTTCAAACTCAGCAATTTCAATAATTTGTTTATGTATCATCTGTGCCCTAATGTAGTTGCTCTCTAGATGAGTTGATATTGTTGCCTCTATCTGAAGTCAAGAAGAATTAGATTACAGAGGATAAGTTCAAACCCATAAGAACAAGAAAATTTAACTTCTGTGATAAAAAACCAGAAGAGTTAAAAGTATATGCTGTTTTCTGTGCATTCTTATAATGCCACAGAATCTCAACATCTTCCAGTAGTGCATCAAGTGATGCAGATAATATTTGTTATGTGTGTTTTGCTTTCTCTTCTGTTGCCACTCAAGTGCTCAGTGTGTGTCTGTGAAATGTCGTGTCCTGTATTGGTAGGGGGGACTCTACCTGACTAGACATTTAGCCTCCTTATTGCTCTATGTCAATTTTAGACAAGTGAATTGAAGAAATACCCTAACAGAAATTTTTCATGACTGTATATTTTTAGACTTGTCCCCAGGAAAGCTCAGTCTTTATCCTTAAGCTAGAAAATTAAGATTTACCCCCCCCCCAATCAAGTTTTTAGGGTAGCTCTTCAGAGACATTTTCAAACAGTGCAAATACTATGGATATTTTTGGCTTTGGTGAAGCATAAAGCATCATTTATGTGTTAAATACACACAGACACTGCAACTCTCCCCAAGAAAGCTCCTGTTACACTTAATTTGTTTCAAACAAAATTTTAGTGTCCTCCCATTCTGATGCCTGATGGTCACGGCCCAAAAAAGTACAAGGTCTGTTTTTAATCTCTTTAAGGCAGAAAAGCACTGTCCTTTAGTGAAAGCAGATGGGAAAGCCTGGGATTCCAGGCAATTGCACACACGTGGTGATCCAGGAATAGAGCAGCTGATGATGTTAAACTCTTTCAGCCCGCTGGAATGGATGAGTCCTCTTTAAGGATAGACTCAAAGGAGTAATATTTTTCAAATTGATGGATTATAACCCTTGACAATAACTTAAAAAGAACAGGAACTTAAGGAAAACATAGCCTGAAGGCAATACCTCTTGGTACATGATTAAATTTCCATTCTCAGTGTGCCAGTGATGATCCAACATTGTAATTGGGCACACTCACAGAGAGTGACCTAAACAGCCTATGCCTTGCCTCCATCGTACCCACTGAAATATCGTTGAGACATGAAGAGTTTTGCAGCTCCAGCAGCAGCAAAGGACTTGTGTTACTACTGCATGATTGCATCTATTAAAAGTAATTATAATCATTAACCACCAAGCACAGCAGGCAAGAAAAGGGAAAAATACTGTGAAGCACAACAGACATATGAGATTTAAGTCACCTTTGCAGCCCTCTAACACTGAGCTGTCATGGACCGTATAGTTCATTTTAATTAAAGCAGACCAAGAGTCCTCCAAGGTGTAGAGTGTTGTGGACTGCTAGTGAGCAACACGGAGTCCCCATGTCCTTGGTATCAAGCGCCCATTCTGGTCCAGGGTAATGTCCATACCCAGAGATTGTCATTTATGTCTTATGGCATACCCACACTGAGTTTGTACTAAGTGATTCCTGTTCTGAAGGATGATAGAGATTTTTTACTTCTATGCTCCTCCAGATCTGCTTGTAGGGGCAGGAACTCAAGTGAGAGTGTCCCAGAGCTGCTTTCAGTGTACATTTCTAGGAACTTGGCAGAGTTGCCTGCAAAATCAGAGGTCTGGACACTATGACTACATTCCTTAATCCTACAGAAGCATCTGAGGTCCACCAACAAGAAGGTTGCTATTCCAGATTATTATTTAGAAGATGCTGAAATCATAGGTCAGAAGTATAAGTCAATGGATTAAAGATCACTGCTGGATTTGCAAGAAGGCAGTTTTCTGAAAGAAGGATCATTGATCTCCATACAAGAGGGATTTTACATCTGCTTTTAAGCCCTTCCTTCTCCAAATATTTGCCAAAGTCTATCAGCAGAAGGGTGGGGATGAGCTGGGATGAAATGAAACACCTTTTTAGATGTAAGGGCATTTTAAGGTTGCTGGTTCTTCTTAATTTTAAATAAATTGAAATAAGCCATTTTAATAAAATGGAACAATTTCATTCAGGAATAGCCAAAAAAGAGCATCCTGAGGGTAATCACATAGGGTTTTTCCCATCAACAGTTCTAAAAGTCAAGACAAAATTGTGAAACAACTGCAGGTTGCTAACAAAACTGTAGCTGGCAATAATGTGGTGTGATCAGATGTGCTGTAAATAACTAAACCAAGGTCTGGGAGGCTGCTCTATTTCCTCTTTGCAGCTGTGGCCAGTAGCTGTTTATCATACAGCTGGAAGGCACAGGTAGGCTGCATTCTTCATTATTCATGCTTCATTCTTCATTCTTCATGCTTCATTCTTCATTCTTCATTCTTCATGTTCTTTCATGGATTTCCATGTTTCTTCCATGGACTTGCACTCAGCTACGACATTTATTGTGCAGTTATGCAGTGCTGGCTGTGATGACAAAGTTGGCTTCAGAAGTATCTGCCCTGGAGTCTCTGGTGACTGTTTTAAACATTTCAGTGATCTGGGTTACAACACGGCCCCAAAACCAGCCATAACTTCATAACTTAGAGGCAGTAAACTTCAGCATAGCATTGCAACACTTGTTCATGTCTGTTATGAAGAAAGGAAGGAGCTTCTTAAACCAGCTTTCCCACTGGACCCAGCACACAGGCTTGACTTGATTCCCTACAGAAATGCAGACCACTAGGCACTGCACTGTGGAGAGTCCTGGGCTTTTTATTGATTGGAGGCAATCTAGAAGTCCAATCAATGTGAAACCTGGTGCACAGCTACAGCAAACTATAATACGAAGGGGCGTGCTTCCCTGCTTCTCACAGTTTTGCCATGACCCAAATAATAACGGGCTAACTGGTTTGTATTGAATTTAGGACTCTGTTTCTTGTTAGAGGCAAGTCCACATTTGCTTCATTAATCCCTTGCAGAAGTGCCTACTGGATCCTGAAGTTTATTTTCACTGAGGTCTCTGTCACACTTGAGTCTTTTTCCCAGTACAGGGAATTGCTGTGTTTCCCCATATGGCTTCCATATTTCTGGAGTATATTTTTGTCTGTGGAGAAATATATGTGTTCTCCTACCCTGCCCTTCATTAAAGTAAACATGTGTACCATAAGGTCTCTTTGTCACGTAGCCAATGCTTTCTTGGTACCTATGTCGAATGCAAAGAACATTCTGCCGTTCTCTGTACGCTTCCCATAGAGCAGCTCTGCTGCTGTGTCCATGCTCAGCTGTTTAAAATACCTGCCAGGCATGAAAATGCTCAAGTCCCTTCATAATTTTCAGAGAAATTGAACATCCCTAACAAAAGTCTGTACGCCTGGAGATTGGGGATTTGCATGAAACGGTCAGTAAGAAATGGGGAAGTTCCATCTCTTCCAGGAATTTTAACTCCTATATGAAAGCTACAGAAAGTGACTATTTTCAGTTTGGATTAGTGACCCTGAGCCCCGTCCTGGAATTAGACATCTGTGTCAGTGCTTTCTCACAAACACACATAAGCAAATTTGTCATTTTTTCCAACAGCCTGCTTAGGATGTTTTAGAAGATTTGGTTTCAGTGGGGTCCTATACCTAAAGGGAATTTCAACCCACATCTGCCCAAAAAAGCTAATTCCCATTGTTTCTTCCCTCTATTTCACATGTAGATACTATATGTGTGTGTGTGTTTATGTTTATGTAAAAACAAAGGCACTTAATTAATTAACTTGCACAAAACACACTGAGGGAAGATCTCATTAGAATCAAGGAAAATGATGTTTTGTAAGGTATTGGTAGCATGTAAATTTGGAACCAATTTATGTTAACATTAAAGTATGTACACTTAATTAGCATTGATTTTAAAATGGAAAATGGTCTCCCAAGATACTGTAGAGCAATTCCTTATGTCTTAATTTGCAACAAATACTACTCCAAGAAACAGATTTTAGTAGGGACCAACCTGTTTTAGGCTAAAGGAGATGTATAAACTTGAAAGAGGTAGAACATGCACTGTGAGGAGGAACTGTTAGGATAATCTTCGTAGATCTCACAGAGAAAAGTCTCCTTGACCTGCCTTCAGTGCTTGCTAAAAATAAGCAAGGTTCTCCTTTCTTTTGCATCTATTCACATTCCAGCTTTTAGATAATGGATGGAGGTCTCACTCGCACTAAAGATATAATCGTGGTAATATCATGCTCACATAAAAACTGAATAAATGGGCAGATTTACAGGACAGACTTTGTGAGCCACATTCTGTACTTCCTTTTCCTTTTAATCATAAAAAGTTTCTTAAGCAGAAATTTATTTTCATGTTCAGTTTTGCAACACCTTAACCCTCTTATTTGGCACTTTTTCCTGGGACGTCACCCAGTGCAAATGCACAGAGCTGCAAACCTGTTCATGAACAGAGGTGCAAGCAAGTACTGGTTGGTGCAATGAACCCCTTGGGAATTGAGCTGCAGAGACGTAGGTGCTGGGAACAAGCAGAGCATCAGAATTTGAACTCGGGTGCCTTTCCACCACTTTGTTGCCTATATTCCCCTTGTATCTTTACATGGTAATCAGGCTAGACTGACAGCGAGAAGAACTGACTTCCTGAAACCTGAAGTTTTCATTTTGAAATTGGTGACAACTATTTAAACACGACACATTTGATTTTCTCCATATGTAGGATTGGATCTTTGGTAGTCACAAATCATCTTAACACGCGGGAGTTCAAAGGAGAACAAAGATACTGGCTGCATTAGGAGGATGAGGCTGCAATAAGTTTACGCACTTTCTCACATGAGCAGTCTTTGGGCTTCCATGGGCTATAAACTCTCACCTGCTTAGAAACAGTGACTGTGTGTGGCTTGGAACTGCAGAAGATCTCTTTGATATTTGTTTTATGTAAAGGCATTCGTACAACCATGACACATGTCAAGATAAAACTGTTAGATAATATCACATATCTCTACATTGCTGAAAGGAAAACATTTATGGATAACATAAGTGAAATACACACAGCTCTTTCCAAGGCAGCAAACACAAGGTTATCGTGTACATCTGCTGACAGTAACAGATGGCAGCACTAATTGTTGTTCAGAAAGTTCATGTTGTTTTAATTTTCTCAAGGGCAACGCATGGACATGGACATGATGTGTTTCTATATTACCACATTTGTGCACCGCTTAGAGAAGTGCTGCTGCTTCCCACCTTTGGTGGGGTGACCCTGAGGCTTCTGCTGTAGGCAGAGAAGAGGGCTAAGCTGAGCTCCCTCTCCATGGCTCCCCTCTCTCCTGCCTCTCTTTGCTCTTGCTTGGCCCCTGCTATCCCCGCAGCACCAAATGCCAGTCTGACCCCTCTGAAAGGCAGCTCAGCAGAAAACTATTCCTTTATTTCATTTTTGCACGAGGTTAGTTTGCTACCAGTCAACTGAACCAAATTGGTCTCCTGCAGGGGTGAGCACAGATCCTGATGGTAGAGAAAAAGGGGGCAATGCACCCCTGGGGAGGGAGAAGGAGGAAAAGGGGAAGTAACAGGGAAGAATAGGCCTGCACCATTCAGAGCAGCACACTGTCAATGCAACAAACAGAATTTTTTTAATAGCAGAATATGAATGGAGCAAAATGTGAGCAAGCTTCAGTAATGATGCTTGATATTTCCACGTACGGTGGAGAGCAGCTACAATGGTACAGATGCAGAGGGGTTGTCAAGGAAACAGACATGTTTTGCTTCAGATGTGCAGTGAAGCACATACTCCAGACATCCATATAGCCTCATTACCACTGCATCTGAATACCTCGCAGTCATTAATAATGAATTTTACCCTCATAACACCTCTGTATTATAGTGGCACTTTATCCCATTTTTAAAGAAGCGAAAGCAAATAGATGGAGCCGCCTGCCCAGTCATACCAGCACTCTGTGGTCAGAGAGTGCTGAAATCTAAACAAGAACACAGCAGTTGTACCCATCATCCAGTCAGTGTTGTGACTTTTATATGGGTCAACAATAAACTACTAGAGAAGAGCGTAAAGATAACAAAAGTCCAGCTCCTGATACTGGCCACCAGCCCATTGCCAGGGAATGGTGCCAGGTTCATTTCCAAGGATATGCGATAGTTTCTTCCCTGAATGTAGCAGGGAAACATGGATGTGGTTTGGGGCTCTGTGCTTCAGAATCAAATAAAGGTGTAGGAAAAATCTCTTATCCTAAGCATACTGGTAATTTTATTAAAAATTCAATGGAAAGATAGAGATAAGGAAATGAGCAGACATTACCCATCAAAACCCAACTTTTTCTCATGCTCCATTCACTTCTGCCTTCAAACGAGCACAGCTCCCTGTAAGCTTGGAAGAGAAGAAAGGGTGGGAGGTCTTCTCTGTTTAGGGAAGATGAAGGAATGGCCCGATCATAGGCAAATAGACCATCTGATACGCTACCCAATGCTCAGGCTGTATTTTCCTTGCCCTTTATTTTCGTTTTCTTTTCTAGTCTATCACATGCCCAGCAAACTTTGTTCTTATTAGAACAAAGAAACAATTAGAACAATCATTATTTCTCATTATTCTTATAGTAGAAATTGCTATGCTGAGACATGCATTTTTTAGATTCCTAGTGAAGAAGAAACAGTGCAGGGCTCTCAGGGTAAACTGTGGATGACAGGTAATACACTGAAAACACAGGCTGTGGTAACAGGCTTTCAGTCCCTTTTGAGAAATCTGGAGATAAGTAGCAAGAGCACCAGAAAAAGCTAAATAACAGAAATTGAGGGAACAGGGTGACTGTGACCTCCTCTGTTTTCATTCTTACATCCTCTGTGTCTGAGTATCTTCTTATGTCAGGTTAATTCAGCCTTTGAAGACTTCAGTGTTGACCTCAGGGCACCTAAGGCAAGACCATATGGATGTTCACATTCAGAAATAGACTCAAGCCCAAAAGAAAAGCTACCTCAAACATAACATTTATTTTTAAAATGATTTGATCATTCAGAAATATGAGAGGAGAAATATAACAAGGTCTGTATTGCTCAAAACATTGTACAAGGCAAACTGCAGACTGCGTATTCCTCTCCTTTTGAAAATGAGTGTGTATGGGGGTTTAACATTCAATTACCACTCATCTAAATCTGTACAGAAATTTCTAACAAATGGTTACAGTGAATATCAGCTGATGCATATTGTGATACACTTAAGGAAACAGAAAAGACAAAAATTTGTAAGAGCAAGGACTAAAATAAAAAATCTATCATGAATTGATTGCAAATCAGAAGCCCATGTAACTTGTAACAAAACAATTTGGGGTAAAGACTTCTCACAAACACAGCTGTTTAATGTATGGCACCAAAATCAAAAGACATCCTTTTTTTTGTGCCCAAAGAGCTCACTCATCCCTCGCTCCCTGGCCTCTGAAGGTCTCTTTAAAAGAAAAATGAGTTAACTATGAAGGCAAAAGATGCCAACAGTAGATAAAGAGATTGTTGTAACTACCTCAACTATGTCTATATTAATTTCTCTATCATTTACCTGTAGCATTACCTACATTCATCTGATGAGCCCATCTGTCTCCAAGCCAGCAACACCTCCAATCTAGCAAGCAGCCATTTGTCAAAACCTTCCCCAGGGTTGGAGACCCGCCTTTTTACTGCCCTTATCAGCTAACTATTACTGCCACTTTTATGATGCTAAGCCAAGCCAGTGACAAATAAGACCTTCCCCTGCTCAGAGCTTTTCACTAGAATGAAAAAAATCCTCTCTAGTAGTCAAACCTGCTACTGGACGCCTTGATGGGCACAGAAACACCTCTGGGGCAATGCGAACGCAATCAGCACTTAGTGGCCCTGAAATCAGAAAACTTCCTTCCTGGCTGCAGCCTCCCATCTGCAGCTTTCCCTGGCCTACAGGGAGCCGCACTGCGCGGCCACACGCTGCGGGCAGTGCCCGACTTGGCTTTCCCCTCTACCTGGCTGGCTGCAAGGACGTGAAATTCGAGGGGATGTTCCTGCGCACAGGCTGAGGCTGCTGCGGCAGAGGAAACATCGGTGTTGGGTGCATGAGTTTCTGTTTTTGAATGGGGGCACTGAGCTTTTCAGCAAGGCATTGTTACTTTTTGCAGGGTCCCACTCACGTATAGCTACTCGCCCTCCTGGTCTAGAGACAGTCGTTGCTACTGCCCGGCTCCTAAGACACTGTTGTTAACAGAGCTACAGTGCTACTTTGGTGATCAGTAAGGGTATTTTAGTTTTGAAGTCTGGACTGAGAGCTTGAATACGGATTGAGTAGCTGCCACTTGAAGCAAGGATCCAGACCTCGGTGATGTAGCTTGTCAGTTAGTAACAGTATTGCTACTGAAGTAAGGGTTTTCAGTTTACCAAAAATACTGTAATTCAAATACCTATTTCAAAGTGGTTATTTATTAGAAGAGAGCAGATCCATGTGGATCTTTTAGATAGCTGGAAATAATGACTGCAGAAGAGATTTCATAAGTTTCACTCCATAAATTTAGATGCATGTGACTAGGAGCCCTCAACACTTCACCATCAAAGTCCGGTGAATTTATATCTGCTGGTTTCCTGGGAGTCACTGTAGTATGTAGCACATGCTACAGATGTGGTGAACTACAGCACAGACAGAATGAACGGTTTTTGAGTTATGTCAGAAACAGTTTTTACCTGTCGATCGAGGACTACCCACAAGATTACCCCCATCCCTAATATAGACCTCACACTGGATACTTGCATAGTTTAGCATGCCACACTGAACCCACCAGAGTGGCATTTTTACAGTACAAAAATTAAAGGTATATGTTACAGTTCCAGCCTAAGTCTCTCTGTTGTCAAGTGATGTGTCCTGTGCCCCTACTGACATGTGAAAACTCAGCCATTGTCGGGAAGATCTCCATGCTACAGCATCGTTAATTTCTAGGCATTTTGCTTAGATATTCAAACCAGGTTGGGCTCCTGGAATAAATTTCCCTTAAGTTGCGGTTAGATGCAGCACTGAATAAGGGCAACCTTCCAAGCAAAGCATTACTTAGCCGTAGGAGTACAGCAATCAGCAACAAAAATGCTACGACAGCAAAATTGCCTCAACACACCCCAGCCATACCTAAAGCTTAGCATGTCCTGGAGGCTGGTAAGGTCCCACACACTCCTACACCTGCGAGGGCCAGGCTGCAGCGGGACCCTCCGTCACGCTGACTCCTGAGCTTCAGCAAGAGGTCCCGCTCTCTGATCTGTTTCTGGTCAAAAAATATTGTGCCCAGCTTGGACAGAAACAAAACTTCAAAGACTTTGATACCTGCATTGTGATGTAAATACTGCCTGCAGAGCTGGCCAAATTCATTATCCCTTGTGCCCGTAGGCAAAGTTACAGAAAATGCTTTAACACTTAGGTGCCTTTTAGCAAACAACAGTGTCAAGCCAACAGATCAAGGGTCACAGACCAGTCATTGAGCATCATAGCCTCCCACATTTGCCTTATGTAAATAAAATGCTACCATTTACAGCTCAAGTCCCCCAGATCCTAACCATCAGCCATATTTATTGTGCACATGAGTATTCCCGTTACTTCTAGGACTTACACTTTTACACTTACACATACCAATACCTTTTATACAAACAAACTCCTTGCGGCATCAAGGTCTGCATTTAGTATTTTAATTAATTAATTTAATAATTTAATTAATAATTGAAGGGACTTTGCTAAGGGATATTTCATATGAAATAACCGTCCAACAACTGTTACCAGGTATCAAGGATTGTTCCATTTCTTTTGCCCAATGGAACGCTGTTTATAAATCCAACTCAGAACCTGATAATGCTGCCAGATTTATACCAGATGAGCTGTGTAGAGCAGAGCAGGTTTGTAGAAATAAAATTTTAATCCAATTGTGCACTTTCATGGCCCTAAGAGCAACTAGAAGTAAAATGGCTTCTGGCATAACTTCAAAAAAGCCATAAACTGTTCTACATGATGTAGTTGCCATAATCCCAGAGACCACATCTAAATAAGGGGGGTTGGGAGAAAAAGCATCTTTATGATAGTCTTCACCAAAATAGCTTTTATAAAAGGTGTTTGTGACCATGAGCTAAAACATCCATTTCCCCAACCATGTATTGCAAATCTTAAAGAACTTGTATTTCTTATTAGTCAGAATATTAACATTAGTATTAGGACATTTGGAGTATTAGCCTTATAGTCATAATTAAACCAACTGAAGTATTTGATGATTTGGATTACCTTGAAGTTAAAGATTATCAATTCTGAAATAGATTTTATCAGTAGCACACCAATAATATTGTAGGTATTTATCAACATTTATCAACATAGGCAGAATAGGAAACACACTGCTTTGTGTTTTGGCGTCTGGAAATCGAGTGCCAGGAAGACTGGATGAAAGCAGATCTTTTCTATATAGTTGACTTTGGGGGCAATTGAAAAGGTAAGAAAAGAGAGATATCCCCTCTTCTCCCAGGATATAAGTGAATTCTCAAGTGCACATGCATACACATGGACCTGAAAGAAGTTTTCAAGGACATCAGTATTTCAACAGCCTTACTTAGAGCAAGGGATGGTACCAAAAGGTGTGAAACACTGCAAGAGAGCTGTTATGGAAACAGGTCATCTCTAGGTGTGAAAAGCAGAACTATGGGAATGTTAGTGAATTTATGTACTTCCCAAAGTGAGAACTGGGAAAATGAAAACCTCCATTAAGAACAGGGCCTATGGGTGAATGGTGCACCAAAGTCTACTCTGAATCTTACCCCAAGCTATGGAATAGAAAAGACTGCGTGCTTTGTCACGGTAGCAAGCACATTGTAGGCTCTGGATTGACCTTTATGGCTTAATTTACCAAATCTTATTTCCATAAAAAGTTACTGTCTTAGGAGCAGAGTTGTATGATGTTGATGGATAACCTAAAACTGTGCACTTGATTTTTCCCCATTTCACTTTGGGCTCTGGCTTACTTATTCTGGCTATGAAGTGGTTCTTCAAGGCTCACAGCAGGCTGCCAGAATCAGGCTTGTCAAATGTTCTGAAAGCTTGCAGCATGAAGCACAGTGACACTGTGCAAAAGGAAGGCAGGCTGTTTGCTGCCTTAGCCTGAGATACGCAAGTAACAGGGAGAAAAGCTGGGCAGAGAAAAATACATATTTGTTCTCAGCATTGTAAGAGTTTTCACCTCCTTTTTTAACCAACGAAAGGAACTCCTGAGGACAGTCAAAACACAGAATATCAAAACCCAGTCTTGACCAGAGGAGGGGTTTTGCATGCTTTAACTATCTTGTGCTCTACACAAATGATGCTGTTACGACTCCCACCATTCCTGCAGAATGCCACTAATCTGGCCTCCCAAGGGTGTAAGCAGGTCCAAACGGGACAAAACATCTCTGGTTATGCATATGTCTAAGCCTCTCAGAGGTACGTGGTGCTTAAGTGTATGTGGTGCTTCACAGATGAGTATGAGAGGGAAGCCTACAGCCAGCAAAACAATGATTCAAACCACAGTCACACACTGAAACATGAGAGAGCAGAAGTAAAGGTGCATGTCAAGGGTGGAGTTGTGGGAACGGTGGATTTTCCACCTCATGGCTAACCATGAAAGGAGGGTGGAAGGCAGAATGGCTGAAATTGGAGGAAAAAAAACATTCATGGCTGATCCAAAACAAGTATTTGCAGCTTCCCAGGCAAGACAGCTGTCACTGCACCTCTCTAGCAATGCCAAAAGGTGGGGGAAAGCTTGACCACCTCAGGACAAGGGCTTCAGGAGGCTGAAGCAGCTGAAAATAACACTTGCTGCCTCAGCCAGAATCGCGGGGCTCACATCTCTCGGGAGACTTGCAGTATCAGACACTATTTTCCAAGGATTGATCAGATGTGTTTGAAACATGCTATGTAGCGAGGTGGGTGTTGGTCTTTTCTCCGAAGTAACAAGCGATAGGACGAGAGGAAATGGCCTCAAGTTGCGGCAGGGGAGGTTTAGATTGGATGTAAGGAAAAATTTCTTTACTGAAAGAGTGGTGAAACATTGGACCAGGCTGCCCAGGGAAGTGGTGGAGTCCCCATCCCTGGAGGTATTTAAAAGACGTGTAGATGAGGCGCTTAGGGACATGGTTTAGTGGGCATGGTGGTGTTGGGTTGACGGTTGGACTCGATGATCTTAGAGGTCTTTTCCAACCTCAATGATTCTATGATTCTATGATTCTATGTTTGTCTGGCATACAGGGGGGAAAATATCCTCAAAGAGGTTCTAGCACGAATCAAGCCTGTACTAAGTCATTGATATGGCAGTAGTTTGAAGCAAAGGTTTAAACAAATCTAGGTACGTGTTCAAGAAAAAGTGAAGTACAGAGCATTTTCAGGCATAAAGGCATCTTAAGCAATTTGTCTTTTCTACTTGGCATAAAGCACATGTTTTCATTCTCCTCTCCTAATAAAACCAACAAATGTACTTCTCCTTCAACAAACAGCATATTTTACAGTATATACTAAATCTTTTTACTTTTTTGACCTTCTGAGTAGAGTATGAGGTTTTTATTTGAGTTTGATGCAAAGCATCTCCAGCTCTTTAGTCAAGACACCTGCATTTAATCTGTGAATATTCTCAGAAGTTTTTGTACCCTGCAAGAGAAGGCTGCAATCATGCAACTCAGATGTGATTACCAGTCTAAATCACTCACCAGGTCACATTTGCTTTGAAAGCCCGTATCTATCATATGGACTCCTGAACTGATTTCAACTTACGATTTAAAACAATGAAGCAAGTCAGGAAAAACTGTGACAAGAACACTGTTGACATTCCACGTGTACAGGGGTCCTCAAGACACAGTACATGTCTACATTATTGACTGCAGTATAATAGAAAAATACCCAAAGGAGACTTAAATGGGCAATGTTAGGTACCATTAGCAGTCAAGTGATGATAATGCGGAGCTCAGAGAAGGCCTATTTATCTAATGAGAAGCAGTTCCCAATATAAACATAGTTAAGAGGTAATGATGAAAACTGAGGTTTGCATGCCAAAACTCACAAGAATATCCAGAGGTTTCCCAATATAAGTTGGCACTTAATTAACCCAATTACCCAACTTAATGTTCCAGCTCAGCAAAATACTTAAGCATATTCAGGATACTCTAATGTTAGTGAAGTTTACAGAAGCTGGTGGGTGGAAAGTGCTTTGATGAAGAGACAGAAATGAAGCCAAACGTGATAGACATCATTTTCAGTTGAACAAATTTTCAGTTACAACTAGTTGAAAAAACAAGAATTTCTTTCAGAAAGTTCTGAAGAAAACTAGTTTAAATTTTCATACATTAAATTACCTAAACACTGGAGATGATTGTTTTTTCCTTCTCCCACTTTTCTCCTCTTCTATCTTCATTCCCCCTACCTTCAGTTCCTTATTTTCCTTTCTTTCCTCTACCTTTCCAGTTGAAAAATGGCAAAGGTGAAAGTCAGAAAAATTGTTTTCATAAGAAGATGTAGAAACTTTTGAAAATCCTTTTTCCACAGTTGTTCTTTTAGAGGAAATGCTATTTAACCCAAGGAGATACATATATATTTTAACATGACAGGCTTTTACTTCAAGCTTCTGCTAAAGCCAGGCATTAACACCCTTCTAGCAAGGAAATTACATCCAGCCTTTTAAGGCTACTTTCGAGAGATGCCATTTAACAAGATTGCACTAGACTGTCTGGAGAGCGGTTAGTTTCTCTTCTAAAGAGCCTATAAACAAAAGATGCAATCCTGAATGTCACAACATGCCTGCAGAGCTCCAAGGAAGGACTGAAGAAAGCTACACAAACTGCAGCTGGCCAAGAAACTCTGTTTTAGCAATAACGATTCAATTATTTAATGCAAACAAGAGTGTCTTGGATCCCCCTTTTGCAGTCATTTGGCTTTCATGCATCCAGAGCCAGACAGTGAAAGACGTGTATACATGTATAGATACAGAGGTGCTAAAGTCCAGCATATTGGCAACACAGCTATTTTGAGGCCCACTCACTACCTATTTCTGTCAGGCAGCACTACCACAGCAGCACAGGCACTGCCACTACCACAGTTAGTATCTTCTGAGCCTTATTTTAAGGCAAACCCTCCAAGCAGAGGAAGGGGCACCAGGCTTGGTCGCACAGCGTGCTTCTAGACACGTGTGTATGGATGTTGTAGTATGGATGTTGTACAAGTGAACGTCAGACCCCTGAAGAGAAACATAAGGTGAATCTGAGAGCGCCATTGTGTGCCACGGTCAAAGATCAAGGTGGTTTGGGCTGTTATGGAAAGGGCATAAACCGTATCAGCTGCTGAAGGCCAGAAGAGAAGGGGCAGTTTTGGATCCAGCCTGGAGGAGGATGGTTCTGTTTTCACCAGTATTTCACAACTTTTCTCCTTCCTCTGAATTTCATCCTTGACTAATTTAGGCTATGTTAATGACGTCTGTAATCCCCTTCTCATAGGAATTATTCCTCTGAGCCCTTCAAATCAGTAC
The DNA here is from genome assembly GCF_965638725.1 of Aptenodytes patagonicus. Lineage (NCBI taxonomy): Eukaryota > Metazoa > Chordata > Aves > Sphenisciformes > Spheniscidae > Aptenodytes > Aptenodytes patagonicus. The sequence continues at coordinate 153,392,384 of NC_134950.1, forward strand.
AAATGCAACTAGTGAAAAACACATCATGTAAAATTTCTCTTTTTTGCTTTTAAAGGAAAAGGCTGAAATAAACACCAATTTGGTCTCAAATTGTTTTTTGGAGGAATCTGTTTCAAAATTATTTCTAAATGAAGGTCATTTGACAGCACCTCTCTTTCATTCAGATCTAATAAACAATAACATCTCCGAAAAGAAGAAACAGTTGTATAATTTAAAGTAATTGTAAAGAGTCTCTACTGAGAACACATGAGCTTTAACTTGCATGGACCCTGACAAAAGCATAGCTGTGCTACTGCAAAGGTCTGATCAGGACCCCCCACCACACTGTCAAAGCTTCCACATATGACAGAGAGCCTATGAAGCACCAAGACCAGACAAATTTCTTCTATTAAAAAAATGTATTCTCATTTTTCTTCTCTGTATTACTAGCGTGGTAGCAATGACCAAGATAAACTGTACCGCCCTTTTGACACAAGTATTTATTAGTATAGTAATATCAAATGCAATTTTCATCTTCTCGGATCTACAGTTATGACAGTGGGAACAGAAAACAGGTAGACTAGATGATCTCTAGAAATGTGTACTATTACTGTTCTTGTTTAGTGCCACTTCAGCAAACACAGGTAACTAATTCAGATAACAACTGTGAAATCCTGGCCCCAAAAGAGTCAGTGGTAAAAATCACAATAGCCACAATTAGTCTTCCTCAGAACAGAACAAACACACCAATGAAGCCTTATTGTTTTATTTATTTCAGTAAAGTTCTCTTAAAACATTACAATATAATATTAACAGAGGCAAGTGTCTAAACAGCATTTTTAAAACAAGGTAATATTTCAAAGTAGGAAATTTCACAAAAAAGCACCACTTGAAACTAGTGTTGTTTTCACGGTGTACTGCAATCTGCAGAGACCACAGAACAGAGGAAGCATCCACAATATTAAAATAGACTTAACATATTCTGCCCAGTTTTTACTTCATAGAAAGCATAAAAAAATTGTATAGGTAACAAAATATACTCAGGTAAACTACCTTTGAATTTGCAAAATGTTTCACAATACAAAATAATGCAGGTTTTTGTAAGTCAAATCCTTTTTCCTCTTGTATGAGCAGCACTATACAACCTAAATTATTTTCGTCCTGTAATGGTCAAGTTTTCTATAACAACCTGCTGCCCATTATCTGCATAATGTAAGTGAAATAACCATCTGCCTTCCTGGATGTATTAACTTAAACTCTTTCTGTACAGCTAGATTCTGCCAGCCTCATACTTACTCTATTACTTTATGAATACCTCCATTGGAAACACTCTTTGGCAGAAAGCATTGGAGAGATTGTCTCCAGCTATTTTAACCATATTCATGAACGTGGTACCAAAAGATGCAAAAGAAAAGTTTTTAAATGAATTCCATACTTCACAGTATTATATTGTGCTACTAATAGAAAGAAACCATATGAAAAAATGAATAAAAAAGTTCAAAAGTTGTAAATGTAATTAATAAGATATACCTGTCAATAAAACATGCAATTTATTACAGCAAATGGGATAAGTGCCATAAAATTAGCATTCATTGTGTATCATCTGATTCCTCTTGAACTTTATCTTATTTAGGATCATAGTGCACCACTTAATGTTGCATGGTATGTGGAAACATATATCATTTTAATAGATGCAAAGGCTATATACTATGCCATTAATTAGGCTATCATAAATCCACACTGATTACAACACACTCACTCGAAATTCCTGTTACTATAACCAAGGTCAGCAAGTGGCCTGAACTATGGATTCAGGCTTTTTTTTTTTTTTTTTTGAAAGGGAGAGATGCAAAAAAGGCTCAAATGATCAGCCTTTTCCTGCTTGAAATAAGGCTAAGCTTGCTGTAAGTTGCTATTAATACTACATATTTAATAAGACTTTTTTTTTCATCACGTGAGTACCTTGTCACAGATGACATTAGCAAAAAAGTATTAGATGCATTACCACCACCAGATGGATGCAAAATACTGCATTTCTCCCCTTGTGCATCTAAAAATCTACTCTGAATTTAAGGGCAATTATGGGCACTCCCCTGAGAATCCTCCAAGAAGATTTACTACGTGGAAGAATTCATACTGAAACCTCTCTTAGCTGCAATAATGTTCACTTGTACCTCCCTGGTAGTTTCTGCATCCTTTAATAATGGTGCATTTAAATGCAAGTACCACCAATGTGTGCATAATACAGGATTTGAGCATCAGTCTCTTCCATATTCAAGCAATTCCACGGATATCACAATCTCACTCAAATAAAGCATACTCACACAAATCATGCCATTAGATTTGCTATATGCTATATATAGGCAAATGCTTATTATATTCAAGTAACATCTGCACTTTGCTAAAGATGTGCCAGATTATGTCTAACATCAGATTCTGATACCTGCTACAAAGGTTTAAATCTAGAATGACTCTTAAGTTGTCATTATACTGGGGAGTGTCAGCCTTTAACACAACTGCATAGCACAAAACAGCAAAGGAAAATAAGGGGTTATGTCTGTGAGAAAGTGCCTTTCTTAACTTCCTCTAAAACAAAACTGTAAGCGTATCATTTTGAGCCTTCTCTAACATTGTCTTCCCCTGAAGTCTTACCTTAGAAATACCCAGGTCTGCTCTCTGCAGACCTCCTCTTACATCACGTGCATCCTTCTACAGAAAGCAGATGGACATAGCAGAAAACTTTAACTCCTGTGGCATTTCATCTTTGTTCAGCCTCAGTAGACTTCCAGAGTGAAGTACCCAGAAAAACTGCTCTGCTCCTAGGTAATGCAGCTCTTCTGTATATAATAGATGCACATGCTCTCATTCCAGAAGTCCTTCTCTACCACTACAAAATATCTTCTGTAACGATAACCATATTTTGCAAATGTTGAACACCTTTAATATTAGCTTTAATTCATACTTCCTTATGACCTTGTGAGAATGAATGAGAGCCTGGCTACACACAGGCACTGAGACCTCTGTCACAGACTTCGGGGACACCAGGATTGAACTTACTGTGGTTGCCATATTTATGCTGGCTTCAACACAATGCCCAGTGAGGTATCTTGTGATGGACTGCTTAGACTTTGCAACTGAAAACAAGAAAAACTACTGTTCTCTATTTGGAGCAGGAGAGCAATTTGTCCAAAGCCTGCATCTTTGAGTATACACTCGAAGAAAAAAAGATGATGGAAAGATAACTGCAGGTGTTAAGGATACAGTTATAAAGTTACAAGTAAAAACAGAACCACCAGATAGAAGTCTTGTACTTGGGTTCATTTTTTTACAGAAAATTATAGGAGGAGACTATACAGCAAAAACACTCCAAAACAGGTGAAGAGCACAGGAAAGTACATATATTTTAGATATACATACTCAGGCAGACACCTACATTAAAATTATATCGTGCATAATATTCCTTCTTTCAGTGATGTAAGGCAGCCTGCAAGTGCATTATTATGTCCCTCTTCTATAATTACGTATGTGACATACATACATCTATTCTTTAGTAGGGATGGTAAAAGGCGGCTGGAAGGAGTTGAGCTATGTGACAGAGCATACCATTCATTTACTCCTAACAAAAGAAATGAGAAAGGAGAGTGAAGCAGCACTTGTGGAGGAGAAAGGAGAAAATGAGAGAAAACACTCTACATGGAATAGAAAAAGAAAGAATAGTTTGATGGAAGAGTTGGAAGATGACAAAAATCAGTGTCATTAATACACCATTTCTTTGAATTAACTGAGCGATTTAACAAAAAAAAAAACCCTTTTTAAACTAAGTACCTGTTCAGCAAAATAAATATGTTTGTGAATGGTGTTCCTTTTTGGTCAGAAAAATATTTTGTCATTTATAAGAAACAGAATAAAAATTTGTTTAATTTCCAAAAGTCTCATTTTCAAGACATGCTTTTAATACTCGTTTCTTTTCTTCTATATACTCTTACTTTTTAGAACAGACTTCCTTCCTTCTCATCCTGCAACTTTTCACTGGCAAAACTAAAAATGGGAAACAGCCTTCCCAAATTACTTAAAAGCAGATTATTTCCAAATGAAATTAGAACAGTCATTAGTTCCAATGTTTTTGTTGTAAAAACAATGTTCTATTTTTGACCCAAGTCAACTTCTATAATATTAAGCATGTATACTCCAGTGTTACCATATTATCACCTCTAGTTTGAGGCATGTTCTCTCCATTTATAGAAAGCACAACATTTTATAAGATGTAGACAAATACGCCTCAAAGTGCATTTAGTCTTGTTATTAGCCTGTTGTAGTGAAGAAACTGAAAGTAGGTTTCCATTATTTGGCTGTGCTGCTTTCAGTTGCAGTACTAAAAGGTACGTATTTACCCTCACCTGCAATTTTTTGTGGTCCGGAAATAACCAATTTCAAGAGACTGCTTTATTAAAAATAAGAGAGTTTGGTCTGAATTCAAGGTTCCCCTGCCTGAAGATGTTAACAGAAGTAAAATCTTGGAACACTGAAAGCTCTCTTTTCTTTAAATACTGATCATTCAATTAAGATTATATTTAAATATTCCTAAAATTGAGAGCATTTTAGTGGGACAATCTGCTCATGTCAACACAGTATAAGGTGTCAGCTATGTACAGAATCAGAGTAGAATCCAAATGCAATTTAAACCCCAATTCTGTGCCAACTTCACTGTACAGAAATTAAGATGAAATCCATAAAATAGATATACTGGTTCCATGTTCATGAGTGATCTGATTGATCCTTCCACGCACACAGTCAAGAGAAACTGATATCAGTGTTCCGTTATGCACTTCAAAAGATGCACGGAGGGACACACTGGTCCATATACTTCCCTCTGGCATCTGACCTCCAATCTGCTGAGCAATTGCTGTGGGTTGCATGTGATCCATGGTCAACTGATTGAGAGTCATTTTGAGCACATTGCATGAGTGGATTAGCTTTAAGGTAAATGCAAGACTGGCAACTCCCTTTTCAGTAAAAATGAAGTACTTCTGAGCAAGCTGTCCAGAAGAAACCAGCTGTATCTGTTTCTCATTGGATGAGACCTGGGTGAAATCCAGTAATTTGTTTCTCACAGCTCCAGTAGGCAGACCTGTAACAGAAACTGTGGCTGATATGGCACTAGAAACTGCTGAAGGGATCCAGATCAGGCTAAACATACTAATTCCAGAACTATCCCCAAAATACCGAACATTACACTGTGCAGGAGAAAGTATCTCAAAGCTAATCAGATCTCCAGCACCAACTTTTGTGGCCCCAGAAGCAGATATTGATGTGTCTCTGTAATTTACCCCAGATTTAAATACATTTGTTAATTCTCTGTTGGTACCATTCCTATTGATATAAGAAATTAAGGAGAAGCCCTCCCTGACACACGTATGACCCATGGAATACAATGCTTGGTGGAACACAAATTTGACAACACCGGTTTCAGTGAACCTTATAGCTCTGCCATCATGAGATAAACTTAGCATGTAAGGGTCGGAAACAGAAATTATTTTAAAGGTAGGTCGATAGTTGGTTTGGTAATGCATCGTTGTTGACATCTGTGCACTGAGTGCCACAGCACCCGTGTCATGGGACAACCAAAACAAACTGAGTGGGGTATTAAGTTCATAAATATTTAAGTCTTTACTTTGATTGCAGAATTGATTGGGGCTCCTCAAATACACAGAAAGAGTTTGGCTGGGCTCCACTTCAGCAGCACTGCTTAAACTAGTGCTCTGGAAATACTTTCCTTCTGGCTGTTCAATGCGAACACCGCTCAGTTCGTAGCCTTCCTCACTGCCATTTAGCTTTAAGGAAAGTTGCAAAAAATTCCTGCAGTTGTGCTTTACTGCAAAATTTAGGTCAGTCCACAACAGACCGTGTTGCCTGAATACCAGGCTGTTATCTTCAACAGATAGGATTTCACAGGGAAGCTTTCCCTTTAGTTTCAAGTTCAAGCCAGAGTAGACCTGAGAGATGCCAGCATTTACAGAGGGTAGAATGATGTTTGCAGCCCAAGACTCTGAGAGCTTGTTTTCACTGGTCGCTGAACAAACCGTATCACTGACAGTGGAACAAGGCATGGTCACCATTCCATCTTCACATTTTAAACACGCTTGGCATTCCTGCATTTCCTTATTAAAGAAATACTCCTCTCCACACATTCCCAAAGCTGCATCTTTCTCAGCAATTCCGAGGCATCGGAAACCACCTGTTCGCAGGAAACGGACAATTTTTATTGTCATACCTTTAAAAAACTAAAAATAAGAACTCTACAGCTCCACATATCAAGTATCTTTGATAACACATCTAATCATAAGGGAGAAAACAAAAGACAATTATGATGTTAGATCATTTTGTGCTATTAAAGGAACCTTGACAGCAAACAGAGGAAATATTAGGCGTAACACACCTTGTCCAAGCCGAGTCCAGTGGTTTAGAGTGGGAAAGGAGCTACAGAGGGGCAATTCTAACCAAAACCTGTAACGGATCAGATACAATGATATTGCTCCAAAGACATTCTCTCCCTTCCCTGAGGTAAAAGGCATGGTGACTAACTGGCACACTGAGCAGCAAAGATATTTTCAACTAATGGAGAGTTCCCCTACACAAGGGGAAACGTACACTGTCTGCCCGGCCATGTTATGGGGTAGCACTGCTGTAGCTGTGATTGCTAAAGCAGTGCTTTTCAACCCAAGGGACGTGGACCCCAGGCATTCTGTGTACAGTTTTTAAAGAACCTGCAAGAGACAAGTAGGAAAAACAAAATTGTAAACAGCAGGCTTAAAATCATTATGCAGAAGTCCACACATTTAAAAGATGGAAGACCACTGCCCTAAGACACAGGACAACAGTGGTTGTGATAATCTAAAGTTAAAATAAAACACTGCTGCAAACAGTAAAGAGAACATCTAGAGGTGCCATTTGAAATGACTTTATTTGACATAAAGGAATTTTGTTCTGTTAAAAGCTACACCATGACCTCAGTGGATCAAAGAATGCACACCCAAAAAGCAGGTTTTAAAACCAGCCTGTAATTTTCTATGGCAATTTTCCAAGAGCACCACCAGCTGCCAATACCTCCAGCTGGAGCAACCGGTGGCCAAAACCTTTGTGCGCGGAGCCTTCAGGATCTAAATCAACACACAAGCTTTGCGGCACCCTAAAGAATAACCACGTGCAGTTTGTGCCTCAAAGCTTAACCACTAATGCACTCGCTTCTGCTTTTTTACCACCATAATCAAAACTCAATAATCACCTTTCTTATAGTTCTTCTTAAATATCCTTTACTATCTAAATACTGTGTCATACATTTGCTTTATTCCTCAGCTGGAAAGTTGCTATATCTGGGCTGGGATTTGCTCTGAGACTGGGACTACAAGCATTTGACATGGACCCCAACAAGCCATTTTTCTCCATTGCTAATCCCAGGGTGGAGCTGGCTATGCAGACTGCTGATGCAGGCAGAAAAGCATGCCACACATACTGCGAACTGCAAGACAGAGCAGTACACACGCACCTAGCCCACAAGGGAGGTCAGAATATTGGCTAAAATTCACTTCTGATACTACATTATTCAGCAGAGAACACTAGACGCTGTGTTAATTTATACAGGCTTCATATATTCACCCTCATATCTCTTTGTCTATTTATGTTTCATTCACGTAAGTGATGATTCTCCACTAACACTGATACGTAGGACTATACAATTTATGATGTGAGAACATTCTTTCTGAGACCAGGTATCATTTTCTCAAAAGAGCTCACTGCAGAACAGTAAGATTTTTTCCATTTGAAAAAAAATCAAGAGAAACTTAACACTTTGTTCCCCCGAAAGTGTCTGGCTTGCCTTTTTTTTTTTTTTTTTAACGAGAAACAAAAGCCAAATAAATAAGATCACATTTTTTCAACTAAGAACATTCTAGAGGGAACACAGAAAAAAAATCCCAGACAAACTTTCCTTTTGGAATCAGTTTTAACCATGGTGTAATTGCTCACATGACACTTCTTAACCAGTTCTACTTCTCATATCAATGGCTGCCCCATCACTGAGAAATACTGGATGAACTGCTATTGAGTACACAAATACAGCTGGTTCACACAGCAGAGAAGACCTACAGTAGTGCCTAGAAATACTTTTTATGCTATTTGCTTCTTTAAAATATTTTAATGTATATTTAAGGATTTTTATAAACATCAAGTTTTACAAATACGTGTGGTGACTACTCTCACCAATTTGCTGTCTAGTCTTTTATTGGCTAGATCTGCAGCAGGTGTTCCCCCTGCATGTACTTCAAATAGGTGACTTCAAAGCAGCATATAGGCCGTTTTATACTGTGGACCCAATGGCAAGAGCAGCATTCTACCCTTTACCCAGAAGAGATCAAGCAGCAAATGATAGTCAAACATCAGAAAGCCAGCACAGGAGCATGCTGTGACTGCTTCCTACCTCTCTTTTCTGCCTGACAACCTCTCCCACCTCTTCCTGGCTCCTGCTCTGGGCACTGCTGCATCAGGTTTAACAGTGAGCAGCCCAGCTGTACTCAAGCTGGTTTTCTGAAATCGAGTATCTCTGCAGCACATTCACCAGCCCTCGCCATTCATGGAGGCCAGGCAATTGCAAGGCAATTAGAGTGAGCCATGCATATGTTTTTCTGCTGTTACTACTCATAACTGCCTGATGCAAAGGTGACATTCAAGCAGATTAAGTATGGGAATCCATCTCTTTTTAAACCCTCTATGTCAAATTTAGATCATCACAAATCAACATGACTAATTACAAACCGGGGCTATCTGCCTAGGTTCTTGTTCCTCTTCCCCCTGCATCCCACAGTAAGTTCTACCATAAGTCCACTTTAGCTTGCATGGCATTCTGGGGAGAGTGCCTTTGGTTGACTCCGCTTGGTGGGTTCACACCAAAGACAACAGTCTGACCACCCTCCCATGATTGTCTAAGAAGGAAACGATGCACTGGACTCCGTTTTCGCTGATTAGGTACCTCCAACTGTCACTGCTCCTTGATGACTAGCCTTCAATCAAATAGCCTAACAACTCTCATCCCAGATAAAAGCAAGAAAAAGCAGCAGGGGAAGAAGGTATGATGTAGAGGAAAGTGGAAGGGTGAAGAAAGAGAGGCTCCTAGAGCAAATAACAATAAAGAAACACGCAACTGTCTCCCTTCACACTGTACAGTGAACATGAGTTGCTACAGATGCAACAACCTTTGCGTGCAGCTCAAGAAACCACATACAACATCTGGAACTCGTATGTCAGATCACATCCCTATCTCCCCTACATTACCCAAAACAGACATTCAGTTTCAGCCTCCCTTCTGACAAGTTAATTGCATTTGTATAAGATAATGAGCTATCATGAACAGACAGGCTGAAAGTAGCAGTCCTCTCTAATAAAAAATAAAAAGAACGCTCTCTCTTCCATGACAGACGAGGACAACATTGACAGGACATTGATTCCTGATCCAGGTGATGGGAAATAGTTTGCTTTCACATCTTTATAAGCCACCATTAAAACTGGGAGAGGAGGAATCAAGGGAAGAGTCATTTTCCTTTCAAGTACATTGCTACTGCCTTTCTGTGGTCTGACACAGCACCACTATCCGTCTGTTTCTTGGCAGTATTTTGCCCTCACTTATTTACTCCAGCAGTTGTATAGACCCACTCTTGGTCTGGGTCCCCCCACCACAGAACCCACTGGATAAATCTTTACAGCCTTCCCTCTTTCAAGCCACAGACTAGAGCAACACCAAATGACTACCACATTGGTGGCTCTCCTTTCTTAGGGCTGGGGCCTTGTGGGCTTCCTTCCACAAAACCACTAACTCAACCAAACCCAGTCTCTTACCAAAGAAGAGAAAAAACCTTACACCTTTCCAATGCTCTCCCTCAAATTTTGTGCCCTAAGCTGTCTTGTCTCTAACTGCCCACCACTAAGGCTGTCTAAAAGTGTCTTGCCTCTTCTTTTGTAAGACTGATGGTACCTCCTCTTCAGCATTTACCACATAAGGCAACACTAAACAGTCTCTTCCTCTAGTCATTTCCAGTTTCCTGTGGTGTTTGTAGTAATACCATCCAACCCACCACAGTTCCTGCCCAGAGGAATTAAGGACAATGTAAGTGAGTCCATGTCCTCTTTTAACCCTTTCCTAGGACCAATTCTCTCCCACATTTTTCTCCACCAGTGGCAGGGCAGGAATAGTACAAAATCACTCATAATCAACTGAAAACAGCCCTTGCCCTTCAGAGAGGCCACCCTCTTTTTACAAGTAAGAAATCTAGAGGAGGAAAAACATAAAACCTAATGAACCCCTCCCTCAGTTATTTGACTGGGAGCCCTCAGGTAGAGGTCACAAGTGGTGAAATGCGCTATTTGATCACAGAGTTCCTTTCAAGTTTTTTTGGCTGACCAAAAATTAGACAAGTAGAAAGAAACCTAGTACCTGGATATAATTTGCTCAGTATGTCTATTAATTTTGCTCTATTGTGTCTGACTGCCATGAGAAGTAATGAAGGTGAAGTCTGCAGTGCAGAACTCCAGTCAAATCTGTTCTTAAGTGTCTGAAAAATTCCCCCAAGACCCCACAAATGATGGAAATTGTTGATTGTTCCCCAGTATCTGACAATATTCTTGCTAAAGGAGAATAAGATTGATGGGGGGAGGCCTTATAAGAACATTCATTAGATCAAATCAAATATCTACCCCAATGCAGCAGAAGGAAAATGACAACTATTTTTTTCCATTAGGAATAATATCTTTGATTTTCACCCCATTTGCACCAGCATAAACAAGAAGAAAGTCAGGTCATATGTGAAAATTAAAACCAAAGCATATAAAACCCCACGAAAATAAGGTAACAGGGACCATCCAATGCTCCTAGTGGATATTATGTCCTAAATAGCCCATTGTCCACAACAACTGCTATCAACTTACAGTTGAGTGTTTTTCAACCCCTTTGATTCCAGCAAGCTGAGCATGTCATTACTCACGAACATACAGGCCTGAGTCCTTATCTATCTCTTCAGCCTGCTCCTGAAGATCTAATTATCTTCATTCTTTAATTATCAGAGAATATAACTTACCCGGAGTATTCAGGCATTTTATCCTCTCGCCACAAATGCTTGGAGATTCAGTGCATTCATCTCTGTCCTGTAAACCACAAAAATCACATTGAAACACTTTAACGCAACAACTTAAATTTGAAACAGGCACTTCTTCAGGCTCTGTGACACCCATCTGCCAGTAAAAGGCATATGTAGGGATGGAAAGGGGGCTGATCCCATAAGCAAGTTGGAGCAAGACAACTTGTTTTGGATTTGTCACCTGTTTTAACAAGGTATCGAAAAAGACTGCGGGGTGTCCACAGAAAGCTAGTAGTGTGCAGATGATGAGCTAAATGGATTGGTTGTACAACTAACACTTGTTACCATGCATGATCTATAAGACAGTACCACATTCTCGAGAGCAATGCATCACTCGTTTGGTCTTAAGGACGTTGTAACAATCAAGACAGTGTTAGAAAAGGCTCTTAAAGACATTTAGTCTGCGAGGAAGGTGCTAACTGAAAAACATACAAGAAAGGTAAATGATAAAGTAGTATTTCCTGTCAACAAGCCCTCCTTTCACCCTACAGCAGGCAGAGGTGAAAGAATAACAGGCTACATTTGCATTTAAATGCTAGCATTAAAGAAAACTGAGACTAGCAGAGAGGGAACTGGACAGACTCTTTCAGGTTCTCTTCTCAGTATCTTGGGCTTAGGTCACCAGCTGTTCGGGCTCATGTTAAGCTAAGAATTGGGGGCAACACTTGACAAACAAGACACTGCTTTAAATATCAAGTTCCCCATATATCTTAGGACTTCTAAATGAGAGAAAGTGACCAAAGAACCATCTTATGTTGCTTACATGCTGTTTTTGTATTGTCTAATAAAATGTATTTTATAATAAAATGTATTTAATAATAAAAGCATCTGTGTTTTATATGTTTGTATGTTATATGTTTAAGCTGGAACTAGTTTTTACATTTGTTTTAACTGACAACTTGTTTCCAAACTTATAAATAAATATCTCTAGTTTTGCCTAGTAAAGCTTTCCTCTGCTTTTCAGAGATGTCTAGAAGTTCCTGTAGAGTGGACTGGGATTAAATAAACAAATTTAGCATGCATAAGCATACATGTTTTAGGATGTCTTTTCCTACCATGATGAAAAGAATCAAAGTCCTGCCAGCGGTCAGTTTTGGGAAAGCGTCACACCCAACAGGCACAAACTAGTGCCCCATTTAGAGCAGTACATGGTAAAGAGAAAACCCACCAAAAACTTCAGGCAGACTTTGAAGTGCCATAGACCCATTCGGAAAAACACATGCTTCAAACTGGATCTCTCTAGCTCTTCAAGTAGTTATTTCCAGAATGTTATCCCATTATGTCCAACACAATACTTCATAAGCAATAACTGAAAGACACAGAATTATATTTCACCTGGCAAATCCGATCAGAGTTTGCAGAACACTCGGCCATTTGGAAAAAACCAGCAGGACACAATGTGCATTTTTCACATTGTGAAGGTGTCTTTTGGAAATTGCAAAATTCATCACTTTCACAAAGGCCACAGTCCAGCAAAGACTCCCCAACATTAATCACTTTTGCATCCACTTCTACTTTATGCACAGAGTATGACTTCTGGAGACGATTTCTGACCTGGTTCTGAAGTCCTTGAAGATGACTTTCAAAATAATTTTGAATATCTTCTTGCAAACTCTGAAATGACATTTGTTTCACCGTATCAAAAAGCATGCCATACTGGACTTTGATCAGATCCATTTGCTCATACATTTTTCTTTGTTGTTCAAGAATCTCCCGTTGCTGGCTAACCAATATGTGCTGCTGCTCAGCAAGTTTTTGCTGCAAATCGACAATGATCTGCTGTTGGCTTTTTAGCATTTCAGTAAATTTCTCATGCCCTTTTGCAAGGTGCAGCTGTAGTATTAGGGCATCTTCAGATGGAACTTCATTTTCTCCTGAAATACAAATGATCGATTATTGTCCAAGAAAAGTAATTTTCCAGCTTGCTGTATTATCTCTTCAAAGGCATTCAAATTTTAATAAGTTAATGAAAAGTCTCACTAAATTCAAGTCATGATTATAAGGCCAGTTCCTTTACTATCTTTGTAGCCCCTTCATGGGAGGGGCTCTATTTCATAAGCAACAACATTTATAGTTGTAGACATTAAAAAAGTCGTAATCAAGCCCCCTGCTTCAGGGCATAAATTAATCATCACTGGGGTTCAATAACAGATTAATCATTCATAGGTACATGTTCAAATACAGTAAGGAGTAAATGGTCAATTTTCACTGTAGAGGCGATAAAATGAGGTGATAAAACTTGCTGAGAATACTAAGCTATTAAGGGTAGTAAAAGTAAGGGTCAATTGCAAAGAGCTCCAAAAGGAGTCTATGATACTGAGTAGCAGCAATAAAATGGCAAAAAGAAACTCAAAGGAGATAAAGGTGAAATGCAGCATCCACTGGGGGGGGGGGGGAATCTAAGTTTTTTTATATCAAATGTTGCACTGGTAGATTACTATTACCACTTGGAGACAATCTTGAGGTAATATATCTAGATATAGATGTTGGGCTACAGAGCCATGTAATGATCAGTTCAGTGCCCAACAGAGGTCAAAAAGGCAAATAAAATGCTAGGACTAATTAGAAGAGGAAAACATAACAGCAGAGAATGTATCATTATGACATTACATTAATCAATAGAGCATCTTTAATACAGCATACAGTCCTGGTTCCCCATCTCAAAAAAGGGCACAGAAGAACTCGAAAAGTTCACAGAAGGGCAGAAAGGAAAATCCAACGTATGATACTGCTACAATATGAGAAAGTAGGTAGGACTTCTCAGGCTCAGAAAAAAAAAAAGAGAAACCAAACAGCTGTGCTATATTACAGGTGTCCTAAAGCAAGTGGATATGGAAAGACTCTTCACTCTTTCTTCCAATACAAGAATTAGGGGGCATTAACATGTATCGAAACTGCTGCCTTCATTTAAAAGTTCAATCAGGTCCAGAAAGTTGCTGGCCCAATACATAAAATAAAATCAATCTGGGGCTAAAAGACACACAGACATCAATCAGGTTCAGGAAATCTGAGCAACAATCTGCTGGAGCTGGGAAAATGATCTAGGCAAATACCACGCCATGCTTTCCACAGTATCTGCTGCTGGACACTGCCTGAGAATCCTGAATCCAATACGGTCACTCATCTGTTCTTACACAGCACTGAATTTTCTTCGAGTGCAGAACATCAAAGATGAGACAATGAAAAAGACCATAGCCAGTTCCTGTTTACCGTTCCTAAAATATTTTGCTGTTCAGTTACTTTTATTCACTGCATAAGGCACACATTAATTTTTATTTTTCAGTATTCACTTAAGTATTAAGGTAGTTTGCAGGGTACTGGATTTGAGAAAGTAAAGACCAGGATCCAGGAAAGGCCACACTCCCCATCCTAGTTGAAATTCCAGATTTTGAAATATCTGGTAAATTATACCCGCAGATCTCCTTCCGCCTAACATGAACAAGTAGTTCTGTGAAGAGCAGAACCAATGTCATCTGATTCTCTGTGGATTTGTGTCTTCTATTTGACTGGCTAAATAAGTAGCACTACCTTCACTACCTTTCTTCTTGAGAATACAGAGCAACAACCAAGCTGCTTTTGTCCTACCAGCTGAAAGGATTAACAGCTAGAGGCAAATTTTCAAATGCTCATATTCCACTCTCGCCTGTTTTTAATCACCTCTTACAAAGTTTATACAACCTTGCCTACTTTTAATACCTCTGCCTGTTGTCAAATTTGCCTGAAATCAGCCCATAGGTTTGACAGATACTGAACAGCAAGATAGTTACAAGCACACTGCCTATCAAGGTTTTTCATCAACCTACATGGGCTCCATTTGTGCTTGAGGCTGGAAAGACATTAACAAATTCCTTTTCACAAAACGTTTGCTCTCAGAAGTCTGGCTTACAACCGAGAATACAGGCAGAAGAACACAGGTCTTTGCCAAGTATTTTGGCTGTACAAGTGACAACACAACGCAAAAGGACTACACCATGTATCAGCAAGAGTTATGTCTTCAAAGCAGACGGAAAGTCTGAGAGGAAAAGGGCGGCTCTTATCTGACCAAATAAAGCATATGCACCTAGAAAAATAGCTGATGAAATCTGGCATATTGAGGCTTTGGCTACCATGTTGACTCCTGTTACTTAATTGTTTCTTGGTAGATCTCCCTGTAAGTTTTCTGAGAGGGACTTCATCCTCTTGTCCTGCATGAATATGATTTCTTACATGCTGAGATCACATGTGAGAACAGGGCTCCATGCTAGTACAGCAATACAGTTATCAATAAAAATAATATAAATGTAGTAAATAATGAGCACAATATTCTTACAATACCAGAAAACCTAAAATCTAAATGCATTCCCCTAGGAAACTGCTACATAGTACTAACAGCCATCGCATTTACTGTTGAACGAGCTGCGTACATGTCTGCCTTTATCAATAACTTCAGAAAGAGATTATCTTGACTTTAAGCTTGAAATGTTAACAAATTCAGGTTTGTAAGGAATAAATAGTAACGAAAGTAACAGCATTAAACTCCCCCTTTCTAGGCCTTTTGACCCTCTTTCTCAATGAAAAAGGAAAAAAGAAATAACCTTCACAGAGGTGAGGAAAAGTCCAACTGCACCACTTAAAAGTCAGCCCAGGGAAATGCCTCTGGGGGACTGTGAGAGGAAGTAAATCCTATAGTCAAGGATATATTACCAAACCAGTTTTTTCCAAAACGACTCTTCCTCCAGTTCTCAGTGGCTGAGATTGAGGGACCAATAACAATAACATTTTGAATGATTCCAGCCATCACAAATTTATAGACAGGGAGAATACAGACTCTTCTAAGACAGGGTTATTGGGCTCTTCCTGTCCTGGGAATCTGGGCTTTTCTCACACACGAGCAAAACTACCAGAGCAAAGAAAGGTTAACTAAAGCCCTGATTCAGTAAGAAGCATAAAGTAGAGCTTATTTTGAAGCACATACTTAAGGAGCATTGTCTTCAACCAGTAACTGTCTGACTTCCTGGCAATAACAACAGCTATAATTTTAAGTACTGACCGCAGTGAAGCTTACTCAACATGATGGACCAGCTTTCTATTACCTCTGCCCTAAACGGCCTTACGGAACTTTGTAACAACAGCTACATTCCAGCCAGTCAATTTAGCTTTGCTCCTTTTGGCTGTCTAAAGCTCAGCTGGTGAGAATGTGAAACCCAAAAAATCCTTTGTGAAGTTTTTTCTCTTATTTTTATCCATTCTGCAGTACTATGACTGAACTTATACTTAACGGTACAAGAGGTCCTTCACTGCACAGTAGAATCGGTGCTACTGGCAGTTCACAATGCCAGAGCAACAGAGTGTAATAAAGGTCTTGCATGAAAGAGAAGCCTCTACTGAAAATAAACTACATTCAATTAAGCAAAAGGGATACCTTGTTTGCCAAAAGAATTCTGAAGAAGTCTAAAATAGCTCAGATGTAGAGTGCCCTAAATGTGGCCTTGTTTCTCTCAATTAACTATATAAAGGTGAGGTACGGTGAACATGTCAGATGGGGATGTCTCTATCACAGATGTCTAAAATTATGAGAAGGATTCCACTGCAAGTGATATTTACGTGTTAGCAGATGCCAGCAATCCCACTTAAGCACCTTTCCACATTGTCCAGACAAGCATCAAACAGGTACACCCACTAGCAACATTCAGATGTTCCCATGACCACAGATGCAATATTACTTTCCTTGCACATGCACACCACACGCAGCCATGGCAAGGTCTGTTTTGCAGACATCTGCTCCATGCTTCCAGGATCAATCCCTGGTACAAACATAGTATCACATACAAACCTCTGCTACATTTCCCTAGTATGCCTGGAAAGGACACATCATCCTGAGGGCATGCTGCATGGACAACGTAGCCCTCAGGCACAATCTGCCGCTGCACAAGGGGCAGAGGCTAAAAGCAGGCAGTCATCCTACTGTGAGGAAGGGAAGGTGAGATCTTGATTGGGACTGGAGAGCACAGGGCCATCTGATGGTGCCAGTCACTCCTGGTAACCACAGGAGATGAGAGTAGTGGGCTGCAGGCACTGCTCAGTGCACAGATAGCAACAGCATGAGAATGTACAACCTTGCTCACCAGGTTTGGCAGGTATGAGATATGGCAGCTGCACATTATTTTGCCCAAATGCAGGTGTTTGCAGCTACAGAGAAGTCTGCCCAAAAGAAAACAACAGAAAAATGGGTCTGATAGGAAAAATGAAGGATTTAATGGCCATTAACGAGGAGAGAAACACAGAGGAATACAAAACGGTAAGACAACAAAAACAGGTCTTGTGCATTCCTTCTTTTGGGATGCCAATCCTTCATCTGAAGTAAGGTGTACTCACGGTGCTGTTGAGAAATAGCAGTGACAATCTTGCAGAGGAATGGGCTCATCTGATTTGAAAAGGGGGTACAAGTCTGCACTCCAACACCTTCACCTGGCCAACTGAAGTGGTGGTTTAGCTGCAGCTGGCTGGAACTTTCCAGATAGTAGCTGTGGTGCTGGCGATACTGGCTGAAAAGATGATGAGAATGTTTGTATGATCACCACAGAAGGGCTGTGCTGGTTCTGGCAGGAAGCTGGTGGAGAGTAACAGTCACCTGCCTCATGCAGATGAGCCTGCAAACACAGACACAGTACTAGGAATCACCTGGAGCCCCTGATACTGGGCTGTATCTTGGAGGGCTGATATCAGGCATGGTCTTCAGCAAGCATTCCAGTAGACTGCACCTCACACGAATGGGGCTACACAACAGGTTGAACAAAATATTATTCTGCTCACCAAAACATAGCCTTCTCCGCCAGGTAAACTGGAGGGGAGATCTCTCAGTGACTGAAGAATCATTGCAAATCTACTCATGCACTGTCACAGAGCTGGTAGTCATAGGCTGGGGTGGGCCACCAGGTCTCCACCTGTGGATGGTGAATTAATACAGGCAGAAAAATGGCCTTAGGGTCACCTAGGCAGCGTATTTCAGCTCCTCTGCTGTCTGAGGAGAGCACAATGGCAAAGAAACACCCCATGCGGCTGGCCTTAGAGTGACGTGCTGAAATGGTAACCAGACAGAAATGTTCCCCTAAAAACAAGAGAAATGACAGTCACTGACCTGTTTCTTCTTGAATAGATGGTTTCCTCTGTTTTCAGCTACAGCATCTTAGATGTGAAACTGAAGGGCCAGACAGCCTTCTGTTTCTTTCTGCCACCAGGAACTAACTGTACCTTTATCCTTGATCTAAAAACACTAGAAATCCCCAAGACAAATTCTCTGCACATGGCTGCCAGAGAAACCTCCTCTTTTGGGGTGATTAACTGAGGAAGAATTAGGAGTATGGGTGAGGATGTAGAGGTGGCAGATAATCTGTCATAAACTTGTGTTCTTTCCGACTGTGTGACAAGTTCCTGGAGGCTAAAATAAATGTACGATTGCATGGGCTGGAGGCATACACCTGCGCCGTCCATAAAATGTATAGACATCACCCTGCAGTCATGCAAAAGATGTACTGTGCATAGGAAAAAAAATACTTAAAATACTGTGGTATTTTCTTTGCCTCCTGCTCACTTAAGTCACATGCTGAGCACATGGAGCAGCCTCATCTCACAAGACACTGCAAAGAGGACTGGGAACACACGGCTGCCACTCTGAGTACTAGAGGCAACTCTGTGCACTCTGACTAACCCCAGAGACTCCTAGAGCTCAGCTATGCCTGTCTGCAGCATATTCACTGCTGCACTCAAGAGGTCCCTAGATTTCCTTCAGAGGGACTCTTGCTGGTCCCCACACGCTATTGACCACCACAGGCAGTTCTCCCTGAATCTGGTTCTTCTCCATGAAGTTACATCTGTATTGCACATCTGTAAGACAGACTCCTGCCACACCTGCATAATGAGATTTATCCACAAAATTTCATGGCAGGAAAGCCACCATCTCCACCATACAGACTGGGCACAGCTCTTGAGTGAGCTCTCAGTCTCCCCTAGCAGGGCTCTCTATAAGACTGGAACTGCAGTAGGCTCTTCATGACCCTTACCTGCATTTGCCCTGTCGTGTTCACTGCATGCTGTTTGAGTAGCAGCTCTCCCCAGACAACCGTAAATGCACTTCTCCTAATTAGATGTCTGATTATCACATTTTGTTGTTCTGTTTGTTCTAATAGACAAGCCATGCTGGAATTGCTATGCAGAACCATGCTTATTCCCAAGACCCACCACTCCAGCTGCAAATGGGGACTGAACAAGGTATTCTCTGCACTAATGCAGGAAACCCACTGACCTGCGTTCAAAAGAAGGTCTCAGGCAAATGCAGAGAATGTTAGAGGTTGCAGACAGAGCAAAATACTGGATGCTTGCCTGTACACTGACTTGAAGGAAACCAAAGACTGTCAACATGGCTTATTTTTTTGTTCCTGATGCCAAGAACATGGAATTTCTGCTAGATGTTGATGAATCCACTCCTAGGAGCGAAAGCTGCCTTGCGAAGGCCTGGGTCCAGTCTTTGGAATGGGCAAAACATGTATATATGTCCTCTGTCCAGTCTGGACAGAAGTATGTCTACAGCAGGTCTCATCCACACCAACTGCAGCCATGATTGCTGCAGCAGGCCTGGGTGTGGGCTGGTGCCAACCAGTGTCACTCGCTGGCCACAAGGCAAAAACGGTGAGAGGGGAGAACTTCTGAGGTTGCAGTTGTCCTCATCTGAAAACTCTCTCTCGCACATAGAAGCTCATGTGTTATCACAGGTTTGCTCACTGTGTGCTTCGATGCTGACAGTGCCTTCCATGAGATTACGCAGTTTAGTGGGCAGTGCTGTACGCTGCTTTCTCTCCAACATATAGGATGCTTCTCTCCGCCACAGGAAGGAAATGAATGCACTAATCCATGACTGCCACTGGCCATAAGGTATAATCCATTCTTGATGTGTTCAAGGATTTTGTTAAGGGAAACTTCTAACCAGACTTCTGTTCCTCCGAGACTTCACCTGGCACCAGGCCCGCAACAAGCATAAAATTGAACAAGTACAGTGAACTCTGCATCGAGTCTTCAAAATCCCCAGCATCATCACTCTCTGACCCCTTTGCTTTAATTTCCCTTATTCTGTTTTCCTCTGACCCACATCAGAGGGGACAGAGGACCTAACCCTAAGGCCTAGGAGATGAGGGGTGCACATAACTCACCATGTTAGCTGGAAGTGCTGATGGTACTGGAGACTGGGCAACACAGACTGATCCGGGTCCTCTAAAGACGGCCAAAGAATAAGAGGATGTTTGGAGAAAGAGGTCATGCTGAGCTGGATGCTCTTTGTAAGACCTTCATGGACATACAGTACGTCTGCTTTCAGCACCATCCAAGAAGTATTAGTTTTTTCTGTCCATGCAGAATGCCCTTATTATTTGCCAGGGCTTGCATTACATAGAGATGGATTTTGGTAAGGACAAAGAAAACGCAAATATCCTGGGTCCTTTTGCAAAACAGAGGCATGGCAGTTATGATGATAGTACAAAGAGTATGCACAAAAGCAGAGAAAATGGAGGCTAACCATACTGACTTCACTGTTTTCAGTCCACCTTTGGTCACGGAGCATACAGAGGTTCTGTAAGACATCTGGCAGCAATATCAGGCAAGATGAAGGTAGACAGTGTCACTGCGCTAGGCACAGGGGGGCTAAAGCTCAGCCCTGGGACTGGAATCACCACTAAGTGCTGGAATCTGCTTTGGAGGAGACATCGCTTCACTACATAGACGTTGGTAACGAGGCTTGGCATGCGCTCTGGTGTCTGAAGCGGCCACAGCCCTCGGATTAGCCACACCAATGTGACAAAGTTTATATTACCTTCTTCATGCTTTTCATTAGCTTTTAACATCAATGGGGAATAAAATAAATCACCCTTCCTCATACATTCTATATCTTTCAGATAAGGCATTAAACCAGAACCCGAACTGCTTTGTGGTCATTAAAGATCTGCTGGTGCTTTCCATGTGGGTAAATCCATATATCCCAGGCAATTACATAACACCTTCTGCTGACCTGTGAGTATAACCACAGACACACCTGGCTTTCTACAGGGATACTGAATTGACCAGAGCTGTGCTCGTCAATTGACAGACAAGTGCTCTGAATGATGTGCAGTAAGAGAGACTCTGCAATTTCTTTCTTTCTTTTTCTTTTGTTTTGTTTTTTTGGTTTGGTTTGGTTTTTTGCTGGCAATTACAGCGAGACAATTTGTCAGCAGCAGCAAGTTTCTTACCAATGGCACCAGTCCGTTCATCCCGGGTGTGGAACATACACCCCCCCCACTGAAGCCTCGTACGATGTTGGTATAAATTAAACCCCCCCAGAAATACTAGACTGTGAAGAGAGAGACAGTTAGAGGTCTTAAACTTGTTTAAAGATAGTAAGCAAAAAGGTTTTGACTTGTTTCATCTGCTGTGGGTCTCCTATGTGCACGTGTGTGGAGAGGGGAGATGAAGAGAAGAGAGGGGAGCCGGGGCAGCAGTTCCCCCATGCATCATAAAGACCAGTGCCAGATTTGCCTCCTAACTCTCCCAAAATGAGGAGGTCTGGTGTACCCGTGCGGGCGCCCTTGTGGCCAGGCTCCCAGAGGTGCTCAAGCTCCTCGGCTCAGCGGACTCCTGCCAGGCGTGAGGAGACCCAGCACACCTGCGACTACGGCTCTTGGTGAGCCACGCTGAGCCGCCGCGGCCTGCAGGAACCCCGGTAGAGCCGCGGCCCTCAGCGCCCGCCGCCCCGGGGGGCCCTCCCGCCCCCCTCAGGGCGCCCCGCACCTGGCTTGACGTCGCAGGTGAGCTGCACCCCCAGGGCGCCGCCGCCCAGCTCGGGGGCGGCGTAGGCGAAGTCGTCCCCCGCGAACTGGGCGGCTCTCTCGGCGGCGCGCAGCAGGGCGGGCTCGGGGCAGCCTTCGGCGGGGGCGGCGCAGCCCGGGCCGCGGGGCCGCGGCCGCAGGCGGGGCGGCAGCCGGCACTCCAGGCCCTGGCAGTCGCGGCGGGTGCCGTTGGCGGCGCAGTCTCCGCCGGGGCAGGCCTCCGGCGCGCCCCCCCTGGCGGCGGGGTGCGGGGCGCTGCCGGCCGGCGGGCGGGGCGGCGGGGCGGCGTGAGGGGCGGCGGGCGGCGCCTTGCCCTGCGGTGGCCGCAGCGGCGTGGCGGTGTGGAGGAAGGAGCGTGCCGGGCGGCCGGCCCTGCCGCCGCAGCGGGCCCCGCGGCAGGGCGGCGGGGGCGCCTCGCCGCCGCCGCAGGGGGGGCCGCGGCAGGGCTCGGCGGTGCCGCCCCCCGCGCCCAGCAGCGAGAGGCAGACGCCGAGCCAGCAGCGCGCCCACCACAGCCGTCTCCCCGGCATCTCCGGCCGCGCCTGCAAGAGAAGAGAGGCCGCGGCGGGTCAGGGGAGCTGCCCCTCTCTGTGGGGCGGCCCGCACCCGCCGCTCCCTCCGCCCTAGCCCGGGGTGCGCAGAGCCGCGGACCCCTCATCCCTCTCCCCCTCGGTTTTGCAGGTCGCGCCAGAGCATCCCAAATCCGGGAAAAACTTTTCACACCACCCGCCTCCCGCCCCGTCCCGTCCCGTCCCTCCCCGGCGTCTCCCGGCGTAACCTGCGGGAAGGTGCGGGGCAGCGCCCGGAGCAAGTGCGGCCTCGGGGCTGGGGTCCTCGGAGCTGCTGCCCGCAGCGGGGACTGACCTCCTCCGAAAGCTGGAGGGGAATGGAAATGTGCAACATTCCTGAGGCTTCGTTAGCATCAGATTTCCCAAGCGCCTCCCTTTAACTCCTTCGCTCCTCCAGCCCCTCCCGGCTTCCCGGGGCGGCGGCGGGGCGGAGGAAGGAGCTGCCCCGCGGCTCCCGCCGCCCGCCGGGCTCCGGCTCTCTCGCGGGGGCCGCCGGCATTTCTTCGCAGTAGGTGTTATCCCAAGGCGCCCGGCAGTGATATGTACACGTCTTAAAAGGTGGGCTTGCATTCCGAGTGGTTTTATTTCTCCTGAAAAATAGTAATAATGACCCCAAAACAACAGGAATAAAGTACACGCGCGACGCAGTTTCCAGTAAAGAAAATTTCACGCGGCTGGAAAAAGTTACTGGTAGTTTGATTTCTTGTTTCTCACTCTGATCGTCAGGAACCTACACCAAAGATAACCACGATCGGCAGCTGCCGTTTTCTCTGAGGCTACCTACAGCCGCAGCAAAAACCGAAGCGGAGGGTTTATTTTGACTTTAAATCGGCCATGCGGCTGTGGTGATGTTGATAAAGCAGCTCTCCTAGACTCTTTCTGGCAACGCTCACACCGATGTGTGAGAATCAGCATACCTTTCAAGTGCTTCGAAGCGTGAATAACTCCCCGCAGCAGGAGCCACCTCACTTATCTAATCTCTTCCACATGCTACTGGGGGAAAGCGACATCAAGTATGTGTCCACTTCAGCACTAACTGCGATGCCGCATTTTGTCTTTGGGAAGTTGGCCGGCACAGATACAATAGCTATGGACAGAAGAACAATTACAGAGTATACTATTTATTGATTCACTATCTTCAGTTTCCTTCCATCCCCGGGCTCACACGCATGTAAACCCCCTCTCAGAGTATCTTTGCAATGCTCTCACATGGTTCCTTTGCTATCACTTATACAGGAAAGAGGAGAAACAGCACATTGTTCTTTTTTTCCCCCCTACAAATTCTATTTGAAACTTGTTGGGAATCTCCATTTTTTTATTCAGACCGGCCAATTTACTGTTTCCCTTGCTACAGAAAAAGCATACCACATACATCACTTACAACTGGCTGGCCATTTTTTGACTAAGCATTATTTCCTTTGAAAACACCAGCTTGTCAAAACTGAAATGCTGTGCAGCAGCAAAGACTCCAGATGCCAAGGGGTGGTACCCCCAGCTGAATTCTGCAAGGCTGGTGACCTGCCAGGTTGCAGGGCTCCTGCCTGGGACAGGGAAACCTGGAAGCCCTGCCAGACTGAGTCCTACATGAAACGCCCAACAGTTCCTAGACTCTCTGCCCTGACCTTCAACTGAAGTAGGACTCCGGGGTCAGCTACTCCTGAGAGATCCTAGGTTATCCTATGGTTTCCACTATCTCTACCACAAAAAGACATGGAATAAATGGGGATAAATCTCCAGGATCTGTCCCTCCAGAGAATCCACAGCCCAGCTGTGGTAGAATGGAGCTCTGCATGAGCTAATTTTTTCTTCTGAATTAATACCTCTGTATTTTCTCAGGTTCCTTGATAGGTTTTGCAGCCAATACATCACTACCACAGCTGTATTGTTCTGGGGACACATGCCAGTGCATATAAAGCTGCCTAAGATGCAAACTCATCTTTGGATCATCTTCAGGAATGACATAGAAAAGCTATAGAGTTGGGGATGATTCCCAGAATAGCTACACCTGCAGGCTAATAATTCATGAAATGGCATGAGTTGTGTGATATTCTCAGTTGCAGCACAAATCGAGAGCAACTCTACTGAAATTGAGGTGTTTATATACTGCTGGGAAAAATAAGAACAGAATTTAACTTCAAACCTGAATCTTAATGACAATATTTTTGCAGAAAAAAGCCTTTGGATAGGCAAACATCGTATCAGTGATAGCGCAAACAGGAGTACTGATTCATGCGTTTTGACTTTGGAAGTGCCTATATTGCAGAATGCAGCAGTGTGAAATACTGCCATCGGTTTGACAAGCAGCATAAACATGCGTATGCTGTCCTTCGTGATTGAAAAACTGTGCATCAATTAAATAGAGAGGGGAAAAAAAGAAAAAAAAAATGTTCTGCTGATGTCTAGTATATGGCATATAAGCTATACGACACTATTTGTAGGTACTGTCTACCAGTGCATAGGTACCACAGAGTCACCCAGCAAACCTGCCAAAGATCCAAACTGAAGTCAGTGACTTGTATGTCAATACACATAAAGCAGTGCCTATCTCACTCTTGCTTTCCTTCCCTGCATGGGCTCTGCGTAAGCAGGGAGAGTCCATACTTCACATGTTTGCAAGATGGTTTGGTGCGAGGCTTTTTTTTTTTTCTCTTCATGGCATTTTTCAGATTGGCTGTGTTCACTAGCACAACAGGAGTGGCTCAGATCAAAGAAGTAGGTAAGGAGGCCTCTTCATCTAAACTATGTGCAGTTTGGGGACGGTACTTCAGACTTTGCAACGATTAAAATTCATACAGAATTGGCCTGGACCCCTACATCCCCAATCAGGCGCTGGTGCCCATTTGGTGATTGTCCAGAAAAGAGCTTATGTGTTAGGTTCCTCCAAAAGAGACCCCCTCTGCAAGCACCACAACTGAATGCGATAGGTGAGGAAGACTGAGATAATTGCTTCAAAACCGCTGTGCTGCTCCGAACCAGCACACAAACCCAGAAAGAACCCAAAATCGACTCACTTAGCACCATCTTCAAGCAGACGCAGCAGCTCTAGCGCGTCCCGTGCAGCGGGAGACGGGCTTTGCTCACCTCGAAATCCATCTCACCGAGGCCAAAGAGACCCTTTACAGAGGCTCAGCATCTCCTCAAGGCCTGCCGGAGCCCGTCGGGGGGCTGAGGGGCCCTTAGCCCTCCCGGGGCGAGGCCGGGGCGGGGCGGCAGCCAGCAGAGGGCAGCAGGACCCCGCGCCTGGCCGGCAGCCCCGTCCCGTCCCGTCCCCGTCCTGTCCCCGTCCCGTCCCCGTCCTGTCTCCGTCCTGTCCCCGTCCCCGTCCCCGTCCCCGTCCTGTCCCCGTCCCCGTCCCGAACGAGGAAGTCGCTTCCCCCGCACTCCCCCGCCTTTCCCCTCCGATTTTGCTCCCCGTGGCCGGTGGTTTGGGGTCTCTCGGGGCCGTGCAGCGAGGCCCGGACCCCGGTACCAGGCCCTGAGGGGCACGGCTTCCTTAAAGGCCGTTTGCTTTGTCAAAACCTGAGCCGCACATTTTTTCTGCTTGTTTCCTTGTTTCTAACCAGTTGAGGCAGCTGGATGCTGTAAAGTGTTCTTTTTTTGTGTGCTTTCTGCATGAACCAGTATTTTGCAAAAGTCCGGACAACCTGTATTAAGCATGTTTGAAGTTGGACAATATTTTGCAATATGGATAACAAAAAACATCCAAAGCAGTCATACATAAACATGATTGCTCAATATGATTAATTTTTCTTAAATCTCTAGTTTAACCATGCAGCAGTTTTGGAAAAAATCCATGCCAGGTGCCATCTAAACCCCATTTTGTTTTCCTGCCTTTCACAATCTTTTACAATAGCAACGTACTACAATTATTTGATCCTACAGGCTTTACAGACATGCTTAACTTAGCAATCTGAATTACTATTACATCCAGCAGGACTGCTTACAGTGCATACCTTTCAAGATATGCATTTTTCTTTAATCAAACCCCAAACCAGAACAAAATACATATTTTTGTCTGGTTGTTTTCAATTATTTATTTTTTACAAGTCTTTATTTTTCAGGCTAAAATTCTGCATATTACTGTCATTTTTAGTAAATGTTGGCTTCCAAAGAAGATTGATAGTTAAATAAAGAAATAATTATGAACCAGATGAAAAGCATGGGAAAAGTTTTGAGTTTTTCCATTAAAGCTATTGAGATTTTTGCATGATCACTAACTAAGAAAGAAAGGAAAAAAAAATAAGGAGAAACAAATCCAGCTATAATATATCTAACTCACTATCAGCCAGCATTTGAAACACCCTAATTTTGCTCAGTGCCTTGTATCCTTCACTGGTTTTCAAAGCATTATCAAATTTAAATTCCAAGGTGTTTTCAGTATTTTCAGAACTGCTAAGTTTCTTGTTTAGAAATTCTTTTTAATGTCTACTAACCTTCAGTCTTTATTTCTTGACTGGCTTTCAAGCAGATTATTCTGTACATTGTAAAAGGATTTCTAATCAAAGTATAGATGAGCTGATTAATAGTACGTGCTTAGGGATTGACAAGTTTCTCCTAAAAGAGCCATCACCTACAGTTGCTGATACAGAGTGGGTAGACCTCAAACTTTTATTCCTTTTTTCCTTGAATGATTTTATGTCATGCAAAATAGTGTGCAATGATGTCCATGATGACCAATTTGCCTGTAACTATACCTTAGAGGACTGAACAACTAGATAAACAGAGGAGAGCGCCATGTCACTGAAGTAGTACTTCTCTCTGCTATGTCCTCCATAAAGAACTGACATCAAATCTTATGAGATAGCCAACCTCCTTTAGATGTCTAGACTGTCATCCTTTTACAGGTAACAGTTTACCATCTAGTTGGTATGGGGAAAGAAATGTAAACTCACAACTGTCCAAAGGGAGAAGATGCAGAAACATCTGCAGAAACTATTGAATAATGACAATAATAAAACAATAGCCCCACAGAGATGCTAGGTTTTCATGAAAGCAATAAAAAAGGGAAATAACATAGTTCAAAGGATATACTTTACTGTTGCTAAGTCACACACAAGAAGAAGTCAAGTTACCTTGGCATATGGGTACTGAGTCAGAAAAAAGAAGAGTTATTCTGTGTGCCATAGATCTCAGACAACCAATACTGCCAACCCCCACCTGCACAGAAGCAATAGCAACAATTCTGCAGCATAGCTGCAAACAAAAGAGGAATCCCCTTTTCTAAGTAAGTTTTGGAATGACCTGATTATCCAAACAATTTAAAGGAATCACCTAAAATAATTTTTGTATAAGTTGATAAAAAAAGCCCATGAAATTAGGCTGGTAGTACAAGTTTAGTCTTTGTAAGTTACACTTCTGTGGTTAAAATAGTACAAAGACAGGAAATACAAATGTTTTTCTCCAGTTGCTGAGAGAAAACTAGATCGTTTTCACAACGTAGTTCTTAATTGTACTATAGCTGAGCAGGAGAATGCATACACCACAGCTTGAAAGGTTACTGATACCATTTCACTGTTTCCACAACCCAGTGTAGTTTCTCGGCACAACAGTGTGCTGCATCGTATCGGTGTGCTAATTTGCTCCGCACTGGCTCACAGGGCTGCACACATCTCTGCAGATGTGCTCTGTGTTGCAACTGCTTCCTCCAAGCGAGCTGTATCTGCCCTGTGGATAAGCCTTCAGACTCTCAGACTCTGCCTATTCTAGGATTTTACAGCTGGAGCATACTACCAATACTTAGAAGCTGCTCATGGTTAGAATTAGTCACAGCTCAGAATTTATATTTTCTGAGAAATCTCACCACTTTGAAATATTAATTTCTCCCAATTTAGAATGAAAACTGTTAAAACATTTCCTAGGAAATAGACATTCCTGTAACAACTTCATTTGGGAAACAAAGATCCACAGCACTTCCAAAAAGCAACAATTTCTTCTAGACCAGTGGAGCCCTGAATCCCAGGAGGTCCTTGTATTCCCTGGATCCCTGAGACAAGGAAGAGGCCACCATACAGGAGTAGATCTGACTGAATGGAAAACTGGCAGCTGACCCACCTAGCAGAGAACTATCAAAAGTTATCTGTATTCCATTATAAGGCTCGCTGAGATAAGCTTTCATGAAACGTTTCACTCTCAATGAACCAGCAACTCTTGACAGAAAACATTCCAGCAGAATGGCGTTTCCAAAGAGATGCATTTGTAGCTGGATGACACAATGATAAAAACATCTCAGTCTTGGCTACACTAGCTGATCAGCATTTGTTCGGTACTACAAGTCTCAGCCTCCTGAAGTAACAATCTTTGGGTCACCTTCTGTTCTCCTAATTGCTGATTGCACTCCTTCAGTAATGCCACATGTGAGCACTAGTAGCGCAGCACAGAATCCTTGTCAACGTACTCATACTTGGAGAGAGAGAATCTCTTGGACAGAGATTTCTGCATTCTACTTTGAAGGCTTATGGTCAAATACAGATTACCAGGCTGCCCAGAAATTCTCCTGATCAAACCACCCAAACAAGGAGTCTGTCTTGTTCTGCAGGGTCCCTATATCGTGGTAGCGGGAACAGTATGCAAGTGTTTGAGAAAAGATTTCTCTTGAGCAACTCTAGAGTTAAGTTTTGGAAGACCCTATTGTTTTCACAAGCCTTCATACAGAAGGTCTTCTACTAAGAGAAGAAGGTGTGCTTGAGGTACATCCCACTAATGCACATTTGGGCTACCGTGAACTGTGGAGTAGGGTCCCCTGCTGGACATAAATAACATTTTTAAATAAATGTCATCTAGTGCAAAAGATACCTAACTGTTCCATATTAACTGCTGTATTTCCTTCCATATATTGTTTCTAATGGCTAGAGGACAACCTCAAATCTAACCTATTGTCTCTCTTTTTCGTTACAGGAGTAGCAGAAACTATCACTTACTAGTAAAACTGTCTCAGATTTTCCCATTATAAGATCTGGTTTCAGTTTTTTACACTTTTGCCAGTTTTCAACTGTTTGGACCAATACATACTCTGGTAGGTGTTTGTCTCTGGCAGTGGTTTGTGGAAAAAAGCGTAGAGGCCATATAAAAAAGCTATATACTGTATGCAAAAAATGTGACAGAAATTAATTTACATCAGCAGTCTTAATTCTGTCATTTCCTAAGTCATGAAAGTTTTATTTTGCAGCCTTAATAAAAGCTTTGGTATGGTATATGCTTATGTGTTAAATATTTGGTATAAAATAAATCACTAGCAGGTTACCACCTATCAAAACTCTACAGCCCCTGCAAAAGTAAATATGTAAGAGTATGGTATAGGTTGGGCTAAAATGTACCAGCTACTCTTGGAACACCAAAGAGCCCTGAGGGAAAAGAGATGGTGGTTAAAGAAAATATTTTTAAAAGCTAGTATGAGTGAAAAATGAGGAAAAGGTCCTGGATCCACAAAAGTTAATGGTAAAGCACCCAGAGCTATAAGTGGTGTCAGGATTTCAGGCAGAAAACCAAGACAGAAAAAAAAAACCCCAAAACCCTAGAAAATCTGGAGCTAGCTGGGTGCAAGACTGGATTCTTTATCTTTAAAAGTCTTCAAATCACAAAACAATATTTTTCCAAAACAAAAAAATATTTGGCTTAGTACAGTGTGTATGTGTAGGGGCTTTTGACTTGTGTTATAAAAAAGAACAGACTAAGAGATCTAACATTCACTTCCAAAACTTCTGAACCAGGACTTGTCAATATGGAACTAGGACAAGATGGTCCTGTTTATATTTTACTTTAGTTGCTGGATTCTGTTAAGATTAGTCTTCTTGAAACTTAAAAAAAAAAAAAAAGCAACTGTGTTTGAAATTATATACCTAACATTTTGAAAAGCTTTTGGCAATGTTCCTTCTGATCAATTTATGTCTAACAGTCAGAAACAATGACTATGTGAAGCACCGGCCAACAATGAAGAAATTAAATCTAACCAAGGAAAGTGTCAGCTGTGAAATCTTCCAGTGAGCGCTCCAGACTAGAGGTACATCAGGTATGAATCTGGTAATGTTTCTACTTTGTTTTAGACAAGTGTACAATCACTGTTAAAAATGGGGGCTTGAACCTGGAACTCAAAATGACAAAATCTTGAGTGTTCACTATATTAGTGAAATATAGTGTCTATATTTCACTAATGCTGAAAAATATTACCATTCAGTCCTGAGGCTGCCAAAGAGAACAAAAAAGAAGACAGCTAGATCCCAGATAATTTTTCTGCACACAACTTATAGCAGTGTAATTTCAAAAAAGCCAGGCTGCAGAGTTACAAGAAAGGTGGGAATGCTTCTTGGTGCCTTTTGCCTTCAGGGTGAAAATGGGAAGAAAACTCCAATTGTAATAATCGCTATGGCCACTTTTTTCCTTTCTTTTAATTCATGAGAATTTCTCGTTTTTCAGACTAACAAGGGGAGAAACAGCACAGGAGTGATACCATGGAGCATTTATAGGTTTCTAGTTCTTTATCTTCATTCATCCAAGAACAACTGAGGTTTTTCATATACAGGAAAAAGTTTTTCAGGCGTACCCAAGGAAAGGGCATTGTCACGAATGGCTTCTGCAAAGATAGGCAGCATTATAGCAGCTGACACTTTAGACCTGTGCATTTCCGTATGCAAGCTTAGAATTTTTAAAAAAGGGGGGTTATTCTCAGAAAGACGACTAAATTAAGACTGTTTAAGCTACTAAATACTGTAGACTTGATCCTCATTTACCCCATGTGAAGGAGCTTTACTACAGATGTGAATCAGGTGCTCTGTGTGTTTTCCAACCTATTATGAAACCTCTTGCAAAAAACATCGCATATTAGCTTGTCTTAGTGCCTTTCTATCAATAAGACGAATTCAGTTTTCTCCTTAAGAGAGGAAGTACACTCTTGCTGTGTAAGAGAAAAGCAAATTAGCTTCCTTGGTTCCTAGTACAGAATTCTGCACAGTAACTCACAAGGTTCTTCTCAATAATGGTCCAGTGTCTGGTGGTCTCTCAAATACCCTTTGTAAACAGCTTACATTGAGCTTTGCTCCAAGCTGTGAGATGTTTATGGATCTTTTTTCAGTATGGCTATTTGCCCACCATCAAGACCCAAGACCTTATTTTGGTAATCCTAAAAATAGGCTAGGATCAATTACAAAGACTTTTCCTCAACAATGTAGTTCTAAAATAAATTTAAAGCCTAAGATTTTGGCAAAAAAACCACATTAACAGTCAAACTGGAAATGTTTCAAACACTGATTGATCAAGACCCAGCTGAGTTTATTCTACTCAAGATAGACTTTCATCAGATAGTCCAAGAGGAGTGTTTGTTTTGGCCTCTGTTTCTAGAAATAATATTAACCTGGCAAAAATTTTGTTTCTATAAAGAAAAAGACCGTTGAGCAGGCTACATATCTGTGTCTTTCTTCTCATGTACTACACTAGTTTCACTTATATCCTGTGTTTGCTCAGTATTTTCAGGAGCTGTGTTAGAGTTTCTGTGCTGTGGTTAAATCACCTATCTAGCTCCCTGAGGTACTTACCTGGCCAGAGTTTGTGAGAAGGTCACAGTCCAATGCAGGTGTGTCCAGAACACATCTGAGACCTAAAGAAGTGTTCCCTCCCCACTCTTCACCCAGAAGGATTTGATTCATAGACAGTCAAGGTGCAGATTTCCAGGAGTTTAGGCACAGTCACATAGCTAATGGGACCCAAATATTTTTTACAATCCGAGGTCGACATTTAGCTCTTTTGACATTTTTAGGTGGCTTTAAATGCCTTTAGCAACCTGATTACAAATGTCCAGTGGCAGACTTGGAAAACCAACTCAGGTCTTCCAAACCCTCATTTAGCTCCTTCACCTCACTCTCCGTTGCTTTACTACCAGTATTCTGTGCTTTAAGGGAAAGAGCAGGCTTCCTTACCCTCTAGAAATGTTTGAGGCAGATACATTGGAGAATGTGAGACCCAGAGTTACTAGAGGAAAAGAAGCCCGTAAGAGAGATTAAACCTATGGAAAATGTCATTTTTAGTTGAAGAGGATTACACTTTTCATTTCATATGACCGTTATAGAGGAGAAGTGGTATATAGTGTTGTCAAGCAAGACTACCTTCACTATGAGACAAAAAACATATTCGCAAAGTTGTAAATGTTTAAGACTTTTTTCTGGAGTATGTTCACATAAATGAGACATTCCTTTTGTATGTTTGTATCATAAGGCAAGGAATTCTTTCTGCATAGGAAAGGAAAAGAAAACTGAATACAGAAAAAAATTATGATTAAAAATGCTGCATTGGTCTCTGAAAGTCCTATTGTCGTTACAACACTCTACCACCAGAGCAAAGTGTAGAGTTTGCTTTTCACAGCCTTCACAAGTAACAAATCAAGTGCATACCGTGTACGTGACAATACTGACTGCTTCAAAAATCAGTGCATGCCAGTTGCTGAATTTATTTGGAAAGAACATTTATATGTTCCAGGTTCGCTTGCAACGTATGCTTTTAAACTTTTTTCTTTATCCAGCTGTCAACTCAAGCTCAAGTTGAGCCAATGAAGAGATTTAAGAAAGTATTTGCTTCCACATGCTTTCTGTCCATGCTGTAAACTGGGCATCATCCTTGACTCAGATATATATCCAGATCCTCCCAGATCAGCTGTGTCTAGAGATTGCTGATTATTTCTTTGCAGCACTAAAATAGGTGTCCTCTTTCCATATGTCAAAGCTTCAAGCAAGGCTCTCATTTCGTATCCTTATCTTTAGTCTCCAGATGTGGTCTTTCCCTTCTCATTTATTCTTTCTTGCTCAGAAGATTATTTTCTAGGCCCAATGCTTTTATTGTACCACTTAGTCTCTGCATTCCTTAGCTGGCACTGGCTTCCCACTTATATCAAACTCAAGCTGCTGATCTTCACTTTCAAGTCCCTCTATGGACTCTCCACATTCCATACCACCTCTCTTTCACTACAGACTCACCAGCTCTCATCTCTCCTTTGCCCATTTATTAAAATTTACAAGAGCCTTCACATTTTATTCTTCACATCTGAAACTTCTAAAAAGCTTCTTCCAAAGGTTTTTTGAAATCCAGTGACAATGTAGTACACATACTTGCTACGCTACTACTGCCACCAGTACTTAGAAAGGTCTCTGTCAGCTGAGGATAATCTAAATGCTGCTGCAAAGGGTTTTCATTGGAAAATGAGCAAAAATAATATTGAAGAGTGAAATGTGAAGAGTACGCAAACAACTTGAACTATGTTCAGAGATAATCAGAGAGATGAGAATAGTGTTACTGAGGCAAAAAGGGAACAGAAGCAGAAACTTCAACATGAATAAGAAAGCACCGAGTATAAACACCAAACATGGTGGATTGAACATGGGTATGGGACAAGCACTTCCTTAATTGCTTTGCTGAAATACAGCCATAAACCAGAACACACTCCTTTTCCATAAAATCCTGGACAAAATTGGTTAAGAGCTTGAAGTTATTTGTTAAATCTATTTGAGAAAATAATCTGCTTACTTTCAGAGAAACATTATCAGCCAAAGATCTTTCGTGCTTATCATATTTTTAGAGCAGAAGGAACAGTTTTCGCAAAGGCAAGCTACATTATTTGACATACTTTCTGCAAAAATTTTACCCAAAAAACAAAGCCACATCCTGCCTTAATGTGTCCTGCAAGAAACTCTTATAATTGCCACTGACATAGCTAGTACATAGGAACCTTCATCCCCAGGAACATGAAAGACTAGTGAAGCATATGATTCTGGCTGGAATACTTAAGTTGTATAATGATTTTAACTATTGTTGCTGGGTCAAAGCTTGCTTTACCTTATTCTCATAGGAAGCTCTTTTGTGTCAGCAGATGGTTGTGTCACTAGGCAAGAATACAAATGTTTGATAATTGGACACTCAAACTATCATGAGGAAAACATGACAGTATTTGAAATATTATTTATAACAATATTCTAAAAATAATACAAATCGTACATTGCAACTGGGCAGTATAGAAACTTATTAAATGGAAGAGGAAGTGAGAATTCACTTCCTCCTACTAAAATTAAAAAAAAAAAGCTACCAAAGGAAGCACAATGCTATTGTCAAGTTCCTCTTTTACATAGTATTGATTCTATTAAATTCAAATAGAGCTCATATTCGACTTGTATTTTATGGAAAACTATAGTGTCAACATCATCTGGAAAACACTGTTAGCTTACTACATCTACCTCAGTAAATCATTCATTGTCTTATGCTCTTGTGAATCATGTGAGGTGAATAGTCTTGAGTAAAAGCGATGCAACTGGCCACAGGTGGGGTGATGTCCTTTCTTTGCACAGTGTAAGGAGAGTCTCACATTGACTCTTGCTTGGCTCACAGACTCTTGCTTGGCTCACAGCACCAACTATAGACCATGGAGACCTGTAGAAGAAGAGAGCATAGAAAGGTCAAGATCTCCAAATTCTTAATAGTAATATTCAGAGCTCAGCTGTACATTACTTGAGCAGGGTATGTACTACCCTTCAGATAATCTACAATTTTATGGAGGCAAATTTTTATGGACTCAAGTGAAATAAAAAAGTTCCCTGGCAATCTTATACTTATTTATCAGCAGCAGTGTAAACCATCAAGCATGAGCTGAGGCCACCGCTGCAGTGTGTTAAGCTCTAGCAAGTAGCTTTTCTTTTAGCATTCACCATACAAGATTGTGGTAGGGTGGAAACTGATGAATATTTATTTGCTTAACAATTGTCCTGTATCTAACACAAGTCTAACATAATGTTATGAGGTGGCCAAGATAGGACAAAGTTGTCATGGTATGACAAAGCTCTTAGCCTCAAATTTTTGTATTACATATACCTTTTCTGTAGACTTAACTTGCACTGCTATGACATCACTTGGTCTGGCTCACTGGGACCTACCAGAAAGGACTGTCTGTGCACCCAAATTCCATCTGTTATTTTCATATACATGAGCTAATTTCATACACACCTCCCTTTGAGGTGGGGCAAGAAGATGAAACTCTATCAGTATTCCCCATCTGCTTCCACATTTAATTCAAGGACTTCCTCGTTAACAGGGGAGGTCCCGGACGACTGGAGGCTTGCCAATGTGACGCCCATCTACAAGAAGGGCCAGAAGGAGGATCCAGGGAACTACAGGCCTGTCAGCCTGACCTCGGTGCCGGGGAAGATTATGGAGCAGTTCATCTCGAGGGCGCTCACAAGGCATGTACGGGACAACCAGGGGATCAGGCCCAGCCAGCACGGGTTCATGAGAGGCAGGTCCTGCCTGACCAACCTGATCTCCTTCTATGACCAGGTGACCCGCCTCGTGGATGAAGGAAAGGCTGTGGATGTGGTCTACCTGGACTTCAGTAAGGCCTTTGACACCACCTCCCACAGCATTCTCCTCAAGAAGCTGGCGGCTCACGGCTTAGACAGGTGTACTCTGCGCTAGGTCAAAAACTGGCTGGACGGCCGGGCCCAGAGAGTTGTGGTGAATGGAGTTCAATCCAGTTGGCGGCCGGTCACGAGCGGTGTTCCCCAGGGCTCAGTATTGGGGCTGGTCTTGTTCAGTATCTTTATCAATGATCTGGATGAGGGGATCTAGTGCACCCTCAGTAAGTTTGCAGATGACACCAAGTTGGGCGGGAGTGTTGATCTGCTCAAGGGTAGGAAGGCTCTGCAGACGGACCTGGACAGGCTGGATCGATGGACCCAGGCCAACTGTATGAGATTCAACAAGGCCAAGTGCCAGGTCCTGCACTTCAGCCACAACAACCCCATGCAGTGCTACAGGCTTGGGGAAGAGTGGCTGGAAAGCTGCCTGGTAGAAAAGGACCTGGGGGTGTTGGTTGACAGCCGGCTGACCATGAGCCGGCAGTGTGCCCAGGCAGCCAAGAAGGCCAATGGCATCCTGGCCTGTATCAGAAATAGTGTGGCCAGCAGGAGTAGGGAAGTGATCGTGCCCCTGTACTCGGCACTGGTGAGGCCACACCTCGAATACTGTGTTCAGTTTTGGGCCCCTCACTACAAGAAGGACGTTGAGGTGCTGGAGCGTGTCCAGAGAAGGGCAACAAAGCTGGTGAAGTGTCTGGAGAACAAGTCTTATGAGGAGTGGCTGAGGGAACTGGGGTTGTTTAGCCTGGAGAAAAGGAGGCTGAGGGGAGACCTCATCGCTCTCTACAACTACCTGAAAGGAGGTTGTAGCGAGGTGGGTGTCGGTCTCTTCTCCCAAGTAACTAGCGATAGGACAAGAGGAAATGGCCTCAAGTTGCGCCAGGGGAGGTTTAGATTGGACGTGAGGAAAAATTTCTTCACTGAAAGAGTGGTTAAATGTTGGAACAGGCTGCCCAGGGAAGTGGTTGAGTCCCCATCCCTGGAAGTATTTAAAAGACGTGTAGATGAGGTGCTTAGGGACATAGTTTAGTGGACATGGTGGTGTTGGGTTGACGGTTGGACTCGATGATCTTAGAGGTCTTTTCCAACCTTAATGATTCTATGATTCTATGATTCTATGACTTGAGGCAAATTCTGCTTCCTACTTTGGCCCCTTATGAGCAGTAAGGGCCACACACCTAAAACCTATTCTGCAGGAACTATCAGGATCTTCTGCTGTAGAAAAAAATAGGCCTGAAGACTATTTCTGAGGGTTTCCATCAGTTCCTTGCAGACAGTGCTTACACTGATGGGAATCAAGTGATTGTGCAAAACCTCCACTTCTCACTTCTTCACATCAGAAAAGAAAATACAGCTAGTTTATAGTGCTACTTTCCTCATACTATCTCTCACCCTATACACACATTACAACTGGCTAAATGCTATACACTATACATATGCTCTAAGTGACAGATGTATTTACTATAAAGAGCAGAGAACTTTGCAGCCTAATATTGACATGCAGCTACAGAAAATCAAATGCATGTGCAAAAATATGTAATCTAGCATTTGGACTTGAAAACTACCCACTGAGATGGAAAGATGAGTAAATACATACTCAGATTTTGGGGATACTTTCTGACAAGCAAAAAATACTGACAATTATTTCCATAAAGTTTTCTGTAAAACACTGTGAAAATTATGGGGGGTGAGGAATGTGTGTGTGGGGTGATACAGGTTTATTTTGAACCCCAAATAACAGAAAAAAATCTCAAAATAAAATTATGAAGTTTTTTTCAACTACTATTACGTGGTCAAAATAAGACCGTTAAGTGTTTCAAAGGCTTTCCATGGGCCTCCAGGCAAAGGGGTAAATTTTAATACTCACGTGAATGTAACCAAACAGTCAACAGGGAGCAAGTAAAGGAGAAAGTTTAACACTGGTGTGATCAGAGGACCAACTTCAAAGCTGGCTCTCACATGAGTTAACACAGGTTGACCTTTGGATGGAAGAAACTTCAAATGAACATTCTACTTGTATAAATCATCCTTACAACATTTTAACAATCAATCAGGAACATAGTGCCTAGGAAACAAATCACAGAGGAAAGAAGAGAGTAATGAAAGAGTTGAAATGAGTAAAATACATCATTAATTTATTTCTATTAATGGACCCAGGTAATTCCATCTTCTTTTGTCTTCGGATGCCTTTTATATTCACTTCAGTAAGAAGCTTCAAAACCTTGCTCATATCATGCTTAGTTTGTCATACATGTGAAATCTAACACACAGCATTAATAAAGTCAAATGTCCAGTTTAAAATTATGCTTCTCATTAAGCTAACTTTTGTACACATTGCTCTGAGCAATAGCTAAAAGCCTATCTTGTAAAGTTAAATAAATAATGTTAATAATAAATGCTGACATTTTTAAATGAAGACCCTCAGGTTACAATTTTCTAGTTAATAACAAGTAGCATTCTGAATAAGTTAGATGAGATTTCAGTATTCCATTTTGCAACATTTACAGGTTTCCTTTTAGGGGTGCAGACAATTTCATTTTATCATAAGATCAATAAAGCTAATAAACAAGATATGGTGGTCAGGCTTTTCCTACCTCAGCTGCAATTTGTGTTAGATGCTGGGCTCTCACAGTGAAGAAGTGGGCTGACTTGAACAGATGTTTTCGAAGAACATAAAGGGATATATATCTGCTATGTATAAACAGTCACAAGAAATATGGATGTACACAGAATGGTATTTATATGAGAGCTGAAAAACTTAGGCTCTGATCTAAAATTCATTGAACCCAGGGAAAAAGGTTCCCTCAGGCATCTCTGGCTTTTGAATCAAGGCCTTTAAAATTTTAACAGTGTAAAGCCTGGACATGTAAATTTTTGCCTGAACATATTCTATATGTAGAAATGGAAGCCATTGACTAACCTGAGGCCTTAGCAGAAACAGAGAAAAAAAAGTGGAAATCCATCTTCAAATCATCATAGTGGGCAGAACTCTAGTAACTAAGCTTTGATTATAAACTTTCCAGAAGTATTTCTGTCCTAATTTCCTGCAGTTAAAAGTGTGAATTTGCTAGCTTCACTGGCTGACATTTTCAGATAGACTTCGAACCTCTTCTTCAGCTTTTCATCCAGGTTGAGGTTTTGTTTTGCTTTTGGTTTTTCACTGTAAGAACCAATGCAAATAAGATTTCCTATGAATAGTTATGGAGAGAGAATTATATTCTCAGTTCTGAGTCGCTGAAAGATGCCATCAAAAGGATGGAAGGACAGATGGGCAGAAAGAAATTGATCTGACCATATACCTGCTCTTTAGCACATTGCATTTTAGCTTCTTCATTTGTTCTAATTTTAAAGAAATATACGTGATGTGCTTGTTAACTAGCCTCTGTATTCAATGCAGTTGTACTTAAATTCGGTTTTCTGTGATCTTTCAAAAGCTCTTTTTGGTAATTTCTCCCATATAAACTCTCAAATGAGAGCCTTCAATCTTTCTCATAGGAAGTTTTACAGTTTACAGGTCTTCCACAGTATTGCACAATCACAAAGGAATATAAAAAAACCCCCAACCTTAAATAGAATTAATTCTTATTGGAAGAACATAAGACCTATAGTCGCTACTTGCTTATCCCTATACTTCCTGCGTTTGGCCTTATCATCTAGGAAGATGCCAAACAGAGATACAAATTTTTCCAGAATGCTCTGACATCACAGTCTGATGTGGTGCTGTGATTCACTTCACACTAATTGCAACCTCTTTAAGGTTTCTGGAAAAAACAGTGTCTTAGTGAAAGAAATTATCTGGTGTACCCCAAAGGATCATCCAGTCACTGTACCAAAGATTTTCAGTGTCTGTGGAGTACTACTTGAAAAGAGGATACTCCGTCCTTTAGATATCACTTGCCTTAAACTGATACTTTTTTATCCTATTTTGTAGCTTGTATCTATGCATTTGCCCTCTATGATCAAAACCTTCATTCTTCCATCATTCTGAAAGTTGTTTTGTTTAAATAACAACAAAACAAACAAACCTTTCAATTGTTTTTTATGTGTTTTGCTATGGCAAAAGATCTAATTAATGACTAATTAATATTTATTTTCCGTTTTTTTTACTGTTGGCCAGTGGCATAATGGCTTGGCAATATTTTACACATTTGCAGCCTTTCCATTTGTAACACTGAGGGCTATGGGCTGATCCTGCATTACTCTGGGCAGGTAAGATCCTAGTCAGCACGGTGTCACATTTACCCTGTAGAGAAAATGAAGGTCAGTCTCTAAAGTCATGTCATTATCAGTGTATAAAGTGATGTCAATGAAACTTAAGGGAGTGCATATATGGTAAAACATTACTTTTTTGCCAATGAAGTGCTGGTTTCCTGACACTAGAAACATTTCTAGTTTCTAGGGAACATTTTGTTCCCTTTCAAAAACAGATGTTCTGCTTTAACTCTAAATTATCTGCTGCTTTATAGAAACTTACATTACAATTAAATGCAATCCACAAGGAGTGTGGAGGTTAATAACGCTCCCCCTCCCACCCCCACCCCGAGCTGAGGATGTATAATGACAGCATATCTACCCAGTGATCTACTCTCCCATGATAAGAAAAGGAAAAGAACAATTTGTAATTGCATGCGTTAGAACTTGAATCATACAACTGCTGTGAAACACACAATCGTAATGTGGGTGGGACGTGTGTCTCTTCTTTCCATTAGAAAACGAAAAGCTTTTAGAGAAGAGCAGAATGGAGGGCTGGAATTCAGGGGAATGATTCTGCTGCACATTCATTTTAGCTGAGAGAGGAGAAAACAAATTAAGAAGCATTACATATTTCCACCTGCTGTTGCCACAAACTTAGCCTCTCTCTAACATTAGGACACACACTGTTAATCAAGTCTGTATCTGCCACAGCACTTCCCTCACCACATTTCTTCCTTATGAATACATGATGGCCTCCACCCATCCCACTGGAGCACAATGCTCATGCTCCTGAATGCAGCCCAAAAACTTCTCAGATAGCACTCAAGATTTTCTGGGATTTCTATGATTTTTTCCTTGCTTTCTAGAGATGTGCCCTTCTCATCTCCACTGTTCCTCTTAGAGAGAATGATGCCTATCTGTTACAGCCAGGTATAAGGAGAGCTGGAAAATACTGCCATTCAACTTTCTCAGCCTTATTTCAGGATACTTGGAGAGGACAGGAACAAATCTAGACACAGAGAAAACAAAGGCTCATTTGTACAAGCAGAATAGATGTTTTCTACATTATCATAACAAATATCTTGGTCATGTATTTCAACAACAGCAAAGTAAGTGCGAAACCACTAGTGTAATCAGGGTGTGGCTATGTTACTGATAGGTCACATATAGAAGTGAAATAACAATTATTTCAATAACAATTATAACAATAATTTTTGACAACAAAATGCACCATCAAATATTCTTTTAATACATGCAAAGTGTCCACTGCAAAGGGCTGATTTCAAAATTGACTTTGGGATAATTAAAAAAAAATATTAATTGCCAATCGATCTTTTGAAATTATCTCTTTCCTTGGCACCATGATGATCCCAAAAGCCAAAAGGAGCAACTACAAAGAAAGTCGGCAAAAAGAATATGCAGTATCCATGGAATCTCAGACTCGCAAGCTGCTGAACTAATAACTGTTTATTAACTATGTGCATGATTTTTCAAATGCTAAGAAGTTTGCCAAATTTACATGTATTTTCACGTGCCTGGCCAAAGATGCAGTTCTGACCTCAGCAAAGTCTCTGGTAAATTTTAGCCAGCTTCTCAGTGAAATAACTTTGGGGTTTTTAAATACATGAGCAGAACAACGTACTATTCCCTAAATGCATTCTTAAATATGGCTGAGCTGTCTCAGCTGGAATTTTTCAAAGCAATTACCCTTTAAAGCATTGAAACATATTTGCTGTACAAAACATGGTGGC
Organism: Aptenodytes patagonicus; assembly: GCF_965638725.1. Classification (NCBI taxonomy): domain Eukaryota; kingdom Metazoa; phylum Chordata; class Aves; order Sphenisciformes; family Spheniscidae; genus Aptenodytes; species Aptenodytes patagonicus. The sequence continues at coordinate 153,434,265 of NC_134950.1, forward strand.
AATTTAACATGCTGCCATCCTTCTGCTATAATTATTTTATCTCCAGCAGTGTTGGAGGAAAGAAACATGGGATTTCTTGGCTGCTTTGAAGCAAAACCTGGTGGTTTAATATAAATTGCCTGTAAACACAAGATTAAGCTAAACTACCTGATGACTTTTCTAAACTGAAGTAACAGAAGTAGGAGATGATGACATCTTCACCTTTGTTCACTAACACTTCACTGTCTGTCAGTGCCTTAGATACGTAAGAAAAAATCAGCTAAAAGCATTGGTTTGGCAAAGTTATGGACAATGAAAACAGGATTTTATATCAAAAGAGGGGTCTCTTTGCATGCCACCTGCAGCACTTAGAATCTCATCTTTTTAACTTGACATTAACCCCGCCAAGGTTGCACTGAATTTTCTAACTGATGTTTGCCTTTTTTTCAGATAGAAATCTCTTTTTTTTTTCCCTCCCCATCTTTTTATGGAATTTAACGTGTTACAAAATTATTTCTACTCAGTGAATAAAATCTAAGTACGCTTCAAAGCAGCACTTTGCAATGCTACAAAATGATGTAAAAATGCCATAAAAGCAATTTGCTGCCTTGCGGCAGCTTTATCTAAAAGAGATGTAGAGTCACTATATGGAGCGGGGAAAGAAACCCATTTCTGTCTGAAAACCAGAGAGCATCTGACAGCGCTGCCCAGCCGAAAGCCACCCGTCCCGGCTGAGGCGCTCCAGGAGAGGCTGCAGGAGAGGAGTGGAGGAGGCAGGGCTGGGCTGTCCAGGCCCGTCCAGGGCTACCCCCCCGGGGCTACAGCCTCTCTGCCTGGGCCTCCAGCCTCGCAAGCTTTCGCAGGGCGAGCCTCAGGCTCCGTTTTGTGGGCAGCCCGGGTGCCCCCAAGGCTCCGGGGAGCAGGAGGCCTCTCCACAGCGCGGAGGGGACGCGTCCGCCCCGGCTCTCCACAGCCCTCGGGTCGGCCTCGAGCGGCGAGTCCCCGCGAGGGGAATACGTCGCAGGGAGCGGGCCCGGCTCCTCCTGCCTCCGCAGAAGGGCTCTCACGGCCCGGGGAGCGGGTCGCCCGCCCAGGCTCTGCGTGGCGGCTGTCCCCGGGCCGAAGGAGGAGGGCGGCGCTGCGCTCATCCCGGGGCGGCTCCCGCGGAGGCGGCCGCTCCGGGGCGCCCGGCAGCCCGCGGGGCGGCCCCACTTCCCCACAGGCGGAGGGCGAGCTCCCGCCGTGCACGGGTGCCGCAGAGCAGCCCCGCTGCCCGGCGCCTCCCGCTCGCAGCGCCTCCGGGAACCGGTGGACCGCGCCGCCCGCCCGCCAAGGTAAGACGGGCAGGGAGGGATTAGCCGGACCTCCAAGAGCTCCCAGCGCCAAACCGGGACCCCGACGGGGCGGGAGGGCGGAGGTGCGGCCGCCGCGGCAAGTGCGAGGCGCCCGGCTGTGGCGTGGCGGGGGGCGCGGGGTGTCCTACTCGCTGTGGTGAGAAATCATGCCGGCAAATACCAGTGTTCGGGGTGGGGAGTTGCGGCAATCCCCGCTCTGGGCATGCCTTGTGGTGCCCCTGGAGGCGGTAGCCCGGGGTGGGCAGCGCGGGTGCCCGCAGAGGGGAGCCCGCCAGCCCCCGCCGTGCCACTTCGCCGCCTGGGAAGCCTGTGGCGAGAGCCACCTCACACACAGGCCTCCCCCCTCGGGACAGGGAGCCTTCCGACGGCAAACGTGGCCCCGGTGGGCTGAAATGGGATAATGGGATTTAGTGCTGCGGTGCTGGGTCCCGGTGTTGGTTGTTCTCTTCGGTAGGGTTAACCTGGGTCAGACCTTCACTGTGCCCAGACCCTGAGGGGGCGAGTAGGTGATTGATCATTTGCAAGGCAGGATTGCAAAAGCTTCCCTGCAGCCTTGTGAGGCAGGTGGGATCCCAGGGGACGCACAGTGCCCTGTTTTAGGTGGCTGCGTTAGGAAAGTGAAGGCAGGCGGGAGAAACTGCACACCGAGCGGCCTGGCACGAGTGGCCAAAAAATACGCCGTGTGAATGTGCTAATCTATAAATCTTAAGCTAAGCATGTAAGAAGGTGGTGTGGTTATGGCAAAACAGCCAGTACAGACTTCCAAGGAACGCAATTTACATCTCTCTGCTGGTGGTGTATTTGGCCACGTGGTTTAGGGAAGAAATAGATGTGTCTCCTGACTTTGAGAAGGCCCATCCTGCATGATGCCCTCATCTGAATACCGTGGAGAAGTAACATGAATACAGTCTCCACACGGTTGGTGTGGTTTTTCAATCCCTTGTGCACCAAAAGAGAAGTTATTAAATCCATTCATTGTCACACTGGGAAGATGTATCTGGTAGGGTCTTTTAGGCAGCGTATCATCCAGCCTGTCTTAACTGTCATTAAAAATTTGGGTGCAGGAATACAGCCTACAAACAAAATATGCAGGGTGCCACCAAACTGGGACAGACAGCTTAACTTTTTGAGGTCCCTTCCTGCCCCAGATTACTCTGATTCTGTGATTAGCATGGCTCCAGCTTGACTACCCCTCAAAACTTCTGTTTGCAGGATTTTGGCAGTCATTTTTCCTCTTTGGTTCTAGTTCCCCTTTGTGAATTACATGACATGCATGTTTTGTCATCTGTTCCTGACTTGCTTCTAAAAAATACTTATTTCACATATGACTCTGTTGATGTCACTGTTAATTAATTACTCTGCTGCTGCACAACAGTGGTGTAAATGTGGTGTTTCCAGGACTCGATTTAGTACATCTGTTTCATTAGAGACAAATAGGTAAGCCCTAGTGCTTTAGAGGGCTATACTAGATGATCTGCTCCACTTGTGTAGGCCCCTACTCGTTTGTCTTCACTAACTTCACAAAGTTTTTGTCTAGAACCTTTGTAAAGAATGTGAATTTAGGTTAAAACTTTACGTTTAAACCAGAATGTTTAACTTTTTGCTGAACCTTGTTCAGTTCTGTTTTCCCCTGTGGGCTTTCTAAGGAGACTATTACATTTAATTGTACTTCATGCTTTGCGCAAGCATTGCTTAAAAATGGAGATAATTTGGTTTGAAATATGGATTACAAATGTCTTTGGGAGGTTTAATCAATGGAGCATTGCATATAGCTGAGTGACCCTTGTTTTATATTCTCAGAGAATTCTGATCCATCTGGGAGCACGTATAACTGGAAAAATGTACTGTCTCTGAAAGGGTACTTTTAATCATTCCCTGTGTCTTCTCTTTCTTCTTTAAATACCTCCTGTGGGTACTACAGACTCTTCTGGTGTTTGGAGGCAAATATGACTGAAGGCTCAAAGTAATTATTGAGTAAATTGTGTTTTAATTGTTCATGCTGGAATTTGTGATTATTTGATGTGCAGTATCTTCAAGCAGGGTATGATGCCTTTAAAGTGCTGGTTTATTTTGTTATAAAATGTATTTGTTCCAGCTAAGTTTGATTTTTACAGATCAAAAGTCTGATTCTCACTACACTTGAGCAGTGTCTGCTAGATCACACACTATAACTCATGCACCTGTGAATCAGGATGTAAACTTGATTTTTTTTCAATTTATAAAGCTTTAGAGACTAACACATTTGGGAGGGTAACAATTTGCACAAAGTGGGCAACAGTATGAACAGAGGGGCCTGCTGGATGTTGTAACAGCTTAACTCAGTACTGCAGCCCATGATTTCTTAGGTAGTAAAGAATTTACCCAACCCACTAAGATTTTGCTTTTTCTGTGTTTCACCTTTCCTGTTAGAAGAAATGTCTTAACAGCAATGAGAGGAACAGAGGCAGAAAGCTTTCCTTCTCTTGCTCTGCAGTATGTGGTGAAGGGAGAGGTAGGACTTGGGTAACCTGTGGATGGAGGGATCAGCTATTGCATCTCTTCAGCCCTACAAATTGTCTGAGAAAACTACCGGTCTGGAGTACTGCTGGAGCTGAGAGGAGGGGTTGCCTTGTTCAAGAAAGGACCTGTCTTGTTTGCAGATTCGTGAACATCTGTCCTTTGAGAAGAAGATCCGGGAATGTGGATTTTCTTGAAAGAGTGTTTATGTTTCAGGGGTGGCTTTACAGGAATGTAGCTGAATTTGGTTGTCCTGCATATCGTTCAGATATCAAGGCCCCTATCCTTTCGTGCTCTCTCTACAAACTACAGGTGTTTTTCTTTCCCACAGACCTTTTTTTCCGTCTTTCCTTTCAGTATGTCTTGACTTGTTTTGTTGTAGGCCCATCTGACCTGTTGTGATGATGACTTCATGTGCTCAGGTGCTGATCTGGGGTGAAAGTGAAAATAAGACCTCTTATTTGCCTGCAGCAATATAGAAGCTTTAGCTTGTTTGTTTTGGAAGGTCTCTAGTGACAATGGTAACTTGCATCCATGCAGACCTTCCAAAGCACTTCTTGGACTTTATAGGCAGGATCCTCCTCACCCAACTTTAGACATTAGCATTTTAGTTAGTCATCTGAGGTTCTGAGTCACCTTTACAGTCAACAGAGAAAGATAGATACTGCTAAAACTTGGTTCAGCTGCCCGGTTTTAGACAGCTACCGTGAATCATGCTCTATAAAACTGCCTTTCCTTCCCTTGATTGACTAAAAAGAGCCTGGGATGACCAGGTCAGATGCAGATGTCATAGAAACTCCACCATATGTCTTTTCATGATTAGGAGTGATCCATGATACAGTAAAACAGCTCTTGGAAAAGCAGGCACTTTAGGCAGCTTTCCTTATCATCCAGCCTATTGATTCATGGCTACCCGAGATAGTAACAGTATAGCTGCCAGTCTAGAAGATAGTATGTTGCATTGTGAAAGAAAGAAGCTAGGGTGCCATGTTCTTCTTAAGTTTCTGTAGGAGACTTTTGAGCATCTACATGAGGATGCATGAACATGTATTCCTCACCACCCCTCAATATTAATTTATAGCATTGCTCCTGGGCTGTGAATGAAAAGGAAACACAAATTACTTTGATCTGACTTACAACTTTAATGTGGGAATTCACAAACTAGTTTGATAATGACTGTTTAAAAAGTTTAAGTCTGTCATTAGTTTCAAAGGCTTTTTTCCAATAAAGTGACCTTTTAGATCTGTGGCTAGCTAACTGCTCTCATAATTTTTGCTACCAGAAGCTATGTCAGCCTGCACATAGCACTGTTTCTTCTTGTCGAGCATTGATCCAGCATGCCATGAGTTTAGGCTCAAATAAATTAGGGCTACAGTTATTAGGAGTATTAGGAATATTTTGGGGAGTGGATATGTTATGAATCCTAGAAGAAAAAGAAGGTTCAGTATGTATGAACCAAATTTTTCTATGATACTCTGTTTAGAAATGCATACAGAGACATTTCTGATAGAAGTTTTGCACTGGATGCATCTCCTCTGTCCATTTCCATTTTTACTTTCACTCTGTATTTGCTTGTAATCTAAAGCAGCGGATGTAAAAGTGTGGCATGTAACACTAATGTTAAAGGATGAAACTCCCTGTGTATCTGCTCTCAGTGATGGGCAGACCCTGCGTGGCTGATATCACTAACAATGGAAAGTTCTCAGTTGTCCTCAGACAATCCAACTGATATAATAAAAATTTTGGTGAAAATCTTGTCATTGTACCTACGCCTGTCGGGGAGAGTGGGGATGTATGGGGAGCAAATCTGCTTCTAGCAGCATTGCTAGTCCATGAAGCAGAGAGAACAGCTAGGAGCCAAAATCATAGAGGCACTCACCAGATGCTTTTGCTGATAAAAATTGCAAATGACCTTCTGAGTCCCCAGTTTTAGGCAAAATAATGTCTCTGCCTAGAAGGCAGCTCACCAAGAGAGTGGGCAAGCTCTACAGAATTGTCACTTACCTGCTGGCATCAAGTCCATACAGGCAGTATATGAAAACTTGCTCCTCAGTGGCCTTGGTTGATCTGTTTTGGTACTCTCACTGCATCTTCAGCAAGCCCAGACTGCAGACATGATTACTTTTCTTCCGCTTCAGAGCAAGATTTTGATGTACTTTTGAAGATTTTCTAGTACTTTTTAACAGTACTAGAAGACCCCATTCTCTCACTTGCTATGGGAATTTCATTGAAGCACAGAAATAAGAAGGTTGTATCAGCCCAAAAAGCGTTTTTGGAAGTTGATGTGTTTTTTGTCTCTGATTGCAAATTTTTAAAAATAATCATTTAAATAACAGTCAAGTCCACATTACTGTTCTCTGTGCTTTTTGATGAAATCTTCTATTTGGAAGATCTGCTGTACATGTGGCTTTGAGGGCCTAAGTTGCTGAGATAACCCTGAGCAAGTGAGAATACATGCTAAAAACATGAACACAGATAACATTCCCAAATACTTGTGGTTACAGCTTAGTTTTGTACTTTGGTGACCACATCTTCATGACTGAGGGGAAGCTGGCAGACCTAATGTTTGAGAGAGGAAATACAAATGAGCCAGTGGTTTTGGGTGCCAGTCCTAGGAAGGGTTTCAGCATAAACTTAACTGCAGTTTTGTCCCATGGGGGCCATGTTCTTCCATGAAATTCAACAAAGTCTTTCATATCTGTCACTAGATTGACCTCCTTTGTCTCCCCTGTGTCATGCTAGAGTTGCTATCTCTGACCAGATCAGTTGTTCCATCCCTCCTCCACTTGGTAAGGAAAAAAGAGACGGGGGCAGTGGCATTTCCTTCTCATGGAAAACCTTACAGAAATGGAAGAATCACACTGGAAATGTCACAAGGTTCTTCTCCTCTTGCTGCGTTTTCTTCCCATAACTGTTTTCCTTTGTGCTGTTCAGGGCTTGCTGGGCTGTGGCAAAGCAGCCACAGCCATACCAATATAACATCCCATCTGTGGTGACTCCAGGCTTCCACCTTCCTTACAGATGTTCATCTGAAACCCACTGCTTATAGCTGTTTGTGATCACTGTGCATTATATAGACTGAAAGAAACAGTTTTTCTAGGTGGAAAGTTAATAATGCACCTTGAAATTGTACCTGACTCTTCAGTCAGTAGTAAATCTGAGAAAAAGGTATAGAAAAAAATCTTAATTTAATTTTTCTACCACTCACTGTAGTGCTGAGCACTGTACTCAGGTGGAATATCTATAAATTCATATTAAAGCATTACTTGCTTCATTTGATTTTAATACACGAACTGTGTATGAAACAGATGGGTTCAATAAAATTTTTACAGATTTGTTTTCACCATTTTGCTTCACTCTTATCTGTTAGAGCATTTTATGCTAGTATCTTTTCCTCTTTCAGTCTTCCTTTCCCATACCATGTGTGCTCTCCCTTAAACATTTCTGGCAATAATAAGAACATGTGATTATAAGAGATAAGATGGTGACTTAGAGCTTTTGCCAATGACTAGGGCCTAGGAATAAGTTATTTGTATGGGTAGGCAGTTCTGTCATGGGCCCTTATAGCATATCTTGCACTTACCTGTAATGGCTCATTGTGGGAGGGAATGAACATAGGAAAAGATGAGCCATTGATTCAGTGTAGCAGGTCTTGCACTTAAATTTTGTACTGTAACTTTTCATTCATTTTTTCCTCTTCCTAAGTTTGTGCTATTATTTTCATTATTCCACACTTAACATCTCTTTATTCTATAGGGAATTGGGGAGGGGAAGGATTTTCCCCCATTGTGGATCCCTGTATGCGTTCATCTCTCATCTGTGGGCTTCCTCATCTACCATTTTCTGCTCGTTAGCCAATCTATTCATGTGGGGTCAGCCTACCTGATGGATTGTGAAGCTAAATATCAAAATCTTCATTTAGTAGAGAGCCACAAGACACACTTCCCATAGCTCAGTGACCTGCGGATAAGGGAATTCTGGGAATAGTTCAAAAGTAGCAAATGGGAATGAAATGCTTGTAGCCCATCTGTTCCATTCCAGGGTGGAGTTAGGCTGAGCATTCTGCTGGATCAAAAAATTATTAATAATTGCACTATTCTCATTTGCTGGCAATTTTTTAAAGTAAAAGACAGTCTCTTCTTGTCATGTAAGTTCCGTACAGCAATGTTGGGTAACTGGAAAAAAACAGGAAGGAAAACATTACACCAACATCAGACTACAGATTATGGGAAATAATGTGGAAACAGAACAAATTTGTGCTACTCAGACTTACATTACTTTTTCACTGTTCTGCTCTCCCATCAAGGCAGGGAATGGGAGGAACCTAGAACTGAGATTCATATTTTCTGGTAACTTGTATGTCTGCAGTTGTTTATACCTGAGTAGAGCTGAAGTAGACATGTTATCAACACAAGACAGACGAGCCTAGATCAGCTGGTGGTTCATGAGCTGAATGTAGCTCAGGGGACACACTTCCATCCAGCTTTCTGCCTTTCCCAGGAGAAGATAAGTTGGGGGAACGGAGATCTTGTCCCTGTGTGCCAGTAATCTGGCACAGAATAGGGAATTGTTTCTTCTACCAATCTGTGTGAAGACGTAGGGCTGGAAATATGTCTTCTCCTACCATTTCATTCTACACAGAGAGTTTGTGCTGCCTGTATGGCTCATGGGGAGAAAGTCCCCAAACTGGACCGTTCTGCAGTAAATAATTCTGTGACAAAGGAAAAAGAGGATGACCGAGTCTGTAGCCGTACAGTATTTCTGTAATGTTCTTAGACTCACAGGCCAGACTGAAGCACATTGTCTGCTGGGAGGATAGTATATAAACATGAACAGAAGTGGCACTGCTTTTGAGCTCTATAAAAGCAGTCCTCTTTGTGAGTTGACAGGAGTCTACAAAGTGAAGTTCTAGTACATAGAAATTGCTCCCCGGCTTTCTCCCCCCTGAGTTTGTACTTTACACTGGGGTTTCTTTTTCACCTTGCATAAGGTGCTTTTAACTCACAGTCCCCGGCTGCTCGAGTACATTTGGGATACATTTTCTGCAGCCCAGGATCCAGACTCTGTGTCTGTGCCTGAGAGTGATTCTGGAGAGGAGCTTGGTGAATGAGCTGTCTTGCACCCAGCCTGCATGCCATACCCCTCTACACTCCTTTTCCGTAGCCATAGCCATAGCATATGCTGCCTGTCACTGGTTAAATGTTCTTCCTGTCCTCTTTCATCTTAGCACGAGAGCCCTTTGCTAACCCCCTCCTCTGGCCTTGAGCAACTTCCTCCTGACATACTGTGGATAAGCTTTTATGTAGTCCCTTGTTCCTCTCAGCCTCTCTTAGCCGAGCCTCTGGGACCATTCAATAATCTTGCCGTCCCACTGCACCCTAAGAACAGGACCCACAGCTGCTTCTCCCAAACACCACTCTTGGCAAGTGGGATAAAGAAGAGAGTATGCGTTTGGGGCAGTGCATGGGGGAGAGGGGAAGGCTGGGGAGCACAGAGGTGATGGATGCTGAGGCAGCGTCACCTGAAGGACAGCCTCAGACTCAGTGTCCCATGGTGCTTTACAAACGTACTAAAACTCTTTCTCTCTCTCTCTTTCACCAATGGAAAATGAAGTACTCAAATATGTTTCACTGAAAAAGATGGTGCTCAGTTGGTGAACTCATGCATAGGAGTTCCTGTGGTGTTTAAATTATCATTATCATCTTGGCAAAATAAGGGTAAAATACAACTGCTGTCATCATTAAAGTGCAGCAGTGTAGCTTTCAGGTCTGTGAAATCTGGGTCTTTTGGACTAATAAAGACTTCTTCCTAACTGCAGGCTTGTTCCTGTAATACAAGTGAGTTAACTGAATTTCCAAAACCGTAAAAAAGGGAACACGCTTTCAAGAGGTTTAATTGTGTAAATGGTACGGTTACAATTTCTGTGAAACAGAAGTAGGATCTGTGAGTTTGGGGTGCTCTTATCTAAAGATGTTTGTGCTTACATCTGGGTGGATGATTCTGGAGTTAGTAGAGTATGAGTTACAAACTTAATTATCAGGTGTGCCTTTAGTCTTGCTAGAGTCAGTTTGAGCAATGTGATACAACATAACAAGGCAACTGGAGTCAAAATTGGTTCCACAGTGTGTGTAAAAATGTGTCTGGAGCAATCAATGGAAAATGCTAGAAGTATTTTTTGTGGCATGATCACCTGAAGATGCTCTAGTGCCCCAGGTTAACATTAGAAAAGGATTTTCTCACATGATTATATTTATCTGCCATTTTTATTTTAATCCAAAGCCAAATGTGACTTACTTTTAAACCAGGAAGGATACTTTGCAGTTGTATCAGTCTTCCTGCAGCTCCTACTGTTTTAATGTGTCGCTTTTATTCCATCATGAGCAGAGTTACGACATGTCACACCCATCCCTGAGATAAAGATGCAATGTAATTTCAGCTGAAGATAAACCTACAGTCATTGGCATACCAGATTTCCCAGAAGAATAGGTGATATGAGTAATAAACTGCTTTCAGAGTTATCTATGTGTGCAAGCTTTTTCTTGGAAAATGCCATGTGTATCAATGTTAGGTAAGTGCAGTGCTGGAAGTCTAATTGCTTTTGATCCATCCTTTTCAAATATGAGTTAGTATTAAAACAGAAGAGAGTTACAGGGTCATGTTATGTAGGTAAGAAAGAGAAAAGTCAACATGCTAGTTGCCAAATCTGATTGTGATTTTGAAAGCTTGGGGGCAGCTGCCATTTCTACTTTATCACTCCAAAACTTCAATTTCATTTCTTAGTATCTACTAGAATTATTAACTAATTGGATTATTCTTCTAGGCTGAATTCTGCAGAGATGGATATTCTCTCATATTCTACTTCATAAAAATTGACCTAAATGTCTGTTAGGGACTTTTTACTAGACATAATGCAATAGCTGGTTAAGGAACTTCCATCCTGCCTCACTTAAGCATATAAGAGACATTTGAGCAGTCAGAGTTTTTCTTGACACCTAACTGTAAAATCATGGTAAGAAACCTAGTTAGATCAAACTCAGACCTGCAGTCAATTTGGCCAGCAAGTTGTCTCCAACAGTGGCTAGCATCACGTGCTTCAGACGGAGATACAAGAAATCCTGTGCTGGAAGGTATGGTGTAACCTGTCTATCATGAAAGCTTTACTCTGATTCCAAATTGGAGGAGCCTTTGTTTTAGGTCTTGAAACATGAGGTTCATCATCCTTGCCTGAAATTCTCTGAAATACTAACTCTTCTAGCTATAACTGCTTGTAGAGAAAACCAACTCCTCAGCTTGCTAACTCACCAGTTTTGATGATGAGTTTCACAATTACACTGTGCACGTTTCCCTGGAACAGCTGTGCAGAATTTCAGTTTCATTTACTATCCCATTGATTTTGTGTTATAAGCCAGGACAAAATGATGCCTCAGTAACTTTCCTCTAGGTTTTGATGCATTTTTTTTATCTCACTACTTTCACATCTGTTTCCTGTGACAATCAGTTACCCTCTTTCAGCTTTGCTCTTTATGGTGGTGCTTCTGTCACTTTTCATGATTCTTCCCTAATTCTCTTCTTTTTTTCTGTCTGATATGGGATGATCTACTTTGCATAGTCTGCCATAGGTAAGGGTGAATCTGATTTGAGTGATTTAATCATTGGGCTACTGGTGGGTCTCTCTGAAACGTTAAAGATTTCTTCATTCCACTCTAGAAAGCATTTAAGCATTAAGCGTTAGCAGGAAGTTACAATGCTGGTAGCGGTCATTTGGACAGTCAAACAGCTAGTGTTCATTTTGGTGGACTTGGTACTCCAACGCTTACACACTGTAGTGCAAGGATGAGGAGGTGAAGGTGTGCTTTTGATCTTTCTGTGTGACTTGTAAAAATATACTTCATGTATTTTTATCCTTGCTATTTGCATATGTAACAGTTTAAGAATAACAACAGTGCTTTGAATTCAATGAATGTGTCTGTAACTGTTCACCAGATCACTAAGTGGACTGGTTCCTAATACTGTTTGTAGCATGAATACGCTGTATGTCTTTGTTCTACTGATACCATGCCGTTCCTCTTTCCTTTTTTGTTTGTAGCCCTTAGGTTGATTAAACTGCATCAACTCAACTGAGACTGAGTTGCAGAGATGGTAATCTCGTGTGCGATACCGTTGGTGTTTCCTGTTCGGTATTGCACAAGGGCTTTGAGCTTGTTTTCAGATTGCGAGTGCAGAAGCCTTTATACCATGTGACTTAAACCACTCTTCCTGTTGAAAGGGACTGGCTTTCAGTAATTCTCAGAGCTATCAGATCCTAACAGTTCAAACTCTGCTTAGTATAGTACCATGCCTGGTTTTTTTGAGCTACACCATATGATCACCATGTCAGCTTTCATGATATTTTTCAATAGTTTCTTTTTTAAGCAGGGTGAGTTTTGTGCCATTGTTTTACTACTCATTCTGTTAGCTTCCTGCCAAGTGATAATGATTCTATCAAACAATTCCATTTCCTGTGTATTGTTCATAGACATAGTGCTGTTGTCTTATGTAAATATGCAAATCACAAAACTTTCTTAATTCTTAAAAAAATAAAGTTGTTTTATTATTCTCTTTAGTATCTTAACAAATCAAAATGTATGCAACCATGCAGAAATCATATCCTGATTTTAATTACAAAGTTCATATTATAGACCAGGAAAGGCAGTTCCTGCTCCACCTGTCAGTGCATGACACTAAATAACATAGGTGAGGTTCTACTTAACCCACGTAAGATTGTGCACCTTGAGACTGAGCACAAAGACTGCTTCTCCATTCTTGCATCTAAGCAAGAAATTTCTCAGTCAGTGTTTTTCTTTGGTGCCCTTGAATACTGGACCATCCCCATGGGAAGACAGTGGTGTTCACTGTCAGCAAAGTACATTGCTCATGCAAGCGCAACAAGTTGGACCAGGGAGTGTTTCCCATCCATCTCTGTGGGCTAGCTTTCTTTCTGTGCATCTGCTAAATTTCTCTGGTGTTAGAAGTGAGATAACTTAATTCCAACTTCCTAGCCCATAGCTCAAAAAACATAGAAATTTACATCTCAATTTCAAAATACGGGTATATATATGGAGTGGATATTTAGGAGAGGGAAGAAGTTTTGTGTGGGTCTGTTGCCAAGTTTAGAAATACAGTGCACAGGAGTATTGTATTGTCATCCAGGGCAGCAGGGCTGGTTCTTGTGAAAAGGAAATGGTTGGAGGCCCCCTCACAGGGGCACCTGAATGGATGCAAGTAGGTCTTTGGAAATGGCAACAAAGCATGTGACGGAGAAAAGACAGACACTACAAAAGACAGACGCTAACAGGTAAGGAGAAGTAGGAACAAATACACAGAAACCATATTTTTTCATTGGGTGAGCTGAAATACAAAGATGCTAGAAGTGCGAAGAGTACAATAAAATACAAGAGTTTTGTTATTCACGTCTCTTAATTTAGATTTAAATTATTTTTATCAGCAAAGAGGCTGCTAAATCTGAAATTGGGAAGGTAAAAAAATAATAGGTCTAGCAGGTCTGGGGGTCTTCTGGTAAATGGTGGGGTGAATAAATGTATTGATGAGTCGAAATACAATGAGTCGATATTTATATATTATATAAACCTGTGAGAGTTTAACATGCATAAACTAAATAGCGAGACTTGGTGGTTAGAATAGCAAGCTGAAGAAAAAATGCCCCAACCCCTTAGATACACAGTATGAGAAATGTGGGAGTATTTAAAAAAAAAAAAAAAAAAAAAAAAAAGGAGGTTTTCATGAGAGCTCAATGAAGATTTGAGAATGTGAAATTTGGGGGAAATAAAAGACAAGGAATACCTTTGCCTGTATGCTTGGTGTTACTTCAAAAAGCGGTCTAGAAGACATCAATTTGAAAATCCATCCCTTTAAAAATAGGTTAGGTTTCACATGTATGCCTTCCCACAAGCCCCTCCTTAGCATGTTTATTCTTGACAACCGCAATTTCCTCTTTTTATTTTAATTCTTATTTTTTCTCTGCTTGAAATCTTATGCATAATATGGGAAACTTACTGTAAAAGTACTGTCTTTTTTTTCTCTTCAGTTTGTTGTGGTTGATAGTGATTTTAAGAGTTACTAGTAATAGTACTATATACAGAAAAACCTGACAGAAAAGTTACTGTTTAGTGGATATAGAGGAGGACTGAGCATGAAACTCAGTATTCTTCTGGGCACTTTGGTAAATCTTTTCCCCTTTTTTGTTAATAATAGCTCATACACCTGCAGGTTTCACTTTGAGTTTCTGGTTTGAATAAGTTCAAGGCTATTTATAAAAGTCAAAAGAATTTGCTGGTCCAAAATGAAGCAACATTTTCCTTGAATGGGATAGTTCCCAAATCTGCATATTGTTTTGTCTGTTTGTTCCTACTGTGGCAATCAAATAAAAGAAAGGGAAATGATTGTGGAGAGGAGTCAAAGAGGAGGAGAGTGAATGGACACTCCTTTGCAGTTCCACGTTTTGGGGACTCATTTTACTATCTTTTGCTTTTCTAGCTCTTGACAAAATCGCTGATGAATTTGGAGAGCTCTTATATCAGTTTAAGAGATCATTCAGTGTGTTTTAACATAAAAATATTTTCAGGGTATTCAGTGATTATGATGTTAATTTTGTCTTCCTAAACCCAATCAATAAAAATTCAGGAGAAAAAAAAGATACCAGTAGGGGCAATGGCTTGGTGACAACATGGCTTTATCGGTCTGGTGATGATGACGGATGTCTGTTCATTGAAAGTCACACTTGAAAGGGACACTGATGTATTTCCTTCTCAAAATATATGTTCAGGCCTTCTCCCTTCCCCCATGTGCTTAAGGTCAAAAAAACCCCTAGTATTAAATGTCATTTATTTGAATTGATAAGGAAGAGTCATCAGTGACTTACTCAGCTCCAATTTACAGTGAAAATTCTTACAGAACTCTTTGCACATTGCTTTTTCATAGGATTACATTATTTCCTTATGAATCAAATATGTCTGAAGATTCAGAAAATTATATAATTGCAAAGAAAGAAGCTCTAAATTTACTAGAACCTGTAAAAATCCCGTAATTTGGTGAAAGTGTTGTATAATCCAGTATTTGGTTCTCTTGCCTTTTTTTGTTGTTGTTGTTAACTACTGAAGAGGGTTCTTAGGGGTGTTTTTTTCCTTTTTAGACAGTTCTTACTCCTCCTCTTGATAAGGTCTCCTGGTTGTAACCCAAGAGTAATTTTTTTGCCATTTTGATATTTCTATTCTGGAAAAATATAGCAAAGCAGAATTTCAGTTTGTCAAAGGAACCAGTATGAACACTTTTTCCTGAAAGTAGATCTAGCCAGTGCTTAAAAACACCACACAAAACAAATGGCTAGAGCTGACAAGACTCCCCCAGCAGATATTTTGTTCTCCTAAATCAGAAAACAGGAAAACATAAAATTACTCAGTATTATTTAAGCACTGATGAGATACTTGTCAGTATCCTGAACTGCAGCTCCATTTTTGTCACATAACAAATCTGACTTCACTCTGCCTGATTAAAGAAGTGCCATTTTATCTATCCTTTTTATGAAAATTGATTCTCCAAGTGCCAGGTGGGTAGGAAGCTACACAGCTGTTGATTCAAATAAATGACTTAAGATTCAGTACTCATTTACCTAAACAGTATACTGCTGAATCTACAGAAATGGAATTTTGTGTAGAAAGCTCTGTATGATAACTATGATATGTACAAAGAGAGTGAGCCATCCAGTGTGGGTTTGTCAGCTGGAAGTGAAGCAGATAAGATGACTTTAGCTCTCCATTCGCTCAGTCATGTGTGACGTGTGTTCCCTGTTACATGGGCATAGCTGTGCCGTCTCCACCATCAGGCTAGGGTTACCCTCAGCCCTGCCAACCACATCCTACTAAAACATCTTTAACAGCATCCAGTTCCCAAATCTTTAAGTCTTTGATTTCTGGGATCGGAGAGAACTGTGGAAGTTCAAAGTCCAGTGCCTGGTTGCCTGTGCCTTGTTTAGTTACAGCAGCTACAAAAAAAGTCTAAAGCGGGTAGAATATGCCCCAAGCCTGACTGATGAAAGTGGTCAGGCCTACTCCTAATGAGTTCTGGTGTCGGGGATAACACAGGTGGTAAGAGGACAAGTGGAAATTAGGCTGGTCTTGCTTATGTAGATGCCAGAAAGACCAAGTCCAAAGGAGGCAGAGCATCTCAGATTGCTTAATACACAGTATTAACTATCATATTCAAGACGTGCTACCAAGTAATTCTCAAACAACAGATATTGACTTAGTGGTTCAGCGGCCTTTATCATTTAACTGCGGAATAGTTATGTGACTCAAGATGCTCTATTAAAGGAAAAGCATTAAGATTGAAGAAGAGGATACTTGCTGGTCTTCTTGCCAGTCTTTATAGTCATTAGAGTTCCTGTCCTCAGTTGATTGCTTTCTTGCATCGGGTTGGTCCTCATGCTGTAAGGTGCTGTGGTGGGTTGACCTTGGCTGGCCACCAGGTGCCCACCAAGCCACTCTATCACTCCCCCTCCTCAGCAGAACAGGGGGAGAAAATACAATGGAAAAGCTCATGGGTTGAGATAAGGACAGGGAGATCACTCACCTATTACCATCACGGGCAAAACAGACTCAACATAAGGAAATTAATTTTATTTATTGCCAATTAATAAGACAGTAGGATAATGAGAAATAAGAAAAAAAATAAAAAAATCTTCACCCCACCCCTCCCTTCTTCCCAGGCTCAGCTTCACTCCCAATTCTTCTACCTCTTCCCCCTCAAGCGGCACAGAGGGATGGGGAATGGAGATTGCGGTCAGTTCATAACGCTTTGTCTCTGCCGCTCCTTCCTCCTCACACTGTTTCCCCGCTCCAGCGTGGGGGCCCTCCCATGGGAGACAGTCCTTCACAAACTTCTCCAACATGGGACCATCCCACAGGCTGCAGTTCTTCAAGAACTGCTCCAGCATGGGTCCTTTCTACGAGGTACAGTCCTTCAGGAACAGACTGCTCCAGCGTGGGTCCCCTATGGCGTCACAGATCCTGCCAGAAAACCTGCTCTGTGTGGGCTCCTCTCCACGGGCTGCAGTTCCCACCAGGAGCCTGTTCCAGCGTGGGCACACCCACGGGCTGCAGCTTCCTTCAGGGCATGTCCACCTGCTCCAGCGCAGGGTCCTTCATGGACTGCAGTGTGGATATCTGCTCCGGCGTGGGCCTCCATCGGCTGCAGGGGAACAACCTGCTTCACCATCGGCTTCACCATGGGCTGCAGGGGAATCTCTGCTCCAGCACCTGGAGTAACTCCTCCACCTCCTTCTTCACTGACCTTGGTGTCTGCAGGGCTATTTCTCTCACATTTTCTCACTCTTCTCTTACAGCTGCTGCGCAGCATTTTTTACCCTTTCTTAAATATGTTGTTGCAGAGGTCCTACCAGCATCGCTGATGGACTCAGCTTTGGCCAGCACCAAGTCCATCTGGGAGCCAGCTGGGACTGGCTCTGTCCAACATGAGGAGCAGCTTCTGGTGTCTTCTCACAAAAGCCACCCCTGCAGGTCCCCGTGTCGTCGTCCCCCCGCCCCAAAACCTTGCCACGTAAACCCAATACAGGTGCACACAAACCCAGTGAACCAGTAGGACTACTTATATGTTTAAAGTTTGACCCTAGTTTGAATCCTAGTTTTATGCAATCAGTACCAGAGTTCTCAATCCCCTGCAGGCTTGAGCCTCTTAAGAAAGTGATGTTTATAGTTCTTGTCTCTGGCAGTGTTCCATGTCAGACACCTTTTACGCTACTTCTCTCCCTGCAAAGGAACAAATTTATGAGAAAGAGGATTATTATAGAAGCTGTATCTCCCCAGTATCTCAGCACCACCAGTGTGTGGTGCTGTCCTCACACCCCCCTCTTGCAACAAGAGCCACCGTTTACTGTCATGCAGCATGTACCCATTTTCCTTGTCTCAGTGCTCTCCCTCAGATGTCTTGAGGTTAGGTAAGACTGGAGTTCTCTCAGTGCACTAGTATTTGAAAGAAAATAGGGAGAAATAGTGAGACAAAAAGTTGGTCATGTACCTAACCATAACCAGGTCCTGCACTAGATAACACCTAATAAACTCTTGTTGTATTAGTCATGTAAGCCAAGGAAAGCAAGCTTTCAAGATGAAGCATTCAGGAATTTCTCAACCTCAAAGTTTGTTTCCCTCTCCATCTCTCATTAGCTACATTTCTTTGATGTTTAAGATACAACCATGGTTTATTAGCTAGTGACTTCCTATGAAATGTAAATAATACAAGGAGGTTGTTGGAACTCCTAATGAGTGTAGAGCCCAAGTGTGTGTTTAAGCATACAGGATTGAGATTCTGATCTGTTAGTAGTTATTTCTAAACTATGGATAGAGGTTTTTGCAAGTCATGAACAGTTGTTTCAAAGTTAATTGGGAACGCAATATAAAAGAATGTTGCATATCCTCTGTTTTTGACCATTGCTGGCTTTGAAATGAACTTGTGATGATTCCTTGTCTGTGGATTTTTTTCTTTCAGATGGAGCAAACATGTGATGATATAGATGAAATGTTCAGCAATTTACTTGGGGAGATGGACATGCTGACCCAGGTAAATCTTTTTTTCCATGAAGATTAGAAAAATAGCTATTATGTGTTAGAGAAAAGAGGCAACTTTTCTACGTTTTTCATGTACCTCCTCTCTGAATAAATACCGATACATTATTTTGAAAAACCTTCAACTAAATTTCTCTGCTTGACATTTAAAACAAGTGGACTGAAGAATAAGGTAATATCAGTGCAGGCTAGATTGTTAAAGAGAGTTAACTGCTTATGAAAGATGCCTTCTCCAAAAAAACAAATAAGCAATTTAAATTCCTCTGGACTCGATCCCAAGAAATTGAAAGATTCTGTCAAAACAGGAAGAGTTTGAGTCAGAAATTTCAGGTTTGAGTGCTTTGCATACATGGGTAAATGGGATGTAGCCTGAGTGTCAAATGTAAACTGTGGAAATGAAAGCAACATTTTGAATATGTGCATAAGAGTAATCTTTAGATATGGCAAAATACTAAGTTACAGCTAGGGTGGCATTCAAGAATTTATAGAGACATTATTGCCAGTGCAGAATACACTTTTGAGAGGAAACTATAAAACAGCATGAGCCTATTTCTAGACCTATAGTCACGGAATACGTCCTGCAAAACCTGATGAAAGGAGCAATTTTATTTTTAACAAAAACCCACAAAGTCAATAAATTTGTTGTATTTTAATAAATGCATGCTTGAAAACACTTAAGCTGTCATCTTGGATTCTGTGTGAGTTTGATTGCTTACAGCCTCTGTTTTGAAGGGTCTTTCCTCCTGGTGAGTCCCAGTGCTTGCCAAATTAAATACCAATAATTCTGAGCCACAGAATAAGAATTATGCTTAAACTGTGTGAAAGCCAAGATTTCACATGACGTTCTTAGCTGTCAAATCACAATACTTAGCCCCTTGGTAGCCTTTCTGCTTTTTAAGGGCTTTTTATAACCATGCATATTTATTTTTTATATATATATGTATATAAAGAGGGGTTTTTTTAGGGTAATTTCATTTCATTATTATACCTTGAAAAATAACAAAAGACTGCTTGTGATAAATTTTACCTCCTCAGATTGGACACAGCACTGTAACGAGTGCAGGTGATGGGAAGAGAGTAAGAGAGAGAGCCTCTTCTCTTTCCGCTCATCGGTGCAGTACTGGGTGTGATGGGACATGTTCCTGAGACGGAGACTGACTCCTCCTCCTCTCTAAAGTGCTGGCATCACCTCTTACCTGCACATTGTGTGGGAGAAGGAGACAGGCATGTGTGAAAGCCTGAAGACTTTCAGTTAACAGACTTGCATCTGTTAATTCCTTTAGACTCTTAATTTCCAAAATGAGACTGTAGATAGTTTATCACCCTTTTTCACCAATCTGTTTGTCTGTTCCTAAAGTAAGCGTAAATGATAGAAGCACACAGAGATGCCTTCACATTGCATAACAAGGCTGAAAAATAAATGCAAATTCAGAACTGGGCTTTTCTGCTATTTCTATGTACTTAATTTTAAACTTTTTTTAGCATTTTGATTGTTTTCTCTTTAATTTCCCTTTGCATATACTTTCATTTTTTTTCCTGCACTTTTATGGTCATTGTGAGATGTTACAACTTCTTGTTAGAATAGTAATGAAAATATTTCCTTTATGCTCTTACAGTCTGTTTCATCAATACATTTTGTGCCCTCCCTGTTTCTCTTTTTTTTTTTTCCTCGGGCACTGTAAAACTATATCATGTGCTTCATTTCTCCCTCTTCCCCTATTTATACCGTGTCTATTTTTATGAGAGTGAGTATTAACACAGAAACAGTGTTTAAAGTTATCACTGCTTTGGTTTCCAACTCTGTATAACTTCAGAAGAAATCAACATGTCCTGGTGGGAAATAGGTGAAAAGAACTGCCAAGAAAAACATTTGCATTAATTTTCATGGAAAATGTCTGTCAGTTTCAGCCAACTCTAAGAAATGTAAATGCCTCTGGTACAAACAGAGTATGAGCACCACTAGACAAACCTCACAGGGATGTATGAACAAGGGTATGGTTTGTGGGATATATGAAGTAATCCTTCCATTCTGCGCAGCATTGGTAAGACCTCAACAGGGCAACTGTGACCAGTGTTAGCACTGCATTTTGAGGAGAAGGATGGTCAACTGGAGAAAATCCAGAGGAAAGCAATGGGAATGATGAGAAGGAAAAGAAACATGACCTATAAGAAAAGATTGCACGAGGTTGTTTAGTCTAGAGAAGAGGAGACTGATAATCTTAAAATACATAAAAGGCAGCATCAGAGCAGAAAGAAGTACTTGGTTCCTCATGTCCATGGAGAGTAGGACAACAGCGAATGGTGTTCAGCTGCAGGAAAGGAAGTTTAGGATGAGCATCACAAGAAAGGTGTGGTGGCAGGAATAGTGATCTCAATAGTGAAGCAGTGGAACAGGTTGCCAGAGGGGATGATTTATCTAATAGGAAGCTTTTTGAATCAGGTTAGGTATACCTTTTTCAGGTATGACCCAGCTATAACTTAGAACAGGTGCATGGTCTAGACAGACCCTTGAAATTCCTTCCAGTCTTGTCTACAGTGTTTGCTTATTAGAGCTATCACCTTCCTCACTGTGGAAGGGAGAATTTATCCTTTTCTATCTCCACTGTATGCACTTTTCCTAACTTGTGAAGCACTGGTTCCCCGCCTGCTTCCTAAACAACAAGCCACAGACTAGGAATTCTCTATTTAACTATGCAGATTTGCAGTTTACATTGCAAACAGCAGCTTGTTTTGTTGTTTGTTGTGTTTGGTTGGTTTTTTTTTCAAACAGCATGAGAAAGGAACAGCTAGGTTACATTTATATTAGTAAATAAAACACTCTGGAGCAAATGGCACTGCATAGCTCAAATGTGTACACAGCTAAACTCTTTCAACACCCTCCCCGTGCCCCCCTTCAAAAAAACCACCAAAGACTAAAAATCAGTTTGGCTTTATCCACTGTCTTTATTAGAAACAGCCCTAGCCTCTGCTGTTCCCCACACCAAGCCTGGGTGTTGCCTGACAAGAGTTGCAGTTGGCATGAGTCAACATTGTATTGAGAGGCATGCAAACCATTAAACACTTGGCATGATTGTGAAACAGTGCTTGAACCCTTATCCTGGCCCTATTTAGTTTACCAGTCTAAGCATAATCCCAGAAACTAGTGTGTGTCATTCTGTTCCTTGAATTAGAATCGATTTTATT
The DNA here is from genome assembly GCF_965638725.1 of Aptenodytes patagonicus. Classification (NCBI taxonomy): domain Eukaryota; kingdom Metazoa; phylum Chordata; class Aves; order Sphenisciformes; family Spheniscidae; genus Aptenodytes; species Aptenodytes patagonicus. The sequence goes on from NC_134950.1 coordinate 153,455,911, forward strand.
AGACAAATTCAGGTAATTGATTTACAAATGTTAATGTCTGTAATAGTGATTACGTCATCAGATACCTGTTTTTTTCTTCTACCATAACAGAGTTTAGGAGTGGAGACTGTGCAACCTCCATCCCCCAAAGTGTCCAACAATGAATTTAGCTTTACAGTTGGTTTTAAAGATTTAAACGGTAAGTAGCTGAATGGACTCTTTTCATGCTATTTATGCTTATTGAAAATAACTCACAGCAACAGATGAGAAGAAAAACTTCAAACACCCTTGATCAAAAAAAAAAAACAATGCGAAACAAAAAAAAAACGGTTTTGCTGGAGGGGGAGGTATATTTGTGTGTCTCAATTTAGGAAACTTCAAAGGGGCCAATTTTTTTTTAAAGGGACATCGCTTAGTCTTATATAGGAGTCGGACTTTTTAAAATGTCTGAGTGTAGAGGAAAACAAAAATGAGAAGTCTCCCAAATTACTTTCTAAAATGCAACCTTTTTTAGATTTAACTTAATAGAAGACCAAGTTCCTCAGTATGAGGTCAGAGATGCATAAGCATTTTTGTCCAGTGGAAGTATCAGCTTCAACTGCTTCTGCTTTACATTGCTTGTTCTCATTCTGGTTTGCACTGTCATTTTTGCATGTACAGCTGCTTGTTGAGTCTGTATGACGAACCAAATGAGGGAGTTTATCTGATTTTAAAAAAAGAACCCTCCCTTTGGTTTTGTTTGTGTTTTGGTTTTTTTTTTTCTTTTTACTGGGGGCTGGTTGTTTGCATTTGCCTGAGTTGGTTTTAACCTGTGTTTTTGTCCCAGAATCAGTTCATTATTAAGCTACCTAATGCCTCTACCAGCAAAACGGGTAGAGGTATGTAAATAGAGAGGATCATAAGCCAACTTTCCCACTGAAAAGAAAAGCTTATGAAAATACTCTGTTAGCATAACAGGTAAAGCAGAGTAAACTGAGATGGTCTAGTGACATGTTCACACTTAGTCTGATGAATGATCTATTCTTTGTTGGACTATATCAGCATTTTTGAGTATCTAGTTCAGCGCTCTCCATCTCTTTCCAAAATCCCACTTAAAGCTTTCCCAATTTGTGATTTTTTTTTTTTTTTTAACTAGACTCTTCAAAGAGATTTAAACCACTGAATCTTTTGGTTCTTAAAGAACCCTTCTCTTCTAGAAATCTAAATCATCCTATGGGATATTATTCCACAGGATCTCTTATACCATGGCTAGTTCAAACAACCAAAGAAGAAATTGTGTATGAAGTTCCAGTATAGGATTTTATCTTATACTCTGACAGAGTAGAAGACAGAAAGCAAAAGTTACAGTATGTCTATCTGGTTGATAAGATGCTTTTGAAAAGAGACTGTCTTGTTTGTTCTTTGCTTAAAAGATTCTCAAAACCCTGCATATTGCATGAGGTATGTCACAGATGTTGATCACATTACTGATGTGCTACAAATGATATCGTACCAGGCACAATTTCTTGTGTCTTAGAACTCTCTGATTCTACTTCATGTTAATTTTAGAGTTGTAGAATTGTAGTAATATATGAAGTTATTCTTGATCTATGCCTCAGTTACACGCTTTGTTGTGTGCTATACCAAAACTTGCTAAGCATTTATGTATGTACTTAACTTAAGATAAGTAAATAGTCTAATGGGAGCTACTGGAATTTCTTGCATCCATATCACTAAGCATGTGCCCAGAAACCTTGCTGGATTAGGGCCAGGTTTCATAACATCTTAAGGGCCTGAGACTGTATCACTGAAAGTGAAGCTTCCTGTCCTGTTTAATTTGTATTCATAGAGTTCCTTGTACTCTGAACTTCAGTATGACCAGATTAATGGCTATTCCTAAAACACGTTTGTTTTCTTGAACCCATTTAAAATGTTGTTTCCTTTCCCATAACCCTTATATCTTACAGTAACCATGTCTTCTGCAATTTAATCTCCACTGAACTGGAAACAGAGCGTTTTGCATTGCACTCTCTGACACATTTTGTGGTTTTCTCTACAGAATCCCTAAGTGCCCTAGAGGACAAAGACCTGGATGCTTTAATGGCTGATCTTGTAGCAGACTTAAATGATGTTGAACAGAGAACTTTACAAGCCCAGAAGGCTTCTGGCAACCAGCAAAGTACAGTCACTCAGCCTTCAACAGGCTTGGATAGTGACATTTATTCTAAATCAAGCCCCTATGTTACCATTACCGGACGGTTTGAGGATGACTTGCCCCCTCCACCTCCAGACCCTGATTTAGACCTTCCACCACCACCACCACCTCCTCCTGAGCCACTCACACAGGTAAGCCTGGGTGGAACCTTGTTCTAAGCGTTCAATAGATCTTGTAATTTTTCAAGTGGCATTTGGCATTGGAACAACAGTAGATATTCCAGGTAGAAACATCTTGGGAAGGTTCTGCAATGATGAAACATGCATGAACTGTAGAGTGAGAGTTTTCTGTTATTGTGGGCTCAGCAGTTTCTGCCTGTTCCTTGACCTATTGCCCATTCCTTCACCTTTCTAATCATCATTTTGATAGCCCAATAAGTCATTGCAAATGGTTTACTGTAATGGAAAACTTGTCATGGAATTTTTTTAATAAGCGCTGATCAGTTAATACCTTCTCATAGAGAACTTGGCTTTGGCATCAGTGCAACGCATGGCTAAAGATCCCACCATTTTGTGAAGATGTCACTGTGTTTGTTCGTGGCAGTCTGTGCTATTGGTACTGATGAGATGGTTCTGTAGACGTTTCCCAGATCCATCCCTGGCCTAACTGATTTCTTGCAATAGGAAAAGCTGTTCAGCTGTGTAAAACTCAACATTTGCTAGGAGACTGTGTGTAAGGCTGAGCACAAGAAGTACCTCTCCTAATCCCAACACAGAACCACTCTGTTCTTCTTGGTCTTGTCTTTGAAGGGAAGTATTGAAGGCCATCTGCGATATGGGACAAATGCTCTTTACTTAGGAGGTGTCGAAGTTATCAGTAGGTACTATTTATAAACAATTGGCTTACCTGTACACTAAAATTTCAGACTTACCACAACCTCCTCGATGTTTGTGTTTCTTGCAGAGCTGTTTTAACAACTGAAATCAAACATGATATTTCTAGTAGAAGCATTAGAAGTTCATTTCTTTGACATGAGGTTGTGGAGAGGGAGATAATGTAAGAATTCTGTCCTGTCACAGCCCTGTGGGGAGAGTACGTGCATTAGAGGAGTGATGCAGCCCCAAAAACATGAATCTGAAATCATGAAAGATCTAAAAGTATCTCTTTTGGTATTCATACACATAATAACTATGACAGAGAGAAGATGATTACATTTAGGGAATAGAAAGATTTTAAGGAACATGAAAAGTGCTCTGTCAGCCCATGTAGAACTGTACTGGTCAGTTTTGCTTAAAACCATGGGCAATTCATTGCAGTTTAAAAGTCCACGCAAACTGAATATGAATCACCTCAACATCACTGCTGCCTCTGTGTTTAGCATCATACAGCAAACATATTTAGCAAAAGGAACAGAAAATTTGGTAGGAAGAGGACCTTTCTGATTGTTCAAAAAGTGATTCACTGGATAAAGCTTCATTTGCTGCATAGGACCTTTCAGTGCTGTTTGAAGAGTGAAAGTTGTAAACAAGTGGGAGGAACTTTGCCATTTTTCTGTATCTCAAAGATAATAGTTAACTTCCTATCTTAAAGGAATATCAACATTTGCAAAAACAGCAACTAGACACCTTCAGAAGCTGACATCTTTTATTTAACTAGTATAATTGATACAGAAAAGATGCTATCAAGATAAGTTCTATCCATTGTTCTACAAACATCTTGATTTAGACTCATGACCTTTAAGGAAGTACCAAGCTTCTAAATAGTCTGGTTTGGAAGCTGAGGAATTATGGTTTGGAAGGGTAGTTGGTTAGGTGGGCTGAGATTGGCCAAACTGCCAGACTCAAGGGGTAGTAATCAATGGTATGCTGGCTGGTAACAAGTGGGTTCAACACTGGGGCTTGAATTCTTTAACATTTTCATCTGTGACCTGAGCGATGACATAAAAAATCATCTGCAGATGGGCTGCAGATGCTTTTAATTAAGGGCACTGACTGACAAGATGAATGGCAGAACTTCAGTGCAGGGGGACCTTGAGAAACATGAGGACTGGGCCAGCAAAACCCTCAGAAACCCAGCAAGGTACAAGGTCCTGTACCTGGGGTGGAATAGCCTCATGCATTTGTACAGTCTGGGAGGTGACAGGCTGAGCAGCAGCCCTGCTGGAAAGGAGACGGCATCCTGGTGGATGCCACATTGAATAAGATCCATGAGTGTAAGGTCATCTCAATATGGGAAACTTGTCTGTGTTGGGAGGAGCACGGCCAGCAGACTGAGGGAGCCATTATTCCTTTCTCCTGGCACTGGTGAGGCCACACCTGGAATACTGCAGCCCGTTCTGGATGTGGAGATACTGGAGAGTGTCCAAAAGAGAGCTACTGGGATGGCCAGGGGCATGGAGTGATCAGGGGCCAGTGAGGACAGGCTGAGGGAGCTGGGCTTCTTTAGTCTGACAAAGGAGGCTGGGGAGTGATCTAATGACAGCCTAAAAATACCTGAAGGGTAGCTACAAAGCTGGTGGAGCCAAATTCTTCCATGGTAGTGTTAGGTCATATAACAAGGGGCGACAGCTACATGTTGTAGCTTTGTAGTTTCAGACAGGACATTAGGAAAACCTCTTCCATTTCAGGTGGTGGTGTAGCACTGGAACAGGTGACCCAGAGAGATCACATATTCTCTTTCTTTGGAGGTTTTCCAAACTTTGCCAGGCAAAATCATGGCTGACCTGATCTAGTGTTGGTGATAGTCCTTCTTTGGGCAGAGAGCCAGACTACGGACCTCCAGACCTCTCTTCCAACCAGCAATTTTATGATGCTGTGATCTAAAGCTCACTGAAATCAACAGTGCTGCACAGTTCATTCCCTTGAGTCTTGTACTGAGCTAGTTCTCTATTAGCTGGCATCCTGCATTACCTGAGGGTCAAACAAGATTTCAGAGCAAAAAGAGGATATACTTGCTAAACACAATTGGAATTCTATATGCAAAAACGTAGCTGGAAGTCACTTCTGTCTCCCTCAAAGTGTTCCTCTGAGATTACGTGCTGAGTTAAATCTCTAGTAGTGTTTTCTGGTCTCTTTCCAGATACAGGGAGAGGACAGAGAAGGATGGGAACAGGAGGTAGAGGCATTTCTAAGGAATCTGTCTGCAGTAGTTGATTTCCTCATTAAGGCACTGGTTCTGCTTTCTCCTGCAGCCCTTGCCTCATTTTCTGATACAGGCTGTATTCAAATACTGATGGCATACCCATTGTGTGGCTTACTGTCCAAAATTGCCTATAGGGCTATTACACAAGTTTCAGTGTGAATGATGTGGGTAATAACCATTTAAAATTAATATGGAAAGAACTGATTTCAAATTAGTATTTACTGTTTTGGTTGGTATTTGCTTTTACATGACATTTCTGCTCAGTAGAATGAATTGCAGCTGTAAATGGAATGTATTTTGTTTCATCAAAATCCATGTTCCTGTTAGCCAGGATTCTTGATAAGTGATTCTTGAGCCAATCAAGGCTGATGTTTTGTTTAACACTTCTGCTTGTCTGTAGTCAAATAAGAATACTGTTAATTATTCCCAATGCACCTGTGATACTAAGTCTCAATTCTCTAACCTTTAAGTGTGCCAAAATTAAGAAGTACAGCCTTTCTTTCAGGGAAGCATAGACCTGCCTCATAGGTTTCCATCAACTCTGACGTTTCTTTTTAAAACTGTCCTTAAGCTAAATAAGACTTCTACATTTTCTATGACATTATGTGGATGACTTTTATGTGCTTCTGTTTGAAGATCCAGAAAACATGGTGATGATACTGTAGTGCGAAAACAAACTTTTTTGCCTGTCAAAGCATTTCTTTAACAGTGCTAAAATTTTGCATCTGATAGCTTATTTACTTTGCATCACTTCCTTTTTCTACATGAAGGCAGACAAAGGTTATGAAAACATGAAGGTACAATGTGTGAACTCTGTTCAACACAGGTCGCATGCAGGTGAAGCCTGAGTTATACCTGCCTAAAATTTTCAGCAGAAAGCCTGCCCACACCACAGTCAACCACTTTGGTTAAGATGCTTTTCCTGCTTCCTGCAGGGAGGTGTTTTGAGATGGTAAGGGAAGTGCCATAGTGTGCGAGGCTGCATGATCTTCCCTCTGTAGAACAGTCAGCCTTACTGCGAAAGCCACTTTTGTCCAACAGCATCCGTTCAACTACAGAAGCTATTTTTGGATTCTCGAAGTTAAGCATCTCTGAGCTGTAGCAATGCAAATTTCCATACCTGTGGAGAAAAAAAAAAGACATTTTTTAATTGATTGCCTGGTATTTGGAGAATTTGACAACAGCAAACATGCTTGAAGCCATCTCTTTCAGGTTGCACACCTCACTTTGTATTTTTGACATCCTAAAGGATGCTGCTAGTATCCAGGGGAAGCAGTGATAAAACAAAAGATGTTTAGTTCAGTGAGAGGGATGTCAGTCAGGAGTACTTTAGTTATGGTTGAACCTGCCTCAAAGTTTGGGATGAATAAGATAACCTTCTTAGCTCTTTTTTTGCTATTATTCTATGATATCTCTGTAAGAAGGAAGTGGTGGCAGTGCTTAGTTAGGCCTGGTTCCTTGCAAGTGCATCTCCCATGAGTTACAGCCATTCTGGGTTTCTCTTAGTCTGAAGACCACTAAAATTACAACTTTAGGATAGAAAATGGAGGCTGAAGGTAACACAGAGAAAAATCTTGTTGTGGAAGCAGGGCAGGAAATTTCTCCCACAGTCATTGACTGGAAGTTGGGTGTGCCTGTGAGTACCGTAGCACAAAATCTTACCCCTTTAAAACAAAGGAAACTGCAAAAGAGAGAGCGCGCAACAGGGACAGTAAAAATCAGCAAAGAGGCAAGAAAGCAAAGACAAGACAGTTTTCAATAGGGGGAGCAGGGATTTAAAGTTGGAAAGAAACCAAACCCTCCAGTAGTACTAACAGTCCAAGGCAGCCCCAGGAACCACAGTTACTTGCTGTCCAAAATGTACTCTTCCAACTCTGTATGTGACTGGGGGAAACTACTGGAAGATAGATGGCAAAAAAGAAACAGTCACATCTATACACCAGTCACAGAGGCAACAGTAGGCACTGGTATCTGGTACGTGTACCTAAAACTCTCAGCAGCTGGGGATCCAGAGTCTTCTTGGATCACAAACCTCACCGATGTTGAGAGAGGCATGATATTGATACAGCTGCTTTGTAAAAGAAGAGCCGGGTGATACTGAGATTTTTAGGAATCTTACTGTGGCATTCAGCAAAAACTGGAATGAATTTGAGTGCGCTGTCTAACTGTGTCTGTGTTAATATAAATAGGTCCATTACTAGAATAAAAAGCCATGATATCATCCAATTTAAGGAGGTGTTCCTCTCAGTAAGTATGCGTGCAATAAGAGCTCATATGTGGCAAGTGAAAGAATTCAAGTAAATTAATGTACTTAACAGAAAGTGTAAAATTGTAAGTGGTATAATTGCAAGCCAAGTTTTCAGTAAGATCCTAAAAACTCTAGTTCTCTTAACCCTATTGAGAGGCGAGTTTTCTTCCAAGTGGCTGCATCCACATGGCTGTTTCATTCGGGCTAGATCTTCCTTCATCTTCTCTTTTGTATCAGCTGTAACCCATATGGAAACATAGAAGAGTCCAGTTTTCAGGCATTCCTGGAGCATTTGAGGAATAGATCATGTAAGAGCTGCATGACTGGGCAACAAAAGGAAGTGCTGGACTTGTAAATCAAAGCTTTGTCTGGAGGATATTAGCTCAAGGAAGGCTGGGGATTCCCTCTAACTATGAAGCTTCCCATGAAAAGCCTTATGTTCTGGATATTAAAAAAAAGGAACAAGTCTTTTCAAGTAAACATAAATTGCTGGCCTTACTTAACAAGAAGTATACCAAATATCTTGTGTCTTTTCAGGAAGAACAAGAGGCACAGGCTAAAGCTGACAAGATTAAACTTGCACTGGAGAAACTGAAGGAAGCCAAAGTTAAAAAGGTGAGCCTTAAAATAGTGAAATGCTACCCTAAGAGCTACCAGCTAAGTATCTATTATCATTCTTCTCATTAATAAAGTTCTTAATAAAATCGCTAGGCTTTTTCATATTTTGTCTGTAACTTGAGACGTCTAAAGATATTCTGTGGAGCTGTCTTGTCATCCACCTGAAGAGAAGTCTCTGGGAGAATGCTACCTCTGAGGGACTTATTTTTAAGAGGACTTGGAAGGCTCTGCCTCTTTTTTTCCCAATGTTGGGGCAAAGCCCACTGTTCTGATAGGTTGCTTTAGAGAAAGTGGAATGTACCTTAAAATGTTGCTTACTTATGCTGTGCTGATTCCAGAAGTATTAAACTTTTCTTCTACAGTGGATGTGGATTTAGCTAATCCCAATTAAATTAATGAGGGTCTTCTTGCTAAATCTTTTCACAGCCGTATAGTGATGTACAAGGATAATAGAAATTATTTTAGACCAACAAATTAGAAAGCTTCCAGCCAGTGTCTACACAGTGTGTCATGTAATTATGTCCACTCATGCTAAGCTAGTGTTCCAGCTGAACTTAACAGAAGCTGCAGATGTTCAGTAACTCTGAAAAATGGATGTGAAGAAAAAACAGTCATGACCTTTCAGTCTTGCTCAAATAGGAGATGGGAAGGGCTGGAGATCAGAGCCTGCAGGGCTTCCAAGAAGAATTGAAGCTTCCAATAAATTTGGGAGTGTCCAGACTTGAGATGGTTCCCACAGAACACTTTACATTCATGTACAAATGCTACTTCTGAGAGAATGTGTTGGGAGGATTTCACCAATGTTGTCTTTGGAAAGCTCTATAACTAAACTTATGACTGCTCATTGGTCACCCTCTTTTCCTTGCAATGTTAGCAATTCTCCTTTGGGAGGAAGCATTTATTTTGAAGACTTTTTTTTTTTTTCCACTTTTTTTTTTTCCACCCTGAATATTTGGAACCATAGGGTAGAAGTAAGGCTTAATCTTCTTGTGGCTATGTCACTCTAATGAAATTACTATGTCATTCTTGAATTCTAAATTGACTAAATAATTGTCAAGAAAACTGGTCTTCTTTTACCGAAAGTGGAGGGCAGAAGCCAGGGAGGATGGTGAAAAGCAAGCTCACAGCCCTGGACTTCAGGAGAGCAGACTTTGGCTTCTTCAAAGATCTGCTTGGAAGAGTCCCATGGGATAAGACCCTGGAGGGAAGAGGGGCCCGAGAAAGCTGGTTAATATTCAAGGATCACCTCCTCCAAGCTCAAGAGAGTTCCATCCCAATGAATGAAGGGCCACGAAGATGATTAAGGAACAGGAGCATCTTTCCTATGAGGAAAGGCTGAGACAGCTGGGACTGCGTAGCCTAGAGAAGGCTCCAGGGGGATCTTGTCGATCTATAGAAATACCTGAAGGGAGGGTGCAAAGAGGATGGAGCCAGGCTCTTTTCAGTGGTGCCCAGTGACAGGACCAGAGGCAATGGGCACAAACTGAAACACAGGAGATTCTGTCTGAACATCAGGAAACACTTTTTCACTGTGAGGGTGACTGAGCGCTGGCACAGGTTTCCCAGGGAGGTTGTAGAGTCTCCCTCCTTGGAGACACTTAAAAGCCGTCTGGACAGGGTCCTGGACAATGGGCTTCAGCAGGGGGTTGGGACCAGGTGACCTGCAGAGGTGCCTTCCAATCTCAACCATTCTGTGATTCTGTGCAGTTGGAAGCTGCATGCATGTTTCTGAGCAGTCAACTATAACCAGACAAAAATACCCTTTTTTTTCCCCAGATATGTTGTAGATTATGCACGTACAACATTTCTTTTTCTCTATAATCTGCACTGAGGCTCAGTTGCTTATTTTAGAGAGGAATATACTTACAAGGGTTGGAATCAAAGCAGGATCACATTTTTTGTTACATTTGCTTTTACTTTTCAGAGATAGTGTAGATTTTCTCTTGGGGATGATCACTCTCTGCTTCTACCTGATCTTTAACAGAGATTGTCTCTATAGTACCAAAGCTTCTTACGCACACATTTTAAAATAAGGACTATACGGTTAAAACCAAGACTATATGGAGAAGTCCTCCCAACTCACCAGTTTAGTTGCAGTTTCCATGTACAGATCCTTAGACAATTTTTCTTCTGTTTTCAGTACTAATGGAGCATTTTAAATACTTTCCTTATAATGTATTTGCAGTTCTTTATCACATTTTATGTACTTCAGCATTTTCTTGCATTGTTCCTCTCTGGAAAAAAGTGCACGCTGTTTCTCATTTAACAAATACTTCACAATATGAAGAAATAATGAGTATCTTACGTTAATTTGGTCAATATAAGTAACTCATCTGTTTGCTTATTGATGGGTGTTGGACTGCTGCCCATCTTAGTACAATCTGATTTCAGGTTAGTCTGTTGGCATGGCAAGATTCTTCCATTCTTTTTCTCATTTAAAAGTAAACTTTCTGCATTTCTAGCTTGCATTAAGGACACTGTCCTTTTGTACTTGCTTTCCCTACAAGCATTTTCCTTAATTGCACATCTAGTAGATTTAGAGAGGAGATTAACTTCTGCTTTTTCTCCATAGCAAGTTCGCCTTTCCTGAAGTCATGTACAGGACAAAGTTCAATTTCCTTTTTTGAGAAAAGGTGTTTATTTTGGTTGCAATATAACGTGAAAGCTTCCAAGCTGTTTTATTCCCTGAGCTCACTGTGGGACAGGGTGCCTTTGAATCAGTAATAACCTTCAGCCTTAATCTTTCTTATCTGTGTTAGCAGATTCAGACTAGCCTTTTACTTGCTTCTGAAATTAACTGACTCTTCTGTGACTCTGTATTCAGCTTGTTGTCAAGGTGCACATGTACGATAACAGCACAAAGTCACTAATGGTGGATGAGCGTCAGGTGACACGGGATGTTTTAGACAACCTCTTTGAGAAAACCCATTGCGACTGCAACGTCGACTGGTGTCTCTATGAAATGTACCCAGAGCTGCAGATCGGTAAGTGGCGTAGTGACAGAGCATATAGCAAATAGATATAGTGCATCCTATGCTATTGGTAATCTTGAAAACTTAATTAATAACATTTCTCTTGCCCATGTGTCCACTGGTGTTGAAACATCGCAGTCTCTTAAGCTGAGGGATGCTGCAGGAATATACTTGGGCTGTTCTTGCTGTAGAAGTGGGTCTCCCATTCGTCTTGTGCTTTGAGCTGCAGAAGGCTCCTTGCGTACCACCATTTCCATTATTCTATTTTACACAAAATGAAGGAGCCATGTGAATTTCACTATGTTTGTCAAGGCAGTGACAGATCCAAAAAATTAGTGTTAAATAACTAGTGTTACAACCTGAGAATTATTTTACGGCTAACCTGGACTATAAGATACTGTTTACCCTTCAAACTGTTACTTGGGTTTTATATAGCGCTTTGTAGCGCTCTGGGCAACAGCACAGAGATGCAGGAGGAATCCAGGAGCATGCCAGGGCTACATAAGGCATCTTCTGTAGCTGGTTTGCCCTTCCACATGACACTATTTTCATGTGGTTTTGCTCCCTTCTGTGCAGGGGAAAAGAGTGCTGGGCTGTCCAGCTTCAAGTGAACATCAGATAATGATTACATTCTTACACAGGAATTTCTGCAGCCTCGGGAGAGGGGAGAGAGAGTTTGAGTGTCTTACATTACCTTTTCTGTCTCTCCAGAAAGGTTTTTTGAAGACCATGAAAATGTTGTTGAAGTGTTATCAGACTGGACTCGAGACACAGAGAATAAGATTCTGTTTTTGGAAAAAAGTGAAAAATATGCTTTATTTAAAAATCCCCAGGTAAGCCAACATGGTATTTGGATAAGAGTCTAAAATTATGTCACTTAGTCTGTATGCTGCCTATTGCATTATTAATTTGCTTTCAACTCTGTCAGTTTGGAATTAGAGAAAACAAAACTTGTACTTTCAACAAAAAAACGCCACAATGTTGAATGCAAGGATTTGAAAATTAGTGCTTTCTATTCTTTTGTGATACTATTTTAAAGTCCCATCTGCAGTGGTAAAAAATGAAGCATGTAGTTCTCCGCTGGTACAAGCTGTTGCTTAGGCACAGGTCTCAGAACTGGGGTGAGATGGCACAGCCGTAAAAACCTGGCCTTTGTCATTACTACAGTTTCTCCACTATTTCTACTGATGAAAATCAACATTTCCTTGAAGGTTGTTATTGCCAGTTGTATGTGAAACTTCATAAAGAGTATGCTGAGTACTACAGAGAGTTTATCTGGATTTCATTTAGACTGGGGAGAAGAATTGGGTGAACAGTAACTTGTGCACACTAACTTTGTAAAAAGAGGGTCTGCAGACTGAATTGCGTCAAATTATTCAGGATAGGTGTATACACAAATGATTTATTTCTTGTGATATGTGGTCAAAACCGTATTTACAAACACCCTAGCACATATAGTTGATGGATTCTGGGGCACTGGATCTTTTCCCCTTGTCAGCGGTCTGTTAGCTCACTGAGCATCTGGTTTGTTCCTGAGGGCAGCAAGAGAAAAATGAGCAATTCAGCATTGCCGAAAAAATTAGTTAAATATATAATTTGGCAGCAAATCTCACCAAGCTGCTCATTAGGAAGTTTTTTTTTTTTTTAGAATGAGCCAGTGTTTCAATAAAACCTGCAGAGAGGAAGTTTCCTTCATTAACATAACAAGTATCCACAGTCAGGGAAAGAAAACTTATCCTGCAGTGTACGTGGATTGATGTTGATTTTTAATATGAAACAGCAAAGCCAAGTTTGGAAGTAAAACACACGTGATGGCTCAAGATGTCATACTTTCTAATGCACATAAACATACGTAGCAGCAGAGGTTCGATTGTACATTTGATTCGTACACTAGTAGTGTTATTTGGGCAAGTGGCTTAGGGCAAGGCTGTGAACCTCCCATAGGATGTAAATCTTTGATGAAGATTCTGGGCATTTTGATTGCAATGAACTTTAGAAATAAACATGACCTAAACCAAAACCAGAATAAGAGTGTAGCTCTGTCCTCCCATCTCAGGACATGCTGAGCTTTATCTGAACATGTCTGCAGTCCTTGAGCTTCAGCCCCTCTGTGATAAACTCTAAAATGAACAGCCTAAGGAAACTGGATCAGTTGCGGCTATCACATTATTGAAATATTTTGCCAGCAATAAAGTCTAGCCATCTGTCAGGCTTAGTAAATTCAAACATTTTGAGACAGCCAGAATAGTACAGTCATATCATCCATTTCTCTTTTTGGCAGAAAATAATCAGTATTGTATAGAGAGAGTTCACACTAGATAATGAAACATGGTAAAATACGTGATCTGGAGTGAGTCCCTGAAAAGATAAACTAAGCGGAAATGCTGAGTTGGTGGCGGGCAAGGTGTATGATTACCTAACTAACTACTTATGGAAATTATGGTGTAACCAATGGGAAACTGAAATCCAGTGTTCTGATACTGTATTTTCAGGATATTCAGCCTCCTCCTCCTAGCTCAGTCAAGGTTGCCTCGTAAACTCATTTTGTGAGTACAGAAATTGCAGAATGCTTTTTTTGACATAGCCAGTGGCGGTAATGCAGCAGCAGTTGGATTCCGTGTTGGTCTTACTTAGTGCTCATTCTGTCGGAGGTTGTCTGTGGAGATCTCACAGTTTTGTAACTTGCAGATATTTTTCTGGAAAAAAAGAGCCAAATTCCAAAGGTGGCCAGGTGCCTACAATTTATTCTTAGACAAATTAGTGATACAAAATTTTCATTACAGAGGTTTGACACAATTAAATGCTTTAAAAAAATCTTATTATAAAGATGTCCAGATGCATTGATAAAACAAGTGGACCTCTGGAGAAGGTCTATGACCTGTGCCAATATTCATTGTTTCTTTCTGTGAACTAGTTATGTACCTGGTATACATTAAACAGCAATTAATTGAACGTGTTTCATTTTCTAAGGAGGAACTGAGGTTTTGAAATGCAGGATTTATCCTCTATGTCTGTGCTAGCAACATGCTGCTCAGCTAACGCCAGTGGCTTTTTTTGAAGATTGTCACTCTTGTCATGCAGTAGTCTCTAATATTTTTCTGCAGCTTTGTTTCTGAAAACAAATTTTTAAAGTATTTGGAATACATTTTAGAAAAAGCATCTGCAAAATCCTCAGATGTCTCCCTCTTCACGAAGATAGGCACATGTTTGCCCTTTCCTCACCGTGATATAATTTAACCTGCAGGGAACTCACAGTAAAAGACCTTCCCATGAATGGCATCAGTGATTCACCTACAGAGATGGAGTGTCACAAGTCTATGACTAAAGAGTGAAACAAAAATACATATTGGTACATGAGCAAATGAAGAAAACTTTTATAACTTAGAAAGGTGATGCTTTGTCATGCAGTTGAGTGATGCTGTGCTTGACTCTGGAAAGGAAAGGTTGTCAGGTCGCAACACCTCTTTTCAAAAAGCTCAAAGAATAATTCTTAGCTAAAAGAGACTCTAAAAAAAAGCAAAATATAGGAAATGCTTTTGCTTCATTTAAACAGGGTTATTTGTAAGGGGCAGCTGAATATAAACTCCTGACTGTAAATGCTGGTCATGCTCTTAGAACACTATATTTTACTTTTGTTTACATGGATTTTGATTTCCTATGTTTTTCTTTTGCTGATACAAGCAGACAGGATAAATTCAAACAGTGCAGGTGACACCACGTGCATGTGGGTTTTTTTGTTTTTTATTATTTTTGGACAGTATTTATGAAAAATAATGAAAATCTATACAGTGGGTACTTTATGCTTCTGCTCCCTCATATGTAAGCCAAAAGTGAGAGCTATACCCTCCAATGGAGACCCCATATACTGAATTGACATTTTATTTCTTTGGAAAAGCAAGAATACTAAACAACGTGAGAAGGAGGTGGAGTAAGAATTTGTAATGTCTTTCATAACAGGACAGCTGTAGTGAGTGTCACGCTTGAATATTTATTTTGAAGTCAGTGAAATTGGGCTAGTATCCACCAGGTGATACTTTTGGTTTTCACCACTTTGGCCACCTTTATGAATCAAGGCTTTTCTTTTGTCTCCACTGTTACCCAGTGAAGGAAACATAGAAGGGTGGCAGGGAACCTGATTATTGAGTGTGCTGGCAAATGCGCAAAGAAACAGAAGTGAGAAAAGGGAAGTGTTTTTCACTGTACTCCCACTGTTTAGTAATCTTAATTTCTCTCTCTATTAGTGTATCTCAGACCATGGTATAGTTTCAAGTTGAAGATGCTAGTTCAATAGATATTTTTCTTTTTCTGCCTTGGAACTGTAATACAGAAACAGTCTTTACACATTTGAACCATTTTGCAGGTGACTTTTAATCAGCCTATTAAGTGCTTTGCTGTTAGCTACATCCTCGCTTATGTACGTCTTTCATTTGTTCCATGTTCCTCCCTCTTTGATGATGAAGACCATCATCCTTAAGGCATGAAAGTCAGCTGTAGTAATTTCATCAAACATTATAAAATCAAGTAAACAGTTGAAAATCAATTTTTGGGGGCTTCAAAGGAGCTTTGCCTTTAGCTTCATTTATTTATTTACATTTGTGATCTTCAGAGCAATTATACGTATCTTCTAATATTTTTAATGTGCATTTTTTAGGGGACACATCATGATACAAGTTGCAGATATGACTGTGTTCTGTTTTATTTTTTCTGCACAAACCGTGCTGCATTCAGTACGCAGTTGAAATGGGCTGAAATGGGATGTGAGCTGGCCAGTTCTTTCCTCATTCTGGGTGCAGTTTGGATGAGCGTAAACAAGCAGCTCATAGCACAAAGAAGATAGTCATGAGTATGGAGTAGCTGCCTTGTTTGCTGCACGCTATCTGTTCTGTGCTGTTGCAGACCTTGCAGATCTTCTGGAAAAACAGTTTCAATAGCTTGAAAGCAAAAATACAACCTAAGTGGAAGGGCAAGCAGAGCAAGGATGCTGCCTTGAACACCTACTTTTTGCTATGTACTGACAAATAGCTGCTGCATTCCAGCTTGGATGGGGCTGTGTATGATAAAAGATTAAAGATATGAGAGAGGTGCTGTTTCACTTAGGAAGTTCTTTTTTACGAGTATAGAGACATGGAACACTGATCAGAGAGTTTGGCAGTGCAGTAAAGGCTACTGTTTCTACCATGATCCAAGTTTGTTTGCTTGCGTGCCACCAGAGATGTTCTTTGAAACTATTGAAAACACCTTCTGTCTTCCACTGTTTGAGGGTTACACAGCACAGAGAGATACAGCCTGAATTTTTTTACCAGCCTTTCCACAAAAAAGGAGACGGCTGTATCCGTAAGTGGAAAGGTTGTATGCATAGACTACTGGTACTTTACTGTACAAAGCACAAAATTAACTTAAGCTGGCTATAAAATCTTTACAGTATTTTTTTTTTGTGCATATGGAATTTCCTGCTAATGTAAAGCCATAGATGGGTCATCAGCTAGTTTTGCCACTGTCCTGCATAAGCACGGGGGAAATGCTGGCATAATGTCTCTTAAGGATGTCGTACCTGGCTAGCAGTACATGTCAAAACTGCCACTGTAGCTCTGCATTAGTCTGAGTCAGGCAGAATGGCCTGGGAGAGCAACTGGCTTTGTGTCAGCTTCAGCTGGTCTGGGGTGTGTAGGCACAGGGAATAATTCAGCAAAACCACTCGACTGCTCATCTCTGCAGCAAATAACCCAAACAGTGCAAACAAAGCAAACTCAATGACAAAGTGTGCCAGCATTCTTTGTTTGTTAAAATAACCCTTTATGTTTGCTTTCTTATGTTACCAGCCCAAGAGGATGAATCCATCCTGTTAAGTAAGCTCAGCTCTCTATCAAGAGAAAGACATTGTCCTTTGAACGTAAAAAATAGTTAACTCTCAAATCTGTAGACATATGCAGAGCGCTGCCCTGTAGCCACATCTTGTCCCATTAATGACCTGACATCCCAAACTAAACATACGTTTCCCAGTGGTGTCCTCAGACAGGAAAGAGCTTGCCTTTTATCATGACCTTTGACTACTGGACTTGGAATGACCTCTTGTGGACACATGTGGTTTGCCTCCTATAGGGTGAATGCTTCTGACCAAAAATAGGAGACCACACAGTGATAAAACAAGTACAGTGTACAGTCTGCTCCCCAGGTTTTTAGCCACTGACAAATAATAAGTACCATGTACTTCCAGATTTCAGGGCAGAGACATAAAGGAGGTAATCAGTAATAAATGAAATGTGTGTTGACAGGTGAAAGATGACAGTGTACATCTGTGTAACATTGGTTTAGGTGACAGAGCCCTGTTTCCCTAATGAAAAAGCTGCGTTGTTAGAGATCCAGCATGGATATCATTACAAACTTTCTCTCTTTACCATTGATTATGTCAGTACAGGGTGGTCTGTGTTTCTGTTAAATAAATGCCAGATGCCTGAATGTGAATCGGTTGTAATCAGAGGAGCTTTGTTTTCTTATTATCAGTGCACTGAAGGCTGACTGAGCCAGATGAATGCTCTCCCCGCTGGTAGTAAAGCTGATGAGCCAAGCCTTGTTGAGACAGTGATAAGGTGTACTTAACTTGATAAATCTTCATTGTGTATTTTAGGGGTTGTACTGTGTCTTTATAATGATCTATAGAAGAAGAAGGCTTAAAGCTTGCATGTCTCTCTACTTTCCAAATCTGTCCCAAAGTCTGGAGGCCCAACCCAGCCTAACAGTGCCCTCTGAGGTTTCTCTTCATACCTTCATCAATGCAAAAGTGGGTGTGCCAACATCAAGCCAGCAGTGCTGTGATAGTGCTCCCTGTCAAGAAGAGCTGTTGCACATGTATAGAGGACTTGGCTGCAGCTGCCTAGAACAGTATCTTTTTTTCCAGTGGGATGAGTGGAGCAATGTCAGTCAGACCTATGGTTTTGGACTGCATAGGCAGGCATCGCTATATGGGTTGTACTGAGAACACACTTTTGAGTTGGTTTGGGTTTTTTTTGCTATGAACACTGTCTTCAGATACAGTCACGAAGCTGTGGTCCTTAGTGTTTGCTTACCTTTATCCATGGACTAAAAATGTGCCTAGGCAGTCTGGAGCCAGTTATGTGCTGCTGCATATCCTAGAGAAGAACATTGCTGTATTTCCTAGCATAACTGTCTATTGTATTGAATGTTCAAGTTTCTTTTCTTATATTCATACCACAGATATGGCATCAGCATAGGCCAAATTGCAGGTGGCTGTGTTTCTGATGTCCCCTGTCTGATTTAATGTGAACTTTTAAGAAAGCAGTTTTTAAAGAACTGGTTTTGAGACCATCCACACCTCTTCCCCTTTCTCTCCTGGTGCCCCTCCAAAAACCGTCTGCTATGAGGCTTGTGTTCTGGCAGACAGCTGTTCACAGCACTGCTTGAAAAAGATGTGGTTGCGTGGAAGAGCAGGGTTTCACTTCAGATAAACCTCGTTGCTGCAAACATGGTATGCTGGCAGGGCAGATTTGCTGCTTGTTTGTTTCTTTCTTATACTGTAGCAACAGCATGTTCCTTCATTTACACACTTCTCATTTGTCTTTTGGTAATGTTTGCATTTGTGTTGCAGTTTAGTCCTTGTGGAGTTCTAGGCATGCAAATATGTTGCCACATTCTTATAGTCTTGAGACATGAAAAAATGGAGAGAGATGAAAAGTCAGATAAACTCTTAGTTTTCTTCCTACAGAATTGCTGAAGAATTACAGAATTAGGAGTAATTTTTAAGTAGATAGCTTTCAAAATTTGTCGGGTTTTTACAATTTTGTCTTTTTCCTAGACAATGGTGTGTGTTTGTTTTATGCCCTTTGTTCTGCAAACTTAACTTTTTCACTAATTCCAGGGAAATCAGTAAGACTGTCCCATGCATCAGGTATTTTCCAAACCCAAGCTCCTCTTCTACATGTACTTCTGTTTAGAAAATGATAAAACACGAGAACTTTGTGTGTTATCATTCTGGCCTCAAGCCCATAGATCCAAATGCTCCTTGATGCATGGCATAGCTCTGTGATCTACCTGCTTCCTTCATGCCTAGCTGCCTTACTGTCTGCAGGCAGCCAGGCTCTGCTATCTGGCCATGCTTGCTGTTGAGCAAAGCCACCTGCACATGCTCCAGCACACAAGTCCTAGCATGCTCCTGAGCTACCTTCCCACTGCCTGAATTTGCACATATGTCCAAGTGCTGTCCTTTTGTCTATCCCTACAATGCAGATGGATGCAAAATTGTTTTTGCTGTTTAACAGTGGGTGAATTTATTTTTACTGTTAACTGTGTGCATGAGGTGCTTCCTTGTTTGCAGGGGCAGACAGGCACTGGGTCCTCTGAGGGCGGCTGCAGCTTCACAGCCCTCTGTCACAGAAGCGGAGGGTCATTTCAAAGTATAGGCTTTTGTTTCAGTAGGCTGGAGCACGTGCCAAGATATCATGGTGATCATTTCTTCTGATTTCTTCTAGATCTTTGAATACCTTCTTCATTGCATAAAAATACTTTGCAGAACATGAGCAGGGGTTTAAAAGTAGAAAGTAGTAACTTTGGATAAAGGCTTTGGCATATAAGCACTTTTATTAAAAATTAAGAGCTGAGTTATAGACAGAGTGCCAGATAGGAAGCGTGCAAATTACCAAATTGGGTTGTTAGGAAAAATGCTTTCTAGCTTTTTGATACTGCATTGTGTTCATCGTATATCAGCATGCAATAAAATGTTATGTTCTCTACTGCCTGTAATAATATAGGAAGCGGTGAAAATTGGAATGATAAAATCAAACCCATTGATCCAGAAAAAACAGCCAAAAACATAAGCCAGTGTTTTTAAAATTTTGGAAGGCTGTGTATACATAGGCAAAAGTAATTTTGTATTACTTTTGAATTATATTCAAAATAAAGAATTAAAATTCATGAGCAGGCAGCTCTTCTGTAAGAAGAGTCCATAAGCATCTGCCTCTTGCATCTGCTGGCTTGGGTACTCAATATTGAAAGACTGAGTAACTATTGAATGGGTTTGTAGTGATCTAGTTACTTGTATTGCTGTCTTTATAATGAACATCAATTTCTTTTGTGTCTTAATTAGAATTTCTACCTGGCAAACAAAGGGAAGAATGAAAGCAAAGAAATGAATGATAAAAACAAAGAGGCTTTACTGGAGGTAAGCCAACTTTCTAGGTTGAGGATGCAAATGTCACCAAAACTCTGCCACCATCTGCATCTGCTCTGCAACGACAGCGTTTAGTTCTTTGTGGGCAAATGCGTAACACCAGGAAGTTCTGTGATGGTTGGTGTCTTTGTGTCTAAGGTTTAATATGTGGATTTTCCTCTGCATCTGTTGCTCACCATTAAAAATGCATATTATATCTCCTATTAGAGAAATTAAACGATGGAGAATTATTTTGTTGTTACAGACCCCAATGCCATGAAATGTTTTTACTTAGTGTTTCTATGAAGAGTAATGCCATGATAACAATAAAAGCAGTGTTATACAAATATGAATAACAGAAACAACTGTGCCACACCCTTAGGCCAGCCCTTGTGACTTTATATTGTTAGTAAGGTTGATCAGTAGCAAACAATTATCTTTTGGGTTAGAAGTAGATGCACTTCTCGCTACCTCAAATTATTAGCTATACTACAACAGAAAAAGAACTTTTGCACTTTTCCAGAAAGTCTGTTTAGCCTCTTTGCCTTTCCTGCTGAAGTTCTACTTCAGTTGTATGTTTGAGAGAGAAAAATCCAGAGCTATATGAAAAGAGAAGATTATCACAGTTCTCCAAGCATTTTGACTTTCGTAAAAGTTCACAAAGGAAATGCTGTTCTCGGGTGGCTGAGGATTCCCATTTCAAAATTAGTGCATCTCATGAAGGCACCAGATGTCAACCAGCAGAAGTCCTGGTAAATTCTAAATGAAAACATTAGGTGATAAGTGTGTTGGCATTAAAAATTACCCAACAGTAGGTCCTTCAAGCAAACAATGAAGTATATTTGTTTAAACAGTGTTGTAAATGCTAGCATATATTTCAAAGTGAAAGCAGAGATTGAGGGGGATTTTTTTCTTTAGCTGTAGCTCTAAGCAGTCTCTAAATAGAATCTCTCTACAGAAGTATTTCTCTACAGAACCTATAGATACAGCAATAGAGAAAAACCAACAGCAGTAGCACCAACCATTCTGTTTTATTGCCTTCACTGAGCACATCTATGTCTAGTTAAAACCTTTTGTAGGTTTTTCTTGACCCTTTAGAGAATGGAGGTTTTGCGAGCTTTCTTTTCCAGTGTGAGCACCCAGCTTGCACGGCCGAGTTACCACATTAGCTTGGAAAAGTTTCCTTTGCCTGTCTAAGGTGTTCATCTTCCTGCTTACGGCATTCCTCATGTTCATATGTTCACTGTCACAGGAGATGTCTTTATTTTTTAAAGGGAGCATTTTTATGCTATTTGTTAATAGGGTTGTGCTTGAATCAATTTATTTTGTGTATTATTATTTCTGTTGCACAGGAAAGCTTCTGTGGGACATCTGTCATTGTGCCAGAGCTTGAAGGGGCCCTTTATTTAAAAGAAGATGGAAAAAAGTCCTGGAAGAGACGTTATTTTCTTCTGCGAGCTTCTGGAATTTATTATGTACCCAAAGGAAAAACCAAGGTCAGGAAGCCAAATAATCCTTTTAGCAATAAAACAATTCATGGAGGTGAAAGTGAAGAACTCCCAAGGTGACATTTTAAGAGCACTGTCTGGTGCATCTGAGCGGGTTGGGGTTTTTTTCATTTAACTTTGACTACACCACTTGTGCAAATATTAGAATGTAGTCACTGAATCCTGTCACATTTCTCTCCTTTTGATTTCTATGGATAGATAAAAGCATTAATGAAATAGCACTCCTCCGGAAGTCAGTAGGGGAAAGAAAAACAGCACAGCACCCTTCAGCTGGTATTACGCTGCCAAAATGCTTCACTGTTGTATGGGTTCCCCGTGGAAGAATATATAAAAAGTTCTCAAGTAAACTGATTTCTTATCACAAAAAAGGTGGAATTTTACTTTGTTTGATACTGACTTTCTGCACTAGTAACCAGCATGCAGAAATGCTGTACCTTTTTTCCTACATTCTCTTTACCTAGAGAATGCGTTGTGCCTTTTAAGGCTTTTTAAGACTGCTCTTTGTGTAGAAAGAAGTGAGACAGAAGCATCCACCTGACCGAATCAAAGGCACTGACATTTAGCATTGCAAAATATTTAAAGTGTCTGAATTGCCAGCACTGGAGAAGCAAAGGGGTCCTGGACATGTTGCGCATAAGGGTGGCTGGCTTCTCATTTCTGCAGTGATAAGGTAGAATGATGGCTTCTGGGACTGGTGGTATTTTTTTTTTTTTTAATTCTGAAAACCACTTCTGTTAGCACTTACAGCTCTGCTAATGCTTCATATTTGAAAATTCTGGTGCTGCTGATGGAGCTTTACTGCTATGATTTGTGCTGTGAAACTTAACTGTTCTGCTATTCCAACTAATTACAAAGGAGAAAAAAAAATTGATAGCTTGTAAAGGAATGCCATGCTGCTGCTCCAGTGACCTGTGTTTATAACCAAATCTCAGTGAAACAGAGACCTAGATTACCTTGCTGCTTTCACGGCAATTTATTTTGACTTTACCTGACCCTGAGGTAACAGCTTTCCGTCCTCAAATCATGTTGCACATACACAACATCCTATCAATTAGGAACTAGAATGCTATTTGGAAGGCACTTAAGGTGGAAAGAGTATAAGAATAGTCAAACGAAAAGTCCATCTTTGACATTTCCTTGTAGCCTGCCTCCAACGATGGCCAGTAGCACAGCGCCAAAGCAGGGCAAACATATACTGAGTTATCCAGCCTTTTTTCATCATCCAGTGATATCCATTTCAGTGACTTTCTATCATAGTGCAAATGAGGAAAGTGCTTTCTTTTTTCAGGTGATGGACTGCAAACATAGGCTCAGGATGGAGCCATGCCATCACTTTGTAACAGCTGTTTTAGTTTAATACTTTATTGCCTGTTAGTCATTACAGCCTGTATACCACCCTGCCTATAACTGAGCCATTTTAAGGAACTGTGTGAGTGCTTCAAACTCACTATATTGCCAGCTCAGCCACTCACAGGGATTGAGGACCTTGAATCTAGCTTTTTAAGATGGTACCACAATCAACTGTTTGCTCCTGCTCCTGTAACAGCCTTCAGCAAAAGGATGCATATGTCCATGCTTCAGCCATTCCAGCGAAAGTAAAGTCTCTTAGCTCAAATCTGTGTTTAATGATGATTTAAGTTAGTTACTGGACTCTGTATTGGAACAGCTGTGGCTCAGGTACACGTCTTTTGTGGAGACAGTAATCTCTGGTGGATGAGCAGGGTGCAGTGAGGGTGCTAAATATCTTAAAGCACTGGAGCAGAATTCAGTAGAGCTCTTCAGTCAAAGCCCTTAAATTATGAGACTTCATCCCATGTCAGGGTGGTATGAAGAGTGCACATGCGCCTTGCTGCAGTCATTCAGTTGTGGGTAGAGTGATCTTTCATTGAGGTACGGAAACACACAGTTGGTGGCCAATAATATCTTCAGCTGCTGCAGCTGTTTTGAAATTCATCATGTAATCATGTCTTCACTTGTTATAAAAAAGCAAAGAAGTCTGGCATACCTTTGGCACTGCACGTTGGCCGTAAAATACATTGCAAACGTGAAAATACAGGGACACGTTCAGATAATTTTACACACATGCCTTTGGCGTTTTTTGTTGTTTGGGGTTTTTTTGTTAACAAACCAGGCACCAGTCAGCACTGCTGTCTTAATTTCTTTCTTCAGTGTTACTCTACTTCTATCCCATTCAAAAACATGCTGTTAATGGACAGGGTCACAAAACAACAGAATCAGAATTGCAGATACAATTTTAAAATTTGTTTCTGTTAATTGTGTTGCTTTGTCATGTTAACATTGCAGAAATACTAGCAATAAGTGCCTTTGTCCCTTGCATAAAAATTTGTTCCTTACTTAGAAGAAAATAACAACTGCATTCATATTGGTCTTAGTTGCCATTACCTGGTTCGTAAAGGAAAGGAACAACTCATTATACTGCATGGATTTGAGCACGTTTAGGAACTTAGAGTGTTGGAAAATCCTAGGTCCACATAGTCAATGACAAAATCCCTGACATCAGCTTCAGGGGAGACAGGGGGGAGAGAGAAGCCCTGTCTACATACAGTATGGAGTGTTCCCTCTCCCCACAAATCTTACTTGCAAATTCAATTTGTAAATAAACCCAACTCAAGGGCGTATTGTAATGGAAGTATCAGTAAGAATGAGAACAGCATAGAAGAACCATCATATGCAGAAATATAACACCATTCTTAGGGGTAGAGAGGGTTTGTGGTTTGTTATTTGCTTTTTTCTTTTTTTCACAATTTCCTGATTTCTCAGTTTATCCAACAGTGACCATGTGACACAGCCATTTTTGCATTTCCACTCAAAGGATTGCAAAAGTTATGCTTTGTATGCAGAATTCTGCACTAAGTGTGCCGGCAACAGAAACCTTGTTACTTTAGCAACATACTGTGAAAAAGCAAATATTATGATAAACAGAAAAGGAACGACGCCAGGAAATTTGAGAAAATTCAAAGCAAAACAGATGAAATTGTGCTTATTTCCTGCTGAGAGTTTGTTTGTTACATATGCCAAAGAAAAACAAGCTCCCAAAGCAATTTAGAACCCCAAACCTTCTTTCTCCACTCAGAATTGTAAGGATGTGGTTGCAAGGCCTATATCTATTTTACTAAAGTTGTTTCTTACTATGGTGTTCTATTTGGTCTTATTAGCCATAAGCCAAAATCTCCACACAAAGCAATAAAGCATGGCAAAACCAGAACAACAGCAAAATGTTGCAGTGTGTTATATACTATTCCTAATATGTACTGACCCTCTTCCAATTGTTAGTTTAAGAATGCACATACTTAAAATTCATCTTTCTTCAGTCAACTTTATGACAAAAAAATAAAAAGCATTGGCATTCATACACTTGAAAAAGGTTCTATTAATGAGTTTCACGTCAAAATTCAATTTGTTCTAACAATGATGTGCTTGGTTTTCATTTGTAGACATCACGGGATCTGGCATGCTTCATTCAATTTGAGAATATGAACGTTTATTATGGTTCTCAACACAAAGTGAAATATAAGGCACCTACAGATCACTGCTTTGTCTTAAAGGTAATGTACAAGAAAAATAAGTTCTGCAAATGTCACACACAGTTTCTTTTATATGTAAACATGTTTAAGTTTGAAGCTGCAGGGACCCTGATGAGATAGAATACCTCCTGCAAAATCATGTCTATTTTCTTCTTCGGTTCATTGTTGATCAGAACATACCTTTAGAACCTTAATTTTAAGGACTGGTAGTCCTATGGTGTATGTCTAGACTGCATCTATAAAGTTGTCTTCAAAACAAGGCTGAATATGCTTCCAGTGACTGACTGTTCAGGTGACTGGACACATCTGGACAAATGGCACGCAAGGCAGATGTATGATGAGAAGACTGCAGTCCCTAATGTTGATGTTATGAGCACTGTGGGCTATCTACTAAAAAGTATGTCTACTTTTTATTTGCAGTGTAGTCATACCTGTTGAGTGGTTTGTTGAACTGAGATGCAAAATCTTGCAGGAATAGACATCTCAGATGGCATATTTTATTGCACAACTATTTGTGCCAGGAGGGCAAAAGACATTGTTCACCCACTCATGAAAATCATTGCTTGCTGTTGAAGTATCTCATTGCTGCCTCTCCAGGTAATAGCACTGCAAATAGGCTGGGAATTCTGCATTCCTCTCAGGAAAGGAAAAGAAGCCCACGCTTTTCACATAGTTCAGATAGCAGAAATGAAGCTTTGAGGTTGCAGTTATTAGGCCTTGCTTGCTATCTGTCATTAATACAGATTTTAGAGTACAGTGGGATTACTGTGTACAAGACAAGATAATCTTGTTGCTGCTTCTCTATTTAAAGGCCTGCAGTGCAAACAAGATATTAGAAAACACAGTATCTTGCCATCTCAGGAAAAAAGTATGGGAAACATTCACATCAGAGGTCACTTATAATACCACATTTCTGGCTGTAGCTGCACACTTACAGCACTTTTTTATTCAGTTTCAAAATGTCTGCTAGCCTAATTTACACATGGCCAAGCAGAAGCGGTTTATAGACCCAGACTTATTTTCTGAAGCAGATGTATCTAATTAACACAGATGAGCAGTTTTAATACTATAGTTCTCCACAAAATGCTCTGCAAAAAACACTTTATCCTTTTTCGTAGAACAGGGGTGAGCCTTCTGAAGTTGACAGGTAAGCATTATTTCTGAAAAATACAACTTGTAGTGAGAGAAAAAAAAGGAAAAGGGGAGCTGATTTAAAATATAAGGGGAAATTTATTTTCTAAACAGACGACTGGTCAAAGAAGTGTCTGACTAATTTAATAACAGTTATTCACATTCCGTTCAGGTGAAAATAAAAGCATGATTTTTGAAGTGTATGCATCAATATGTTTAACTGTTCACAATGATTAGGAAAACTTTCTGGACTTAACTGCCATCTTTTGTGAAAAGACGTATGCTATAAATAAGAACTTACACTAAAAAAAAGTCACAACTCGACTAAAATACTTGCTTTATTGGACGTGTGATGTTAGCACTGTACCCTCAATGTGAAATGTGAAGAACAAGATCAAAAGCTCACTAGGGAAAGCCTTATGTGTAATAGGCTTATAAACGTATGAAACTTACT
Source organism: Aptenodytes patagonicus (assembly GCF_965638725.1). NCBI lineage: Eukaryota > Metazoa > Chordata > Aves > Sphenisciformes > Spheniscidae > Aptenodytes > Aptenodytes patagonicus. The sequence continues at coordinate 153,482,801 of NC_134950.1, forward strand.
TAGGAAAACTATTTGCTCTGATGCTTCTAAAATGTGTTTGCAGTATACTAGAATAAACATCATATTGGTAAGATCATTATATCTGAGCAACACTACTTACCGATGAATAGATTATGTTACAGTGATTGTTCTTCATTTTAATTCCCACAAATCAGCATTTGGTAGATTCCTGACTGGCTCAGTTTCAGACTTGGCTTCTTTTAACAGTTGTCTCTTGCAGTGACTGGAGTTGGTCAGGAAGTATGGGCAAGTATTGATATCTTCAAATCTTCTGTTATTTCAGAAGTGGAAGCCTCCCACTTAGGGTGGCTTTCTGAGGGTGATGCAATGGAGAGTTTCATATTTATTATAATTTCTGTACATTAATTTGAATTCTATATATACCTTTTTGAAGGCATGCAGCTGAAATGAGTTCTGTTGTATCCTCTTACCTTTGGAGGTTGGAGCTGAGGATGTAATACATCTTGAGATCTCTGGGCTGAGGGAAAGAGCAAAGTTAAATGTTGGTCTCTCTGATTGGATGCTTGGTGACACAAAAGTGTGTGGACAGCAACATAGAGCCATTTATTACACTTAGTCGCATTTTGTTCCTGTCTGTTTTTATATGGAAGTCTCCCAGAAGAAAATATCTCTCTTGCTGGGAGACACTTGTCCTGAGATGTCAAAGGAAAACAAACCATCATCCTTGAGATATTTCTCATCCTGCCATATTTTGAGAATAAAGTCCTCAAGGTGAAATGACAGTACTTTTGCTGGCAGGTGCAGTGAGCAAAAGGCAATAGATTTAACAGGTAGACATTTGTCTTTATTATACTGGCAACCTAGTAATTTTGAAGGAATTTGGATGCCCAGCTCAGTCCAAGCCAGATGGAAATTTCTCCACAGCCAAGGCTGCACTATAAAGTGCAAGCTGGTCTCTTGCCTCTGAGCTGGGCAGTTTCTTTTGTTAAGTTTGAAACACAGCAGAGCAAGTAACTTGGCTGATGACTGCTCACTGTTTTGAGACAGCAGTTCCTAAGGGGGTCCTCAGAAAGCAACAATTCTTTAAAAAAATGTAGTGGTATGCTGTTATTCAAAAACTTTCCAAGTGGCGTTACAGCTTGCTGGAGCTAATAAAGGCTGCAGACTAATCTATTTTCCAAAATGTGAAAATCTCCTTTGATTTACAGTGAATAGCTAGCAATGGCTATGGCTGCTACTCTTCCAATTACTTTCCCCCATTTGCTTTAAAGACAGATAATCTTCTCCTGCAGCCAACACAAACAAGTAACTGGAAGAGAACCTCTGCAGAGCGCACTGTCCCGAGACACACACAGGGGAATGGAAGACCTGTGAAGATCATGCACATCATGGGCAGGTTGCTTTGATACTTAGCCAGAAGCTGGGGTAGGTTTTGCAGCCTGTGATGTTGGAGCTGCACCTAGACTAGCTATTTTATACTAGCTCAAATATAAATGTTCTTGGCTGCAGATCCATCCTGTAGGATGTTCCTCTTACAGCTAGAGAAGCTTGATGTGTTGTGAGTGCTCCTTGCCTATCATATCTTCCCATTACATCAGCACCCCATTGTATATACTGTAGCTCAGATCAAAAATGGGGAGTTTTTTGCTTATTTGTTAACCATCAAAACACTGAGGAGATAATGGGGAAAAGGGCGGTGTGCCAGAAACAGTTCAAAAGCACATCACAGTGTCTAGCAGCAAAAGAGAGAGCACTTTGCTGAGCTTACTCAGGAGTTTTCTTTCAGGATGATTCAGGAGGCAACTGCAGTAACTGAACAAAGCAGCTGCTTCCTCGTATCAGCTCCTCTCAGGCAGCAGAAAGCCCAGCTGGGACCAACCGAAAAGAGCACAGCTTGCTGGTCGGTGTCAGACAGCAGGGTCACCTTTAGCTGTCCCTGTGCAGCAAACCAGAACCGATGTGGCTGGGTCCTGAGGATGAGAGTGCAGCCTGGCACAGAGGCTCCGATGCAGTTGGCTTTCAGGAATCCTTAGGCTTTGGGGCAACTATAAAGCTTGAAGAACTGTTTGATTTCCCAGTAGCTACTTGGTCTGTGCTGAGCTATAACCTTAAATTGAATTGTTCTACATCAGTGCTAAACAAGCCTTCCTCCCTCAAAGGAAATCCCACATTTGAAAAACAAAAAACAACACAAAGAACCCTCCACATATTAAATATAGAGCCTCTGAATAAAATAAATACTTTTGGGGCATCTGCTCTTGTAAACATGCAGATTCTTCCTGTTTTCTACTCAGCCTAAATGTAATGCTTACAAAAATGTAAAGATCCCACCCTTCACTTTGACATCAGATAAAGTGAGTCGTTTCTTAATAGAGACCTCCATATGCAGAAAAGAGGAAAGGAAGGGGCAGCCAAGTGTGAACGAAGACCCTCACTCAAACCTGCATCTGTCAAGGTCAGATCTGTCCCTCTGTTCCAGGCAGAGGAGGCGGGAGAGGGTAGCAACACAGCTCTCTCCGCCACCCTGTGGATAGTGCTGGCCACTCCTGGGAGAGGAACGGCAAGGGAATAAAAATCTCTCCACAGAAAAAGTAGTTTCACACACCATACACAGCAAGTGTGCAAGTTGGAGTGGTTTGGTTCCTCACAGTTGCCTTTGCATTTACAAATGCGAATTTTTATGCATAGATTCCCTGTAGATCTTCTCTTTCACCATCTACGTTACATGGGGAATGCTGTGGAAATGGATGAGACCTTTTGTCATTTATTTCATATTCCGAAGCTGAAAGCCCTCAAAACCAAGAGATTCCACCACGGAGGAAAGGGTCTGTTCATCATGCTAGCAACAGCATCTGTTGCACTGAGCAGAAATTGTGAATGTAATGGGTTTTTTGTGCATTAAAAGTGTGTGTGTGTGCGCGCGCATGTGCGCGCACACACTAATCCAGGAGCTGGTTTTGTCACACCATGTTGAAAAATCTTTCAAAGCAGACAAATAGCAAGGTAATCTATATGCAAATTTGCTGGTTTAGTCAGTCTGATGTGCCTGTGACAAAGAGTGGATTTAATTATAGTTTATTGGTGCTGGTTGTGCCTGAGTAATCTGGATGTAATGGTGCATAATGCTGAATTAATCTACAATGAAAAAAAAATGGTTTCCTGGGGATAAACTGAGACAAAGGCAAATCATCCTCTATTTCCACAGCTGGGTACATTTTCCCGTGCAGTTCTAAACAGCTAAGTTTTCCTGGTGTGATTTGGAAACTACGATTTTTTTAAAAAAATTCAAATGATCCAAAGAATTTTGGAAGTAAATTTTCAAGAATAGCTTCTGTTTGCAACAGCGGTGTCATTCTAGCAGGTAATTTGATATTTAGTCACTCTGCTCCTGATTCCCTCCTCCCTCACACCCAGTATGCTCTGTCGCAGACCGAGTCATATACATAATGCATTCAACACAATGACAGTTAAGAATGTAGAAGGTGAGAATTAGCAGTGCTTGAGATAGAAAATGGTAGGAAAAAGAGAAAAATGGCTAGTGCAGGAAACGAGGATAGAAAACAGGAGATTTTCTATTTCTTTATGTGAAAGATTTGAAAACTGTTAGCATGAATGCTTCAGATAAATATTTCAGAGTAAAATTCATTGCTAGATAAACTGAAAAAGCAAAAGTAGAAATACTCTTTATTACAGAACACTTTTGGATATGTGGGATTATAGTCATAGTACATGCACACAGTTGTGCAAGATTAATGCTTAAACAATGGGGGGAATAAGGACAGAGAATGGACAGTGAGAAATGGAATATAATAGCTTTGGAAAATATTTGCTGCATAAAGCAGTCCTCTTCGGTTACAATGGCTATTACATATATTTTTAATGACCTAAAAATTTTGCCTCAGTCATTAGAGAAATGTAGGTCAAAAGAATAATTTCCTTACAATAGGACAGTTACTGTTTTATCTGTACAGTTCACACATGTCTTCAAAATATCAGTTAAGCCTGGTCACCTTAATGCAAGAAGTGCATAGCGTCAGAATTTGACCACGTTTAATAGTAGACGGCAAATTTGAACCACTTTAGTGTGATTTTTGAAAGGTGCTGAGTATTAATTCTACTTGCAGTCATAGGAGCCAAAAGAGTCTCAGCTTTTCTGAGAAGCTAGCTCAACATAGCACAAGTTCATCAGTAGAATATAAGGTATCCAAAAACATTGACCATTTTGTGAAAATTTGGCCTAAAGCCAAAGCTTTTGATCCAAAGTTAGTCACTTTTTTTATGCTTCTGGCTATTGTTTCTGCCTCAGAGACTGAGCAATGATCCATATATTTTGGGGCAAGGAATCCAATGAGATGCCTGAATAACTTCAGTTTACTTTTCATCTTCAGTGTTGGAAGAAGGCAAAGCAAAAGAACATTTTATTGGGATAATCTCTAATTTCATGCACACATGGCCTTTAGTCATTTGTTTTGGCACAAACCATAGAAACCACATCGTTCAGTTCCCATTTCTTCTGGTTTTCAATGTGTTCTATCTCTTTTTTCCTTAGGCAAAGAGTTTACTTTATATCTGAAAATGTAATCTGTGCACAAATATTTTTTTTAAACCTCTGCAGAAAATAAGCTCTCTATATTCAAGTGCTTCTGCGTTCTTTATCTCTAGACAGTTGATACTTGTAGAGGAGACAGTGGGTCAGAGGAGAACACTAGATTCTGTTCCAAACCTTTTCAGTGCTTTTCCAGGTGGAACATGGCACATCCTTTTGCAGCTGGACATTTGAGGTGCTCAGGCCTTAATAAGTAACTGGACAGGTGTCCAACAGTTCCAAAAATCAGGCCTGATGATGCTACTAATTCATCATTATTAAGAGTTTTTACATTGACAGAGAAAAAAGTTCACTGTAGTCAAATTATGTTGCATTTTAATACACTATTATTTTCAAAGCACTATTTCATGGGAATTTTTTTTCTGTGAGAAAAATTCTGGAGTCCCTGTCTACTTGCATATTACCACTTTTCAACTATGAATTCTGGGGTGGTTGCTTTTTAAACAGTTGTCTTTCATAATTCATTTTGGTGCTGCATGTTTCAGAGGCAAAGGTGATAAACCTTTCTAGAGGAAATGTTTTCACTTTGCTGTCAGACAGTATTAATGACCTTTTCAGGACACGGTATGCACCATGTAACAAAATAATTTATCTGTCTCTACGTGTGAGATGTGTAAGTCGTGGCTTACTGAGGTTAGTGTTACTTTGCCTAAAAATACAGTATTTCTCACGACTGTCATGACTGATATTGTTATAACCTCTGTTAGTCTTACAGAGAGTTTATTACAGGGACTGTGAATCTAGTTTAGCAAAAACAGACTTGCGTAGTGACTACAGCTCCTTATGTCTGTGGGCCAGACTAAACAGCTATCCTGAGATGCAGGAGCTGTGAAAGGAGGAAATTGGTTCACGTGGATCTTCACACCGACTCATCATTTCCAGGGACTTTCAGCTGTCCAGATTCTTCTCTGAATTTATTATCCTGAGTCAGGATTTTTATGTACTTTCTAATAGATTTTGCATGTGACCTGAAGTTTTTAGTGGAGGGTCAAGCTTGTAAAGGTCACCGTTGACAGCAGAGACTTCTGCCATTTGTACTGCCAAAGTAATTTCACTACGGTACAGTTCTTCCCAAGTGAGCAAGCTGCTGGGGTGGGGTGTGACAGTTCTTGGCTGAAACATTATACTTTCCTATCCAAAGTAGTGTGCTTCATGCATCTAAAAACCACAGGAAGCCAAATGCCTCCATCTGAGCCACTTTCTAATAATCTTTTACAAGCATAAACCTTCAGTATTAAGCTTGGTGCTGCTGGTGCTTGGTCCCATGGTCTGGCCTTGCACACAGCTGCAGTAGGCAGCCTCTGCACTGGCAGTATGCAACGGTCCTCCTTAGACCTGATCCGAAGCCCAGAAAAGGTAATGGGGATCTTTCCAGTCAACCTCAGTGGGCTATGGGTCCAGTACTAAGTTACATTTATGTGTCACTGGTAAAGTTACACATAAAAAGAGAGCCAGCGCTGCTGCTGCTTCTTGGAAAGTGAGAGACAATACAGTTCTTGGCTGTTACGAAGCGAAGATACAGACTGCCTGCACGGCTTTGAGGTGTTTAACCTTCTTCATGAGAGCTGGGTGACTAGCAGCTTGCTAGTTTGGACCCTAATTGACAGAATATACTTGTGACTCTGCATTTAATCATGGTTGCTGATTGGAGTAATTTAATCAAGGAACTGATTAGGATAATTTGGAATGGGCCCCACTGGTGAATGTCAGTAGTTAAGATGGATTGCCCAGTGGAGACAATAGCTAGTAAAAGATAGGGTAGAGGGTAAGCAGTAAATAACTCCCATGTTGTCCGGCACAGGACACTCTAGACTTGTTCACTGAGAGTTCCCTCTCAACTTCTCAGGATGGTGAGAACCCCGCAGTCTCAAAATATTCAGACAGGGTAAGCAGTGAGGTGAGGAAGCTTGCCGATGATGCTGCATTATTCAGATCATTGAGGAAAGGGCAGGCTGAAGAATTCTGGAAGGGCCTTGTGAGGCTGAGGTTCTGGACAATAAAATTGTAAATAACATACAGTCTAGGTATACACACAGTAATGTGCATAGGGACAAAAGTGACCAGAACTTCACTGGTGAAATTACTAACTTTGAGCTGACCTATACCATTCAAGAGCAGGGTGCTGATATGGTATATAACTTGATGAAAGCATCGTTTCAGTGCTCAGTAGTGGTCAGATATGTAAATCAAGCATTAGAAATGATTAGGAAAGGCATAGATGATAAAACAGCAAACATTGCCATACTGTGGCGCAAGTCCATGGTTTTCTCTCACCTGTGCAGTTCTGGTCCTCTCATCTCAAAGAGGATATAATAAACATTATTATATGTTTATAATATATAAATTATAGCAATTTATTTTTAATTAAATAAAATTAAATTTTATTTATTATTTAATAAATAATATTAAATTTATTTTATTATTTTAATAACTAATAGAGGAGCAACAAGGATAAGCAAAGGTAAGGAATGACTTTGACTTGAAGAATGACTGCAGAGACTAGAAGCCTGTAGGCAGGAAAAGAGACAGCTTGCCAGGAATATGATGCAGTTCTCTAGGCTCAGGAGTGGCATGGAGAGGTGTGGATAGGGGTCAGCCATTCAGTGTCTTTTCCAAAACAATAACATTATAAACAAAGCCAGTAGCAGTCAGGCTCAGAGCAAAAGGAGGTGGTTCTTCATAGAGTGTGTAGCAGACCTGGGAAAATTGTTGCTAAAAGATGTTGTGGATGCCAGAACTCTCTCTGGGCTCAAGAAAAAACTGAAGAAATACCTGGAGGAGAAATCCACTGAAGAAGCTAAATACGGAGAAACCCTATCCGGCTCAGAAAATCCCCTGACCTGAAAATAGTTGCAGACAGGGAGAGTACAGAGAAGGAAGTATCATATATGCTTGTCTTGTTCTTTCTCTTCCCTCAGTATCCATTTGTGACCACTATCAAAGTCCAGGTACTGGGCTCAGGGACCTTTGATCTGACACAGTACAGGTGTTCTTGTGAAACTGGTATTTCTGTAGGGTGCCCCAGAGGAGAGGTCTGCAGCAGCCCCTCTGAGCTCCCCAGCAGCAGATCCCTGTGGCAGGGCTGTGTCTAAGTGCAGCACCATTACCTAGCTTGCTCTATGCCATGGCCGCCTCTGCCTTGTTTATGCAGTGTGCACTTTCTTCCAAATGTTTGCATGAATTATCTGTTAAATTATAGAACTCTTTTTTTTCTCTTGTAATAAAGAACTGGTGGTAGGTGTGGTATTTGAAAATGAGGGTAGATACAGGAGAAAAAGAAAATTTTTTTTTTTCATTTTTGAAAGCTTTGGGTGCCATCTGCTGGGTTCAGTAGGACCTTACACACGGGAGCAAAATTGGAGTTGCTGGTTGAAAAGTGCTTGAAGAATTTAATTTACCCAGGGTTGTAGTGTCTTTGTTTGCACCTCCTGGTTCTCTTGACTCTGTTGGTGATAATGTCACCGAGGTCCATGGGCTGTACTGTGCCACACAGAGAAGTGCCTGCTTACGGTTTCCTTTTAATGATACCAGACTGAATTCTCTAATGGTTTTCACTGTGTTTGGTCGCATAATGGAGAAAGGGTGGAAGGAAAGGAGTGTCTGGCATTGTGTCCTGGCCATGTATTGCAGTAGCGGAGCCCGCTCTGAGGAGCATTCAGGCTGTCCAAGGCTGCCGGAGACAGGGACAGGCAGATGCTGGGGAGCTGGAGAAGGCTGCTTGTCCAGGGGCCCTGGTTACTGCCTCTGTCTGATACATGGCACAGGTGTATAGCAGCAAGGTACGGCTCTGTATGTTGAACTGTGTGAAGTGGTGGTGTGTGAGTGTACCAGGTAGGAGAGGCACAGGTCCATGGGATAGGCATGGTGCCTGCTCTGCAGTTAAGGCACCTGGTGACAGTGAGCTGGCATCTCTGGGCTTGCAATGTGAGATGTCCCTAGCTCTCACCTTGGGAGTGCCCAAGAGCAAGGTAATCAAATAAGGTAGGCATGGGCCCTTCCAGAGGGCTGAAGCAGGCTTTGCGTATTCGTAGTCCAGGGGAGATGGCCAGCTATGTGTTTGCAAAAAAATGCGAACGGTATGACCTGTGTGAGCAGCTGAGTTCAAACACGCAGCGAGCTGTAACACAGTTATGCACAGCACCGCCTTGGGACACATCTGTCACTGTGAGACCCCTCGAGAGTAACATCCCTTTGTGTTTTTCTTCCTCACAGTTATGTCCCTGGTGTGTTCACTCTCACTCTGTAATTTGATGATACAGGGCTTTGGCAGCAATACTGGCTTGCACGGTCCCATCCTCTCATCCATCCCTTGCTACTTGTTCTCTCCCCAAGCCACAGTGCCCCTTATCCCCACGCGTACGTGAGGCCATGCTGTGTGCTGCTGGGTTTAAAAAAAATAAACCAAAACTACAGCATGATGAAATGGGTTATATTCAACCCAGACCAGTTCCTTTTTTCGAATCACAATGTGGCCTCATAAACAGTTGGGTCAGCACAAGCAAGGGAAGCTTGGTGTCTTGCAGCGCTGAGGGGGGAGCAGGGGCATGTGGCTGAGGAGCAAGACCTCTGTATTCAGCTATGCTTTTGAACCCCTGGATCACCCAGCTATGGCCAGGGTTTGGCCTTTGCGCCGGGGATGTCCCAGCCACCAGCAGGCGTCTGCAAGGAGACATCTGGTGCCTTCATTAGTCCTGGGCTGGCAGGCTGCTCACAGCTCTCTGCACTGGAAGGGATCCTGCTGAGTTCCCCAAGTCCAGCACTGCTCTGCTCTGGGGGCTTAACGATATGTATAAAACCAGGGTCGTTGCTGCTGCTAGGTGGAGGTATGCTTTGAATTTTCAGCTGCACAGGCTGAAAAGAGAGTGGTTTGACAATAGTGAATCCTTGGAGCACATTTGGCTGCTCTTTTGTGTGTTCACAATATTTCACTAACTGTGCACCTATAATTTATAAGAATATAAATAGAAATGAACACATAAATGAGGGATAAAGAAACCTTTTCCTTTGGTTTCATTCTTTTCCTTGCGTATCAAGAGATGGCAGTATATTATTCCATCCAAGCTAGTAAAGACTTACAGACTTCTCTGCTGTAGCAAGGGAACCAAATTCTTTCAGAGCTTAGAGAGGATGTTCAGTCTCAAGTAAGTAGGCAGCCTGGCATTTTGGTGATCTGAGTTGCAATGGTATGTCACCGCATACCAGTACTACGTTGATCCATAAGGGTAAGAGATCCTAAATTTTGTCCAAAAGAACAGAAAAGGTTTAAAAATTGTAAAGGTTTCTGGTACAAACAAATGAAAAAGATTACTTCTGATGGTGTTGCATTTTGAATGATCCTCTATCTAGAACGTGGCAGTTTTACATAACTGTTGGCAAACAACAGCAAGAGAAAAGCAGAGTAAAAATGTATAGGAAGAAAGCTAGAACTCGGCCCAAAGAAAGGCAGTCTGTTAGAAGGAAAAATCTGTTTCAGCTGAGAGTTTATGCTTAAACAAATTTAACATACTCTTTGAAAGCTAATTATGTTCAGCGTTCAGTCTGGATGCCTTACATATGACAAACCACAATGAGAAACAGACTTCCTTCCAGTGTTTATACATTGAGTGTTAGAACTTGAACCATAGCATTTGTAGACTTCATTGAACTCTAGATCACTATTAGATTTCTGTAGCGCTTGAATTCATATTACAATGCATTAAAATTATTTCAAGCAAATGCTGCCAGTGGCAACTCATGTATAGTTCATAATTACCATCTTTTTTATATTTTCTTATACTCTGTTTTTGCTGCTGCTTTTTTTTTTTAAATCACCTTCATGTTAACATGGTGCCAGTGTTCTCACTGAGGTCACTGTGCAGTGCCTTCATACTTTTGTATAGTGATTTGATTTCTGTGTTTGTCTTATTTTATGAATTAATATATTTCAGCACCCCCAGATTCAAAAGGAGTCACAATATATCAAGTACTTATGCTGCGATGATCAAGCAACCCTGCATCAGTGGGTAACAGGAATAAGAATTGCCAAGGTGAGATTAAAAGTAAATTTAGTTAAATATGTTTTCTGTAAGGTCCTGTCTTCCTCAGGTTACTGACTGTCATCACCTCAACTGGAAATATTGTGACAAGAATGGACATTCATGCTAATCTTACTGTAGAAAGAAAGAGCAGAAGGGCAGGACCAGGATGGATTTGCTGAATGTTCCTGTACCCTAGTTATCAGTGTGGTTTTTTCATTAACATGGGGGTGAATTCTGTAGCTATAAAACTCATGTACTCGTAAAACTTACTCCACAGTTATCTGGCACAATAATAATACACTGTAGCTGAAGATGTGCAAGCTCTGGTCAGACCAGCTGTGACATTTTTCAGACAGTTCTGCCCAAATTGTCTGCCTCACTCTCTTCAAAAAGATCCTAATTCACAGCCCATTTTGTTTTGCAAAAAACATTAAGGGAGATGGATTTATACATAGCCTAGTATACTGGCTGTACCTGGCTATACAGACCTGCTCCTGTTAGGTATATATTCTTTTCTGCCAGTTCTGCTGCAGGGTGACATCCAACAAAGGTGTGGGGTGAACATCAAATTATTTTGTCTTACACTGACAGAGCTGTTTGCTCTGGAGCCCAGAATTCAGTGTCCCACGTCTCCAGTCTGAAAATGTAATACTTGGAAAGTATTGGAAAAAGATTTTTATTGAGAACAGTTGGTTTTAAAGCCAAGTTTCAAGATGTTTACAGATACTGAAATGAACATAAAATGTGAGAATGATAGCAGTAGGACTGTGTTTGGTGGCGGGCGTTCATGTTTTATTGTGCTGTTATGGAGATGCTTTCCACCTAGCCCTATAAAGAAATAGGCACACCACTTGTAGAAAGCTACTTTTTAACAAAACTGGGTAGGAAGGAATGGGGTCAGAAAAGTTGTCCGAGAGCAAAATGAATGCTTGGTCTATGTCAAGCTTAACACCATGCTTATTGTATTGTTTTGATTGTTTTGCAGTATGGCAAGACGCTATATGGTAATTACAAATGTGCAGTGAAGAAAGCTGGCTTGTCCTCTCGGTGGGCAAATCAAGGAACGGTGGAACCAGCTGCCCCTGCAGGATCCTTATCAGCAGGTACTGATGCTGTCACAGCAGTTGAAATCACCTTTATTGCCCTCTTCTGTCATCATCAGTGTTGCACATAGTTTTTGTTCAGAAAACTATCCCATTGATTCAGGCAGATATCGTCCTAGACAGCCCAGTGTAGCTCTGATCTATAAGCTAGCAGCAGATCTAAGTTAGAACTTGAAGAATAGAAACATAGCCCACCACAGGTCAGTTTAAATCTGCATAATTTAAGAAGGTATTTTTCTGTTGGCATCTGAATACAAATCCTTTATCTTCCCTCTACATTTTATGGACTGATGGTCCATGTCTTGAAGTTTTCTGTTTGTCCATCTCTACACTGGCTGTATCAGAGCTTTTCTTCCAGTGAGTAAAAGGGATGACTGGGGTATTCTGAGAATGATCATTTCAGAAAGAGATTATTATAGGGTGAGCCACTCTCTTTCCTAGGCTTTCACTCATTTGCGTGATAATGTGGATGTTAGGAGGACGCAGGGGAAGAAAGGATTGGGTTATTTTCTAACTTTACTTTTCCAGTAGCTTCATCATACTGCTGTTACCTGTTTTATCATTGTACAGATACAACGGTGCATGATACTAGCTGTAACTTGCATGAATGTTTTTAGTTTGGAGATGCTTAAGATATGCTTTATTTATTTGGAAGGACATGCTGGCCAAGTACTTACCATCATAAGACAGGCAAAGTCAAAATCAGTGTTGGCAGTTAATATTCTGACTTCTCATGTAGACAACTCAAAATCCTCCAAACACCTTTCCAAGGCTTCAGTTTGCCTTTTCTCAGTACCTGTGAGAAAAGGGTGGTCTTTCTACTAGTCCTTGGAGTCAAATCATGGTAATAAATGCACATTTGGGGTGGGGAGACCCAGTAACAGACTGTTCCAAGATGAGGGGATTTTCTGATGGTTGTGCATGGGGTTACTTTAGCGCTGGTGGAGGGGGCAGTCGTGGAGCATTTTGTGTTCTGGTGTTGATGGCAGTAGAGAGGTGGCTGGCCAGTGGGGCTCCATGCTGGTGCTGCAGTCTCTACTGGATATGGTCAGGATCGAGGCCTTATAAAGTATATATACATCTGTATAACTTCAGCTCCTGACTAGAATCCAGGAACACTGCATCTGATCATAAAATATACTGTTAATCTTAACTAATGGATCCCATTAAATGGTTAAGTAGCCTGGAAAGATTTTAGTCATGTATATTGTCTCTATGGAAATATCTCTGAAGGATCATTAGCATTCTAATTGAGGCAAGTCACTGTGATTCTTGCTGTCTTACAGTTATCATTACTACCCTATATAAAACCTGGGGCCCGACTGTAATACTGTAACCTGAACTGCCTGACTGTGAGCAGTTACTGGCTCGTGTTTTGGAAATGGAACAAAGTATGTTTTCTTCTGTTCTGTTTTCAGATGGCTGTATAGCTGTTTGTATGGACTGATAGCCATATGTACAGGCTAAAATCTGCTATAGAAAACTACAGTCCTGTGTGATCTTAGAAGGGGACTGTATTAACTTCAGTGGCAGCCAAAAGCAATGCTGAGGAAGGCAGGTGGAACTTCTGTTCTCACATCTCATGCAGCCTGTATTCCCTGGTCACGCTGCTGTAGCCTGCATTTGTGTGTTCGCGTATACCCCAAACTATATAGTCTGTTGTTCTGAAGTGTCCCAAGTGCCAGGTGCATCTCAGGCAAAATATGTTGTTTGCCTCTCTGCCTCACTACGTGTGTCTTTGGACACTAAAAAAACAGTGTATGTTGTATGCCAGCACAGTATCATGATGTTTGAAAGATGAAGGATGTTGCTTTATTAGATGTTCCGTATCACTACAAGATTCAATATTTTGCATTGTATGTTTTGGGTATCTGTATTTTGCATTATACTTGGACTGCTTTTTTTTTTTTACTTAAATATTAATTCAACATAAAATTTTGGAAAAATTGACTTGCAAAGAATACTATAACATTGAAATTAAAAATACATCTTGAGAATAGAATGCATGAACTCACATATTGGATTGACTGGGGGTCCTTTAGCTGGCTGACTTTGTGTATAGCGTATGTGCAGTTACGTGGCAGGAGTTGATACATCAAATGTTGCTTTCAAGTCTTGCATAGTTTACAAAATCCATTAACAGAAGAAGAAACAGATTACCATTTAGCCATGTCCAAACTTTCTGGTATATCATATTTGCCAAGTAGACCACTATACCTTGCACTATATAGAGTGGATATCTCTTTGCTCTCTTTCATTTAGTTAAATCTCAGCATGACTTAGGGCAGCAATGTCTTTGAGCAGGGTGAAGCCCAAACTCCTGCTCTGCTATTGACAGCAGACAAAGTGAGGAGAGACAGTAACTTGCTCCACTTGAGGGCGTGGCCACAGAACCCAGGGATTTACATCTCGCTCCACTGAGCACTTACAGCCACAAGATTGGTTTTATCTCTTTATTGAACTTCCACGTTAGTCCTTCAACAAACACAGACTGTAGTTTGAATGATCAAAATGGTACTTCGGATTAAATATGCTGAACGACATGCAGGCACAAGCATAAAACTCAAGGACTTCAGACCATCTTCTGTCATCCCTTGAAGCCTAAATAGCCCTAGTAAATTCAGTACACTGCAGAGTTTGTCTTACTTCTCTGTTAGTGGTGTGATTTGCAGGCATGGCAATAAAAATAATTTATTCTATTTGTTATCATCTTCATGGAATCTCTTTGCTAATCAGAAAAGTACATGTTAAGATTAAAACCATTGTTGTCCTTAGACTTATATGGTAGACCGCTAAGGGTTCACTAGAAGTACATGAGTGTAACTTTACTGGATCTCAGAACTGTAAATTATAATAGAGTTAAGGCAGTCATTAAGGTTTACGAATGTATGTATGTAGGCACCAAACACTACCTGCTACTTTGACATGTACAACTTCCAAAAATCCTAGACTAAACTGGAGAGTTTATTTAATCCTCATCAGACTATACAGGGGCTGGGGATTTTTTCCTAATTAAACCCACAAATTTGTCCTTTGGTCTGACATTCATTTACTCCATTTGACAGTACTGGGTTATTTATGTATATCCCTTACAAACACAGTAATGGTGGGCAAACGTTTTGCAGAGCTTTAACTTAGCCGGCTAGCAGATCTTCACTAATCTGAGAATACAGTGAGGTTCACAAATCTTCTGTGATTCCAGATGGGGGAGAAGTTTCAGAGCTGTTAGCTCATTTACTAAAGAAAATGGATCAGCCCCTCTGTAGGATTTCAAACCTTCAGTTCTTATGACTGTTACTGATTTGAGACTATGGCACTTTTAGTCTTTAGGCTAAAGGGAAAAAACATGCAATAAAAACTGAGAATGCAGTAATACTACAGCACACTACAAACTTCAAAACGCTGTTATGAAAGACAGGTATTTAAACAACGGAAGGCTGGAGGGTGGGCTTAACTATGCCAGTTTGATTTCTGCTTAGCTCCCCTTCCAAAGCCAGCTCCCCATCTCTATTCCCATGTCAACCTTAACAGTCCCCTTCTGTAATCACCATTTACAATAGTCAGAAGAAAAAGCTCTTCGTTTGTCACCACCTTTACACACTGATGATTTCTGTCATATGTCTTCATAATTCTGCCGCTTGCACTTCCTGTAAGATTGTCAGCTACAACCATGGAGGCAGGTATTAGTTTTAACATAAGGTATTATGTTTGTTTTCCTTATGTAATGAACTGAATATGAAAAGTCACAAAATAAGCCTGAAGTAGAAAACAGACATCCTCATGGATTTTACTAAATTATGTGTAAAACCTGTAACGAGTGGTTCCTTGGGGGAAGTTGTAAAGACGTTTTTATAGCCTTATTCTTAGTTTGCTATTCCCTGATCTGGTTAATATCACAAAAATGTAACACTCTTTTCCCTCTGTCTCCTCTCTTTGTCACAGGTGCCGTTCAGGCAAATGGACAGATTCCCCAAATTGATTGTCGTTCCGGTGCAGAATTTCCAGAGACTCAGAAGAAAGTGGATACATCAGAGGTACAGGTCAGCAGTTACTATCAGTGCACTTGTTAAATGTTACCTGTGAACCAGTTCTCCAAGTTTGTTTTTCTTCACCCACTGTCTTCCCCTCTCAAAGTGCCAGTGTACTGCTGTGACAAGGATTTGGGTCCTGGGCAAAGTGCCTGGTTCCTTGTTGCCACTCCTTATGCTTTACACACTGCAAACAGTGTGCCCGTTGCACAGAAGCAAGGAGCCACCAATGGGAGGTGAAGGCACAGCCATCCGCCACTTTCGTTCTTCAGAACAAATAGGTGTGAGTTCACATAGCAGAAATAGGAGCGTGCCTACTGGGACAGTCTCAAAGAGTCTGTGCTGCCAGAACCTCGGTGCCGTTTTCTGTCTCTGCCAGAAAACAGGTCTTGCCTTAGTAACACAAAGGATACAGTAGTGTTTTCGGCAGGGAACACTGTGCACAGCTGAAGATGAGTGTGTAAGAAAGGAGAAAGTGTGAAGAAGTAAGGGAAAACATTACATGTTTTCATTAGGCTCTAAATGCATTCCTTGCTTAAGCTTCAAATTTTGTCTACTTGCTCCATCTCTGGCTGTAAAACTATCAGTAGGGTACAGTATGAGGACTTCAAAAACATCCTACAGAAAAAAAACCCCTGCATTTGTTTGCAGTTCATTATTCAATCCCTCCATCATGCATAAAGTGCACAGGACAAGTGACATGACATTCCTAGGATTTTTCTGTCACCTGCATTACATGTCCTACGCTTCTTGTTTCTGTCTTTGAGTTCCTCCTTTAAAAAGATCTGTTTCTCTGTTCTGAACCTCACTTCCTCTGAACAGATCACGTTCTCAGAACTCAGCCAGTGGTTCCCTCCTCCTATGTCTCGTTTGCTTCCATCTTTGTAGGCAAGAAGAGTGAGGAAGAGAAGGCAAGCATGTTATACTTAGCTAATGCCAGAATTAGTACTGCTGACTGCAGGTTGCAGAGCACTTTTCTCTAGCAGAAGCAAACGTGTTGCCTTCTTCATCTCACAGCTTCTACAAGCCTGGGACCAAAGGATCAAGCTGAAGTCTTTCAGGGTGCGCTGTGCTACAGTTAGAGCACTAAGCTAGCTAAATCTAAACTGATAAATTAGCATAACTAGAAATGAATGTGTAACAAAACTTTGTTTTCAGGACAGCAGACTTCTCCACAGGTTTACAAGAATAGGTAGCATGTTTGTGTAGTAATTGTCAACAGCTACCAGTTGCTACCCAAAAAAAAAAAAAAGGGGGCAAATTATATTCCGATATCACCAGTGGGCTTTATTTATCTTCAGAGTGTCAACTAGCAAATACAATTTAAAAGAAAAGCCACCTAAAATTTTGTCAAAATAAACATCTACATAACGAACTGCTATCCTACATTTTATTTTTCTTAACTTGTATGATGGATGCTTTGATTCATTTTTCCTTCAAAAAAGTTGTCAGAGGGTTTGAACGTCTCGAGACCTTGCAAACATGGCTAGAACTTAGTGGCTTTTTGTTGCACTGTTGATTTGAACATGGAGGAGGCGTGTGCCTGTGCCTTGCCCAGCAAGCAGAAGACACCCTTCCCCAGGCTTATCAGTGGCCCGTGGCAGGTCACCGGTGGAGTATCTTTCCTTTGCTGTGCACCGCACTGAATCATGACAGACGGCTTTCCCAAGTGCCTCTCTTCACAATGCTTTGCAGTGCTCTCCCTCCCGTACAGAGGGGGCCCAGTGCACTACCCTGCGGGTGAATGCATGTCACACCATGCTGCAGAGTGCTGGGGACAGCGAATCCAGACATAGACACTTTAAATTCCCAAATCTCTCCACCTTCTTCCCAGTTCACTGCTGTTGTGTCTAATGAGTTTGGCAGAGATAGCTGACTTCATTATTTTAGCTTTATCCAGAGATCCAGCAGTCACAGCTAGAACGGGAGATGGAGATACAATGGGGACGAGAGCCATAACTACATCTGCTTTTTATGTTCTCAAATCTTGCTCAGTATTTTTGGATGTAAAAACACAGCACAGATTTTTTTTTTTTTTTTTTTAAGTCTTCATGTTCTCAGGGAATGAACAGCAGCGTGGAACATCAAGAAAGTACCTTTATATATCTTACTAACTGCAATTCTTTGAAATTTTAAAAGCACTCATTTTCTGAGGCCAGCACTCGAAGAAGCACTATGAATACTGTCAACAGGGAGGTTTCTGCTGTCAAAGCTCTGTGGGCAGCTCCAGAAAGAAAACAAAATACTATTTGCACTCTTCAGGCAAAATGTACTCTACTTCATTTCACTGTCTACTGTACTCTTCTCACATATTTTCACATCTTTTCACTGTTCTTAAGCAGTGGCATTAGTTTACATGTGCACTGACTGTGTCTTGTCCTTTTATTCCTTCTGCTTATTAAAGGCTAAGTCAAATAACGTCAGTGCACCTGGCCTGGCACAGTCAGTGTTGAGGCCACAGAAATACCAGAGTAAGAGGAACTCACTGCAGCCTCCTCCTCCACCTGAAAGGCGGTCATCTGCTATTGCTGTTTCACCAATTCTACCCTCCAAAGCCAAACGAGGCAGCAGCATTTTCCTAACAGATCCAGACAGCTTTCCAGCACCGCCACCTACATTGAAGATTGATTTTCCACCACCACCGTCTGATTTCTGTGAATCTCCTCCTGATTTTGTGCCTCCACCACCACCAGCCTCCAGCAGCGGTAATGGAGACCTGCCATTACCCCCTCCACCTCCACCTTCCTCCAGTAAGCCATCACCTCCGACAAAGAAACCTGTGCCACTTCCTTCAAAAAGGCTAGAAAACACAGGACAAGCTGGAGAGCTGCAGCCAGCTGGGCCACCTCCGATTGGGGGTGGAGGCAGGCAAGCAGATTTCATGTCTGACCTAATGAAAGCTCTTGAGAAGAAAAGGGGCAGCAGCTCCTGAACTCTGGGAACAGGTGGACTTCAAGCTATAGCTGTTTTTGTGAGGCATCATGGAAGGTCATGCTGGATCAGGCCCCACCAGGAGGAATTCTCCTTCAGAGTTCCTCCTGGGGGTCCCAAGAAGTAAAGCGGGGTGCCCTCTGTCCCACATGTTGTCTCTACAACCTGCTCCTTCCCCCCCCCCACCCCCCATTAACTACCCTTCCAGCACCAGGCTGAGGTAAGAAATGAGCTGTAGAGTCTTGCATCGCTCCATCAGGACAGCCAGGGATGGTGGAGCAGCGCTCGCAGAGCCAGCCAGCGAGTGAAATGCATCTTCTGTGGCTGCCTCTCTAGTAGAATTGGAGCTGAAGGAAAAAATACAATGTTCTCGTGAATTTTGAGAAGTGGGAAGATCCCTTTTCACCAAATTCCCCTTAAAGGTTCTTTATCAGAAACCCCCAAATTGTGGTTTTTTTTTTTAATAAAAGGACCCCATTTTTTTCCAAAAGTAGCCTGTCTTAAAAAGTAAAACCTCAGCTAGGTTATTCTGAGATGCAAGGCAGGACCAGGGCCATTTCCAGACAGTGTCACCCCAAATGTTACACACTCCTGTTTCCATATGCAACTCCAGTCATACCTGTCAGCACTCAGAGTTGCTGCCTTTAAATCTCATTTCTTTGGTTAATCTTAGACAAAGAAAAAATTTTATTTCAAAATGTTGTATGCTTCCCTTGGTAAGCAGGGATTTTTTTTTCTGTTGGTTAACATTTGTCTTCAAACTGTACCTAGAAACAGTCTGTCTTCTGAAAGACTTCGTAATTATCTTGTACCTGATATGAATGTCTCCTCCTACATTTTTTTTCATTTGTTCTCCCATTTTAATTCTCCGTTGTTCATTTAGGCAGCATTCATTATTTGTTCTCAAATAAAAATAGCTTCTATTTTATATCTGCACAAGGTGTCACAGTTAATGAACAGGCATTTTACTGGCAATTGGTACCACTGCAAGTATTTTAAAGTTTTTGCCTCTACCTTCTAAATTCTTTATTTTTATTTCTTCCAGTCTTTGTCTCTTCTCATGCACGCAATCTTCTGAGATTCCATAAATAATATATTTCTGTATTTTATGCAGGAATGGACAGCAGTGCTGGCTGGCCCCTCTCTCATTTGTTCAGATGGTTCCTACTATATTTGCACATTTCAGTGGCTGCATGAGCGTATTCCTCCACAAGACAGCAAAGAGCAGGACTTTGCTATGAAAAAGCACAAGCCACGAGCACTCAGTATCGGGGGCCAGACCCCTGACAAGTTGGAGCAATGCAAAGCAAAACGTGCCTGTGTTAGCACTAGGAGGAGCGGGCAGTACCCGGTCGAAGCAGTGGGAGTGAAGGGACAGGCTCTTGGAAGGAGCCAGCGCGGAGAGTGATGGACACAACAGGAACTTGGGGATGCACAGAAGGTGTTTCAGAAAAGGGATGTTTAGCCAGGGAAGTGCCAGATGAGTCACTAAAAAAACTTTATGTGACATCCCGCAACTTAATCTGTTTTCAGTTGAGACAAGCTGAAGCTAAGGGATGTTTTTCCTGCAGTAATCCCCAGTTACTCACGTATAGCCATGGGACAGCCGCTCCCTGTTTCCTCCTTCCTTTCTTTGCTATGTCGGCAGTGTAAGCATTGGAAGAGCAAGTAAAGCTCACATCAGGGGATGGGGGGATGTCTTACGACTGCTGTTAACCATTTCTTTGCTCTGCAGCCTATGGTTGAGGAGCTAGAGTTGCTAGCAAGATGCTAGAGCTAGTACACCTGTGTCTCTACTGCTAAATAAAAGAGGACGAGGATGCAAGCTTGAGCGCTGGCCTAGTGCTCACCCATACTGCCAAAGTGAGCCTAAGCACAGTCCCAGGCGCAACTCAAGGAACTGCCCAGGCCAGGCACCATTCCCAGAAGACAACACAGATGAGTTTAAAAGCAGGTTTCACTCCCTGTGCAGACATCCCCTGTGGTGCGGATATAGCCAGTTAGGGTACTAGTTCATGGGCCGAGGAACTAGTTCCTGGCCCTCTTACTTACCAGTATAGACAGAGCCCATGCAACTCTTACTGGTCTTCTAGCTCCCTTGCTTTCACTGAACTGAGCAAAAAGCTCTCACCAAGAGAAGCACGTTCACCAATAACACAAACGTTACCTAGAAGTTTTGAATCGTATCTCATTATCTCCAAACGGCCAAACTGAGAAATGCTGTCGAGACCAGTGCGAGGCTCATAAGCTTAGTACAAGCTTTAGTTCCAAGTGCAGGAGGAAAAATACTAACTAGCTAAAAGTAGGAGGGTTAAAACTAGGGGTTAAAAAAAAAAAAGGATTAATGTTTCCCAGTTGCTTTCCATATGTAACTGAGGTAAGCATTATGCAGAATCATTGAATGCTAAAGAGCTGGGTGTCATTTTCTGATGAGGTATTGGGAGTGCACATCTTTGACACACTTAGGTGACAACAGCTGTCTGCTATCCAACTACTTTTAAATCAAATGAATTTTCTTTTATGAAATGTACACCCAGCATCAAAATAAAGCAGAACACGTCCTTAGAAAAATGTTGCACAACAAGCTAGTTTCTCTGAATTCACAAAGTGCTAAGACTTCCACACGGCTTTCCTAGCATTCACTCTTCTCACCAGAACGCTCAGCCTCCTGCCCTATTTCCTCCCTTCTCTTCTGTTACAGCACAATAAACTCAATTTTATACATTTTACATCTGCAGTCAATCATCACTCATGCACTTAATCTTACACAAAAGAAAAGTTGAGCTTTCTTCGAAACACAAAGAATCAAAGCCTACAGAAAACTCCAGAAATCAATTCAAATGCTGTGATGATTAGACTTCTATCAACTATTTTGTGTATGTACATGGTTGCATTGAATTTCTGAAATGTAAGTATTCAAACTCTCCATTCAAAGAACGGAGCTACCATCTTAATGATACACAATTATCTGTCTTTATTTGGTACAAAAAAGATGCTGCAAAATACAAAAAGATCTTCCTTCCAAGACTGTAAATCAAAGCATTTGTAAAAAATAGAAATTAATCTTTCCACCTCTCTCTAACCTATTGCCATATGAAATTGTCTTAGTCCTGTAGATCATGGTAGTATGTACATTACTAGAGATTACAGTATTTTAGTCTGAAAAGATGTGAAATTGCAGTATGTTATTTTTAACCTTTCTCCATGCCTCAAATGGAAGCAGTCTCGGCAGCTGTCATCTTCTTTGGGCTCTTACATCACTGGTACGGAAGAAGGACTCACTTCAAGCGATCACTTTTCCATCAGTCCTTAGGATTAGAAAGGTTAGAGTCATGTGGAAAAGTCCACGTATGGGGGACCACCACTGCAGACCCTCATAACTGTCCTCTGCTACAGAAAGAGGTACAAATAAACACCTGTTTGATTACCAGCCACAGTATTTTTACTCCCCATCTGCTCTTGCATCACTGCTATGTTTATGTACCGTGAAGGAAAAGGCAGCTCCGGAACCGCAGGTGGAAGCCAAGAATTTTAGGGAATATATCATGAAACATGGTATTAATGCTTACGTTGTCATAATAAACCATAATGATTAAAATCTAGAAGTGGAAAGGGAGGTGGTACAAGACGCTGAGCATGATGTGGGCTCATTTCTCTGCTTTTACAAAACATAGTTAAAAGGTAGTGTTGAGATAACTGTATTCTTCGTGTGTTTTTCACACACTCTTTGTCAGGCACTTTGAGAGTGGAAAAGTAGAAACTTAAATACATCGTGGCAAAACTGTAGGACAGGACTGTTATTTATGGGTTATCATTGACAGTCTCACAGTAACTGGGAAACATGCATCCCTGTTTGAGGGAGACACGCAGAACAGAAGAGATTCAGTATTGTTAAGACTTACGAATTCTTACGGTCTTGCAGAATACTCTAAGGCAGGTTGATTGCCACTAACAGTCAGTACTGACTATTATGAAACGAGAATACTCAAGATGATTACTTGAAACAGGTAATTGCATAAAAACAGGTTATGTAAACTGCATGGTAAAACTGGGCAGGGGGCAGGAAAGGAGATTTGCTTTCACCATAAGTCAAGGAAAGAGGACATGGCTGAGTCTGTGAATGAACTGGAGAAGTAGGGGACCTAAGGCTCTCCGCAGCCAGAAAAATAAGCGAAACCAATTTTCAGGGCTCGCTTAGCCTTTCAGATGTTTTTCAAGAACCTGAGAAAAGCCTGACAAGAACACAGTGGCCAGTATGTACATATCACTGCTTATAAAATAGCTCCCATTTGGGATGTTCCATTTTTATATCGTGATGCTGGAGGCTTTCTTTACCTGCAACTACAGGTGAAGCAGAGGTCCACTCACTACTGTTACTAATAGGATTTAACATTTGTAAAACACTTGGAAGAAGAAAGCAGCATAAAAATGCTTTGCATTTATGCAATTATCCCATGAGGTAAAGAAGTACAGGCAGCCGTGTTTGGGCCCCACACGATAGAAACTTATCAGATGTTTGGTTCAACATAAATTAGCGTTCTTCGCTTTCACCTATGTCGTGGTTTAATCTCAGTCGGCAACTAAGCACCACGCAGCTGCTCGCTCACTCCCCCCTGCCCCGGTGGGATGGGGGAGAGAATTGGAAGAGCACAAGTGAGAAAAACTCGTGGGTTGAGATAAAAACAGTTTAATAATTGAAATAAAATGATTATAATAATAATAATATAATAATAATAATAATAATAATACACAAAGCAAGTGATGCACAGTACAATTGCTCACCACCCGCCGACCAATGCCCAGCCAGCCCCCAAGCAGCGGCCCCCCCGGCCAGCTTTCCCCAGGTTATGTACTGAGCATGACGTCACATGGTATGGAATGTCCCTTTGGCCAGTTTGGGTCAGCTGCCCTGGCTGTGCCCCCTCCCAGCTTCTTGTGCACCTCCAGCCTTCTCAGTCGGTAGAGCATGGGAAACTGAAAAGTCCTTGGTTAGTGTAAGCATTACCTAGCAACAACTAAAACATCGGTGTGTTATCAACTTTGTTCTCATCCTAAATCCAAAACACTGTACCAGCTACTAGAAAGGAAATTAACTCTATCCCTGCCGAAACCAGGACAATATCCACCCCTTATTCTATACCATCTGCGTCATGCTCAAGTCTCATATTTTCCAGTACATTTTCATTAATCACCACCCCTCTTTTTTTATATACACACACACACACACACACACACACACACACACACATCATTCCCTTCGTCTGTGGGCCATCCCTCTAAAATGTTCGGTGAGTTCATTTAGTCCATGACTTCGGGCTCCATCTGTCATAATAATCTTTCAGGGCAGGAAAAATGGAGATGGTATGTGGTGTTGGATTGTTTCATGTTGAAGTCAGTTCTGGTACCATCATCACTGTGCTTTGCTTGGTTTCACTGAAGTTATTCTTCATTAGTCTGGGTGATTCTTATTGTAATAACATTAGTATGGCATATAATATTATTAGTGTGATTAGTATATCTGTGTATTATTAGTATAACTATTATAACTATAATTAGTACTTAACATCACATAATTCAGATCATTGGCTATTCTCACCCAAAATCAAATCCCCTTGAGGTACACATCGGACTTCCCCATCCTTCCGCATTATCCACCAAGTGCACCCAGGTCCTTGAGCAAAAGCAATCCCACAGATGGGTTTGCCTTTGCCCAAGGCAGGAATAACCCAAACTGTTTTCCCCAACATATTTTTTATGTGCACTACAGGGACTTTATTCCCATCTACAGTACGTAAAAGTTCTGACTGGGCAGGGCCAGCTCGATTGGCAGATCCCCTCGTGTTGACTAACCAGGTGGCCTTTGCTAAATGCGTATCCCAATGTTTGAACGTCCTGCCACCCATTGCTCTCAGCGTAGTCTTTAACAGTCCATTGTATCGTTCCATTTTCCCAGAGGCTGGTGCATGACAGGGGATGTGATACACCCACTCAGTGCCGTGCTCTTTGGCCCAGGTGTCTATGAGGTTGTTTCGGAAATGAGTCCCATTGTCTGACTCAATTCTTTCTGGGGTGCCATGTCGCCATAGGACTTGCTTTTCAAGGCCCAGGATAGTGTTCCGGGCAGTGGCATGGGGCACGGGATATGTTTCCAGCCATCCGGTGGTTGCCTCCACCATTGTAAGCACGTGGCGCTTGCCTTGGCGGGTTTGTGGGAGTGTGATATAATCGATCTGCCAGGCCTCCCCATATTTATATGTCAGCCATCGTCCTCCATACCAAAAAGGTTTTAACCGCTTGGCTTGCTTGATTGCAGCGCATGTTTCGCATTCATGGATAACCTGCGCAATAGTGTCCATGGTCAAGTCCACCCTTCGATCACGAGCCCATCTGTATGTTGCATCTCTTCCTTGACAGCCTGAGGTGTCATGGGCCCACTGAGCTATAAATAATTCACCCTTCTGCTGCCAGTCCAGATCCACCTGAGCCACTTCAATCTTAGCAGCCTGATCCACCTGCTGGTTGTTTTGATGTTCTTCAGTGGCCCGACTCTTGGGTACGTGAGCATCTACGTGACGGACTTTTACAACCAAGTTCTCCACCCGGGCAGCAATATCTTGCCACAATGCGGCAGCCCAGATGGGTTTGCCTCTGCGCTGCCAGTTGCTCTGCTTCCATTGCTGCAACCACCCCCACAGGGCATTTGCCACCATCCATGAATCAGTATAGAGATAGAGCACTGGCCACTTTTCTCGGTCAGCAATGTCTAAAGCCAGCTGGATGGCCTTTACTTCTGCAAATTGGCTCGATTCACCTTCTCCTTCAGCCGTTTCTACAACTTGTCGCATAGGACTCCATACAGCAGCTTTCCACCTCCGATGCTTTCCCACAAGACGACAGGACCCATCAGTGAACAGGGCATATTGCTTCTCATTTTCTGGTAGTTCATTATACATTGGGGCCTCCTCAGCACGTGTCACCTCCTCCTCTGGCGATAATCCAAAATCTTTGCCTTCTGGCCAATCCATGATCACTTCTAGGATTCCTGGGCGACTGGGGTTTCCTATTCGAGCCTGTTGTGTGATCAGTGCGACCCACTTACTCCACGTAGCATCAGTTGCATGATGTGTACAGGGGACCCTCCCTCTGAACATCCAGCCCAGCACCGGCAGTCGGGGTGCCAGGAGGAGCTGTGCTTCAGTGCCGATCACTTCTGAAGCAGCTCGAACCCCTTCATATGCTGCTAATATCTCTTTTTCAGTTGGAGTATAGCGGGCCTCGGATCCTCTGTATCCCCGACTCCAAAACCCTACGAGTCGACCTCGAGTCTCCCCTGGTGCTTTCTGCCAGAGGCTCCAGGTTGGGCCATTCTCCCCGGCTGCGGTATAGAGTACATTTTTTACCTCTTGCCCTGCCCGAACTGGCCCCAGGGCTACTGCATGAACTATCTCCCGTTTAATTTGTTCAAAAGCTTGTCGTTGCTCAGGGCCCCATTTGAAATCGTTCTTCTTTCAGGTCACTTGATAGAGAGGGTTTACAATCAGACTGTAATTTGGAATGTGCATTCTCCAAAAACCCACGACGCCTAAGAAAGCTTGTGTTTCCTTTTTGCTAGTTGGTGGAGACATGGCTGTTATTTTGTTGATCACATCCATTGGGATCTGACGACATCCATCTTGCCATTTTATTCCTAAAAACTGGATCTCCTGTGCAGGTCCCTTGACTTTACTTTGTTTTATGGCAAAACCAGCCTTCAGCAGGATTTGGACTATTTCCTTCCCTTTTTCAAAAACTTCTCCTGCTGTGTTGCCCCACATGATGATGTCATCAATGTATTGCAGGTGTTCTGGAGCCTCACCCTGTTCTAGTGCAGTCTGGATCAGTCCATGGCAAATGGTGGGGCTGTGTTTCCACCCCTGGGGCAGTCAGTTCTAGGTGTACTGGACGCCCCTCCAAGTGAAAGCAAACTGTGGCCTGCACTCCGCTGCCAAAGGGATTGAGAAAAACGCATTAGCAATATCAATTGTGGCATACCACTTGGCTGCCTTTGATTCCAATTTGTATTGAAGTTCTAGCATGTCTGGCACAGCAGCACTCAGCGGTGGCGTGACTTCATTTAGGCCACGATAGTCTACTGTCAGTCTCCACTCTCCATTAGACTTCCGCACTGGCCATATGGGACTGTTAAAGGGTGAGCGAGTCTTGCTGATCACTCCTTGGCTCTCCAGTCGACGAATCAGCTCATGAATGGGAATCAGGGAGTCTCGGTTGGTGTGATATTGCTGCCGGTGCACCGTGGTGGTGGCGATTGGCACTTGTTGGTCTTCGACCTTCAGCAACCCCACAACAGAGGGGTCCTCCAAGAGACCAGGCAAGGTGGACAGCTGTTTAATTTCCTCCGTCTCCAAGGCAGCTATACCAAAAGCCCACCGGTACCCTTTTGGGTCCTTGAAATACCCTCTCCTGAGGTAGTCTATGCCAAGGATGCACGGAGCCTGTGGGCCTCTGGGCCACTCACTCCTTCTGCCACCCATTCCCAGTTAGACTCACTTTGGCTTCCAATACAGATAGCTGTTGGGATCCCCCCGTCACCCCAGAAATACAGATGGGTTCTGCCCCTATATAGCTTGATGGCATTAGGGTACACTGTGCACCGGTGTCTACTAGAGCCTTATACTCCTGTGGGTCTGATGTGCCAGGCCACCGAATCCACACAGTCCAGTAAACCCGGTTGTCCCTTTCCTCCCCCTGGCTGGAGGCAGGACCCCTCTAATCCTCATCACAGTATTCATTTCTCATTTCTTGTACGTACGAGTCAGAAGTTTCTTCATTAAGATCAGGAGTAAGATCAGCCCTTCTACTCTCTCTGGGGAACTGCCCACTGGAAACTGGAGCAGCAATTTTCCTGGAAGAACCTCTTTCTGTGATTGTTTTCCCTTGCAATTCACGTACCTGTGCCCCTAGGGCTGAGGTAGGTTTTCCATCCCACTTCCTCATGTCCTCTCCATGGTCACGCAGATAAAACCATAGGGTGCCCCGTGGTGTGTACCCTTTATGTTCTCTCTCTTGAGCAAAAGAACGCTTACTTCTAATAGCCGAGATACTGGTCCGTACAGGTGAGGAGTAGGACCTATCCTCTCTGAGTTGCTGGATCTCCCGGGACAGTTTTTCGGACAGTTTCTCCACAGCCGAGATGAGGGAGGAAGAAAGACTTTCCTCATATTGCCGGAGTTGACCAGCCAATTCATCCACTGTTTGTTCCTCTCCATCTTTCCAGGTCATCACTGCCAATGAGTTGGCGTATGACAATGGTGAGCTCCTTATAAACTTCCGCCACATGGGTTGTGTGCACTTGACTTCGTCTGGATCTTTGGATAGTTGTTCATTGTTCAGGTCATCATAAATCACCTCCAGCACAGCTAATTCTCTCAGGAACTGGATACCCTTCTCCATGGTGGCCCACTTGCTTGGGCGACATATGACATCTTCCTTAAAGGGATACCTTTCCTTCACGCTTGACAAGAGTCGCCTCCAAAGGCTGAGGACTCGTGTCCCTTTTCCAATTGCTTTGTCAATGCCCCCTTCCCTGGAAAGGGATCCCAGCTGCTTGGCTTCCCTACCCTCTAATTCCAGGCTACTGGCCCCATTATCCCAGCATCGGAGCAGCCAGGTGACAATATGCTCACCTGGATGGCGGCTGAAATCTTTTCGTATATCTCGCAGCTCACTCAGGGATAGAGATCGGGTGGTCACTGCCTCGTTTATGAGTTCTTCCTCTTCTTCCTCCCTGATCAGCGGCCGGCTCTCCTCCTGCTGTTCTCGTGATGGCCCTTCTCTAGGGTCATCTGTCTCGTACACTTCTTCCTCCAGCCCCCTTTTAGAAGAAGCTTCTTCCTCCCTTACTAAACGAGCCGACTTCCGCTTCCAAGATTTCTTCTTGTGTACAGGGGCGACCGCTACCGGCACAGGCTGGTTCTTTGGTTCAGCCACAGGGCGTGTCGCTGGGGTCTGAGTGGCCGCAGTGCATGTCACCGGAGTCTGAGTGGCCGCAGGGCCTGTCGCCGGGGTCTGAGTGGCCACAGTGCATGTCGCCGGGGTCTGAGTGGCCGCAAGGCCTGTCACTGGGGTTGGAGTGGCCGCAGTGCGTGTTGCCTGGGTCTGAGTGGCCGCAGGGCCTGTTGCCGGAGTCTGAGTAGCTGCAGTGCATGTTGCTGGGGTCGGAGTGGCTGCAGGGCCTGTCGCCGGGGTCTGAGTGGCTGCACGGCGTGTCGCTGGGGTTGGAGTGGCCGCAGGGCGCGTTGCCCGGGTCCGAGTGGCCACAGTGCGTGTCATTTTACTGTCAGAGCCAGAGACCTTCTCTTCCCTTTGAGGGCACTGAATGGTGTTGAACAGGGCTCGGTAGGCATGGGCCAGGCCCCAGCACGTTGCAATGATCTGCATCTCTCTGGAGTTGCCAGGGTGACTGCATACTTTTTCCAAATATTCTACTAACTTTTCAGGATTCTGCACTTGCTCAGGGGTGAAGTTCCAAAACACTGGGGGTGCCCATTGGCCTAGGTACTTGCCCATCTTGTCCCACACACCCTGCCACTCATAATTATTCAGCCTTGGGGCAGATCTCTGGATGATATTCTTAAATTGCTTACCAACTTTAGACAAAACCGAAACAATATTCCCAAGAAGTATTAATAGAAGTATCTTAACTGCCCAAGGATGTTCAAAATACTGAAAAGTTACTGTAATGAAGGAGGAAACATCATAGAAGAAGGTAGTGACACTGCCATTCTGTATTTCCTCCATAAAAAACCTCTCAGAAAAGTTACTGTAATTGCTAGTTGTCTCCACAAAATGGTATCCATGGTACAGTAACGGCTTCATTGCGAAACTTACATACCACACTAACGTCAAGGTCAATGTTCTAAAAACAAACCTCACAAGCAAGACATCATTATTCACTGCAGACCACAGCAAACTGCAAAAACCAACACCAATCTTTAACATGTACAGCAAAGAAAAGAGCACAATCCAGATTATACAAATCAATATCGAGAACAGAGAAACCAACATTGTGACCCACAACTATTAACAGATATAAGTTCCTTAATACACTCCGGTTAATCTGTTATTATCTCAAACCCTTCGAGCCCCACGTTGGGCGCCAAAAAGGACTGTCATGGTTTAACTTCAGTTGGCAACTAAGCACCACGCAGCCGCTTGCTCACTCCCCCCCGCTCCGGTGGGATGGGGGAGAGAATTGGAAGAGCACAAGTGAGAAAACCTCGTGGGTTGAGATAAAAATAGTTTAATAATTGAAATAAAATGATAATAATAATATGATAATAATAATAATAATACACAAAGCAAGTGATGCACAGTACAATTGCTCACCACCCGCCAACCGATGCCCAGCCGGTCCCCAAGCAGCAGCCCCCCGGCCAGCTTTCCCCAGGTTATGTACTGAGCACGACATCACATGGCATGGAATGTCCCTTTGGCCAGTTTGGCTGTGCCCCCTCCCAGCTTCTTGTGCACCTCCAGCCTTCTCAGTCGGTAGAGCATGGGAAGCTGAAAAGTCCTTGGTTAGTGTAAGCATTACCTAGCAACAACTAAAACATCGGTGCGTTATCAACTTTGTTCTCATCCTAAATCCAAAACACAGTACCAGCTACTAGAAAGGAAATTAACTCCATCCCTGCCGAAACCAGGACAACCTAATTGGAGACCAGGGCCCAAGTTGCAGTGCTGCTGTATTTACCCTGTAGGCACAGGTATGTTCATCTTCATATTGTCACTTACTTGCAGTGTAACTCATTTCACTGCAGTTGGTAATGCTGATGTTCACACATTTCATCACAACATGCTATTTTGCTTGCAATTATCCGAGAAGAGACATCAACGCCAATGTTTCAATAGGTTGGGAATGTAGCCCACTGCTGAAGGGCTTCTACAGACCCCCCAGCAGCCCACTCCTTTTACCTGGAGGTGTTGGAGGTGTCGCCAGCTCAAATGCTAATCCCAATGGCTGCAGAAGAGCACTTACTACCTGCCCAAGGAATGTTAACCCAGGCTGACTTGTGCAAGTTGCTTGAACTTCAGACTGGACTTTCAGAAAACTGTAGTTAAATATCTATATTGTGCCTCACGTTATGATACCACTATTTACATTTGAACAACTGTATTTATATTTGAACAGCTGTATATCCGGGGGAAACCATCCTGAATAATTGTGTTGATTATTATTAAGAAGTAAAGGCATTCAAATCTTTTTTTAGTCACTGAAAGATTTCTAATAATATCTTTCTTCCCCCACTAATTATATTTCTAGAAATAAATTTGTGAAATGCTAATTATACCCCTTAATAACCTCTATTTCAGAATCAAGTGGCACTCAAGAAATTTGAAGATTCTAAACCAATCCATTTTGGATTTGGGAAGAGACGAGGTAGCATCAAGAAGTAACAAAGCCCCCAGAGAAGTGATTTTTGCTGTAAATTTTCTAGCATAACATTGCACCTGATTGCTTATGTGTTAATTTTGGCTTAATTACACACTAAGTTTTGTGATGTGGAATGGGAGTATCCAACAAGGATAAATAACAGGACCGAGGACTCTGAGACTAGCCTCTCTCTGTTACTCAAAGGACTTTTATGTAACAGCTTCAGCTGAATTTTAAGTACCTTCCCTGCAAGATTTTTGTTAGTCCCTTACAGCATCAGGTGGCTGGATACAAAAGGTATATTGACCTGACTACATACACAGTGAGATACTTCCAAGAAAGTCCTTTTCCATGTCCAACCAGTGAAAATTTCCTGAGGCATTATATCCATGCACCAACAGTCTTTCTACTACTATCCAAAGACACCTTTAAAAGAGCAGTGGGCCAGGCTTGATAGCCACCTGACACCAGCAGACACCAACATTTATTTTTGGGCAAGTCACTCCCAAGACGGACATCTTTGCTCCCTATTTAATTGAATTTCCTTTAAATCTTTGTTGGTAGTCTAATGGGACAAAACAAGGTCAAAAAGAGAAAAGGTGGCAGGGTCTAGGCGTAAGATGATCCTCTGTTCCAACTCTGCAAAAGACTTCAGAATATTTTTGTCTTCAGAATACAATTATATTTGAACAGTGTGTAACAGCCAGGAGAACATTCATCAAAATACTGTATGATTAAAACTAGCTTAGATGGATTTTAAATTGACCAGCCATTAAAACTTATTGAGACCCACCTGATCAGCCATGAGTTCGGAGAGGTTAAGTGTGACAGTTTGGCAGAACTTAAATATTGGGACTCAAATTAATGCACAGCTGAACATGAAGGGCAGAATTATAAACACCAATATAATTTGCTGATGCAACCATACATAGTGGTCCACTTCTTTAATTTTTAGACTTTATAAAGTTGGTCAAGACCTTGTCTCGTCTAGCAGAGTAGCAGATTCCAGTCCACAAAGCACAAGGGAGAGAAGCTCTTGTGGCTTGATCCATTAATCCTGTTTGAAGGCCTGAGCTTTGACCTTCATCATTTTTCCCGCTTGTTCAAATTTCTCTCAGGACGAACAGCTTACTTGAAGATCCTTGGCCCAAGCCGGGGGGCGCAGGGAGTAGCCTGCTTTCTCTGCAGCCTGCTGTCTCTGAAAGGGATGTTGTAAAATCTGCTGTAGCAGATGAACCTGGAAGCAATTAAAACGGGTAAGGTTTTATACAAAATGTTTTCCTGCAAACAAGAAGAGTCTCTGCCACTTCATATTATGCACCCTCCTGGCTCCAGAAACTACTCCATGAGTTGCTTACTATTATTACTACTACTATTAATACATTCACTACTCTTTATATTATAATTAACACTATTAACAGTTTTGTTAATATTTTTAATAGTAATTGGTATTAGATAGTACAGTGTTGGTCAAAGTGTAATAATATAGGTTCAAAGTGTAAATGCAACAACTCTTTCATTAACAATTATGCCAATTATTAATAAATATGTCAAGAAAGAAAGAAATAATTTCACCTCTGAGAAATTATTCAAATTAACTTTTTGCACTGCTGATTCTGCCATCCAATTCCTAAGTATGTATCTAGGATTAACAGCTGAAACAAAAAGTAAATCATGTTAAATTTAGTTAGACATATACAACAAAAGCAAAACACAGTCATTGAAACGTGTCATTGAAATCTTCAAGAAGGCTTAATTTGCAGACCAAGAAAAAAATGCGTAAAAGGGAAAAGGAATGAATCAATCTATTTATTTTTATGAGTTGCTAAAAGGATTTTTTTTAACTTGCACAATCAGTAATGCCAAAGTGCCAAACAAAAATTCGAACAGTATAGAACAGCACATTGATACACAAAGGGTTTCCTGTTGTGAACACAAGCAGACTTTTCAAGTGAGATTAGTTTACCATGACCTAGGTCCCTGCTAGATTGTTGGAAAGTATATTTCAATGTTGTCAATACATTCCTGGAGATCATAAAAATTAATATTATATTATGTAATGTAAAAAGGAATTATTGATATATTCATTCAAGTATATGTACTTAGATATTCCTTCTTCTATATCATATATCAAAAGTTCGGCCATAAAAGCCTTTAATGTTGGATTTCAGCTGTATTTTTCAGAAACTACTTTTTCAACTTTGTCAGTCCTTTTAGTTTCATGGGAGGGCGGGGTCCACAGTTTTTTCTACAACTGTTTGCTCTATCTTCTTGGAAACACCCATGACAGTTGCACTGCTTCTCTGGCATGTTCCTGGCTGATTGTGGCTAATTAGCGGTAGGGAGATTGTAGGGACATTGAAAATGAAACTGCTGAATTAGTAACCCAGGCTGTATCTTACAGCATGGCAACTAACAACTCATAAGAGGAGTTCTGTCAAACTGTATGCCGAGGACAATTCTCATCAGCACACATGGCGTTTCTTATCAATTTTTTAGCAGGTAACATCAACACAACTCTTATTTTTGCTCTGCAATTAAAGCCTAGGATTCTGCTTCAGAAAGTTTTCCCTTTAATTAACGAATAAAACAATGTTACAGATTAATTGTAACAAACATTTCAAGCTTGCATTGTAAGTCTTAATTTGACACTGGTCTGCATATTTTCCCAAATTCAGTAGCTGATACTACATGAAGAGATCAATTAGTGATACCAGAGGCATTTCACCCATGGACTTGAACCCAAAAGTCTGTGATTTATGGACAAACTTCATCTGTTCCTTCTCTTTTCACTGGTGTCCCAGCAGGTTTTATATGAATACACATTCTTCAACCCTCACGTTTTATATATTTCTTTCAAAAAATCTGTGTAGCTTTATAAAATATTCTTTTAAATACCCTTACAGCATATTTGAAAAAGGCTATTAGAAAAAGCAGAGTATTCATCAAAACCACCATCCCAAAATTCCCTCTACTCAATTCCTCTAATCAATTTGTTATAATCTTATCTTATTTACAAATAATAAATTATATTAGGAGGGGGACAATCAGAAACAGTATTTTGGATAAAAAGATTAAACTTGATCTTGTTCCATTTCCCAATTCACTCTGTTCTTGCACCTCCTTGTACTGCTTCTTCAGCTTGCAAACATAACTTGTTTATCCTAGTTGATCACCAAGACAATTGATGTCTTTGAGAAAAGCTATGACTGGCTCCTCCTAAGGTTTTGTGGTCAATCGCAGGACTTTATTCATATTTAAAAGCTCCCCGGACAGAATGCGTCTAGCACAGTGAACAGACTTCTCTGTAATAAGCACTGCTTCTAAAAAGCACCATTTAACCAGCTAACAAACTAGAATTTACTGAAGCTATGTAATCAGTGAAACAACACTTGCATGATTATTTTAGGTATCACAATACAATTAAATTCTTTATGTTTGAAACTCAGCGATAGCCATTTTAAGCCACAAGATTTGACATGCAGCAGCATTACACAAAGGGTCTTTACGTTATTTAGAAAAGGACAAAAAAAAAAAAAAAAAAAATCACTCTCTGCTCTAAGGGCTGAACTCTGACCGCTCATGTTCCTGCCAGAAGAGAGAAGGTGAAGCCCTCTTACAAAATCAGAACATGCGCTGAAACCAGAAGCATGTCAGGTGGCACTGCCACTCCCTCCTTTATAAAAGCTGCCCGGGTAACAGAACAACATTCCGACACAATGTCCAGGTGCTGACTTCCACGAGAATGAAGACTGAGATGCCATCCACCCAGATACAGACATTCTTCTTTTTCACATTACCGTTGTTCTGTATGTACTTACATATATTAAACAAAAGCCAATAAATACAACTAGCTATTTGGAACCCTGATAACCTCTACATAGTCATAACAACACCCTGCCCTAACTCCTAAAAAAACAGTGTTTTCCCACTCGGCAAAATAATTTGCTCTGGCCAAGTATTTGATTTAATCCAGTAAATGGGTTTTCAACAGTAAAGTGTGATAACAATATAAAAAGAGTATTTAAAAGGTGGAGAATTTAACATATGACTCATACAAAAAATGATAATTCACATTAAACCATGACTCATATTAGCAGGAGAATATTTGTCCCAGAAATATATTCTTAACAATTGCAAATTGATAAGTTTCACAGTGGCATTAAAAATACCTGTAATTAACACAAGTGACAAGATAATTATGAAAGAGTAAGACAAGCCAGATAAGAATAGGACAAAGCAGAAGAAATTTTGTGCCCTTATGAGCATTTTATGATCTGGTCTACAATTTTTTTTTTCACATTTTTCTTATGTAAATAAATACAATTATAGACTTGTATTGGGATTTGGATTGTCAAAACTTTTTGATCAACTCCTAAGAAACTAAGTTTAGGCAGTACAAGATAAAGTGCTACCAGGAACTAAAAACTAAATGAAGAGAGGAAAAAAAAAGATAATGAGTAAGTGATCAACTTCAAATGCTTCAAGATGATGTACTTTGAGAAGTGAGATATTCTACTATGCTTACTAATGATGAGGGAAAGGTGATGAATAATGGCGATATATTCAAGGTCAGTCAATACTAAAGACAGCAATACAAAATTTAGTGGGACTTACCAACCCATATAAAAATCTAGAGAGCCACGACAGTTTTATCTTTAACATGAAATGCTGGGTAAAAATGCACTGTTGACTGAGTTGAGCCAGATTTCTGCTGCAAGTTGTAGTGACAAGGGACAGCTGTTACAAGCAAATACTTAAACAAAAAAACCCCAATTTTAAAGAGATCACAAGGGGCATCTAAGAGATCTATTGAAATGTATAGATGTAAAAGAGAACAACAACAACAAAACTCTGTAAGAAACTTCAGTCACACTGTAATATGGAGCAGCTAGCAAAAATGTAACAAGATTTGTTGATTTTAAAAGGAAAATTAAATTTTAAATAAAACAATAGCAAATTAACATCGGTAGCCTGTTACAAATTTCTGCAGCTCTGCTGTATGAATATAGAGTGATGACCGATTATATGGAAGAAAACTTAACTAACTTAACCATGAATCTTTGCATATCAAGTTTTGGACTGCTACCAACACTGAGACCACTAGCACAAGTGTGATCCTGGAGGCAAAACCTTTTCCTTGTTTCGTCTGTCTCCTGTACTATAAGAACCTCTGAGGTGCATGCGGAAAAACACGATGCTGGTTTGCAGAAGATCATCCCCAAACTAGGATCCTTTCTGATTTGGAATAAAAACTCAGAATGTCATGATTTTCTCTAAAAGCAGACTCAAAAAACATAGAAAAATAAGAAGCGTGTTTAGACAGTTTTCAGCATTAAATTTTAGCTGAGGAAAACAGAGGCGCTTGAAACCTCAAAATAGTAGTTGAGCTAAGAGCCTCAGAGTCCCACAGTTGAAACTTCTTAACCCTACCAAAATACAAATAATAAAACAAACCTTTCTTCTTGGTAACTGTTTTCATATTAACTTTCTAAAAATACATGTAAAATTGTAAGAAGTGTTCTCAAATAGAGCCTTGGTTAGAAAATGTAGATGCAAACTTGAAGGTCCATGTGATGATAAATTGTGCCCTATGTAGTTTTTCCTATCTTATTACTGAAAGTCAGTGCTATCTCCTGCCGTTTTCCTACTAAATCAATTAAAGCTTTCGAACACAATCAATATCTAACAAGAGTACAGCCATTTCCATTAGAAATGAGAATAAAACGCCCTGCAAAGCAGCGTAACATTGAAGCTTATAATACCTCTTGTGCAGAATTTGATCAGATCCTACATTTCCTTCATTCCCTTTTGGCCAGAGATTTTCAGTTGCTCATTGTCTTTTATAGGCAAATTTCACAAATTTACCACAGCTTACTGCAGATCCAAAAAAATCTCTTCCTGAACAATTCTTAGAATTTCATATCCACTGTTTCTGCTGTAATAGACAGCTAAATGCAGTACCTCTACCATTTTGTATTTAGAATAACTTGGAGAATCAAAGTACCTTCCTTTGACTTCCATGACTAGATAGTCCTTTCACAAGTAAGGGTATTTTTCTCCAGTTGCAGGAAAAAAAAGTGGGTGCCTATCAGAAACCCGAATTCTTTATAATGTGTAGAAAGGATCTGGACATATTTGAACACTCAGACAAATCTTAGTCTATTCAGCCAGTACAGGATGCCTACCAGAATCTTTCCTGGTATTATCAAATGTTCATTGTCGGAGAAGAACAATGTTCTTCGGAGCAATGCAAACTGACACATTCACAGACTGCTGAAGGAAGGAAGTACAGATCAAGGAAAAGATGTTGCTTGCACTCAGGAAAAGCAGATACAGCAGAAGAGGAAGGGCATCTGTCACAAGGAAATCAAATCCTACAGGCCCTTTCAGGGAGCACCCTACTTTGCAATGAAGAGTTACAACTTGGGGAGCAGCCAGAGCACGTCCACCATTTCAAGACACTAAGGTGAAGCCCCATTTGAGACATGACAAGATACAGTCAAACATGCTCCCACGGGCCAATAATTCTTAAGTTCTTAGAATCACAGAATCATAGAATCATTAAGGTTGGAAAAGACCTCTAAGATCATCAAGTCCAACCGTCAACCCAACACCACCATGCCCACTAAAACATGTCCCTAAGCGCCTCATCTACACGTCTTTTAAATACTTCCAGGGATGGTGACTCAACCACTTCCCTGGGCAGCCCGGTCCAATGTTTAACCACTCTTTCAGTAAAGAAACTTTTCCTCATGTCCAATCTAAACCTCCCCTGGCGCAACTTGAGGCCATTTCCTCTCGTCCTATCGCTTGTTACTTGGGAGAAGAGACTGACACCCACCTCGCTACAACCTCCTTTCAGGTAGTTGTAGAGAGCGATGAGGTCTCCCCTCAGCCTCCTCTTCTCCAAGCTAAACAACCCCAGTTCCCTCAGCCACTCCTCATAAGACTTGTTCTCCAGACCCTTCACCAGCCTCGTTGCCCTTCTCTGGACACGCTCCAGCACTTCAACGTCCTTCTTGTAGTGAGGGGCCCAGAACTCAACACAGTATTCGAGGTGCGGCCTCACCAGTGCCGAGTACAGGGGCACGATCACTTCCCTACTCCTGCTGGCCACACTATTTCTGATACAGGCCAGGATGCCATTGGCCTTCTTGGCCGCCTGGGCACACTGCCAGCTTACGTTCAGCCGGCTGTCGACCAACACCCCCAGGTCCTTTTCCGACAGGCAGCTTTCCAGCCACTCTTCCCCAAGCCTGTAGTGTTGCATGGGGTTGTTGTGGCCGAAGTGTGGGACCTGGCACTTGGCCTTGGCCCATGGATCCAGCCTGTCCAGGTCCCTCTGCAGAGCCTTCCTACCCTTGAGCAGATCAACACTCCCGCCCAACTTGGTGTCATCTGCAAACTTACTGAGGGTGCACTGGATCCCCTCATCTAGATCATTGATAAAGATATTGAACAAGACCGGCCCCAGTACTGAGCCCTGGGGAACACCGCTCGTGACCGGCCGCCAACTGCATTTAACTCCATTCACCACAACTCTCTGGGCCCGGCTGTCCAGCCAGTTTTTGACCCAGCGCAGGGTACACCTGTCTAAGCCGTGAGCCACCAGCTTCTCTAGGAGAATGCTGTGGGAGATGGTGTCAAAGGCCTTGCTGAAGTCCAGGTAGACCACATCCACAGCCTTTCCCTCATCCACTAGGCGGGTCACCTGGTCATAGAAGGAGATCAGGTTGGTCAAGCAGGACCTGCCTTTCATGAATCCGTGCTGGCTGGGCCTGATCCCCTGCTTGTCCCGTAAACGCCTTGTGAGCACCCTCAAGATGAACCGCTCCATAATCTTCCCTGGTACCGAGGTCAGGCTGACAGGCCTGTAGTTCCCTGGATCCTCCCTCCAGCCCTTCTTGTAGATGGGCGTCACATTGGCAAGCCTCCAGTCGTCCGGGACCTCGCCCGTTAACCAGGACTGCTGATAAATGATGGAGAGTGGATTGGCAAGCTCCTCCAGATTAAAGGGAATCAAAAGGGGAAAAAAAATGAATCAAGTCCACGAGCACCAAAGCATGGAACAAACTGTAGGCCTGACATCTCCTGAACCCCCAAATGGAAATTGTAAAACAGCGTGTAAAAAAAATTAAGAGAAAAAAGAAGTATGAAAAGGTAAGCAAAAAAAAAAAGGAAAGAAAAATAAACAAGTAGGTAAATGAGGATTGATATGGAATAGACCAGAGCTGGACAGCTGAGTTGGATTGCTTCAATGTCTATATTCACATATGGTGTGACACAGGTCAGAGCAGCCTTTGTGGATTCTGATAGGAAAAGCCTTCTTCATGAGGTCTTCATCACTTCTGATTTCAGTCACCCGAAATATGAACAGACATGTGCTCTGTCATTCCAAACCAGCAGAATCTAGAGAAGAGCAACTTGGACTAGTAGTTGCGGTGCATTTCCGTGATCTCACACTCTTAGGCCTCAGTCAACTGATATGACTACGACTGTATTCACAACAGAAGGGGTTTAGGCCAGACCAATTTCTTCAAAAATGCAGACAATTAAATGAAGGATTTATTATTTTTTTTAAGGAGGGGAAAGGGAGGATCCCTAAGGAGGAAGTGAGCCTCACTGTAGCCAAGGAACTTCTTGATCATTTAGCTTATGTAAAAAATACATATATATTCACAGGTCTAGCCATACACACGTGGCTAGATTCTAATCACAAGAGTGGGTGAAACCAGCCATAGCCACAGTGAATGTATAGTATTACAAGATTTGCAGCAGTGTAATAAGAGCTTCTCCTCTTCAGAAAAACAGTACATTTTAGTTCTCCTCAAAAGGAAAAATAACTAATGCTAAAGAAACCTATGTAAATAGATAGTTGCCATCTCCAAGCATATGATTCCTTTGGATTGTTTTACTCACTTGTCATTCTTGTTCTTCTCTTTGTGTCTGAATCACCCTTGTTACTATACATGAAAAACAAACCAGAAGAAGAAAAAAGAAAGTGCTTTAGCTAATGAGGTTTATGCTTATTTATTTTTAGAAATATTTCATTTGACTTTCATTAAAATCATTTAAGTGTTCTGCTTTTGTGTTCAGTGGAAGCAGGTGTGAATCTCTAAGAATGATTAGACTTGGAAAAAACTGCATACTTTCTTGTAGGTTTTGTATCTTGTATTGATTTTTTCCCTAAGAATTGTATTTACTGACTAAAATTTCCAAGTACCTGATATGTACTTCTTTTCACTACTATCAGCCATGCATACCATATATGACTAAGAAAAACACGTTACATTCTTTATTGATTTAAGAATTGGTAGGAAGTTCTAACATGCATGTCCCTATCTATGCAACACCAGCAGTTCCAAACACAGTCTGTGTATTCACAACTGTTCAACTTCCACCCCATCATCCTAAAGCAATATTATTACATAGTAAAAAATATGTAGAAGTGAAAGCATATCTAGTAATGAAACACTATTTACTCCTATGTATTTGCAAAGCCTGTTTGTGATTCTTGGACTGAATCTGTAGGACTGGTATTTTAACAAAAATTATTAACCAAAGAAATCTAATTGGTTGCTTATTAGTGAAGGACAAAAAATACAGACCACTCCTCCCATATCATTTTTATGTACCTGTGTGTCAAAACAGAACTACAATAGTTACTATTATGGAATCTAGCATAATCTAGAACCATAAAGACAAAAAAGGCATATGAAACCATGTTTGGGCCAGTTTACCAGACTTGCTAAAGATTACGGAAAATCATTGAAGATTAAAGGTGCCTGCTTCTGGCGAATACACATCTGGTGTTATTTTTACACTTGAAACCGCATCAGACTTACCGATTTAATCTCAAGAGGTACATAGTAACCCATTCTGAAAATAACTTGTGTTTACCCAGATCCTGGAGAGCCCAGAACTCCTAAAGAGAAAGAAACAGTTAATGGCAGGTAATCAGAATTTTGTTCCTGTTAAGCAAAAACCAAAGCAAGCAAACGAATATTAAAAGGATTTAAGAGGGAAACATATGATGACCCTTCAAGGAATTTTCTCCCCAAAAATTCTACTAGTATTCCTCTGTATTTGAATTATTCCTTTTTGCTAGCACGATACATCCATATTAATCCATCTCTATTATGGCAAATTCTACCTAAACACCTCCAGCACTTCACCCCTATTTTTCCTTGGCTTATTGTCTGACCTATTTTATTTTTTAGGCTACATAACTACAGGTTTTAGTCTCTCCTGAGTTTTGTACGTGGATCAGATCTATTTGTAGAGACTTTTTTTTTCCCCAAAATCGTAGAATAAGGAAACTATATTGATAAAGAAAGACAAGGTGTGGAGAAAAAGGGAAACTTAAGGCTACAGGGATAGGAGAAGACTGAGGAGGAGAATAGAGACAGTAGGAGAGGAAGAGGGGAGAGGAGACACAACCTGGAAAAGGCAAACAGAGAGAAACCAGAGCTTGGGGTTACTGCCTCCAGTGTTGGACAACAACCACAAACTAGGCTTCCCTGGCTAACTACACTGAGCTAACAGCTGCTTCATAATTGCTCGGTTGAGAGAAAGTAGCCAAAGCTCACAGACAAAAAATGAACTTCAGAGAAAGAACAGGTTAGAAAGAAATGGACATAGATAAAAGGAGGTAAACAGCAGATATACAAGAAAAAAAATGGGCAAAAGTTAAGTAAGGGAAATTAAAAGCAAGAACAAAACAAAGTTTTGATCACATCTGGTTTTTTTAAAGGAATGGGAGTCAAAAAAATATAATGAAAACCACATTTGAGTATAAAAATGAGTTAAAATTACAGAAGTGACTAAGAGCTGGGGGTCAGGCAGGTGGATAACAGGTGAGTCTGGGAGTCAAGCATTTGTTCAAAGATGTGCAGGGTTAGGCTGCTTTAGGAGGAATTTCGGAATGTTTCCAGTTAATACTAAATGTAAGGACTCCTGCAGTGTTCCCAAAGGATTCTGGCATTTTTAGGTCAATTTTGGTGTGCAGCTGAAAAAAACTTAAGTGACCTACAAACCGATACGAGAACTTATTTTGCTACTGACAAAGTACTAGTGTCTGAATAAACAGCAGGTGAAATTACTTTAATATAAAAAAAAATTCTTTAAAAAATTAAAACTTTTTACCAGCGTAAAATTGTACCTGCTTTACCACATCAGTTTTGGGACTCAGAACTTGTGGGCTAAATAATTTCATTGTGTGAAAAAAAAGGTCAGCTGCTACCAAGTGAAGGCTGGAAATGACCCTCGGTGTAGTAGCAGGGTCACAACTACACCACGACCATTAGTTCCTCATCCTGCACCTTCAAAGAAGGGGAGATGGGGTTGCCATAAATGCCACTACTGCAGTAGTCTGGGAGTGGCTCCATACTGCACAAGGGTGGCTTCCGTTCTTCCTACCGCACGTAGGCCCCTAAGAAATGGAAAAGTCCCTTGTATTCTATGACAAAAATACCTTCTCTTACAAACACACCCATCCTCTTCGCCCATCCTCTTATCACCCCCTCTGTACAAATGATTAATTCCAAAGCTACAGCTCTTTCTGGTTTTGTTGCTTACCACTAGAAAATCTCAACTTTTTAATTATTAGTGGCTTCAAGCTCATAGAAAAGGTCAGGTTAGACCTCTTACTTAACAGAAGAGAACAAGGAAAACCAGAGAATTTTGTCAAAATCACTTAATTATCTAGGACATAACTGGAAAAAGAAACAGTAACTCCTCATTTTCATTCTGTGCTTTACATACAGTCATTCTGCTCCCTAAAACAACCTCCCAATTCCACCTGCTCTCATTTTAAATTAGATTCAAAGACAAAAAAAAGTAAGTCAGAAGTTAGGGAAAGGCAATGAAGTTTCCCAGGCACAGTGAACAATATTCCTCACATGGAAAAGGCATTGTATTAAAGAAAAAAATTAAAAAATAATTTTGGCTCTTGCAAAAAGGCTTCCTATTTTTCTTTCCAGATTAGGTACTTAGAAGCTTTCTTTTTAGAATTTCCCCTCTGCATTTTTATCCAATTATTACTTGCCTAGCATCTCACTCCAGTTCAAACATTTCAGCTATATTTCCATGTCTAAAGATTGCACTATATCCAGGTAAGAAGTGTATCTCTTTTAGTTTAATACTCTCATCTCTTTTATGGTTATACTTGGTCCTGAAGAGTAAGTTTAGACTGAGTTAGCAGCGACACAGGATGGGGTAGCAGGCTGAGCAGGACACGGTAACAAAATGTATTCTTGCTTTAAGCTACGTTTAGAACCAATCTTGTGCCCAAGGAAGGGCAGAGGCCACTATGGGCTGAGGTTCTAGCAAGAGTTTATGACAAGATGGGATCTCACTTATCATTAGATACCGAGACAAGCTGATGGGCCTGAGAGCAGAG
This sequence comes from Aptenodytes patagonicus, assembly GCF_965638725.1. Lineage (NCBI taxonomy): Eukaryota > Metazoa > Chordata > Aves > Sphenisciformes > Spheniscidae > Aptenodytes > Aptenodytes patagonicus. Next base: position 153,526,283 of record NC_134950.1, read on the forward strand.
GTTTAGGCCACCTAGTAAACCCGTGTTAGGAATAGTTTGATTGACCCGAGGTTGAAATTTTCCTTATGAGCCCTGTTCAACTTCACTTGTGTCTTACGAAATACTATCAGAAGGTATTCTTAAGCAAAACAAAAAAAAACAAACCTGGGAGGGGAGGAAAGTTCTTCCTAGCAGACCCATCTTAAGTGTGAAGAAAATCACATTCACACCTGTGTATGAATATTTATGACCTCTCATATTGGACCTGTACCAGAGGCTGAAAGTCTGACTTCAGCACTCTTCATTAATGTATCTTTCATTAGCACTCTTCATTAATGTATCCATCATTACTAGACACAGGCTTACCATGGGGTGGTAGCATGACACAGATATATTAGTCTCTCTGTCCCTTAATAATGCTACAGTGACACATTTCCCTGACAAATCATGGCTTGAGACACCCTCTATTATATCAGGGTTATGTCCAACTTGATTTACGCATTTTATATTAAGTATTCCTAAAATTGGGTGCTTGTATTAATACCTCAGGAATATGGAGCTCCTTTAACTGGTCTTCAGTAATTTCACTGAGCTGTCGAAATGTCATTGTAAAATCAGCCTTTGTATCTTCCATAAGCTAGTGAAATAAAGATACTTCTATCAGAGTTTTTAAAGTATGGGGTATCAGTTCAGATGTTTGCCAACAAAATTAGCAAAGCAAACTCACTTTTAGGAGGAAAGCAATCAGATAGTTATCATCCTCATTCTCCCCAAGAAGACCCAATTTCATTTTGAATAGTTCTATGAAGCTGAAAATAGTAACAAAGTAAAGAAATTGTTACATAATATAATTTATAGTATTGTGACTAGAAGGTTTGAGTTCTGGAACTGCATACCGGATGTAATAGCGCTCACCATACCCCTCCAAAATCTGGGAAGCTCTGCAAAAACAAAAGAAATGTCAAATTCTATGGAACTAGAATACTATTGTGGGTACAATCCTACTGTACACTAAACAATTCAAACTTCTGTCTGAAATCTCACGAACATTGATATTCTGAATCAACTGGGATCTGTAATGGGAAAAAGACTGAGGGGAAACATTTTAACAGGCTTCAAATACATAAATAGCTGCTGCAAAGAAGAAAAATACACTGTTCTTCGTTTTCATACTGAGTAAGAAGTTATGAGTTTAAACCACACAAAGAAGATTCATATTAGGAGTCTTTACAATAGGGTATTAAAATACTACCTCCTTACTTCAGAAGGATGTATGGTCTTCATAAGTAAGCATCTTAAAGAACAAGCTAGACAAACTTAGAGTAGAAAACTACAGGCAAAGGTCCTACCTTAGTGAAAGGAGAATGGACCACACAACATCTAGGACCGCCTTCCAGTCATATTTTGCTATTATTTATGACCAATGAAAACCTTTCTCCCCTCCCTCCAACCTTATTCTGCCCAATAATTAATTCAGAATCAATTTCCACTTAGAAAAAAAGATTTTAAAAGCTAATCCCTTTCTTTCCTATGCATATGGTGATTAGAGGGTCTCACATCTCACTAGTTCTTTTAAGCATTAAGATATTTTAAGGATTACTTACAGCTGCTTTTGCCTGGGATCCAATAAAGGTTTTAGAGCTTGTAACAGCTTGCTCAGATTAAACAGCCCAACATTTGCCTGGTTTCCTATTTTATACCTCCTTTCATCATCAGATGTATTTGGAACAAAATCTGTTTCAAACAAAACATTACTTTTCCATAACAGAGTAGTTACAATAAAGAATCAATGTTAAAAATTGAAGTGCATTCATTTTTATACTTACGCAGCAAACTAACAAAATCCCTAAAGTTACTAAATATTTAAAATCAGATCACAAGGATACTTATTTACAGTGAATTAACTCAAGATCTATTATTTGCAAATCTAAGGAATACATCCTTCACGGACAAGTTCCCATGTGTCACAAGTGACATTTTCCTACTTGAAGATACAAAATAAATTCAGATGTTTAAACAGAAAAAGACCATTTTTACACTAAAAACAATGTCTTTTTCAACGTTTTTACTACATATAGCGCTACTATTTAGCACACAGACTAAGCAAACAACCGTGCAACCAGATTCAGGATTTATAAGTGTTTTTGGAGAAGTAAAATGTATAAACATGTATTTAAATAAATAGGCCACCTAAGCAAGATTCGTTTCAGTTGTACAAGCAAGCTTTATGCATTCACATAAAAATTAGGGCTACCGTATTCCAGTATGCAAATCCATTATTTGGGAGATAATAAATATCTGCTATGCAAGTTACAGGTATCCAGAAGTAAAATGTATGCATATCTACAGCACCAGTCTCTGAATGGATGCAGTATGAACCCCTTGCTCAGATCAAATGCAGATAAGCTCATCAATGCGCACAGCACTGCCTGAGTCCTCAGAGGACATTAATAACTAATGGAGCATTAAGGAGGAGACCTGTGACACATCTGTCAGATCTGGTGATTGGTTCAAATCTGAACTTTAACTCTAAAGCATTTCATCTGGTTCTAGGGTGTACTGTCTCTGGCTGGGACAGAGTTAATTTTCTTCATAGCAGCCTGTATGGTGCTGTGTTTTAGACTTGTGACTAAAACAGCGTTGATAACACACCAATGTTTTAGCTATTGCTGAGCAGTGCTTGCAACACATCAAGGCCTTCTCTGTTCTCGCTCTGCAACCCCAGCAAGTTAGGCTAGGGATGGGCAAGGGACTGGGAGGGGACACAGCTGGTGCAGCTGACCCCAACTGACCAAAGGGATATTCCATACCATACAACATCATGTTCAGCAGTAAAAACTGGGGGTAGTTTTTCCAAGGCAGTTGTTGCCTGGGGACTGACTTGGCATCAGTCTGGTGGTGGGAGGTGGTGAGTGATTGCCTTTGCATCACTTGTTGGTCGCCCCCACCCCTTTTTTTTCCCTTCACTTATTCAACTGTCGTTATCTTGACCCATGAGCTTTTTCTCATCTTTGCTCTTTCAAGTCTCTCCCCCAACCCGCAGCAGGGAGGACTGAACGAGTGGCTGGTGGGTCCTTAATTGCTGGCTGGGGTCAACCCACCATATAGAGAAAGATCTAAAGCCAGAAAAGCCCTGTTTTTTCAATACAATGGAAACAGTATGACATTTATTCCATGAGATTTCCTTAATTTGAGGCTGCAGTCTCATGAAAACAGACAGAGAGATAACCACGGCTGGTTCTGAAGCTTCCTCAGTGCAACCTCTAAACAATAATCTAATAAGATGCATTTATGTACATACTGAACCTATATCTATCAATCCCAGACTGGCTGAGTTCATACTTTCAAAGAAAGGTTGCCATGACTGGGTAGGTTTGATTTCTTTTCTTCCAACATATAACTAGCTGCTGTGACTATAAAGCTAGAGCATGATGCATGCAAAGTTACTGTATACCACTTTCGCTTTTGGCTGCTTACAGCAATAGGCAATTTTTAGTTTTCTAGGTTTCTGTTGTAGCATCTATTCAATTGATGAAGTTCAACTGGAAACATTCTCATGAAAACGGGTTTAACAGTAATATTTCATTAACAAGACTTATAGCACTTGAAATGCAACCTGTATAGTGTATCATAAAACTGGGCTCTGATAAAATTTTTTCCCCTAAAATTCTTCAAACAATACACATGCTTGGGATTTTTCTGCTAATAATGTTAGGAGTTTTCATGCACACAGAAACTACATAAATTAATATAAAACATTTCTTTTAAGTAAAAAATTATATTTAAAAACAGGTGCTACACTCACTCGGGTCATAGGAGTCCATAAATCCAAATGGACCATAATCTATTGTTATGGATAATAAACTGAAGTTATCTGTATTGCACACACCTACAATTAAACAACAAGGAGAAACAAAAGTTAAAATTCCACCTGAACCCTGTAGTCTCTAGAAAATTTACTGTGAAATAGATCCACTGAATCTAGAGAACTTTGTAGCAGTTGCCTTTCAGAAATCAGACTCTGGAAAATAAACTTGTCTCTCTTACTCTTGACCTGGCATGCATTTTAAGTATGAAAATGAGAAACTGTTCGCTACATTATCTTGCATCTGGTTTCTATACCTAGGTGGCACTGTTTCCTTTTCCATTCAGTGCTACACAGGATTGAAACTGCATCTTGCAAACTGGTCATTAGCTGCTTCCTTGCAAGTTGACTGGGTGCTGTATTAGCAAGACAATGCTATTTGATTTTTCATAATATAAATCTGAAACAAAGGTGGACAGCACTGTATCCTATACACTACAAAAGGCCAGGTTTTTATGTAGATGCATCAAATTCAGAGCAATTAAACTTATATACAACATCAATACATGGTCTTTGTACATCAGACTATTACAACAATTCTGAGAATTCTTGCTCCCATATTCTTGCTTTTGTCAGATACAGTCATGCTTTGAAAGATCTGAAAGTGCTCCTAACTCTGTTACGAAAAAACTTGTATATTAATGCATAAGAGATAACTGCTGTAGGCGAAGACATCAGAACTGAAGAACCAAGTGACAAATAAAAGCCATCTTTAAGTATATGACTATGAAGAGTCACTCCTGTAAAGCCAATGCCATCTACTGCAGCTTACCATGTGCAAACCCCACAGACATCCACAATGCAATCAGATTTGCAGTCTCTGATACGACTGTAGAGAAAAATTCCTAAAATCAAATACATCTTTTACTTCAAGTCCTCTGAATCAAAAAGATGGTACACAATAAATAACATAAACATTTGATTCACTTTAGAAATATGTCATACATTCTATTTTTAAATGTATATCTCTGTCAGAACTTTTCATTCACATTCTAAATGATGTGATGCACAATAACCTTACCCAGCAGAGACTATAGCTAAATAAGTACATACAGATACCCTAAAAGAAATTAAAAAGTCAAAAAAAGAAGCAAAGACACTATATATACTAGCGTATATACTAGTATATACCATATATACCACATTTATACTAGAAAAAGCATAATTCATCACTTCACGACCACTGCTTACTTAAAATTTGAGCAGTAAGAGAACAAAAAATAACAGAAAATGGAAGCTTCCCAATAAAAATTTCCATAATGAAAAGTGGTGAAGAAGGTTCATATCTGACTTCGAGAAAAAAAACTTCAAGAAGCAGGTTTTTACTGAAGAGAATTAACAAACTTTCGCTAATAAAACCTTGAAGCTTACTTCAAATTTTAAAACCTTTTAAAACTTGAAACTTTGAAAAGCTTTGTATAATTTTTGTTCACATGCTTGTGGAAAATAAAAATTATTTTAAAAAAAGACTTACCAGATATCTATTTGAATTATTCATGGCTATTGATGGAAAATGTTCCTGGATGATAAAGTCTAGCAATCTTCTGTAAAAGGAGAGGCAGAATTGTTTAAACAAAACTGGTACTTTTAGAACTGATTATTCAAAATTCTTGTTTTCAAACAGCTAAATGCTGACCTACAGGTTGCTGCAAACAGTTATTAGAAAACTCGGTCTATGTATTCCAATGAGTCTTGGATTAAGCCCTTGCAAATGCTTAGAGATAAAACCTAAGGTTCCAGTCATAAATATGACTGGAGACTGCCACATAGAGTTAAAATTATTCCCACGTGTTAAACTTACAGAGCACACCAGGATCTGGTTTCACATGGAGTAATATCAATTTTTTAGGAAAAAAAAAATTTTGCGTATCCAAAAAATAGTATATGATTACAAGGAATAATTCTACATCAGAATTCTCACAAAGCAATTTTTATGGCTGAATTCTTATGAAGTAGAGTTACTTGCCATAGTAACTGGCCATTCCCAAAACAGGGCTGCATAGTCCTACAAGACAGGCTCAGGAAATTGGGATACATGCGTTAAAAATTGCAATGCTTGTCAGATGCGTATCTTTGCAGACCTAAAGCTTTAAAGCAGAGCAGCTGCCGTTTAGTACATTTAGGAGCTCCCTGTAGGACCCTCTTGTGGTCAGAGCCAGCCAGGGCCACTGGCACAGGAACCATCTACACGTGGGGTAGGCAGCCTGGGCAAGGGTTGGACCTGGGCAAGGGTTGTGCGGCTGCGCACACAAATATCTAGATTTTACCTTCTAATCAGGTTGTTGGAGCAAATCACTGAACTCTCCTCAAACTGTGATGATTTTATGGGAGTACCTAGCAACCTGACCTTTAGAAGGGTGTCCAACCTATTGCCTCTGAATTTTAGCTGGTTGCTCCAGGACATCCTCTTTCAGGAGGACCTCCTCTGAGGAGGAAGCACAGGCAGTGACACTACCCTTGGCCTCCTCTTGGCCACTCTTTCTGAGGCCTCCTTCAAAGCACGCAGGAAGGAGTCATCTATTTTGCATGAGTACACATGATCTTTACATGCTCCTTAAATCCAATGGGTCACAAATACTTTAACCAAAAAAAACCAAAACAAAACTTAGAAATCAGTTCCTTAATTCAGTCTTTCAGTTTTAAAACTAAAATCTGCTGTGAGATTTCAAAAAAAGGAAAGACAGACAGCGCAGAGTGATGCGGGAAGTTAAACTGAATTATCAGTTACTACAATGTACAATTGCTGCTATGAGCTCTTGCTCATTTTTAAGCACCCAGAACAACTTCAATTGCTCCTGAGGAGAGATGACCAACTTTTAAATATTTACAGTAGACCTAAAAATTTGTCATACTAATTGCTTGACATACAAATTAATATTGCTAAGAGGCTTAAAACCGTGCAATAGTTTCTTATATAGTATACTTCTCTGGTTCTGCATGTTTCTGGAGAGCGTACTTTATACAACATACTTATGCTAGTGATTTATTTCATATTTCTGTTAATTTAGCTTCACAGACAAGTATGAGAAATGCAGGAACTTACACTTTAAATTTACAAATCTTTCCAAAACAAACAACTTCTCCCTAGTGCTTAGTTACCAGAACTATTTCAGCTATAAAACCTGTCTCATTTTGTAAGATCCAGGCCTTCAAAAACATCTAGGGGGTTTTACCCTTATGAGGTAAGATCTTTTGTATGCTTGTATAAAAATAGCGGGTTATCTTTCTAAATATGCAGTCTTCCTTTCTAAATAATTTATGTCTAAATTCCAACTGTATATATGCATTCTAATATATATTTGATTGTTAAGAAAACTAATATAGTTACTATGAAGATTAAATTCAAACCTTTGTAAGTCCAGTTCCCCAGAATGAGCTAAGATTTCTAAGGATCCTATACGAAACCATGATGTGGCAAGACGTAGCACTATTGCACCTTAAATATAGACATGTGTTTAAATGTAAACAGAGTATCAGCAAAATAAAATAGTTCCATATTAAAAGCTGTTGTGTTATTTCTATAGATGGAGAATTTATATATGCATAGTTAAACTGCTATTTTTGTAAGTATGCTCAATGCATAACAGATGAAAATGTATAATATTACTTTACTACACATACATTTTAATGATAAAACTTAATTTGCTATACCAGCAAACACAGGCAAAATTCCAGTACTGCGTTAATACTAGAATTACTCCAGAGATGCTAGCAACAAAGAAAGAACCAGCATAAATAGATTTTTCCCCATGCTGTGCCATCCCATGCTTTTTCAGAGCAGGTGTAGATGATGTAGCAGTGGCACAGCCACAGTAGCGTTCCCACCATCCTAGTATTGCTATCGGAACAATGGAAAATTTCCCTAGTTTTCAGTATCATTTTTGTAATGGCAAGTGAAAACAAAAATTATACCCCTACAACACACATGCCACAATCATAGCAGACCTGTTCATAGGGCTTCATTTCTTTAACTAGGATATGTTTCAGACTGATTTTCTCAGGAGAGGTTTTATATCTTAATAAATGAAATTAAGCCTATTTAGTACTTTTTATTACACATATATGACATATTAAAATTCATTTTTGCAATGGAGAATTAAGTGACAGTGTTGCAACATATTATTTTGAAATGTGTTCATTACCTCTTTCTTTCTTAATATTTCCATTGTAAAATTGGTCTCTCCACACGTCATCATCACTTACAACTAAGCTGTAACAAACAAGAAATGAACATGAAAAAGTTATCTCAGGAAAAATAATTTACAATGAAGATCAAGTCATATTTTATATAACTTCATTTCTTTCCTAAAAAGAAAGATCTTTTTGCTCACATAGCTTTGTATTTACAAATGACACAGGCAAACAGTAAGCCGAGGCTTACCAAGCTCCATTAGCAAGATGCCTTTATTTTGTATTTATACAATGTTGTCCAGTCTCCATTACTTACACTGTTCTTGGGGAGGGGATTGCATTCTAAAAAAGTACTGCATTCATTTGGAACCTCAGTGACTGATTAGTGTGATGATAACACTAAGTAAGTCACAATTTCCCTGAGGACAACAGCAAAATTAGAAGGACAGAGAAACTGGAAACCAAATTGTTGCATTAGATGGAGGTTTGCCCTTTATGTGAGCCAAAACTGTTGTCTCAGGAACTTCAGGGACAGATCTGGGACCCTTAGCAATCAGGATCTCTTCAAATAGTATCAACACACACAAAAAAGCATAATTTTGATGATACATTATCATTATCCCTTTCTTCTTCACTGCTACTTGTACTTGGATTTTTAAAACAATCTCTTCCTTTCATTTGCCTTAAAATTCTGCGCATCCTATAAATTTTCATGTTTATCCAAATATTGAGATTTGTGAGTGCTTGGAACAACTTTGCTTGCTCTAAAATATTTCACAAGTTACATTCATTTTACGAAATAAAATACATAATTTTACTGCATTTTCTGTTATATCAGGAAAAATAAAATGGAATCAATCCTCACAAACTATGCAACGGCATCATATTCCCCTAAGGTTAATGTGTAGGAGTTTTCTCTCCAAAGCGACTGGGATTACACTGACAATCCAGCAGAAGTAATGCTTGGTGCTATCTTCTGAAAGAGGTGGTGTCCCCTCAATAGGCACAGAAGACTTCTTGTTCAAGAGTCTAGCAGCAGTAAAATTTAGCTCATTTTGTATAATTCTTCTTTATCTTAGCTTGCTGATAACTGGAAAACATTCTTCTATTCAGGAGAGACATGGACCTGTTGGAGCAGGTCCAGAGGAGGGCCACAAAAACAATCAGAGGGATGGAACACCTCTCCTATGAAGAAAGGCTGAGAGAGTTGGGGTTGTTCAGCCTGGAGAAGAAGGCTCCAGGGAGACCTTATTGCAGCCTATCAGTACTTAAAGGGGGCTTATAAAAAAGATGGCAGCAAACTTTTTAGCAGGGCCTGTTGCGACAGGACAAGGGATAAGGGTTTTAAACTGAAAGAGGGCAGATTCAGACTAGATATAAGGAAGAAATTGTTTACGCTGAGGGTGGTGAAGCACTGGAACAGGTTGCCCAGAGAGGTGGTGGATGCCCCATCCCTGGAAATATTCAAGGTCAGGCTGGATGGGGCTCTATTCTATGATTCAAAATAGTTGGGTGGCATGCTATTTGAAATTTAATGCAGCTAAATTTTACTGCTGCTAGACTCTTGAACAAGAAGTCTTCTGTGCCTATTGAGGGGACACCACCTCTTTCAGATGTCCCTGCTCATTGCAGGGCGGTTGGACCAGATGACCTTTAGAGGTCTCTTCCAGCCCAAACTATTCTATGATTCAAAATAGTTGGGTGGCATGCTATTTGAAATTTAATGCAGCTACTTATAGCTGCTATCTATTAGGTAGTTGAAGATTGCACAGAAGACAGAACCAAACCTTCCTTGGAGGTACACAGAAAAGGACAAGAGGCAAACCTAATATTCCATTCATAAATATCACTGAAGACAATCACAGAGTTAAAACAACTCTCACGTGTTAAATTTTGAGAGTACATTAGATTCTGGTTTTACATACTTTAGCATAAAAATTTTAGAAAGAATTTAGTCGGACCAAAAATGTGGGGTATGCATATAAACATAAGTATCTACAAAAAATTATGAAAAGAAATGATTTGTCTGAATTCTTACACAATGCAGTTGCTTGCAACAGTAACTGTGGCTTTGAAACTAAATAATAATAATAATAATAATAATAATAATAATAATAATAATAATAATAATAATAATTATTATTATTATTATTATTATTATTATTATTATATTCGGTATTTTTGAAGGTATCTAGTAGCTATCCAAACTGAATGTTCTCTGTTAACTGCAAAGAACAGGCAGTGAATTGTTCCAGAAGGAGGGAAAAAGTATCTAGAAATCAGTCTGCTCCCGTTACTGGAGCTGTACTGATACAAGCAACGTTAGGGAATTTTTTCAAAAAAAGACTCTTTCGGAAACAATCATATATGATTGGTATGTCTGTAGGATTAACTACAACAAGTGCTGACATAAATGAGATGGAAGAAGAAAATCTTAATCCTTCAAGAAAAACAAAAACTTTCAAAAACAGGGAATGAACCCCAGACACTAAGAAAATATTGTGTGCATCAGAGCACTAGGGGACAGGAGTCATAATAATAATGCTACTAAATTTTACTGTTTTGAACAGACCTCTGCCAGAAGGGTTGTTTCTTTTTGGCTATGTAACTCTTAGCAGGCTCTCTGCAAAATTCCTGCAGAATACCAGCACTTCTCTTATTACTGACAAAAAATCCATGGGGGTGTCAACGTTTGGTTAGTTACTAATACAAGTTAATGGATGTGCCACACTTAAGAGCTGGCCAGATAGCTGAGCAGCCACATAAAGATACCTACATTCCCACTATAAAAATAGTTTTCAAATGGCCCCTATAGTTGGTAAGTACCATCACTTGAGAGAAGGCAGCAGGAGACCAGACGTACACTCAACCACAGAAAACAGAGCACTCACAGAAGGACGGACAGATCATATCCCTCCCTACCCCTGGCTCTAGCTTAAGGGCTGGACTTTACACTCCCAAGTGCTCTGCTTGCTGTTTTGCATGAACATCAAGCCCTGTGCAAGTAAGGGCCGCTCTGAAAACTATGCATATTGGCTCACTTTTCTGACCTAATGCGTAACACTGTTCAGTGGTAGTCACAGTATGTGACTAAAATTGTACCATATGAAGAAGTGTTCTTTATCTGGCAGTACAGTCATAAACTGTAGCACCCCAATGGGAACACAGTACTTAAAATTAACAGAGCAAACCAACCTGCTGGGTGTTCTGGGATAAGCTGTTAAGGCTTTTCCCCACGCTTCTGCCAAGACTTGACAAGACCTCTGTAAGTGCATCCCACCAGCCTCAGTAAAACAGCTCCCGATTGGGAAGAATATGGGTATCAGCTGGGATTTTTCCAAATGAAGTCTTGCAAACAGTCTGGAGAGCTTGTACAGCAGTTAAGAGAGCCAGGCATTTAACCAATTTGCCAGCAGAGATCTAAAGTACACTGTGTACTCAATAGAATTTGTGCACAGTTAAGGAGTAATTTCATATTGGTTTTACACTGAACAATTTGTTGAGACGACAGCAAAGAAAGGCTATAACCTTGCCAGATGCTTTCCTGCTGATATTCAGACAGATTTAAAGTTTTGCATTAACAGCCAACAGCAGAGGGTCTCAAGGTGAAGCCAGTGAATAAACCACCAAAAATGTCATTTACAAACACTGCGCTTCAACAGAGCAAATGTGTTAGAATTAATGCTAGAGATTTGCAGACACTTTGCAAATACAGACACCTAGCCATGTGGCAGCTGAGTACAGGCCTTTTCTGCAGAACATTTACTTTCTTTAAAGCCTGAAATGCTGGAGTACAGACATGAGACTACTTGGAACACAAACTGAACTTTACATTTTAAACACAATCATCTGAAAAATTCAGTTTACTTAATTCTGAGAAAATCATCCAAATGAGTGAATGTATTAGTCGTCTTTGGTTCAAAAGGAATTAGTTTTAATTTTTTTATGAAATCTTCCTCTTTGCTCAAAGGGTGTTTGCACAAATAAGGAATTGAGAGCAATTACCTACATTCAGTGCTACCTGCAATATTAACGTCTATTCACCTGACTGACAATTTTTCCTACCAATCTTAAAAATTGCAACTAGGTGACTATGACAATACAGAAATAGCCACTTTCAACATTTTCCTACTTGGCCTGATTCTAGAAAAATTCATCCAAATGTTTAACTTTAGTGTAATAAAAGACTCATTTATTAACCATGTAAAATGTATTAATAGACTTATTGATTATCCACATATACTAAAGGTATTATTATTATTTACAGGTTAGGAATCTAGTCCTGCTGTTTTTGCAAGTCTTTTGGTGAGCAACAAGGGAGAGAACAATTTTATTTTTTTTAAAGAGAAGAAACTCTTGATTGCAGTATCATAAATGCTGGAGAGGGGAGGTAGTGTCAGATATAATCACTCAATTTAACTTCCACTTTTTACTTTCTTTTCAAAATGAACCAGATTTCAAATTAAGGTAATTCAGTTAAGACAGTCTTACAAGCAAACAATAGCTGTTCACCGCAAGACACGGACAGTACACAACATCATATTTAAAGAAAGTAGTACTTTAAAGCATACCAAAGACAAAAGTGAATGGATTAATTGCTGGAGCTCATTATTACTGGAAAGTTTTATCCAAAAATCTGTGAAACTGGAGGGATATATTTTGTTCTGACGACACATACGAAAAGAATGCAAATACAGACACCTAGCCATGTGGCAGCTGAGTACAGGCCTTTTCTGCAGAACATTTAGATCTATCCTCTTGGAAACTAACTGTCCTGCTTTATTGATGTTCAGTGAAACTCAGTCACAAAATTACCTGTAAATTAGGATGCTGTGAGAAAGAAAAGAAAAATACCTAGCAGCTCTGCTTGTAGGAATTCCAAGATAGTGCATGGCCTCACTACACAAAAATTCTCGCACAGAAGAGCGAAGCACAGCTCTTCCATCGCCATTCCTATGGAGAACAGAGAAATAAGAAATAGGTCATAAAATCACAGTGAATTTCAAAAAGAAAACATGCAGTTTTGGTGTACACAGATTAACTGCAACTTACCTGGAGTATGGAGTCTTTCCTGACCCTTTTAACTGTAGTTCCCACCTCTCACCATGCCTGCAAAAATACCATTAGCATTTCTAACAGTACACCTCGGGCTATACATGAGTCAGCTAAACAGAATACAGAGCTGAATCAGTCACTTAAAAAAATGTCACACCTGTTTGTATATACTCCGATCAAGTGGGCTCTTCCATCACCCAGCTGACCTGCCCAGCTACCAAACTGACAAAAATGAAAATCAAGTTATTGTCTTCTATCATTTATAGCAGTTATACTTGAAACAGTACAAATTACATGTGGGTTCTCTGTGATCTACACAATATAATGACACATTTGCTCAGGTAGTCATTAAGATATTGATCCCTAAAGCTGCATTTCCACACTCACACCAATAATGAATCAGAAAACCACAGAAAAAGAATAATGCCAGTAATCCCCATTTTTTTTCTCTACCTTCCAGCTATGATGTACAGCTACAGCCCTGTCTCTTTTGTATAATGAGCCTTTAAAATGACACAGCTTGTAATTTTTTTTTTTAAATTGGAAATTACATCAAATTCTACCATTCTTTTCCATGAACAATCATACCCATTTCAATGAAACTTAACTCTTAGTAACCACGGTATTGCAGTGAGGCTCTGTCCTTCACTCCTCTGACCTGATAATACCTATCATAAATCAGAGCTTGTCAGGCTGCAGGGGTGCTAAGCAGACTCCGCAGCTAACCCAAGTTAAAAAGATAATTTGCTTCTGGCATAAATAGAAGCAGAGAAAGCAGACATGGTACCATGAAAGAATATTATAGTTCTCTTCCATCTGTAGCCCCTTACGAAGAACAAATCTGCAATCAAAATGTTTGTAAGTTTTCATATACTTACAGGCATATACTCATATACTTACAGGTATTATCAAGGTATAATTCACATGAAAAGACCTAAACAATTCCACCTGGAAGAACGAGTGCCATAGTTACCTGATGACCCCCATACCTATGGGCCAATGGAACAGACCCGAGTATCACTTTCCCACCACTGACAAACTGAAGAAAATCAGATGTTCCTTTGACAGATATATCGAGATCCAAAATATTTTCAAGAACTTCCTGGAGAAAAAAAAAAATACAGATGGTACCTGAATATGATCAAATTTTCAGTGGTAATGAATGTGTTCTCTCTACAGATTTTGTTATTAAAAGACATCTCACAATGTTTTAAATGTTCTATTTGTTTAAAGTATGTATTGGTAAGATGCTTTCACCATAAATAGCATATGAATATTAAAATATATTTTAGTACATGTATTAACAATCGCTACTAATTAGAGAGGAACAAAGTAATAATAGCCAACCTTTGAAACAGCTACAAGACGAACTCTAGATTTAAAAGGTATAGGATAGACAACTGAAAAAATGCAGTTTTTCACATTACGGACATAATTTTCCTGGATCACATCAATTGGAAAAGGGTCTGTAATCATGAAACAGACAAGAAATGTTTTTAAAAAACAATTAATCATATTATTCTTAATACCTTTCCTCTTAAATCCAATCAAAATACTTCAGAAACAATTAAAACCCAACTCTTTACCATAATGTATATTAAGGCTGCATGAAAAGCAAGCCCAAACAAATTCAGGCTTTTATTCTGTTTGGGATTTTTGAAAAGAAGGATTGAATTCTGCAGTTAAAGAAACTGGTAGGGCATGCTAGTTTTATGATCTAAAACATATTTATGCGTAGATTCAATTAACTGTGATTCGAACAGTCTCAGGGAAGTTTTATATTGCACTCAATTATATGCAACCCTAAAAGATCTTTGCATAAGACAGAAAAGTTCAGCTGCCCCCACAGCTGAATGATGTAGCACAACAGATTAAGTCACTGTGCACCAGTAACTGTGGTATACAGTCTATATGCAGTGAAGATGACCAAGTAACCTAGGAAGCCAGCTTGAAGTCTTCTCTGAGTAACGTAAACAGCGAACAAAAGTGTCAGAAGACGCAGTTCTTGCTGTAGCATAACATATGTACTCAAAAGACGTGCTTCACTCTTCCTTCAGACTTACTCCACGCCCTGATCCATGGTAACAGAGGACAAATATTGTTTCAAAACACTGGCCTAATACTGTGTAACATCTTTATAGATTTTTGCTTGCAACAATCTTATGATTCCATGTTAATTATAAAATCCCAGTACTTCATAGTCACCGTTTTGTAAAAATTGTTAGTTAGCATCTCTGAAGACTTGCTGTTAGCCATGCTTCTCAATACCTCTAATGACAAATCCTGTTATAGCCAGCTGCCACAAGACTTATCACTGATTATTTATTAATGTTCACAAGTAATTGTATCGCTCGAAGAAATTATTTCTGTAATGTTATCATATAAATTATCTTTATTATTACAAGCAATTCTGTATGCCTGAGAGCTATACAGCTTTGTGTACTTCAAATCAGGTGTCAGGTTATCAATTTTGCATTAATGCGTAATTGGGACTTCAGTGTCCCTCCATTACAATAAATTGCCAATTAAAAAAAAGAAAAAAAAAGCTCCTCATGGCCAACCTAGCTTTAATTTTGAAAGTAGTAAGTATTCGACTGCGTATGCAAGATCTTCACTTAGTAGCAGCATTAGTAGCTGCCACAACCCACCAAGCAAAAGCACCAGGGCGGAGCAGAGCGTACCTAGGAGGCTTTCGGAGGAGAGGGGCCATGCGCAGAGGTCAGCCGCCCCCCGCTGCCGCGGGCAGTGACCCGGCTCAGGGTGCGAGGCGTTCAGGCCGAGAGGAGCCCGGCAGAGCCCGCGGGAGGCGCACAGCGGGGCCGGGCGCGCCGCCCCGGCCCCACAGGCCCACGCCAGCCAGGCGGCCAGCCAGGGGGGCCACCACATGTCCCCCGGCCCTCGCCTTCACCAAATCACGTGAGAAACCGGCTCGAAGTCTCCCTCCCCTCAAAAAAAGCCTTCCTCTCGTATCTCTTCACAGAGATTTCAGGGGAGAGCTGGTGCCTCCTCCGAGCTGGAAGGACAGCGCGGCTGTCGCTGAAGCCGCTCTCCCTGCACTGACTGGGCCGGGGCCAGCCTGCCTGTCGGGCGTGCGGTGGCCGGGCCGTGCCCTGCCAGGTGGCGCCTTTCCTCCGCCCGGCCCTTAGCCGCGCTCGGCGCCCCGAGGGAGCGGCGGGAGGCGACGTGAGGAACAGCGAGACGAAGGGTGCTCCCCCGTCTTCCCGGATGTCCTCCCAGCACCTCCTGCTAGAGGGTGGTGGCGGCGGCGGGCTTCCGCGTCCGGGTCGCGGCGGTGCCGGAAGGCGGTGCCGGAAGGCGGTGCCGGCGCGGCGGGGCTGGGGGACACCATGGCCTTGCGCTGGTGGTGGCGGTGGGGCGCCTCCTCCCGCCGGGCGCCGCCGCTCGGCTCCCTGCCGCGCCTCCACCCGCCGGGGCCCGGCTCCCGCACCCCGCCGCCGCCGGCCCCTAGCGCGGCGGTGAGTGCGGCGCGGCGGCGGGCGCCTGGAGGTCACCGGGAATGAATGGGGCGGTGGGGGGGCCCGAGCGGGGCGTAGGGGTCGGGCGGTCACAGCTGCCCCGTGTCGGGGCCGCCGCTCCTTCGGCCTTTCTCAGCCCACGTCTTCCCTCCCGCTCGGGAAGCGCGAACGCCCGAAGGCGGTTCCGATGTGCGAGGGCCGGCGGCGGGCAGGCGGGCAGCTCCCTGCCCGGGGGGGGGGGGGGGGGGGGGGGGGGGGGGGGGGGGGGGGGGGGCCGCCGGGCCTTGCAGGGGGCAGGAGCGCTCTCGGTGCAAGGTTAAATGCTGGCTGAAGGGTTTTCAGGGAAGGATTGGTTACTGTTGTGGGGAAGAACCTCTCGGACTCTTCTCTAGGTGGGAGCAGGGAAAGCGATGGTCATTGGTGTGAGATTTTCAACGTGTTTGTGCATAACTTAGCATTATGAGTTGTAATGGGAGGCAGTTCTCTCACTGCATTCGTTTACACCTTCCTCACAAGCCAAGCTACTGTTCTGACCTGCAGTAAAGTGTGCTGGCTGTGATGTGTCCAGCGTCGTGCATGACCCAGTCTTACAGTGTTAAGCAGCAGTGTAAAGGAGAGAGTCTGCCTGTGCCCTCACTGAAGGAAGAATAGGAAGAGATCAGCTTCAGGGGAAAACAAGGGCATGTTCTTCTGTTAGTGTGGTAGTTTACGGAAACAGCTCTTGTCCTTTTCTGTGTGCCTTGACTGGTGCAGTCCAGATTTATCTGCAAGACAGGGAATGTTTGAAAATTGCACCTTCCACAAGTGCAAAAGCAAGGTTTCGTTAGAGCAGTTCTGGGAAGTTAACTGATACGCCTTCTGGGCTGGTCCTACGAGGGGAGAAAGTCCAACACTCCTGAGCAGAACAGTCAATTTGAGTCAGAAGCTAATGTACGTATTGGCAGTTAGTCTCATGTGATATGGAAGGAGATTATGAGACTCCCTTTGCTGCTGCGTTGTTAAAATGGAGAAGTAGAGCAGTGCTGATGAACAGACACTTGTTTTTTGTAATCAAATGTTTTCTGTTAGTTTAAAGTTCTATTAAATGAACCCTGATTTTTCTTTGTGCAGATATGTCACTTTACCCAAAGACGTTCAACTTTGTCATTTCCAAAAATATGTAATGTATTTTGGCGGTAAGTTGGAGATTCATATTGTTGTGTAATGGGTAAAGACATAGTTATTGGGTGAACTGGGTAGTTACACCTGCGAGCTGTAAACTTTGAAAATAAGGTTATTCACTCCAGTACATAGTTGGATAATTCTGTGTAGACTGCTGCTATGGTGCTGAGTCTGAATCTAAGTCCTCCATCCTGGAGAGCAACAGGCAAAGCAAGAATGCCCCAAGAAAACCCATATGGTTCACTTTGAAAAAGGAGACATAATAAGAGGCATAAACTTCAACTCCAGGGAACATAAAAAAAATCAGGCCTAAGCTTAATGCATCTTAATGCATCCAGGTGGAGCTTTCACCCTTTACTGATGAACTTTCATAGCATCGTCATGCTCCCTGGAAGTATTGATTTAATTTATAATGTAGCTGGGTGTGCAAAGGAGAATTTTCAAATCCAAGTCAGGAATATTTTTCCAGGAGGATACAGGAGAGGGAAGAAAGTAACAGGATAATTGTGTTACTGGAAGATGAAGGCTCCATCTCCAAATGTACGCTATACTATCAATAGTGTATTCAGAAGGAATACACTGAGAGCAATGTAGCTTTATGTGTCTCAGAAGATTTCTATAATCCGGTAAGGGCAGGGGTGTGTGTTATTGTTTGCCAAATGCTGCACTTTGCCAGCTCCTAAAAGTCTACGATCATCAATATGTAGCTGTGCTGTCCTTGCACCTTACTAGCTGGCTGAAAAGGGTGTTTTGATGCCTTCTGTTTATATTTTAGACATTTGGTTAAATTTTGTGTGAGGAGAAAGGAGGAGGAAAAGCTTTTAAATGTTTCTGTTTGGGGAGTCAGGGAAAGTTTGCTTTTAACAATGTTACTCTCTTGAAAAACACTGTCACCAGGTTTCATCATACAAGTATATCCCACTTGTTCAGCTGCAGTAAGACAGTTAGTGATGAAAAATACCAAGACCCTTTTCAACTTGGTAGAAAAGACTTGAAGAATCTCTATGAAGATATTAAAAAGGTAAGAGATTTTGGTGACTATTCTGGGATGTTGTGATGATTCTGGTTTTAATAGCAACCATCGCTTTGGAGGATAGTTATTGAAAGACTATTCCCTATGTTTATGAACAGCTGTCTGAAACTGAAACTGAAGGCAAAGAGAGCATTTCTACATATCTTATAGAACCAGAATGCATTTTTT
This sequence comes from Aptenodytes patagonicus, assembly GCF_965638725.1. NCBI lineage: Eukaryota > Metazoa > Chordata > Aves > Sphenisciformes > Spheniscidae > Aptenodytes > Aptenodytes patagonicus. Next base: position 153,545,151 of record NC_134950.1, read on the forward strand.
TTTCTCCTGATTTACACTGCTGGAATGCATCATTTATGTTTCAGGTTACTCATAGTAATTTTGAAAACAACTTCAGCTTACATTGGGTGGAATGAATACAGACAATAACCTTATAAAAGCATACTGTTTTGCTTACACTAAACAGATTGGCTTTGTGACTTTTATGCTGATATGTTCTTTTCCTTTTTATAGGAATTACTTGTATCTACAGCAGAACTTAAGGAAATGTGTGATTATTACTTTGATGGGAAAGGAAAGGCCTTTCGACCAATGATTGTGGTGCTAATGGCAAGGGCTTGCAACATTCATCATAATAATTCCAGGTGAGTTGGTCACTTTTAGATATATGGACACATATCGTACTTGAAATTTATCATTCTTGTGTTCCCGAAAAATGTTTCTAGTAACTTCATGAAAATAAAAAGCTCCTTGGTAAAACCTGAATTTAAGTTCCATCGTGAAGCTGTATTTTTGTAGTTAGCAGTGCAAAAGGAACTACTGAGTTTATTACGTGCTTCCACGTGTAAAGTTGTGGACTATACTGCAGTTGTAACTGGTGATGGATAAATAATGTTGCCAAATTCTGATATTTGTAAGGCTTTTAGTCAATTTTACATAAATGCTTTATTAGAACCTGTAATACTCCTTGAAACTATATGAACTTAATTAAAAGTATTTTTCATTTGTAACCACTCCTGTAGCTATTAAACTCTTGTCACAGGTAGGAACTTTGCTGCAAGAAGAGACTTTCATAGCTTTTTTTGTAATTATGCAGAAAAGCCGTTAAGCAGGTGGTATGATTATATTCAAAGCTGTGAGACATTCAAAACAATCAGAGATTTCGCCACACCTCCAGGAGCAAGTTTCTATGCTTTAATGTAAGATTCTAAGCTTAGAGCTGATGTAATCCTGATGTTCTTCGAGTTACTTGTCTTTTGAAAGCAGTTTTAACTGTGCAGAACATCATCATGCTCACCCTGTACTCTCTATCACTCCTTGCTCTGGCTGATTGGAAATGCTTCTCTCCACGCATTCCTGTAAGTTCTTAAGTTTGCATTTTGAGGAAAGATGTTGGCTAGAGTGTTCTCTGCCTTCCAGCTACACCTCCAGTCTTCCTTCGTATGGAATTTCAAATATGAAATCTTTGGTCCCTTGCCAGAAGTGTTTCTAGACTGATTTATCAGTCTTAAGGGATTTCTCTCAGCTCTCACATCATTTTTTCCTTAGCGGTAGGTTAATGCCTTGTTGGACTTGATTTCTACCTCAGACCATGGCATATATTTTGCCGCTTGATATGGCACCTCTCCCAGTATACCCACTCCTATGTGAATATAATTTAGAAGGAGAAGGCAAAACCGAGTTGGCACTGTCCTGTCCTGTGTGTGCCAATTCCTCTTGTTTTAGGAAAACATTGTCCAGGATTGATGAACTTCACTCCAGCCTGATGCTGTTCTCCATTCAGTACTGCTCCTTGTCATTGTCTTAGAGGTAGCAAAAGGAACAATAGCAGTTGTGAAACTCCTCAAGGATGTCCTTTGTCACAGCACTGATTGACTTAATATTTTCATGAGTGATCTTGTAATGAAAAACAGGAGCTTGATGGTGGCACTTTTTGATGACAAAATCATTCTTGATGACTGGCCATCCACAGGGGAATGAAAGGAAGTACAATAAAACAAAAATTTCTGCTTGAGCTTGGAGGCTTATGAGTGTCCCATTAGGGTGTAATCCCAATGTGATTTGCATCCACTTTCTTTATGAAAAACCTTAAAGTAATCCTAGCATGCATCAACCATAGTATATCCAGTTCAGCTACGGCGGTGTTGATACCCTTGTATAGTGCTTTGTGAAATCATCAGCATATCTGATCCTTGTGTTCAAAAAAAGGTAAGTCCAGCTAGCTTCAGGGGTGGACTGCAAAGATAATCAGGGAGAATGAAGGACTTGTGGTCTACAAATTTGTCAGGATCAAGGGTGAAAGAGCTATTTATGACAAAGGACAATGTTGCTAAGGGGATGGAAACTTAGGAGGAGACTTTTAACAACTGGGGCAGTGAGTTTTTGGAGCATCATTCTAGTCAGAATAATGGGAAAAATAGTTTTATCTCATTCTAGTGTGTAGCATGAGAAGCTTATGAACGAAATTATGTAGTGTACATACCAAGAAGGCTGGAATTGATGTCGTATGGTGTAGGAGGTGAGCAGTGAATCAAAGACAAGAAGTAGCTGTAGAAAGAACTGAATTTGCCTTTATATGCTCAAAGTGTATTTGCTGTCTTTTGACATAGGTATATGCTCATGGGCATATTCTTGTCCATTCATTATGCTGTCTTGAAACCATCAGGACCAGTTTTGAGACCTGCGCTATGCCAGTGAGAAAATGTGATCTCAGAGTTCAAGTGCCACATATGCCTGAGGCAATTGTTTGCTTTGCAGTAGCCAACCCTCAGCATAAGCGCTCTGATTTATAGATGCCCGTGTCATTTGGCAGCTTTTGTACATCTGTTGCAGTTTTTGTCAGCACCTCCAAACTATGTTTGATGTTTAAAAGCCTCCTAATTAATCTGAATGTTCCTTGTATAGGACAGAGTGAGTCACTATCTCTGTCATGTTTCTAGAATTAAATTCTGAGTAGGGAGAACAAAAATGTTTCAGCAAATGAACAGAATGAAATCCCAGGGTATTTACCTTCCTCTTCTTTGCCTCATGCCACTTTTTTCTAAGCCTATGATTGTAATTAATTCACATATGTTTATACAAGTCTTCAGTGTACTTCTTTTTGGTTCAGTCATGATGACCAACATCTTTTGAGGGCTGGATAGGCCATGCCAAAAGAATATACTTTCATATTTTGGATACCCACTTAGAGTTGATGGATTTTTATGGGCATTTTCTTCTCTTTTGCTTTTAAGCTTCTTGAAGCAGGCTGTGTTACACCTGCTTTGTATATACATATACTTCCAGTTCACACTGATACTGGTTTCATTATTGTTGCTTCTTAAAGCAGCATTGCTTCCAGGTGACAAATTGTTCTTCCAACTTTTTACTGTTTGTGAGGAAAATTGCATATGTAGAGAAGGAAACACTGCATGTTTGTAACTCTGCTACTCTGCTATAGACCTGAGGGGAAAAAAAATACTTGCTTTCCATTCTGCTTCTCCTGATATTTTTTTAAGATGTTTTTCCTCTTTCAACTTGTCATTTCCCTTAAAGCATGTTATCGTTCTTTTCCTCAGTTAATATTGATTCTTCTCCCAGACTTGTTTTTCTTTGTTGAAGCTTTGGTTCCCACACAGGTAATCAAAGATACTGGCCAGAACATCTGTAGACCTGTGGGGTGAGCCAATATCCTGTGCTGTTCATCCCTAGCATTGTTTTTTTTATTCTGCCTCTGGGATTTGTGTTACTGATGTTGAGTTTCTGCTTCATCTTGCTGCCATTCTCAATGGTCATATAACTTGCAGGACTCAGCATGCTTTTGCCTGTTCTTTTGTTTTGATTTTTTTTTTTATGTGCAATACTATTAGAAAAGGTAATACTCTTCCTTATTTGGCTGTTAAAATAACAGGACACAACTTTGTAAGGTTATAGGTTGTGATTTTATGAGGCAGTCCAGAGAGACCTCCTTGTCTTCACAGACCCCCACCAGCATAGCTGAGACTTTTCAAGTGAATGGAGGGGAACACCCAGGTAGCTCTGCTTACAGGTTAGGTGACCTGTATCATCATTTATGTTTAGATTTGAGGAAGGCTAGGTATTTAGAATGCCCTCAGCAGGTTAACTGTCTTTCTAGAGTGAGGTGTCTTTATTGTAGTCATATCAAGGAGAATGACAGTTGTATAGAGAATCTGAACTATTATCAAAGAGATAAGTGTCTGAAGCATTCGAATTGTCCTGTGCTGGTATGTTGGGTTTTTTCCCTTGAAGATCCAAGTGTCAGAAGTCCAACCCTGAGTCCTTAGGTCCCTTGGGCAATGGCTTTTTGCTTAATGATAGCAACTTACCTTTGTGCGAGAGTGAGAATTGTTGTAAAGAGTTTAAGCTGAAGTCATGCAAACCCTCAATTTCACACATCCTCTGGCATTTCTTCACATACCTGTGTGCAGAATTTCACGGAATTATCACTTAGCCTGAATGGACCTAATGTTTCTGTTTAGGGTGTATTCTCCAGAGGTGTTTGCAAATAGGAGTTTTTATTTCTATTTCTGCAACCAAAATGAGAGAGACAAACAAATAAGAGAAGGCCCAAGTAGTACAGAGACATCTCAAGAGAGAAAATAGTGAGCACAAAAGATTTAGGGGGAAAAAGGGAAATAAACCCATCAAAATAGTGTGAGAAATACTTAAATATAATGACCTGGCTAAACTCAATAGAGTAATATTTTCTAAAGATACGAGGACCTGCCAGCAACCTTAGTCCTCTTTTCTTTCACTCCTCCAAACCATGGTTGTCAGATGCCTGTACTGTATGCTGTTTTTCAGCTGTTCTGTAATTTGCTCCTGTGTTAACACATCCCTTCTCTATGCTTCCCCTAGTTTGCAGTGTCCTTCTGTGTCACAGACTGTGTTTCTGAAATGTTCGTTTCTTTCAGCCAGAGGGACTTAACAGCAAAAGCGTACTTTGAGGAGTGTGGTCGTAACAGAAATTTTGCAAGTTCTTTTGCACGTTTCCTGTCTTTAAACTGGCAATATTTACTTACTGGCAAACACATTGCAAAGCTCTTTGTTGCAGACTCTAAATACTGTTTTGTGTTGTTTTGAGTGCTGCCCCCTCACCCCCCTTTTTTTTTTTTTTTTAAGGGGATATTTGGAGGGAAAGGTGCGTTTGGTTGTTTTTTTAACCTGTAAGATCAGCCTTGGTCTTGTTCAGTGTACATGATACAAGTTCTGTAACGGAAAAGACCTTAGGGTACTGTAGGTCTATAAAAGCTTATCACAGAATCAAGCAGGGGGTCCTACTGAAAATAGAACATGATCAAGGACTTAAAAATTAATATAATGCATGTGTAAAAGATAAACTTAGTTTTTGTATAAAAATTTTGTGTAAATATATATCATCCTGGGGTGCCTTTACTTTGAGAATGACCTAAAAATGGCATCTTTCCGCTCACTGGACTTGTGGGGACCCAGTTATCTATTGACTTGAGTTACTGCTACTTTTTGCTTTTGTTTTGCAGGCGAAGCAGAATGAAAAATGGCAGGGAATGACAAGGATCCTGTTTCCTGTGTGTTTTCCCTAAAATAGGCATGCTCTGATTCAGAATTACTCTCACAAGATGTTTGTAGGAAACTATTGCAAAATTTTTTGCCAGCGATGGGAAGGACCTTGCCTGAGACCTTGCAGAAATAGTAGTTTAAAAAAAACCCTTCAGGTTAAATTATCACGTTTGATGTAACATTCTGGGAATCAGACACGTGAACCATGAGCGTTCCTATGCCATTTTTAGTCATTGTCAGAGATGAAATGCACTATAATGCAGAACTTTTCAAAACCTGCTTTTGAAATGTCTGTCCTTGTGCTGTCTTCATACTACTGAAAGATTCTGGTGTGTTGGTGAGTGTTGCCATTTACTGCTACTTCCCAGCAGGAAGTCCAGTCTGCTGACATAATTAAAGAAAAAGGGAGTCCCCAAAAGGAGACCAGTGCATGAAAGAGGCTGGAGACCTTTACAGTTTTTTGAAGGTAAGTTCTCCTACTTAGTAACAATAGTTTATTTTGGAAAACTACTTACACTGAACTAGCATTTGACTGAGTTACTAGTCCACAGTAAAACTTACCTTCAAACAACCGTGAAGGTTTCCAGCTCTTATTTTCTGTTGTTTAAAAGCCCCATTTTCACAGCCTATGAGCCACACATCCTGCTATTGTTCAGGATGTGGAACTCCCACTGACAGCAATGCAGAGTTCTGCATAGAGGTAGGTGTCAGAACGCAGTATTATGTCAGCAGACTGCAAGATGTTCTTTCATTTTGTGATTAATTACTAGATTTTGATAGACATAGGCACTGCAAGAAAATTTTAAATGCCCTTCAGCTGAGCTGAAATTATTATCTTCTGTTTCTCTCAGTTCTTTTTCTGTTTTGCTGGAAAATAGTGTGATTTGCTCTGTTATCTGTATACCAGAAGTAAGTATATCTGTATATCAGAAGTAATTTTTTCTTTTGTTGGGCTTTTTTGGTTATTGGTTTGGGTTTTTTTCTTTTGTTGGGTTTGTGTTTTGTTTTTTTAATGTCCATGTGGGCTTGTTACAGCTATAAGGCAAGGCTGACTGAGATAGCCATTTCTGGGATCCTGCATGCAACCCATGATGAAAACAGGTAGAAAAAAGAAAAAAAGATAGATACTAGAACAAGGCAGTGGCAGTTGGATACTAGGGTAGATGGTCTTTTGTGTGAGCTGGGTTGGCTCTTTTATGTTGGTTTTTCCAACCTTGATCCCTAGATAATTGTTTCTGTGTTCTTCCATTACCTTCTTTTCACCTAGTTTAAAAAATAAAGTAGGTGTGAACTACTGAGAGTTGAATCATCAGTGTTAGATCTTCCCAAAGGCTGAATTTCGGTAAGTGTTAGGTAGTTAGTGTTTACAGTCCTAAAGTGGTTGCAGTATAATTCTGGTTAATTCCTCAGGCTTTTGAAGAACCTCTGAGGTCTTAAGGTAATGAGGTAACTCATGGACCTTATCCTTTATCTTATGTCTTTCAAATGTAGAATACAGGTTTCTATCCCTGTTGATCTCTCCAGCTTGCTGGTTAGTAGAGTTAGCCAGCTTTGGAGAGTTTGTGATGCTGTGTCTTATATGTAGAGCCACACAGAGGTAAGGAAAACTTAAAACTCTTCTACAAAGCTACCTGTCATTCTTTTCTCTGCCGTTTTCCAGATTTCCATCCTCTTGGAACTAAGCACGCTGTGCTATTTATTGCAGTCTGGATTTAGAGGGATTAGAGTCAGTAACTCAGGAGTTCTGCAGTACTGTTAATGCAGCAAGGCAGGAACAGGCCTAATAAGGATGGAAACGTCCCATTGCACTTACTGTACTGTACTAATGTGATCTTACTTTCTCTTGTCTTCCTAATTCCAGGTTTGAAAGATGGGGTTCAGACCATGAAAGAGCTGCAACAGCTGTTTTCAGAGAAACATTTTTTGTTTGGTTTTAGTAGAGATTTCTTTTAGTATTGCAGCACATGTAATTGATTTAATTATTTGACAGTTCTTGTTTTTTATTTTAGGGAGGTGCAAGCAAGCCAGCGCTCTGTGGCCATAATTGCTGAGATGATCCACACAGCTAGCCTAGTTCATGATGATGTTATTGATGATGCAAATTCTCGCAGAGGAAAAATGACAGTCAATCAAATCTGGGGAGAGAGGAAGGTGAGTTTGCTATCATGTGCAAGACTTGCCTTTGAATTTCAGCAGAGCACAAATACCTAGGGTTTTTGTCACATTGCTATCCTTAGGTACAGTCTTAGGATATGCCAGAAAAAGTATGAAGAGGTGTGTACAGATAGTGGGTAAGACAAATGTGTGTTCCTTTTTTGAATTGTTGGAAGTATTAGATAATATGAGTGTAGTGTGATTCTTACTGATTTTGCATTCCCTATGCCGTTCTCTGCAGTGCTGTTGGAATACTTTGAACTTGCACTTCATCCAGAACACTATAGGTTACCCTGATTCAGTAGTAAATACAAACAGGTTTTCAGTCAGCATGAACATTTTTTTGCTCTTTTGAGAGAGGTGTTTCTTCATAGACCGTTAAAAGGAAGGTCTTAATCAGAAAATGCAAGGAAAGAAGTACAATGCTGACGCATCAGAATTTATCATGGCAATTCAGAGCTGTCATGGCATAGCAGTCACAACAGAATGGTCAAATAGAGAAGTAATGTTCAAAAAAACTTCACAGGCAAACACGTATTCAGATATTGAATACAGGGAGGACAGTGCTTATATAGAAAAATATAAACAGCACTATAAGATAGGGAATAAAAAATGGTTCCAATTTTAATATTTGGTTATCTTCTGTTTTCTGTCTGTTACAATGAGATATGTGTGCTCTATGTAGGAAAATGATGTGACGTGAGTAGACCTGCCAAATAAAGGAAATTGTATTGTCTGTACTAACACTTACAGGAAAAGACTTAAAAGATCAATTTTTTTTTTTTTTTTTTTTTTAATTCTTAGGCTGTTCTAGCTGGTGACTTCATCCTCTCAGCTGCTTCCGTAGCTTTAGCACGAATTGGAAACACTGCTATCATCTCTGTTCTAACTCAGGTGATTGAAGATCTGGTGCGTGGTAAGGTCTTTTCCTATTTTTGTCTTTAGATTTGCTTGCCTAAGCAGTAAACCCACAAATAAAAACTCCCATCTGTGCAACTTTTTAGGTGAATTCCTCCAGTTGGGTTGCAAGGAAAATGAGAATGAGAGATTTGCTCACTACCTCGAGAAGACTTTTAAGAAGACCGCGAGTCTTATAGCAAACAGTTGTAAAGCAGTATGTACGTCTGTCTCTTCTAAAGTTAACATACCATGCTGTAAGCTTCACAGCTAAACTCCTAGTTATTGCTGTTTTCTCTGGAAACCCTCCAAAGCAAACCCTTTAAATGGTATTCTGCCAGAATGTGAATGGGTTTGAGATTGTGCATTTTATCACAGTTCAGCCGTGTAGCCTCCAATATTGGTTTTTACTCTTTCTTTTCTGTTTTATGTTCATACACAGATTTATTGTTATCCTCACTTGAATCAAAATAAGGTTCACAGTGGCATCTGTTAATTTATGAAATTCTGCAACTTTGAGACAGTGTTTTTAATCTCAGTTGATAATTCTTGAGCCTGCAATTTGATTTTAAGTCATCTTTGAGATCTGGTCCCACTCATTGGTGCCGAGTGGGACCTTACAATGATAACAGCGGGAGGAAACAACTAACTGTGTATGTTCTACATTACATTGTAAAAGAACAGAAGCATGTATTTCTTGATTTGTTTGGGGTTTTTAATTATCAATTGTTATATCCAACCCTTTCTGTCATTCAGTTCTGTTACTTCATTACAAAAAGATCTGATTCAAGATGATGTTCTTATTCACAAAACATGTTTAGTTTTAGTGCAGAAAATGGAGGTGGGCAATAATCTCACCTCAAAAGAGAGTTATAAATTTATTTTTTTTTATTAAAGGCAGTATAGCTGGTGTATGCTATAGCAAGAGGGAGTTCTAAGAGAATTAGACTAAAAATCTGTGCTAGTGTTAGTCATACTCCTTTGTTCTCAGAGAACTGGTGCATTTGTGCAATAGACAGGAGTTGCAAATTGCTTAAATCAAAAGGATCATATAGATTGAGAGACACAGATTTTGTGGGGAGGGAAAATATCTTTCATTCTAGTTGGAGGAAAGAAATTAAGTCTTCTGGATTGCTCATATTAATGGCAATATGACCCTGGCAAGAATTTCCCTTTGCAAGTCTTCATTTATACTAGTGGGCAATTGGACTAGTAAGGAGCATTATGTTATTCTGCTACCCCAATAAAAACATACAAGTTTTTATATTCACTTTGACAGTTTTCCTAACAGAACCTTCACAGATAGGAGAAGAAATCACCTTCCCACTGGGTGGATTCTCCTTACAAATGTGCTATTTTGAGTTTTTTTCCTTTTCATAACTCGCAAGAGTTAAGGATTTAAGCACTTCCCTCCAGATTGTGGCTGTGACGCTGGTGAAGGGGGTGTTTGGCTGCTTTTCTTCTAGTGGCTGTTCTGAGTTGTTCCATTGCTGAATTGCTGGAATTTTATGTGCAGTAAAATTTGTGTTATAAAAGAAAAACGAGAGAGGTCTGTCTTTATGGCAAAACCATACTTACTGCATACAGTAGCAATGACTTGTATATATATGTCTCCCTTGGTTTCTTTCTGCATGGATTAGGAGAACTCTACTGATAGCAGTGAAAAGGGGATTTTTTTTGTTTGGGATTTGGGGTTTTTTTTGGGGGGTGGGTGTTGGGGGTTTTTTTTGTTTAGATGGTTTTGGCTACTGAGGAAAAGGATGGAATCAGAAGCGAGTTCTGTTTTCTGTAGTGAAAATGATAAGCAGGATCATCACTTCTAGCTTGAAAGGAAATTCAGTTGGGGAATCAAGAGTATTCACATCTTGTTTTCAGGGACAAAGCTAAGGAGAGAGATTATTGGTTTTCAGAACATCAGTTACAACCAGACTGGTGTGTCATTAGAAGCAGTTTAGTTCCAGTTAATGATAGGAAAAAACAGTGGTTTGTTTCTGTGCATAAATAAGATAAAAGTATTAACTGGAAAGAAGATGTCAAACAAGTTCAGGTGGCATCTTAGAATTCTACAGTGTCATGCCTTAGAGATGAAAGAGTGGAGTGTTCCTGGAAAAATGTCTAAACAAGATAATAGATAGTCTGTCAACACCGGTCTAGTCACTGTAATAGATACCTTCTGCATCACCAAAGCTTTACTGCATTTAAATCAAAAGTCCTTTAAGTTAGCAAAATAATTTTTTATGGACAGAACAGTCTGTTCAAGCTGTTAGAGCCATCCCAGTCTCCAGTTTATTTCTTCAATAGTTCTGCATGGGGGAATGTTACCAAAGTTGCAGTCAAAGTAATACATTGCAAAAGGAAATGGTGGCAGATGGCCCAAGAGGGTCACTGAAGCCTTAGTTACTGAAAGGCATTTTTCAGAGAAACATGAGAGGTGACTTTGGTTCAAGAATTCAGAAACAATAAAGCTGATGTGGAATTTCTATTAGTCATCAGGCAAGCTGGAGATGGCAAAATAAGCTAAGCAGGTTCTCTTTCTGTCTTTTTTTTATCCTGCTGTAATGTGAATTCCTAACCCTCATAAAGCTGTTTATATTTTGCATAGCATACTTTCAGAAGAGGGATTAAATCATGCTTGTTTTGAGATAAGTGTAAAGTTGCACTAGAGATTCTTGATCTCTCTATTAGGAGAAAGCATGCAGCCTCCATAAGTAAGGCAAGGCTGTGTATGGAAGGTCAGCCTTACAGACTGAAGAAAAGGAATAGTCTGCAGCTCTGGATCTACCTGTGAGCTCCTGCTTTAACTAGTTCGTAGTTTGGTGTGTGCACAGGGCTCCATTGGAAGAACCTACCAGGGTGTGGAACTGGAGTCTAGGAAAATAAGACCTCTGACCACCACCAGCAAAACTGATGCCCCCCAGCCCAACTAGGCATGCAGACTACAATAAAGTCCAATGACAGATGTAGGGTAATAGCGTCAGTAGCGTCAGCTATTATGGTCAGCCAGTAAATTTCCTTATTTATTATTTAAAATACAGTAACTCCTTTGGGGGTATTTCTTCGTCATACAGTTTGCTATGAAAAAGATTAGCATAAATATATCACGGATATTCAGGCAGATAATCTTCACTTCTGCAGAAGTACAATTCTTCATAAACAAGTACTTGGTTAACATGTTAAAATATTAATTACTTGAGAAAAGGTCAAATGCATGAAAATGCAGACTCAGGACAAGATAGTTGTCTGCTGGGGGGGGGGGCTCCTGCTGGGTAGACGCCTTCCTCTCCCAGGTAGGCCTTCATTACCCCCTTCCCAAGAGTAGTTACCAGAAAGGATTTGAAGAGCCTGGAGGAAAAGTCAGGGCTGTGCCCTGCAGCAGTGAAGGATAAGCACGTACTGGGCTGCATCGCTACCAGCGCATCAAGGGAAGTGACTGTTTTCCTCTATTCAGCACGTGTGAGACCTCAAGGCTGGGCTCCCTCTTACAAGACAGACATTCACATTGTGGAGTGAGTTCAGTGAAGGGCCACCATGATGGCTGGGGGCTGGCACAAATGATATGCCAAGCGTTGGTTTTAGTCTGGAGTAGAGAAGGCTAAGGGGGAATCCTCTTGCTGTCTCCAGCTATGTAATGGGAGAGTGTAGGGAGGATGGAGAGATGCGCAGTGAAAGGACAAGTTGTACCATGGAAAAACTCAATTAGCTATTATGAAAAATTTCTCCATGAGGTTGGTCAAATGCTGGAACAGGTTGCCCAGACAGGGTGTGGGATCTTCATCCTCGGAGATGCTCAGAACTCAACTGGACACAGCCCTGAGCAACCTGATCTAACTGTGAAGTAAGCTGTGCTTTGAGCAGATGACTCGACCAAATAACTTTCAGAGTTCCCTTCCAACCTAAATTATTCTGTGATTCCGCTGGAAAGAGGAACAGTGCTCCTGTCTGGAAAAACAGTGGTGGATAAGCCGCAAATGAGAAGGCAGGATCCTGACTGCTTCAGGAGATGGGCATGGAAGAGAAAGGCTGGAAAAGGGGAAGATTTTTAGAGCCTTTTCCTTTCCATGGTGTCCACAAATCTAGAAGTATGAGAGCAAACGTCTCTTGTACTGTTTATACAAGCATATCCCTGCCCAGCAGCTGGTTTTCGTCTCTGATCTACAGGGCACTGGTATAGATGTGCAAGTGCTTTCAACTCCAGCTGCCGTATTCTCACATGATAAATAACAGAGCACGATGTATCTACCCAGAGCTGACGATAGAATATTTTATGGATGTGAAATTCAGTAAAGAGGCAAGATTGGTTTATAGTCTCTCCTGTAACATAAAAGAATAGAAACAATTTTTTATTTTAAAAAGTGTTTTTGAAATAATGCCAAGCAGATTGACTTGCTTTACTGAATTCAAAGAACCTTTCTAAAGAATTTGTTCCACTTGGTATTAGGAAGGCTTTTTCATCAGGATTTAGTGGAGGACAGGTCTGAATTCTTGCAAGATTAAATTTGTAATCAACCAGTCGTATCAGGGGAGCTATAGGATGTTTTCAAAGGGTGAGCTTTATCATTTAAACATATATCATTATATTGATATTGTTATCTTGATTTGTATTTTTAAATGCATGCTATCATCCCAGTATGGCTTCAGTTAAACTTCATCACTCTGAGTGACAGGCTGACCGGGACAAGGCTGGCTGCCTGCATCCCAGTGAGTGTCCAGATGGGGGCAATAATCCACAAGAGCAATTTGAGAAATTGGCTCCTGAAGGAACTCCCTGGTAGACAAGACCTAGTCATGTTGCAGGTTTATGACGTGGTCGTGGTCGGAGAGTTGCTCACTTGAGGTGTGATAGGCATATCGATCTCCTGGATTTTCAAATGTTTTTTGTCTTCAGAAACGTTCATAGCCTGAATAGGAGCTATGAAGGTCTTCTCTTGCAAAGATGCAAGAATTAATTTTGCATTGATGAATTTTGGTTGTGTTACATTCTGTAACTCATGCTTCTGTTTTTTAAATGTACATCTGCTGCTGTGATTCTTTACATAGGTAATGTCTGTGTCCCCAGAAAACTGTCCACCTGCAGGAATAGCTCTGCTCTGACCTTTCAGATTAAACGAGAAAGCTCTTCTCTTTGCATGGCACTTCCTCTCCCCATCTACCAACTTGTGCCCACTCTGACCCTTTGCCATTAACCAGGATTTTGTCACTGTTCTGCTGAATTCCAGATTTTTATTCTTCACGTGAAATATGGTGGTAGGTAAAGATTTCATTGAAACAGGGTAGATGCACTCCCCCTGCCTTGCTGATACTATTCGATTCATATTACAGAAGCAACCAAAAGTTTGCTAGGCATGGTGCAGCAGTAGATGATGTTAACTCTTTGGGGCAAATACTTTTATTTAAGAAACAAGCATCAAAAGGAGGATAAAAGGGCAAAATGTTCTAGTTTGATAGTCCCTAGCAATGTCTATTTAAATATCTCATATTTGCAGTTCACTCTGTGTTAATAGCCTTCAGGATTTTCTGTGATTAGACATAAGTAGCATTATTTTCCTGCTATATTATCTTCCTCTTTTAAATAAAATTGGGAAATGTGAGATGCTGTTAATGCCTCAGGCATCCAGATTCCTCTCGGTTTTAACTGTTATCCACCGATGCAGGCTGTGACTGGGAAGCGTTCTGATGCTCAGTTACAAAATGCACTGATGCACGAAATAGTCTCTAATCTTGTACGAGTTGCATCGCATTAGGATATAACATTGTTTCTTATTTCCATCTTCATGTTCACCTCCAAAGCTACTCCTGGACTCGCTTTTAGTTTGGGGTTGGTTTTTTTGGTTTTTAATGATCCTACCTTACATAGTCTTAAAGAGGAATTTTTATATATATACACACGTATTTTTATGTCGTGTGGTTTTCCTAGCATGTATTTTTAGTCTTACATTAAGTAAAATGTATCTTCACTCCTTCCGTTAGTCACAGCAGATTTGGAATGTCTGCAGTAAACCAGAATGGATTTCTGCCCCCTGTTCCTACTTGCTTTATTGAAGGCCGAAATAAATCTGAGTATTTAAATATAACCAACCTCATTTTGCAAAGTGTATAATCAATACATAAATGCAGAAGCATAAGTGCCCTTACTTTGAGGCAGGATATTAATTCTCAGATCTTAGTTTGTGTCCTATATTTTAGCTTTGTGGAGTTTATTCAGCAAAACTTCTGTCTCTCAAGTAGTCGATTCCTTTATCTGTACTCGATTAAAATGTTTTATTTGTTTATCTCAGTTTAGTGATACTTTTGTCTAGCTTGGTGCACTTTCTTCACTCACTGTCTTTTCTTTGCCACTAATTATCCCTTGATACCTTTGTCTGCAAGCTAATCAGCTCATCTTCCTGAGCAATTCGGTTACAGTTAACATCACCCTTAAAAATAATCTTATCTCAACTGTCCCTCCTGTATTGGGTACAACGCATCCAGTTTTGCAGATCTTTTATGAGGCATGTAATATTCTTTTATCTGTTGTCTGACCTCCAATTATCCCCTGGCTGATTTATATATGTAGTAAATTTAATTCCCCTGTCACTGAACTGTATATGACTACTAGCCTGCACATGCAGTGCATCCACATTTCTTCTCTCTTCATTATAATTTCTGTCTGATAAATATTTAATAAAGCTAATCTCTTGCCAGTCTTGAATATGTTTTTAATACTGCACTGCTGTTCAGCCTTGTTTTCTAATGAGCTTGGCTATTTGTGTGTATCCGTGAACAGAGATAAGCAAGAATGTGCTACTGAGTCAGCATTTTTTCCTTTCCCAGATCCCTACTGTCTGTGCTTGCTATGTCACACCTATGGTCATAGACTAAAAGTGGACGCTAACTAAAGCTTTCTATTTACTTGTTGGGGTTTTTTTTCTTTTCAGGTTTCAATTCTAGGCTGCCCTGATCCCAAAGTTCATGAGATTGCATACCAGTATGGAAAAAATGTTGGCATAGCTTTTCAGGTAGTGCTTTTGTTGAACTAAAGGGAATCTAAAACCTAAACTTTTCCAAACTGCCTTAGAAATCAAAGTGGGCTGTCTTAATCCTCTCTAGAAATCTTCTTTTAATAAGGATTATTCTGTATTCAGTTCTCATTTAAAAAAAAAGTAAGTTTTAAATTAATCTGTATGTTTATCATCTCTTTCCAGCTAATAGATGATGTGTTGGATTTTACATCGTGTGCCGACCATCTGGGGAAACCAACAGCAGCAGATCTCAAGCTTGGATTAGCCACAGGCCCTGTCTTGTTTGCTTGTCAACAGGTAAGTCAACAGGAATCTATTTCCCCAAAACGAGAAGTGTACACTGCTCTTCACAGCACACACAGAGGTCCAGCTCGATCACATCAAGTCTACAGCATAAGTGATGAGCATGGCCTGGGCACGTGTGAAAAATCAGTGCGTTCAACATCAGCTGGATTTAGTGTGCACACGCATGTTCTTTCAGATTGAGAAACACCTTCCTACACAAGGCCTCTTACCATTGGGCCCTTGTATCAAAAGCAGCACTAATCTTTTGCTGCCCCAGTTCAAGTGCTTAACCTTCACAAAGGGGCAGGTATTCAGAGAGTTTTTGCATGTTTTTTGCAGGTTATTCCTAAGTAGCTTCTTGCTTATGTTCTTTCCTGGGACATCTTGTTCTTCCCAGGCTTGACTATGTATGTAGGCTTTTTGCCAAGTTCTGGGCTTTGCATCCATCCTGGGGCCAGGAACTTAAATCTCTGCCTAGCTTTTAGGTGGGCACCTCTATTTATGGGATTTGATCTCTTCATCTCTTTGTCCTCAAGTCTTATCCAGCTACAAACGTGGGAAGCTTTCGCTTCTGAAGGTAAATGCAATAGTAGTTTGGATGAGAAAAAGGAGTATCATATATAAAATAAGCTTAAAATTAGTCAAGATTTTTAGTGGCTTAAAAATTATTTGGAGGAGTACAAGGAAAACAGAAGTGCCAGCAGCACCAAAAGAATTGGTGCTAATCCATAAAAGGGGAAGAAACTGGTTTAATGCACCTTGCTCAAGCTTCTGGTTCACCTGAGGAAAGAAGATTTGGGACTTAGAAAGCAGTCCTTCCTACCAAACTTCACAGCATGATAAAAAAAGGGGCACAACTAGTTCCAGTGGAGCTCTAATCTGTGATCTCTCATTGGAATTGCTTAGAGCTTGACATGGGAAAAGTTTTAAATAATTAAAAAAAAAAATACAACTTTATGACATTTACTTCCCCCTCTTTTTATAAAGAGCCTGGGGTGGGGGGAAGTGGAACATAGGCATGTGTTTGTTTCCTCATCCTTTGGGCATTTACAAGGACATGTATCTCAGAAAAGACAGGAAAGCAAAGAGTATCATCCGCTTCAGAATGCAGACAAATGCATGCTGAGAACAAGCTCCTCAGTGTTCTCAGTTCCTCCCCAGAGACTCATCTGGGGGATTCACAAGCTTGTTCTTGAATCATTATTTCAGAGTTTGTTGATAAGCAGCAGGATCTTGTTAGTCATCAGCAACTGGATGTTGCTGATCTCTCACTTCTAAAGAACAGTGAGAGACTCAGGTACAGAAAGAGGATGCAATTGTGAAATGGTTTGTTTGTTTGTGTGTTAAAGCTACTTGTAGAGAGAAACAGAGACATGTTGCACATACTCTGATTTTGGCAGAGCATGGGTGACACTGATTGTCTTGTGGGTGTTGAATATTCCATTTTTTTAAATTAAAACTTCATTTATTCATTTGTTTGGGTTGGCTGTCTCCGACTTTCAACTTCATCTATCATTTAATTAGCTTTATAAGATAAATGAGTTCATAATATGGAAATACAAGAAAAGAAAATCTGTCGGTTCTATTTTAAAATCTTGTTCTCTGTAGGTCACTTTTAAACGCTTTTCCTCATTTATATCTTTATAGCTGGGAAGCGTATGTTTTTGCACTGAAAGATAACTTGACCATCTTGCAAAGTTTTCCACATTAACCGAAAGGCTTCTTTGCTGAAAATTTCCTGCTGTTTTCAAGAAACTGGAAGAACAGCACTACAGACTTAAGTGATATATAAACAAAGTATAAGTGCTAAAAAAATTTGGAGCTTCAACAGAGACTTACCCATGCTGCTACTAAAAGATGTTTCATCTATTTGTATCTGAGAATAAAAACTCCTGAGCCAGGACTTGAAGATAGTCCAAAATGTAGTTGTTATGGGCTGTCTTTTCTCTTGAAATTAATATTACTGCTGTTCTGCAGACCCTTTAATGTATCTGGTAATCCTCATGTTGTTTTCTTGACAAACATACTTTAGTTCTTAATGTGCTCTGGATCTTCAGTGACAGCTGCCTTTTCTTCTTGTCCTCTCCCCTCCCTCTGAATACATCTTTTTCCATTAGAATATTAAGGAGAGGCCTTTGTACAAAAAATGTTTAGCTTGATGCAAGACCTATTTATTCAGTATTTAAAGTTAATTCACTCGGTAAAAAACCCCTCAATTATTTTTTTAAAGAAATATACTAGTATATGCTAAGTCTAAAGCCACTCTTAAACTAGTACAGCTAAAGAATGAAGGTTTATTTTTCTTATAAGCATTCCTGTCAAATGCTTATATACTGCCCCTTAAATCTGCAGAACTGCTAATAACAGCTTTGCATTACAGGTTTGGGGATTTTTTTATATCCTTTAGTGCTTAAATATAAAAAGTGAAAGCATATGCATCCTATATCATTGTAAATATGTATAATATGAAAATGGATTATATGAACATGGCAATTAAATTGTCATTACATGGGAAGAAAGCTAGACTCTAGAGAAAGCCAAATATGAGTCACCAATAAACTTCTAAATATATCTTCCAAGAAGACTACGTAAGAGT
Organism: Aptenodytes patagonicus; assembly: GCF_965638725.1. Taxonomy (NCBI): domain Eukaryota; kingdom Metazoa; phylum Chordata; class Aves; order Sphenisciformes; family Spheniscidae; genus Aptenodytes; species Aptenodytes patagonicus. The sequence continues at coordinate 153,563,298 of NC_134950.1, forward strand.
AATAGGGAAATGTCACAACAATGAGGGATGCTACATGTTTGTTCCCCAACAAGTTTGTAGATCTAGTTTCGGGACCAAAGGTGTGCAAGGAAAGCAGATCATTGTTTACAAGTCTACAGCAATAAAATAATCTTGGTTTGACTGTAACCCTTTCAGACAAGATGAACAAACAACTCTTTCTTTTAAAAATAATTCAGTAGCTGCCTTGAGTTGGGGCCTTTGTTTGTTAAGTACTAGGTTCTTCTATTTCTGGACTGTCTGAAGAAAGTGCCTGCACGTTTAGATAAGTGATGCAGTGACCTTCTCAGACAACTGCCTTTAGTTATCTACCCGATTTGTAGGGAATTGATTGTGCAGTACTAACTACAAATTCTACATGATCAAAACCAAAATACATTATAGTTGTCATTTTTCTCTTACAAAAATCTGTCCTGAGCTTTCCACAGGCAGAGCCTGTGTATATAAAATACCAGAGCAATGGTAAAGCAGAAGTGGCTGTAAGAGTTGAAGGTAGCATGAAGGGTTTTACAGGTTGGACTGTGCAACATAGATATAACAAACCGCCTGGGTTCTCTGTTGTACATATGGGGGAAGAAGTGCTTCTTCTAGGTGTGCCAACACTAACCATCATTTGTAATATAAGAATACTTCAACCAGATTATACACCTGGAAGTAGCCACATCAGAAATTACCACACTGGATCATCTGCTCAACATGATGAAATGGCAGGTGCTAACTTTCACTACCACCTGGCTACAGCCAGTTTAAGTTTTCAATGCTTGGGCTTTGCTATACTACAGTCCTATGCAGATTGCAGATATTAACCTACGGCTACACCTGTAGTAACAACAGCAGCAGGGGGAGAGGGCTGTACTTTGGTTTCTTTTTGACCTTAGCATGGCAGGCAGCTACGCGGAAAACAACTCATAAGCAGTACAAAACCTTCTCCCTTTGTGCTTAGTTTCCAGAAATGAATGCTATGATAATGAGACGATTCAGTAAGCCAGGAGACGTTGAACGTGCTCGGAAATATGTGTTGCAGGTAAGACCAATACCAAATATTTCATTCCTGAATTGCTGTCCCCATTGAAGTCAGTCTGAAATTCATTGCCTCTAAAGTAAAATAGCAGGGCTGCATTTTCAAATACATATGAAGTAGCATGCTATGTACAATAACAAGTTAGTACTCTTCAGCTGCCTTACTGGCACAGTGTTTTAGCAGAAATGCTAGGTACTGAAGAGCTTTCTTTTCTTTTTTCCCTCCAATAGCATAAAATCCACATAATAAAAGTAAAAAAGCTCATGCATGAACTCAGTTCCTTCAGCTGAAGAGTAGCTGTATCCAACAACTGGTGTAAGTGGCACGTAATTACCAGTCAGTCTTGTAACTGCAGTGCACACTCCGTATCAGTTTTAATTGAAGACTGAATAACTGCCTGTGCAAAATTAATACCTATTTTTTCAGCATAGCATGTTTTTTGTATGTCTCTAAGGGCAGGAGGGGAAGGGTTAAACCATTAGTTTCTAATCCTACTGAATAGTATTTTATTAATACCAGTGTTTGTTTTGTAAGTATACTTAAGTTTAATATGGATGAGGTTTAGTATTTTGAAGCTTTGGGGAAGAGATGTAGGATTCAATGAATACAGAATGAATGCTCTTCCTTTCCCCCTGCAGAATATAATTAAGTGTTCAGGGTACTTACTGGCCTTAAAACTTCCCCCTGTAACTGGAAGAGGCAAAAGGCAGGAGGGAGGCTGACCAGTTATCCATTACCTTTAACTGTCTTCTTATACAAGAGTGATGGCGTGCAGCAAACAACCTACCTCGCCCAGCGCTACTGCCATGAAGCTACGAGAGAGATCAGCAAACTACGGCCATCCCCTGAAAGAGACGCCCTCATTCAGCTGACAGAAATGGTTCTCACGCGAGACAAGTGAGAGAACTCCTTCCACTCGTTCTGGCAGCTACTCACCAGACTGTGCCTAAATTTACTTCAAAAGTTATTTGCTTCCAACACAGGCTACCAAAAATTATTTTTTTTAAGAAACTTTTTTTTTTGAAGTTCTACTTTTTTTAAAAAACAAAAGTTTAAAGTGTTTTATTGTGGGAAGCCATACAATTCAGAGCAAATCAGACTGTGCTGTACAATTGTTTTAGCGGGGGCTATTAATCGTGGGGGGTGGGGAAGATGTTTACATGTTGATGCACAAAGGCCACAATGAGAATAAATATAAATCAGTGTATGAGAACTGAAGTTGCTCCAAATTTCACTTGTTCACACTAATAGAGCATGCATGTTACCATCTGGTAAACTCCTGTGAAGAGAGATGGTTTGAATGCTTTCCTGGCTGTTAAACTACAGAAGTACCTGGAATTGTATATATGGTTTACTACAAAAGACTATATGTAGAGTTCAATTGGTTATGTACATCAGTGAGAAGTTTTCCAATTCTAATGAAATACAGGTGTGCTATTGGTTGCTACTTACTAGCAGTTGACAAGATGCAGAATTTGGGATTGCTACAGTTAAGAAAATGAAAGGCTCAGTATTTCTAACTCACACTAAAAATGAAGCTTTGACTGGCTGCTGAATCATTCAACTCCATCACCTTCCATCACTCAGTTGTAGAGTATATTCAATACCCTCCTAGAAGTCTGCTTTGAAGTCCCAGACACATTCCTCTTACGGTAATTATCCAGTACTACCACATTCCTTTCAGGTTATTTAAGCCACAGAATTTGTAGAACAGGGAGGTACATCATCTCTAACTATCTATCTCTGCCTGTGATCCCTTAACACAGTGGCTAAGTTCCTGTCGTGTTTGTTCCCCCTTTGTCATATCCTGAGGACAACCTGCTATCTCTGCTTAGCTGGGCACATCACCAAGCCAGATACAGTTTCCACTGAGAAATGTCAGTTACAGACAGCATCCAACCTACTGCATCTAGATAACTAGATTCAATCAAGAATCCTTGCTAAAATCAGTTTTGGAAGAAAAGAACTTTTAAGAGTTTGTATAAATGTGTAATTCAGGTTTCATATCTAATTTATTTGCCCTCTGTCAGTGATAAAGTCACGTTACAAACATTTGCTTTTTAGTACATTGTCTGGGATAACACAGCCATGGTTTTGCTACGTTAGCATTCCAAACTTCTTTGCCAAGCCAACCAACAAAGTAATGGACAAGACCTTTGGTTCACTTATATATTTATGAATGGAAAAAGTCATAATGTAAATTTACTCATTAAAAAAACTTGGGTACAAATTACACATACATAAGACCACCCATTTTTTGATTCACATGGACACCTTAGACCCAAACAACTCATTGTAATAGACTTTAGTGAGAATACTCCAGGTAAAGATTACAACAATTGGAAGCATCTTGGATTTTTAAAAAAGTATATTTCAATACATAAGTTTGTATGCATGCTTTAAACAAATATAGTTCAAGAATGAGCAAAGAGTCTAAACAAAAAGTAATATGACCAGCACTAACATTAAACTTCTCATCCAGATTTTAATATGTTAGTCTAACGTAGTGTTAGTTACCATGCTGTACTGAAAAATGTAATGGCACAATCTGAATCATGGTTCATTAAATATTATACCCTACTTCCCCAGAATATTTAGGCTGGTCATAAAATTAACAATGCATAAGTAAATAAGTATAACCAGTTATAGACAGTTGCTTGTTTTACAAATTGCCATCAGGTAAGACGTACTGTCTCCAGAGACTTAGAGAGATGGACATTCAATCATACCATTAAAACAGTATGGCCTGAAGAAACGGGCACATTTTTTTTGAAAGTGTATTAAGACAATTCTGTTAGCTTTTAGTTACCCCTTGTAAATAATCATGGTATGACTGAATACAAGACCCAACTTTGAAAAGCAAAGGATTTTAATCAGCATAGTGCATGATTGATTCAACATAATTCCCAGGAAACAAGCCAGTTACTCGATTGCAAACTCCTTCATACCAGCCGTCATCATTCTTCTTTATCACATAAATGATTGCACCCTCCATAAACGACAGCTCATCGTCTTTGTCCTTTGTATAGTCATATATAGCAACAACTGTGGATTGAACAAGGACAAGTTTAGCATTTTATTAATAGCACCAGTATTAACATTTTTTGAAGTACAATTATATTTTAAAAGACTAGTTTGCTATCCTGGGATTTTCCATAATGAATTCACATGCCTTCCCTGTTGAACATTAAGCCCAGAAAATGAAATTTCACTTTTCTTGCAACATTAGCTACCAGTAAAAAGTGGGTAGTGACTACACTGAACGCTCAGTTAAACTATTGACAGAGAGGTACAGTCGACTGCGACACAGTAAAACAGAGCATACAGACAGCTGAAAGTTAAAAGCTGAACTATGAAATAACTGGCTCCATGAGCGTGGCAGTCATTTCTGGTCAGATTAATCAAGAGAGGGATCTATATACTTTTGAGGTAAAGAAAGCAAAAACAAACAAACAAAAAAATTAACATTCTGTAGAAATGGACCAACAGAAAAAAAATTTACACTATGGCCCCTGCAGCTATATAGTATTTACTTCAGTATATGATCTTGTAAACGTAGCTGCTTAAAGCCACTGTACAGAAATGGATGGTCTTTGCTACAGAGCTTCGGTGCAATAAGAAGTTTTGGCATTACTTTTCAAGGAGCTGCAATGAGTGCAAGTATAAAAGTTACTGTAGGAAAAAGCAGAAGTGAATTTACAGCAACATCAGCTATTTTTCAGTACCTGCTTGGTGAATACATTACTCTTACCAACCTCCAACTCACTGTGTGCAATTAACAAAGCAGAGATCTCCCTAAGGAAAGTAAATGTCGCCACCAATAATACTGGCATTAAAACCTACCACTATGAATACACAAACTTTGGACACCACAGCCTTACCCTTCAAAACAGTTAACATGGATTTATGCAATTGATCAGTTTTATGAATTCCAAGAACCTACTATTTTACATATATATTTCTCAGAAATCTGATGTCTTAATGCCTAGCAAATAATGATGCCGTGTATCAGTTATTTTCATCCCATGGGTACATCCTGCACAGGGTCCAGCTAGGAGTGAAGATGGAACACAGCAGTTCTGCCAGGAGAGGTATCACAGGTACCCTACCCCATTTCATATGCACTACAGTACCAGCCAGATCATGAGAAAACTTGCAACACTGCTGTTGACAAAATGGTCGTTGTCAGAACACAGACAACTCTACAGGCAGGAAATCAGCATCTCAATTATTCATGGCAAGAGACATTCACTATGAGTTCATACCTAAGTACAGTTTATAGTCTGCTGATCTAGGGTCACTTGATAAGTCTCCAAGGAAGCCTCACTACATTTTATAGTTGAAAGTCTAATGATCCACTCCAGCTATCTAGTTTGATGGGAGAAATAGAGCTCAGACTTTCTGGCCTTTTTGCAACACTATTTCTAGATGATTACGTAGCTACAAACACAATCCAGCAGCTCAGCAACGATGAAAGCCATCTGATTTACATCTGCTTCTCATAACGAAGGATTTTTTTTTTAATCCATTCTAGAATGCTTGAAGGTATTTTATAATCCTTCCGAAGGACTATATTTTATCACATTAGGTGTAGCCACAGACAAACCAAGAAAAGAATGGTTCTAGTTCTGACTTAGCAGGGCCAATGATTGTTTTCATCAGACCCAAGCTAAGTCCTTCATTCCCTTCAGATACCGTTAATCCTCTGATACTGCAGTAACACTGAGTTGCAATGCTTCTCTTACCTTTCTCTATATAGTTTTTAGGTGCCCAAGCAGGATCTCCATCTGCATAGGGATCACTGTACTGCACAACAGCAGCCTCCTCATCCTCGTAATCCACAGGGGGTGGGGGTGGAGGAGGAGGAGAGTCATCAAACATCGGCATCTCATCGGGAGGCGGCGGTGGTGGAGGAGTCGGGCTATCAGCAACTAGAAACGTTTGGAGATTATTTTTTTTTTCTTAAATCAAAACAGTGTGGAGATGCAAACAAACCTGAGGCTGTGCACTGTAAATAAAAGGGGTGGGGGGACAACACACATAGCATGCACTATGATACCATGCACTGATTAGAAACAGAGGCTTTGTATTAACATCTACAACATACAACTACATTTGTTATTAGTGGTCAAATCTATGTATAAATGCTACTAGAGTCAAAGCACATGCTGCAGGGCATAAGCTGAACACCAGCAGAGAGGAAAGCTTCCTGCTCCGACGTCCATGCGCTGAGGGGCTAGCTGCAGCGGTTAGCGATGAGAGGACTCCGAGTGGCACCCTCTGAGCCAGGCAGCAACAGGCCTCTGGACTGGACCAGCAGCTTGATTATTTTTTAACAAATCCTTTGTCTATAACAATCACTTTAATTTATTTCTGAACACTGCTTCCTTGGATTCCTTTTCTCTCAGAGCTAGCATTAAGGGGACAAAAAGATCTGGTGTGGATCATAAAAAAAAAGTGAAGAGACTAGTGTTTAAGATTTAACCAGGTAAGAGAAAGCAAAGTAATCCTTCTGCAGAAGAAAAGCTTTGTACTGATCTTTATCTTGCAGACTAGCTTGTGCGTGTGCACATATCCAGGATTCAATTAATAAATGGAAAACTACAACAGGCAGCTACTGCTCTTGGGGAAAAAGTGCTCAAGGAATTAAGTGTATAATCCAAAATGTCAAATCTCTGCCCTGAGATTCTCCAATCAGCACAATTACAAGTTGCTTTGGGAAAGGGAAAAAGAGAAAGGCATTATGGTACAAATCACTCTTAAAATCAGTTCATCAAATTAGTTTTCAGTAACATTCACAGCAGCTGGCAGAAAAGGAGAGAGAGCACACTCAGATGCAAGACATCAAGTCACTTATCCTTTTCCTTGGGAATTGTGGTCCACTACACATGGACCTAGGTGTAAGCACTATGAAGCAAGAAGTTACTGGAATGAAGGTATTGTCGCTAAACTCAACTTTGTTACATAGCAATACAGATTTAATTACAAGAGATTTGGGAGTCTGCACATTGAAAAAACAGGCTGAAAACCACTGCTCTAGAAAGAGTTTGACTGGAAGGAGCCGTCAGGCTGGGCATGTGCTCCAGAACATGCACACTATACTAATTTTCAGAAGAAAACCCAGCTGCAGGGCAAGGAAAGAACAACACTGAGTGAAGCTTTAGCTACTGCTAGTTACAGTGGCACTGGACATTAGAAATAGGGTTTCTGTTTGGTTTAATGCTCTTTACTTTCACCTGGCCACTACTCCAGCAGTGACTAACTTTTGCTCTTCAGCCACATGCCCCTGACAAGGGGCTTGAGCACAGCTCTTGCGTCCCAGCCAAGTCAGACCAGCTGCGCTGGTGTAGGGGAAGCCAAATCTCCTGTTGCAAGGGGGCAGAAGCTGCCCCAGCCCTGGCACCCAGCCCGCTCTCTATCCCTTGAAGAGCTAATGCTATTGTTCACCTGTGAGCCCAGCTCCTCTTCAACTTGACCAGCTGAGCTGTATACCCCACAGCTCTCTCCATCACTAAGACTGGCTGCCACTGTATTAGTGATTCCTCTCCCATACAGAAGCCCATTTATGTCACTTGGAGACAGACTAACAAAGTCTTTGGCCGAGCAAACACTACGTCTTGCCCGTGTTACTGAATAGCACTCACAGGCAGGCTTTACTAATCCACCACAGACACGACAACACTGTTTATAAATGGATTGGTTTTGTGCAGTAGTTTCGGCGCATCTTTCACAAAATGTATTTCTCCCCTTAATTTCCATCTGCAGCCAGGAAAAAAAAAAAACCAGTATTGAAACAACAATCCTTTAAGGTCTTGAGAAATCCTTACCTTAATAAATGCAAAAAGTTGTATATATTGAACAATGAAGTTGCTTATTTGAAAAGAAGAAAGGAAGGCAGGAAATGCAAGTGTGAAAGCGCCAACACATACCTAACTGAGATGCAGTGCAAAAACTGCATGCTTTATGAGAAACATTTAAAACAATTCAACTTCACATTTAAACAAGGGGAGGGAATGGAACAGAAAGTTAAACAAGTGCCACCCCATGGAAGTATCCCCCCGCCTCTCGGATTTTAACCTCGATTTTTCCTGGTTCTGAACTTAAAACAAGCAGACTCTAGAATAGCATTACTTTTCCTGCAGGGAGTGGTGGAGTGGGGGGAAGCATACAGAAAACCACACTAAATAAGAAAGGGTAAAAGGATCAGTATTTATACAGCTCCAAACTGAGACATCTTCTCTTGTATGTATTCACATCCCTGTTCTTTAAATGGGGACCAGCAGACTCCTTTTGAAAGGACTGGGTGTGACAGTACAGCAACTTACATCCAGTCAGTTTTCCCTGGGCACTGGACACACTGGAAAACCTCTCTGAAGGAGATACCCACAGTTTGGGCACAGGGCGCAGGAAAAAAAGAATAGGCGTTGCATAGTTGCTAAGCCCTCTGTCCTTGTCCTCTGAAAGAAGTCCACAGAGCAGAGGATGTTGCTTTCCAAACCCACAGATCTTTATGATAAGGAAAAGACAAGCCTACCCACGTCTCCCTAACTCCACTCCCCCGTAGACTTCTTGCAGAAAATGAGGCAGATGAAAGTCTAGCACACAATGCCAAAACTCAACAACAGCCTCTACAGCCAGTTTTGCTGAGCGTATGCACAGACTGCCACACGCACCCCTGCCTCCAAAATGAGGCAGCAGCAGCTCAAAGCCATACTCATTATATAACTTTCAAACCCAAGAGACTGTTAAAAGAAAATAAAAAGAACAATTCCTAAGACCAGATTTCAAGCTTCAGCTATTTTTGCTGCAATCTCATTCACAAGTCAGCTTGCATTTTGTTGTTGCACACACGAATAAGTCTGTCCCTTTTCACCTCCGCTCTCTCAAGGGCTGCGTTATCTCCAGGAGGACAATACTTGGAACAATTCAGAAGCAGGTGTCAATTTTCTCAAGTTTATCTGCAAGTGAAGACATTCTGTAACCTTCATCTTCAGTAGGTTTACCTCCACACTTTGAATTTTGGAAACGTTCGTCAACACAATTTTGTGGCATACTATTCTACGTCAACATGATTCTTACTATTTACCTAGCGCAACACCAAAATACCTTCTTTTTGAATGAGAACCAGAGAGATGCCTCCTGGCTCTATGGGAACGTTCAGAACATGACCACTTAAAAGCTCTAATGGGAGGCTGAACAGCAGCACTAGTCAGATCTAGGGGCCCCTAAATGTATGCTGGAGCTATGGAGCTACTATGTAGTAGTAGCCCCTGCGATCCTAGCAGACTTCGCAATGGCTCCCAAACACTTTAAAAACATTTTATACTTACTTAATGCCCTATCTACACTGCATTCATTCTGTTGTTTACAGAACTGCAATGTACTCCTACAGCAAAGATGTCCCCAGATCAGGAACACAGCTTTACACCTGCACTAGCATTTGGGACAGTAACACTCACCTGAAATGAATCAAGCAGAAATAGCAAAAACAGAGTTATCAGTGTAAAACACCTTGCAGCACAGATCATAGCCAAGGAGCATACCTCTCACAAACCTAACAAGCAGAGTTATGCTGCAAGAAGCTCAGTAGGGAAATCTGGCTAGGGAACACAAAGCAATGGAAAATGAAAGGCTGATGAGAGGAGAAATACCTTACAAGCTCCTTTGTAATGGCATTAGATCGTAAGACTGCACATTTTCAATTGACTGTACAGCTTCCTGAAAACTACTACAGTATTAGAGTCAATGGTTACACAGTACAGATTTTGACAGTCCTCATAAGCCTTTCTAATAAAAACTAATCAATTATCCCTAGTGAAAAATCCTCGGGCAGGATGATTGAACATGAAATTAATATTTTTAATTAAGATACATTTCTATATTCACACCAAGCAGATGCCACATATTTCACACTGTATTTCTATAATAAATTTGCAGTTCAGAACTTAAATGGGTCAGTAATAATCATGCACATGTTATAAAATATTGAAGAGTGTGCCTTTCAGCTCCAATAGCATATTGACACTAGAATGCAAGATGGTATTAGCTTCTGGAAAAGGAAACGAAATAGAGTCTGACTTGCCAGCCATGCATGCTAGAAGAAAGTAGGCTCTACCCTTTTAACAACTCAGCTTGTCCAAACTTACTGTTTTCCTGCACCCTGGCCACGAAGCCTGTGAGAGGTATCTGTGGAGTCAACTGAGGCATAGGGGGAGGGGGTGGAGCAATAGAAACTGGTAGCAACGCACACGCCATATCAGGAAAGTCAAACAGACAAAGGGGAAAAAAAAAAGGAAACAAACAAAAGCAGCCGTCAGTAACGAGGACCACAAAACAAAGTATGTAAAGAACAACAAGAACACAGACATGGAAGAACCTTCTTCAAGCTTGTGTTTCCAACAAGGCTGAATTCGTGGTTAGCCAATCAAGGATCAAAAAGCAAAGCATGCCCCTGTGTTTAGCTGAACAAAAAGCCAAGCGCAGGCTGTGTGTCTGGAAGGTCACAGGGTGCACATGTGAAGGGACTTGTTCCGCTTCACTCGGGGAGCTCATGAAACTGAGCTTTTCATCTTGCTGCCAAATAAGGATTACTCAAATTTAGTAGTTATCTTTTAAAAGTACGGTACTAGAAGTAGAGGTGATGTTTCGCAGGATTCTGGACTACTCCTCTAAAATAAGAGTAGAGCGCTACATCAAGTACAGCAAAGCAGCACTGACACAGAGCAAAGACAACTACTTTACAAGGGAAACAATGCTGCAACATCAATACTTAAATATTCACAGAGAGCACCTCCCGTAATTTTGTTCTGCTGGCATGGGGGACAGTGGGTTGGCTTACTATGTTTTTGTTTTACATAGAAAAAGAGACCTTGTTGCTTGTTGGTAGGAAAACCAGATGGGTTTAGAGCAGAATGGATCTTTATTTTAAATTAACTCTTCTGTGGTTGGAGGCACTCAGCAACTTAAGAGGCTGGCAAAGGCTTCAACAGCTACAACTGGCTACGCTAGCGCACAGAGCTCCCCAGGAAGCACTTGCAAGCTTGTCTTCTCTGAAGTATGTACTTATTTGGTGAGTAATGAGATATGAGACACATGGCACCGGTGCTCAGAGATGCTGGGCTGACAGCTGAGATGTTCAACTCTTCCCTCTACAGGTAGGAAAGAGGCATGGTAGCAGTAGGGCATGCCATTCAAAGTATCAGCTCTGGCAGGACATCTCCCCATGAAGCAGGGGGGAAAGAAAAGAAAAAAAAAAGAAGAAAAAACCCAACAAAACATCAACTCATTTGTTTATACTGTGCCCCTTCTCAGTGGAATTTCTCTTGCACTGAAGCAAAGAAATTCCTGTGAAGGCAGGAATTCAGCAGGGTAATCCAGTTGGAACCAAATTTGAAAGAGGTTCTGTACTTCCAAGTAAGCAACAGTTTTAAATAAAGCCATAACTAAAGATTAATGTTTGATGAATAAAAATGGAACATTTAGTTCATTACAAAACCAATAATCAAATAAACTGTATGGGAGAAATGATCAATAAAAGAGGGAGAACAAACAGGTTTCTCACAAAATTGAAGTAAACATCTACAAAAAAAACAGAGTATTTGTTAGCATGAAAAGTAAAACCTTAAGGAAACATGGGACCTGGATTTAATGTCAAGACAGTAGCATTTAAAAATTAAAAAAAAATCACCAGTTATAGAAACAGAGGAAAACAGTTTAAAGTAGAAAAACACACCCATCAAAATACTGTTTAAAAAATGTTGACAATCAGTATTTTGAAAACACCAGAGAGGCTAGATTAAGGAACAGCACCTGCATTTGAGCAAAAAATTGCTTTGGACAAATGTAAGTGTTCAGAAACAGTGGTGTGCACAGCATTTAAGACAACTGAACTATTTCCAGAAGTGAAGTCCTGTTTATTCAACAGAACACAACTGTTCAAACAGGAAGGAGTTTCTGTTGTTATGGTGAATTAATCTGGGGAACAAGAGTGTGGCAGAAAATGAAGGGCCAATATGGATGAGAGAGTGGGAGGAAAGTCAGGACTGGGGGGAAAAAAAAAAAATAGGTACTGCGTCTGCAAATAAAAATGCTTTCTGATAAACGTAATACTTCTAAACCGCTGAGAAAAAACTCTTCACCTCAGTGTCTCAAACATTTTATATGCATTCTTTCCTTTAGAGTAAGTACACAACAGCAAACACTGGTCCAAAGTGATCTTCAGCCCAAACATCAACACTTCTTTTTAAAAGAAATATTACTCTGAAGTTTAAAGAGTTGGCATGCTGAAGAACACCACCAGAAACCATCAGAGGACTATCACTCCTCTATGTGTATCTGGTCAAAATTTATGGAAATGGCAAGGAAGAAGTTTCCTAACAGAAACAGCTTTCTACCAACACTCAGGTAGATCCTTATTTTGCAGATCTTTCTGCAGTGAACCTTGTTTGCCCTGTTGGGTAGGTAGGCAGGATGCTGCTGACTAAAACCTGCTCACTTGCCCATGGCATCCACCCCTTCCTTCATTCATCTCCATCTATACTACTACTAGTGTGGAAGCACAGAGGAGGAGTCTGCTAAAAAGAGAGAGACTGAGCTCTTCTTTAACAGTCAAGCTTAAAACTAAGAACAAAGGAGGAACTTGGAATCAGGAAAGAATTTAGGAAAGAGACGGAGACAGGGAGGAACTGTGTAACGGGAAAATTTTGTTACATGAGCACTGCGCTCTGACAGTACTCTTGCCACTAGCCCAGTAGTGGAGGGACTGTACTACAACCATATTAGGTCTCCTGCAAAAAAAAAAATCTGGTTTTAGTTTATGTTCTCCAAGCACACCTGAAATGTTAAGTATAATGTGCCTATGATCAGATAGGCAATCATAATTTCTTGTCATGAGTAACAGCAAACAAGTCAGAGGGGAAAACAGTATAATTGCATATAGTGCAATCACTGTACAACTTCAGTATGGTTTTTCTTGTTTGTTTTTCCTTCTATTTTAGGAAAGAAAGCAGTAATCTGATTGATGCTCTTCATAAATGAATTAAAATGCCATGCATGCTTTTACAATCATTTTGCTCAAAACAGTTTGTGATTTCAGAGCTCAGAAGCTTACTTGAATTTTGAGAATAAAGAGGCCCGCCATTAACATGAGGTTGAGCAGAAAATGGGGCAGTCACAGAAGGATTCCGTCTGTATCCACCAGAAGATGCTGAAGAAGTGGTAGAGTTGTGTCGCGAGATTTGCCTGGTCATTGTGCCATACTGGGAACCAGGAGCTGAACCCGGAGCAGCTGAAAAGCATTAGCCAGAGGAACCAAGGAAGAGACTTAAGCAGAGCATTACTTGGGATAGAATGCAGAAAATAGAAAAAAAGCCCAGAACATGGGAAATACTTGATTACAGGTCTCCAATAATTTAAAGCCAGTAACAGGAGATTAACAGAAAACAAACACCCCTGTTAAAATTAATAATGAGAAAAAACACACAGGACATAAACCAATACTCATATAAAGGGCATTTGAGAAATGCGACTTTGAGAGACTGGATTGGACTGGAAAATTGAATCAGCTTCCAACTCGTAAGCATATCTCAATTATTCTACATGCAATACCCTTTATTAAAAAGCACACAGAAAAAAAAATCCACGTTCTGCTCAAAGCAAATGTTTTCCATTGTGAACCAGAACTTGTCTCCAATCTAATATAAAAAGACACTAACAAAACAGTAAAACAAATGTCATGAGCTTCAGACACTTGGCACATTTATCAATCATATTTGCTAGTTGTGCCTTTTATATTGATGGAATTTGCACTAACAAATCAGAATCACCAATGCCAGCTGACAGAAAGACATCACTCATTCTTCAGAATGAACACCCGTTTTTACCTTCCACACGCTTGCTGCACAAACTTCAAGGTTAATAAAACAATTTAAGTTCTCTCTTGGATTAACCTCTGACAGCGAAAAGAATCACACCTTGCAAACTAATGAATCTCACACGTTGAGATCACATGGATCAATGCCATTTTTAAATGCAAAAAAACTGTTTTGCAATAAAATGTTTTGTGCTTTTATATACATATGTATATATCTTATATAAATATATATAAACATATACAAAAATGCACACACACACACACAAACAAACAGTGTGCGATCAGAAGTTTGCAGTCCTGTAATGCTATCCAAAGTCACTTTCGCTTAACTCTTCAGTAAGGGAAAGTGCAAAAGGTTATGTGGGTCAAAGCCTCCAAAGCTAGTTTCATAACACAATTAATTTTGTCATCAGCCTGTGATAGGAAAGGGTGGGGTATTTTTTTCCTGCCTGTTTTGAAAAGTACTACTTTTAGATCCCATCCTAACAGCTATATGTAATACTTGAAGCAATTTTTCAAGAACCGTTAGTTCGTATACTCAAGTCTTCCAGTTTGCCACCCACCTGCAGCATTACAGAATCAAACCCAAGCCACTGTGACAGACACTTCTGCTTTTCAGTCACCTTACGCCCACAGGATAGAATACATACATCACCCTACACATCAGCTACCATTTTTAAGCCAGGGTGCAACTGTTGTGGCTTGGTTTCAGCTGCAGGAGCGATACAGCAGAATACCAATATTAATGCTGATTTTGAGTTCTTATAGGTCAGACTAATTGGATCTGAGCTTTACTGGGAACAGATTTCAAGCAACTGGCAGCCTTTTCCCCCTTACCTTGTACATTTACCTTCAGAGGCTTTAACCACAGGAAGTTAGTGGAGATTAGATTTATTTAAAAACAAAACAAACAAAAAAAATCCCAGAACTGATTTTTATACTAAAATCACATAGAGCCCACTACAGCAGAAAAAACACCTTCACTAAGTCCATTAGGAAGAGATGATTATTGATTATGCAGCATGACTGCAATCACTTCAGCATTGACATAAGTCTCACCTATCAGACTGCCCATCGGGAGAGGTGGTGGCAATGGTGGTGCTGGCGGGGCTCCAGGAGGAGGAGGAACAGAAATGTGTGCTAATAAAATAGTTTATATTCCCAATCAGGCCATATATTTTAAAAAAATAAATAAGAAAGCACGGGCACTTGATAGGCTTCCCAACTAAATACAGAAATTCAACTTTGATCAACTGATACAAACTCAGGCCCTGATCCTACACAGGGTTCTGTACCTGCAGATCTTTATTCCCATTGATTTTTATGGGATGCCAGACGATAGTAAGATTTCATGCCTATTTGTACCACTGCAGGCTCAGAAACACCTGGGAAAGGAAAGCCTACATGTGCATTAGAAAGTGAAGACTTGTCATCTGAGGAACAGAGATTGAAGAGGTTCAATAGCAAAATTATATTACACCAAAACTCCACTGTGCAAATTAGCTTTATGTGCTTACAAAACACACAGATAGTAAACAAGTGACTGAGTTGGTTTATTAACAAGATAATAATCCTGCTGGCTTATAATAAAGAAGGATCCTACACATTCTCACCATTCATCATTCTTAAAGACAAGGGAGTATGCTTTCGATGCCGAGAGATCCTGCATGGTTCTCTTTTATTGCTGTGCTATCTGAGAGGCACTAGTTCTTCTGCCTCTCTCAATGATCTCCATCATAGCTTAGCAACTGCAGACTGTAATTGTAGCAGAAACAACACTGTTGGATAAGCCTGAATTCAACTACTAGCAGTGTTTTCATAGGTCATCTTCTGCATTTTATTTGAAGTAAAGACTTATTTAATTAAAAAAGAGAACATGTACATATCGTCATTGGCAGACGGTAAAGTTAGCAGGTTATTTCAGAAGACAACATTTCCCAAACATGTACGTAGTTTCTGCTGCTTCTCAGGGCATCCAGAAATGCCAGATTGTAGATATGCATTTAAAAATATACTTAAGCTTTAAAAGGATACACCTCTCTCCTTCTGTCCCCTCCCCCACTCGATTACCTTGTAAAAACATGGACCAAAAGTGTTTTAACCATCCACTATTCTATAAGTGATTGTTCTGCAAGTACTTTTGGTAAAGAATTAAAACTTTAGATGTTCCTCAGCACTCGTAAGAGATTTCCTGACTAGGACTGTGCTTCAGGACAGTTTCTACCCCACCGTATTCAGTCAAAATCCCTCTGCAAACACAAGCGACTGACATTGCAGCCTTAAGTTAACATAGGAAGAGTCCCACATACCTGGTCCAATGGTTGGCGGTGAAGGTGTAGGCACGGCAATGGGAATGCCAATACTGCTGCTTCCACTATTCTCTCGACTGCCACTTCCTCCACTACTACCACTATAAAAGAAAAACACAAGTATTAGCACAGCATTTCCTACAAAGTTCTATCAACAGCCACACTTCTTGTGTGAGCTCTGCTAGCCTAACTCAATTATAGACTGTTGAAAAATCCCCTATAAAATGCCTCTGTGTCTACCTACAATTGCATACAGCTAATCAAGTCTGGATGCATTACACTCCTAATAAATGGAATTAGCTAAGCTGATAAACAGCACTATGCATAAAATGTCTAATTAAATGCTTTAAAAAAATAAAGAGATAAGCAACCATACCAGTTCTAGGCAATGGAGTAACAACTGAGGGAACAGTTATGGGGCCTTGTAATAACTGAAAGTAATAAGCTGGGGCTGGAAAAGTTCATGCCTAAACTATAAATAATTATTTAAGCTTATTTATGCCATCAGCCAAAGGAACATTTCCTCTACTCAGAACAGAAGTTTAGATTGAGAACTTTTTAACTGAGAACAGCTACGACAAACCTATTGGGGTGAGGTGTGATGTGGAGTATGGGGTGTGGACACTTTTCTGTGTATGTAACACTCCCCCCCACCCATGCACATGCTTTTTGTGTACAAGAAGTCTGTTTCTACAATAGTCTGAAAGGTAACAGTACAGCCAGGTCACAATTTGTTTAAGTACCGTTATATGATATACAAATTAGGGGCCAGCAATACAGATTTTTACAGAACATGCTTCTAGTGAACTACTGAATAACATTTCTACACATGCCTTTGGAGGCCATAACACTTCTTTTCATTGAGGGAGCTGAAAAAGAATCAAGATTCAGGCAGAATCTGTCCTTATTCTTATCCAAGAGCACTCCTTAGGCCAAGGCTTGAATTTACATGGATTAAATGGATAATATAAAGGGAACTAAGTAGTCAAGATGTTTTGAAGCCAAAACACCACTTTAACCCATCCATGTTAATTAAAGAGTACTCAGTGATGTTATAGCTTATTTATCATTCCTGGGCAGCTACAAATCAGTGCTGTCAGGAGTCAAGCACAAATCATCCAAATATATCTTAAGAAGATAACACTGTTACAAAAAAAAAGAAATCAGTGATCTGAAATGGAAGCCAAGATAACGCCTTCAAAATTAGTGTTCTGTCTGCTGAAGACCTTGATCTTGTCACCATGGTTGCGGCTGAATTTCTAACTGCAGTCTACATAAAAGAAGATCTTGTGAGACAAGAGTAGGGAGCATTCACAGTAGCCAGCTAAACAGATAAACAAGATCTTTGGTGCAGCCAGATTGAGAAGTTATTTCATTCTGACAGTATTTCATGATCAACTGTGTCCAGAATACTCTCTCAACCCCCATTAGTGACCTAATGTGTTTAATTGCTTACTGGGAGTTTAAAAAAAGTTAAGACAGATGCTCTCTAAAAAATAAGCTAACATCTTACTTCTAACTACATTGAATTCTTTTGTCCGTTTTTTCCCTGCAGTTTGAAGCCTGTGATAAAAATTAAATTGAAAAAACTGAACTCACTCAAGATGTTCAGAGAAAGATCTAGCCTTGCAATTCGAGAAAAAAATTACATTAAAAAACCCAAGGTACACTCAGAACACCCTTCTCACCAAAAACACACACTAGTCTTTCATCAAAGAAAGCCCTTAAGCATGTGGGAACAACTGGCTGATACCAATACCTGCTCTGTGAATAGATTTTCTACTTCCATCATGCTAGCACTGATTATGAGCATTAAGTTTTACCCAAAAGAAAGCAATTGGCTCTTTCAGACTACCTTCATCACAGTGTTTCTAATCAACAGAAATTTCTCTTTGCAATTAGTGGTCTTGAAAACAAACAAAAAAAAGCCTAAGCATATTTTAGGCTAAAGTTAATAATGCAGCTTTAAACCCATCAGGACCCATCACTACCCTACCTTGCAACTGCATAAATTTTGAAGTTTTGCTTATTCTTGGGAAACAAATACCATACAACAAAATAAATTGATTATATAAAATGAGGCCTGTCGTTATGGAAGTAAGTTGCTAGATACAATGAGGCTTCTACAGAGTATGAAGATACTTCTATGTGTTAGAGAAGTCAACAATACAGTGAAGTTCTGTTAATGCAGAGTGGTAGAATAACTCACCTGTTGCCTTTCAACAAAAAGCCAACAGGCACAAAGCTTCAAAGCTTTTCTGTGACTTCAGTAAGCATCAGCATGCCAGGCAGGAAAGAGTTACAATGAGAAAACTCTCTACCTGTGTGTTCTTGGTCTCTGGTTCAAGGAAGCCGTCCTCCCTGGACTGTGCTGACTGCCCAGTCTGGCAGGACTGGTCATGTAGTCATTGGGGACTGTTGGCGGTTTGACTGGCTCCAGGGTTTTGTAAGGAGTATTTCGTCTGGTCAAGGAAAAAAAGATTTGAAGACAGAAAGATAAAGGATCAGAAGATCAAAAGGATAAATGAATGAAGTAATGAAGCCATTTGTTTTCTTCAGTTTTCAGGAGAGATCACTGCACAGTGACCCACATTGCAGTATATTAAACAAATTCCACCAGGCAGGGTAGACAGGTCACATTCAACTCTCTTATGGATCTATCTACATAAGAGCACTTTGAAGTTAGCCTACAGCACATAAACTGATTAAAAAAGCCTAAACTACATTTACCACTCAAAATATATTCTTTGAACTACATAACATTCAATAGTTACACCTGCATAATGTTCCAGGGTTACCTTTCAGTACACTGCATATGACAAACTCTTCCATTGTAACAATTTCCTCTTTCCTCCCTTCCCTTCCCCTCCAGATGCTTAACTGTCCTAAAAGCATTCTTGGCTAAAGGTATTCAACTCATTAAGACAGGAGAAAGGCTGAAAGATTCACAGAACAAGTTACATTTGCAATCACCAATGCTCTTCCTAGTAGCATTGTTTCACACAATAATCAAGCAATCTCATATCACTTAAACAGATCTTAAAGTGCTTCACAGATGAGCTTCGTTGTCTCCATTTTGCAGCCCAAGAAAGCAAAGCCCAGAGACTTCACCTAGCAGACTGCATCAAGTTGGAAATATAACACAGATCTTTTGAGATCTATTTGCCAGACCCATTACTGCCTTAAGAACAGTGTGTTTATTGTACTGAATTGCAGAGCCCTTCAGTTCTCACCAGTAATTAAGAGATCCCTTGCAAGACATGGAATTTGGCAATACACCAGCTAAGCAAAACCAAAAATACTAAACTACTGGCATTTAATCATTTGTTCAATTACTGGTTATAACTGAGTTGGTAAGTTATATGGCTTCCTGGTACTTTAAGAAACTTACTGACTTCCTTTTTACAACATGGAATGCAACAGTACTAAATTTTAACTATAACATTTTATTATTAAAACCTCTCAAAGAGAAAAGTGGAAATACCATAATTGTTTGCATGCACTGTGGTGTTTGTAAATTAGTTTGTCTATATAAAGAACTCCAGATGATTTTAATATGCAGACTGCCAGCACCTATAGATCTGCCAAAAGAGATCAGTCGTGGGAAAAATAAAGAAACTTTGTATTCCAGTTGTAAGTGATAGAGCTCTAAATACCGCCAAATAAAATTATAAGCAGGGAAGATTTTAAATGTGCTTCCAATAGAAATAACCTTGAAAACTAATGTTTTAAAGTACTCTACCTTGGAATGCACTGGTGATAGGAACTACTACTCAGCTCTGCAGTACTATTTAATTTGCCCATACAATTTAAAAATACTGTCAAAAGCAAACCCCGAGTACATCCTCAGGTTCAGCCATGCCTCAGTTTCTCCTTTGTTCTTCACGGAAGAATTCAAACTCCTAGGCACCAGAGAAGTAAAAAATAATTTCTTTCCATCACTCAAGTCCAATCCTTCCCTCTGCTTTTCTGCCAGCCTTATGTGGAGGAGGAAAACACTCTTTCCTGACCCTGCCCAGCGCTCCCCGCCTCACTGTCCCCCAATGCTTCAGTGCAGTGCTGATACCCATTGCCACCAGGGAGAGCTACAGGGAGTCCAAGGCCTTGCCCTGCCCCAGGACCCTCAAGGCATGACTGCAACTACTCCCTCCATCCAGCTCCAGCAATTCACTCATTCTCCTGTGGTACTTCCAACCTGAGCATCCAAGGTTTTCCACAGTCTCTCCCTGGTCCGGTGAAGAGACCCCTGCTTCCTGCAGTCCCTTTCCCTTTTCAGCCTGAGCAATTTCTGTGCAGGACTCCCTCCCCACCATACTCCTTTAGATAGTCCTGCCTTGGAGGAACAAGCTGCACAATAGGCAGCACATACTTAAAGGTCCATGTAACACACCAAGCTCATTCTGATTTTACACGCTTATCTCTGTTTTCTGGATCAAAGGGAGAAGAGTAGTATCCTTGCGGTTTCTAGCAATTTTCTCTGCATATATTAGGGAAACAGTCATGCCTATGATATTTCATGCTTTGGCAGAACACGGCTGCTCAAGACAAGAGCTGTACTTCCTGAACAAGAAGGGCAGATAGAAATCTGTTACGAACCCACATTATTCCTCCCCCTCAGCCAACTGCTGCCTCTTGTCAAGCTCATCTGGAAATGACATTCAGCTGATTAATCCTTATCAGGCATCAGCTAAGGCAACCAAACAGCTCTGGCTTGTTCGGGGGGGAGCATAGAGAGAGGCAGCTCACCAGTACATCAACGCTGCTGTTTCCAGCAGCATGTCCAAGAGGACATGAAAGCGCTACTCAGCTTCCCAGGGCTGATAAACAACTCTTTCCCAGCTGGGATAAGAGAGACAATTGGAATACTGATTGCATGCCCTTGAGCAATGGGAATTTTCACAAAACAAGCTGAGGAAACCTCTAGGGTAATTTCTCTGCAGAATACACAACAAACACTGCCATCGTGAAGCAGCAAAGCATCAAATCAGGATTAAAAAATCACTAAGTCTTTGACAAAAGGAGTTGCTGCTCCTAAATCTCCTTGACCATTCCTCCTGATCCCCATCCTGTTCCGCCTCACTATTCCTCTTTTTCCAGCTCCCCACTTCTCCCAGATAACATACCTGAAGCCAACACAACCATGCCAGCCAGCTTTACAGTGCCTCAGTCCCCCATAGCATAAAGGAAAGACCGGCAGTGACAAATAGGTAGAAGGGCTTTTTTAGGATGTCTTTTGGAAGATATTGCACAGACAAAACCATATGGCATGTGCTCTGAGCTTCTCAAGTATTAATGTTTTGGTCCCTAGCAACAACTACTTGCTGGCACACCAAGATAAGCAGATTTCACTCCCCACAGGTCCACAGCAGCAAAACAGATGCTACGGCGGGGAACTCTGGTCACAGTGGGACTCAGGAATAGCAAAATCCTTCCTCATTTAAGCATAAAAATAAAAATGCACAAGCCTGCAAGAATCAATGTTGCCAATGTGTTCACAATGCCACGAATTTTGCTTAGATAATGCAACAAATATGGCACCAACAGCCATTTCATACCTCTTATAATACTGAGGAATGAGTAGACAAAAACTTTAGCAATGAAGTCTTTCCCCTACTGAAGTTAAAACCTTACTGATATTCTTTTGTGTCACTAAGGATTTCTCCCCAAAAATCAGGAATAACAATAGCCTCCTCATTTACCCATATCTATAATAAATCCATCCCCCATGAAAAAACATTCTTTCAAAAGGTCATCATGAAAATAAGAGTCAGTGCAGTTGAAAGGGTTTATACAGAAAAGGTAACTGTGTGTTTTACTAAACGCAATCAGAATTGCCATCTATCCACGTATTTAAGAAACACCAACACCGGCACAGTTAAAACTTTCTATTACACAGGCAGGACCAAGCAGTCTTCATTCTTACCCCAGAGTTCCCCGGCCTGACATGGGAGGACTTGGTGGTTTTTGTGTAGGCGGATTTGTTCTTGACAAGGTGCCAGTTCTTGCAGGCTGGTTATTTCCATGCTGAAATAAGGGAAAACATGATTTTATTTTTATAACAGAGCAGCTCTATTATTGACAGCTTTTTTTTTTTTTTTTAAGTGTAAGAATACGAAGTGAGAATTCCCAGACAGCTGTCAAACAGCAAGTTTTCAGCTACACGCAAGACAGACACCAATAAATACAAAGAGTCTAAATACAAGCTTAATGTTGTTTTTGCTATTAATTTACAACAGACATCAGAGAGGTAGACAATTGACAGGTTCATGCACAAATCTCTTATAACCTCTTTTCTTTAAAGGGAAGCCACATTTGTGTTCATCTCCATTCGGGTGTTAATAATTTGAATCAAACTTTAACACTGACAGTACAATACAGTCAGCATGGGCCCAGAATTTCTCAATTTGTCCCTGCTATTTGACTAGCAGAGTCATTCAGGTTGTCTGGGAAGTCTCCTGCAAAAAATGTAAGTGAAGGGAATCAAGGCATCTACTGAATTCAGAGCAAAGCACTACATGTGTTAGAGAAATTAATGTATCTATGTATAAATGCAGATGTCAATGTATCGCAGATACATTGACACATGCTAAACGCTGTCAAAAAAAAAATCAAGTATAGCATGTTTAATCTAAATATCCTATGGAAAGCAGAGGAGAGCATAAGAGAGCGCTAGTTTTCAGTTTTAATGGCTCTGCAGCCTCTACTATCAGTCACATGAGGCACTGTGGGTCAAAGGAGAAATAACACTTCTTACCTTGGCTTTTAGCCACTTAACGTTGGCAAAAAAAGGGGGGAAAAAGGTACAAATTAATGGCAGATCCATCACAACTGATAGGACAGGTTAAACTACAGATAATCACATTTAAAAAAAAATCATTTGTGTCTATTCTTAATTAGCTACGTCCCAGTACACTAACAGAGATTTTACTGGCTCACTTAGTCATTGAAAGTTCTGTGTGTGACTAAGTGACCACAGGAGAAACACTTCTGTCAAAATTAAGTTTAGCTAGGCTTTGCCAGATTTGTTTGCCAGGGTCCTCATGGGCAGTAAAGGGTTGAAAAGCTCTTTGCTGACCATTCAAGTCCAAACCCAAATCAATGGTATTTCAGTGGCAACGTGCACTTAAGAATTCGTTCACAAAACCACAGTTTCAGCTATATGGCGCAGAATAGCCTTGCCTGTTGTTTTGACACTTAACCTTCATGTGTTTTGAAGAAATCCTAGCTGCTGCATTGAATGGTAAATAAAGAAAAGGGACTTCTCAAACAGGATGAGCAGCAGCACCTTTCACCTCTGGTTTATTGATTGAAATCTGATTCAAGACAGCACAGAGCTGGCTGCTCAAAACTGTGTTGGCAGTGCTCTCATGATTGTTATTCTGAAATGTTAGCTCTTAGAATCAAGTCATTATATGACTCCACTATATCACTTTTACAGCCTTCGTGATTGCAGAGGAAAAAAAATTATGAAAACTTGGCCTCATAAGGAAAACGAATGTAATATTTTAAATAAATTCAAGCTGAGTTCTTAATTTTATTCGGGGAGACGGGACTCATGTTTTTGAATGGGGAAAAGAGTTAGTTTCACCAATTTAAAAGAACAAGGAAAGACAAAACCCCAAAACATAAAATAATCCCAATGCTATTTTTGAGGTTGTTTGGAAATAAAACTGTCACTTCCAGAACAAGCCTCCTAACGCACAGCTTTTCAAACTGTAGTTTGCACCTTCTTCTCCTCCTCCAAGAAACATAGACCAGTTTAAAGGCATCCATGAACTCAGAAAAAATAATTAAAACATGCTATACAGCAATGTGCATATGTGAGATTTCTGACAGGGTCTGCAAAACCACTGAAAAACAGCTGGGGTTTACAAATCAAATGAGGTTGAAAGCCACTGACCTTAAGTTATTCATATTACAAGAACAGAAACACAAAACCCACTCCAAAATTCAAATGAAAAAGTTTAGCTGTGGTAAGTAAATTTGAAGGTCACCCCGTGCATTCCCAGTCTAGGCAGAGGTTCATCAGCAGAGTGGCAGAATTAAGGCATTTAAACCACTTCTGTCCCCACGTACCTATTTCATGGATAAACACGAAGGCTCAGTTTCCAGGATGCCGGGGTAGCCTCTCAAGTATTATATTTTTAAAAACAGGCTTCTAGCAATGAAATTTGCTTTCCCCTCTCACCGGAATATGTGACCCTTCCCCTTCACCAGTTGCCAAGGGCAATGGCACAATACAAGGGATTTGTTAAAAGAGACCAAAAAGTGAAACTCTTGGTCCCGTCCCTCCCCAGCAGCCATAGATAGAAACCTTTTAAAGGCTTAAAAGGAAGGGTGGCATGGTTTCTTACCCAGCCTCTACTACTAAATTAGCCTGCCTCAAAAATATAAAACCAAAAAGCTTCCTCTCTTTCCTTCCCTTATGCAGTGTCACTCAGCACTTATGGTGAGTCTTTCCACCTCCTCCTTAATCACTGTTACATTCTGCCTCCGCTACAGCGACAATATGAATATCAACATCTAGCAATGATTCAGGTATCTTCACCTTATTTCAAACCTTTCTACTGCTAAGTACTGTTTAACATACTAAACATGTATCTGAAGTCCAACAGCTCTTGACTTTTATTCCTATCTCTACCTCTACATCAGGTGAGCTCCATCTCTTTTGCTACCAGTTAAACAATATACAGACACACATGCTTCTTTATTGTGCAGAAGAATTCGTAAACTGTTGTCATACTGCTTTCTATAAGTAAAACGCTCTGTACATGTCCTCTCTGTTGCTGTCAATATAAACAAGAGTCATACGGGCAGGAAAACACAGGAGGAAGGAACACAAAGGGAACAGGGATTCTTATGGGAGAGGAACTCCTGATCCAAAAGACAGAAGGGAGGAAAGCAAATGAATCCAAGCGAGATGAACCATATGGCTATTTAATCATGGTTAATAAGCTAATTAATTAGGAGGAGACACTTTCTTATATTTATTGGCTGAGCTTATGAGGTCAACCTTGCTGCATTTCTTGGTCTGAAAACCAAATCTAGTACTTTCTAAGCAATTAAAAAAATTGCTTGGAACTGGGAACAGTTTAGGCAGCAGGGTCTAGACTCATTATGATTTTAAGAAAAACAGGGAAAAAAAGACAGCAGAAAACCAAAAGGAAAAGCAGGTACATGCTTAATATAGGTTCAAGCATCTGTCTACAAATGCCTCTAGGCCAGCCAGCCAGTTGGCAGAACATGACCATCACCAACTGTCTGATCAGTACCAAGAAGGTCAGTCAGGAAGGAAGGAAATGCAGGGCATGAGGAAGAGAAGCAGCAGCATGCATAAGGTTCACAGCTTGAAGAGGGAAGAGACTGTTCTGAGAGAGATCTATAAAATAAAAGATAGGAGGTGCAAAAGGAAAAAAGCTTAGTCAAATTAAGAGCAATGTTGAGAACTCCCGCAGAAGCTGTAAGGAGCACAACTCCCTTCTCTTCCCGCTAGTTATATTACTGTACACGCAGGAGACAGTTTTCAGCCAGATACCAGCATCCTGGATGACATACACATCGGAACAAAAACAGCGTGTAGGCTTGCTGGGGATGCTTGTGATGCCACAGCAGAGAACTAGACAGATCAGGATGTTCCCAGAAACAAGACAGCATGGTAAGCAGCAGTATTGGTTGGGGTTTCTTGCAAGCATCATAGCAGAGAAATGTTTTAAAGAAGCAAGAACAATTTTGCCGTTCCAGGGAAAACCCACCAAGCATGTGGCAGTCCTAGATAAAGTTTTAAAGGGTTGTCACAAAATTAGGAGAAAGAAACCAGCCTAATGTTCAAGAGATAGGAGTCAACCTTGCAGCATTTCCAAAAGATCACAGCTAAGGCAGTGGCACATCCACAGGGTTTTGACAATGTGGGAGAGCGGGTCGGCCAAGGACTGAGAGCCAGCAGTGGGCTGGAAAGGAGTAATTCAATTAAGGCAATGGGCAAAACAGGTGTTTGCAACAGCCATGCAATGCATTTAGCAAAGCCAAAAGTGAGGCTGCTTCTGTAACTGATGCCAAGAATTCAGAGCACCTGGACTGAGAATTTTAGCTGTGGGTTTGGACAGGACAAGCAGTGTTTTGGGACAGTTGAGCATTGACTGTAAGTACCAAGTAAGAGGCTTGCTTACTTGCTTAATGCAACTATTTCAGCAATTCCAGCATGCTTAGTTCTGGTAGTCTAAACAGTACAAAAATACCTGCTGACAAAGGCAGTAATGCAGGTTTCTATAACTGAGGCCAAAAGGACAAGACCAAGAACAGCATGAAAAGGGTAGGGTGTGAGGCAATCAGAAGTATCTACTGATAGCCAAAGGAGGTCCAGACATTTGAGGACTCTGCTGGCTGGCCTCAGGAGGCAGCCATCTAACTGTTTTTAATAGTTTCCATGCCAAGTAACAAGTCATGGGGGAACATTAGTCATGATTCAGGGAACCAGAAAGCTATTATTTGAGTTATAAACTGTGTTTCGAAAACTAGGGCTAGGGACATTGCACACAGCTCATTTATGTGAGCAAACGTATCTACAAGCACAGAAATACAAAAGGCCACTTGCACACAGGAGCAAAATCCTTATCACACTTATGTCCAGCAAGTTTCTCCCGCACTTTTCAGCTCTGAACTCTCCAATTTCAGTTTGCAGAAACTTCAAATCTCTATGCAGGCTGGTTGTACTTCCCCTACTGTATGTCACTCACTATTTCCCCAACTTCTGAATTTAAAGAGCCAATTTCACTCTACATCCTGCCATATCTAGGATCAATGAAAGCCATCATTAAAGACCATCCAATATAAATGCTGATCCAATGGAAATAAAGGTTTAAAAACTGCACCAGTCTAATCTGCATTAACAGTAAGTGTCTGGCAAACTCAGAACTTTAATATATATGCAGTGTAAAAGCAATAACCAGCCTTAGATCCGTTACCTTTGACCAGTAATCACAGTCATCAACCACAATAGGAAAAAAAACCATGATTGCTCTTGATGACTCTTTAGTCAACCTCCCCTTTTACTTAAAAAGGTATTTCCTTTATTAGTCAAGGGAGAATTATCTGAGACCTCCCTACAGAAAGGCAGCTGGCCATAAGACGTTTTGAAGTGCTACTATGTATCTGCAGCTAGGCAATTCAATTGCTCCACAGGCATCATCATAGATTTTTGCACAAGATTGCCTCCTGTCTCATCAGTGGAGCATTTTGGAGTACCACAAGATGACACAGTCAGAGCAGGAAAAGCAGCTGGAAGGGTACTTGTACATGAAGATATGGGATGCCTGAGGAAAGGATACAGTAAAGCACTAAGTCTAGAACATGGTTTCCTTACAGAAATCAAGATACGGACTTAGGGAGAATGTGTAATCAAAGATGTTTTTCAGAAGGCAGACTGTGTGTCGGTACAGTCAGACACTCAGGGTAACACACTTCTGCCACTAGTTCTGGGCAGTTTTAAAGATATCACTCCCGTCTCTCAATTTCCGTATCAGAATGGGTCAGAAGCCTTTTTTTGTTCTTTATTTCCTTATAGTCTATTGTAAGGCAGATTATTTTGAGGAAATTTAAGTTCCAAATCAATTTTTCTTTCAAAATTGAACATGAGTAGGTAAGTCTCTCTTCAGTGAAATTTTACCTTTATCTTTTAACTATAACCTCTCCCAGTATTATTTGCAACCTAGTAATTACATGTTATTATTTATTATTAAGTACATCTGTTAACAGTAACCAGATGTAGCCTGTCAGTATTGCTTCTCTTTTTTTTTTAGTTTCCAAACTCTGCTCAGTTTGGAAATTTTCAAGTTACATTTGACCTTAAAATGTTTTTACATATTAAACTGCTATTAACATACAAAAACCTGCTTGTGGATGATAGACAAACTTAATATTGTTCCCTCAGCACTCAATAGTCTTATTCAGAGAAAGATACCTAGATTCCTGCCTTTAAATACTTCAAGCTTTTTGAATTCTTCGAGTTGGTAACTTTCAATCTAGCTACAATAAAATAAGGTTAACATAAAAAAAAATTCTTTTCAACATTAGAAAATAAAAAGTCCCCATAGTTTCCAGTTTTCTTTGCAAGCAGAGGCTTGCAACCTACATTGTATCAGATGACACTACACACATTTCTGAATTTCCAGTAGCAAGCACCCTATGAAAAGCACACAGTGTCAACACTCACAATAGAGTCATTAGAGTTGGCAACAGGAAGAGTTACTTTTTCCCCCAGAGAAGCATTCTTTACCATACAGCAATATTTACTGTTTGGTCATGACCCCAGAGGGATGATGTGACATTAATGAAATTGGCAACATGACATCCTTTGAAGCGTGAGTGTCTGGTAGAGGCTAATACAGGGACAAAGGCAGCAGAGGCTCAGGTTCAGGATCCCTGGCTCACTTTGTTTTTATTACAGTGAATTATTTAAAAGTTAATACTCAAGTGGCCAACACATAAAAGGTCTTATCCTAAAGGGGAAGCAGGCATGAGTAGGTAGCCTTCCACTCTCACATCAGCACTTCACCTACCTTTTTGTTTTGCACTGACACAGAGGTAAGCATGAGAACTGCAGGTGAGCAGGGCACGCTGAGAAGCGTAACAAGGGTGAGAGCAAGGCTCCCTTCTCTAAGCTTAGTATTTGATAAGTTTTGGCCCAATCCCTACTTTAAGGGAGTCCTTCCAACTTCCATTTGCTTGAGAAAGATTTCTGAATGCTCATCTTCTGTTTGACTTCCTAGCCTAGAAAGCTTCTTACAGTTTTTACGCACTGAAATGCAAGTGTTTTACAATGATGAAATTCTGAATTTTTTCTTAAAACAAAGCTGAAAAGTGATCAATCTTCATATACAATTCATGTTTGGTTTTGAATAACTATTAGTTCCATAAAACAAACTTGATCCAATTACAGCTATCAGGCATTTCAGTTTAGCATGTATTCAACATTTTACCTGCCTTTACCATATGGCATCATTTCAATTCCCTACTTAGCTGCCATTTTACAAATTGCTACAATTCCACCTGCCTCCTATTAAAAAAAAATTATAAATTCAAAGGCCAACTTCAAGGCTTTTAAGGCAGCTTCCAAGCTTCCTTCTCCCTCTCCCCCCTCTTAAACTGAGGATTTTCTGTATGAGTAATTGTATTTGACCTATTTATTTGCTGGCACACTACTTTTTTTTTCCTTTCACAAAAGAAAGGGAAGAGAAGGAAGGAAATGTTAAAGTAGCCTCTGCCTAATAGTTTTAAACCAAGCTCTACACAGGAAGGTAGGCTGTCACATCACAACAGTTACTCTTATTTACCAAGAATTACTTCAGCTACACTCCCCTATTCCCACAGGGTGACAGCTGAGCAACTACTTAACAGACCAGCAAAAATGCTTGCCTGTATGTTTCTTGGAGCCATCTACAAATAATATTTGTGTTGCAAGGGAAAGCCTTCTCACTAGCAACCAATTTTAAAAGCCCTCCTGATTTTTACTCATGCTAGCCTTGGCTTCATAGGCACCTATATGAAAAAAAGCAACTTTACTCCTTTTGGAGACTTTGTATCTGCCCCTGCAAAGGGATGGGGCAGGGAGCGAAGAAGGTGGGGCAGCTTGGGGCTGCCATGGAGCTTTCAGGCTGAAGGAGAAAGCACCTCTACGATCCTAGGATGCTCTAAAAAAGCTTTTCTACCAAGAAGCTGCTGGAGAAGGAAACAGCACTGCCTTCCAAGGAGGTGTCTCCCATCAGGGAAGAAACCTGCTCTAGAGAGCAGCTGCTTACCATCACTGCCACACCCACCCTCATCACCTGCCCCCACAAAAACTGCTGCATGCATGTGAAGCAGAAGGGGGCATGTAGAGCTCTTCTCCATGCCCCAAGCATAGGCATTTGCTTTTGCATCCCCTCTACGCAGCCATGAGAAGCATCAGAGAGACACACAAAGAAAATGAGCTGTGAGTATGCATAGGAAGTGTTTCTGCATTTGCTCAGATGGAAGATGTACAGGGGAAGACAGTATTTACTCTGAGGATTACCCATTTTTTTTTTTTTATTTCTGTGAGACAGTATTTTTATTTACACTTTTTATATAAAACAATTCAGGATCACCCCTTAAGATATACTGCATATTTTAATGACATTTCTCCTAGGATCAGTATTTCATGAAATAAATAAAAGCAGAAACAGGCTATAGTCCAGCCTGTATCTTTGATTTCTCCTCCTTGTATTTTTCTTTTCTGTTTCTTTATCAAATGCTGCACCAGAACACAACAGAGTCCCATTAAGAGCAATAAACTGCCATCTACAGATTTCAAAGTGTTGCATAATTTTTATTTAATACCTAAATGTCAATGTATGTGTTGTACTGTATTTTATTGACAGTTGCCACAGCAGAAGACATTCAAGGACCTGCAAGTTAGTCAAACTGACAGTTACTCTAGGCAGAACTGAAACTTCTTTTCCTCTAGAAAAACATGGTTTCTAAGGCCTTATCGGACATGTTGGTATCCAACTTGGGGTGAAATCTTTGGTCAGGAAAATAAGACTTAACAGAGTCTGAAGCATCTTCTAAGACCATTCTGGACAAGACAAAATTTGTAATTCAATTTATTGTATGCTTCCCCCTAATTTGTATGTTCAAGAGGCAACTCAGATTCTCAGTGTCATCCGTTATTTGTGCTGACAACGGGACCTGATCCAGTTTAAGTTGTTTTGGTTTGATTTTCTTATAACAGCACTAGCTATATCTAGGTTTGCAGACAAAGCAAGCTACTTCCTTCAGAGCTATGATCTGTGTCACACTCTCAGAATCCCAGTAGTAAGATAGCTAAAAACATGTAATTATGTCATTCACTACCTCAGCCCACTCTTCTCAACAGTGGGTCCACTGAATGTCAACACTTGTGAAGGTGTCAAATGCATGACAGCCATCTTTAACTATATACCTGAGGCCTGGCTGGCAGCTTATTTCATTTGTGTAACAAGTCTACATAGAAAATACCAACATCATTTTTCTACTTCACACCTTCCACAGTTGCAAAATACTTAGGCAAATCACTCAATAAAGAAACAACAGCAAGATATAATTTGTAGCTGACTTGTAATGAGTTGCTAATTTGGTTATTACTGGAAGCTATTTTACCTCTGAACAGACCAAGTTTTTAATATAGAATTAAACCACTAACAGTTAAAAAAACCTTTACTAAAAATGTTCCCTAAGAGCTGCCTAGAAATAGGTAAACAGCACCTCATTTCCACCCTCTAAACAAATAGGGTCACATTAATAAAAATAAAGACACCAGTACCCCTAAAAGCAAATAGTCATACTGGTAAATGCAACTGCAACACCTTAACAACTTCAATGTTTATGGATCAAGCAACCTGTTTTGAGCCTGCACAATACAAGTAGTTCAGCAAAGCATTAACTTCAAAGACTAACAGCAATGCTACTTTTAAAGTCTTCTACAGCACTCCGATCCCTGGAGCACTTAAATGCAGAAACCAGTATCCTGACATTGAATTTGTGGATTCCTGTATTCTCTATTCATAGAGCGCTCTCCTCAAATGCAGAGACTGTACTGAAAAATTATCAATTTCTCTGACCCCAGTGTTTCTATTTTACAGCAATTCAGGGCATGTCTTTCAGGCTTCTATATAGGATTGTGCTTCATCCAGTCTGGCTTAAATTATTAGTGTAAAACAACCCTAAGTAGTACAGGTTTAGCTACAAACAAAAGAAAAATTCAGGTAGTCCAAAGTCACTATGTTAATTCATAGAGATGTCATGGTATAGAGCTGCTTTCTAACTTGTGTTGGAATTAGACTCCTCTGGGCATTCGGAGGGTTACTACGAAGGAGGAGGTACCCTGGCACTCTCATGCCGAGTAATTCTGAAAGATCTGTTCCTCAGAAGCTCAGCAATTCAAAGGGCACGTGATGGGCTGATCTAGCTGCACAACTGACTGACCAGAGCACATCAAGCTTTAGAGGATACACAGGTGTTGAATAAAAGCTCTTTAATGCCATTCAAGGGAAGAATGTTGTGAACTGAATATACCTGGAAGGCCTGCTCTAGGGGGATACAAAGCTATTGTTTATGAAAAGATGTCCAGGGAACAATAGGTGTTATATTAATTCACTTCAACTATGACCATTTCAAGAGAGGCAGACGTTAATTTACGAAGGCTTTTATTTAGAGAAAAGGAAAATGAGGCTGTTCAAAAGTACAAATGGGAGTGAGACATCAAATGCCACTGAGATTTAAATGCCAACTAGCTGACCCCCTTTCTCCTGACCACCCTCCAAAACACCAACAAAAACACCCACCCCACCAGCCAGTTTCCCCGAAACAGATGACTATTTCTGTTGTTATTGAGAAAAATTAAGGGAGTGGCAGAGACAATTTAATCAGAGGAGGAAGGAGTGACAATTTTAAAAGTCAGTCATGGCTTTTTTGACAAGTCATGAGCCATTATTTCCAGACACTGTGACTACCACTGACAGTCACAAGGTTATGACAAACATTGCTGAAAAAACCCTCACTGTAAAACAATCCATTTTGTTATTGAAATGTTTGTACGTGGGAGTATATCAAACCCATAATCCTTCCTACCATAAATGAACTAAACATTTTAATGTCAGTAACATTCTGCCCCAACCCTATCTCCTGGCCTGTGTTACTTGGAGTCCTCAAGTGTCCAGGTATTCTTACCTTTACGCCATGGCCAACATCATCCAGCACCGTGTAGTCTATAGGTTTTCGAATATACCTTACAGGACGTTCCATGTTCGCTGGCGCTATAATTTTGTGAGTTCTTGATGTGTTCTTATTGGTCGTCAAAATGCCTATCTCTCTGCGAGCGACCTTTTCTTTATGGATGTCCACAGTCTAGATTAAAAACAAGAAAGTATGGGTTTCTTTAGGCATTTGCTGTTTTCTTTACAGAGCTATCTACACGTTTAGGCTTCACTACAAGACAAAGAGTCTGAACCAAGTTAATGCTGCTGGAAGGATGCCAGTTTATTGACGAAATGAGTTTAATCTACATGAACATTGTTTGAAAATTACACTTTAATGAAATATCCAATATTAATAATAGAATTACAATTATACATTACTGCTTTGACACTCTAAAGATACTATGCAGATACGGTACTTGCAGATTAACCCTCAATGTTCTTATGGCTGACACTAGTAATAAATTACTCCAACTCCACAGCTGGGAAACCAGGACAGACAAGCTAGGCAATTTGCCCACAGCCCCAGAGCAGGAGTAAGCTTGGGAAGTCTGTGCAGTAATTTCTTTCAGCAAAGCCATCAGTGCATATCAGAGTAAGAGTCTGCATAGGGAAGGACTAATTTCAGCACTGAGGCTAGTTTCAGTCATAGTGTTTAGAGCAGCTTTAAGGCTCTGTTTTATTCTTTTAGTAAAGATGCGAGTAAAGGAATTTAAAATATGCTGAGCTCCATCATTTTATTAGGAAATACCTAAAGAGACAAAGAAAGGCCAGTCCAGCAGTCTGTGAAGGATCAAACTAAGCTTCACATAACAGACGCATGCTTCTACATGCAATACAACCACCGCTTAAACCCTAGCTGAAAGAGAACAAGTACAAATCAAGCATCAGATGCCATAGGAATTCGCACCTCTAGGAAGCCTATTTCAAGATTCAGGGATTGAATTTACTGGTTTAAGTACCTACTAGAACTTCAGGATCTAATTGCAGGAGATGGTATCTGACAAAACACACCACTCTAAGTGACTTTGAACAAAACCTATCAAGCCACCACTTTTTCCACTAAGGAAAATAATTCTCCATCTCTAAGTATCAATTCCTCCTGGAGAGACTGTCAAAGAAACAGTCAAGGTTCAGAAAGAAAGAAAAATCCTTGTCCATCAGTAGTCGTTTAGGTACGTCTCTAGAAATGGCCTAATCTAAAATGGATATTGTGATGTGCAAGGTTTTGTTTAGTCAAGCACAAAGATGAAGCACAAAATTAGTTTATATTTCACTCTACTCCTATATGAGGCAAGATGAAAAAAGCAAGGTAAGCACCCAGGAAATTACCATTCCTAGGAAACCCAGCATTCAGTGTTCAGAGTTCACTATGAAATGCCTTCATTTGAAATGTTTTTTTCATTAACTGGTACACACGCTCAAATAATCTTAAATTCTCCTGAGTAAGTACAGAAATAAATAAAATCCTCCTTAACAGCTTTGATACATGGCATTGCAGATTACAAGTGGGAGCACAAGTGGAGAAGCACCTAAAAGCAGCGATATCAAGCAAGCTTGTTTTCACAGCTTAAAGCTAAGTAACAGACAACTTGTAACATCGTGAAAGGTTCTTTTACTTTGGAAGCACATGGAATCTTAATAGAAATAAGAGTTGTGATTTTCCAGAGCAATGCAAGACACTAAATGTCTATGTCTGCATTAGCTTATTTGGAATAAGTTAATTAAATATCCCAATAAAGCTTTGGAGCAAGTTTTATTGTTCTAAATACTCATGCTCTGAAAAATCCCAAAGTCAGGAATAAAAAGCACCTTTCCAAATGAGACCACCTTATACATCAAGCATTTGCCACTACATCAGTATCAGGTATCAGCCACCGCACCCATGTTTGCTCTGGCAGCCAGTTTCACAAACAACAGAGCGAAGACTTAAGAACAAGACTACAGGTATTTCTTCAACTCCAGCTATTATTTGTTCTTTTTCTTTTACAGACTAAATTATACATGTTAGTTCTGCCTTCTAGTCTGCTTTCAGCGAGATCAAGAAACGTTATCTGAGTGCTGTGCTACATGTTCTTAGATTATCCCTCTTCCAATTCCTCCGTACAACCTGAACTCTTTTGTTCAATGATGATACCAGGTCTCAAACTATTTTACAGAACTCTAATCATACGCAACTCCTCATATTTTGTAATACATGAGCACTGAATAGGTGAAAAAAACCTTTATTTAAAGTCACCTAAACAACATAGCAATACGGGAGGCTGAGGAGAACATCAATTTAAGGCACATACTACAATGTTTTAAAAGAGAGTATTTTAAAATACTGCTATGCCCCTTGAAATAAATCTATGCTTCTACTTCATTCTCATGAACAGAATCTGTTGTTACTAATAAATTAATTTTTTATTCAGTGGATGGACAAAAATGCATCTTTATACTAACAGTTCTCTTAATGTTGATGTCAAAAGAAAAAAGAAACAAAACAAAACAAAGCCCTTCACAGTAAAAAAAGATACATCATCTTCTAGCAGGTAGTCCATGAAGACTGACTTTTCCTCCCTGCAATGAGC
Source organism: Aptenodytes patagonicus (assembly GCF_965638725.1). NCBI lineage: Eukaryota > Metazoa > Chordata > Aves > Sphenisciformes > Spheniscidae > Aptenodytes > Aptenodytes patagonicus. The sequence goes on from NC_134950.1 coordinate 153,598,838, forward strand.
AATGAAAATTCCATAAATTACTAGAGCAGAGGACAAGAAATTCCAGGAACAGATGCTGTACCATACATGCTTTGGAAAATGACTTAAGTAATCTCACAACAAATTTGTGTTAACGGAAAAAAACGCTTAGAACAGGAAAAGAGCATATATTAATTATATCAGACAGCTTATCCAAAATTAAATATAGAGCAGCGCTTTGTAAAGTCTTGCCACAGATTTCAGTAATGTAAACCAAGCAAAGAGAAGACTATCTGTATCACAGTGCAGGGCCAGCAACTTATGGCACATATGTAAATCTTGAACGGCATGCAGGCATGCCTGTGCAAGAGACTAATTTGCTGTTCAAAGCAAGTGAGTCTGCAACTCTTACCACATCTGGTACACCGGAAAAGCAAGGCGGTATTTTGCCCTTATGCAAAGCAAAGGCTCCCAGCATATGCTTTGCCCAGAGCAATATGCTGCCCATCAGCTGCTAGACAACATCTTGCTTCTTCAAGAAGAAATTACTTTCTAGATCTATAAAGACTGCATGTTATTAATTTTTATGTGATCGTTATGCAAAACAAAGCACATAACAGTTGTTCATTTTTGTATTTTTATTTATATCTATTTGCTTGATGTTGATGTGGAAGTTTATTGTTTAGTCATAGGCAATGTTTTCCACTTCCAAAAGAGGAAAAACCCAAAACACAAGCAATTTTTAGCAGGATAGCATAGCTATCCAGCCAGACAACAGTTAATTCCCAAGAGAGACAAGCCACATATACCAGGTAACAGCCAAACTAGACCATTCTCAAAGCTCTGGGCACACTTGGCACCTGTAGCTATGAGTAAGCGCCCACTCTGATATGGTAACAAGACAGCTAAACAGTAGTTTGTGATTTCATGCACAAAACCTACTTTTAAACATCAAAGATGGAGAGGAGCAAAGTGTGGCAAACTGGCTTTGGTTAACACAGGTTAACAACCACTAGCAAACAGTCAGACCAGCTTCAAGTATGCTTGGCCTATGCTGAAACATAAATACATAGCATGATTTAAAATTTGGGGAATAGGGATGGGATTCTCACTCCTAGACAACATAATCCAGCAGGAAAAAGTCCAGCATTGTACTGATTTGGAGAAGAGGGAGAAGACAGCCCTTCCAAAAGCACAACATGTTTCCTTTGGGAAGCAAATTTAAAATAAACCATCAAACAAACCCCTTTGCCATTATAACTCGGTGCTAGGGACCATGCCAGCTAATCCCAGAGGCAAAGTTAAGCTTGGAGGTTGAAGGAACTGTTAATGATTAGCTGCCTCCACTATCTGTCTGCTTCAAACCATATGAAAAAACACAGTTGATCAACAGGATGTAGAGTTAAAATTTAACTATTTGCTTCCTCAGAAGTAGCCTCAAGGCCAAGTGCAGCACAGCAATGATACAGCAAATAGCTGTTCTTTTCTCTTCTTTTTCTGTGCTGCAGATACTGCTCTACCCATGTGCTACGGTGTGCAGTCCCAGGACAAACACTTTACAAGAAATAGAGACTGCAGTACATTTGGCCAAGCTAATTTGAGGCTATCCAAATATTTTAATAAAGCCCACATACATAGGGATATTTTAAAAAAAAAAGGGAAAAAGAAAAACAACTTCAAGCTTTGACAATCTTTTTAATCCTGAACCACTGCAACTCAAATTTATGAGCCAGATACTCACACAGCCACTGCTTCTCTCACTAAATGCACACACAGCTGGTGAAGAGCAGGGGAAAAAAGGAAAAAAAACAAAGTCAACTATCAAATCAACTCACCTAACCAGGCACTGCCAACTTCAGGCTGTCCTGAAGGACAAGACAACTCACTACAGCAATACCACAGATTTACACCAAGCAAATACCCTTTAGATTTGTGTTAAACCAACTGATACTCCAGAAGTGTTGTGCAGGAAAACTCCACTTCAGGTTTCCTACTCTGCTCTTCCCCAGTTCCTCAAGAATGAAGCTGTAACAGCACACGCACACTCACCTGGCAGAGGGGACAGGAGAAGCACTGTGTGGTGCTGCACAACTATCTTACCAGCAAGCTAGAAAAAGCTGCCAGGCTTTTGGGAAGAATTGACTAACAGTTAGGGGAGAAAAGAGCAGCTGCCCAGTCCTCAACAGTGAAAATGGTGGCTATCAGGGAAAAACAGTAGACAAACAACCCCCCCCCCCCCCCGAAAGAGAGTCTAAGACACAGTGTAGGAAGCTACAAATTAAAAAATACAAAAAAACCCCACCGCCACCCCCCCCCCCCCCCAAAAAAAAAAAGACAAACTAAACCACCACACACTCTCATCCATGAATTTGAGGGTGAGTAAAAAGTCACTTCAAGGGTATTTCCTTAATTTAAAAATATAACATCAAAAACACATTAGCCAAAAGAAATCCTAAAGTTACACCGCCATTTTTACTGACAGTTTTTCAGGCCATTTCACACAATGGTTTTAAGAACTTTTATTTTCACATCATGAACATCTTTCAAACAAATGTCCTGTGCTGCACAGAGCTGCAAGTCAGTAACTTTTCAATTTGTCCCTCACTCAGACAAGAAGGAATGTAGGCTCAAACTCCACAGGCTTCCCCAAGCTGCTAACTTCAGAGAAAGCGAGGAGAAAAGGAAGGCCAAACAGCTTGTTATTAGCAACAGCCTTCTGTAATTTTGACATTGTTTTCCTTTTTCACTTTTTCAGTTTGTGGTTGAATATAGGGTTGGGTCTGTTACTAACACTTTATTTCAAATAAGTAAAGCCCTGGTTACAGAGTAATCAGTGTTATACACATCTAAATGTTAGCAGAACAGATCAAAACTACTTTACACAAACAAAACCACAGGCATAAGACATATCAGCCACGCATGCAGCATGACCTGTTACCACCTCCCACCCCCATCTTCCTAGCATACTTAGTGTAATCACACTTACTGAGTGTCGGTAACCTGTTCTGCACAAAGTTGGTCCTGTACTTCCTGAAAGTAAACTGTTCCACATCTGAAGTACCATGTGCGGTTTTGGGCACCTCAATATAAGAAGGACATCAAACTATTAAGAGTGTGTCCAGAGGAGGGTGACCAAGATGGTGAAAGGTCTCGAGGGCAAGACTTAAGAGGGGTGGCTGAGGCCACTCGGTTTGTTCAGCTTGGAGAAGAGAAGGCTGAGGGGTGCCCTCATCGCAGTCTACAACTTCCCCAAGGGGGGCAGCGGAGGGGGAGGTGCTGATCTCCTCCCTCTGGTGACCAGCGATAGGACACGAGGAAACGGAATGAAGCTGCATCAGATTGGACATTAGGAAAAGGTTCTTCACTGAGAGGGTGGTCGGTCACTGGAACAGGGTCCCCAGGGGAGTGGTCAGGGCCCCAAGCCTGTCAGAGTTCAAGGAGCATCTGGACAACGCTCTTAGTCACATGGTTTAGTTTTAGATAGACCTGTGAGGAGCAGGGAGTTGGACTTGATGATCCTTATGGGTCCCTTCCAACTTGAGATGATTCTATGCTAAAGCCAGCATTACTGAAAGGCGAGTTAATGGAGAGAACAGTATTTCATTAATTCTATATCTGAGAGCAGTGAAATTCCCTTAACCAAAGGGCATTGGTAGCAGTATAAGAGAAAAGAATGGCATAAGGGGGGGGGGGGGGGAAGGTAAAATTTCTAGTCAAAGACAAGTCAATTGGAACATCAGATTTGACGTATCAAGTCAGCCTAGCAATTCGTCAAATATGGTATGTCCTTTCAGCAGAAACTGTGCTTGATGTTACACAAAATACTGGGCAAAGACACAGGTTTCAGACTGAACCTAGTCAATAAAACTGCAATACGTGGGACAGTGAGTGGTGCAGAGAAAGGAGTTTAGTTTCCTTCCTCAACCTCTGGGACAATTGTCTGGATTCCAAGCTTACTTGTTTATGTTTGAATATAAAAGGTAAGATCTGTTCTCCTACCTGTAAAAATGAGCCACAGCTTCAGATTTAGTTGCTCATTGCAGTAAAATACATAGTTGAATGTTACAAATATTATAAACAAACACCAACAAACATTTTCTAGTAAATACACATTTTCTATTAAGTACTACAAGCTCATACACCCAGACCATAAGCTGTAGTGTTAACAAAAGGAAACATAACTTAAGAAAAACACTAAGGTGCTTTCTTAATAAAGAAAAAAACCCCAAACTCTCACTCTTTCCAATTTGTTCCTAGACTCAGCTTTAACATTAGCCTTTATTGTCATTTTCGAAAACTGCAGATTTCATTATCTTGCTTTATAGTTTACACAATAAGCTTCCCTGAAATTAAAAAAAAAATCTGATGAGACTAAGAACATTAACCAGTTCTGTTTTAGAAATACAGATTTATTCCACTGCTACTTCCATAAAGAGAGCATATTAAATAAGACTTTTTAAATAAATGAGTTATGGTTAATTGAATAACAGCACTGAAGAGATCCTGGACAATGCACATTGTACAGGCTACCTGCAAGGAAGCCAGTTTGACCTACAAAAAGGACAATAAAATTCCCAGCTTTAATGAGCTCAGACAGACAGCTAATTTCTTCAGGGAGAGCACCATTTTATGCAGTTATTTTGTGAAGGAAATTCAAAAGAAAATGTAGTATATTCAACACAGGGAAACATGAACATATTTACACTGCAAGAGAAATGCAGTGTAAATCTGCTACAGAAAAGATCAATTATGGGTTCAAGGCACATCAGGCATGAAAAAGCCTAAGTGAGTAGTTTGAGTTTTTTAAGACATCACGTACAATCAGATGTCTACACAATGTTACAAATGGTATCTTTCATTGACTCTTGATGAAAGTGCAAGTTAGTTAAGTACTTGAGTTGATTACTGTTGCTTATATATTGTCTGATCCCCATCAAGATAAGCGTTCAAGAAACTCAAGAATTTACCTACAGAAATAAATTATTAATAAAATAATATATCTTGTCCAGGAGAGTCTGAGTGCTAAGCAAGCCTGGCCTCACTGGAGATGCAGAGAGCAGAGCACCAGTGGAACTGGTACCGCTCACCCTTGTTTATCGTTACACACGCACTCATTTATCCCACGGGGATCTTCTCTAAGGTATGAGGCTCTACTGGCATTGGGAATTATAACTGTCAATTCCATTGACTAGAAATAGTTTGAATACCCCAGCTGTGTCCGCACCAACTCAGTTATAGACCAAAACCAGGCAGTTTGGTGGGCATCTGCCTCTTCCCAGTTCTTCAGCACAGACATCTGGTTAAGTTAACTAACATCCGAGAAGCATATAAAAAACCTGAAAGAAACTTTGACAGAAGCACTGCCCTGTTATCAGTGACTGGTGGGGCCAATCTTATCTCTAAGGTAGAAGACTGATGCAACCGTTTATCATGCCCAGTTAGCCATCAGTTGTGTGAAATTCAAGTCCCTAGTTAGCTTTGAACAAATCTTCATCTGAAAGTACCATAGAAGCTTTATACTGTTTATCTTTCACTTTCACAGTAAAAAGGGGATAGGTCCTCCTTACCACCCCCCCCCAAAGAGACAAATTCAAGACATCTTTAACAGCCCCTTGGACAGTCACCAGAATCAAGTCTGTTAAAGTATTGTCAGCTTATCCGTCAAGCCACAGAAGAAAGCTAGTGCTAGCAACAAGCAAGATTTACTAGAGGAGAAGAAAAAAAGGTGCTTTTTTCAGTTCCCCAAATTCTTTTAAGAATATAAGGATTTCAAGGCTTTATTATTTCACACATACAATCCTTCAATCCAATTTTCACTAAGGCTGAGAGTTGCCTGAACACCAGTGTCTAATGTCATCTGAGAATCCTCAGAATATCCTGCCACGCCTTCTGAAGCTGCACCATGAGACAGGTCTCCTGTCACCTCTGAAACATTTAGACATTTAAGTTCCACCTTGTGTGTTTGCTTTGTATGTGGTGCTGGCAATGTAGGAGGCAACTGAAATAGATTTAAGAGTTGTTATTTCCAGAGCTGGAAATCCAGCAATGTTTTCTTGTAGGTTTATACATAGAAGTCTCTCACACACACCCTTCAGCATAAAGACAAGTTACAATAGTAGGACAGGCTCCCCAGAACGCTTCATCTCCTGAAGTCCTAGTAAATCTAGGCCTCTTAAGGTAAAAGGCTAGAGGAGCCAGATAAGCCATGTCTCATGTAATCTGATATGTCACCTTCCTTTTCTGGCACAGAGGGTTCACAATCAAGAGCTTTTACAGATTAACACAATGAACTAAGGCCATCAACACACATACAGCAACTTGCACAGTCTACATAAGTGTTCGCTGTCATGAGAGGGGCAAAGGCACTAGACAGAACAAAGGAAAAATAATGAAAGAAATACCAAGTCCTGTTTCCAGAGGTAACATATGTAAATGCACACATTTTTAATATCTTTATATACATAAACAATATAAATTTTTAATATACATATAAAAACACAATGCTAACAATGTGTTTTACTAATATCATCTAATGTCGGGGGGGTTGAAAAGTGGTGGTGGTTGTGTTTTGTATTTTGACAGTTTACCACTGGACTTCTTCAATTATGTCTGGATGCAGATTATATGCCATTTTAATCCTACGGAACTAGCCCTTGACTTAAGAATTTAATCTTTTTCTTTATATACATTAGCAGGTTTTCTCAGATTCTCCTAGCAATCGCCACCAGCATAAAGCAGACCAGATTTCAGCACAGGTTTGAAGATATTTTCTACCTTTATATATGTATTTTTCCTAGGATATCAGGACAGCTGGGGAAGGGGGTGTGTGTGTCAGGGAGGGAAGTATACCATAGGCATCCCATTTACTCAGGACAATTTGCTTGCTGTATGGTTTTAGAATTCAGAAGCGCACAATGTAAAACAATAATGCACATAGTCCACAGCATGTCCTGCTCCAAAATTATGTTTCTTAAGCTGTACCAATTTCCATGCAAGGCATACTTAACAGAAAATTGATTCCTAACCAAGAGAACATGTGCTTGCAAATGTTAAAATCTCCTGTCAAAAAAAAAAAAAAAAAGAGTGGGGGCATTGACAAGCCTCATTAAAATCAAGAGGCTGGAAACAAGAGCTAGAGAAACAGGCTTAAAGCTTACTGGCTATAGACAAATGCCTCACCTTTAGCCCTCTTGCTGTTAGGAAGCTGGAAGCCTTTCTTCCAAAAGGAAGACTAGGATTCACTGAGAATTTCCAAAACACAATCTGTGAAGTGACATATACACCTATACAACAGCATTGAAAAAGGAGAGGGAAGAGAGATCTGTTCAGCTAAAGGATTATTTATATAGATGCTTTTCAGAGCACCCTGTTGGTAAATCTAGTCACACATTCTGCTGGAGAAACTGAGCAGAAAGGGGCCATGCACAAAGGGGACACAGGGCAAGGACAGACCAGAGAGGCTGGGAGCAGGTGCATGACCTTCTAGGACAAGAATCAGAGCAAAGAAACCAGCTCATTTGTCCAAGAGCCAGACTTGAGTTCATGCCTGATTTTTCTTTCCTGGTGCCAACTGGAAATGGGAGGACTGCTATGGAGGACACATATTCATCCTTCAGACAGGACAGAAGGAAAGAAGCTTCTCACATTACTCTGTAACAACTACTTCAGAGCGTGTTCATGCAAGAACATAAAAAGGGGCAGCTGAAGGAAATCAGTAAGTCTCGCCTGTGAAATGCCACCTCACAGAATTAGGCTCTATAAATGAGGAGCATCTATGGAGAGATACAAGGGCATCTTATCACACCCTCACCCAACCGAAAGGAAGATGATGTCAACACAGAGCATAAGGAAGGGAGGTCTGCAGCAGTATCTTTGGGAACAGGGACAGGGATGGGGAAAGGAAGACTGGCAGATGGCAACTGAAGGCAAATGGAGTTTAAGTCCTACAGAGAAAGAGATTTTTAGCAGCTCTACAGAGGCCCTCATTATGGAAAGAAAACAGTTAAGACAACAGTCCTCCCTCCTCCCCATTGCATTGGTGAAATGCCAGAAGCACTTCGCTAAAGTTCACGTAAGTATGGGGGAAATGGAACTTCAAACATCTGGAGTATGGAGGTCAGACAGTGCTGCAGAAGCAGCTGGCCCTGCATGCAGGAGGCGGCTGTCTGCTGGGACGTCAGTCGAGTGAAGGGAAAAGGTGGGATGGGTCTGTGGCTTAGAGCAAGAGCCTCGAAAACGGCAGATTGAAGCTCTATTCCTGGCTCCGCCAGACTTCCTGTACTACACCAAGCAAGTCGCTTTGCTGCTTGGGCCAGCTTCTCGGAGCTGCCCACCTGCAGCAGCTTTGAGAATAGACAGACAGAGTGTAGGCGGGCACAGGTACAGGCAACGCTGCCATAGCTGTCTGCTCTGAGCACAGTGAAACACAGTGACAAAGATACACAGGACTTGTCTGTAAAACAGCTTTCACCGATGTTTTTAATTGCTAGTGAAAAATACAGAAGTGAGTTATGGATCATACTTCCTGTGCTTTGGCAAACCCTACTGCCGGTTTTAACTGTTTGAGCAAACCAAATGTACATACACTTTAGTTAAGAAGTGCACTGTGAACATTACTCATTTAAAAAAAAAGCAAGCCCTCCAATGACCTCTGATACATGTTCATAGGAAGTACAACATGAATTTTTGCATTCTAGCTAACTTTTTTTTTGCCTTTCAAATTCAACTGCTAGTTCAACTCCCTCTTCAAGAGTCTGAGTATAATAAATGGGTAGAAAAAAAATGCATCACTAATGCAGATCTCTGTGGGAGGACACAGAGAAGGAGAGATGGGGAGATTATTTGCAATTATCTTCTACCTGCCTCCTAAAGTCTGTGGCTTTTCAGCATCAAAAGCTGGGGGGGGGGGGGGAGAGAAGTAGCTTCCATGATGTTATTCCCTGTTCTAACACAAAACTCCCGATCACTCTAGAATACGCTTTCCAGCATTTGCTGGAGATTCAGCTGTGGCTGAACACCACACACCACCACTTCACAACCATTGTACGACAGGAAGTACAGACCCAGCTCTTCATCAGATCAAAACCACAGCGCATGGCAAATTAACGATTGCTAACCATCCACTTGAGTTTCATGCTGTATGACAAACACCTTTTTGAAGGACAGTTCTCTTACTCAGTCCTCCCTCTGCTCCCCTCATCTTTCCTTCACCAAGCCAGGATTCTGATAAGGGAACTACCAAGGTACATCCCCTCTCTTCTAGTGAGCTGTAGATGTTCTACACAGTGAACTGAATAGACATTTCAATGATTAACTAACACCAGTTCCATTGCTAATACAACTTTCCAGAGGAAAAAACTATCTAAATGCAACCAAAGACTTATTAATTATATTTGAACACAAGCTAGAAATGCAAAAATCTGATGATTAAAAACAGTCTTTAAAATAGAAGACACTTCAAAAGAGAAGTGTTTCACGTGTACAGTCCTACTGATTGATTTTGACAGAACAACATTTGGGATGTGCAGTCATAACATGTTACGTTCGTATTCAGTCTTAAAAAGCACAAAAAGCAGATAAATGCTTTGATTATGCAAAGTCAAAATCCCAACTGTACGTGTGAGTGTATTTCAGTACCTGAAATTAGATTTTAGTCATTTCAATTTCTTTTTTGCTGGGTATTCCTCAAGATATGCATGCACGAGGTAGGCTCATTTAAAAAAAAAAAAAAAAGAACAAAATATGCTTATGCAAGCTCCCACATGAGAGTTTCAGCATTTTAAAGTGGCTGAATGAGTCCCTCTTTTCCTTTCTGGAAGCAGTGCACTTGTCTAGAATTAAACAAAACATACAAATCTAAAGATATTCTTGACTGAAGGAAAGCACAAGGACAGAAAGGAAAAATTAAAACGGCTTCTTCAGTAGTTTGGACTCACTAAAGAACCACCATGGGAGTAGAACAAAATCGTATGTCAAACGAAAAGCATTTTGTGTGCCAAAAAAAGCAACTTCATAGGAGATGAACATGTGCAATTGCAAAGAGCACTGCAGGTGGCTGAAAAGGAAACCATCTAAAAAAAGCCTATAAAAAACAAACTCAGCAGAACAAGTTTGAACTTTCTGAAAGTTTGTCTGAGGTAAGGAACTGATAAAACTGGAATAATGACAAGCCAGAATGCTCATGCCTGAACAACAAAAAAAAAAACCCCAGAGCCAAACCCCTCACATTTAGTTGTAACTTGGCATTTCAAATTGGGGGGGAACGCACCAGAAGAGGTGAGCTAACATAGCCTTAGCTTTAATTTATCACCTCTTTAGTGCTTTATTTTATCACCTCTAATAGCAAAAATAAAATGTTTTCCAACGATAAAGGTTATGTTACATGGTTGGGATAGTGGATTTATTGCATATCTCAAAATAATCATTATGCTACAGAATAACAAAACTCCCACATAAAACCTATTCTGATTTGTCACATGTACTTACTTGAAAGTTTTCTGAATTAATTTTCAGGCACATACTTTTCTTAAAACAAAAAAACAAACAACCCAAACCCAACAAAAAACACAAGCAAAAGCCACATATACACACACAAAAATTCCTCTCCCAAGCACCCCCCTTCTCCATGTGAATTCAGGGTCTATGAGGTGTCTAAGATTGACAGTCCTGGGACAGATTGTTTCCCTAAGACATAAAACAGGGACAATATATGTGGGAACGACACTGAATATCCTTTAGCCACCTGCCAACATAGTTTTGATTACAAATCATCCAAGGCACAATGTTATTTCTATACCTCTTTGATCATATCTCATTTGATGGCAGTGATATAAGCTAGTGGGAAATCCGCTAGTTTTCAGTTGGGTCAGCACTGCACCGACAGTAACTCATGAGTATTAATTAAACAGCCATCAAATGGCTAAAGGCCGTATTATCTACACCACAAACCCTCTTGGCTTAGTGCCACAAACACAGCTTACCACACATGAAATTTCTTTTCCTCTTCTTTTGTTTCCTAAATGTTCAAAGGTTGAAGACTGCATTTTCTCCAGAAGAGAACTATTAAAGTTCTGGATTTTTTTCAAGATTTTTGTACAAAGCAAGCAAGCCTCTATGCAAGAAACCAGCAATGGCCAGTTTTTTCCCTCTTGTCCCCATTACCAGTGAGTCTTATCAGTAAAATAAGATGGCAGGAACAGCCTTTAGCCACTATAGATCCCACTTAAAAGTTTTCAGTATACTTATTCCACTCTACAGTTAACTTACTACCCATACTACTACCTTCAGCATATTATTGCCGCAAAGAGCTCTTCCACGTCACTTTAATATCAAAACAACTAGGATCTGACAAGCCCCTCACTTTTGTTTTCGAAGACAAATATAGAGCAAGACAGCTCAACACTCTGACCCAGTCTCCCCTTTCTCAAACCCCCTTCAGTAACCAGCTATCCCTTCTGAAGGTACATCAACAGAGGACAAGCTTAGAAGCATCATGAACTTCACTCAGCTCAAGCTTCTTCTGAAATCCCAGTTTCCACAGCATTGCACATGGAAGCCTATTAAGATATTCTAGCAAAAAAGGAGAGTTAACAAAAATTCCCCTCACATGTTTCCTAAGACTGCGTTACTATTTTGGACTGAGTCATACAGACTTCTTGTAATTTGGGATATATTAAGTAAATGCAGAAGACAGACAACCAAATCACAAGCATGTATGACGTTTACTAATTTAATAGGGTGGGGAGGAAGGGACAGGGCAGAGATGGAATTGCTAAGGCTGCTCTACTTCTCCATTGCCATTTTAATTTCCACACACAACTAAAACAGGAAGTTGCACACTGTTTCTGTAAATGGATTTCCCTTAGCCTCCTACTCTTGGCCACGACCAATATGAAATACTGCAGTTATATCTGCTGGGAACATCCACATGTCCTCAACAGTCCTAGCAGCACTTACTCCGTACTGAGCCACAACCTTCCCCAGCCAAAACCTTCCCAGACAAAGGCTGGGCACTCTGGCAGAGGACCCTGGCCCAAGAAGAAACCATGCCACCAGTCAACCCCTCCTCCAGAAGAACCTCTCGGACTTGTACATGCATGCACCCAGCAGTGAATTCTTGGCTCTGTCCTGTGGAAGTGCACCTGAACAGAAACACTGCAGCCTGATGGCAGGTTGAAAGGCAGTACAAGTCTTGAAGTCTTGTGCGTAGGCAGAGAAGAGGACATCGCTATGTCCCCGCTGCTGAATGCGTTATCCCACTACTGTTACAGTAAATTCATTAATCAGACTGATCATGTGTTCAGAAATTAGACATTTCCACTGTGCAGTTATTTGCATAATGATTAAACTTGATTGCAAATGCTTGGGGAGAAGAGGAGCGTCAGCCATTGGGGATGACACACAAAGAAGCCTGTAGAAAGAAGCAGCCAGAAGTCTGTAGTTTTCATGATCTTGTCTCCAGGATAATTGAGCCCACCATTCGGGGTTGGGGGGAGGCAGAGAACAAAACACTGTCCAGCACAAGAGAATGGCAGGAAAAGAAAGACTGGCCATCTCTTAATGTCACTTTAGGCAAAAGTTAGACATACACTACACAAATATTGACCAGTGAAGTGTTTAAAGCTAACTGAGGAAGGTACACTGGTGCCCTGGTAAGGGTGCTCCAAACACCATGGTGGGTTACAAGCCTCTGAACTGCACCACAACGTTTCCAGAGAAGGCCTTACAGCTCCACAATAACAACCACCATGGACTCATGCATGACTGGCCACCAACCTGTGCAATACTGGACAGCTAAACACATGCTGAAGAGTTACTGAACTTCTGCAAGAAACCTAACTGTGTGGGAAAGCAGCTGGGATCAATATACTGCTACAGTTACCTTAATCAGGGAGGTGTTGGTGAGGAGTAAAATATTTCCCTGAGATAAAGGGGTATGTCAGGACACAATTTAACAGACTACAAAGAGACAGCTGTGCAAACTTCTGTGGCCTGCCTCCTCCCCACTGCTTTGGTAAAGCCTGGTTTTCCTAAGTGAGGTCAATGTACTTTTTGGATTTAAGCGTATATCCATTCAGCAATACAGAGAGTGTTTACTCCCAGAAGTATATAGCTAACGTAAACAACAACTATGCATTTGTTTTAAGAACTACCACAATGAAGAAATCTAGGCAAATGGGCAGGAGGGGAAGAGTACACAGGAAAAGTATCTTTATTCGAATAAGATCTGCAGACTGCTCACAATCTGTTTTTCCAGGATGTTTGCTTAAGTCATGTAATTGTTTGCAGAACCTCTGCTTTCTAAAAATGGGTTTGGAAAAATTCACACCACATTTTCTTTATTCTGTTTCTACAGATTTTTAAATGTTATCAAACTAGGTGATCTGTCATTATCCAATAATGACCAGTCAGCAGCATTCTCTCAATCTTATTTCAGGCAAACATTTCACATGGAAAACAGTCTTTAAAAAGTTTTTCAAATAATTTCCAAAAGAATAAATGCATTTGATACATTTATTCCAAGTAATTCAGCCAGCTCTAGTAGAGAGCATCTCTGAATAGTTTCTGCATTGACTGAAGGACTACACATTTAACGCAGCCCAGGGAAACAGAGTTTCATAAAGACGTTGAGTTGAAAATAAGACGCAAGTAACTTGGGAGTTGTGGTCCCATCGAGCTCCTTTTGCTCCCAGGTCTGGAGGTCTAGAATTAAGAAGCAGGCTAACTGGGATTGAAGCTTGATATTCTCTCTGCCAGCCTAGAGGCACACTGCACTGCAGGAGGAATGCTTAAAGCAGCAAAAGCCCAAGTGATTGAACTTGAATTTCTCTCAGTGAGAGCTTACAGAAACCATCCCCCACTTCCTGAAGTTTAATTATTTGTTAGTGTGCCACAGCCTGTACTAAGAAAAGGGGAAAAAAACCCACATTATTTTAACCAAAACACCATGAACACCCCCAGAAGTTCTCTCCTCCAGTTTTAGCATCCAGTGCCAGAGTAGCACCAAATGCTACCACTACGTCAGGGATGCTTCAAAACTGTAATATACGAAGGACAAACACTTCTGTGGTCAGCTGCCATGCTACTGTCAAAATAAGGCACTAACGTACATGTCTGCAGGTCATATGGATGAACACCATTCATATAGCACAGAAACAGGTATGCTTAATCATACATCAATTTAGGAGGAGACTAAAACAGCGATACATAAGTGGCGAGCAGACCATCCTCAATGTGCAGAGAGGAACAAATAAAATAAAGAATGGTCTAGCTCCTATCAGCTTACAGGCTTATAACCCTGTCTGCTGTCTCTTAACATAAGATTTAGGGTCTATGAGGAAACTAAATCCAAACACAGTGGCACACGTAAGAGATCAGATAGTTGAGAAAGTCTAATTTGTTTCAGGCTGCTTGACTGGACTTCTCTTTACCTTAATGACCCATAATTACATGAAGATAGTACATTTCTGGTATGATTTAAAGGTTTCACCTCCAAAATGGAGATTGTCCTCAGTTACTTCAGCGTCTCACTCATCACCACAACAGGCAAAAAGTGCCCTCAGTTGGAGCACTGGAACAACATAGTATTTCTACCCTTCATCCACTCTCAAATGCCATGTTTCATCTGCCAAGACACACATGCAGATCAACTGCATAATTTCAAGTTAAGTTTATTTTTTAAAAAACATCCAGGTTTAAATAGTACTTGAATTTCTTCTAATTAAGAGGAATAAGCAATTTGCTAGTTCACATGAGCTGGCATGTTATTAGCTTACCATACACTACCTATCAGCTATTAAAGAGCAAAAATGTCTACACTGCTCAAAAACTTCAGTAACACCTTTTCCAGCCTAATTTAGGAGACAAGCCTTATCCACAGTACAACTCCTCTCTTTTGGTCCTGCACTACATATGGCGATTGCTGCATCTTGCCCAAGGCTTGACTTAACAACACACATAAGAAAATCCTATAAATGGACAAAGAAGGATCAGCTTCCCAAAGACAACTTTTATCCCCTTTCCAGTCAGATAAAGATTGATTTGTGGTTTGAAGGCTTATCCTGCAACCTTATACAGCCTAGTTTTGAACACAGTTCAAAAATTAACTTAAAAAGAAGAAAAAACAATCCCGTAAGACACTGAGTTCAACAAGAAAGCAGAATTTCCTACAATCAAATCAAGCCTTTGAGTCATTATTCTATATTTCCTTATTCTTATATTTTCAAAAGATGGCCCAACTGACCTTTCCTGAAGCAATGATATATTTTATTATGTCCATCATGACCTCTCTTAACTCTAAGGTCCCCATCCTACTTATTCTCACTTTGTATAGAAGCCTGATAGCTTTTAATCACACCCTTGTTGCTCCTGGTTTTGCCACGTACAGGAATTTGAGACAGCATGACAAGATCAGGTTGACAAGACATTGTTTTTCCCTTGCAAGCAAGGAACAGAGAAGCCAGTTAGAGAAACAGAAAGCTATGCTTCAATCCCCCTATGACACCCATTGAATTGTTGGTGTGGTTAAACCCAGCAGGCAGCTAAACACCACACAGCCGTTTGCTCACTCCCCCCTCGCCACAGTGGGATGGGGGAGAGAATTTGGGGGGGGGGAGGGGGGAAGAGAGTAAAAATCATGGGTTGAGATAAAGACAGTTTAATAGGACAGAAAAGGAAGGGAAAATAATAATAATGATGACAATAAAAGAATATACCAAACAAGTGATGCACAATGCAATTACCCACCACCTGCCAACCAATGCCCAGCCACTTCCCGAGCAGCAGTCAGCCCCCCCATGGCCAACTCCCCCCAGTTTATATACTGAGCATGACGTCACATGGTATGCAATACCCCTTTGGCCAGTTGGGGTCAGCTGTCCTGGCTGTGTCCCCTCCCAGCTTCTCACTGGCAGGGCATGAGAAGCTGAAAAGTCCTTGACTAGTGTAAGCACTACTTAGCAACACCTAAAACATCGGTGTGTTATCAACATTATTCTGGTACTAAATCCAAAACACAGCACTGTACCAGCTACTAGGAAGAAAATTAACTCTATCCCAGCCAAAACCAGGACATAATTGTACTGATGGATCCATTGTAAATAACCATCCCAGGACAACATGTGAGGGGGGGAAAAGCAAGTGCTTTTAGACATGAACAGGTGAAGCTACAAAACCACTGCACACTAGCATTCATACAAGGGTACATTCAGGAAGAAGTCATAGCTATTTAGCAGATTCTCAAAGAGGAAGCAAATGAAATATAAGATCTGTGATTCTGTGGTCATGTACTACTTACAGTTTCATGCCCATAAGATATAATTAGGCACAATATTAGGCAAAATTATTAAATAATATAACTATTTGCTGGAACCAGAAGTGAGCATTAGAAAGGAAAATAACAGCTTTAGTAATCTATTTTTTTGAAATTGAGGAAGAGGCAGACATACTTTTATGGGGGTTTCTTCTACACGCGCAGCCAGCATTCAAAATGGGAATGACTGAAAAAGCGAATCATTGCCTCCACTAGTTGTCACTCAAACTGTGCTAGTCCAAAACATATTCCAATTTTTCTCAAAAAAGAAAAACCCCTACATACAGTACAGCTTTCAAACAAACAAATCTACAATTTTATTTTCCACTACAACTACGATGCCCTTTCCGTGACGGCACTAGCAGCAGGGTCAGTTAAGAATCAACAATATTTTCCAGTGGAATAAGTAGTTCTGAAAAAAAAAAAATATTCATGGTAACTTATTTCTATTCAGGTGTTTAGCCATAAGTTACATCAATTAATACAATTTCACACACACTTTTTTCCATTACAGTGAAGGGAAGCTTTTCACTTTGTGCTCTGAGACTGCCCCAGTGATGCAGAGGTCATACTGTCCCTGCAGAGGTCATACTGTCCCCCCATGATGTTGGGGAATGGATACATAGCGGGGCATAGCAGCCACATGACAAGTGTTCAATAAAATTAACACAGTTGGATAGATTTCCACACTTCATTTTCAAAGTTACAATAAAACAACAGAAGTTGTCCCAACTTTAGAAGAGCAGCTAATAAGTCATTCATATACCTCCCATGAACTAATAAGATAATTCGTTCACTGCATATATATAACCTGTAAGGGGCCTTTTACAAGACATGCATAACAGATACCAATGGGTCCCAAAAGGCTACTAGTAAAGAGAATAAAGTCAAACCAGCAGCAGTATAAAGAGTGGCAGAATGTTACTGCTGACTTATAAAACACTCATGTGAATCATTACTTGGTTTTCCATCTGCAGATCAACATTAACTAAGCACTTACGTGCCCCCCCCGCCAGTAAAACCGGCCAGCAGAAAGCACTAAGCAGTTCCCTTCTAAATGGCACAAGAAGTCCAGCCACAAGCACCCAGCAGCACGTGTTCATGTGTTTGAGTGGCAGATTACAAAGAGGAGTAGCTTCAGTGATGCAGTACAACCAAGACTCATCTGCCCCACAATAAGCTTCTTGTACTTGCTTTTCCCCTCTTTTTCCCCAAATATAGTCAGCTCAAGCATAACACTACCCAGCTACCATGAAAACCAACGTCCCAAATAGTTGCACTGAATGGCACAGAATCGGTGACCGACTTAATGCTTTGGTAGCTGGTTACCCGCTGCTGTATTAAGACACAATGTTCTTATAACCATTACCTCATACACTGTATTTCCTTTTTGCTTTGCCCTTATGCCACTAAAAATTGACAGAGATAAGAAAACCATAATTCAACGTAAAGCAGGAGCTATTCACATGTGAAGACTGCTGGTTTGCTGAGACTTGAAATAGAAGGAAAAATAATTTCAGGCAACAATCTAATCAGATGCATCTGAAGAAAAAAAAAGACTCCTTGAAAAGTCCAATATGTGATTTTACAGCACGTTAGTGACGCATTTCATTTATGTGGTACATCTTCCAGATATGAAGGCTTTTCATTAAAAAAGAAAGGACAAACACCGTTGACTCCTTTGTTGCACAAAATTATCAAAAAGACCTTTCAGAGTAATGCTCACAGTCCTGGGATTTTTGGCTTTGATTTCAGAAACTAAAAGGCTGCATCAGGCCTCTTAATTTAGTATTTAATGAGGTATCTAGAGCTTACAGCCGAATACCCATTCAGCAGAAAGGAGGTTTTAATGGTCTAACACACATCGAAAACTATGCATTCAGACTGCCCTTCTACCAGACTGTAGAACGGGAATCAGCATATGAAGGAATTCATTACAGTCAACAGCTATTAAAGTTAGCAACTTCCCCCATTCCCCACAAACACGTTCAAACCCTGCATTCACAAAAAAAAAAGTGGGAATAAAGAATGATAGGAAACAAAAGTTTCTGGCTCAGTTTCTTCTTCTCCATCAAAGCAACTGCCCTTCCCCATCACAGAAAGGCTGACAGTTGTGGTTGCTCTCTCATAGGTGTACATAACTAAGTATCATGGAGGGTTTTTTGTTTGTTTTGATTTATTTTGTTGGTCATGTGTTGGATTTTTTTGACTGCATCAGCTGATCTGTATAGGAATTAGACAGATCCTATGTGTATTCATTTGTGGTCATGAAGGGAATTTCTCAACAGAACAGCTGACAAGGCAACCCTTACACATTAAACTACATTCTGAGCAATTTATGCATATCATGTAGAAGCTGATATGCCCAAAGTTAACAACAATTTTCATAAGCAGACAGATAACCAGAGCAAGCACAGTACAACTTCTTGGAGCTTTGGCCTCTATCACGGAGAGTACAGGAAGAACAAGATGTGAAGCAAAGGCCACAGAGATGACTGCCAGCACTTTATTAGGAGAGGAAAGGTCACCCAAGGCAAGGTTAACGTAAACAAAAGGTGTAAGTTTCTTCACCATATTTAGAATATTTGTGTCTGCTGACAAGCAAGGGCAGTCCAAGAGAACCAGAGAAGACATTATCTTTCTAATGTATACAACATTAGATGATGCTCTAGTACCTGCAGAAATACTTAGTCTCTTCACACACTTTTGGACGTGTGGAAAGGAAAGTTTGTGTGGAAATGGAGCTTACAAGGATTTGTAGACATCGAGTGGCAGTTTGTTCCCTGACTTTGTAATTGTCTTCCCCCTCACCATATAGTTCCTATAGGTTATGATGTGCCTTGCAAGGATACAAAGTCAGCTTTTAAGATATATACAGCTACTGCAGTGTAACACTGAGAAGAGTCACACCAGAGGGCAACCTGTTCCAGTGCTGCGCCACACCCCAAATTAAAAAGGATTTTCCCCAATTCCATGTACTAACCTGCCAAGCTTCAAATTGTGGCTGTTCGACATTACACTGTCACTACCCAGAGAAAGACTAACTGCAAAGATGACAGAGCCAGACTTCAGTATTTGTAGGCTACCATTACATCACTGCTTTGCTTCCTCTTTGTCAGACTAAACAAGCACAACTCCAACCTCTCCTTGTAGGCGGCATGCTCCATGCCCCTGACCATCTCAGCATCCCTCTCTGCTGGACTACCCCCAGTTTCCCCAAAATCACTCTTGAACAAGGCAGGGGTGACACAAAAAAATGGACACAGCACTCCAGGTGAAGCCTCATCGCTGCAGAGGAGATGATAATCACTGCCCTTCACCTGCCAGCCACACTCTTCCCAACGCAGCCTTGCCACACTGTTTCACTTATTCAGATGGCCTTGTGTTGGCTTATGCTCAGCACAGCATCCACCAGCACACTAGCTCCTTTCCAGCAGGACGGCTACTCCCAGTCACCTCCCAGCACATACAAATGCATGGGGTTATTCCACCTCAGGTGTAGGGCCTTGCACCTTGCCCAGTTTCCCCAAGGTTTTTGCTGGCTCAATCCTCAAGTTTCTCAAGGTTCCTCTGCACTGAAGCTTTGCCATTCAGCATATGAATCGCCTTTCCTAATTTAGAGTTATCCCCAGATTTGCTGAGGACATGCTTTATGACCTGAATGGTCTCCAAAGAATATTCTGAACAGTGGTGGCTCCAGTATCGACCCTTGTTAGCAGCCATCAACCATTTGCTAGTTCTGGCTAATTTTCTTTCCAGTTAACAGTCCTTTTGTCCAGCCCATATGTTCCTCAAGTTAGAGAACAAGACCAGAGTTTTAAGGATCCTCCTCTTTTTAAAGAGGCAACTTCAGGGTAAAAGTACCTGGACAGCTGTCCTTTGGAAGCACAGACATCACTAAGAGGATCTGGAGAGGTCTTTTGCTCCCATCCATAAATGTACTAAAGTACTTTACATAATTGCTTGTTCCTAGGCATGACCACCCACATTCATCAGCAGATGATGTCACATTTTCTACCCTCTTTCTCCTTCTTGGCTTTCAAACATGAATTTGAACTGTGGTGTGATCATATACCACAATCCATGAACGCAGTATCACATTAATTCAAAGGACAGACAGACATACACTCTGAAAGCTCTTTCCCACAAACTCAAACATAAAGAGTCCCCACTGTACGTGCACTGCCTTATGCTGCTTTAAGCATCACAGACCTGCTAAGCACCTACCAGCTCTTGTGCTCTTCTTCCCTGGCATCAAACACCAGTTACTGTGTTCTCAAATTGCTACTACTTAGGAGCTCACCCCTTCAAGCCCCAGAACATCTTCAGCAGAGCTTCTCTGAAACCTAATCCACATCACTCCTGACTGATTGCTCACCCAATGGAAAAGACCTTGGTATTTGGGGATGGGGGTGGTATGTATGTGTGATTCAACACAGGCTACAGCTGTAAGTTTCAGAAGTCCTACAAGAAAAGATAACATCTGTGTATTTCATTATTGCCCCTGACTTTAGATAGACAACCATACCATAGAAACAGAATACATTTGGCTTTCTGCTTGCATGCAGTATTTGAATTACACATGCAATGAATTAGACATGGATGGTGACAGGCAAGATTCTTCTAAACTAATTCAGGGATTTTTTTGTTGTTGTTGTTCTAAAAGCTTCTAACTTTTAATGGTGACAAAAGGTGCACATTTTTTTTTTGCTGAGAGTTATGCTTTCAGAACATATTGTTTGGTAATAGTCCCTATTTCACATTAGAGGAGAGCTTCAGATGCAGAAGAAAATCTTAACACTGAATGTTTAAGGGGTGCAGTGTTTCCTGGTACAAATCATCATTTCTTAAAAAGGAGTCTATTGCTTGCTTCATGCTTCAAGAGGCATAGATTTAAATATTGAGCTATTTAAAAACTGTTTATGTCCAGGAAAAAAAAAAGGAATAGTTGCTACACCCACTACTGCAGCTGCTCTGACATAAATGTGAGCACTGATCTGTTATGTTTTTCAGTTTTGACACAGTAAACAAGGATGTCCCTGTCAACCTCTGTCTCCCCTGACGAATCTGGCTGTCCCATCTTCATTCTCTTGAAGTTTGTGGAAGTGAAGCAGCAAAAACTTTATCTTAAAATACATGTTTAAGTCAGCTCTTGTTTCCAAGAGGAGGAGAAGAGGGGAGAACATCCAAAAAACAGTAAGTCAAAAGAGCAAAAGAACATAGACCCAAATTTCTAGAGGAGGAGTTTTCTCTTGTCAAATATTCAAGCTATGAAGAGCTGAATTTTTAACTCCTCTACTAAAAGGCACTGATTTTCAGAATGAAGGGAGGGATACAAGAAGATTTAATTTTATTTTTTGAAGAATTAACTCATTGGCTCAGGGACCCATGCAAGAATGGCACAAATAAACAACATGAGTTTAAACAGCAAACTAGAATTTCATTTAATACACATAGGAAATAAACATAATGAAGCATAAACTGCATTCAGGGCACAAATATACAGTGTCTTGCCTAATTCATCATCAGGGTACATGAAAAAATCCTGTGGTTATTTAGTTGCAGCACACCTTAAGAAACATCATATGCTGAATGTTAAGGTCGGTCTTCATTCCTTCCCTACCTCAGTGTCCAAGGTTCTTCCTGGTGTCTCCCACTGCAGGCTGACCCTCAGCTTTCTCCTTTCACTGCCCAGTCCATGCATCTTCCCTAAAATTGCTACAAAAGAAAATACTACCTATTCCAGACACCTTACACCTCAAATGCTACGAAGAAAGCAAAACACCTGGCTATTGCTGTTCAATCTTCTTCAAGGAAAATTTCTTTTTGGTCACTGCAACTGAAGGCAATCTATACCATAGCAGAACTGCTGCTCTGCTACTACTTAGCATTTGTAGATGGACAAGTCAGCAGTGATTGCTAGGAACCACATAGGGCTCAAGTCCTTCCTCCATTGCCTTTTTACATCAGTGTCCCACAGGGAAAATTGAGATGGCACACCATAACAGTGCAGCACTCAGGATGGCTCTGCTTTCACACCTTAGATCAATCCTACCTGAAATTTCCCTTGTAAGTATGGCCATTCTCAAGGCAAATAAAAACCAAACTAAAGCACCAAATAGGAACTGACAGAAATATGCAATGTAACCATGACTGCAACAGAAAGCTTGTAGTAGGGAGTCTAGAGCTATATATAGAATTGTTTAGGCTGGAAAAGACCTTTAAGATCAAGTCCAACCATTACCTAACACTGCCAAGTCCACCACTAAACCATGTCCCCAAGCGCCACGTCTACATATACCTCCAGGGATGGTGACTCAACCACTTCCCTGGGCAGCCTGTTCCAATGCTTGACAACCCTTTTCGTGAAGATATTTTTCCTAATATCCAATCTAAACCTCCCCTGGTGCAACTTGAGGCCATTTCCTCTTGTCCTACCACTTGTTACTTGGGAGAAGAGACCGACACCCACCTCGCTACAACCTCCTTTCAGGGAGTTGTAGGGAGCAACAACATCTCCCCTGAGCCTCCTTTTCTCCAGGCTAAACAACCCCAGTTCCCTCAGCCGCTCCTCATAAGACTTGTTCTCCAGACCCTTCACCAGCCTCGTCGCCCTTCTCTGGACACGCTCCAGCACCTCGACGTCCTTCTTGTAGTGAGGGGCCCAGAACTCAACACAGTATTCGAGGTGCGGCCTCACCAGTGCCGAGTACAGGGGCACGATCACTTCCCTACTCCTACTGGCCACACTATTTCTGATACAAGCCAGGATGCCATTGGCCTTCTTGGCCGCCTGGGCACACTGCCGGCTCATATTCAGCTGGCTGTCGACCAACGCCCCCAGGTCCTTTTCTGCCAGGCAGCTTTCCAGCCACTCCTCCCCAAGCCTGTAGCGCTGCATGGGGTTGTTGTGGCCCAAGTGCAGGACCCAGCACTTGGCCTTGTTGAATCTCATACAATTGGCCTCGGCCCATCGATCCAGCCTGTCCAGGTCCCTCTGCAGAGCCTTCCTAACCTCAAGCAGATCAACACTCCCGCCCAACTTGGTGTCATCTGTGAACTTACTGAGGGTGCACTGGATCCCCTTGTCCAGATCATTGATAAAGACATTAAACAGAACAGGCCCAAATACCGAGCCCTGGGGAACACCAGTTGTGACCGGCCACCAACTGGGTTTAACTCCATTCATCACAACTCTTTGAGCCCGGCCACCCAGTTTTTTACCCAACGAAGACTATGCCCATCCAAGCCATGAGCAGCCAGCTTCTCCAGGAGAATGCTGTGGGAAACGGTGTCAAAGGCTTTACTAAAGTCTAGGTAGACAACATCCACAGACTTTCCCTCATCCACTAAGTGGGTCACCTTGTCATATTAGGAGATCAGGTCAGTCAAGCAGGACCTGCCTTTCATAAATCCATGCTGACTGGGCCTGATTGCCTGGTTGTCCTGTATGTGCCGTCTGATGGCACTCAAAATGAACTGCTCTATAACCTTCCCCAGCACCAAGGTCAGACTGACAGGCCTGTAGTTCCCTGGATCCTCCTTTCAGCCCTTCTTGCAGATGGGCATCACATTTGCTAACCTTAATGCTTTTAGTGAAGCCTTGACACTCACGTTGGTCCAAAGTATAGACTTGCTATCTTTTTCCCCCAAATCTTGCCTAACAGGATGGGTAGGATCTCTTATACAGGAAAGGTTTGCAAACTTCTCCAGAACTGTGATCAAGTCTTCTGCTCTGCCATATCAGAGCAGCTTGGAAAGGTCAAGTTATCCTGGCAAAGCTCAAAGTCAATATCAAGGGTTTAAGCCAAAGAGCTGAGCTGTATGTGCACAGCTCTGCATATTGGGTGTAGTAAATAATTATGTGGCAGGTCACTCCAGACCCACACATTACAGCTGAAAGACAACTATGACTGCAGAAAATATAGATGCAGCTGGGCAGACCTGTGCTCTGGCTGCTATGTGAAAGCCGTTCCTGGAGCTGTTCACTGCCTCCGCGTGCTCAGAGTGGCACTCCCTCACCACTCCTGTGAAGCCTCTCTGTTTGCTCTCAACAAGAAACCAGAGTTGAATTTTTTTTCCTATAAAAGCAAGCAAATTCTCCATCTGTAAAATTAAGCTCCAGTAATAAGAATATAACACACCACTCCATCACCTAACTTCTCATGAGTGCTTTTTCCAGTGAAGAAGGTACATAGCTAGCAAAAATATTGAGTGGCTACTAATCAAGATTAGCTGTCCAGCCATTTAGCCTAGAGTCATTCTGGAAAACACGCATAGAGAACTGAAACACAGTAGGGGAACAGAAACTGCCTGCAGGTCAGAAGAGCCACAGGATTTTCTTCCATAGAAAGAAGGTATTTTAACCAGAAAAACTATCAAATTATACCCTATTTCACAGATATCTGCTCTATGTTGCAAAACTCAGAATTGAGTAATTGACTGTCAATGCCTCAGATCTGTGTTTCTAGGCAATACTTCTTTCATGGAGAAGAATTCCATTTTGAGAATACGTTCATCCTCATGCTTTAGTGGCATGAAAATATTCACAACCAATACAAGCACAGGGAAAGACACTCTGGAGACCTCGGAGAGTTTTGAAACAGTCTATCAAAGCAACTGCACAGCAGATTTAAGATACGCAGTTGAAGCATTTGAGCAGAAACATTTGAAAGCAAATAGTTAGGCTGGTATGTGTGCATTATCTGTATCCAGTTTAATTCTACAAAATTAGTCTGCAGAGGTTCATTTATAAGCAAGGATTAGTTTCAGGAAAGACCAACCAGGACAGAAACTACAAGCAAGTGACCTTGCTAAAACACTCCTCAAAAACTCTACAAAGCACTGATTGTTCACAGTCTTTAGCAAACAGTTCATGTATCAGGTGACTCAATAGCTTTCAGCACAGTGCCTTCAATTCAAGCAGCCAACAGTACAGAGGGCTAACACCTTTTGTGCTAGTATCAAACATTTTGGCTTTTTCCATGGTTAGTCATATCAGTGGGCCAATGAGAACTTAACAATAATTGCTTGACACACAACACAGCTCTGAAACACATAAGAAAAGATGTGCTCAGTATAAAAGGGCATCCAATGCTTGGGAAAGCCTGTAGGTTCAGTCCTTTATCCAGTCATTTCTTCAGAGGTAGTCATAATCCTAGCATCAAGAAATCTCCAAATACTTGACAGAACAAGAAACTTATCTACAGCAATTGTACTTCCTCCCTTCCTGTTTCCGTAGCAGGTACTTTTTAAATACTTGATACAGCTTTTAACACTGTGTAGTTCTTAGCTCATACTAACTTGACAAGCCTTTTCGAAAGGTTTGTTACTAGGAGGGCCCTTCCACATGCCCTGGAATCTTCTCCCTGCTGACATGCTTTCAGTGAACCACTGTGCTGCCATTTAACAGAAAGATTTTTTAGAAACCACAATTACTCTAAAAGAACAGTAAACAGAGGTTTAGCAGGGCCTACAGGCAGACAGACAGCAGAGGCCATGAGAAGCATTTTTCTTTTTTCTTTCAAGTATTTGGTCTAAGGTGTACAACTAACAGGGTACTGGTTGACCAACAAAGGTTTTAAATTCACCAGCTGCACTGAAGAACATTTTAGGTTGAATCCTCTGAGATTTGTTTATGAAATGTCTCAGATAGGCATAGGACATAAAGCCCAAAGATCCAACTGAATTTCAATAAGAGCACATGACAGAGTGGACACTGGGCCCTCAACAACTCACTCAAGCCCACTTCAGAACAGCAATGTAAGGGTCAAATAACTGAGTGGATCCTGTCCCTCCCTTCCTTGGCACTAGTATGGCACACACCTGATTATGCAATAAGCCACTTCCAGGTTAAACACAGCAGACTTATTTTTTGGCAGTTACCATACAATCAGACCAGTGCCAGATCAGGTACAAGGCAGGCAGCAGCCGCAGCTCTCCCCGCTCAGCAGCAGACAGCTACGGTGAAGCTTCAGCCAAGGGAACACAGGCTGCCACTGACAGGGACAGGCCTGTTCTTTCCCATCATCTACTTCCATGTCCTCCCTGCATCAACTCTAGCAATACTGCAGTCACAGTACAAGTCGGGTCAGCTCACTCATCCAACTGCCTCTGCTTGGAAAGAGTTTGGCTTGAGCAAGTAGCAGCAACATGTGAACCTCTCTCCCTCTCCACACAGCTCATGAAATTACATCCTGCAAGGGTATGAAAACAAATGAGATTACTGCATATGTTGCAACATTAATAAAATACCACTGCTCATATGGTACTTCTATCTTGATTTCCTTCAGAAACAGAATCCTTCTCTCTATCCCTCCCTCAACTGCAGCTTCAGATCTTGGAATCTTAATTAAAACTCCTGCTTTAAACCAAATATAATCCCAGCGCTTCTTGATAAAGAAACCATTTTATTTCAGTTATGACCTCCATCACAAAGTGGCTTTCATAAATATTAAAAAAGAAAAGCCTTACCATTTTCTATCATGTTACTCAGAGAATTCAAAGAAGTCAGCATAAACTATCCAGGTCAATAATACAAGAGACAAGATAATGCTTCCTCCAATGTTGCCAGTCCTCTATTAAAAAAAAAAAAAAAAGATTACCTGGGAGATATGGTTGATGGAAGACTCCATCCTCCGTAGCTGGGATGCTTGGATGTCCAGCAGTTGTAATACATTATTGGCCAGTGCATTGATCTGATAAGCAACACTGGCTAGAGATTGAGTTGTGTAGGCTTTGGTCTCTTCTAATGCTTTCCTTTTATCTGGAGCCTGTAAAGCAAAAGAACAAAATGTTTGCTTAAGGCCAGGAAGAGGGGTGGGGGAAAAGGACAGGAACAAAAAAAATACAACCTATATTTAGAAGAATCTGTAATCAAGAAGATCTGACTGTGCAGTCACAGTACTCAATCTGCGTCTACATTTTAAAAATTCTCAATAATAAAGAGCAGATAAAGTATTTGAAAAATATTTAACCATAATAAAATTACACGCCAAGAAACAATTCATTCAGGAGAAAAACCAACACTATTCTGATTTGTTGGAGTTGAGTTTCTAAAGCCTGGCCAATCCTTCATTTCCCAAAAAGCCTCCAATTCCCCAGGAACACCGAAACGCAGCTTTTGCCATCTCTTATGAGGTCATGCAGCCCAGGCCAATTAAAGACAGAAAAATATTTTCCCACAGTTGGGTGTCCCCTACTGCACATGCCACCTACAAAGCCAACCCTCCAGCTATGCTGGCTACTACTCCCACAGTCCAGGACAAGGGTGAGTAGAGCATCAGGATGGCATGCACAGAGGGCTCTTGCATGCAGGAGTATTTGTGAAGTTATCCCTCCTCACACAAAAGCTTAATAAACTTTCCTTGACAGCTGAAAAAGTTCATAATTGACTGAGAAGATGCACATACTTTGAGGTGTCAGAAAGGAGCACAGCTTTCCCCTGAACGGCAAAAATATAAGGAAAGGATCACTTCCCCACTGAAATCACACCTTGCTAAGATAAAGTCCTTATCTGTCCTGAGGCATTCCTCCCTAGTCAGAGAGCACGTTACTGCCCAAGATCAGCAACTGCTTACATGACTTGAATCGCATGGCCCAAATAAGTCCCTTCTCACTGACAGGGTGGAAGGTACCAACACCACCTCCACCTGGAAAATACACATGCACCCCACTCTGAAGTGCTCCCTGTATCACAGCTTGGGAGCTGGCAGTGGAGGCCATGTACTTCATCCGTTACCCAACTTGCGAAGTGCAGCTATCCAGAATTCTCTTTTCTTCCCTTTGTAGGAAAGGTGCACTGCATAAGGAAGGATTTGCAGTACATGATGACTCAGTGCTAGCATAGTTTCTTCCTCATTTTATTTATTTGTGGAATAGTCAGTCGATGTCAGCATCCAAAAGGAAAGGTTCATATTAGTAGTCCCTTCCAACTAGACTTCTGTCTATTTTTATTGTCGATTTCTTTGAATAACACTCAACACACATTGTATGCAACAGTTACAATATTAAGCACAAAGTCAGGAAACAAAGAAATTCCACTTGCATTCAATCGAGCCCTGTGTTTTCCAGTTTCCATGTGCTCATTCACTCTTAAATCCTGCCTCTTATTTCTTCACCTCAGTATTTTAGTTTAACATCCACAAGTGTTAAATCTGCCCCTGAGTTAAAGTATGAAAAGATGCAACAGCTAATAAGGAATCCTTCTTGTCTCTCTTGCTTTAAGGAGAAAACCAGAAGGCAAGCTGTTCATATACATTATAAAGTTGCAGCATGACCTAAATACTGCAACACAAGCTATGCTAGGCTACCTTTTACTTAAAGATTCTTTAAACAAGGGTGAATTCCTCCCCAGTCCAGTAAATTTGTTCATATTCATGATTAACATTCCTATCAGTGTTCTGACACTTATTAGAACACTTGGTTAATGCCATCCTTCAAACGGATTCACATACAGATGCCTTCTACAATGTGAGGCAGCAAGAACAGTTTAATGCAGTCTGTTGGCAAAAGGTAAAACAGCTATTGCAGGTACTAAGGCCACACTATGCAAAATTCCATTTTTTAGTATTTCCAAAGGCAAACAAAGCTACCTTTCACCTAAAAAGAATATCGAGATTTCCAGCTGTCAGAAAACATTAGTAAGAGTCATTTTGTTTCTTTAGAAAACAAACTTTGGTGGTGAAGGATCTGTAAAACAACCACTAAAGGTTCAAGAAGCAAGTTTCCCGAAGCACCCTGGCTTTCCAAAGAGGCATTTTAAAACTTCAAACCATCACTAGCTGTGACTTTAAAAAACACTGTCCTACTGAGCTGGAGCCTAAAGAAGACAACTGATGATTTATACTTGAACTTCTACCACTCTGGACAAGGGTGAAAATGCAGGTAGCAGCTTCAGTGATATCTGAAATAAAAGGTTTACTGAACTAGACACAGCCAGTAAGGCAGCAGTCAATGTGATTCTAACTTGATATAAACTCAAGTGTAGATCTGTAGTCTTTACTCAAGCAGTTTTCTTATTACGAACTTTCAACTAAACGTTAGGCTGAACACTAACAGGTTACAAAGCCACAGCACTCAATTACTGAGTGTTGTCAAATGAGAAAAATTCAGTGTATAAAAAGTTTTTCTTCTCTAATGATTTGTTGATCAAATGCCTTGCCCTCATTTGCCTAAGCACCTAACGTTTTGGTTATTTGCTCAAATGACTAGTTTGGCAGCAGGATTACATGAACACAGTTGTGATGTGGAACGTACTTCATGTCCTAGCAGAATTAGGTTAGGAACATTTTCAAGCTTTGCAGATAATTCAGGCAATTTCAGTTTGCAGTTTAACAGTTTAGATTAGAACTAACTTGACACATAGTCTTTTGCATTTTTTAATTAGAACTGCTGGCATCCACAAGATATAAGCTAAAAGCTTCACAGCCAGCAAAAGGGGGAGGGGAGAGGGAGAAGCCAAGAGCTATGTGGCAGCAACAGAAGGAAGCAGGGATTTCCAATGTTCTTCAACTGTTACTTTCATCTCCCTCTTTAAGCAAAAACTAAAAGCAGTATAGAAGATAACGCACATGTTTACATGCCCTCAGATACTTTAGTATAATACATGAGCACCAGTTAACAATTCAAATTTAAAGACAACACAATACAAAGTGTTCAAACCATCTGCCCTCCCAGCTTTCTCTCTCTCAGATTAAGTCCCACCATCTTCTAGTTCATACAGCATGCAACTACGTGTACAAGCTTCCTCCAAAAATCACATCAGCTCACACCGCAAAGTATCTTCAGAAGCCAAACTTTCTGTTGCAAGCACACTGGTCCATACCCTCATTACCTGTTCTCTGACCCATTTTCCCTGTTTCGACTTCAGTTCCATTCACTGTGCTTGAAACTCTCTGTAAGATAAATGCCCCACCAGAAGAACTGGCTCCATTTGACAAAGGTCAGAAAGCAGCTCATCAGATCACACCAAGACTGGCTGCCCTAGCAGAAACAGATTAATTTGCCTCCTCAGTATGTGGCATGTGTTGCTCCACATTTTTCGTCTTCAGCTGCTGGAATATGTGCAAACTCAAGCATAGAAAAACCCATCCAGGGTAAACTACTAACAGAGTACTGCCCTAAAGCATCCCAATAATCACCAAGCTAAACAGAGCTGTTAATTATTCAGTGCCCGATACCTGTTCAGATGCTTGGCATTCTGTTCAAGGGCTTGATCACTCTCATCAATCAAGCTACAGGGACAGCTTTACACTCAGTTTTATGCGCCTTTGCTGTATGCACATTCATATGCCTTTGCTCATGCACATTTAATGAATTCAAGTGCAGTACATTTGTGTTTGTTTCACAAGTAAACACAAGATAACTGTTTAGTTTTACATCTTAGTTGTCTTTTTAAAAAAGACTTTCACCTTTCATTAATTGATTAAAGAGAAAATTACGATTACTACAATCAGTTGCCACATGGATTTAGCAATCTCTATCATGTATCAGCATTCACAGAATGCAACTATGCCAAAGTCATCAATATGTCCATTTGTGTTCTCTTTTGTTCATGTTGTCATTTATCTATCTTTGATATTTACAGAATGCATGCGTCCTGATAAGACAGACACTACAGTTGAGGTTTCAAAGTTCTGCTTCCTTCACTAAGGTCTTGACATTTTAGCTCAGAGGTCTGGTCCCAAACTCAGGAATGAAATTTTACTAAAAAAAACACCAAACAAAACACCAAACAAACAAGAAACCCAGCCAAAACTTTTAGCTTAAGTTAGCCACAATCTACAGCACCTCATTTTTCGAGTCAATTGGGAATACTTTTATAGAATGGTGAAGATGTATATCCAGGCAGTGGCTTGGAGACTCCTAGATACCAGTACTTAACCTCCCTGAGAACTAGCTGGGGACACTCCAAGGTGGAAGGAACATATTTCTGAAAAGTGGCTTCCCCACTCAGAAAACAGGAGCACTCAAACCTCCCTAAAGCAAGAGCTTGTAACATTATGTGGAACTTCTGGATGCATCTATGAGTTTGAAGTTGATGCTTCACTGATCTGGTAAGGCTTTTAATAACTCAAAGCTGGTCTTAAGGGTTTATTTGTTGCTTCTGACTGCTAATGAGAAAAAGCTTGGATGTTTCTAAACCATTCACAATGTATGTTCAGCTTAGACCAAGTATTCCACATCCAAGCTGCAGTAATGTGTTTCAAAGGTTTAAATATGCCATACACGCTAGATAACACTTACCTACTGAGCCAAAAGTCTAATTTATATTGAATATCAAGAACTCTAAATCCAGAAATCACTGTAAATAACTGAGGAGCTACATACTGAAATAAGTAGATAGCCCATGGATACAGGTTCCCCCTTATCCATAGCTCATGAAGCTTGTTAGACTGCTTTGTAAACGCACTGCACCATGGTAGACTTTTTGGCTGTTACTGATAGTTATTACATCAGAATATCAGTTATAAAGAAGAAAGTCAAACTGGCAAGTCACAGCAGCAAGTGCCACAAGTTTCTATATTCTGAAGAACTTTCAGGAGCCAACTACCTTCCTGGAAGCCATCCAAGGAGATCTAAACAGACTGTGGTTATTACTATAGCAGGTGCTCAGCAGGGAGCATTCAGGGTTTCTCTCATCACAGATACAGACTTAAGGGATATATATCATTCCAAAGTGGCAGGGGAAACTAAGGCTTCAAAGTTTACAAATAGGGGCTGCTTACACTATGTATGCCATCCAGGTAAGGACAGAGTACGAATCAGATGTGTCAACTGTCTCCTGGAACAGGCTTACTATGCTCATGCCATGCAGCAATCTCATTGAAGAAATTTTCTCTGCAATGGATTAGGCTAGCATTTACTTCAAGGGGATGATGCACTGAGCATTTCCCCAATATCCACAGAGCTATACTAGGCCTGGTATTTACCTGCCTACAAGTTACAGACTGTTCCTCACTAATCAGCACCTCAATTCCCCCACTGGAAAGTGAAGTAAGCCATCAGGAGAGTTAGTTCAGAAGTTTAAGCTCAACCTTTGCCCAACATACTAGCATAAGAGACATCCTTCCATGGCACCCCAGATAAGACTTCAGGGGGTCACCACTACACTTCATCTACTGTCTGTCTTCAACATAATCAGTCCCAGATCAGTCACCATCAGTATTCTTGTTACTGGAACCACCTGCTTTGCCATTCATATCATTATCATCATCAGTAAAAACAACTGTGGGAAATTTAAAAAGAAAGCATTTACATGGGAACAAGGAGCAGGAAGGGTCTTAGCACAGCCTGATAAAATGACAGGGCAAACCCAGCCTCCATACAAAGGGGAACTAAAGCCAAAACCCCACACATTCCAGAGAACTGGCAAATCTCAACTAAAATCCTGCATCAAAGATCAGTACTACAATATGTGCAGTAGAAAAATGTTCAAGTGTTTTACTGAAGTGATTTGCCATAACTTGTCATTTTGTTGTACTTTTCTACCATTCCTGAATTTGTGTGGGAGGTTGAAAGCTCAAGATTTTAATTACCCAATAGCTTGGAAGCTATTAATAGCGACATATTGCAGTCACTGAATATGTCCACCTCCTGTCCAAGGCCTTCTCTCCAGGGGACTGGCAGTCAATCCTTCACTGACAGTGAAAACAAGAAATAGAACAGACTATCCAACACACCTTTCTTTACACATAGTGAGAAGTGGTGTCAAATAGAAGTATCAAAGCTCTCAACCACTTAAATAACTGGTTGTTCCAGGAGTATGAAGGAATTTAAAGATGGGGGAGGCACAAAAGGATGCCTAACCATTCAGAACAATTCTAAAACCCAAGATCCCTCTCACTACAGTAACCTCAAAATTAAAACCAGGATGATGAAATTCTTTCAAGTCCATTCTTCTCCCCATCTACAGAAATCCTCAATAAACACAGCCAGGCTAGCATCTACAATTCAACTCAAGTGAACTTCTTTCCAGCATCCGCAACAAAAAGACCCATTGGTATGAAATAATACTACGTCTGTTGAGTTTCTCCAAGATAAGATGCAGTAACTCAGCTATACCAAACGCAGAGGAACTGGTAGAACTTGAAATCTCTTCTCCCCAGGTAAAGACCTTGCACAATAAAGCTGGCATTCATTCAAGGCACCAGACGATAAGGTGATCGCCACCACAGCAACAACCACACCACAGCCCACAAGCAAGATTTCAGTCTGTTTCTTTTTAGAAGCACTGTCTTGATAAAAATCATTGACTAGTCAGCTATTCCAACTCAAGGATCAAGACACATACCAAATTATTGTAGTTTAACAACACGTAGGACAGCGTAACAAGCACTGCCTATAATTCACAAGCTCCGTTTCAGACAGGCCCTTCCCCCAAATCCTGTACACGCTAAACAATCAGCTAGAAGCAAATCCTTCATTTCCATCAATAATATTCCCCTGACCAGTCCTGAATAGCCTTGATAGCAAATTAGCATTTCTATGGGCCGAGACCAATTTAGCCAATCTGCCTGTGTCCTTGCAGATTTTCTTTTACTTGGAAGTTGCTTTTCATTCTGTTGATTAACTGTAAAAAGAAGAGTCTCAATTTTTCTAATCATTATCTCTTTTGGGGAAGGTACAGGGAGAAAAGTTTCTTCATTAAGGGGAGAAGTTCATTCCAAAGGAGAGTTTAAGGGACATGCTTATATTTTTTTAATATATATACACACACACACACACCCCACCGTAGTAAAAGTGTATGAGTCTTGATGACAAAAAATGCAAGATGAATATGTATATTGATGTTTCTAAAAAAGTGTTTAACTTTCTCAGATACACTGATACAGGTTATCATCAGATCCCAGCCCATTCTGACCTGTGTGTACATGGCAGAGAACCATGTCTTTGACTTTAAGCTTCCAATACCTACCTTACCCTCATATGTGTGTTTACTTAAACTAAGTCCACAAGATGTTGCATTCACAACACTGACATAGACTTTAATAGGTCTGTAAAGGAGGGCAGAAGTAGCCTACAAAAACACTTTTTTTAAAACAGTAAATAACTTTAAAAAAACCAACAAAAAACCCAAACTTAGGAACTCCGTTTTAATCCAGACTGCGAACACTATAGCAAGAAATGAATCTATCCAATAGGAGAGCAATTTACAAAGCAATGCCGACTCTGACAGATGGAGCCTGGGAAGATATGTGCCAGCTGCTCTGTTAGCAGCATTTTCTGCCCAATGCAGCAAACAGTGTTCATGTTGGCTCTAGACTAAACCACTCCCGTTATTAAAAAACAAAATATATATAAATACTGTCAAAAGCAAAATTTTCAATTCTCCTGCCAAATCCAATAGAGGGGATGTCATAGCAAACATATATGTTGGCACAATACATTGTTAATATCAGTTGTTATAGTCTATGTATACAACCAAAATAGCATGCAACACTGAACTAAAATGACAGAAGCAGACATGCCCATGTGTCATTTTCACACAACCCTTGTATACTGAATTAGTAAGACTTCAAGACTGCATATGCAGCAAGCTTAAGAAATTTGGTCTGAGTCTTATTTTCTGTGTTTAACATGATTTCGACAACACAAGCTCCAGGACAGAAACCACATCTTCTGTTCCTGTAAAGCACTGCACAGTATTAGCACGTACAGTTGCTTCAAGATTACACTTTTAACTTCTTTGCAGTGCCTATGATTTGCCTTATGACATCAAACACGAATTTCTTCAGAGCTGACACAAAGCAGGCTCTGACATCAGAGACATCAGCCAGAGCTCCAAATACAGACTAATGCCACCCTTGGACTGTCAGCCAGGAAAAGAAACCCTTGGCACTTCCATAGCAGTCTTCCTTCTTCAACACTAAGAAAGCTACCCAAGGCTTTGGAGCATATGATTATTTTGGCACGCTAGACAACAGATAATAGGGGATTAGCAAACTTATGTTCCATTTGTTTCCTTATGTACTGTCTCTCAAATATTGATATTTTGTTTTCCGTTTGTAATGGGGCTTGAAATTAAAATGGCTTTCTGTTTACTTTAAGTGCCAGCACCCACCCACAAATTTTAGCTCATCTAGCAAGGACATGCTCACTGATAAGTCAGAGACTTACTTTTCACTTTTTTTTGTGGGAATAGGAAGGAGACACTTTAGCATTTATTAGTTACCTTAATATCCTCTTTCTAATATAGTGGCAGCAACACAGAAACTTAACTGGAGTGAAAAATCAGCAGTGGGTAAATTTTCATGCCATGCAAGCCTTCGAATCGAGACAGCTCAGACTACCTGTTTTGGGGCAAAACTCTTCAGCTCATACTGTGCGAAAAACTTCCTTTTCATAATATCGATAACAATGGTTCCTTCTATGGATTTTATTTACCTCTTCAGTTTACTCTCAAGGACTGGTGAGTGCTTACACAGTCAAAAGTTTATCTCAGTTTTGACAAATCAAACTGAAGCAATAAGCCCAGAATACTTACAATAAATCTATATCTGAAGACAAGCAACATGCTAAAATTCAATGACCTTTTATAGATGAACTTCCAAGACTACCTTTCTTTCCAGATCCACACTCTCTAGTCCTCCCTACCCTCTAGGCAGGCCTGGAATCATACCAGACAACACTGAGCAAGCAAGGTTAAGACAATAAGATTTAGAAAAAAGGATCAAATTACTGTGTCACCTCAGCATGTCCTGCTATCACAGATTATGTGTCAACAGCGCTCTGAACCCATACAACAGGGTAACCTCAACTGCTGTTTGCAAGACAGCTTCATACTGAACAACCAGCATCTGCAAAAGGGTTGGTCCAAAAGCAAGCAGGCTCAAAGCTACGCTCTTGCACCACAACACGTTTCTCCACATGGAGATGTCAGAGATGTCGCAGGACAACAAAGCAGGGAGGGAAGTGGGGAAGGAGAGCATGGAAAGTCATTAGCAGGCCTGTCCAGCTCCAGGAAGGATCTGAGGGCACTAAAATGTAGAGCCAAGAGTTACACAGGCCTTCTGACATCCAGCAAATGTCTGGACTGCAAGTGTTCCTAATTCAGGAAGAGTTCTCATGTTTAACAAAGTCACTTTCGACACACAGCCACTGCCCAGATTTTACAGTTCAGGCAGTTCCCAAACGTCACAGTATTTTTAAAACAAAGAAGAAAACAACAGCCATTACAGGGTCAAATTCTCTTTTCATACTTTGTAGCCCTACACTGCTCACTATTTAGTGTCTTGAAGATCAATATACTCACTCCAGCAGAAAACCATCCAAGGGCTTCCACATATCTCAACACTGGTGCAACGTGCTTAGACCAGAAACCAGTGCATCCCCAGTTTTGTAACAGCTTGCTTCCCAGCACAAGGCATACTCTCACATAGCACACAGGCTATACAGTGATCTCATGGTAATAAAATAATGGACTGCGATACAAGGACTGATTGTTTTTACAAGAACTTGCATGTAAGTGGCAAAAATCAACCTAGTTTCTGTTTTTATGTGATCACATAAACAGCTGCTAATATTGCTTAGAATTTTACATACTCCTGGACCTGACTGTACAATTTTTATCTGATAGTGGTTGTAAGCACACCACATCCAGTTTCTTTTTGAAGAATTACTTTTTATTATGTTAAAATTTGAGTCTATGGTTAGCAACAGCATTCCAAAACCTTACATACATAAGCTCATTTGAGTACTGGGTTATTTCAATTGCAGCAAGTAGGAATTTAGCTCCTCAAACACACACACACGCCCCCACACACACCAGAACAAAACAGATGGCTCAGGAGAATGGAGAAGAGGAGAGGGAGAGAGGAATGGCAAGTCAATAATATACCACTGTTTCTTTCCCCCAAAAAAACACAAACAGGACAGCAGCTAACAAAAAGTAAATAAATATGGTAATCTCCACATCCAGCAAAGATAAAACTTAACTTACAGAAACCAACAGAAGACAGAAAGCAGTTCTTCAATAGGAAATAGAGCGTCAAATTCAGGAGTGAGGGGGTTGTTTAGTTTTTTTAAACGAAGTCCTTGGAGAGACAGTTGCTGTGGTGTTAGTTAGCATAGCAGTAGTTCAAGTGAGTAACTTCTAGAAATACAGCCGCAATGCCTCTGACAGACACAATTACAGCGAAGTTTCCTAATCCATGTTGAAGTTCCACTGGTGTTTTGATGCTGCTCCTTCACATGATTTTAAAGACTGCTTCCCCTTCATGTACAATGTAGAGGAGGGCAACTTTAAGCAGGTGCAGGAGGTGCAGAGAGTCATACAGATGACAGCAGTGCTTGCACTTCCATAAAACCAGATGCATGAGAATAGTCACATCCACATCACTCCCCGTCCCCCCCCTCCAGTAGTAACACAACCCCTGAACTATTCTATTTCAGCACCTGTAGTAGGGCCACCAGGACACCTTGCTATTATCTTGTCTGTAATCACCTTGACAGATGAGTGGCCTTATTACAGCCACAGAGGAGCTGTATTCAGAGAAACAGTCCTTTCACAACAGGAACACATCAGCCACAGTTGCGTATCCATCCATACCCACACAGCCATCTATCTGCCCATCTGTGTGCCCCAGAGGAAGCTGAGCACCTGCCCCCCTCTAGTTAAAACACAGGGGAGGCCAAGGGAGGACACACACACCATGGAGCAGCATGTAGGACAGTGTATCTGGCACATCCAGCTGCTTCAAAGCTTGGGATGGCCTCTCTATGCTGCAAGAGAGGCAGAAGAAGTAGTCCAAGCAAATTATATGCCAATTAAGTCTGCTGGCAAGGCTTAGCTACCAGAGATAAGATTCCTGCTATGATGCGAGCAGATGCAAGCAAGCCGAGGACTGGAACTATTACATTTCATAAGCTCTGTTCGAAACTAATCTAAAACAGCAAGAAGTGGCTGTGTCAGTAGCAAAAAGAAGTTATACCCTAAAA
Source organism: Aptenodytes patagonicus (assembly GCF_965638725.1). NCBI lineage: Eukaryota > Metazoa > Chordata > Aves > Sphenisciformes > Spheniscidae > Aptenodytes > Aptenodytes patagonicus. Next base: position 153,637,044 of record NC_134950.1, read on the forward strand.
ACATGCTCTCAATTTTACCAAAGAATATACAGTATTTACATGTAAATAAAATCCTGCATGAATAGGGGGATGGAAAAGGAAAGACTTTTTATACAAAAACAGCCTAAACACTTGAAGATATGTCCAAAGCAAAACTGGAGACTGGTCTCTTTACCACCTCCCCTCCTAACCAGCTCTTACAAGAGGAACTGCTTTTCAGCTTCCCACCTTGTCATTTTTTTAAAGGAAATTGGAAAGAAAAAAACACCTTTTCTGTTCAACAACTACAGAAATTCATTCTCCCAGTCACAAAAAGAGAATTTTCTTATCATCATGAATGGCTACATTTTTGCACCCATTATACTTGATGATGATGTATTTTTCTTAACTTTTGCAGTGGTTAGTTTGCATTTAGTCATTTTCTGAGGAGGCAAGAAGCTAAATAATGAGCAAAAGATACTCATTTAATGTTTCTATTTGCATAACTCCTTCACAACTGCTCCATTAAACACCTCTTCCCCTCCAAGGCCAATTTTAAAAAGCCTCCTGCTTTATGAGACTGACAAGCATGACTCACAGTATTCCCCACATTCATTCCCCCAGGCCTCATGGGACGTTATACAGCCAGTAAGTACCTGCTTCAGTTCATACTCCCCCACTCCCAGTACTGCTGCAGTAACCCCTTACAGCAATCTGGGAAAAAAGTAAAGCCACCTCTCTAGCTGTCTGCTGTAGGTAGGAAGCAAAGAGTAACAATATTTGCTTTTAATGTTGTCCTTCTACCATGTCACAGTTAGCAAGAGAGTGGCTGAAGAGAGGCATACAGTGAAGAAGGATTACATGCTCTCCCCCATTCCTCCTGTGCTTTTTACTCCTACCAGAAACAGAGTTGCTCAAGACCCTCAACTTGCTTTTCAATCATCTTTCAAACCATTCCCATTTTCTGTCAGCAAGGCAGAAAGTTATTCAACATAGTTGTTTTGTTGTTTTTTTTTTTTTAAATCGACTCTTAAGCCCTCACGCTCAAATCCCCCATGCGTCCCACGTTCAGGACCAAACCCAGCAACTTTTCTCCCCTCAGCAGAGGAGTAGCAGCCCACAGGTACCATATCCCTGCATACTTGGCTCCTACCCCAGTAAATGAGCCTCTCTCATAATTACAACAAATACCTCCCTCAATCTCTGAATGGTCAATATTCACTGCAGAGTGCTGACAGGAGCTGATTTCACAGTTCTTGTTCATGGATAGTAGATTTCCAAAGAAGGAACGTGTGCTAGAAAGCTTTCCATTGACTGTTATCCTTCTCCATTGGTTTAAAGGACAGACTGCTAGAGGAATGAAACACACATCTAGAAGCGACACAGCTACTAAAGTGATACAAGACTTCTTATAAAGTAAGCAGCATTGTATGAGCCCAAGCTTCAGCTACATCTATGGCAACAACTATTTTCTCTAACATTCAAAGCTAAAGACACTTTAGAAATTAGATACAAAATCTGTTGCCGTTTAAGACAACATGTACTTGCAATGCACCCAGACAAGTCTCAGGGCTACTGCGGCAACCAGATCATTTCAGTGCTAGCGGAACATACAGTATGCTGCAGCAGGAAACACACCCACGATATTTGAAGAGAGCCCTTGTAGAGCCAAGCGCTTCCAAACCAGACGCACATTTTATCTAATGCAGCTAAAGCCAGGAGTTTGCATCACAGAAAGACTATCTCCTCCCAGAAATTTAGAAATCCTGCAAGTCAGCCAGCAAATCAAAAGCCAAACAATTCCCAGCCAGGTCTCCAAGGATCTTGCCAACAGAAGTACATTGACCCATCATCTCTCTATTAGTTAGTCTGATACTCTCTGGACTTTGATTGAAGCATCATCCAAGCCACCTGCCACAAGGCCTCACAGCGGGAACTCTGGAGGCTACAATCACATTTCATAAAACCCCTTCAGGATCAGGTCCAGCTCTGCTTTGTGAATACACACCTACTAACGTATGTTAACAGAACATCATCTCCCTCACTGCTGAGAGATCCAAAGCCCTCCAAGCAGAGACGTTTTATCAAGCCCTTTCCACTCCTTGGTTTCAGACTAACAAAAGGACCAGCTTCCTGAACAAGACAGATTTCTTATAAAGGAAAGCCCTGGCCGCATATATCTGAGAGGCCTCCTAAGAATTTTACTAGTAGACAGAATCGTATCAGTCCCACCGCATACTGCATGTCCCCAGCTGCCTTATGTTTCCTCTGTATCCTGCTCATCACAGCTTCCCTAGGTGGTTACAGACCACTTCACAGCCAAGGCCTTAGCCTCAACTCTGTGCCAATAAATATAATCTAAAAAAGAAGTGTATATAAATGCCTTCAGTAGCTGCAGGTTTCAAATTATTCAAACTCATGCTAGTACAAGCTGTTTGTCTGAAAGGTATCATGAAAAACAGCTGCATAATTTAAGCTACAAGGCAGTAAAAGATGCAGTTAAATAATAGAAAGAGATTAATTAAGAGAAATAGGCAAGGGAGAAGAGGTTTTCAGATGAGATCTGAAATGAGACTGAAAGTCAATGAGGTAGAGAGCAAGCATGTGAGTTTCAGAGGCAGGTGCTGTGATGAGAGAGCACTCTTGCATCAACGGCAGCAAAAGAGAAAGTCCACGGTATTTGGCAGTAGGAGAAGAGTAAGTGAGACAACAGGTCTAGGAAATGGCCTGCAGCAAGCAGACAGGAGACTTTATCAATGAGAGAAATCAGCAAATACACATTAAGATCAGAGGCTAGGAGAAGCACCTGGAAAGAGAGAAATGTTGTCACTGGTAACATTTAGTGACATAATAGTGACTAACATTATTAGGTGTACAAATGTGAAAAGACAAGCCATGGCATGGCATTCTGCAGCTTAGATGTTACTGCAGCAGTCTGATGCAACTGCCTGGACACCTTGTTCTTCTCTTGTCTATTTGTTTTATGCAGACGTTTTCTTATCTTAGGCTCCAGAAAACACAGAATTATTGCATGAGGACCACAGTTCAAGTATTAATTTGTAGCACGCCCGCTACAATAAAGTCAAAGAAGATGCTCAACTGACAATGATTGCCGCAGGACAAATAGTGGTTGGCAGATTTGCTGACCCCAAAGTACAACAAGAAGATCAGAGGATGAAAGTAAAGATATGCATCTGGTGAAACATTAGCTGGAAAAAAAGCCAACAAAAAACCCCCCATGCTTGCCTGATAAAGTATAGCTTACAAAAAACATTATCTTGTGAAACACTGGTGTGAAAGTAGCCAAAAGAGTCTACACTTCACTTTTTTTCCCCAGGATATCAAAGAATTGTTATGCTTCAAGTAGTAAACAAGAATTTTTTTCCTTGGAACTATTTATAACCTTAAGACCACCCAGTTAAGAACATTACGTTCAACTCTAAGGATGTCAAACCAGCATTTGTTTTAGTATGCCTCCTCTGCCCGCGTTCTGAGAGGCCTCCCTGCTTTCTTAACAAAACTAAGAACAGCTCCACGTTTTACTCCTATTTGTCTGTGAGGTTACAATAAAGTTTGGAAAGCGATGCGGAGTCTCTTCCCCATGAGTTCTTTCACTGCTCATCACTACAGTATCAGAGCCTCCTTGCACACGGAGCAGCATGCTTGCTCTTTAACTTCTGCTGTAGAAAGAGTACACAGAGTTGATTATTTTGGGCTCTTTGGAGAGGGAGGGAGGAAGGAAGAGGGAGAGAAGACACTGTTACAAATATATCTGCTATTTTAACATAAGAAACATAAGGAACATAAGAAAGCTGTATCTCATTGCAGAAGACACGACCTTTACTGTTCTTTTAGAATATTCCACCCATGGCAGAAGATACAGCACAGCACACATCATCCGCGGCTGTTACGAAGAGACCTTATCGTAGGAGAGGCCCAAACCAAGAGAAGTTTTGAATTTCAGAGCCGCCTTCAGTTTGTCAAACCCAGCACTTCCTAACTAAGCATATTTGATCTGGAATCTTAGACAAGAGTACTATTAATAATAAACTCACCTTGTAAGCAATCTTTTTCAGAGTAAAACTAATTTGTTTTGTCAGCTTAGCCAGCAGGTTGGCTACCAATTTCATCTCATGTTAACAGAGATTGTTGAATTTTACAAGTTGTATCTGAAAATCCTGCACTCATGTTTCACTCCAAGCTGAAATTCTACTGCAGGATGTTCCCCCCCGCCTTTTCTTCTAAAATATCAGCATCATAGTAACAAATCTACACTCTGCAAAGCATACATGGCTCCTGTTAACAGCATTAAAAGCTTGCACAAGTAATGAGTAACACTACTTGCGTAGTTTCAAGCAAAGGTGGCATCTACACTCTTATTAATTAACCCAAGGAAAAAAGGCATTCCCTCTAATACCAAGAGGAGGAGTTTAGAGTTCTGCTTTCATTTGCTGTACAATAAATGTATTCCTCAAAGAACCCACCTGTTAGAAGTGCTGTATCTTTTATTTCACTACCTGGCCCTAAGTTGATGAAACACTTGAGTGAGCCCCTCCACTGCAGTCAGAAGGGCATGCTGACAGGCTGGAGGTGAAGGAGGAAACGCACCTGCAGATACCATCTTGCTCAGAGTGCTGTTCAAGAGCACATCGTGACCTATTCTCTACAGCACCCTGGTCTTGGCCCCCAAGGGCTCTGTGCAAGTTTTGAGCTGCAAAGGGTTATTTCTACAACCCACAGGGGACATGAAGTCTCTGTCTGCAGCAGTTGCCTCACCAGCAAGGTCAGGAAAACGGAGGAACCACACTGAGGCACCGTATCTACTATTACAAATTCAGCAGTTACTTCCCTTTACTTAGGGGTGGAGGGAAGGGAGGATCCCTGTGACCAAGCCCACCTGCCTCTGTCACCAGTGCTCAGATTTTTTTTTTTGGGGGGGGGGGGGGGAGGGAGTTGGAAGGAATAGCATCAGAGGAACACTGCTCTGGGTAACATAAATACTAAAGAGACCAAGAACACTCCAGTAATTATGAACAAGCCTGGACACTGAGTAACTGAGGGCCCACAAGTCATTTCCTACTGAGTAACAACAAAGAAAAACCACACCATGCTCTTTTCGACTCCAAGTTACTAATTAAGGACCAAACACAGGCACAGAGAGAGCAAGATACCCTCTTATCCCTCAAGGATGTCTTGCTATACCAGAACTGAGACTTCGTCCCCACAGCTGCCACCCTGTTGTTCTGCAGATAAATAAGATTTCAGTCACCAGAACTGTCAAACACAGGCTGCTTTCACTAATGAGAAAGAGTGCGGTATCTTCTAGTGCCTCTGCAAGACAGAGAGACCCACCAACATGCAGACAGACAGTACTGTGAGCATTATGTAACTCCAGAAGTTTGCAAAGCCAAAAATTAAGAGTCTCAAGGGTCTTATGAGAGGACATACATAAAACTCCTAAAAAGTAATTGCTGCTAATGAGTTCAATGATGGTTTCAGGTGCATCTTTTGCCAAGGGATTCATTGCACTGTCTCTGTGGACACTGTCACTGCATTTCTGCAAATAAGCACTTTTTGCTGTGTTGTCTATACCAGAGGCAATTCGGAAAGGGGGGGGGGGGGGGGGGGGACGGGGACGGGACGGATGACCCTCGTGCACAGCACTGGAAGTCCAAACAATCAGGTTCTGTTCCCAAATCTGACAGCATGTCCCTATATGACCTTCCACGAGTCAGTTATAAATTCTATGCCTCCATTTATGCTTCTGTAAAACGAAGACCGTTCGAAATACTAAACAAAGATATTGGGAAGTTGCATCTTTTTTTTTGTTTCAGAGTTTGGGATTTTTAGTTGTTAAACCGAGATCAGTAGCACAGATACTAACAGGAACTTTGCCCTCAGAGGTACAATACTTCCTACTTGTATACAGCCTGCTCCTGTACTCTTACCTTCATTACAATGTGATCTATTTTATGAGCCCTCCTCAAGACCCATCTATTTTCTCTTTACCGTAAGAGCTACTTACTGCAGTAAGCTCCCAGAGATCCAAAGGGAGGGTAAGTATTAGACAGTTGCCCCTCCTACTCACATCTTCTTTCTTCCTTCCAACAATTCCACAGGGCTGGGCACAGCAAAAGCAGCACAGAGAGCAAGGATCACACTTAACATACACTGACAACAGACAACCTGCAAGCTTCTCCCTTCCAACATATGTGCAAACGGAAGGGAGCGGACAGCGCTTCCTTTGTGGAAGAAGCAGTATGCACCTGTAAAAGCTTATCCCAATCCATTTTACTCTGCCTGATTAAGGTAGCACAGTGCCGACACAATCATCTGCTGAAATACTAATAAAAAATGGAGCAGGAAGAGCAGCTGACATCTTGCTGGCTTCTTAAACCAAATGTACCAAAATTAATGGAAACATTCCAAATTTGGAAAAGCTGGTCTTGTATCATCTACCTCCTTTGGACACAAAACAGACATACAGCACTCGAGGATCCGTTTCCTGTATATGCAGGGTAATCACTTGCCGATTCGGTGAAGTTGCACTATTGTATTATTGCTGCTTTCGAGCTAAATATACAGCTGTATTTTCCAAAACACAGACAATACATTGGCACAGAAGACCTATACAAGGCACAAAAGAGCTACAGGCCTAGCTCACCAACCTGTACCCAAATTATTATTATTATTTAAAAAAACCAAACACACATGCATGCAGAACAGCCAGTGCCTTTTATACTGATGGCAAACGTTTGCTTAAACTGCCTTAAAAGAGAACAGTGTTTAAAAGTATAAGCTAACACCTTTTCTTAAAGAATATGATTTAAACCCACAAAGGATAGTGGATGGTACATCCATATTTTATCTCACTGCTCTCAAGCTCTCTAATTTTGAATTATATTTTGATGTTACAGAAAGTGAACTAGCTTAATTTGCTTTTTTTGTAAAGTGTTCCAAATTTAGCAATGAAACCAGAAAAAAAAAAACCCACTGTATTTACTCTCGATACAAACTAATTAACCTATGAACATAAAAGCATGCAAGTTCTCACAGCACGTAAAAGGTTTGTATTAGTGACAATTTAAGAAGTCTATCCTCTTAAAGCTGGTCATTTCCTGAATTCAACATTCTGAGTGAACTTCTTTGTACTGAACTAAGCTAAGCCACTTTCCACACACCAGGCAACGAAACCGAGTGTCAGATCAGCTACCAACACTGAAAGAAAGAGAAACACCACAAAAAAAGTTCTTTCCAATATGTACTATCTACTGTATAGGAAGTCCAGAACATCCAACCTATCAAACAGAAAGGACTCCCATATGCATACTGGAAGATAACATAAGGATTTGCAAACCTTCTTGCATGCAACACTTCTGCTCAATCCCACACATTTATTTTTCTACCAACTGGAAAGAGACTTTATTTTTTTTGTAATAGCAGTCAAACTGAAATCTGTCCCTGCTTTTGTCTGTTTTACCCCAAATAGCTTGTTAACTCACCATTCAGTTTCCACATACCAGTTGGAAGCTGCAGAAGGAAGTAACACGACAACAAAAAAACATGCATTTAGGCAACATGGCACTTACTTCCTTAAAAGGTCTTTCACTTAATTTATTTTCTAAAGCTGCTAAATCTACCCACTAGAGACCATCAAGATCAGAATTTACACAAGTAGTACATATTCCAAGCTATTCATTTAGAGGTTCTCAGAGTCATACTAAAATCATATTTGAGCTTAAAAAAAAATTACAAATAGGTCTTCCCAAGTGGTCTAGAAGCAGAGAGACTGATGAAAACTATGTATCTGCCTATGCATAAACAAGACTATAAGAAATATTCGATTTAGACAGTAGGGGAGAGTTGTAAGCAGTGTTTTAAAGTGTTGTAAGCAGTTTTAAAAGGCACAGAAAGGCCTCTCTGCACTACACCAGTCAACTGAAGTTGTTCAAAAAGGAAGTCAGTGACAGTAACACTGGAGACACTGGTTTCCTGTGTCATTCTACCCCTTCATAAGCCAGTTATTGTAAATAAGTTCATTAAAAACTGAAAATAATTCAATTCTGCCAGGAAACTGACTGAAGAATCTCTCTGGAAGTTAACATTTTCAGCCAAAGAATCATAATTAGAACTGTAAGTGCTTTAACTCCATATGTTATTTCTGTATTAGTACTGATAAAGTTCATACTCTTTAGGATACTGATGAAATTCCTCACTAGTATCTTCAGCTTCATGCTACAGATTTTCAGATAACCTTTCACAGTTACACGCACACCGAAAGGGGCTAGTCCCAGATTTTATTTGCAGGCAAAAGGATCTGGGGAAGGCATTAGGTACTGGAACTTACATTTATATGGCATCTATGAAGAAGTTTCATTTATTTCCATTATAGGACAGTTTCCCCACTCCTCCCCCCACTTAATCTCACTGTACATTATTATAAAGGCATGCCAATCCATAAGCAAACGTCTCTATCATAAGAGAGCAGAGTCATACCAGTATTCTAAAGTGTCAGAAAAAAACATTTAGAAAATATTAAGAAAAAATGTAATTTCTCTATATTTAAGAAAACTTACTTCAGGAGACAAAAAACATGCTTGCAGTTAAAGATTCAAGGTTCAAAACCTGCTCTTAAAACTGTTCAGAGTATAAGTCTCTGATCTAAAAGAAAACAGGAACCTAATTTTCTACCTGCTTATCACTGAAGCTTCCAACCAGAAACATAACAGATTTTAAATCGTGTCACAGATTAAACACAGTAATGTATTTATAATGCCTTTTTCCTTCTAGTCAAAGCCAAAATCCCCACCAATAACATCACAGCTTCCTTCAATTACTACTTCTACATTTGGTTTCCTTTCCCTTTTTTCTGTCTCCTTCCCTCTCCCATCCCCCCCAAGACTGCCACCATACTGTACTTTCCTTTTAGCAATGCAGATCTTCCTTAGAAACTTATTTGCTCTGCTTCTCCCGAATTCTTTTCCCTTCCCATCAGACAAACCTTCTAGATAACCAGAATACACATGGTCTGGAGGGCAAACTGTGTTACTGCCTGGCATTCTGATTTATTCACAATTTGTCTTAGGAAGAAACTGCTTCCCACTTTTCCAAGAACAGCTATTTTCAACTTGAGAGTCGCAAATGCTGTCATCTTTCCTAAATGCCTCAGTAAAAGGATGCTCACTGTCAATAGAGCTACATTCACCATTAGGGAGCCAAGTTCCACCCAGGTGAGTTTTTTCCCCCTGTCCTCCCTCCCTTCCCCACCCCCCACCCCCCCCACCAATCCCTAAAGACATTGAAGACAAATTCTCTTCAAAAGATCAGCAGGACTGAAATTTTACCAGAATTATTCCCAGATTAAGTGAAAGAGACAAAACAAGATTCATATGTTTTCAGATCCAAAAAATACAGATATAGTTTGAATACAGCAATATTGGGTGTGGGAAATTGCTTTCCTGCTTCCTGCAAAGAATATAAAACATAATAATGAGAACATCAAGAATTCTGAATAAATATCTGAGTGCTATTACAATTACTATAAGTTGTTAGCACCAACACTCAGAATAGTCAGACAAACTTGTTTCACCTCAATGCCACAACGCAGAGTGGGTGACAGTGCACAGCAAGTTTTCCTACTAAGAAGCACATAGCCTTTCCCACAGAAAGAGAGAAAACCCTCCAAATTAAAGCTATCCAAACTCAAACAGGCCAGACTGAATCAGTTACGTGCTATGAGATAAATTACAATGCACAGCCACTTCTGAACTATTTTAACACTCACTTCATGGCCAGGTTCTCTGTTCTGGCCTGCCTTTTTTATAAAATGCTCAATTACATTAAATACAAACACTTTGTATTATGTGTTGGTTAGCCTCTTCCTCTCCTTTCGTCCCTTCCCATCCCACAATATACACACGCCCCCAAATCTCATAACCCAGTGCCCTGTGTCATATTGCCTAATCCTGCAGTGGCCCCACCACAGGCACTGGAAGTATAATCTGTTCAGTAGTCCAACTGGAGAGCAGATGGCTTTGTATAAAGTGCTGATTAAAAAAACCACCTCCATCACACATTAAAAAAATATGTAATTTATCAATACGTTTGCCATCTTTACAGAGTAAATGAACAATGCGTGTACAATACAAGCGAGGTATACATTTTTCAAAGCTACTGCGCAAGTCCTCATCAGGAATTTTAGAACTCCAGCTTCCTTTCAAAAGGGGTAAACACAGCTGTAGACAGATAAAACAGACCATACCAATCCCACATCCAGCTGACCCTGATACTAGAGGTGAAAATGAGCTACCAAATTAAAAAAAAAGAAAAAGAGAAGAAAAAAGAAAAATAAAACCCACCCCAAATGACTGGATAGGAACTAGCTCACGCGTTGGGTTTTTTGGTTTGTTTGCTTGAAGGGGGGGAGGAGGGGGGAAAGACAAGTTTTAGGACTCTGAAGAAAATGATGTAACTGAAGATTCTCTGTAACTTTCTGACATAGGGAAAAAGTCAGGAGTGGGAGACAGGTCAAAACTTGTGCTGCAATTACCATGCTCATGTATTTTGTCATATTTCCCATGAGTAAAACCAAATGAACCTCGCCTCTTAGAAGCATTTATATCAGCAGCTTTCTTTGGGTGGAGCAAACAACTCGGAAGAGTAAATAGACATTAACTCATACTACCTCACATACCACAAAAGAAAAAAAAAAAATCTCAAAAGTATGGCTTGTTAGAGCAGTTTTAATCCAAGTGGCTCATTTAAAAAAAAAATTCACTTCATGTTATTAAAGCTGTGTTTTCAAATTTGCTGCTCCATTACTAAAAACAAAAAACAGTAAGACAGCTTACCAACAACGATGGATACCAGAGAATTTAATAACCTGTATTAAATACTCATCACAGGTAGTCTAGTATTAGATTCAACAAGTTCGCTTTACAAGATGTCTAGTAAGTAAAATGGAGTTTATTTGCTTTTCCCCTTCAATTTTTTTACTAAAAAAAAAAAAAGTTGAATTTGAGCATCTCTGGATGGTTCTGTATTCACATCAGCATGACTACATATAGACTTACAGAGTTATGTGCTGCAAATTCTGAAAAAATAATAATAGTAAATCGTGCTTAAAGTAGCTTCACAAAAATAGACTTAAAGCCAGGCCAAGAAGTACTGGCAATCTAAAGGAAAAAAAATCCACACCGTCTGGTGGAGACACGCTACAACCGATGGAGCCTCTTCCAGCATCGGAGACCGGGTCTGAAATTATTGTTGTAGGGCGTCTGAATTGCTAAGCCTGCGAGAGGCACAGATTGCCATTTTGAAACACCACCTCACGCTCGCACATCAGTGCCTGTACACGGGAGCTTCCTGCCCCCACAAACCGCCCATTGCAGCGATGCGGACCCTCAGCGCGCCACGCCAAGAACGCGGTTCCCTCGGCCTCGCCGAGAGCCGCACGCCGAGGAGGACCCAGCGCACGGTTCCCAGCGCGGATCCCCCCCTATGACTGAACTACGTGATGTCACGGGTGTGCGGGGCCCCTTCCGCTCCCCAAACGCCCGCCGCGCCGCTGCGGATGGCGGCCCCGCGCTGCCGGCGCGGCTCTGGCGGAGCGGAGGGGCCGCCCGGCACCCGCGCCTCGAGCTCCACGTGAGGCGCGGGGGGCGCGCGGAGCGGAGCGGCGCGGCCCGCCTCAGCAGCCGTCACCAACCGCCGCCCCGGGGCCCGCCGGCTTCCCCCGGAGGGAGCCGCGCCGCCGGGAAGCGAGGGGGAAACCCGAGATACCGGCTCTGAGCCAGCCACACGGAGAGGCTCACCGGCCCTCACGCCCCATTCACCCCCCAGCCCAGGGAGGTCTCCGGGATGTGACTCATAATAAATAAATATGGGGAGATGGGGGGGGGGGGGGGGGAAGACACACCCTCCGAGCCGGGCTGACATAATAACCCCCACCCTTCCCCTCCGGAGCGGGGGGAGGGAAGCCCGTTCGTTCGGCTAGAAAAGTTGAAAGAAAAGGCAAACCCGAGGGAACGGCTGCGGGGCGAGGAGCCGCGGCGGGGGCAAGCGGGCGCCGCGCTGCCCCTCAGGCGGCTCCGGCCCCACCGCCCGCACCGGAGGCGAGCCCAGCCGAACCTCCCCGCTCCACCGCCGGCCCCCGTGCGCTGCCCCGCCGCCCCTCACCTGGATGTAGTTGTTTTCGCAGTAGTCAGCGACTCGAGTGAGGTTCTGGTAGCTCTCGAGCAGAGCCCGCTTGCCAGAAGGGATTTCCTCCTCTAGCAACATCTGCAACTCTGCCATTTTCCACCCCTCCGCATCGCTTCCTCTTGCATTAAAGAGACAGCGGCAGCGCCGCACTCGCAACCCGCCTGGTATTGTGGGATTCCTCCTCGCCTCGCTTTCGTGAGCTCTCGCTTTCCCCACCCATCCTTCCCCCTCCGAGAGGAGGGGAAAAAAAGGAGGAAAAAAAAAAAAAAAAAGAAAAAGAAAAACACCCCCGCTTTGCAAGGCAAGCCGGGAGCTGTAGGCAGCGCCGCGCCGTGCAGGGCGCATGCGCGGGGTGAGGCGGGGCGGGCGCTGCTCATCGCCACCGCCCGCGGCCGCCGCGGGGAGGTGGCGGTGCCTGGGCGCCGTCTGCCGCGCCTGGCCGATGCGGAGAGCGGCGGGAGGGCGGCACGAGGGTTGTCGGACCGTCGGACCGTCCTTCTGGGCGCGTAGAGATGAGGGGAGACGCTTGTGTCCTTCCCCCATCCCCCTCAAAAAAAGCCCCAGCCCCACCAGTGCTGCCCTGAGGCAGCGCCTCTCTTCAGGAGAAGCCAAAAGGGTCTGGGAGGGAAGCGCTGCCCTGGTTATCCGGCCTCCTGTCAGGCTAGAAATTTGTAAGATGATAACAAAATCGGTAAAACGATAGGAGCATCGTGATTAGGGGCAATTAGTCCCTTCCCAGGGGGTTATCCCGAGGGAGAGGGAGAAATACTGAATCTAAGCTGTGTAGATCTTTGTGAAGGCCTGCCCATGAATTGACAATTAGTGTTTTTCTGGTTTTAGTTTCATAAGAAGAACTTACATATTTGGCTGAGGTAAATACATCATTCCTGCCACTCTTTTACTTCAGTTGTTAATCATCATTCAGGGCCTCCTCTGGTTGTTGCAAGGATATGGAAAGTAAGGGTCTGGTGATTATTTAGTACAACCTTTCTTGCATGTGGTTTTTTTTTTGCAAGCAAGATCCTGTTTCTGTGATCATACCAGAAGAAAAGCCAATAACAGCAGGTGGCTTCTATGCTGGGATGTCCAAGCCTGCCTTTGCAATGAGTAACAGGCCCAGAAGAAGCTGTCTCCAAGGCCCGTTATTCATACCTTGACTTTGTGTGCTGCGTGTGCGCAGTTACAAATGTGTTTTAGTAGCTGCCCCAGAGAAACCCACAGCAGTGAAAAGTTGGCATGTTTCAGAAAAAAATATTCTCAAACACATTATAGTAAGAGCAGACTGCCTCATCTCTGCATAATCGTGTGGTATTTTGCTTGTCCTCTGGAGTCTATCTTCTGTTTGCAGCACTGAAAACCGTTCTGGTCAGGATCCTTTGGTATACCTGCTGGTGTCTCTAAATCAAGGTGGAGAGAAGAAAAATAGATCTCACTTCCCCTCCGAGGTCAGCAAAGTCTAGCATCTTGGTCTAGAACCGTGGAAGTAAGGATTAATGGTAGGGAGCCTGGGAAGGACCGGTGGGCCTGGGAAGGTCTTTGCAGCTGGAGTTACAAAAAACCACCCCCTGGCTGGGAACAGCTAGACAGGTGCTGAGAGCGGTATTTGAGAGCTGTCTGGGACAGCAGAGGAAGGAGCTGGTACATTCACAGCACTTGCTGTGGGGTAGAAATGCATCTACATTGCTATCTTCTGGTGGTTAATTCATTTGGCAGCTTAGCAAAATTGTTTCCAAAGTGCCTTCAATAACTCTTTTTAGGACAGCATGTAGTTTCCAATAAAATTTTATTTTGGATTCCAAGTACCCTTTTAATGTAAAAGAAATAAATATGATCTGCAACAGTACTGAGACATAGACAAGCTTTTAATGGGTCCCAGGGCAAGTGTGATCAGAAACCACCTTGGGCACTGGCTTCTCCTTGTTTCCAGCTATCATAATACAAAGACAAATTTGATTTCTCTATTCAGTCTGGCTGCAAATTGCTTAACACCCATTGGCTTGGATGAGTCTGTAATTGCCTGTAGATCATAGACTGACTTCATGGAAGCTGTTAACATCCTCAAATGCAGCACAACTGTTGTCAGCTCTTCTTAAAATGCTATTGCTGCCCCTGTACCAAGAGATGGCAGATGTGTGGGGCCTTGCACATCAACTTTTTTCAGTATAAGAAAAATCAGTGGTGTGTGTTGTGCTTCACTTTGGCCGGCAACCTGGTCCTACAAGCAGATGGCAGGACAGCAACTGAGCGGGGCAGTGCTGGCTCCCAGGAAACACACCCGCCCCAAGCAGTAGAGCAGAGGCTCCAGGAGGGCTTACAGCCCCTTTCCCTCCAACGGATCTCGACCCAAAAGGCCTTGCACGAACCAAAAAACCTACCAACTCTACCTCAAAATGTGCTTTCAACTCAAGACGACCTTGGAAGACCGCGTCAAAGAGCGCCACCTTGTGACAGCTGCATGGTGACTTTTCTTCAGCCTTCCTGGCACAGCCGGGCGTTATCCCGATGCCTGGTGGATAGACCTGTGGTAGGTACAGAAACTCCCAAACTGGCTCCACGGTGAGCTAAGTCAACTCTAGCAGGACTTTTTAACTTAGCGCCATACAACCACGGCACAATGGTTGTATGTGAGGACCCCACAATGCAAGATGCACTGGGAATTGTGGTGCGGACATGCTGAACTGATTAGATCAGCAGGCCTTATTAGCTCCTGCCCCATGCTAGCCCTCCTGCTTTCAAAATTACTCTCTGCAGGGTCACTTGAGTGTCTTTGCAGTTCTGCTTGCTCATGTCTGAGGTTCTTGGAGGGTTTATTGACTCATATGCAATAGACCCAAGCTGGCTCCATGAGTGTGCATGGTGTGTACACTGAGCAATTCCAAAGTACCTGAAAGCACAGTGGACATTCGGGTAGCTATGCAAGTGCTAGCCAAATCTAGCAGAACCAGCACTGAGCCAGAGCCAATAAACCTTGGACTTGAGCTGACATTTGCTGAAGACACTAGTGTGCGTCTGAACTGCATTCACTGGGTTTTTCTTTAGAAACTGTTTTATTCTGGGTTGTTTTTTTGTAATTATCACACTTTCCCATTGCTGCAGACAATAAACTGCTGATCAGAAGGAAAAGTTAACTAACTTACTCAAAATACCTCAAGTGTGCAAGAGAGCTGGAAATGAAAATATTCCTGGCCGGAGTGGCTGGACTGGTAGAGGAAAAAATGTAATGATGCTCTTCAAGCTCCACCCAAACGATCACCTGAATGAGATCGCATCCAGAGTAAAATGTGCTTATGTACCTCTCAGTGTCTCAACTGTCCGTCTGAGATTTGTTCCTCCTCAGTGGGGCATGATGATCTCCAGGGGCAATACTGTCCTTCTGGGACATAGACCATTTTTGACTGGGAGAGAAAAATGTGACTATATTCTAAACGCACCTGTTTAGAACAGCATCAAAGTAGCAGCATCAAAGCAACTTCTCCTGCACTGTAATTTCTGTAGCACTGTAACTGTCTATTCCCTTTTCTAGGCCATAGATTGACATGTGTCTTTGTTTTTCCCTTGGGAACAGTACTTGCTTCAGTAGTATTGATTGGAAAATAACTCTTTAATTTTTGTTGGACTGGTTCTCAGCTGGATCAATTCCTGATTTGGTTGTTTAGCTGCACAAGCACTTTTGACAGGGCAATGGAAAGGGAGATGAGGGGTCTGAGGGGGCAGCTGGAAGCACAGAGGACACAGGGCCTGTTCAGATCAGCCACATCAGCTCTACTGCCAAATGCCAAGTCTCATGTTCTTGTAATAAAATTTTTGTTGATTACAGCGATATACTTACACAAGTGTGGCTGTACTGGGGCAATCCCGTGTGAATACTTAATACTATAACTTTAATGTTTCTTTTCTGGGACCAAAAGTTGCCTTTTTGATATCTCCTACACCAAATTAGAAGTAGCTGCCCAAGAAGGTACATAGCTGTGTTGGTTTGCTTTCCTGTGCTTTAGATCCAGCCCACAGAGCCTTACTTAAGAACCAGAATAATTAACCATATTGATATTTCAGTTATCATCACGGGGTGTCTGAGTATCGCAGAGATGAATGAGGCTGTTCCCACTTCTCAGAGACAATTTGTCAGGCTCTCTGCACTCTCATGGGCAACTCTGCTGCCCTTTTTTCCAATTAATATTTAAGGTTTTCATCACAGCTGTAACAACTGGAGATGCTCCCTCCTGCCCTGCCGCGGGAGCAGGGGTGTTTGGGGTAGGGCTGCATCCCTGAGCCTGGTCCAGGGACCCCATTGCACCCCCCTGCCAGTTGCTAGGCAGCTCACGAGCTCTGTGCGGCAGAGCCAGCACATGCCAGCCAGGCATTGCTAGGCAGCCTGAGCTGCTGGAGAGCACAAAAATAGTAAGATTCAAAATTGCAGCTTCAAGAATGCACAAGATAAGAGCAGCACAAAAATAAATAGTTTTACCGTATTTTGACATGACCTTTCTCCTCTAACATATTTTCACTTGCAGGATTTGCCTTCTGTCTCAACCCCATGTTTCATAAAAGTCTCTCCTCTTCATCCCTCCTGCATGCTTATCTTTGCTCCTCAGCAGTGCTCTGGTGTCAACAGTCCTTCATTTTCTCTCACCTCCGCTACCCTTTTCTGAATCTGTCATCTCGGTTGTTCCCCTCCGATGTTCCGCTGGATCCCCTGTTCCTTTGGCCTCTTTCATTTTGGTCTTCATTCTTTCATCTTTCTCAGCTCAACCTCTGGCCACCAGGTTGCCTCCTGACTTTGCCTTTCCATTTTCACTGCATCAAAGAATTCCTCCCATATCTTCTCTTCCCAGCTCCCTATCTAGGTCCCTTCTGCTGCTGTCACTTCCAGCTGCCCATCACAAGGTAGGCTTATCTTCTTAATCCCTCAAAATACTGCCAAGGCAGAGGAGGCATCCACTGCCCTAAAAGCATGGGAAAAGTGGAGGATTCAGACCCTGGTGATGCAGCCATACATGTGCAGAACCTCAAGAAAGACCATTTCTTTCTTCTTAGACCTAAACCAGGTAACATGGGTATTGTGTGACACATGACAAGATGGCCTGCTTCTTAGACTGATAACAAATGAAGCTAAACTATTTTGTCATAAAAACATTTTGAGGAAAGGCTGGCTTTAAAGCAACCGCTTAAAGCAGGAGGTGGATTTCTGGCAGTAATCCTTTTTATTGATAAATGGGTTTTGGCCTTCTTTTATTTAATGGCTTTGGAGGGGTAGTTTAAATATGAAAAGAATCAATCCTGTTGCAAGGGGTAGGCACTGAGTGAAAGTCAGGTTTCTGAATAGACCCATGCAGGTTTGGCCTACTCATTAGAGGGCAGGTTGGAATTTCCTGATGAAATATCTGTTTGTTGGAGGATGCCAGTCCTTTAAAATGGAAGACTTTTTGATATGTGTATGTGAAATAAAACTTTCCCTGGGAAAGGTTTTTCACCCTGCATAGAGCTTCTGGTCAAAAGCAGACAGAGAGACACCTTGCCCAGGAAAAAGTAGTATTTGGATAATGAGCAGTGAAAGGGAACACAGCAGATCCAAAGGCAAGTCTCCTGTGTCCCTGACTTGAAAACTGGCACTGAAAGGTGGATGCCCCATGTCAGCAGTGTCCTACTTGCTTAGCTCTTTGGAGTGAGCGTCCCTAGCAGGAAAAAAACACTGCTCAAGGTCTTGAGAAACGTTTTGAAGTCTGAAAACACGATTAGCACCATTTCTGTTCCGTTTTGCACCGCTTGATAAAGGCTATGAGTATAACACAAACAAAAATGTTCCAGAGTGAATGCATATACCCGTAAAGCCACCCCAGGCTTAGTGGGGCTTATTGCCTCAGACATTATTTGCAGGGTCATCAGAAATATAACTGCTTCCTTGAGATATAGAGGCTAAGATGGCTTTGCAAATTCATGCAACACTGCAAATGATGTCTTGAGGCCACTGGCTAGTGCTGAACCCAGAGTTAATAAGCTCTTCTGGACTATATTTACTATATACAGAACTGAAGTGTCTCTGGTGTTCCTTGGAGCATCTCTAATATCCATTTTTTTCTGTTCTACATCAGTTCCCAGTCTCCTATGATCCCAGATAATGGAGAGTTGACTGTAATAATACCATCATCTAGTTTATACACACCTCAAAATTGATTAGTCCATGCTCATGCCTATACCTAACTGCAATCTCTAGCCTAATTTATTTCCTATCTTCAGTACTAAGTTTCTGTAGATTAATTGGATGGATAAAAACCAGAATGCAGTAAACATCTATGTTTCAGTTCTCAGTGTTTCAGAGCTAACATTTGATCTATCTCTACAGATTTTTTATTTTTTTATCAATTGAAATTATTTATGTATGTCCATTTTTATGCTAAATAAAAAGAAATCAAAGACTCATCAAAATGTTCTTAGCACATTGCAAAGACTTAAAAGAATACATTATTGTGAAGATAATTTAATTGCACAATTGCAATTCTTCATTGTATTTGAGGAAATGTGAGCATGGATAGGAATTACTTTTATATACTTTCTATTTAAAAGATTAGTATTTTTCTAAGCCCCACAGTTTTTTTGATGCAGATTAAAAGCATTTGTATTCTGTACTGATTAATTGGTATGCCTCTTTTGCATTTAAATATATACTTCATTGAATTGCAGCTTTCCATCACAAAGCAGCAAAAGAGAAAATAATTAAATGATAACATCATGCTACATCATAGAAAGAGTGCTATTTCCCCAATAAAAAATAAATATTTGACAGCAATTCTGCAGTGATAGTATTTCTCAGCACAATATTTGGATGGCAAAATAAGGCACAGCATAATAGTATTTTTTTTCAGCAAGTAAAAACACATTACAGTTATTGGGTCTGTTCCAGCTCCCAGTGAAACAGTAAAGCTTCAACTCGAAGCAATATTGAGTCTGTGGGGTTGAGCAGTACTTGAAAAGGAGTATCTTCAATAGGCGTTGAAAGCAAAAGGAATGGGATTGGATGCACAGCAACCCTCAGATGCAGTTGTCTACTAGAAAATCATTTCCACGCTAAGATAACATTGACATCCCCCTTGGTATTGTCCCAGTCAGAGCCCAAACACAGACTGTGCAGATAATGAGGGTAAAAAGTCATTACACATAGACTGAGGCTATTCTCTGTTGGGAACATTTAAAAATAAATCAGGCCATTTAGTGCAATCCAACAGAATTTAAAGGGTAAGCATTGGCTATTCAGAATAAATAGGGGTTTTCTTTCCTATTACTTTTCATTACATAACAGGAACAATCTCTTGTGCCTATGAGATTGATTACATGTCTCAAACTTAGTTTAGATATTAATTAATCTCAGCAACCACTTATTGTTTCCTGTAGCATAATGCAGTAAAAATTGTCCTTTAATTACCACTAATGAAAGTTACCTGCAGTGAAAGTGAATATATGCCACTGGAGAATGACTTGGTTCAGAGGGCAGCAAATGCAAACATGAACAATCTTTATGATGCACAGGCACAATTAGAAGTGAATATGTAAATTACCAATGGCAGCTTCCTGCTATGCTCAACTATTTGATGTCAACATTAGCTGTGAATGTTTCAATTTATTTGGTCATAACTATAATAATCCCACAGTATTTTTCTGGCCAGTGTGTTTCCTAAAGGGCTGGGGACTTTTAAACACTGTCATGTAATATATACGTACTTACTCAGTATTAAAAATGTTTCTGACATTCTTTAAAATAATTCTGAGTGCGAAGTGGATTAATTATGCTTGCCATCACTTCTCTTTAAATGTCTGACCCTTCACTCTATGTCTGACATGTTTGTACTTTTCAAAATTGCTTTGGTGTGTAAGGTGGAGCCTAGGTTTTTACATCAATTGGGAGATGTCTCATAACTAGATACCTTTGTTTATACACTAAGGAAAAAAAGGATTTATTTAGTACTGTTCTGACTGCAAAAGAGATCAAGATGCCTTTTTACATGAAAGATATAGCATAGACACCTCACTGTACTGTATGTGAAATTCGTAGTTAAGTTTCCCCTTGTAATGCTTTGCTTTCAGTTGCTTATACCTTTGTCAGTCTTAATTTAGCCCTAGTAGCACATATTTCTATTTCAGACTTTATTTTTCCTCTTCAGGGACTTTGTGAGACGGAAACAAGAAATGCTTTCTATTGATTCCATTACAAATGTTTCAGCCAAGAGGTTAAACCCCCAACAGCTCTATATTTTGAATGAGGACTTTCAAATTTGGCAGAAGGTAGTTTCAGGACCGTACCTCCTGCTCTTCCTGAGAATGACAATATTTGGTTAATTCCTAAGTTTCTAAAAGCAATATATTTGCATACTCTCAGTAGAATTTTTAAGTTAAGATACATCCGCTGAGGAATTGGGCTACGCTGATGATGTTTCATTGTGCACTGCAAGGGCCAAGAGATTTTCTCTGCATTTATGTTTTTTGAACACACAATATCACTGTGATGGATAATGGTATAGGGGGATTGTATCCCCGGGCACCTGGAATGTAACAGCATGATGAATTCTGGGACAAGAGATAGTGGAGGGGTTTGCAGGGGCCAGAAAGAAGGGGCATGTACAGGTGTGGAAGAGGAGGAGAAGAAGAATAGGTCAAGAGGAACTATGATGGGACGCAGATTGTTTAGGTATGTGGTAGAACAGGAAGGGCTGATCATGGCAGAGAACAGGCGGGCTGAGAAGAGCACTAAAAAAGTAGAGGCATTTCCCACACGGGACATAGTCTTGGGCTCAGGAACTTACTTTCTCTCGTTTTCTCACAATAGCCAAAAAATTCACAGAAAACTGTGGACTATGGTTTACAATCATGGCCAGTTACTCCTGCTATGTAAAGGTCATTTGCTGTAGATCTGAAAAATCAAATCCTGATGTTAGTACTGATGTTGACCACACACTGAACTCTTAGCAGGTTGAAACAATACATTGACCAGTTAATTACCTAGTGAGTGCCATCATCTTACAATCTCATAGACAATGTGATACTTGGCTGGGTATCATCATACAGGCTAATAAAGAGGGCAGGTCTTTTTTATCCCAGAAATTTGTTGAAACAGGCTCTCTTTTGAAAACTCTTTTGGTTTCCAGTGGAAGAAAAAATGTTTTGTCAAAAAAAATGGGCTGAATATCTTTGCTCAAATGGCTAATATACATAATTTTTAATTATTTTTATTGTGTGGCCTGAAAGGTTCCTTATCTCATTTCAGATAAAAGAATTCAGTATTCAAATGCTTTCTTGTTCTGCATTAGGAAAAGAGCAGCAAATCTGACGTATGGTACCTCATTCAAAGATATTATGTCTTCATAACTGAAAAAGCCTCATTTCAGTTACCTCTTTAAGTGTTATTTACAATAGCCTCATGCTATAATAGTCTATTAGAACAATAAAATTGCTATAAAGTGATTTTCCATTACAGTTCTGTGGTGAATATAAACTACATCAACCTTGTAACACAAGCCTATAGCTTAAGTTATTCTGTTGCTGCAGTTCAGCTGAAAGCCAGGTGGTGTTGGTTGAAGTAGCAGTGAGTCAGTCGCAACCCTGCTACCTTCCAGCATGGTCACCACCGGCCATCACACACTAGCGTTAGGCTGGTAGCTACTAACCATTCCCTTGGCACATGGCAGACAGCTGCATTTTCTGGATCAGAGTATCACTTATTTTACCCCTTAAGCAATACTAGTAGGAGTTAGCAAATGACTATGAGAATATTGTGTATATCAGTAGAAGATATTAAGAGGAAGGCCTAGCAGGTCATCCCGTCCATCTCTTGAATATGGCAAAATTGTCCTCTATACTTCATAGTCCAGCTTTTTATTCTCTCCAATTTTAAATGTCCCTACCAAAAACGGCCTGGAGCTTCCAACACATCAGCTGTCAGACTGTTCCACAGTCCACTATGGTACTGCACAAGTTGTGCAATGCTAAGGGTGACATTGCCATATGACTTTTCACAGATTTGCATACAAATGTACTTTTCAAAGGTTTAGTGAAGCCACAGGGGAATATATTTATTTATAAGTGCCCAGGAATAAGGGTCACAGCAACAATCTAACAATTCATGTTTAATCCATTGCTAGGGCTTAGTCACAAAATAGATTGTATAAATTATGCTGTCCAATGCATAACCATTTTTGTGTGAAAGTTTTTAATCAAATAAAAGGAAGTATTTTGTCTCAAAGTAGCTCACAAGCTATAAAAGATAAACTAAGCAAAAAGGCTTATTCATCATGAAATAAGGGTTTTCCTATGCAGGGTAATACCAAAACAATTATATCAATTTCAAAGTCATGCCTTAACGTATGTCAGAAATCTCACAATAGCAGGCTGGTTTTGTGTGTTTGCCCCCCCAAAGCAGATCTCTCATATAATTTGTCTTCTGAATTTGTATAAGAAAACTTCAAAATTATGAAAGAACATGTTTTGCCCTCAGTTGGCATGTATTTATTTATTAAAGCGATACACCGGTTGTTTTACATGATAGTGGCTAACACTGCAAACTGTATTTGATATAATTTATATTTCTTAACCTTCTCTGTTGGTTAGTAGGAAGAGATTTAGTCACAAGAGGGTTTGTTTTCATATAAATCAGTAATCTGAAAGCTAAATTCAGGACACAAAGGCAATATATGTGTCTCTGATTCTAGCTGGAGGGTTGGTATGAACAGTATTTCTTCTCACTATTCATGACATTTAGAAATCTGTTTTGATATTTGATTATATTACTCAATAATTAATCCAGGATAATTTAGCACATCTTCTCCTACCAATTAATTTGGTTTTGCTCAACCATTTCTCAACATCATACCTGTAGAAAGGGAAGTACAGAAATCTGTTTACTATAAAACATATCGCCACATCTATTATTCAGGGAGGGCCACATTACATGAATGAAATTATGTCACAGCGGGATGAAAGAATTGATCCTATCTACCTACCTAATCCAGATGTTTAGGACACACCTGACTTCTGTGTTGGTGTGAATGAATGAGCATATCTACATCATAAATACAAAAGCACCGATAAAACAAAAAGTGTGCTCCAGCAGGACAGAAATACCTGTTACTGTATTGCCAAAGTGCTTCAGCTCAGCTGCGTTCTTCACTATGGGACGGTGTAACTAACCCCGGTGACAATACCAACTGTGCCATGACCATGGAGGTCTGCTAAAACATCTGCAAGAGGCTTGTGCTGGCACAGTTTTGTAGCCAAGGCTTGGCCATCCTCACACAGCCCCACCAAGACAAATTTGTAGCGAGGACTTGGTCAGCACCTTTAAACTGTTTAACTGAACCTGGTTTACTCTGGCTGAAATGAGTAGAGGAGCATTTATGAGAGCAGTTCCAGAGGCAGATCAGAGGGCAGCAATCAGCAGCTGTGGATGTGCAGGAGATGGTCACCTCTTCAGCCATCTCGGAAGTAGCTGGCAGGGAATGTGTGAATGCAGCCTGTGTTCATGGAAAGAGGTTTAAAAATGTATTTACTTTATTAAAATGTAATTTAACTCTGTCAGTTAAAAGGGGGTAAAACTTGAAAATTAGTAATTTGTGTCTATTTTGTTTTTAATTCCCAGCCTTTGACTGAAGGGAGAATTCAGTTTCACTACAGAGTGAGTTGACACCCTTGTTCTAGCACCATTCTGCTATTCTGAATAGTGCCTGATCTGTGAGCTAATCTGATAAATGAAGACATTTTGGGCACACATGGTATGCATTTTAAAGAGCTTCAGTGTGTTAACAAACTGCTCTGAATATGGTGGGCCTCTCCAGGAAGCATATAATTTGAGGCACATGAGGAGGAGATGCAGACCAGAGGAAGTAAAGACGGTCCATTTGGAATGACTGAGCAGGCACCACAGAGCTGCTCTCTAGGGTGGGCATGAGCCTTAATTTACTTTTAATACAACTGTTTTAAATGTGTTTTCTCAAGTCATTCCCAACCCCTTTTCTATACCTCTTTTCAATAATGTAAAATATCCAGATCCATTGATTTGGGGACTTATCCTGCTTCTTTGTACCCCTAAATTTCCCATTTCAAGACATGTAAGACAACCTCGTATTTTCAATATCTGAGGTCAAAATGTAATCGTTTTATCATTTTTGTGCATATTTATTCTGTTATCATCGATTCCCTATACCAGTTATGCCACAGAGATTCTTTAATGAAATATACCACAATGATGTTTTAGTGATGCAGATGACAGCATCCAGCAAACATGAAACTCCTTCACAATGATTTAGAAAATATCCACCTCTGAGTCCTACTGCGAATGCAAATCTGAGTCAAGAAATAAGGGTAATGGCAGGTGGCAGAAGAAAAACACAAGGCCAGAATTCCTGACAGCCAAGGGGTCCACCTTGTAAATGTACACAGGGCTTAATTTTACTAGTGTGAAATCAGTGGGATGCTCAGGATGTTGAGCTTGAACATGGGCATAATCACAGACAGCGCAACTGCTATTTTGTCTTCAGAAGACACGTATTTGGCCTGTGGTTACAGTGGTTTAGTCTCTGTATTGTGAATGTCTCTTGTTCCTTCCTCTGCCCCCCACGCAGTTTTGGATTTGTTTATGCAGAAGAAAGGGGGAGCTGTGGTGGGAGTGGGGTCAGGCGGCTTGTGCGGCCAGGAGAGCACCCCACTGCCACGTGAGCCACAGCTCAACCCACCTAATCCAGGGAGGAACGGGCTCTCCAGTCTCTTCCTTTGATCTGTTTGAAATACATTGCTTTTACCAACAGCTCATAATGTATTCATCAATTTCATATATAACATCACTACTTTATGTTATGTTTGTACAAATATATGTGTATATAGATGGTCATTGCATTGTTTCCTCTATTATAAAACAGAAATATGTTCGTGTACTTTCTCCAAAGATTTAAATATTTTAAAAATTTTTTGAAAAAGAAAGTCAGTAAATAGTGTCCACAGTACATTTATCATGACATAGAAATTTTGACTTTGGGATAGACAACCCTACTAATCAAAAGCTTTAGTTTTTAAGACTTTTTTTTTTTTTAGAACTACCATGCAAAAGAATGAGAAAGCACACCGAAAGTTATTAAGTGAAAAACGAACAACAACCACCTCCTGCAAAGGTTAGAAACAGGACTGAGCTGCTTATAATGCATGATTTGCTAAGGTAGCTGACAGGCATTTATCCCAAGGGTTTATACAAGTCAAAGGTAATCTGCAAATAAATGTGTATCTCCCTTTTTAAAAAAATTCTTTAGAAATTCAGAGGCACTTCTACCTGCAGGTTTTCGAACAGACAGCGATATGGTAAAATACCGGGAGAGTGAACAGAGCAACAAAAAGAGATCTTTAATCACAGTGTTTAAAACCCAATTTTTTATTTACATTAAAAGGAAAATCAAGGGAGATCTAGTTATCTGCAGGTTCTAAATTTAGATCTTCTTAAATCAGCATGTACAGATTAATCACATCCAAGAGTTTTAAATGAGCCAGCAAAGAGCATTATGGACTGTTAATATTCATTCTCAGTCAGTTTTCAAACATTGGAGAAGTTCCAGAGCACTGAAAGAAAGCAAAGGTTGTGCCAATATTGAAAAAAAGATATACAGCTGTTGTAGTCCTATCAACTTAATATTGACCCCAAGTATACGACAGAATGACTGATAGGAGATTCCATTAAGAAAGAATTAAAGAAGGATAATTTAATGAATGCAAATCAATAAGAATGTACAGAGTATATATATATATATTCAGGATAACTCAATATCCTTTTCTGTGAGAATACAAGTTTGACAGATAAATGTAACTGTGTTGTAGAAATGTATTTATACTTCTGTAAAATATCTGACTGCAGAAAATTGTCACACACCCCCCACCATAAAAATTTTAAAAATAAATTCTTATTGTAATAGAAAATCATTATGGTGCATATTAAATAAAAAAATGGCTGACAGACTTCAAATGTGGTCATAAAGGGTGTACCGACCTTGACTCCTTGTTGTTTAACTTATTTTGAATAACCTACAAGAAAACAATAAAATAACTGCTGATAAAATTTGCAGAGAGCACAGTGATTAGGAGAGTGACAAATAATTAAAAGAACAGACTGACATGATAGAATAATCTGATAAGCTAGTTGCAAAACCAGCATAACTGAATACAACCAAATACTGTTCCATCACTCCGAACAAAAGCTGTAAGAGTACACACTTATAACATGGGTCCTCAGCTACAAGTAGGGTATGAGGATCCTGTGCTTTGAGGCCTTCATCCACCTCTACATCCAAAAGGGTCAATGAATTCTGGACATACGAATGAGAATGTTGAGTTTGGAGAAGGCAATACCTCAGTCCTCTATTGCCTCTGACATTAATACAAGTATTACTGCAGCATTGTACCTAGCAGTAGTATCTATGATTCAAGAAAGATGTTAAAATATTGGAAAGACATAAGAATGGAAGAATGAATTCACTGGAGTGAAAGCATCAGTGAATTCAACTCTAAATAAAAGAAATCAAGGGGTTGCTTGATCTCTATTTATAAGGATTCGTAGGATTGTTGGAGAACCCTTCAGGAGGATAATAGTGAGCTCTCTAATCCAGCAAACAAAGCTACAGAAAGATTAAAAACTGATAATAAAAGCTAGGCAAACAAATAGAAGAAATAGAGCATATTTTGTTGTTCCGTTTCTTTTGTATGGCAAATTTGTAGTACTAACTTTTGATTTCAGGATATTTTAAAGCGATCTATGTGACACTGAAGACTTGAGCTCTTTAATGGGTACATCTTTGGTTAAAGACTTACAGTGCCTCCCAAAACTGCCCTCTGCCCTCTATTAGATTACTCAGTGTGACAAACAGACTCCAACGTAATTGTTGTCACAGTGACATGGCTGCCCGGCTCCCCGCTGAGTTTAGGGCTGCATTTCTATCTTTATCTGCAGCAGAGTGACTTGACCTTTAAACACCTCTGTTTAGGTGCATTCAAAGGCTTCTATGGATTCAATGATCATTTTTATTTCATACAGCTCAATTTTCTCTGTTTCTTGGGTTTTTTTAGAAACCAACAGTAATTTACTTCAAAAACTATTCAGCAGGTTCCTTGATTTTTTTTTCCTACTTTTTGGGGAACAAAAACTGACAGCTGTCTTTCCTCATTAACCTTTCTGGCATTTACAGAAGCTTTGATATTAAGCTTCTCATGCTGAACATATGTTATAGTAACCAGAACATTTAGTGCAAAGGAAGGTAAAAAACCACTTAAGACACTTAATTTCCTAAGTTTTCATCCACCCCATTTATTCATCCAATAATTTTCTGCTTAAGAATTCTCAGCCTAAGAATGGCAAAAATGGCAAAACCCAGGAGGTTCTGATCTTGAGATGCTGTACGTTGCTGTAGTTCACCCATCTCCCTCACCTCAATGAAATGGACAGAACTTACCACCCCAAAACTCTGAAGCAGAGATGACTCCTTTATTTCAGTTGAGCAGAAATGGTCCAACAGTATAAACTGAAACAGTTCCTGAATGTCAAATTTCTTTCTCAGTAAAGCTTCCCAGATAAACTTCCTTGGACAATGTCCAGCACCAGACTTGACCTGAATATCAGAGTGCAAAAGCCATGGTTTATAGCTGGAAAAAGTGTCTAGCTGGCACTGACTTCTAAGGAAGTCTGATTTTTTACTAGGACTCGCACAGCAACAGAGCTGGGTGCTTATGGGGATTATAATGGAGTGGTGGTCCTGTGCTGAGACACCCAATTAAACTCAGTCTTACATCCTTCCAAGAGCTTGTTTGTTGGAGGACTCACTCCAGTAAATCACCTCTACTTTGTTAGATTAGGTTGTTGAAACGCATTGACCAAAACCACAGTGGTATATTTTCTGCCCAAATAAATATCCAAAATGATAGACACGGGCCTGAAAATGCTTGACTTCCATTATCTTTGCCAGCTATATTCCAGGTTTTGCACACTGGTAAACATGTGTCATGAAAACATTTCCACAAAGTGATTTTTCAGATTCGCTAGAAAGAATAATAACCTTCCTTTGCCAGAATTTTAAAAGAACATGCATAAACTAAGGGTGTTTTGGTTTTTTCCCTTCCAGATACTGAAAAAAAAAATATCACAAGAGCTGTCTGGCTATAAATATGCCATTGCGTAAGCACATTAATATGATACAGTCACAGTATTTTGCTATTCCCAAGAGGCAAATTACACAAGGATAAGCTTCTAAAACTTTAGCAGCAGTAGTTGTGAAGATAAGAAGCACAAATGTCAAAACAGAAATAATATACCAGACATAGTTAGATTTTTCAGAGTCAAATTCTACTCGTTTGCATTATGAAAATGTGTAACACCATAAATATCCCCAAATCTACCAAGTAACTCCAAATTTATATCACTGTAAATGACAGCACAATTTGACCTCCAGATATTGTATTTTTTACTGAAGGGAAAAGAATAAGTATTTGTTATGAGCTGTCTGCTGCTGTTGTTTATAATAAGACACAGTTTGTCATTGCTGCAAGATGAAACTACATACTTTTCAAAGCTCAGTTCATGGCTGTGTAAGGGAACAGGATTTTTTAAATGTTCTTTCTAGAATATACAAAATCTGAACAATTGTCTTGTAGCTATCTGCTGGCTCTACAAGAATAATACCTTGAGGCAATAAGGAAAACTGAACTTTATTAAAAATTTCATAAAAGAAATTAATAGTAAGCTTGGAGAAAAAAAGAGGGGCTTAAGACACAATATGGCACTGCATTATACTTTAGACCTCCAAAGATATAAAACTGTAAAAGGTTTTGACTTCATAAGTACTGTATAGTTCAATGCAGAGTCAAAAGCTGCTAAATGTCTTTGGAAGTATGATCATATTTTGTTCTTCAAAGACCATTTTATGAAATGGATCTAAGCTTATACTTTTGTTACTGCATCCTCTTTTTTGAAATATGTCAGAAGTGGGGAGGCATGGGGGAAACAAAAGTATAGCTCAAAATATTGATTACTGAAAGACCTGAGATACCTGAATTGAATAGCTCAAAAGAGATTTGAAATGGGATATATTACCTTTAACGCCTTTGACAACATGGAGCCTAGTACTTAGGCAAAGCAGCTGCCATTAATAATGGTTAAAAATAATTCCATTACTTAATCCCCAACTGTGAAACGAATCAGTATTTCTAGTTGAGTTCTTAAGGAGTGTATCTTAACCTCACAAGGAAACTTCCATCCCCAAAAGCATTCTTGCTTGTGTCAAACTAGTCCTTTGCCCAAAGGGCTTTTCCTGAAGAATAGGGATTGGTCTACATATGTGGACAAACTTCAGCTGCTGTTTTTGCCATATTCATGCTAGGCAAATAGTTCTCTTTCTCCAGAGCTGTTGATTTTGACACAAATATCCTTCATGATTTCACTAAAAAATCCTGTAAGTAAATGTCATTTGATAAATTAGCCTTTCTACTGTAAACAATGTAGAAAACTACTCCTTATGAAAAGCTCTGCCCTTCTTAGACAACATTTTTCCATTCTTCACCAGCATGTAGATTTTACTTAGAAATTGTAATGCTAATTTAGTTCTTCATAATTATGACTATTAGGTTTTAAATAATTCATTCTCCCTCCCCACTGGATTACATACTTCAAAAAGTAAGCTTTGCTAAAATTACATGCTCTTGGATCTGGTAGCTTACAGAACTTGCTTATAATGCATTTGAGACTATGGTCTACTTTCTTAAGAACCATGTTAAAATATTTCTGTAAAATACACTGCTATGATTCACACCCTTGAGGGAGCAATAGGCATAATTGGTTCCTGTTTCTGCTTTCACTTGCATAATTTAACTGACTCCTTTGTCCCTCAAGTAAAATGAAGGTGCTCTTCAAGCTGGACTGGGGTGTAGCTTGGCACTGGAAGCAACTGCTAGAAAACTAAGGCAGACCTGGGATACAAATGAGAACAACATGAAGGGGCAGTGGCAGCTTACACACAGCACAGAATGAGGACTGTAAGGTAGCTCAACACATCAGACTTTGATAGACTATCCTGTGCCATAACACTGCTGAACTCGATAACCATCCCTAATCCATCTGTGAAGGATGGGTCCAACGTTACACTCAGGATCACACTTGTCTGCCTTTTCTCCAGGCATCCCCTAAGTGTGCTCCTTCAGGGACTATACAACAGCATGTTTCCATACAAGATTTTATGTGTCTCAACATTGCCAGGAATGCCTCGTATTAGCAATTCACAGGGTCTCCATAAGTAGTTTGTGAAACACAAAGTGAAGAGAAGTGTGAGGACATCAAAGCGCTCAGACATGTTAAGTGTCACACATTGCGCTCACTGCCAAATCACACTGGTAGCAGAGTACCATGGCCTCTCAACTGATGGGCATCACTGGTCAGTCTTTCTATCACAGCTCCCAATGTTTAGCTTCTCATACATTGGATCAAAAAAAGAATAAGAGCTGGTGATACTTATGACTGCTTTGGAGATTGCTCTTGCGGAGCAATAGAAACACAGCCCAGCTCAACACATAGATGATAATTAGATTTTACAAGCATGTGGTCATTCCCAATAGGTACTCAGCAGATGACAGAGAAACGTCATATAATTTTGTTCCCTAAAGAATGGAGTCTAGATCCTCAGCTTGAGATAAAGCTGCAGATCCATTCCTGGATGTCTGCAACAGATGAGAGGGTCTCCTTTATTACCTGTACTCCACATTTGATTATTGTTAACCCTACATGGAAGTCACTGCAATGAGAATGCAAAATGTATACACAGGGACAGCTAATAGCAATGCTAATTAGTATTATATATGAGCATTTAAATTAACTAGTCATTTGTGATACGTTCTCACAGGCTCACCAGTACTCAAAATTTGCCTTTCATTTATTATTTCATCCTTGTCTCAGGGCATGATGGTACTGATTATTTTGAATTACTTCAAGTGCCTTATTCTGGATCTGCAGATCTCACGCTCTCACACATCTTCAGTGCAAAGAGGGCAGCTTCTGTTTCTGTGCACAGCCATTAAATAGGTTGTCATTTGCATCTCTTTTAAAGCCTACTTCCAGTGAAAGTCTGGGAACATTCATTATAAAAATGCAGACTGCATTTCTCTTAAATCAATTACAATGGCAAAAAGACATTATAGATTTTCTCAGGTAAATAGAATTTACACATCAGCCAGCCTCACAAGAGGCCCTTGATTTTTTTATTACTTCTTTGCAATTAACTCCTTGCATGCTTAAAGAGTCCGTATTTATACAGAGACCCACTTATCTTCAAACAAACACTTCCCTTTGATCTGAGCTTCTGTCATTCCTACCTTCATGGATAAAAAAGATGATAGATCTTAGTATGTAGCTCACAAGAGCTTTAGAAATTTAGCACTCAAAACGAAAAATTCAGAGAAATTCATCTGTAATATTCACATGAGTGGAGCAGTGGTGTTCATAACATGGGTTCATCGTTTGCCCAGTGTGGGGAATCCTATTCGAACACCTCTGGAAGTGTCAGCTTCCCTCCAGCAAAGCTCTCCCCTGGCCAGCTGGCTGCTGACCTCGTGGAATGTACTAGCTCAGCAGAGCAGGGGCTGATCTGCTCTAATTCCCTCTCTCTGGAGCTTTTCTTTCCCACCAGAGGGCATATACTGGGAGCACAAAACTGCCTTCAGAGGAATTTAAAATATATATTGTGTACTAGATAAATGAACTGACTCAAACGCCAAGATTTTGTACTTGATTCTATTCAAAGGGGCTATTAATTCATCCTGTTGCTCACTGGGTAAATTATTCCACTTGCTACAAAAGCAGTTGGTTTAGCATACTTTTGTTTGACTTTGTAGAGTGCTGGATGCGCAGCGCTTTTGAATAAGGCCATTCATTTATTTAGCTACTGAGCTAGCTGGTGGTGCTGTAGTGGTATTCACCCTCATCTCCGAATACCATGGAAATAGTTACTCCCCAGGTTCTAGGCTTTTAAAATTTCGTACCTAGAATTTTAATGTAAATAGAAGTCATTAAAGCTATCACAAAAATATGTGGCTACAGTGGTAATTTAGGTGAATTATGTGGAACTAGGTGTGGGTAGGAGGATGGCTGTGAGGAGGGGAGGAAGCAGCAAAGCAGACTGCCAGGGTGGTGGAGGATCTCCCAAGGACAACCGAGGTCCATAAAATGGGTGGAATATGGCATGTTTCGAAAAGTTCATTACCATGTAATTGTAGCTATACAAGCAGGGAAGAGAAAGGGTAGAAAGGAAGCAGAGGAAAAGAAACAAGGAAAAAAAGTTGAAAAAAATAAAGGAGAGAAACGTTTCCCCAGTCCACACAGGAGACACTCCCCGGGATCAGCACTTCAACGGCTTCTCGGGCCCCAGGATTGAACCCGCCATCACCCAGAGCAGCTCTGGGAGGCCCCTGGGGACAGGCTGGCCCGGGGGCTTCTCCTCGGCCTCAGCCTGGCCGCCGGGGCCAGCCGGCCGCCTCCGCCCAGCCCTCGCCGTCCGCTGCGAGGGGCTGACGGAGAGGCAGCGGGCCTGCGATGGCGGCGGGAGGAAGAGAAGGCGCTGAGGGGGGACCGGCAGCGGGGATACCTGTGTGGGGCCCGGCCGTGCCGCGGGGCGGCCGAGGGGCGCGGCGCGCGGACTACGTTTCCCGGCGCGCCCCTGGCGGCCTCGGGGCGGTGCGAGGGGAGGGCAAGGGCGCCGCTGTGGGAGACATAACATGGGCGCCTGAAGCCGGGGCAAAGGTAGGGGTGGGCTGTTGGCTAGGCTGGGCTGGGGATGCTGCGGCTCGTGCTCGGCCTGCGGGGCGAGGCTGGTCCGAGGTGCTGGGCGGGTTGTGCCTAGCCCTGCCGGAGGTGGAGGGCTGAGGGATCGGGGCGGGGGCCGGGCCGGGCGCGGCAGGGGCTGGGCTCCCCGCCCCGCTGCCGCCGGGGACTGGCTGCGTACGGCCCGGCGCCTCTCAGCCTCTCACCCGTGCAGTCGGCTGCAGGCGCCGCGACGAGGGAGGCTGAGCTGAACCCACCCCGCCGGACGCGGCCCGGCGGCCGAGCAAGAGGCGGCGGGCGGTGACGGGACGGGGACATGGCGGAGATCGGCTCCGTGCACGCCACCAGGTTCGAGGCGGCCGTGAAGGTGATCCAGAGCCTGCCCAAAAACGGTAAGTGCGGCCTGGGGGGCGGTGGGGGGGAAGTCCGGTGGCATCGGCGCGGGGCCTGGCCGGCACCTGCGAGGCAGGCAGGGCCCGGTGGGCGGGGGGGGGTAAGGCCCTTCTCCTGCCGGCGGGTGCTTCCTCCGGGGCGAGCGGTCCCCGGGCAGGGGCGGTGGCGCGGCCCGCCGGGTGGCTCAGGCCAGGGCAGTAGGGCCTTCCTCCCTCAGCCGGGCCGAGCGCCCGTCAGCAGGTGGCGGCTGCAGAACCGCTTGGAAAGCTCGGTCTTAGTGCTGCCGTCCGCCTCTCCTGAAGAAACGCCGGTTCAGGGGCTTCCAGCCCACGACAGGAGTTCCTCAGTCAGGCGCCTGGAGGAGGGGGCCTGTCAGCTCCCCGCGGTGCGGTGCGGGGAACGCCGGGGAAGGGCCTCTGCCTCCCTGAAATCCTGAAGTTGGTTTGATGGCTTCGGAGCTGTTATCATGAGTTCCCTCTGCTGAAAGAGTTTCCAGAACAGAAAAGCAAAATAATCAGAATGTGTCTTTTTTATAAGAGTAATAATAATAATTTTAAAAAGTTGGTTATTACATACATCATTAATTCTGGTGTAAGTAAAACTGGGTTTGTTGAGGTACTAAGATAGAGGTCACTGTAAACTTCTCCTAATGACTAGAATCGAACCTCGAAGTATTTGATTTAATTGATTGGTTATGAATCTTCCCTGCCAGCTGTTACAGTTTTGTATTCACATTTCCTACCTCTACAAAAGTGTGTTCCACAAAGGAAGAAGAGAAAACAGAAACAGGAGAAACAGTGAAACTTATTGAAAGTGCTGTCAAATACCCAAAGTAAACAAAACCACTGTGGAAGGCTGTGTTTTGGGTTTGTTGTGTTTGGTTTGTTTGTTTGTTTTTTTTTTTTAAAGTTCTGGAGTCTTTCAATAAGTTACTCTTTTTTAACAGTAAAGTGATACAGCAAGATACTTTGTTTACTGGGAGCTAGACCTGTCCCTTTAAACTGAGTGAAAGGACACTTGCTTTATGTTACTTATTACTCTTTTTTTATTCTAACTGTGGAGTCTGACCTTAGGAGTAGTAAAGGTTATAGTCCCTTAAACTCAACCTGAAACTTGCTGTTTGTAAAGTAAATATTGTCAGTGGTGCTGGTTCATGGTAGATGAAGTAAAGATGTTCTCCGTTGACTTAAATTGTACTGCTGTCAATCAGGCTGTAACAAACTGCAGGCTATTTTCTCATAGAAATACTAAGCTTGTAAAATACTCGTTAATATTCTTGATTACAATTTAATTGTATTTTAATATGATTTCACTAGGTTCATTCCAGCCAACGAATGAAATGATGCTCAAGTTCTATAGCTTTTATAAGCAAGCAACCCAAGGACCCTGTAACATTCCACGACCTGGATTTTGGGATCCGATTGGTAGATACAAATGGTAACTTTTCATGAGTTGTTGTTTTGGGTTTTTTTTATGCTTGGAGTGGAGATGTTTAGAAGAGTGGCACTTGGAGAAAGAGTTTAGTGAGTTTATTTCTCTCTTAAGAACATTCACAACCTTTGATGCTTGAATTCATTTTATGTCTTGTGTTCCAACTTTCTAGCTCAGATAACATAACTTCTCGAGTTGCAGGTGAAAACATTCCCTTGGGTTCTGCAGGTGGGTAGGTTTTGCTTGGGCAAGCACCGTCATGGTACTTCTGCAGTGTTTATCCCATGTTGTAGAATGAAATTGTAGGTGCTCTGCAGAATGAGTGATGTTGATGAGTTTCTGGAATTCTTCCTTCTCAAGTTTTCATGTATGATGTGAGCCTGAAGTAAATAAGTGCTCATTGGCAGCCATTGACATAGCTTCAAGCTCTTGGGGAGAGGTCTGGTTTATGTGTCTTTCTGGTTTGTCTGCTCAGTGGCAGGGCTTCCCACTGTCTGTATTTTCCTTGTGCTGGGAAGGCTTCTGATTCACCAAATTGCTAAGATCTGTTTGAAAAGCCATGTGACTGCTTTGCTTATTATATTTTAATAATGATTTGTCCTGAAGAACAAGTATTATTGGTGTCTTTATGGTCGTGGTTGTCTTGGGAATCTATGAAATGATTCCTTTGACTTTTTTTTTTTTTCTCCTTTCTTCCTTCCTCCCCAGTCTCCCCAAGTCAGGGTGAAGGGGGTATCTTTGCAGAGGACTAGGGCAGTAAGCTTCCACCTGCCTGGTTGGTTGTAGCTGAAATGTGAGCCACCAACCTTGGGGTTTTGCTGTAAGTGGGTCAAATACTCTGGCAAGGGGAAGGGACAGCGTCACATCAAGTGCAAGACTGAGTAAGGAAATGTTTCATTCCAGTCTGTGTTCTGGCAGATTTCTTGTGCAATACTGATAACTTTGACTGGAGTTTTCTGTCTTGCAGAGTTGGAGAGGGGGAGATTTTTTTTTAGGTCACAAGTAGCTGCTGTGGTAACTGGGGGTGATAATTAAACTATTTGCTTACTAGACCTATGTGTCTTTCCTCAGTTGCTAAACTCAAAAAAGAACAGATTTTTTTTTTTTTTGTAGCCTGTTCTAACTTGCTGACAACTGGTTGTAAGTGCTGGCTGAAGTGTCTGTGCCTGCTCTCTTTCTGCAGCAGGGGGTCTTAAAAAAAAAAAAAAAAAAATTAACAACTTACCGGGTACAAGGTCATAGCTGGTCAGTGGGGAACTCTTCAGTCCCCAGGCTGTTCAGTTTGTTGCTTCTTTGTTGATGTACTACTATGTGATTATCCTAGCAAATTATATATTTGGACTTTAAAAAAAAGTTGTGAATTATTGTTGCGTTTTATTTGTATCAGAGAAACTTTGGGCATTACATAACTGACCTACTTAAGGCCAGGCTGAAAAAAATCCAGTAGGCCCTGAAGATACTGAAGATGTATGCGCCTTTCTTTCCTAGGGATGCTTGGAGTGCCTTGGGAGACATGTCCAAAGAAGAAGCCATGATAGCTTATGTTGAAGAAATGAAAAAGGTAAGTTTACTAATGAGTGGAAGGGATCTTCTAGAACAAATGTTCCAGAAATAAATTGGGGAACATGAGGAGGTTCTTGCTGACTACTACTGTCAAAGCTCCAAATGAGTTATTCACTATGTGAACTGTTACCTTTCAGTATTACGCTGTTTGGCCTGTGGGGAGAAGAAAATTATGTAGTTCCTTCCAAAGCTATAGCATTTGGGTTGTTTTCAGAGAAACATGAGAGCTCTAGCTGATATGAAGCTTAAATGACAGAGCTCAAGAAAGTGAAGTATTGAAATCATGGTAAAGGGGGCAGTGGGGAAAACAGTGGAACTTTAAGTACCACAAAAGAAAAGCTGATTTACTGCAAACTGCCTCATTTCTCAGAGTTAGGAGAGGTAAGTGATCCTTATCTTGGAAAGGAAAAAACCAACCCTTCAGAAGGAGCAAGAGTCTCACTCTCATGACTGGAGACATGAGTATAATCAAATATGTAAACTTAATAATCTTTGATTTTTCAAGAAGAACTCGGCAACCTGAATTTTTCTGTACTTGTGAAAATATTCCTTGTATATTATAGTTGCATTCAAACAGTTAGAATTGAGCAATTTGGTCTGTCTTTTTTGGAATAGATGTGTAACTTGTAGACAGTCATAGTTACTATATTAAGCAGCAATTGCAGCATTAACTAAAGTAAACATTCAGAATTAAAGTTTATTTTCTTTTATTAACTAACCCTTTTCACTGCAGTCTTTTCACCGAAGCTCTTCTAGGTGGCCTTTCCAGTTTAAAGATTATTTACTGTCAATCTGGATAAAAGTATAATTGTAATCTATTATTATAATGAGGTTATAATCAAGGAGAGAAAATGTAAGTTCTACTCCGAATTTTGCTTTTCTCCTAGGCCGTTATCTTGACATTGAACTCTTAATATGTTTAATGATTGATAAAATAAAAACTTTTACTAGGCAAGGAGCTGGAGTCTGACTACTGTTTTTTTTCCTATCTGTAATTTTCGTAATTTAGTTCCTGCTGGTATTACTGTAGCTGCTTTAAAATGAAAAATAAACAACTCCAGAAAACACAGAAGGCCAAATATTATTCATTTGGTCAAAAATCCCACTAAATTTGAATAATTCCTTTTGAATGCGTGCCACAAGATTTAGTGCTTCACTTCAAATCTTGGATTCAGAATGCGTTAATACTTCAGTAAAGTACCTTATTTTTTTTTTTTTTCAATGCAGTAATGGGTTTGGTCAGGACACTAAAACTAAGTGAAACTGCAATGTTTGTTCTAAAAAAACCCTAGTAAGCCTCCTGCGAGGAAGTCTACTTACTTGACCCTAATGAAGCACAAATATTCTGCCTCTGTACAGGTTACATGTAGGGATTGGAGAGCAAATGACTTCTTGCCTCGTTCAGCTTTGAAACTGGGGAGTCTGTTTACCCTGCTTTGGTGTTGTTTCAGCTCTCACATTTGAAATACTAGCTTCAGCTTTTCCAACCCGATTGATTCTACTTGAAATGTCAATGCAAGTGC
Organism: Aptenodytes patagonicus; assembly: GCF_965638725.1. Taxonomy (NCBI): domain Eukaryota; kingdom Metazoa; phylum Chordata; class Aves; order Sphenisciformes; family Spheniscidae; genus Aptenodytes; species Aptenodytes patagonicus. The sequence continues at coordinate 153,674,922 of NC_134950.1, forward strand.
ATTTCAAATGGATCCACTGGGTTGTTCTATCAGCACATACTGCACTAATCCTTGTGGTGCTACTGTGGGCATCTCGCTGTTGCTGCATAGGTATCCATGTCTAAGGGGGCAAAAAACCCACTTGTATACTGATATCACAGGACTGTGTTTTAGGGGTGTATAAGATTGTCATATTCCCCCCCTGTCCCTGGGGCATGTCCCTAGCATTTGCACATTGTGTTTGGGCTATATATGCATCAGATGACCCTGTCACAAGATACTTTTATTGTTAACTTGTTTGGTGTTCTTTTCCCTTCATGTGGTGGCCCTGAAAATCGCAGCTGTTGAGGAATGTGTCTGGGTGAGGTTCTGAGGTGCTGGTGGGAGATGACCAAACATGTCTTAGTCCTAGCTAAGATGAATCTGAGCTAAGGTGCACTTTGTTTGAGATTAATTTATCTTCCAAGTAGCATTTCTGAAATTTTATATTGCAATACTGTTTAATTATTTACACTTCAGACACATTGTTTTGTTATATATTAGAAATGAGTCATATCTTAGCATAAAGAAGTGTTAATACTATATGGTGTTTCTAATTTAAAACAAGAGTTCATATATGAATTGTCTGACATCCAAAGAAAACAGTAATTCAGGATATGTAATAACTTACTTCGTACTTTCAAATTTTAAGATTGCATATTATGCCTAGTGGCTATGTAAGTAAGCAATTGATTTTGTTTGTGGAAGTATTTGCTCTTTTTTTGCTCACCTAAAAGCTAGCAGTTACAAAACTCTTACTTTAACAGAAACAGTGCGGTAAGATTCTAAGAATTGCTCCAAGTTGCAGAGTGTACTGAAGTCTGTTTAGAGTAGATGAAGAGCGGTTATGTGCAGACATCATAGAAATGCACGTATGAAACAGTTTACAGTGCAGACTATAGAAGTAAATACATAGCAAATACAAGTGTTATTCTAGAATAGGTTTCTTGTTTCTCTCAATGCTATTGAAGCTAAAAAAAAAAAAAAAAATCACAAAACTGTCCTATCTCTGGTTCATATCCCGCTCTGTATCTGAACACTGAGCATTTCCCTCTAACAAATACGGAATGAATTATATACACTGAATAAGTCAGAAAAGTGGCAATGAAACTGCAGTTTGATAGGATCGTTGTCTCTTGGTATCCTTGATTGGTTTGCAAGTGTTGACTTGTTACCTGCTAGACTGCCTGGAGCTCCTGCTTTGTGAAGTAATGCTGTAGCTTTTGCTTCTACTGCTTAGTGATGTGCTTGGTGCTTTTGAGCAGCATGTTCTGTGGCAACTTGTACCTCCATCTGTTGCTTTCTTGGTGCTCTTCTGGAGGAGGAGGTGTACTGTAGCTGTTAGTTTGCTTCTACCTGAGTCTTTTCCTGTAGCTATTGCCTCTTTTAAAAAATAATAAAAAAAGTAGAGGATGAAAGAGGAGCAAAGCTATCGTCAACAAGCTTGATTGAAAGGACTTAAACTAGAATTGGACAATAATATTGTATGCTTTAAAAATAATATTCAATTATTGAATCTCTTCTGTTTTAATCTATTTTAGATTTAAAATTTTGCATTCCTATCAGATGATCAGAGGTATTGGTTTTGTAACTTAAAATGAATAAATTTTTATCAAAGGAAGAGCTCCAAATGACTTCAAGAGCAGAACTTGGTTCTAGTTTGCTGCTCTTCTAAGTATGTCTTTGTACTGTCCTGGTTTTGCTGTATTCTGTCCATTTTGTTGTTTGGGTTTAGATGGACCCAGTAGGGCACTTTTGATCTGCTCCTTACATTCCATTGAAGATGGCAGGGTTTGACAGATACGAAGAGTCCTCTAAGAAAAAAAGTCTTTCAGTTTCATTTTCTCTGTGGGAAGACTTGTCTATAAAATAAATTGCATCAGATAACAGCAGCCTGTTGAACTTTGAGTTCATTTAGTTTGAAATTGCTGAAATAATGGATTCCAAGGTCTACTAATACTGTGCTGAGGCTGTCTAGTGTTGGCAAATGCATTAGCTCTCCCATCTTCTCTTCACCAGCTAGTTAAGATTCTTTTTTGGTAAATTAGTTTTATGTTGTTTTCCTTTAATTAAAAAAATAAAGTAAAAAAATCAGAATTAATGTGTTAAGTGACTTAGTGAAATGTTACTGAGTTTTACAATGACCAGCAGTTTCTAAAATCAGTTGAAATGAATGAATCATTGAAATGCTGTTTAATAAAATGCTTCATATTTTGAACTTGTGCAGATTCTTGAGACTATGCCAATGACGGACAAAGTTGAAGAATTGCTACAAGTAATAGGCCCCTTCTATGAAATAGTAGAAGATAAAAAGAACAGAGGATCTGACCTAACCTCAGGTTCGGACAAATAACTTCCTTTATACTACTAATAATCACAACTCCAGATTTTTTTGGGGCTTGTTTTCTGTAAATGGTTTTAAAGCTAAATGTTGCCTCTTTCTGTTCATTCTCTTTATCATATGGCAGCTCGAATGGAGAAAGTGTCTAAGTATTTGGAAGGTAGGAATAATAAATTATGTGTAAGTCCATCTTTTCCATTGTTTTGGTGCTGTAGTAACTTCCTGCTAACACTTGTGACTTCTGGGCTTGCCACCTCATTAGGCTGGGTTTTGTTTTATTTCGCTTTTCAGGTACAAAACAAAGTTAGACCCAGGAAGCTGCATGTTTAGTCTTTGTCTACAGGCTTTTTTGAGTTGCTGAAGGAAGCCTCTTCCCAAAAAAAGGAGAGTATTTAAAACAAACAAACAACTCCCCCAACCAAATCTAGTTTCTGCCTTTCCATTAATAAAAGGAACAACTAATGTGTACTGCTACATTCTGATGTAGCTGTGGATTATCAAACTGCATGCAGAGCTGGTAATCCAGCTCTGTCATCTAAAATAAAAAAAAAAAATCCACAATCAGAACGCATGCTTTTTTAATTATGGTTTCTCTAATACATACAGAATATAAGATGGGTTTGTGAAACTTTCAAGTTAAGTTTTCTGAGGCTCAAGTTCATGAAGGAAATATCTATTTAAACATTTTAAATCTCTGACAAGTGGCAAACCTAGTGGTGTCATAGCTGCATAAAAATCACTGTGATGACTTTTATTTAGCAATACTATTGTGAGAATGTTTTGATATTAAAAGTTATTATGTTACAGGTAATGTGTTCATAAGGTTGTAATATAAGACTTACAGTTGTTTAAATGTGGCTTAAATTTACAGTTAAAAATTGAGATGCAACAGGGCAAAACTTGAAACTGTTTTTAAAAAACAAATCATTGCACAAATTAATTGGTTTAATGTGTTTAAGAAGTAGGAGTCAGCTGATTAAGTTGCCTTTTGTATGTGGCTCTTTTTCCCCCTACCTTAAAGGAACATATTTTTGATTTTGGTTTTGGTATCAAGTCTCAGAGAAACAGAAATAGTTATTCATTTTTTTTGAGGAAAGGTAATGGTAGAAGTTTTTAAATGGCTGTTTTGAAAGCTGTGTGACTTTTTCTCAACTAAAATTGTGTATGCTTCATGTCTGGGATTTAATGAGCTTGCCTGACAGCTGGATTGATGGGCAAGATTGTAAGAGTATCAGTAGATTCAGGACAGTGATCTGTGTAATAAGGATTTACTTGGACTTGGTGTCTATGGCACAGTGCCAAAAGCCACTTCTTAAAAAAAGTGACTTATCTAGGCAAACAGAGAATCACGGAAGTTAAACCATACCTGTTTCAATAACAAATCTAGCATACTTGTGGCAGCTTAAACATAAGGCAGTGTAAGTAAAACAATAGCAAATTTCAGCTTTATCTTGTTCTGTCAGTGTTGCAATAAATCTGGTGATATGTTGTCATTCATACAGTTTAAAGCTGCAACATCTAATTATGTGACAATGAATTAAGACAGAATTTTCAGTCTGTTGTATGTTATAACTTTACCATTGCATTTAAGACTTTGAAACCCTTTCTTCAGTGCTCTTACCACTTCCCCGATTAAAAGTGAAGCTGAAAATAATTATTGTTTACAGTACAGGTCTCAAAATATTTCACAGAAGTATGGAAGTATGAGTATGTTCAGTCTTCCAGATACACGCTAAAGAATAGAACCAATCTGCCCAAATCTGCGTTTGAGATGGTGTAGCCAGTGGTGACGATACTGTTAAAAATTGACACATGGTTATGTTTTGATTGTGTTAGTTCCTCCAGTCCTGTTTCTTCGCCCGCCCCCAAGCCCCTACTCTCTGTGGCTTCTGTTGTGGAAGGTGTTTTTTCATGGGCAGGCAATTGGTATGTTCTGGAAACTGGGGCCCCTCTCTTGAGTCTCTTACTTCATACTGTACTCCCCCCATCTTCTGGCCCATTCTGTTTTGAGTTTGCCTTCCATTCTTCTTCCGTCAGATTTTAATCTGTATGAAGGTAATTATCTAATTGTTTAAGAATTGCATGCCACTTCCTCAAAATCAACAGTATTCTTGAATTGGTTGAAGAGATTGTCTGGAAGCTGAGTGTACATCAGCTATGGCTGGTGTATCATCTCTAGCAGATTGGCCTCAACAGAAAAGTGTAGCCTTTTAAAATTTAATTTCTACCTCTTGTGGGTTCATTGAAAATATTAAATACAAACCAGTGAAATACTGTCTTCCTGAATCAATAGCACTTGTGGCTCTCCTTAATGAAGAACACTGAAGCCTGACGTGCCAGCATTAAAATGACTTGTAACATCTACTAGACAGCTAGGACAAATTTGCCAGGTCCATGGGTTACAAATATCCAGACTTGGATGCATTGGTAAAGAAAGGAAAATAGAGGATTCCCTCCAATAGGCTGAGCAAATCTGAGGGGTATTTCAAAAGCATGTAACCTGGGTAGTGTTTTGAAAGCTCATCCTGGAGCTGTGTGAGAAGCTTAGGTTCTCTGGAAAGTTCAGTCAGTAGTCTCTTTCTGACAGGTATGAAGTACTTCTTTACAGAGGAAGTTATTGACAAATTATTTTCAGGTATGTAAAATACTAGGCATCAAAGAAGAAAGTGGGCTCTTAGCCGTCATAGCACTGCAGAAGAGAATAGGTAGCTGTTGCAGTATTACAGAAGGACCCTTTTGTTTGCAGCTGCTGGAATAGTAGCGGGAGGACTGTCAGGTAAGGGGGGGGTGCTTTAGAAGAGCAACCTTTTAACTTTTTGCACTTGTTAATAAATGCACAAAAAATCTGATGTCCAAACCAATGCTAAAAAGACAAGGAAGCTTCAAAATACCATTGCTCAGTGAATTTGAAATTTTCAGAATGGGCATTCAAGCTTTCTCGTTATGTTATACCTGAAGAAGCCAAAGGTGGGCTAGAATTGGCACCCTACTGATCTGATACTGGGCAAAAAATATTGAGAGTTTCAGAGCCAACTCATCCTTCTGAATGTTTCCTTGAGAATGTTTGTGGGTGTTTTCTTTTTTCTGAATGTGAGTAAATCCAAAGTGGGGCAAAAAAATCCCTATCTGACAGGCCAGCACTCAGTTATCTCAACAACTAAGCAAAGTATCTGGAAATTGTTCACAAGTTCTTCAGTAGAATTTTCCTGTGTACTCTTTCTGCTTTGTGACAAGGCATTTAATATGTTTTAAAATCCTACTAAATAAAGATGACCCTTCACCTTTATGCTGAGTAGTAGTACTCCTTGTGAGCCTTTGTGAACACTAAATGTTGCCTCCAGTAATGACAAGTTATGCACTGCAGAGGCTGTGGAAAGTTTCAGCACTATAATACTCCTAAACTTTGTCATCCTAATGAGTGTTTCTCTCCTGAAAACTTTGCTCCCAGCTGTATTGCAATTGCACCAGATGAATCCCTATTGAAGCAAGGTGACTCATATTGCTGCACATGCTGGCTTTGGGCAGTGCTGATTGCAGTGTAGCATGTTTGTGCTAGGAGCCCATACAGGGCACGGCTTCAGTAGCAGTTTGTGTGAATAGCAGAAGTTGGCCTGGCTCACAGGCAGATACGGCTATTTAACAATTTGCTCAGTGTCTTCCTGCACTGGGTATGTGAGCTAGGTTTAAGAGACAATACTCACTGAGGTCTGTGTGCTTTTAGAACAAGCAAATACGTGTAAACACTTCATTTCAAAGGCAGTAGTTAGTACAGGACATGGGTAAACTTGGAGGGGAGGATTGCACTTGAAAAAAGTGAGTCTGTTCTTAATTATTACTTTCCAGGTAAAACACTTATCATAGAATCATAGAATAATTTGGGTTGGAAGGAACTTCTAAAGTTCATCTAGTCTGACCCCCTGCCGTGGGCAGGGACATCTTCAACTAGATCAGGTTGCTCAGAGCCCCATCCAACCTGACCTTGAATGTTTCCAGGGATGGGGCATCCACCACCTCTCTGGGCAACCTGTTCCAGTGCTTCACCACCCTCAGCGTAAACAATTTCTTCCTTAGATCTAGTCTAAATCTACCCCCCTTTAGTTTAAAGCCATTCCCCCTTGTCCTGTCGCAACAGGCCCTGCTAAAAAGTTTGCCCCCATCTTTCTTATAAGCCCCCTTTAAGTACTGATAGGCTGCAATAAGGTCTCCCTGAAACCTTCTCTTCTCTAGGCTGAACAACCCCAACTCTCTCAGTCTTTCTTCATAGGGGAGGTGTTCCATCCCCCTGCTCATTTTTGTGGCCCTTCTCTGGGCCTGCTCCAACAGGTCCGTGTCTTTCTTATGCTGAGGGCTCCAGAGCTGGACACAGTACTCCAGGTGGGGTCTCCCCAGAGCAGAGTAGAGGGGAAGAATCACCTCCCTCGACCTGCTGGCCACGCTTCTTTTGATGCAGCCCAGGATACAATTGGCCTTGTGGGCTACGAGCGCACATTGCTGCCTCATGTCCAGCTTTCCATCCACCAGTACCCCCAAGTCCTTCTCGGCAGGGCTGCTCTCAATCCCTTCATCCCCCAGCCTGTATTGATACTGGGGGTTGCCCCGACCCAGGTGCAGGACCCTGCACTTGGCCTTGTTGAACCTTATGAGGTTCACACAGGCCCACTTCTTGAGCTTGTCCAGGTCCCTCTGGATGGCATCCCGTCCCTCAGGCATGTCAACTGCAGCACTCAGCTTGGTGTCATCTGCAAACTTGCTGAGGCTGCACTCGATCCTACTACGTCATTGATGAAGATATTAAACAGTACCGGTCCCAATACGGACCCCTGCGGGACACCACTCGTTACCAGCCTCCATACCACTACCTCTACCATCCAACATTGAGCCGTTGACCACTACCCTCGATGCAACCATCTAATTCAGTTCTTCATCCTTTACCGGACAGTCCACCCATCAAATCCGTATCTCTCCAGTTTAGAGAGAAGGATGTTGTGGGGGACCGTGTCAAAGGCCTTACAGAGGTCCAGATAGACGACATCTGTAGCCCTTCCCATGTCCACTGATGTAGTCACTCCATCTTAGAAGGCCACTAGGTTCGTCAGGCAGGACTTGCCGTTGGTGAAGCCATGCTGGCTGTCTCGAATCACCTCCCTGTCCTCCATGTGCCTTAGCATAGCTTCCAGGAGGATCTGTTCCATGATCTTGCCAGGCACAGAGGTGAGACTGACTGGCCTGTAGTTCCCCGGGTCTTCCTTTTTTCCCTTTTTAAAAATGGGGGTTATATTTCCCCTTTTCCAGTCAGTGGGAACTTCACCAGACTGCCACGACTTCTCAAATACGATGGATAGTGGCTTAGCAACTTCATCCGCCAGTTCCTTCGGGACCCGTGGATGGATGTCAGCGGGTCCCATGGACTTGTGCACTTTCAGGTGCCTTAGATGGTCTCGAACCTGATGCTCTCCCACAGTGGGTGGCTCTTCATTCTCCCAGTCCCTCCCTTTGCCTTCTGCGGCTTGGGTGGTGAGGCTCCAGCACTTGCCAGTGAAGACCGAGGCAGAAAAAGTCATTGAGTACCTCCGCCTTCTCCGTGTCCTGGATAACCAGGTCTCCTGTTTCATTCCGGAGAGGGCCCACATTTTCCCTAGTCTTCCTTTTATCCCCGATGTACCTATAGAATCTTTTCTTGTTGCCCTTGATGTCCCTGCCAGATTTAATTCTATCAGGGCTTTAGCTTTCCTAACCTGTTCCTTGGCTGCTTGGACAATTCCTCTGTATTTCTCCCAGGCTACCTGTCCTTGCTTCCACCCTCTGTAGGCTTCCTTTTTGTGTTTGAGTTTGTCCAGGAGCTCCTTGTTCATCCCTGCAGGCCTCCTGGCGTTTTTGCCTGACTTCCTCTTTGCTGGGATGCATCGCTCCTGAGCTTGGAGGAGGTGATCCTTGAATATTGCCCAGCTTTCTTGGGCCCCTCTTCCCTCCAGGGCTTTGTCCCATAGCACTCTACCAAGCAGATCCCTGAAGAGGCCAAAGTCTGCTCTCCTGAAGTCCAGGGTAGTGAGCTTGCTGTGTGCCCTCCTCGGTGCCCTCAGGATCTTGGACTCCACCATTTCGTGGTCACCGCAGTCCAGGCTGCCCTTGAGCTTCACATTCCCCACCAGCCCCTCCTTGTTGGTGAGGACAAGGTCCAGCGTAGCACCTCTCCTCGTTGGCTCCTCTACCACTTGGAGAAGGAAGTTCTCATTGACACATTCCAGGAACCTCCCAGATTGCTTATGCCCTGCTGTGTTGTCCCTCCAACAGATGTTGGGGTGGCTGAAGTCCCCCATGAGGACCACGGCTTGTGAGCGTGAGGCTGCTCCTATCTGTCTATAGAGGGTCTCATCCGCTCGGTCTGTAGCAGACCCCCACTGTAATTCTTACTCTTAAAATGCAATATATTTTCCAACTATGTTTCTGTAGATTGCATATGATTAGTTTCTCTTTTCAAATAGTTTTGTTTTCTCAAAGAGCTTCTCATGTTATTTTCAACATCTTTGCTTTGTAATGCAGCATTTGGTGGCACCCTCTTCCTGCTTGTGTGTGGGCCCCTTCTGTGAAACACCCTTTGCTTCATAAGCTCACTTTTTAAATTTGTTTGACTTCAAATATACTTGCTAAACTGATGTCCTTCCTTCTCCTTCTTTTCCTCACTAGGAGTTTTAAGGAACTCAATGGCTGTGGATCTTCTTAATGCTTTGTAAGAAGGGGAAAAAGAGCTAAAATCCCTGGTACTCTGAAATTGCTCTGCTTTAGTAGGATATGTTGAATGGGTGGCAGCACCACAGCTAAGACGTGCATTAAGGCAGGGCAAGCGTGGGGCAGGAGGAGCTGGTGAGTAGGTGAGAGAGGTTTTTAAAATTCTGTCCTTTAAACTTTTTCTCCTCTTCTAGTTTCCAATGATAAGCTAACAGCTATAATCAAGGTTACAGGAAATATTCCAGGGAGGCTAGTGTGAAACTAACTATACAAATATTTTTGTTAATACCTAAGTAGTTTAATAGCTTACCCTCAGAAGCACCTAGAACATTCTCTGCAGCATTTGCTGAAGGATGGGATTATTATAGGATTAAGGGCTGGGCCAGCAAATGCCAAAGTCAGTGGAGAGTCTCAATGAGGTGTGGATCAGTGTCTCAACAAGCTGTGGCTTGTCCTGTTGCAATACATACCTGCTTCAGGCTTTTCAGTTAAAATCTGAGCCTACTTTGTGATTTGACTTCAAACTGATGGTTTTATGCCGGTGCTGTCTAACCATGTTGGAAATTAGGGCAGAGTATCAGTATAGCTCAAGCCTGAGGACATCAACAGCTCCTCTCTGATACAGAGTAGTAGAGAATATATCACCACAGGGTGAGCAGGAGAGTATCCAAATGTGAAAATGTAAGAATAAAAATTGTTTCTTTCAAAGTGGAGAGAGCTAAGGGAGGCTTTCTTCCATGAAAAGAAAAGCCTGTCTATATTCTGTTTCATGCTGGGCTGAGTCAACAGTAGCAGGCTTTGTGCGTAATTGGTCATTGGACCTGGATTTTTTTCCTCCAGCCAGACAACAGTTCCCTGCAAAAGGGAAAATAAGTTGTCAAAAGCTCTTCAGGTTTTGAGAATCCAGCAGATGTACCCACTTGCTATAAAATGTTGGTGTCTTACATTTTAGAGGTCTCACTTGTAGTTAAGATCTTACGATGAGAGAACTGAAATCCAGATTTCTCACAGCTCTGTTCTACAAAGACAAGCTACAAAGATGAAGTAGTAGACAGAGGTATGGGAGGCTGGGGAAGAACGGATGTAGGTAGTCGTATCTTGATTGCTCTCAGAAAAGTGCCCAGTGGGCATGGGCTGGTGTGTCATGCATAACTGTTATAGCAAAAATAATTACTTTAATCATAGCCTCTATGATGTTTGGAAAAGCCATCTGTGTTATTGGTGAGGCTGTGTTTAGTATGCGCATTGTAAAAGGCTGTTCAACTGGTAGGCTTAGAATAGGTGGTAGGAGAATATAATCTTAATGTTATTTCCTGTTTGGTTTTTTTTTTTCTTGTATGGGGCAAAACAATTTTTGATTCAGGCTACAGTATTATGGACCAGAGTTTCTGGACTATAGGTGACTCAGCAGTATGGTTTTCTGTTGCTTTCAAGCATAATTTGGTTTTCTTTATGGGGTTCTGAGTTCATTGTGTTCATGTTTTGTATTTTCTGGGACAAAACTCAAGAGCGTAATGCTTCTCTCTACTTGCCACACAAAGTAAAAGTTCCAAATGTTGACTATCTCTTCCACACAGAAGAGAGCTTAGCAAGCTTCCCTCTGCTTATTCTTGCAGAGGGAAGTAGTATCAGACATGGGGACATCCTGGAATGATCTTACTATTCTTGCCAGTTACTATAAATATCTAAGAAGCAGCTATTCTTCGTGTTCATTCTCACACGTGATCGTTGGCTAAGGTGTTGACAGTAAGTTGGCAAAGCCTGGATCCATTGGTCTCGCTGCACATGCACCATGTAACTGAGCTGCATGTGCTTGGTGGCCCTGTACTCTGGATGTCTGGTGGCCTTCATGGAACTACCTGCCAGTGCTGGGATTGCCTATGGGGCAGCTGCTGTTCTCCCTGGGCTGCTCTGTCAGGAAATCCCGGGCAGGTTGTCTCTACTGGCAGAAGGCTCAGGGGTGACAAGGAGGAGGGAAATGTATCTTAAGTCAACCCAAAAACTTGGTAACCTTATTTATATGGAAAGTATTCTGAAAATTCAAGGGAACAGGTACTGGTGATATGGATGGAGATGAGAAACTCCATAGATATCGAAAAGTGTAAAGGTCCAGGATGACTAGTCAGTAATGCTAAATACCATACTTGCAAGATTAATATAAATGTCTAAGAAGCTGCTATTGTCTGTGTTCATTCTTAACCACAGACTATTGTTTTGATGTTTATAAATGGTAAATAAGAACATGGATATTGTTGATTAAATTGTTTTTTTTAAATACAGTGGCATCTCTTCCAGTGTAACAGCTTGAAAAGGACATGAGCAGAGAGAGGAATGCTGACGAAACAAGGCTGTAGTCTTTTGGAGTATATTAAAAGAAAAATAAAAAGGAGGAGAGGCTTCTTTTTCTCTGTTATAGTAAATTTTAGGAAAACTAAATGACAAAAAAGGAAAACTGTATAGAGAAGATCTGGCTGCCACAATCTGCGTGCTTAGGGGATACATTTTTCAGAGAACTTACACTTAATGCACTTAAAATTAAAAGTGATAAAACAGTGGTAGGTAAAATAAGGAATTTTATATTTTTCTCTCTCTATTTTTGACAGACCTTTCTAAAATCTCTTTTTATTTGTGATGGCAGCTTGTTTGAATACTGTAGAACAGATGTTACAGAGCAGGCCGGGCCCCTGGAAATTTTCTTTGTAGTGTGCTATATTATCCCCTCATTTCCTTCCATTCTTTTTAGAAACTCTTGTTCTTCCATCTGAAGAGCTTATTGCTCCCAGATGCTTGCATGTACCCCTCCTTTCTCACTGTGATCACTCCTTGCACTGAAGTCCTTGCAGTATTGGGATACATCAGTTTCAAAAAGGAGGTGGAGATTTGTGTAACAATGTTTATTGGAAATGGCAGAATGTGGTTGCATAAACTTTGAATTGAAGCAGGGAGCCTACTTGGATCAGTAAGAAGCATGAAACATCAGGTTGTGATGGCAGGAAAAGAATTCTAGCTACCTGATTATCTAAATGATTTTGTACAGCGTATAGGTCTCTCCGAGACTTAAAAATTTTGACAGAGCTTGAGTCTACTTAAATGTAGGAGTGCAAAGAGTTCCTGATATAAGGTGATATAAGTGTAGGTCATGGAAATAACCTTTTAGTGGCTAAGATTTTGCTGCTATTGAGCAGATAGTAAAATTATGGTATTTTACAAAAGCACATAATTTTTATTAAATGATGAGGGTGTACACAGCTAGTTAAATGTTTTATGATGCATTTCACCTGCTTTTGTAGACTGTTTTCTGATCAATGGTATTTGCAAAGAATGAAAGAGGCTGTAGGACTTGTGTAAGGATACTGTGTTGTGCTGAGCCAACCATCAGTACAGCTCCAGCAATGCATGTTAATTTTGTATAAGAATTATGTGCCTGTTCAGAAAACCAAAAATACAAGGCATTTGAGAAAAACCTGCTAGGCTAGGTTTTCTTTGTAAAATGATCCTCGAGCTGAGGCAGATCTGCAGAGGCATTTCATAGAATCATAGAATGGTTTGGGTTGGAAGGGAACTTAAAGATCATCTAGTTCCAATGCCCCTGCTGTGGACAGGGACACCTTCCACTAGACCAGGTTGCTCAAAGCTCCATCCAGCCTGGCCTTGAACACTTCCAGGGACGGGGCATACACAACTTCTCTGGGCAACCTGTTGCAGTGCCTCACCACCCTCATAGTGAAGAATTTCTTCCCAATATCTAGTTAGAATCTTACCCTCTTTTAGTTTAAAACCCTTACCCCTTGTCCTCTTGCAACAGGCCCTGCTAAAAAGTCCCTCTCCAGCTTTCTTGTAGGCCCCCTTCAGGTACTGGAAGGCTGCTATAAGGTCTCCCTGGAGCCTTCTCTTCTCCAGGCTGACCAACCCCAACGCTCTCAGCCTGTCTTCATAGGAGAGGTGCTCCAGCCCTCTGATCATCTTCATGGCCCTCCTCTGGACTTGCTCCAACAGGTCCATGTCCTTCTTCTGTTGGGGGCCCCAGAGCTGCACGCAGTACTCCAGGTGGGGTCTCACCAGAGTGGAGTAGAGGGGCAGAATCACCTCCCTCGACCTGCTGGTCACGCTTCTTTTGATGCAGCCCAGGATACAGTTGGCCTTCTGGGCTGCAAGTGCACATTGCTGGGTCATGTTGAACTGCTCATCAACCAACACTCCCAAGTCCTTCTCCTCAGGGCTGCTCTCAATACATTCTCCACTCAGCCTGTATTTCTGTTTGGGATTGCCCTGACCCATGTGCAGGACCTTGCACTTGGCCTTGTTGAACTTCATGAGGTTTGCACAGGCCCAACTCTCAAGCCTGTCCAGGTCCCTCTGGATGGCATCCCTTCCCTCCAGCATGTTGACTGCACCACACAGCTTGGTGTCGTTGGCAAATTTACTGAGGGTGCACTCAATCCCACTGTCCATGTCACCAACAAAGATGTTAAACAGCACCGGTCCCAATACTGACCCCTGAGGAATGCTACTCGTCACTGGTCTCCGCTTGGACATTGAGCTGTTGACTGCAACTCTTTTGAGTGCAACCATCCAGCCAATTCCTTATGCGCCGAGTGGTCCATCTGTCAAATCCATGTCTCTCCAATTTAGAGACAACAATGTCGTGTGGACAGTGTCAAATGCTTTGCACAAATCCAGGTAGATGACATCAGTTTCTCTTCCTTTATCCACCAACGCTGTAACCCTGTCGTAGAAGGCCACCAAATTTGTCAGGCACGATTTGCCCTTAGTGAAGCCATGTTGGCTGTCTTGAATCACCTCCTTATTTTCCATGTGCCTTAGCATCGTTTCCAGGAGGATCTGTTCCATGATCTTGCCAGGCACAGAGGTGAGACTGACTGGCCTGTAGTTCCCCGGGTCTTCCTTTTTTCCCTTTTTAAAAATGGGGGTTATGTTTCCCCTCTTCCAGTCAGTGGGAACTTCACCAGACTGCTACGACCTCTCAAATGTGATGGATAGTGGCTTAGCAACTTTATCCGTCAGTTCCCTCAGGACCCACGGATGGATCTCATCAGGTCCCACGGACTTGTGCACCTTCAGGTTTCTTAGATGGTCTCGAACCTGATGCTCTCCTACAGTGGGTGGTTCTTCATTCTCCCAGTCCCCGCCTTTGCCTTTTGCAACTTTAGTGGTGTGACTTGGGCACTTGCTGGTGAAGACTGAGGCAAAAAAGTCATTAAGTACCTCAGCCTTCTCCATATCCTGGGTAACCAGGTCTCCCATTTCATTCTGGAGAAGGCCCACATTTTCCCTAGTCTTCCTTATTTAAGCTCCGAACTCCCATCTGGGTAACAAAAATTGCCTTGAAATACGTGGGGAGTTAGAAATCAAATACATATTTTTGAGAAACTTGACCCTTTATATAATATATTAAAAAAATATATTTAGAATTGCTCTTAGGAAATCTCTTAATAGAGCTGACACAAGAAAATAAGCATCTAGTGAAAGCTTGTAGAGAGGCTGTGTGTCTGTTCTTCACATCCTTTCCATCTTGCCATTTTCTTTTGTTAAATTCTTCTTCCTTCTGTTTGCGTGTCATTACTGTTACACAGCTCTTACTAATAGCATTAAAAAAAAAAAAACAATCCAGGCTGTTACAGTAGCATATAACTCCTTGTACAGCTACAGAGCAGTACAGCTTTGATTTAGAAAACTCTGTCACAGATCTCACAGTTCAGTGTTGTAGGCGGTGAGATGAAAATAATAAACCAAGAGGGATTCTGTAGTATCTAAACGAGGGCAACAGAAAAAGTTGCTAACATTTTGCCTGCAGCTGAAGTGGGTAAACAGAAAGAATAAAGGGATGGGTGGGATTAGCACAAGGCAAATAAGGTTTTAAAAGCTTGCTTGACTCGTCATTCATATTAAAAGATACATTCCTCAGGAAGTAGCCCTTAACCTACCAAAAGGGACTGTAGAAGACACTACTAGTTGGCTCTGTTTAGTCTTTAACCCTATCACCCCCAGTATTGGTCGTCATTGCTGGTTTCTTAGGAGATACTCAGAGTAACAAGGAGGATGGCAGAAAACCATGGTTTTACCATGTAGTAAAAGTAATTGGGGATGGACCTGATGACCATAGCAGTGTAAGGGTTCTGAGGAAAAGTACACAATTAAGCATGGTATTTCAAGTGGCCAAAACTCTGTACGATGCTGGGTTCTTCAGAGTCGGTATCAAAGCAATGCCTCTTTATGGTCTTTAGGAGCACTGTTGCTAAGAATGACTTTGTGGAAGAAATATGATCCTGATGGATTTCAGTTATTCAGGTGTCCCATGGCATGATACCATAAATCTGTTACTGTTGATACTTTCTCTCAGTTCCACCTCTTTATTTATATATATATGTGATCTATCACTTAGAAGTTTCCCCAAATGAATAATCTCCTTACTGAAATTAAGTGAAGAGAGAACATGCTTGAATATTCAAAGACCTTCCCTTCAAAAAGAAAAACAGTAAATCTTAAGGAAAAAGCTTATGGTATAGCTGGGGCTTTTTACAATATCTTTGGTAGGGTGAGGAGGTTTACATTTTAATTCGCCTTCCTTCACAGCTAAATGTTCCTCCTAGTCTTGTCTTTCCTGTTTACTCCCACGACTGTGTAGGACACATGGATGATTGTGCCCCCACCCCCTTTTTGTTTCAAAGGGGAGGGTGATGCCTGCCTTACCATGCCAAGGGAGCGGTGTCTGTGCTTAATGCTCATGCTGTGAGGACTTAACTGCTACCTTATCCTCCTCACGCTGCTGCTTCTCAGAACTCGAGAATTGAGTTTCACAATAAAGGAAACATGCTTATGAGAAATAAACAGGGAATACATTGGGATTTTTCTTTTGTGAAACAAATTTCCTTGCAAATAAAGTGTTCTTCAGTGAGGCGAAAATGAGCATGTGATTGCTTATATTCTTGTAGTCTACAAGACAGATAATAGCTTTTCCAGTTCTCTTTTTACAGTAAAGAAGCATTTTTTTTAATCTTCAGATAAAAGTTGGATTAAATCAATCCAAAACAGTGATGCAGGGTGCCCACAGAAACCTTACCTTGCAGTAAAACTAAGGTGAACAGGATATTTAACATATTCATTATTTCTATACAAGAAGTTATTTTGCCCCCCCCCCCTTTTTTTTTTAAAGCACTATGGATAAACTTTGAAACTAGAGGAATGTGGGAAGGCTCTTCATTGCAAGATTAAAGCAGAAAACCCTTAGCTCTAAATTACCATGCAGCAAAGAAAGTAGCGGAGCTGGTTTGGCAACTCCAGTATAACTGGGTATTATTTTGCTGTTAATGTTAAGCCTAAACGTAAGAATTAATCTTTCAAGGGAATGTAGAAATTATGCAAATGGAATGCTGTGGTGACAATTAAAACAGACAGAATTCAGCCTTGGAGTTAACATCTAAACTCTATGAGTGTCTCGCAGAAACTGTCCCCTCTTTGTACCTTAATCACTCTGTCCTAACATAGGAGGCTTAAATGATTAGCAGGATGTATTTACCCATATCTTTTTTACAGGAGGTGGTAGAATTGTCCCTTAAATGCTCCATATTTTTTAAGAATCTTTACCTTGCAATTCTTTGTACAGTCAGAGTAAATTGTTTGTGATCCTTGGAGTGACCAAAGATGTGGAAAACAAGGATTTAGCAGTTACTTTGTCTATTTCAAGATTTGGGTTTTTAAAAAATATTTATGTAATTAGACATGCAAACAAATGCTCAGTGTATTTATTTCATCATCTTTTTCACTGAAACCAGAGAATTTATTTCCATATGCCCTTTGCTAGATAAAGATCTGTACAAACTTGAGTCGTCTTACCACATTTTGCGTCTGCTTAAACTGCTGCAGGAGAAGATGCATGGGATATTGTATTTACCTTCTTCAGAATCCTGTTACGTAATTGAATAGAACGTTTCAAAATTTGCCTTTGAATTGAGAGCAGTTTTGAAGCATTTCAGTCCAAAAGGGAACTTCTATAAAAACGTTGACTTCGGGGTTTAAGAGAACATGGGCGCATTGGTCCTAGATAAAACGTTACTGCAGCTATACCATAAATATGGGTAACAGTCTTGGCCTGAGACTCGGTACTGAAAGTGGCCTGCTGCCTCTTTCCAGTAGGTGTCCTCAGAATCATTGAGAATCTCTTCACCAGTAGTCAGGCACTCTGTTGTGAACCACAAAAGAGAAATATTAAACCAATTAAGGAAGAGCTTACAGAAATAAAGCTGGCATTATTTGGTACATCTTCTAATATGGAAATACTTTTGTAGAACTATGACTAATAGTTTGAGGGGGGGAGGGTTGTGTGTTTGTTTCTTTTAAAACACATCTTTTTTTCCTCTTTGAATTTTTTCTTAGACCTTAGTAATGTCATGAATTCCACTCCAAATATAAAGGCTGTGAATGGAAAAGCTGAAAGTAGTGATAGTGGAGCAGAATCAGAAGAAGAAGGGCTTTGTGAAGAAGAGGAAAAAGAACTGCAGCTAAATGGAAAGGGTATGTTTTCTGCACTTGGACCGTTGTCTCTTCCAAAGTTATTCTTAACCACCTAAGTGGCAGAAAATCCCAAAGGATCATGAATGCGGTACTTCTTCAGGAGAATTAGATGCGTGGATGTGTGTGTGAAGAATGGCAGTGTCTCAACCTGGGTTATAAGATTTAGAACTAGTACAAATTTGTGAGCTATGCCATACAATTTTTGACTTGGCTAGGAAGTTTTGTCAGTAGGCTAGCAAAAAGTCTATACCCTGTATTTTTTGGTTTTTATTGCCAGTGCTGCATGTAAGAGCTGTGAATGGCTACATGGGCTGTAACAGTAGAATTCAGAATGACTTTTTTGCTTCAGAGAAAATAAAACAGAACTTTCAGTGAGATTCGTTTAGGGGGTCTATAAAGAGTTTTGAGAAATACCAGCATCAAGTGAAAACCAAATGAAATTACCTATTTGGAATTCTGTACAGGTTTTTTCCTCCAAGGACATTAGGATAATTATTTAATTTATCAGATTACTTCAGATTTGCTTACTTATGTTTTAAATATCATCTGCTTTTTATGCAAATTAGATTTTATATTTACACTTTTTACAAGAACAGAACAATCCCTGCAAATGTGAATCTAGGAGCATTTATATATTTTGTTCTGCAGATACATTATACTTACAGTCCATTAGACAGTTAGCTACTTGAAGAAATATGTTCTGAGCTATTAGGTGCATAGCTTTCTATTTGCAAGGTTTTCTTGTTCTTTTACAGACTGTAAGAATGTGAAACCAGAATCAGCAGCTGCTAAGGATTTGGAAAGTATTGTTACTAATGGCTGTTACAAGGACAGCTTTATTCCAGATATGCAGAATGGCATCCAGACTAAATCTGCCCTCAATGGCTTGAACCCGGAGGAAGAAATAAAGAAAATGGAGCCAAGCTCAGAAATTGCTAATAACAGTGCTCACCAAGGTATTGTCCTTGCAAGACCATATTTTCATTTGCACATGTTTTTCTTGGAAAATATTTCTTTTCTTGAAAGCTTAATCCTGGGATTCAGAGACTAGCAATGCTGTCTTTCAGTTGTAGAAACCTGAATAAAGAATACTCAAAAAAAAAAAAAAGTAATATTAGTTTAAAATAAGGCTTTCTTTTAGGATCTCCTACAGAAAGAGAGATGAATTCAGAGACAGAGATGCCCAAAACCACAGAAATACAATTGTTTTCTTTTAAAATCATTATACTACCTATGCAAATACTATTTGCCTTTGAAAGCTAATTCGTAGCGAAATGAAAATCACTAACATCTTATTTGTCTTTCTCAAAGGCTGAACGTATTATAAATGCCAGTTTGTTGAAACTGATGTCTAAATATATAATTTTAAAACTAACAGATAACTTTAGGCAAAACTACTTTATACTGAGCTTAGGAAGGAGAGTGGAATGAACAAGGTAAAATTAAAATTATCAACTTGTAATGCAGAAATGCCAATATGAGGTATAGTTTTCCCATTAGTAAAAGTTTTATATAATTCCTATATTAATATAACCTCTTTATTCAGAATCTAACTTTAGGATGACAGTTGTAGCTAAAAGGGGCATGAGTTGAAGCTCACCTAGACATTTTCACTCATTGCTTTACTCCTTGCCAGGATTGGCTCACATTTACAAAGCACGTGTGTGTCTCTCCTTTCCATACAGGTGCAAATGAAGAGAATACTGAAGAGGTCTCAGCAACTCAGCACTTAACCAGTGATTCAGACAGCGAAGTTTATTGTGACTCTATGGAACAACTTGGACTAGAAGAGGTAGGAGCTTAGTATTCCTAGGTGTATTTTGAAACTGGTATGCTTATTTTTAAATAGGTTCCTATCTGTCAGGTGAACCTGGACACGCAGAGGTGAATGAAGTAACTCATGCATACCTTTCTCCTGTTTGGACTATCAGGTTTTTGTTCTTTTTATTGTCAGTCTTTTACAACTTGGTTACTACTGATCTATAAAAGCCTTGAAATTTTTGCTCTCAGGGAATTTATGTGAGGGGAAGGTATCAAAAACAACAGTACAAAGAAACTAAGGGCTGTGTCTACAAATGAATTTAGGGTCTCCTAACATATGTAAGGACCAGAATCCAGCTATCTCTAAGAAGCAGGCAGTGTCTTTGTAACAATGAGCTTTTTGCGTGCTCTTTTTCTGGCCTGATGAATCCTGCATTTGTTTCTTAGAATAAATAAAGAGTAAGCCTTAGCAGGTGGCCTGTAGGCCAGTGCCTGAAAGTGGCCTAGGGCTAAAGAAGTGGGAGATGACAATGATTTCTGGGTTCTCTTGTACTCTCTTCAGCTGTAATGTACATCTCTGACTTTCATATAAAGGTGGGCACCAACTGTGCTGGCTTAGTTTTGACTAAATTTGTGCTCCTGCTCATTGTATTAACTGTAATCTTAGTTGGCTTACTGGCTTGGACCTCCTTCAGAGGTCCAGTTTAAGTGTAGACTTTGTAGGTTGTACTCAAATGCCTAGTTTCCTGATTCTGGGGAGGAATATATGAATGGTGCATGGGATCAGAAAGACCAGTAAGCACTCTAATCATTCTCTTGTCTAGCTGTTTCCTGAGGATCTAGAGAATTCCTTTTAGCAAATCAAAATTTTACCTGGTAATGAAGCATGTTGGGAAAGGTGATTTGTAGAAGCGCTGCAAGCTCTCTTATCTAGGTGATTTCCCAATCATCTTGTGTATCGTTCGAGCTGGTTTGAGATTCTTTAATTGAAGTGGGTGGATAATTTGTCAGAATTTCCCAACCTGCATGAGAAAAGTTCTAGTTTTGAACAAAATATCATGTTCAGGTATGTGTGTATATATATAGTGTATATACATGTATACAAGTAGAACTACAGATGGATCAATTCAAACTAGAAGAGGTTCATTTAAAGAATTAAATACAGCTTTTTATTGGAAAAGATGTAGCAAGCACTCTGTCCTTCAGTTCTGATGATACAGCTTTATGAACTGCTATTTGACAGATGAGATTTTGGCAGCAGTTTCCATTTCTTTGCCCCTCCTTTTGGTTATTTTGGCTTTTTCATTGAGTTATTTTTCAGCTAGCTGAGGTCCCCAGTCTGCTTCAGCATATACTTGTGCAAGTGCTTGTCCTTGCACTGAACAAAGGGTTGCTTGAACCACCTTAAGGCAGTACTGTTGCAGAACATGTAATTGTGGCCTGATCAACACGTACGTCATCCATTTTTAATATCTTCCTACAGTACCACTGATTTTGAGTGAGAAGTTGATAGAATATTATGCCTTTCTTTCGTTTGGCGAGAGGTACAGGGTACAGCCAAGCTGTTTTGAACAGGTTGATAATAAACAACGTGATCTCTTTGCCGTGAGCGTAAACACTGCCTACTCAAGGTTGCTAATAGCATGTGACTTTTGACAGTATGGCTCACGAATCCAAGTTAGGATACCACTTTACTGTCTAGGAAGCAAAGCCAATTTTACAAGGGAAAACTGAACATTTTCAGATCTTAATGTTCTGTTTTAGTGATTACTGAGTATTACTGTATGTTAGAAATGTCTAAAATAATTCCAAGTGGTATCACTGTTTTGTGAATATTTGCCTCAAATGCCTTTTCAATCTGAAAAGGACATCTAGACAATAGTAAGCACATTCTACAGGAAAACAACTGCTCCTGTTAAAAGAAAAGTCTTAATTCTGGGCAAACTATTTTCTGAAAGTGAAAGTAGAGATGATGCTTCTTCCTTTTTATTGGTTAACTGTCACATTTTACAGAATTTAATTACTTGCTAATGTTAATTTGTAGCCCTTGGAGATCATCACATCAG
The DNA here is from genome assembly GCF_965638725.1 of Aptenodytes patagonicus. NCBI lineage: Eukaryota > Metazoa > Chordata > Aves > Sphenisciformes > Spheniscidae > Aptenodytes > Aptenodytes patagonicus. The sequence goes on from NC_134950.1 coordinate 153,696,366, forward strand.
CTAAAGGATCTTTAAAGCATTCATCCCATTTCTTGGATGTAGATCACAGTCTTCTGTTAGAAAATATGGATTTTCCAAGGCGCGCTTGCATGACTTATGGGAATCTCCAACCTGGAAATACTGTAGAGGGAGCAGCTCAAGAACAAGGCGAAGTGAAGTGTGGAGGAGAAGATGGCAAAGCCAGTAATGGGGGCCCTCACAAGGAGAAAAAGGGTGGAGAAAAAGCAGATTTCTACAGTGTCAGAAGAGGGAGAGGTACTGTGCACGCTGCTTTTGTTTTTCCCCCTCTCCTGACTGCCATAAATTACTGGTGTCTGAGAAGCACTTGTGAACATCGTCCAGTAAGATAGTCATGCTATATAGTGCTTCTGTCCTTCACAATAAAAATAGATAACAAAATCCTAATTACAGTGGGTAGCAATCAGTTTTGTCTTTGGAGTATTTATTTCATTCATAGTAAGTATTACAAAAGGACTTTCTTGTGCTATGGAGATCTTATATAAACATATCGTCTGCTTCTGTTTTGGCTTACCTTAAACTCCAGCTGCTGTTTATGGCACCTGTCTTTTTAGAAATGTAATCTTCAAAACCTGTCTATGCATGAGAAGAGGTTCTTTGCAAGTTACATGTTTATTTTTAAATGTATATGTGTTTATACCTCTGTGGTGTCTTATTTGAAATCATGGAACACCTTGGAAAGGTACCAGTGACGCATTGTTTTCTATATAATTGGAGTGTTAGCCACGCCTTTGAGTGATTCTGATACTATCTATTATGATTCTTAAAACTTAATGATTCTTAATCACATAACAGTCCAGATGTTCAATTTATGTTGGACCTTTGCTCTTTTTAATTCTGTAATACTTCTAATACTGTCACCTAGGAGCAGCACCATATTCCAGTGGTATGATCTGTAAAGTCAAGGATAAAGTTGATTTTTCTTGTGCTAAAAAAAAAAAGGCCAGAAAATATTTTATTTATATATAGCATGCCTTTTTGTATGGCACCTATATGTGATCAGATGCAAAAATTAAAAAGAAAATCCAAATATAACATTTATGTTGAAAACATATTATGAAGAACATATTATAGTTTAACCATCTCCCCTTCTCTCTTTTGTTGTTTTACTTGCGTTTGCTACTTGCAGGAGGAAACATGATAGGCTAGCTGTATATGTTTAAAGGAATGTTGTAGGTTTCAAACAATTATCTTTTCTCATCACTCTATTCCAGTGTTCTTTGTTTTCCAGCTGGAGACTGTGCCAAACTTAAAACACACCTACCCTTGATAATAAGACAGATCTTACTTTCTTATCACTAGGGCAGAATTTACTGCTGAACTTGACTGGATGTAAATTAATAATTTTTTGCTAAATGTTTATGCAGTTCTAGGACCTTGAATGATACTGTCACACTGAGGCTGTAGGGAAACATCTCAAATGATGTTGCAGTAACCTCCCAGTGCTTTTCAGCTGTCTGAATATAGCCTATGATTAGGAGTACCACACTCAGTTTGGGAAGGAGAAAAGGGAACTGTTAAAATCAAACATTTTCAATAGAGTTGGTAGCCCATTCTGTGTTTTATGTATCTGTTTTTTCTCCCTCAACATAGGGCATAGACTTCAGCCTCTAGGAGATGGTTCACAAGGTGGACAGATGGGTAGTGGAGGCGACGGAGAGCGCTGGGGATCAGACAGAGGACCCAGGGGTAGCCTCAATGAACAGATTGCAGTAGTGCTGATGCGGTTGCAAGAAGACATGCAAAATGTCCTTCAGAGGTTGCATATGCTGGAGGCGGTTACAGCATCACAGGTATTATCCATTGAAGTTATTTGATTACTTTTTATTAAATTTCCTTGGATATTTTTATGCTTTTTCAGATTAAAATTGCAGACAATATTTTCTTAAACTGTAAAGACATTTCAGTTATATTCTGTAGTTTATTCCAACATAAAATTTCTTATTGGTACCTACTCTCAGGAACACAATTCAGGACTCTTGTACATGTGAGCAAAAATATGCATTTTGACCTAGAAATTAACCATACATTGTTTTACTGATTTCTGATGAGACTAATCTTAGCTATAGGTATTGATACACATTACACAGTCGCTATATGGAGATTCCATGGTTAATGTTAGTAATACATGATCCCAGATAATTTCTTCATCAGTAGATCTCAAAGCATTTTCAAAGGAAGTGAGGAATTATCTTAATCTTCCAGACCGGTAAATGTTTGCAGGCAGAACTTCTGATTCCGTTTTTCACTTAGCAGAAGACTGATTCTTCATAGCATTCTTTCCCCATGAAGTAATCCAGCTTTCTTGGAATTTCATATCATGTATACAAGATAGGCAAAAGAAGTCTTAAGCAGGTGTAGATATTTATTGATGTAGTGTTTCTTTTTCCTTCTGTTTCAATGGAAATACTGTATATTCGGGAGAATAGAATATGCTGTGAATATAGTTGAACCAGCAACCTAAAAATGTTTGGTTTTGTTTGACTTGCTGATATATTTTGATCTACCTGAGAATGAGAGCGTACAAGCAGTGTCCTATGGGATGTACATACTCCAAATCTAAGGCAACCAGGGAAAAGGATTTATTAACATCATGATTTTGCTCTGTCACAGCTATTCAAGAATCTGATGTTTGGATACAGACTGATTTTCTTTTTTTGCCTGAGCAATACATGAAGAAATAGTTAAAGATTCTTCCCCAGCAGTTCATGCTGTGCTTGCTACCCTTACCTAAAGAGAAAGAGAAGCTTCTGTTTCACACTTACATAAATTAAGAAAGAGCTAGAAAACTGACTGCTTTGGTTTTGTGGAAGCACAATAGTGTATGGGAATAGTCTTGAAAAGTTTCTTGTACTTCTCATTTTCTGGATTGCCTGGAAGATTTGGAACAGAGTATTCTCTTTCCTTTATGCTGTTAGACATGCCTGTAGCTATAGCTCAGAGCAGACTAAAACAGTGTTTTTTGCCTTTGGATAGACTAGTGTCAAAACATGTAACCATGCAAATTAAGCTGCTGGGATTTCTACTCGGGGTTGCAACTGCTGGGACTGGACCAGAGTTGAGGAAGTTGCGATGCGAAGTTGGACAGGGGGGGCCGTGAAAAACTGTAAAGAGGTCCAGTAAATGACACTGATTCATTTTTTTAACACACAGAGTTGTGATAAAAATGCTATAAAGAGTAATGGAAACATGAGAGGTAAGTTGGAAACTAAGTAGTGAAAGGGGGGTTGCATGGCGCTGGTTCTGTTCCTTAAACTGTCATACATACAGATTGCAAAGCCTTCACAAGATGAAAAACTTCATATTCTCATTTTGTGAAGCAGAAAAATTTTAATTATAGTTTCCTTTCTTATACTTACCAGCCTTTCTTTGTATTTAAAGGCAAAATCTGCAACACTACAGTCAAATTATCAGCCTGCCTCCTCTGTCAAGGTAAAACTTGTAAAAAGCAGTGTGAATGGTGAAAAAAGATGAGATGAATATTCTGTGTCTAGCTTTTCGTATGTGCTTTTTGTATTGTCTCTCCCTTGACTAGGAGATAAAAAATAATCTGTGTCTGAAGAAGTTATTTGCTAGATTAATCTTTTTTCCTGGTCTTACCAGTATTTTCTACTTTGATACTGTAGCATTTGAAGTAATTGAGAAGTATATGCGTGGTATTCAATATGCGCACACAAATTGCTGACTAGAATTTTTTTCTGTTTCCTTAGAAACCATCATGGTGGCCCTTTGACATTTCTCCTGGTATTTTAGCTTTTGCTATTGTATGGCCATTTATTGCCCAGTGGTTGGTACATGTGTATCTTCAAAGAAAGCGAAGGTAAAGACGTGCATTCAATAGGGCATATATACTGCATTTCATCTGTTTAAACCAGTACGTAGTATGTCGTGTTATTTAGACAGGACATAAAATACTGCCTTCATGCATAAGAAGAATGCAAGGGTATGGTCTCAGTAAGGCTTTGAGTGTACCTGAAACATCAGGTCAGTATCAAAATGGGGAGCTTGATAATAATTGCTTTGATAAATCCTGTTTCCTTGAGTTGTTTCAAGACATGTCTTGCTTAATGTTCCATCGTATGTATCGGTGACTCATAGCTCTGAAGATACCAGGCTAAAGCAGGTTAGAGTCGAGTCCTTGGTATGGTTATGATAGGAGGGCGTGTGTTTCAGTCCCAAGAACTCAAGCCAAATGCGCAACAAGAAATTCTTGAAGCTAGTAGGAGTGCTTTTCATTAGCTGGGAATGCTAGGAACAGACATGTATAGTTTTCTTTGCCTTGAAAATTTCTCAGCATAAGAAAGTATTGGTTAATTTGACTTCATATGTGGGATGCTTTACATGTGGCAATTTAGGTTAAATCCGTGAAGTGTGATGCAGGATAAATAATTTCAGTGAGCATACACAAGTGGGTGAGGCTGGATAGCTTGGAAGTGTCGCCATGACATTCTTTGACCCTCTCACTCCCAATATCCTCTTGAGCCATTTTCTCTGCTTCTAAACTCCCTAGTCCCCTTATGCCATGAGAAAATTGTTTCCTATCAAATCCTTTGCAGAGTCCCATCTGTCACCTATTTCTTATTTAAAATTTGCTAGCACCTTACTACAATATTTTTGTAATGTCTACTTTGACTTCCTTCAGCTGAAGGACAGTTGTACTCTCATCTTACCTTTTCTCAACTCTCTAAGCATCAGAAGATCAAGTTAATGTTCTCTAGTTGCTATCTACTTACTTCAGCCTCACACCTGACTCTGTTAGCTTAGTATGCTCTTAAGTTTTTTCCTCTCTGTCAGTCTGCAGAGAGTCTGCATATGTGTAGATCATACTAGAAGTAGCTTAAATTGTTCTAGCTTTTTAATGTTTGACAGTTTTCATGGTATAGTTTGCTCTCATATGGTAAATCACAGAAACACAGAATGGTTGAGGTTGGAAGGCAGTTCTGGACGTCATCTGGTCCAACCCCACTGCTCAAGCAGGCACACCCAGAGCCGGTTGCCCAGGACCATGTCCAGACGGCTTTTGAATATCTCCAATGATGGAGACTCCACAACCTCTCTGGGCAACCTGTGCCAGTGTTCATCTCTCCTCCCAGGAGAGATGCTCCAGTCCCTTCATCATCTTCATGGCCCTTTATTGACTCTCTCCAGTATGTCCACGTCTCTCTTGTACCCAGAACTGGACACAGCACTCCAGGTGTGGCCTTTCCAGTGCTGAGTAGAGGGAAAGGATCACCTCCCTCAGCCTGCTGGGAGGGATAATGCAGCCTGCAATACCATTGGCCTTCTTTGCTGCAAGGGCACGTTGCTGGCTTATGTTCGCTTGGTGTCCACCAGGACCCCCAGGTCCTTTTCTGCCAAGTTGCTTCCCAGCTGGGCAGGCCCCAGCATGTACTGATGGCTGGGGTTGTTCCTCCCCAGGTGCTGGACTTGGCACTTCCCCTTGTCATACTTTATGAGGTTCCTGTCAGCCCATTTTTCCATCCTGTTGAGGTCCCTCTGGATGGCAGCACAACCCTCTGGTATATCAGCCACTCCTCCCAGTTTTGTGTAATCTGCAAACTCACTGAGGGTGCATTCTGCTCCTTCATCCAGATTATTAATAAAGATGTTAAACAGAACTGGACCCAGTACCGACCCCTGGCATACACCGCTAATTACTGGCCTCCAGCTAGACTTCGTGCCACTGATCACCACCCTCTGGGCCCAGCCCGTGGTACTGTAAACAGTACAATGCCCACAAAGGCTACAAGTCTGCCAGGGGAGTTAGTTACCCTGTCTCAGAGCTGTCATTAGCAGCACTGATGTTACTTGCACTGTCTGATGAAACCAGAGATTTCACCACTAAGGCTTTTAGGCAGTTACACACATTTTCCTTATTTTCTGCACTGGTAAATGGAGATTTCCATTTCATCAGCAAGGACAAAGTTTTTTAAAATCAATACAATTTTTTTAGTATTTTATGTGAAGCTCCTATGAACTTTAGTGTTGTTTAGCTAATAGCTCTTGAATGGCCGTGTTCTCTCTCTGAACAGTATGCTGTTCTTGTAAAGCTTTTTTGATCATCTATTCTGACCTCTGTAGCACCCTCAATCAATTCCCAGGCTCAGTCAGAAATCAGTTTTTAGAAAAGCACCCTTTCCAGCAATTTTTCTAATATATTCTTCTAATGATTCAGAGCTTAAATGAATAAACAATTGGTACATTATTTTTAATTTGGATTTGTCTAGCTTCAGCTTTCATTCGTTGGATTTTCCTAGATCTTTATCTACCTGACAAAGAGCCCGTGATATGTTTTCCATGGGTACTTTATTGCTATCACCGGGTCACCTCTTAATCTCTTGGTTAAACGAAACAGATGGAGCAACTGGAATCTCATTTTAAAGTTGTTTTCCAGTCTTGGGATGATTCTGGTGGCTCTTTCCCGAATGCTCCACAGTCTATCAATCAACATTCTTTTTGAGTTCTGGACACCAGGATTTGTACCACAGTCTACTAATGGTAATACCAGTATCTCTGTGAGACACAGAGATAGCATAGCCCCAGATAGCCCTTGTTTTGTTTACTCATTCATGGATTGTATTAATATGAGATGAACTCCAAGAACAGAAACAACCAAAGAAATTTCTGTGTTCTTCAGCTTTCTTCTTTGTTTCTGAAGAAATCTACCCATAGCCCAAATTTAAGGACTATCTGCTTCTGCATCACCTTTCCATCCAGAGTTCCATCTCCTTTAACAATGGGTAGGAGGTTGATCAAGTACACTCAGAGAGAGAATGGAATTGCAAAACAAGAGTCCTTCTCTGTTGTCCCATTGCCAGTTTCAGCTTGTAGTCTGTAAAGGTGTGTAAGCTTTTAGACAACAGCTGTACACAGTGTATATATTGACCATATCTATGTACTTTTGGTCTTAAAATACATAAACTGTCCTGGAGCAGAAACCAGGAGTCTGTGCTACTTGTGAGGTTTTCTGATCGTGAAGCTGTGGAGCCGTGACTCCTGAACTCTTTTGCACAGTGGAGCAAATTCCATGGAACTGGTGGAGAGAAGGCCTTCTGTAGCCAACAGCTACAGAAGTTTAGCTCATGTCCCTGGGAAGGGGTAGCTCAGCTCGCTCTTAGCACCCTACTGTACGGCGTTCTGGCTGATTTAGGTCTTCTGAGCCTCTTAACCTGTCTCATTCCTTTATATGGAACTTAATGCTGAAAATCTGGGTATTCATATTGGAGCCTTCACTGAAGAAAGCGTGAAAAGCTGAATCCTGAGGGCTGTAAAACCAGATCACGGATAGAAAAATATTTTTAATAATAATAGAGAGTTGTTTAGATTCAGCTGACAATTTTAGAACATTCTGATTGCATGTTTTCTGGAGTCACTGGAAAACGAGCTCATAAGCATTGCTCTGCTGTGAGCCAGCAAACCACTGACTGATGTGGTCAGGGGCAGTTCTGAGGAATTTCATCTGCAGTGTAGAATTCTTAGTGATCTTTGGTACTCCTCAGTGTAAGTTGTGCTAGTTCTGTAAACTTGCAGATTGTTTTGTAACTTAAGAGGGCAAATTTTCAGGTATCTTGAAGCAGCGTTGTATTTTAATGAATTGGAAATCATTCACGTGTAACCTGAATTGATTTGTTTATTTAGACAAAGGAAAAATCATCTCATATGTGAAGGTACATTAAACTAATTTATTTTGTTCCTCTTCTAGAAAACTGAACTGAGAATTCATGACTTTGCTTAAAGACTGCTAGGAGAAGATGATGGCCCTGGAAAGCAAAGGAATTCTGAATTCTCATAGAATCTCAGAATCTGGGATGATGTTCCTTCTGTTACAGTAGTATTTTGTACTACCTTTGGGCTAAACATTTAAGGACTAACATTGAAACTTGAATGATTCACAGCTCCTAGGTTACAAATAAAATACATTTAATAATTCCATCCTCAAAACCATATGAACATTAATTATTTTGGAATGTGCTTGTGGATGGGCCTTCAGTAACTACTCGTCTTGCTGATGTCAGATGGTGAAGAGAATATCATCTTTGTAAAAGAATAAGTGAAAAATATATAAAACCGTCAATATAGAAATAATTTTACAATCACAACATCCCTGCCTGTTTTTCCACAGGGTTACATATTATCAGATGAAAGCACTGATAAGGTATGAATTCAATACATTGTAAGCTGTTGGAAAAATACAATCTAGCTCTAAGGAATTCAACTGGTTATTTTTGCTGCTAAACAAGCGTGGCGGAAATTTCCATGTAAATCAGTCAGAAATGAAGTTGAATCCTTCACTTATCCTTTAAGATTGTAAAGGAGATTTGGGAATTAATACGTCTTGGAAGTTAGAGCCATTAATAACAGAAGGACTGTCAAATATAACTCTGGAAACTGTGTGTGGTACAAGGGATCCATCTAAAGAGGCTGCACCTTACATTTTTAACTTTAATAATTGTATTCTTGTTGACAACAGCTTGTTTTAACTGAAATACATAGTTTAGGCACAAGGTGCTTTAAAATGAGATGAAAGCTAGCTCTGTAAGTATATCCCTAAGATTTTAAAAAGCTCAGTGCACTGTAAGTTTTCTGTTGTCAGTTTATGTCAAATTAAAATAAGATTTAATCTAGCCCTAATCTATTGTGGACTTTTCCCAAGTCACATTACAAAAAATATCAGTTCTGGTATTTCTTTCTCTCCTATCCTCCTACTTCCTTTCAAAACAAAACTTTTCAGCTAATTTTGGTGCTGATTCTTTTTTTTTTTTTTCCCCACAAAGTATTTATTAACCAATATACAGATAGAGTTACAACCTTGTGAAGTTTGCTTGATTAAAGCATGCTTTACACTTAATTTTAAAATAAATTAATATATAAGATGTCTAAATCTCTGGAAAAGGGAAACGCACTAAAATTAGATTTGACAGTAAACTAAGATATTCATTTGCTATAAAGAATTACGTAATAACATAACCCATGTTTAAGATCTGAATCTTCAGAAATTTCACCATATTATTGATGTGCTTTCATTTTCCACCTGGACTACATACTACAAATAATTTCTGAGGAAAGTTATTTTTTGTTCTTCCTGAAAATCTTTTATAGTTTGGAAAATTTTTTCGTACAAGCTATACTGTATAAAAATGTAATCACAGAATTTAATGTTTGTTTTACCAGAGCAATTTTAATCTTGTTTTTAGTTAAGTGAGGGGTTTTTTTAAGTTACTTTACTTTTCCCTTCTTCTGATTTTCTTACTGTAAAACTGAATTAAAAAATAAAATGATCAGAACCTCTTTGAAGACTGTTGTAACAATCAGATGGTTTCATGTGCCAGAGATGCGTTTTGGCATGAGATGTACTGGAAACTCAGGTTTGAACAACGCTTATGCTGGAAGGGAAGTTCTGCTGTGACCTGAAGCCATCGTGCCTGTAGCTTAAAGTTCCTAGAGTGATTGACTTCTTATCATAAAATGATAGAAGTGATTATACAGGAAGGATACTCTAGCTTGAAGGTCACTTTAAAGAAAAAACTCCTGAAGCAGCATGTCTTCTGACAGGTCGAAGCACCCTGGAGTGTCCCCCACCCCAGGTTCATAGCGATGTCACACGTAGGTGTCTAGCTTTTAGAGATGGTACAGGTGTTCTCAAAGGTACTCAACGGTTAACTTCCCACTGAAATAAATGTAGGCATGTGCCATCCTTGTTACTTATTCATGTTTCAATAAATCAATCCCTTAATATTTTGTATTTTATCTTGAACTTTCTTAATGTTTAGTAAATGCTGTACATTGGATGCAGAAGAGCCTGCTGGCTACATTGTAAAGAAGCAGTCTCAAAGTTGTAATACAATCTCAATCTTAAAGTTGTAATAGAAAACAACATCATTTTTGTAACCATTTACTTGTAACTCATAACAGGGCCTCAGCTGCTAGGGGTGTCTCAAACTCACTGTAACTTGAACAGATTTCTAGTTAGCTGGTATTTTGTCTTAGAGGTAAGGAAAAATGATTTATTTTTTTTAATAATTTGCCAGGTACAAAGAGACACAGCTTTAACTTGGAGAAAGTGACATAAGCAGATCATTGAAGCTCAGAACTGGGGTATGTTGTTCTAGCTGGTGGTCTCCTCAGGAGGGCTGGCAGTCAAAACAGCTCTGCATAGCACTGGAAACATCTAGACCCAGCTCAAAATTGCACTTTTGAATCACATGTCCAGCTAGTTTCCTGCAGCGAATCAAAATTCATCTAAAAAGCATAGGTTTGCTCTGGATGAAACCAGATGGAAGACATTCCACCTACGAATAGGCATTCAGCTGAGGGAACCAGAATAGAGCCAGGTCTAAGTGTGTGTGGGACAACTGTTCTATCCTCAGGGCCCTCTTTCTCTCCTGCAGCAGCACAGTAAGTGCCTACAGAGCCACTCTGACTCATTCTAGTTACCACAGAGGAGCAGACTCCCAGCAGGAGTTACAGACCCCCTAAGGACTCTTTGCTCTCCTGCCATTAAATACACAAATGTGGCTTGTAATAAAGGTTGCAGGAGGGTGTTAGCAAGTTATGAACTGAAGGGCAAACACACCTCTACTAGAAGGTATTGGGCATTTCCCTGCTTACGATCACTGTCTCTGCTGGGGTAGGGGGAAACAGTCAGGGTTTCTTTGTGTAAAAATCTACCTCCCACCCCCCCAGCAGGGTCAAAAGTATGACAGATTAAAAACAAAAAAAATGCAGAAGCAAGCAACAGCAAAACTGCAGTATTTTATTTTATGTATTTACACAAAAATGTGCAAAGTAAATTTTTGAGAACATTGTAGAGAGGAAAAGAATGTGTTTTTCTGTAAGAGTAACCATAGGTAAGCCTGATCATGCTGACACTGGAACCTACTAGCTCAAGAACACATGGCAGCATTTCGGTATCTTGGCCTCCAAACATTGCACAGTGTATAGGTGAGCCTAACGGACAATATTACTACCAATAACTTGCTAAGACTGCTGTTTCTGTATAAGAAAGTGTGACAGTTACTGATCTCTCAGTTTTTAGCATACTTCTGTCCAGCTAATAGCAGATAAACGGTCTCCCAAGATAACCTGGAAGCTACAGAGTTTATATGTAGGTTATGCTCATAAAGAAACTTTAGGCCTTCAAGAAACACCATGTAACAGCTAGAGTACTTGCCAAGTGGGATTCCACAGCTTTTAAGGACCAGAAACTTTTGCCAGCTTATACGAATATTTGTAGTTGATTACTCATGAGAAGAAACTAAGTCTTTCAGCTACTACATTATAACTTTTGTACTTTTCCTGTAGTATTGGAAGTCAAGCAATGAGCGGGGCAAAAACAGTGGTTTTAAGAGTTGACAAGGAATTCCATACTGAAGAATAAGGCTAGGATTCACCTTTTTAACAAAAAAAGAAAACCCCCAACCACCCCCCAAAAAATCTACAACAAACAAAACCACACCGCAAACCCCAACAATCAACTTGTTAAATTCAACTCCATGTTTGCTATGATCAGGATAAATGCAAATTATTGAAGAGAATGGGGCACTGCAAGGCTTCAGTGCTAATTGTGCATAATCTAACAGCTCCTGACAGCAGTGGTGCGATAACTGTTTATGTAAAACATTCGGATTTGTCAGTTGGCCTATTTATTGTTCTACAGAATTTATGGGTTTGTATTGCATTATAAAACTATGGTAGAAGAACCATAATTTTCTTCTAGAATAAGGTTTTTATAAGAAGGTTTGAGGTTTTTTATAAGAACAAAACAGTAAGTTAACAAGATTCTCTATGCCTAATGTTTTGGTGTACTGTCATCTCTAGCCCTAGGTAATCGAATGCTCGTGTATATAAGACTTTTAAGCAGTTCTGTACTTCATTGTGATTGATCAAGAAAAAGTTTAGACAGACGCTTGACCCTTGCAGCTGACTAAGAATTACTTCAAGGGGTTAGAGGTTATCTTTAAAGTGTCATACCACTGTAATTTTTTCTGCCTTGAAGGGAATGTATTATACTGCAAAATGGGAACAGGTTGTAACCATTTGTAAAGTACTGAAGACAGTTCAGTTTATATTATTTCCTAACACATTTTTAGAGTATTTTCCTCAGTACGAAACTGAGATTCATTCTTGTAAGACTAGTTTCCTTAAACCAGATTACTAGAAATGGAAGAATAAATTGCATAAAATACCAGTGATTGCTTAAATTAAGGTATTAGTCTTCCCGCAGTTTATATATTCTAACTATGCACAGGAAAAACACTAAAGAACTTATCATATTCAGAGAATGTTGTCTATGGATACTGCTTCAATAACATATTGCATTTGATTACTTGCACCTTTTTCACGTAACATTATTTTCAGGAAGATTCAACAATTTGGGAGTTTTCTGAAACTGAAGTCCTTTACAAAACATACAGTGACTCTCAATCCCTTTGCTACTTGCCAAGATTCTGTTTCACTATGTTTGAGTTATCACACCTAGAGCTGGGATTTGTCATTCTGAGCTGTTAAGAATTAGCTCCCTTTTGGTCCTAGGAAACTTCCTTTTTCTCTACCATTCCCATTCTTTTCCCAGCTACCTGAGGGGGCAGCAGGAAGCCTGGCAGACACGGTTTGCTCAGAATTCCATCAATAAATCTTGTCTTCCAGGAAGCAGGGCAATGAAGGGACAACTCAATCCCCCTGCAAGAAGGGTCAGTTCATGAGATTCAAAAGCCACTTGGCAAAAATTGCTAGCAAAATGCTTGGCTTCTGGCATGTGGCCACTGGCTGGCACCACCATCTAGCACAATTGATCTTTATCTAGCAAGTACAAACCTGAAAAATAAAAATCTTCAGTAAGTCAGCTGAGAAAGATACCTATGCAAGAAAAATATTGAAGATAATTTAAACAAAATTACCTACAAATAAACCTCTAAAACCTAGCAGATGCAAGTTTTGTGTTGCATTTGAAAATAGATTTAAATATACTTCCCCCTAATTAGGATTTATAATACTGAATATATACTTGTAACTTAAGTTCTAGTAAAATCTAAGATCTGGTTGTGAGTTTACAGAACAGTGTTAATTTGCAATGCATTGTAGTCTTTAATATATAGCAGCTTCAGTACGAATAATACTTCACTTGTTAGCTAACATTCAGGTGATTTTTTGTTTTCTCTCATCTGACATGAGTGAGCACTAACACATATCCTCAGCGTTTTCTATTTAAAACAATTGCTAAAACATATGCTGTTCAGTCCACCTTCCTACAGTGTAAGTGGTTACACAATGCACAGTATCCTTTCCCTACCCTGCTTGTAATAGGAAAGGATCATAACCAGAACTACCCTCAATCTCACATGCCACATCTAGCCGAGTTAACTTTGAACACCACTGTCTCTTTTAACCCTTCTTGGGATAAGATAAACAGAAGTAAGACATTTCAATGCTCCATTAAGATTGCAATTTTCCATCTTGAATAAAAACATCGGTTTTGCACAGTGGATGTGTGTTCAAACTGGTCAGAAAGGACTACTCCCAAACAAGACTGCCATTACACCGAACTACCAATAGGTAAGTTATAAATGCATGATACTTCTGTCTAATTATGTCCTTTCCCTATTATGTTTAACCGGGAAATAACTTCACACCTCCTGACTGGAGTTACTCATTGCTATTACAAAAAGCCCCATCATTGCCAAGTGTATTAGCTCCAAGAAATACAATGCTCTGGCCTTTTAGTAAGGTGCAGCAAATGAGATAAAAAGTAGCACTTGATACCAGCTAAGTTTTGTACAGTAGCTTCACTTTAGAACAAAGGATACAATAATAAAAACAGACCGATAACTTAAACACACTCTGAATTTGGCAAGGAAACTTAGTTAAGACCAAACTAGTGTTATGGGACAACCTGTAAGTGTGCAAAAACATGGAGAAAGTTCACTTATCTTGATGCTATAAGCTAAATCCAGACACAGTCAGGTGCTGAGCGTTATTCCTAGCTTCAAAGTAAGAGGTATCGGTTTCATCATCCGGCTGAGGTATAAATGGCATAGTTTGATTCTGTAGATTGTCCCAGTCCACACCATGAAACAGGGCGTGATGTTTCAGTTCTGAAACAGAAGTTCATATAAGCATTATAAACATCCTTTTGTCCAAGCCCCTTAGTCGCTTTGTTCCCTTGATGCGTAGCTGTCAGTAGATTTGTTCTATTTTGCTGTTTTGGAAATTCACAAAAGTGCAAATTGCAGTTGGGTTTTGATTACCCCCAACCTCAGTGGGATCAAACTATTGTCATGCCAACCAACCATCTTCCCCTAGCTGGAGAACCTATTCTACACAGCGCACAGAGTGGATCCCAGGTGCCCTCGGGGCATTTCTCATGACAGGGCACCACAGAAATTTTAAGTATCACTTCAAAGTCTGTTTCTAATTTTGCCAAAGTTCTGTGTTGAGTAGACACATGGGAGTCACTCCCACCCTTCTCCACTCCAGGCCACCTGCCTTTTGCTAGCTCACGGAGCAGTCCTCTGCTTTGTACAGCCCCCTTTGGCCTACCGCCAGACACAGAAATCTGAACACCCTTACGGTGAAGTTACCACAGATCACCAGATTCCTCTTTCCCAGCCTGAAGGTGGGATAACTAACCAAGCTGCAAGACTTTCCGACTCAAGGAGAACTGCCCTGCCCTGTCCCTTCTGACCAGAAGGTGACTTCCTGGCACGCAGGATCTGATGTGTCTTTTACATAACCTGGAAACACCACTCCCTGATGAAAGTGACTTTGCTACTTCGAGTCAATCCAAGAAAGCACCTTTCCAGCCAAGTGGGATACAAACCCATGTTTTTATCACCTGCACCACAAAAATCAAAAGCAAACAGAAAAAAAAAATAGGACAGGTAAAAAAATACCACATTTAGAAGGAGGTGGAAGTTTGACCAAGACAAACACTACAAATTTTAATTCTCAGCACGCACCACAGGCTTTTAGCTGATAGACAGTAAGACATTAACACTTGTTTATTAGTTCTACATTTCCCAATCAAATAATATAACACAATATTAAAGTTTATTTTAGACAAAAGGCAATAAATCCGAGGGTTGGTCTTCTAACTCCTTCTAATAGCTTCAGCAACCATACATGCGGCAGGACACTGCACAGATCCACTATCTCAGAACCGTATGTAGTTCCGCTCTTAAGAAAGTTCTCATGTACTGAAAGCTGTCTTAAGCTGAAAAGGTGAGCAGACTTCATTGTCTTTTCCAAAGAAGTATTAATGTGTACCATAGCTGGCAGTGAGCTCCTGCCCACATCTTTGAAGAAGGGGGAAAAAACCAAACCCAAACTTTGGACACCAGTGTTCTCTGCCAAACGCTGCTTTAAAGCTTCTCTTATCTGGAAAGACTGAACTCATAGAAGCCCAGCACTAGTACATGACGTAACTGGGATTTCTCAGTAAATTAGGCTTCACGCTGGAGAAATAGAGAGAGGGAGAGCATGTGTGTTGGGGAGGAGGGAGAAGATGACAGTGATGGAAACTCAATTACAATGAAGAAAACTTAATGGTTGTCCTGAAAGCTACTCATCCAACTTCACTTCAGTGGCCTATAAATTGGCTAAAGAGATCAGATACAGTTAAAGGTCCTGACAAAGAATGAATTTCCAAGAACTTCAGATTGAAAGAAACCATGATGTCGTCTAGTTTAAATTTCTATGCATGACAGGCAACTAGATTTCACCCTATTATCCAGGAATAAAGACAGTAACTTGTGTTTAACTAAAACACCTTCAAATTAAGACATTAGATGCTTTTTGAGAGACATTAAAGAGACACAGGATTCCCTGTTGACATCATGATCTTCATTTATAACTGTGTGCCTTCTCTAATTTGAATTGGCCTGGTTTCAGCTTCTAGTCTTTAGTCTCTTTATGAGTAGGCATTTCCATAATTTCCTTCTCTAGTGATTTCTTGGGCAGTTCTCATAAGATTTCTTCTTCTTTTTCCAAAACATCTCACTCTAAGCTTCCTTCTTGTTATAATTTTTTTTTTTTTTTATAAAATATAGTCACTGTTACAACAGCAAATGTTTAAAGTCCTTCTAACAAGAGGAAAAAAAAAATAGACTTTGTATACTATCTATTGTCTAACTCTGTGTTCCCCTATACATTCAGTAAAGACAGGCTGATTCCTAAGAAAAAGCTCTTTTGAATTAGCTTTTGTAGGAGGCTTCACTCCCAAACTGTAGGCTTTCAATTAAAGTTCCTAAAATCAGTTAGGTCAAAAACCCCAAATACCTGTTACTGAGTTAGATAAGAGTGAACTTTGGTACGTCAGATGTCAAACACTAAACAACCATAGCAAAACAGCATTAAAGCAAAACAAAAGTTCAATAAAAAAAACACCACCCCACCCCCCAAAAAAATTTCCTCATTCAAAAGGGCAAAACCCTGCAAGAACTACAAAAAATAGCACAACTTGTTAAGTGTTTGTCCTGGTTTCGGCAGGGATAGAGTTAATTTCCTTCCTAGTAGCTGGTACAGTGCTGTGTTTTGGATTTAGGATGAGAACAATGTTGATAACACACCGGTGTTTTAGTTGTTGCTAGGTAATGCTTACACTAGTCAAGGACTTTTCAGCTTCCCATGCTCTACCGACTGAGAAGGCTGGAGGTGCACAAGAAGCTGGGAGGGGGCACAGCCAGGACAGCTGACCCAAACTGGCCAAAGGGACATTCCATACCATGTGACATCATGCTCAGTATATAAAGCTGGGGGAAGAAGAAGGAAGGGGGGGGACGTTCGGAGTGATGGCATTCATCTTCCCAAGTCACCATTACGCATGATTGAGCCCTGCTTTCCTGGAGATGGCTGAACACCTGCCTGCTGATGGGAAGTAGTGAATGAATTCCTTGTTTCGCTTTGCTTGCGTGCGCAGCTTTTGCTTTACCTATTAAACTGTCTTTATCTCAACCCACAAGTTTTCTCACTTTTACCCTTCCGATTCTCTCCCCCATCCCACTGGGGGGGAGTGAGCGAGCGGCTGCATGGTGCTCAGTTGCCAACTGAAGTTAAACTACGACAGCGTTCTGGCACTATACATGGAACCTAAATAGGCATTCAAATTTTAGTCTAAATTTTAGGAGGACACCACCACTTTGAAATTTTTAATTAGTTGCAAAGAACGCAAGAGAATTTTAATACTAACCCTTCAGTCCAGCTCTCTTCGTACTGTCAATTGTTAGAAGAATATCTATTGCATTTTGGGCGTTATCAGACAACTTTTCTTCACCCTCAGGCCAGGGAATATCTACAGACAAAGATGCAGATGAGTCGGTAATTCAAACCATAAGACAAATGTTGCAAATACATACTTTCCCTGATTACTGAAACAGATTACCTCTTTTCAAAATATTTTGGAAGACTTGTGTTGGTGTTTCATCATTAAAAGGTGGAATTCCAGTTAGAAACTCAAACAGACAAACTCCAAGGGCCCACCAGTCTACAGCAGAACCTGATAAGAGAAATCCAGGTCATTACACTAACACAAAGGTTTAATGATATTTGCAAAGATCTGAAGATCAGCCATGGCAGAAATTGAAGAGTGTTTAAATCCTGCAAAGTTTCTTAGAAATTAAGGAAGAGACAAAATAAGTTGTACTTAATAATCATGCAGAAGATTAAAAATGTATTAAAGGGCTTTTTAAAGCCAGCCTGCTCCTTAATTCATTATAGATAATACCAGGGTTTACTGATAAAAGCAAGTGGGCTCTTCAGAACAATCTAATTATCAACTCCCATCCAGAGAATCCAGGAGCTGACTTCTCCAAGAGATTGTTTTGTGATAAGAAACAGTTGTCTTTAACAACTGCTCTAGAGCCTGGATGAATGCTGCAGGTCGTAACCCATATCTTTCTCTCAGTTCTTTGAGAAGACTCCAAGAATTCAAACTATTGAACTTAATTTTCATTTGTCTAAATTTATGTCAAAATATTGAAGACAGCTTGCAGAACGAGCCAGCATGCAAGAAGCTGGAATTACTTTCCATTACACTAAAGCTGATTAGGGCAATGCGTAGTTACTAGCTCTCTCTCCTTTGTTATTAAATAATTTTGGTTTTCCACATTCCAGGGTTATTTTTGCCAAACCCATCTTATTAACCTACTTAAAAACAAGAAGGCAAAGCAATCCCAGACACCATTGCATGCATTCTAAGCTTTCTGCATCTTTAAGCCATGCCCACTCCACTGTATAAAGAATTGGTGCCACGCTGCAAAAAAAATCTTTGAAAGAGAGTAAGTATAGTTTTTCTTGGCTTTTTTGGCATATAAAAAATTAAGACACCTCCAAGTTAAGAGAACAAATGTTTTGAGCCATTTCAAAAGGACTATTGACTATGTTTAGAAATGCTGAAAACTGAAATGTATAACTAAATAATCTAATGCACTTTTAGCAACTTTTAACAGCAGTAAGAGTGCCCCACCAAGCTAAGCATATCAAAGCAGTGAGATAACATCCACTCTTGTTAGAAGTACTTGAATGTTCAGATAAAACGTTCCCAGCTTCAGTCAAAGTCTACTAAGATCACAACTCTGAACAACGTAGTAACACAGGTTTCAGCAGCAATTTTTCCCACCCAAAGTTTAACTGAAGATTAGATTAACTCCTACCATATCCCTGCTAAATCACGTCTATCAATACTTAAAGCAAGAAACAGAAACACCAGGCCTCAAGCATCTGAGCTTTCTTCACCCATACACAAAGTAATTCAGACTGATCGCATAAAGTGAAAGGAAGCAATGAGGAAAAAGTGTCTCTAGTTTATTTCCTGTTACACAATATCTTTAAGAATGCTGACTTTACTCCTGAAGTACAGGTTTAAGTGTGATTCCTGATAGTTTAGTCACAGTGATACTGATATTTCCCAAATCTTTTGTGGAATTATCACATTCTTATGTGGAATGCATATTGGACATATCTTCTATCTAGAAAGATTGTTCACCAAAACAATTTTCTTGGAAATTGTGATCTAGTTATGCTTTGACTGTTCAGTTACACTGAACACTCCATTTCTGCACAGTATATAGCAAACTCACCAGAGATCAGAGTCCCTGCATATGAAAAGACAACGAAGCAAGAACATTACAATTATTGCAAAAAAACCCTAACAAATACAAACATCAAATATCAAGTATGATTCTCTGAAGGCATAGGAATGCAGATTTTTTTTTTCTTAAGGTGGTAACTCAACAATGAAGAAAGATAGCAACGTTAAATCTAAGTTAGAAATAGAAATAAAATAGTTTTGTTACATGATTATAGTTTAGGATTACAACTACATTTACAAGCAGGTTAACAACACCAGAAATATTTAGTGAGGGAAAGTTTTGAATTCCAAAGTAAAAAACCTTGGCTTCACTGAAGGTAATGGGAGATTTGTTATTTCCTGACATAAAACCCAGATTCTTTGCAAGTTATCACTGAAGTCCTGGAAACACTCAATAATTGCACGGAAGTCACCTTGCAACCAAGTTTCACATTGTCTAAGTAGTATTGATTACATTTCCAAACTATTATCTAGTTTTAATGCCTGCCAAATAACCAGGATTCCTACATGGAAGTGCAAAAACAACAACTACATATGTTTAGTAATTTTAGTTGTTAGTTAAATTGTTAAATCTCTTCATACAGTTTTAGTTAGTGTATATTGGCTGCATACAGCAGAATTTTACTGTTCCACAGATTAGTAATCGCTATTTCTCAGTGAAGGTCTCATATCTCATAATTTTCCTAAGACTATTAGATCAACAAAATAAAAGTATTTATAATTACATTTCTATCTCAAAAGTATACAACAAATGTATCGGGGATACATTGCATTTATTTTTTGTTAATGGTTCTTGCAAGTTAGCAGGAAAATATTTCAGACTTTCTGTTGATCTCAGTGGAGCTCAGGATTTGAGCTAAAGAAATTTATGCACTTCAAAGTTGTGCTATTTTATTTTTTTTATAGTATTTTGCAAAAAAAAAAAAATTTGATGGCTACTACTGTCCACTTATATGGGAGATCCTGCCAGAAATCTTGTGTTTCATGAAGTCACTCAACTCAATAACTGCTTTTAATGCAACTTCATAAACTTGTCTGGATGCACATAACACTAATATCCATAAACATGGTATACATTCTAAGAATAATTGGAGGCTTAACCCTTTCATAGTAAATTTCACTACATTCCCCCACCCTGAAGAATCTTTAAGGACACTGAGGATGACCAAGTTGTGATTCCTAAGCCACGTACAAGTCTCGGGCTGCCTAAGCACAGCTTCCAAAGCATTAGATTAGCAGCAGGCAAGACTACGCTGGACAGTCAAAACCTCCGGTCACATGAAAAAAGTAAATGGAAGGAGCAGCTGAAGCAAACACAGCCATCCATGTTGGCAAAAGCTAAGCACTAGGTATTTTTAAAGAATTCACTATCATATTACTTAGAGCTCTAGAAACATTTAGAACTGTAAATACATCACCTTTCAAGTATTTACAAACTCCATGGTTTGTTTGTCTTACCATGAGGCTTTGTCAAAAGCAGCTCAGGTGCCAGGTAGTCTGGGGTCCCTAGGATGCGTTCACCTTCTACTGGGGCAGCTCCTCTTCTTACGCTTTTTGGAGTCCTATATGGTGTGCCAGCATCTCCCTGATGAGGTGTCTTAAAAGATGCAACAAAGACTTCAGATGTCAAACAAAACCAGCTGAGAAACTCCCATCTCCAGGCTTAGTAATGGGTGTAACAGTTGATACTTAAGTTCAAGTCAAGAACATGTCACAAAACGTACATTCCCTGAAAAAGCATGTGTGAAACCTGCTTCCATTTCTTTATCTCAACCATCTCAAAGCATAAGAAGTTAATCGATGCCTACTCCTTAAGAAAATTTTCCCTAAGTTCTTCCTCCAGTGTCAAATCCACAAGTAATGTCTCACGAGTAGATGAAGTTCTGCTCAAGTTAGACTTAGTGACTGTTTACAGCTACACAAACCTTCTGAAAGTAATTTGGGACATTATTTGAAGATAAAATATGCAGGCTTACAAAGAGATCAATAAATTCTCACAGCCAATAGGCTGACTGCAATGAAAGATTTCCTGTTATGACCTAGAGGTACTACTAAATTATCTTGCAGAGACTCTCATTCTTTATTTTTCAGTATACCCTTAATTCCCATATATCTCGTATAATTTTGTTTCCAACTTCAGTGCAGCAGAGATCAATTCATAATCACGATGCCATAAAGGCTACAGAATTCACTATTAAAATAGAAAACAGGTAATCAGATCGCAATGATGTGATTTTAAAAAGAATCACAGAAGTATATAAAAAAAGTATCCTCCTGTTCAAATCTAAGTTACAAAAACATATAAAGGCATCAGCCATTTATTTCTCAGGAGATGCAGTACATACTACTCTGACTCCATTTCAGCTGAATGCAAGCTAAGTTTCATAGTCAATTAAAATTTTACACAGATGAAACAGAAGCTAGCAATTCAGACAAAGACATCAGAAAAAAGGCTTCCCCAAAAACAGCGTTTTGAATGTCCCCTTTTGGTGCACCAAATCATTCAACACACTGCCAGTTCTGTCAGAAAGATTTAAATCCTACAACTAGAACTTAAGTAACTGGATGAAGATCTTGTAAAGCTATGCCAAAATTAAACAGGAAACTCGGATTGAAAGGTACACTTTTCACACATCGGGGCTCTAATTTACTTTAGGACAATAAGATTTTTACTTACTATCAGAAGGATTAAAAAGGTCAAAGCAAAAACTTCATAACCTGCAAGCAGCCATTACTGTTTACATCAATCTTTGTAATAGGCTTGCAATTGGTACTTGACAGTACACATTACACTATCACTTTTACCAGGATAAAAAAAAGAAAATAGCAAGTACAGTAGCAGTTACTAGCAGCTGAACAGCATTTGCAGACTCTCTTGGGAGGTATGCAGGATAAAAAAAAAGAAAAAAAATCAAAGACCTCCCATTACATCAGGAAACCTGTAATTACTCACAGGAAGTACCACACTGCACTAGAAGTAGGATTAGACAAAATACCACAGGCTTTCTTTACCAGTTCATTGCAAGAGCAGAGGATTTCTCAGAGGTGGACAGGCAATGCATGTTGAGCCAGAGGCAAACCAGTGGACATACAGTTACTGCTAAGCTCTTACAGATATTATAAGTTTGGCCACACAAGTGCAGTAAGTGAAAGCCTGTCAAAGGTCACTGTGACAGACTACCTCAAACTATTTCAATTTTCCCTAAATTAACAACTGAAATAATTTCAGATCACTAATGTGTAATGCATGCAGAAGTTTCTACATGTCTCCTTACATACCTGGTAGACCCTAGATGGTCTTCCTTTCTGTAATGGAGTAATAGCTGTTGGGTAAGAGCCACTACAGGCAGGTGAAAGATCCATTATATCCACAGAAACCATGCTACATGGCTCAGATACATTGGATATATTAATGGGACTATTATAACTTCGAAAAACAACAGCGTTTTTTTTAAAGAGAGTCAGTGCTTCCATCATCTTTTCTGAAGGAGAAAATACTGTGTCAAGGTAAGTTTCTTTCATGTGTTTTTGGTCATTATCCTTTTCATGATGTAACAGCTTGCAGTCCTGGACAGTATGTGCTTCCTCTCCATTTTGCAAGGCATCTCGGGACTCTGGTGATGTTATTAGCATGCCTTCTGTTTTTGGTTCCTCAAATGAGAGGTCTTTAACACTTTTGTCCAAATCTAAAAGCTGCTTTTCTAAATGGCTTTCTGTAACAGACATTTCAGGAAATAAGTCAGAATCTGCACTGAGAATTCCTAAAGGTTTTTCATCATCAGTGCCTAAAAAACTTGAGTTCATGTACTCCTTTTTATCATCCTTTTCATAGTCTGCATCCAGATCACATATAAGATTTTCGGCTATAATTGGAGTAAGTGATTTTTCTACTGTTTGCTGGTTACCAATAAAACTCTTAACTTCCTCCGTGCTTTTGCAGGTGTCACGTAGGCATCCATCATCACAAAGCATTAAGGATTGAATTTCTGTTGTCAAACCCGTCCTTTTGTTTGCTGGAAATTCTGAGATCTGACAGCCACGTTTATATTCTGCGTTGCTTTTTTTAACATAGTTAAATTCCTGACAAGGACTAGTGTCAACTAATTCAAAGCTTCTTTTTACACCTGGCTTTTCAAAAGTTTCTTCCTCTTTGATAGGCTTGACAGGCTCATTCTGCCTTGAAGGTGACTGTTGTTGACTGGAAGTTTCTGCTGTTTCATTACTCATATCTCTTTTACTTACAGAGAGTTTTTCTTCCCAAATCTTATTTTCAGAAAGACATTTTCTGACTATGCCTTTCACATCCAGTGTGGTCACAGGAGTATCTGTTATATCAGAATGTTCACTTCCCAACTTCTGCCTACTGCCAGAATCATTGCTGCTGATGGGAGAAATGGCAGACTCCAGTTCTTTTTTCTTTAAAACTTTAATACCTTTGCTATTCAGTAATTCTACATTCGAAAGGAGAGCTGACCCACTGCTACTTGTTTTGCCTACTGTAGAACATAGTTCATCTTCACTTTGCTGCAAATGAGCACATTGAGTTTTGAGTATCAAGAAAAATAGGATTACAGCATTATAGAAATATGTCCTTTAAATACCTTATTTCCACTTCCATAAAGAACTGCAAATTGGCAAGCATTACTTATTCTTTATAACCACTAGTAGTGACAAACATGTCATAATACATTCAAAAAAATTCCAGACTAGATTAGGGATAATTTGATAATTTGACTTTAAGAACATAAAATAAGCCTACTAGAATACAATAGAAAATGCAGTATTTTTAAATGCCTGGGAATGAAGAAATATAGCAATTAAAGTTGTATTTCTGATTTTATGTTAAGAAGTTAAACTACAAAGTTCTCAGTTTCTAAGAAACCCCAAACCAAAGAACCCCATCATACTACCCTGTGGCATTTTATACTTCAGAGATGACAAAAGGAAAGTCTGATGTTACTACTATTTTGGTAACAATACTAAAAACAAGACCTTGGGAAATGGACAGATAAAGAATTATAAATTGTTTTAAACGTAAGTTTTTGTGTGATCTAAATAGGAATCATGGCAAGGGACTAAATAGCACAGCAGCATTTTCTTTTAGGTCTGTATTTGTACAGAATTTCATTATCAGTTTAAAATAGGAGAAAGTATTTTGTATCAGCTATAAAATTACTGGTGTTAGCTCAGTTGATACAAAACCCTTCAGTAATATAAACCTTAATTTTTCAGTTTTTAATAGCTAGTAGAAGTTCGAACTATATTTTGTTTATTATTTTTCCTAAGTTCTGCCTTTTAAAGAAATTCTTTTGTCTGCATACTGAGCTAATAAAGCTATAGGGATAAGGTCAGCTTCCAAAGAGCCAGTACTCCCAGCATTGCCCATCTTGTCAAGAATAGGGCTAAACCAGTGCCATCCAGTAGAAGCCCTCTCTTTCACTCCTTTGCTGCATGCTAAATGGCATTTGCTTTTCCTGTTATGTTGCACTGGACTACTATTTGCTTGAAGAAAAAGTAATACTAGTTTGATCCAAAACTCCTACTCAGCAAGGATTACAACCCCTGCTCCTTCTCCTGTAGGAAGGCTTCTCTACACTTGAAATAATTGCGGAAGTAAGTAGGAGATCTGCAACAGTGCATATACAAGTGCAAGCTTATTCTCATCTATAGTGGGAAGATGAAACAGTCCTGACCTCTACATCTTTCTCCCACCTAGGGCTGCTGCAGCATTCTGATTCCATACTGGACAGGTATGTGTGCGACTGACTACTGGCACTGGAGGTACCAAACCTTTTTCTTGACTGAAGCAGAGTAGGAGTTAAACTTCTCACTGGCATCACAGGAGTTAATTGAGAAGTATCAAGATCTTGAGAGAAAAAAAAAAAGTTATTCAAATGTTGATACAAATAGGCAACATACATTAACCAGCTTCGCTCCATGTCAGGATTTCACATCGAAGGAAGTTATGGAGAGCTATGCATGATATCATAGTTTCTCTTGTCATCTTTCCTGCATAGTCAATTCACTCATTTTTTTGAAGTAGGGCCTTGCCAAGAATTTAAAAGCAATATGAAAATTAACTCCATAATCGCCTTCTTTCTCATTTCAGGTTAGAAAAGAGAAAGCAGCAAGATAAGACAATTTAAATGAAAGCACACATTGCTATATTAAATCATTTTCGATGAAAGCATGCCAAGAACTGACACTATTTCTGTAAAATCTTAAAGAGTCATTTTGAATTCAGTGGTTGTGCGTTTGAAAAAAAAAAATCAAAAGATAACATAAGTAGTGTAGGTGAAAACATGTCAGACCTTAAGTACTGGAGGAACAGTAGACACTGTTGCAGACTATCAGCAAGACACTGATAGAAGCACACCTTTTATCAAGTGGGTCCAAGCTACTCATATAAAATTAAAAGACCACAACCTTACAGCCAGAGTATTACTCAGTACAAGGCTTGGTATACTCACATGTTTTGAACAGTTTAGTTGAAAGAGGGGTATTTTCCTTTTGGACCATAGGTAAGGGAGAAACCACTCCATGCAGACTGTCAGATGATTGACTTGAATTGCACCCAGGCATTTTCATTCCAACAGGAGTATACTATCAAGCAGGAAGAAGCATAGTTAAAAGTTAATGGAGCCTGAACGAAACATCCAGGATTGAGTGTAACTTCACACATTCTTTATTACTTTTGCATTGGAGCTTAGCCATGCCCATTTACCAAATTATCTGAAGCACAACTGATAGTCAGCGACTTGAAATATAGTCTAAGGTAATCACTTCAGAACTTCAAGGTACTGGAAACATATAATAAGTCATTCTACCAGCTGGCAGAAGAGGTGCAAGGATAGCCTTATCACTCCTATTATTACATTTAAGATAGTAAGTAAACTAAAGGAATGAAATACTTCAAAGACAGTGAAAATTGCTTACAAAACCCAGAGAACTGATGAGAGACAACAATTGTCCTGGAGTACGTGAGTAGTCTTGTTTTGGTTTTGCCATTGATGGTGTAGTAAGGATATCTATCATATTTATCTCTACAAACAGACAAAAAAAAAGAAGCAGGTCAGATTTTCCTCTTGCTATTAAATAAGCAAAATCACGGGCATTTACTTAAATTTTATCAAGAGGGAAAAAAATTTAGTCACATACTGAACAAATACATGAAAGAAGCCACCAAACCCAAGTAAAGACATACCCATACATTCTTATTCAATACAAGCTGTTTCTTCCTGTACATCCATCATAAAATTACAGTTTATAATTACAGAAACTGTAAAAGTCCAATTTTTTTTCCAACATACTATGTTGTAGGTGTTACATTTTCTAATTTGATACCAGCTTTGGTTTTTAGGCAGCAATTCCAGCCTATGGCTTGTGGGCTAAGATGCTAAATTTGATTCAAAACCTGCCTTCTCTCCCAAAGACATCTCAAAAAAGCTACAGATGAGTTTTTGATAGGTGAAAATTTAACCTTAGATGCCATTTTTTGCTCGCTAGAGGTAAGTAGGCTTATAGGTTACATATCACATTCAACTAGACACAATAATCTGCCCCATTTGAACTTATCAATTAAAGCAGTATATTATAGAAAATACAGTATACTTAGGAAATTCCTCTATACTCTTAAAACCATGAATCAGAAACTCCATAGAGAACTCTGAATTTCTACATACCTTTAACTGTATAAAAAGGATGTACCTGCCAGCAGCTGTCTCAAAAAACTAAACCAGTGCTGTGCAGCATTAGTTTGGCTGACATGGCTAAGGGGTTGGCGGTGCAAACTAGTTCAGGAACTGGCTATTCACCATAAGACCTGCGGCCTATTGCCTGTGCCAGACAGTCATTTGGCTATTCTGCTACTTGAAAACAGTATGTTCATATGCTAAAGCACTGATTTATAATCTTCTGTTAGGGACTCGCCACCTCTCCCGTCCCTCACATTAACGTCTGGAAGGTCCCAGTTCAGGTTGGAAATTAAGATATACAAGGACAGAGAAACGTGAACTGAAGGACAGAAATAGCCAGAGAAACACCAAGAAAAAGCCAGAATTATTCATTCACCCTTTGAATTCTCTTAGTGGACTTCATAGAAAACTTTGAAATCCATACCCCTCAAGAGAAATGGCTCTAGATCATATTTCATACACCCTTGTCCCAAAGAATAAATAGTTTAGCTTCTGAAGTGCAACACATATAGCAGACCCTTTACTAGCATGTACCTTATCAGTACTTACCTACTAGAAATCAGATATTAGTGCAACATTTGGGCTTATTTAATTGAAAGCTGCCCTCTATGGGAATGTAGAGCATTCAAGAATATGGGAATGTGATGCAAAAACACATTCTAATACAACCAAAAGGATACAGACAACTCTTACCTCTGTTCAGAGTAACTCTGGAAAGCCCAAAGTCTGTCAACTTTATATGGCCCTGATTAGAAATGAGCATATTGTCTGGCTTCAGATCCCTGAAAACATGAATATAGTTGAAGTCAGCAAAAAGACAACTGAGCAATATTAAGAAAGTTAATTGACCAGAAACACTCAATACAAAACATTGATTATAGCTGTTTCTCAGTAACATCTGTTAGCCAGCAGAAGATTCCAACTGGAGGAATACACCAAAACAATTAAACATATCTAGCACTAAATATTGTACAAACATCTCAGGCCTTGTAAAGCTTCCACGCATGTCACAAGAGTTGCATATTTTGTGTTTCAGCAGGTTTAAGTGTTCTTCATGAATACTACCATCACATTTACTAATGTGTAGCTCCTACACACAACAGTACACAAGACAAGCAAACCTCTAGTAAAACTTTTCACGTGTGCTCTCTGTGGCACTACTGAATGCAGCAAAGAACTCTCACTACAGGGGGAGCATTAGAGTAGTCAATGTCCCTTTGCCCTAGTTACATGCTTGCAGTATCCAGAGAGTTCCTGAACTAACAGTCATTTAAAAGCCACAGGGAGAGGGGCCCTAGAAGGCAGCATAGCTGCTAACACACCACTGTACTGGAGGAAGAGCATGCAGGCAGGGGAAAGCAGTGTATATTTGTCTGCTTAACATATATGGACAGATTTTATTTTAGGTGTTGTTTCATGACATTGCTGCAGTGCACACACACAAAAAGAGCTTCCAGAAGCTCTAGCAAACGAGGTAGCTGTTACTATGAAATGGTGGTTGGTTATGTGTTTGACTGAAAAATTAAAAACCCAAACTAGCAAATACTTATTTGTAAGGAAAAAAAAAAAATGTAGGTTTTACCTGTGGATTATCCCATGCCGGTGAAGATAGTCAAGCGCCAACGCTGCTTCAGAAATATACTTAACAGCCATTTCTTCATCAAAATATCCATAAATATGGAGAAGAGATTTGACATCTCCACCAATAAGGTACTCCATCACCTGCCATTCAAGTGTTTTAAATTTAACATTTTAAAACACATTTCAAATTTCCAAGCAAAATACAAAATAGCTTTCACCTCTAGGAAAATATAATTTTAAAGAGCAGAAGCTGATAGAAGCTTCCTTGTGCTAACTTCATTTCCCACACAATACTTTTCACTGGGATAAAATAATTAAAGCTTCAGATGACAGAGGGCATGAAACATTTTCTTTTAATAGACCATTTACTTATTTGCCTAGCCTACTTTCTGCAGTCAGCTTTTAAATTAACTTCTGAAAGATTTCTACATTATAGAAAATAAATTGCAAAGCACTTCTGTGAAACTCAAGGCCTGAAGCCAAAGACCACTGAAATTTTGATTTGTATAGAACAGGTATCTCGATGATTTTGTTTTGCAAGTGTTTATACATAACATTAAATTCAGACCTGAGCCTTGTGAAATAAGTGCAAGTTTCCAGAAATGTATACAGCAAGAGCTACTGTGCACTTAAGACATGAAAAAGTGTTTAAAGAATACACACATCCAAAAAAAATATGTAAATCCACACATTACTATGGCCCATGTTCTATTCAAGATAAAAGAAAAGTCAGCGGAGTTTCAGAAACTCACTCTTCAATGACAAGAATGAATTTATGGGGTTTTGGTCAAGACATCTCACCAGTACATAGATTCCAATATACAATACTATTCCATATATATGGCTCTAGCATCTCCTTTACAAATCCTTTACCCTGAACATCTCTACTCCACGCAGCAGTTAGAGATTCCAAGAAAATAAGCCTTCATTTACACTCAAAATGCATTGTAGGAGTGCATAGCAACCTTGCCTCAGAATTTAATCAAGCTGTTCACTGTGTCTGATTTACTGTAAGTACACAAATTACACTAGACGCTTTGTAGACAGTTTTAATCCATACTACCTTCATGTGGAGGCAGTATATAAAACCATATTCAAGTCCTACTGTATTCACAGTGCTCCATGTAGACTAGCACTTAGTTTTGCCACTCAGTTATCCTCTTGTCATCTAGGCCAATTACCATAATGAATTTTGAGCACAGGCAACAAGTAAAACAGATTTCCTTTAAGTGAGCCACAGGGTATCTTTCAGTCACTTGGATTCTGCTTGAACAGAATGGTTCCTTGTTTTGTTTTCCCTAAGATTTCTACATATTCCTAAAACACATTAGCTATTAGAAAAGACTCTCCTGTAAAAAAAAGGGAACACAGGTGGAAAGATCTCAAAGGTACCAGGGGAAGAGAAATATTTCACTTGGTTCAACCATTCTGAGAAAGAAGAAAGTAAAAGTGACTAAGGAACACCCACTCACTACCATAAAAATATGTTTTCAGACATGAATATAGTTCTGCACTCCATTTTCAACGCTATCATAAAATACCACAGCCATTTATTTACTCACTAAATAGACGTTATTAGCTGACTGAAGTGAGTAGTATAAGTGCACAATGAAAGGACTTTTACTGAGAGCCAATGCATCCCTCTCTGCCTGGACCTGGTGAACCATGTTTTTGTTGATCATGTCTGCTTTTTTCATCACCTGAAAGACAAAACAAAATCAAATAGATAAACATTTTTTTCTTTGCTCAACCCACAGTTCTTTAGTCAATTAATCTATCTCTGTACTTCAAACTTGCATACATATATACATATAAAAACAGAGCTATAACTTCATATACAGACAGAATTTTAAACCACAGGTTATTAGAGAACCTTTTTCATTGCTCTCCTTCTAATTCAGTCCTGAATGGAAATCATGCTACCAATATTTACTGCAATTGCACACACTGGAAAAATGAGAGTTTAGGCTGTATGTGAAATTAAGCTGCCCCGAGGTATCCACAGTACACAACTCAGAGCTAGGAAAAAGTGTTCAACGCTTAGATATCCATTTGCTGACCAAGTCTTTCCATCTCTTCAGAGGCTGAGATATATGGCCTGAGGATTGAAAAAATAGAGTGCAGCAGTAAGCCATCCCATCTTGGCATCCTCAAGAGCAAGACTGCAACTATCCCAGTCTCCAATTCTTAACTTTGCAGAGAAAGCAAGCAAATTTTTGCTTAATTTAAAATTAACAAATCAAGTCACCCAACAAATACTTGTTTCCTTGGGAAGAAGCCTCAAATACAAGCAATTCACAACAAAGAAATAACAAGCTTAACTGTGAATTAGGCTCCAATTCCTGTATTTAATTACCCCACTATATGTTGATGCCCACTCAATAGTAATCTTGAATAGAAGATGCCTAATAGCTCAGCTGATAGGTATTTAGGCAAGCATTACATATGCATTGGATGTCTGCCCACCTTCAACATCTTTGGTCCGGATATGTATAGTGATATTAAAGCAAGTTTAATTTACCCATTCTCTATGCAACACAACTGTAAAAAGTTGAGTCTACAGCTACCGCCACCACTCAATAACAGAATTTGATAACATATAAAAATAGCAAGACATAAGAAGTGTAATTTGATATCATCTATGTAAGTGTTGACCTTAACTGTAAAAAATATTTAGCATATGTTAAATTCAGTAGCTTGGATAATCCATAAGTCTCACTGCAATAGAGATAAAGGATTTACACAAAAGCTTTTAGGTCACAATACTTTCAATAAACTTGTGTAAGATACTAAAGTAACGCAATTGAACCACTCTATATGCAGCACCTAAACTGTAGAAAATTAGTTCCCACAGCTACCATCACTGTTATCAAAGTCGATACAAAAAAAATTCCAAGACATACAGAGAATGCATAGAACCACACTTTTAATAAGTGTTGACCTTAACTATACAAATATTTAGCACGTGTTAAGCATTGTAGCTGTGAACAATCCATAAACCTCACTGAAATAGTGATAAAGGATTTACACAGAAGCTTTCACCTCAAAATACTTTTAACAAAATCATGTAAATAAACATATATAGCTCTAAAGAGCAATGTCTATTTTGCATGACTGTTTTTACATTTTCTTTGCTGCATAGTACACAATTGCAAAGTCAAGCTCGCACAAACCATCAGTCAAGTTTTTCCTACTGACAAGCCTAGCTTTTAGTCCTTTGCGTATCAACACAGAAAATGCAACAGCTTTTTTTAAATGTGTACTCAGCAAAAATCCTTTCTATAATTTGCTCTCTTTATACATCTCAGAGGCAGACTTTTCATTTATGAACAAAGGCGAGAACGCCCTCCCAGTGGCACGACAACTGAATGTGTTCAATTGTAGCAAGTATTTACAAGCAAGAAGCAAATAGCGCACTAACGCTTTGGAAGGCTTTTGGCGTAGTTCCCTCGACATTTAAGGTACTTCTAAAAGCAGCTGTCATTATCAGATGCCTCCTAACCAAAGCCTCCAGGCGAACAGGAACGTGAGGAGAAAGCTAAACACAGCCGTGCGGACAACGCATCTCCCAGGCACCAGGCTTCTGCCAGAGAAGCGGCAGCTCCCCAAAAGCCCAAGTGCCGGAAGGCAGGGGGGGCTCATGCCGAGGCAACCCACGGGCCTGCCGGGGCAGGCCTCCGCGGGACGTCCCTTCCCCACAGGGGATTAAACGAAAGGAGAGGGCGGCAGCGCCGCGACACCAGGCAACGAGGGGGCCCCGAGGGCCGCAGGGGGCGGGGAGGCGCCCCTCGCCGCCCCTCACCTTCACAGCATAGAGCCTCCCCGCCTTGCGGCCCAGGTACACCTTCCCGAAGGCGCCGCGGCTGATGGGCTTCACGATGGTGAACTCCTCGATAGAGGGGGGCCGGGGAACCTCGATGCGCCTCGGGCCGGCAGTTGGTGGTGGTGTTGCGGCGGCGGCGCCCCCCTCCCCCAGCCGCGCCTCGGCCGCTGGCTCCACCGTCCCCATGTCGCGCCTCGGCCCTGGCGCCCCGCGCCGATTCAAAGCGGCGCCTGCCCCGCCCCGCGGCGTCACCGGCCAACGGGTCGGCGCGGGGGAGGAGGGCGGTGCTCTCGCGAGACCCCTGGCGCGGCGACCGTTGTGGCCGCACGTAGGCGCCCGTAATGGCGGCCGGAGCGGCGGGGCGGTAAGCGGCGCCTCGCAGCCCCGCCTTCCCGTGCGGCAGGCCGCCGGGGGCCCTGCTGCGGGCAGTCCCCCCGCTCACGCGTCCGGGCAACGCCGGGGCGATTCATGTGCCTGCTGTGAAGCGCGCCCGCCGCCGCCGTTAGCGACGCCACGGCTGCCGTTCTGCGCAGGCCTCTGCGTGGCGGCGGCGGCCGCGATGTTCGCCCTCCGGTCTCGCCCCTGCGGTGCCGCTCCGGGTGGTATCTGGTGAGCAGTGTGCTCAGTTTTGTTCACAGCCGGAAGGAGTTAAATATTTATTACTGATGCAGGCAAGCTGAATAAAGCTGGTTGCAATGTCACCTTCGAGGTTTGTGAGTGTTGCTCTAGTGCAAGTATTTCTGATAGGCTGTTGTCACTCTCTCTGGCTAGAGCGTCTTGCATCGTTACAGCCTTCCCAGCTTGATCAGGACTCCTTAAAAATTCCCTCATTCTTTTTATTGTATATAGCAATTAAAAAAAAAAACCCACAGCATTCATTCTGTGGTGTTATGTTGTTAGAACATCCATTATGACAAACTGTCAAAGGTGTTGATCTGACTAATAACTACTCAATTTGTCATCGAGGTTTCTAATGTGGCAGTAGGTTGTTAGTTGCTATGAGCGGGTAGACCATCCTCTCATTTCCATGGGATGCTTGAAGGTCTAGGAATTCAACAGAGCGCACTGTGAGACATTAAGGAACTGGAAGGTAATTATTTAGAAATAAACAACTTGATTTTGGTTTCCCACAATAATTTTCTCATACGCTTCACTCACATTTTCTCACACTTCATACTTGCAAGCTCCAAGAGTTGTGCATCCAAGTGGCGTAGCCAGCATAGCTCGTGTGCAAGAGAATGCTACCCATCCAGTCCTTACCATCGCTATTGAGCCCTTACTGTCTCTTGGCATCCTCTGGATGGGTGATGACAAACTTCTTTCTGGGCAGGTCTTTTATGATCAGGAGTTAGAATAACATGATCTGTTGCTTCCCTCCAATTCTTGATTCCTTCAGCCTCCATTAATCTTAGCAGGGTCGTTCCCCCTTTTCTTTGTCTCCTTATTTTGGATATCTCCATGGCTACATTCTGCCTTCCTGTTGTGGCAGCAGGGATGGCATTTACAGCGGGCTCTGACCTTCTTGCCATCCTCCTGTTCCCAGAGCACAGGCCTTCTGACAAATCATCTCTGATAGTGCCTTATTGGAGCACAGGCTGCCTGCTCTCGTTTACACAGCAAGCTCCCAGCTGTGCTCTCGGTCATTCTTTTAACCCTTGCCTTACTGCTTTTATGTTGCTTTCACATATGCATTGCTGTTCGTAATTCATTCACAGCAATCTTAATTGTTCTGCTGCAGTCTCTACATCATCAATAAGCTAGCTCTACAGAGGTCAGTGCAGAACTATGGGTCTCTGTTAACACAGTAGATTAGTTTTATCAGGCCCCAGTTTTGCTTTAAGATACATCACTTATAATCTGATACTGCACAGGAAGGCCTTGCTTGTACTTGTGAAGGAGTGCTGCTATCCCACAGATCCCAGCAACAGATGCAATTTAATGAGCAAATGCAGAAAACATGTTTTAAATTAGCTTTCTATAACGGTGTTAAATACAATTTATCATTGGCTGTACCTGTCATTTAACTCTGCAGCACTAGTTTACCTGTGTCTCATTGGCAGCGATCCCAGTAGAGAAGCCCAGCTGAGAGCAGGAGGGATTACTCCTTTTGGTGGCATCACACGCTGACATCAGGTTACGCCAGTTGTGAAACTCTACCGTCAGCCAATGTGTATTCCACTACTGCCTGAGCTCCTCTAAGAGAGGACCTACGTGTTCTGCCCCTTCCCTCGAGGCAGCACTAGCCATTGTACAGCTGCATGGACAGCTGCTTCGTGGGGGGTGGATCCAGGTAAATGTTCATCACCTTTTAGGGGTTTTTTTTTTGCTGTTGGGTGAAGTTTCTGCCAAATCAGCTAGCTGAACCACACGATTGTGATCATGAGAGTGCTAATGGAAAACAGAAGAGATGTGTGTGAAGGCCAGGGGGAGGCAGCACTGTTGCTGTGCTGTTTCAGGTCGGTGTAAGTTGGTGTGGGATGGCACTTTCAGTGAGGAAAGGAACAATGAAGGACAGTGGTCAGGTGAAAGAAAGAAAATACTAATAAAACCCCAAAATAATTGGAGAGCACATGGAAAAAATAGCACAAGGCATAGAAAAAGGATGAATATCAAAGACCAAATTCTGCCATATGTAGATGCATCTGCCTGTGATGTCTTCATTTAGGATTACATTTTAACTGAATGTGAGTAACAGTATTTAGGTTATTGATACATATTTTAATTTGTAAAAGTTTCTTTCTATATGTGGTATACTCTTAACTCCCTGCAAAATATTTTCAGGACTTCAGGAAGGCATCTTAAGTGGTGATTGTGAGGGATGTGACCTAAATGACATACTCTTGCAAAGTCATTCCACGTGCGGTGGCTATGCTGATGGTGATCCTCCTGCTGATACCCTGCGGAGCTGGCAGTTATGCCGCACTGCACTTCTAGTGGCAGCTCCCCAGGCACGTCTTGGTCTGGGTGCAGTGTGACTGCCCTGTTTCCAACCCACGTGCACCCCCACACTGGTATTTGGGGGTTTAGAGGAAGCCCTCGGGGTCAAAGCACCCTCTGCTTCTGCAGAGGCATCAAAACGAAGGCACGGCCTGAGCACACCCTCTGGCCAGCCCTGCTGGCCCTCCGCGGCCGGCTCAGCTGACAGACTGCAGGCCCCGCTGCCGGCCTTCCTCATCCGTCACCCTTTGTCCCCTCCTGGCACTTGCGAGAAGCGCCCAGCTCCGGCTGCTCCCCGGAGGTGATGACCCCCGGGCAGGGACAGGCCTGGCAGCTCCGTCACCCCCGGGTGACAGCGGGCACCCCGCGGGGCCCTAACTGCCCCTCGCCCTAGGCATCCCCGGGGCCTGGCTGCGCCCGCACCCCTCCCTTCCTGCCAGGCTCGCTGCTTTCCGTGCCGGCGGCCCGCACCGCCCTGCCCGGCCCTGCCCCGGCTGGGCCGCCCGGCTCCCCCTGCAGACGGGCCTGCCCGGGAGGATGGTTTGCCCCTCACCCCCCCTCCTCCTCCTCCTGTCACTGATGGTTTGATCCTGCACGCGCCGTAGCCGGGAAACGCGGGAAAACAGGGGTCGCTAGGCGACCTGGTTGCGAGGCGGCGGCTGCGCGGAGGGGGGGGGGAAGGGAGAGGCGACCCGGAAGCTCTACCATCTCCGGCCGCTTCCGGGACAGCTTCGGGCCTGGGCACTGCCGGCCGTAGGGGGCGGCCATTTTCCCGAATAGTGGAGCCGTGGGGCCCTCCTGCTGGTGGCGGCGGCGGCGGCTGCCACAGCGACTGAGCGGCGGAGGCTGACGGGCGGGCACGGCTTTCTCGTCTGGGCTGGGAAGCGGAAGAGGCTCCTGTGGTCGCCGCCGCCGCCCCCGCCGGGAGGATGTTTTCCTTCTCGACCGTGCAGCCTCAGGTGAGGGGGCTCCCGGAGCGCACTGGCGGCGGCCTCGGCCCGTTGCGGTGCGCAGTTCGCCGCGCTTGGGCCCCCCTCTCCACTGGGCTGCGGTCGGTGGCTCATTTCGTGTTCGGGCGGAGGCACTCGGGAGGCCCGGGGTAGCGGGCCTCGGCTGGAGGAGCCGAGATCCCGGCTGCCACGTTTTTGGGGCTTTGGAGAGCATCAACCGGGCGTGAGCGAACGAGGCGTGGGGGGCGCATGGCGGGGGGCTTGCCGGCTCGGTGGCACCAAGTGTCGCGGCGGGGAGAAGAGCGGGTGGGAGGTACAGCGGCCTAGGGTTCTTATCTAGGAAAAAAGTACGTAAATAGAGGGGAGAGGAAGGTACAGTAAAAGCTTGTAAAATCTGAAATGAAGACGTAACCTGGAGATGGCGCTTTTTAGTATCTTTTTATAGTGGAAGCAAGGGGGTGGTTGTGTTATTACAGCTAAAGTTAAACCGTGCCGCTAATTGTCACGGGTTGTTGTGGAAACCAAGAAGAAATGACTTAGAAATTAGAAGAGTTAGTGGAGGAAAAGCCCCTCAATTATTTGTTATGTAGAACAGTCGGGATGCAATCGGGAAGGCATCTTTTATTAGATAGTGAGTTGGATGGGACTAGTGGGTTTTATGGACTTTGATCTGAACCAGTGGTTTTATTTTTATGTTTTGTGTTAGGGGGATTAGTATGTGATAGTCTTATTCCACAGTGGGATTTGATTGTTCTTTCCAAATGTGGAGAATGTGTTAATTGCTTTTGTTAGTGTAGTGAAGTGGCAGAACTTGTAATGATATTTTTAGGAATGTGTCATCCCACCTTTTCATAGTGGGAAGTGCAGGAGGAAAGCTTGGTTTATGGTTGGGATGCTGGCTTTGACCTCTGGAGGCTTTATGGTTTTACCACAAACTCCCAGAGTTTAATTACAACTTTGGACAGTTAATTCTGAGGCAGTTTTCATGTCTCACGGCATTGTCTCTCTTGATCTTCTGTCTAGTCAACACAGATATGGAAGTTCTTGCGGAAGGACATTCATAGGCAGAGGCTTAATCAGATATTGCAATCAGATATTGTTCCAGCAGCCAGAGTTGCACCCCAACTCTCTTCCCTAGTGATGTGTAATGAGACTGAGGCGTTTTGGAAGCGTTGGAATTATTTGTACCACATATTCACAATAGACGTAGTCATGTGCTAGAGGAGGAGCCCTGATTCGTGGTGCACATGGGCTTCTGTACTGATTCATGAGGTGGTGTCACTAAGTTGACTGAGTGCTACTGAACTGCAGAATTGACTGTGATATGTGTATATGCTTTGTGTAGGTTAGTTTCATACTTAAGTATGTTGCTAAAGTGGGATCCCAAGGAGGAAAAAGTAAAGGAGACTTTTGGGAATAACTTGTATAATGCAGGAAAAAATATAGATATTTCAAGTTATGAAAGTATTACTTTATAGGTGAAAATAAGTGGTATTTGGAAAATAATACAGGAGTCAGTAGTACTTAAGAACAGTGATCTCTGAATTAGTAAGATGTTGATAAGTCCTCATGATTCAATGCTATTCAAAAGCAGCCACTCAGCTTTCTGTTCAAGTTGGTTCAAGGAGAACCAGCTTGATGAGATCTGTTGCTTGGATATCTGTCCAGGGATAATCTAGAATTTACTATGTTATAATATTTCATATTAAAGTCTAAAATTAAGGCATACCACTAAATAGGTGGAGTACCTCATTTACCATTCTCTTTCTCTTCATGTTGTTTAAAGAGCATTACTTCTCTTCTGTGGCTGTGTTGTGAAGTCTTATTAGAATGGTGATCTTAGTTTTGTCTTGGCGGACACCAAGACAGGCTCAGGGTTATTTTAAGTGAACATTTCTTCCAAAGAAGAGAAAGTTCCTGAATGACAGTAACCATAAATGGGTTTTAAACGCTTCAAGAGATGGTGTCAACTTGCAGACTTTTCAGCATAGAAGTAATTTGCTATTGTTTTTTCTCTCTTTTTCTCCCCATGTTGACTGTGTTTTCTTTTTTGTGTCTTTTATTGCTATGTGGTAAAAAACCACCTATTTGGAATATAAGTTAATTGACTGTGATGGGGGCATGGTGACTACAAGGGAAAAACATTCAGTTTCACAGTTTCGTATTTTATTTGCATGAAATGGTTGTTAAGTTTGTAATATTTGTCAGAAGACAGCAGCGGTCCTTATTCTGTCATCTGGTTGCAGCAGCACATATCTAACACAGCAAACAAGTGATACGTAAAAAAAAGAAAAAATTGAAAAAAATATTCTGAAGGAAGTATTAAGTGTAGTAGCAATTTTGTTTCCCTGCTGTTTCAGCTGAGAACAAGCTGTAAGAAATTGCCTGTTATTTTTTTGTAACTATACATTGTCTTAAGTGCAAATTGAGGGCAGTCTTTGCATCTTCTAAGTGTTGATGATCTGTACCTACTTCTGTATTTGCAAACCTAGTGATTATTTTCTTTAAACAATGCTTATATTTGAGAACCAGGAAATGTAGCCTCTTTTTTTTTTTTCTTTTCCAAGCTTTGTGAGCTTCTAATCTGTCACGCATACTTAAACTTTCTTTTTTCTTTAAATAGAGGTATCAGCTAACACTGTGGTGTTGAAGTGCTTTGTTCATGTGAAAAAGTTCATGTGGCTTATTATGAAGTCCTCAGTTGAAAGGCAGTGTACAAGATACGCAATTATAAGTCAGGGTTTGGAATGGAGATATGTTTAAATAAGCTTAAATCGTTATCTGATTTTTTTTTTTCTTCTTCCCCAGGCTACTGTTCCTCTGAGTCACCTTATCAATGCCTTTCATTCACCAAAAAGCTCCACTACTACTGCCAGCACAGCATCCGTACAGCCTGTCCAGAGGGACACCTCCCCAGAGCATGATCCTCAGAAGAGTGAGGTACTAAAAACCTTCGGAAAAAGTGGTGGTTTGCTTTTAACTGAATTAAATCTGAATAAATCAGTTTAAGTGAATTTAGTGTTCGACTCATTTTATGAAATAACATAATGTAACTAAACGAAACAGAATGTTGACACATAGAATGTAACTTTTTGACAGAACTTCAGTCAGTTGTGCTTTGGCAGTAAGGATTCTACAAAAATACAGTATTTCATTAATAAGAAAAAAAGCTAGTACTTGTCTCAGTAGTAATTTGCAAATGAGGAGGGGATTTGTTTTCACTTTCAACTTAATGTTTCTTGCTCTAAAGTAACAATAACTTTTCTGTTAATAAACCTCTTATTGTCTTTTTACTCTGAGTTCTAGCAAAGTTTGTTTCATTATTGCTTGTGAGAAAAGGGACTGTAACTTAAAATATGCTGAGGGGTTTTGAGAGATTAAATAGCATATTTGTATGTTTTCTTATTTTCCTATTAAAATATCTTTCATTATCATTAGGTATTTTTTGTTCTTCACATCAAAAATCAAAATACAGAAAGTGCAAAGTAGTATCAGATCTTGCCACTTCTCTTTCAACTCATTTCTTACAACAAGTTTTATAATTAAGAAAATGTTTGCGAGGAAAAACATGGAGTCTCTCACTAACTGCAGAACTTTGGAAATCAGCATGAGTTTACTAATCATCCCTGTGTTGTGATTCCATTGTTGGTTTGGTGTTTGGGGTTTTTTTTTTTGTGATTCTGTATTTGCTTCTGGTGATAAAAATTGATTTCAGCGGGAGACCTGGATCATTGAATGAAACTAAAAATGTGTTTCATTTATTCAGTTCTGTATTTGTCTTTCAGCAAGAGAATCTGGGCTCCTTTAAATACAGAGGGTTTTTCACATTTAATATTTTCTCTCTAATTCATCATACACCTGTTTGCTTCCTCCTAGCATGATAAAAGTATAAAAATAATAATTTAAAAAGTCTCTCTTAATTAAAGTATTTTTAAAGAAAGTTCTTAAAGCAAGTTGATTAGACTATAATAAACCTAAGCTCAAATAAAAGTTAAGCTCAAATTTTAAATCAGCAAATACTGACATAGTACATGCAGTTCTAATACTGAATAAAGTTGAACTATTAGTATGGCAAAAATCATTATTTGAGAATGTGAAGCGCCTCTGCTGCGAAGTTAAATCATGTTTGGAAGTAGTAACCTCTTCTGAAGGGTCACAAAAAATGTTACTTTTTTAAAAATTTTTTTAGTCTTCTCCCCCCCTTACTATTTCAGTAATTTTCCAAGCAATTATTAAGCTGAAGTAGGAAGGCTTGATCTACTCCTTTAAACCATCTCTAAAAGTCAAATAATGTTTAAAAATGTATTCGTACTTATTTTGAGTATAACTGGACCAGAAGCAACCTACCCTTTACTTTAAAACAGAATACTTTGTTTACTTAAGAAATCCGTTTTAAACTACAAACTTTGAATATGGTGGTATTCTAGATAGGTCTAGGAATCTGTTCTAAAAATGCTTCTTTTGACACTTTATTCAAATATTTTTCATGTATGTCTTTTTATTGGAAACCTAGTTTCGCCTTGAAAGTAGATCAACACAAAGCTTACATAAAAACAATTTAGGAAAAACAAAAATATAATCCATAATGTTCTAACAATAAAAAATTAAGCATCTGTGCAAATACATTTAGAATAGAATATTTACTTCTCAGTTAAGAAAGTATTACTGCAGAAGCAATATTGAGAGGCTAATAGATATCTTAAAGGGTCCAAACCAGTACGTATTTTTAAAACATACTCTCTCATAAAAAGATTTTTTCCTATCTGTAAAATGCTCAAAGTAATTTTAATCTTGTAAGATTACTTCTTTAATAACTCAAGTGTATGTGCCTTACCTTCTTGTTTTTTCCATAGTTTCTTTGCTTTGTAGGAAATCCCAGATCCTAGTACTTAACCTTTCCCCCATAGAAACTTTAGTCTTTCATTGTGTGTCTACCCAGCTCGTGGCTTTTTAAGATTTTAGCTCTGGGTATAGTTTCTAAATATCCAGTCTTTGTGCTGCTGCTAAATGTGCGCTATCTGCAAAAAGGCTAGCAAAAAAAAAAAAAGGGGTTGGGGGGATTTTGCTGTTTGCTCACTTGGATGAAATATAATGGGTGGCTATTACTGTACATCTTTCCCCCTCTCACTCTTCATTTGCTCTATCATAAAGAGTAGGAAGAGTTGGAAAACTGCATTTTTTTTCTGTGCCTGCTTCAACTGGGGAGCAGGAAGGTGTTAAAAAGACTAAATTGGGATGAAAATGTACTTGTCATAAATGTACCGTGATAATGAAAATGTCAGTGTGTGCAAATGGAAAAGTTATTCTGCATTGACAGTAGCAAATATTCTTTCTTTAATTATGTCCTTTCATTCATTTATCTTCATTTAGAAATCTTTTATTTCAGTCTGAACTGTGAAATATAGATGCTGTATTGAGCCAAAAAGTCAACTCAGTTATTCTTAATTTTTTTTTCCTAAGATAATCTTAAGTAAATCTTGAACATTTATTTCTATTTTGCAGTCGGTACTTAATTTAAGAGATCTGGGGTTGTCTGATTTGAAAGCTAACCAGTTCAAAGAATTGGTGAACAGGTTGCTTCCTGGCTACTGTGCAGAAAACAAAGTCTCTTCGCAGTGGCATACATCGTACATCTCTGCTGAGTCCTTCTTTGAAAATAAGCATGGTATGTTTCAGAGTAAAGTACTTGTGAGAATTGATAACAGTTAGATTATAAGGCGAACACAGTTATTCTTTAGTTTACTCTTTTGTGCTGTAGATAACTCATAGTTTAAAAAGTCTTTAATGAAAAGAGGATTAATGTATTTTTTGTTGTATACAGGTTGTCTCTAAAGTGCTTTTGAATCTTGGGAATTTTAGAAAATTCAACCCAGATTTTGGAATTGTTTTTTCAAATTCAGATTTGAAGTTGGCTGCTATTAAACTTGTCTGAACTCAGCTGTAGTACAAGTGCATTGTCTCTTAATGATGAACCTGAGCTATGAATTTTTTCACCAGTTTATTTCACCAAATAGAAGAAATTAGATTTTGCTAATCTACTAATGTAACAGTCATGAACATCTCCAGTTTACGTTGTTACTCCTTTTTTGCGTGAAGCAACATTACACAAGGACATTAATTAGAAAGGAATTCAGGGTGACAAACTGTTAACAGTCCATGTAGAGTATTTCGTTGCTGAAATAAACCAAGAGTGGTTCCTTACAGTTAAAAATACTTTGTTGGGATTAGTCTAAAATACAGGAGGCAAGGCCATTGTAGATGCTCAAGAACGTGGTAGAAAAAGGAGCTTATAGCTGACATTTGAGATACTGCCTATATAGTATTGCAGTTGGGAGAAAGAGTGTTAAGAATAATATCTCAGGGCTACTATTAGAGAAAAAGTATTAAATTGCATTGTGATGTGAGATATAAAAAAAAAAAAATTAGCCTAGAGGCAGTTTCCTGAATGTGAAGAAAAAAGTTGCAAATGCTTCAGAGCTTTGATAGATTAACATGGAAGCTCACCAGACTGGTTGTTTCATTCACAGTTGAAAAGGCAAGGTCATAGGTGGAAAACTGCCACAGGCAAGGGAGATGCTAAATCTTCAAGAACGTACTTTTGGTGTAGGTGACGCTGCATGCTATGGATGACTTGATATGTGTATGTTGTGCATATACTTGTGCATAAAGCAAGGAGAGTATTTATATTTTTTAAACTAATATGTTCATAATTATGTTATTAGATTAGCCAATATGCAGTATTATAGAAGACTGTGGAATATACAGCATTGTAGAATTAATAGCTAATCTTTTTTTCTCCTTCCCATAGTTCTTCAGTATTTCACTCATTAGCTTGTAAGCTGTTATTATGATCA
Organism: Aptenodytes patagonicus; assembly: GCF_965638725.1. Taxonomy (NCBI): domain Eukaryota; kingdom Metazoa; phylum Chordata; class Aves; order Sphenisciformes; family Spheniscidae; genus Aptenodytes; species Aptenodytes patagonicus. Next base: position 153,739,304 of record NC_134950.1, read on the forward strand.
TATAACTTCAAAAATTTTAGTAGGAACTTTCAGGGTTCTTTTTTGCTGTCCTAGATGTATCTAACTGATGTAATAACTGTATCAGAATATGTAAAATAAAAAGCCCCACCCTTTTTATGATTACATTAGCTTCTGAATTACTATAGAAGAGAGCATGTGTAGGCTTGGCCTCAATTTTTTTTCCCCTCCCTCCCCAGGTCTCTGATGTTTCTTAAATAATTCTTACCTGCTAAATGAGGATGAGTTCTTTGAGCTTTTGGTAACTAAACAACAGATAAATGCCAGTCCTCTTGTAGTCTGTAGGGTGCTTGAAATAGTATCTGCTAATAACTTTTTCACTGTGATGCTCTTTATTTATGTTGTCTTGTTTCTGTATTGCATGAGGACTGTACAATTAAGTAGACTTAGTATAGTTTAAAATGTTTTCATACATTATACATAGTCTGTTTTAAAATGCCCGTGAGCAATCTGTTCTTTAAAGCCTTTGAAACTGAATAATTGGTTGAATGCTGGTCCTTCAGCTTCATGAAAGTCTTTGGATTCCTGTCCAGTCTAGATAACTTTATTCAGCTCTGTACAGATAATCAGAGTTTTCCCTCCCAGATACAGCTCCAAATTCAAGATTCTGGGTACCAGTATTTTTTTGGAAGTTCTAATTAGAAAAAATTCTGGCATATTGCAAGTGCCTGACATAGGTTAATGCAAAAAAGTTAACAATCTATGTACTGGTAATGGTTAATTTGTTTAATTACAGATGACTGAAGGACTGTAGCAAAATAGAATTAATGTTTAAGAAAGAAAAAGCACCCTATACGAGAAGTAATGTTTAGTTGCCATTTAATACAGGGTGTATTTACACTTTGCTGTACCTTTTTACAGGTTTCGTGGATGTTTTCAGTACTTTACGCTCATCTTGTTTATACAGACAGCATCCTAATCCCCTCCAAAATTTCTGTTCAGATGTTCGGTGTTGGCCAGGTATGAAACAATAAATGACACTGGTTTTAATCTCTGTAGTATCTTTTTTGTCTGGGAAAGTATTTTTAGTTTTGTCTTAGAGGCGTCACTCAGGAAATACCGGTAAACTTCCAGGAGGAACTTTACATTGATATTAACACTTTAAATCACAAAGTTATGTTTGCATTTGAGTAGTATGTTTCCAGAATTAAGTTAGTAAAGATGGTCTAACTATAGAATCTTTTTCAAAGATGTCAGTATTTGTGGATCATGTTCTTAAAAGATGATAGATGAGCTGACTACTTTTGAATCAGTAAATATGTTGAATCTGGTATTCATCCAGGTGAACTTTCTAAGGTGCTTGGTGACTGGTTTAAACTACTCCTGGATGTATGATGGGTAACAACAGGGCTGCATTAGCAAGTACATAATCAGGAGCCCGGGGAGTTCAGTTATTGTCCTCCATTCAGTTTTTCTGATGCTACATCTGGATATTGTGTCTGGTTTTGTGTCCCATGGTTAAGAGAGAGATGCTGACAAAATGGAGATAGCCCAGTGATGGGCCACAAGGAAGGGTGCAAATTTTTGAGCATTTAATGTACGGGAAACTGAAGGATATGAGGTTTTAAAGTTAGCAGAAGAAAAGGCAAGGAGTGATCTAATTGCTACTGGAGCCATATTAGTTACCCTTCTCTTGTACAGCTCAAAGAAGAGGCAACAATTACAAGTAAAAGCAAAGGAAATTCCTGTTGGAAGATTTTCACAATGAGAATGGCTAAGTTCTGAAACGATTGTCTGGAGAGGTTGTGTTATCTTAATCCTTGGAGATTTTCAAAACTGAGCTGGATGAGGTCCAGAGCTACCTGGTTTGATGTTGAAGTTAGACCTTTTTTTGAGCAGGGGTTTGACTAGATCATCTCCAGAAGTTCCTTTTATCTGGTGCTATTCTATCATAACAGAAGGCTTAGTTAAAACTATATAATTGACTGCTGTGGGTGATTATTTTAAAACATAGTAGCGAAAGAAGATAAATATTCTTGGCTTTTGTGATTTATGTGATAAAATCTCCATCACAAGGTTTCTGATGTGATAGAAGATGACAAATAGTGCTATAAGCTCACTGTATTTAAATGGTCTCGTTTCTTTTGTCAGTTTCTAAGTTAACAGCACACCTAAACCATTCGAGATCTTTTCAGGGCATCTTGTCAGCTGAGCTTTTAGACAGAGCTTATCTTAGAGCAGGAACCTTCATTCCCATCCTTCTGGATTAGCTTCTGAATGAGTCATGTTTGTCAGCCTGCCTGGATTTAATTCAGCTGTATGTCTCTTCTGTTCCCTGAGACGGTGATAGGGTTGGCCAATTATCTGTAATCCACAACGTGAACTCCTGATTGTTTTAACGAAGAAATTTATGGGAAAAATGTTATTGTGAAACAGTAAGCAGTTTGCTTGCCAGTTTAGATTACAAACATGGTTCACAATCACCTAACTGTCCGTTTACAGTACTAAAATTTATTGGTTTATTTATTCAGTTTATTACTATTGGATCCAGAAGTGTCTTTCATACAGTTTCCTGTTTCTTACTTTTTTGGTCAGGCATCTTAAACAGATTGCTGTTTGCAATTCTCTTCACTTTCTACTGTGGATATTTTGGGAAGATTATCTTCAGTTCAATCATGATAGTCTTTTTCATAGAATAGTTTCTGGAATCTCTTAGGCCTTTTTTTTTTTTGTAGTGGTAGTAATTGATAGTTTTTAACTTTTTATTATTGCTATTTTAAGTTTACATACAATCACGGACCTTTAAGACTTTGAGATCAAGAGCAAGACGTCTGCAGTCAACATCTGAACAATTCACAGAAACAAAAAATTCACTTTCTTCACTTTTGAAGGTAAATGAGTAGCATTATCAAGTTGTTTTGGGCTTATTCAGACCATCTTTTTCTCTTGAGTGAACCTTCACAATTTACCAAGGGTGTTTGTTTCACTAGTGTGAAAAAAAAGTCTTAATTCTAAAACTTTAACAAATGACAACATGCTGTTTTTCTTACTAATACACAGATTTGCTTCATATATCAATATAAAGATTATTTGAATTTTTTAGGATAGTAGTTTCAGAGTTTTAAACTCTAGAAATAAAATTCTTCGTATTCTGGTTTTGTGGCTTTGTTAAAAATAGCTTGGAGTCAAATGAAGTATTTGTTTAAACAGAAATACAGCTAGTTTAAGATACAAGAATTTTTTTTTTTTAAGCAGTTCAGCACATGATTGATGCTTTAAGAATAGATTTAATTGTGGCTAGTATATTTTTAAGATACAAAAATTTTAAACTCGGTGTTTTTATGGGTTACAAACTCATATACTTTTAATTCAGCAGATAACTATCCAGGCTTGGGGTAGCGAAGCACTTAACAAAACCAAGTTAACCTAGGTACTCTTTGCTTCTAATTGGTTGTACAGAAGTCAGGCTAATTAAAGCATTTGATCTTACTGTGTGTGTAAATTAGCTTGGAAGTCTCCCCTTCTGCTAGGCATATGTGGTTTATTTAACCTGTGGACTAGGTATATCATGGATGAAGATAAACCAGAGCTAGCTCTATGCAGTGCTGCTCTTAAATTTCGTAGGGCGTATGAGATGTATTTGATGAAGCTCTATCAAAACTATACTGTCCTGGTTTTGGCTGGGATAGAATTAGTTTTCTTCCTAGTAGCTGGTACAGTGCTGCGTTTTGGATTTAGTACCAGAATAATGTTGATAACACACCAATGTTTTTAGTTGTTGCTAAGTAGTGCTTACACTAGTCAAGGATTTTTCAGTTTCTCATGCCCTGCCAGCGAGAAGCTGGGAGGGAGCTCAGCCAGGACAGCTGACCCAAACTCGCCAAGGGGATATTCCATACCATGTGACATCATGCTCAGTATATAAACTGGGGGGAGTTGGCCGGGGGGCAGTGAGAGCTGCTCGGACACTGGCTGGGCATTGGTCGGCAGGTGGCAAGCAATTGCATTGTGCATCACTTGTTTTGTATATTCTATTATTATTATTCCCTTCCTTTTCTGTCCTATTAAACTGTCTTTATCTCAACCCATGACTTTTACTTCCCCCCCCTCCCCCCCCCCCGATTTTCTCCCCCATCCCACTGTGGAGGGGCAGTGAGCAAATGGCTGTGTGGTGTTTAGCTGCCTGCCGAGTTAAACCACAACATATACTTATGAAGATACTTCACATTTGGAAAATTTAAGTTAATTTCATGAAGCAAAAAGCTTAAGCTAATAACTCCCGCTGAATCCAGTGTACACAGCTAGCTGCGTACAAATCTGCCTTAGGCTGTGTTTTCTGTTTGGAACTGGGGTCCAGCAGGGCTCTGCACCTGACCTATTCAGCAAAAATCAGGGTGCCCCTGCTTGGAGCCATTGTGGTTCCACACTCAAGCTACTGCCCTGTGTCGTCTAACTAACCCCATAGCACCTGATTTTATTTTTTTTCCCCTCACCCATGCTAGCCAGGTAGTAAGTTAACTGTGTATCAAAACTTAGTGTATACTAATGCTGCTGTGTAAAATATTTTAGGGCTTTATCCTGAGAAAGCGAAGAATTGATGTTGAAAACTTAGATACGCTAATGAAAACAAAAAACATCCCAGAGGCACACCAGGATGCTTTTAAAACTGGTTTTGCAGAAGGCTTTTTGAAAGCACAGGTATTCCTGCAAAAAACACTTGGTAAGTTGTTTTAGTTCATGTATTTTGTCTTTGCATTCAGAAAGTAGTTTATCTGAGTCCATTTTAAAACTTTTTTGTTTTCTTTTACAGATTCCTTAAGAAGATCACGTTTGCTTTCTTTCTTTCTCTTCGTTCTTTGTTTTTATCTTGCTGTATATTCATCATTTTTACCTGGGAAAGGCTCCTTTTCTGATGCTGGTTAGTTAACTTTTTTCCCCCGCTGTTTCACTTGCATTGTTTCTTCCAGCAAGTTTAGCACAAATTAAATGTGTTTTGATGTTATGATTGTTTTAGGATAACATTTCAAGGTACTAATGAAAGAGAAGAGTTATTTACTGCTTTTGACTACAGCCTTTCAGACAATAGTGTGACAAAATGTTTATGGAGACAAAAAGTATAGTACAGTTGTTTTAATTCTTTTGGTGAAACAGTTATATGGAACCAAGCAGAGAAAAAGTCAGACTGTTCACCAATTACGTATTTATCTTTGAATTTAGATGATGCGTTATCTAGGTCAGCAGTAGGCAAAATGGTTTGATTTTTATTTGTAATCACAGCCTAGTTTATACAACTAGGTACTGCATAGCCAAATTATCATCTTGAGAAATCTGTTGAAAATAGCGGAATGATCAAAGGCTGAGCTAATGTACATGGAGAATTTCAACTTCATGTTAAGTTGTCACCTGGGTCTCAAGAAAGTTAGGGTATGTGCAGAAACACTGAGGAAGAACTTCTGGCTTTGTGTACCTGCTTTTGGATGCAGGGCTTTCTGTACTACAAATAACTAAAAAGCACTTGCATCACTGAATTAACTGCAAATATTTTAAAGATTTTTTTTTTATTTTTTAAAAAATCTTATTCTTGCTGGACACTTGTAAATGGAAACATGCCCTTTTAAAAGGGCAGGTGTAAAGTTAGTGGCTTAATGGTATGCATTCAAGTGCAAAGTTCAGTCTTGGAATGAAATGACTTCATGTATAAATTTGTTGTTCATCTGCTGTTTGCTATTAGTACGCTTTCGAACATCAAGTATCTTTGATGCAGCAGTTGATCCAATCCAGTTGAAAAATGTCACCTTCGAACACGTAAAAGGGGTAAGTTCAAAAGTGTGAGTTCTTGCTTAACTAATCATTGTGAGGCTGAAGAATGTCTTACTCCGTTCAAGAAACTTCTTTGTATGAACTGAAGCCTTATATATATTGACCACTCCAAGATCAAGGAGGGTTTTAACCGTTCTTGTTCTATTTTATATCTTTGCGGCATTTAATACCTTATAAAAGGTGCACACTCAACTTGTTGAATCACGTTTTTAAAAGCTAGAATAGCAAAAGGCAGGCCATAAGTATTCATGTTAATCTGTTTTTTGCAGAAGTTGACCAATACAAGAAGATGGTAATGCCATTTGATCATTTCTCTCTTAGTATCATCTCTTTTGGATATCTGATATCAGGACAGGAGATACAGAGATTCCCAGAAAGAAGTGGGCATGTCACTGCTGATGGGATAGCTTTATTTTTTCTGTTGAACTGTTCTTTGGCTGTCAGTGGCAAAATGAGGACCTCCCCCTCTCCTTCCCCTTGGACAAATAGACAGAATTAATCTCTTTTAACTATTTAGACTAATATCTTGGTGTAGAATTCTTGATTCTGTATTTATCTTGTTGGTCAGATCTGGTCTTGAACTGTTTGGTTATTCCTTCAGTATTACTAACTTTAGTGTTTACTGATTATTCCTATGAACAGTTCTAGGAAATAGTTCTAGGAAATAGGTTGAATTAAACTCATGGATACTCGGTATCCACACAAATTCTGTAGTACACTTTTATCTCCTCTTTCTGTTGTGTATTTTTGATTAATACACAATTAGAGACTTAGACAAGTCTAAGTCTCTAATACAAAATTCACTTACAAAAAACATGCAGTATTTTATAAATGTTTAGTTATATTTTGTGGCATGTTTTTCACGTGTAGGTTGAAGAAGCTAAACAGGAATTGCAAGAAGTTGTGGAATTCCTGAAAAACCCACATAAATTTACTGTACTAGGAGGTAAACTTCCAAAAGGTAAGAATCATTGCTCAGCAGAAGTGAAAATCATATGTAGCCATGGCTATCTTTGTAGTTTTGTTCTATACTGAATGACTAATTTACAGCCTAGCTTCTGAATATTTTTTCCTTTAGTTAGGGAATCAAAAAAGTATATAACCAAAATGGGCCTAAATACTACTGTTGTATTTAGTTTGTATTTGGGAAAAGTAGTGAAATAGTGTTAGACATAGGTAGTGGATTTCCTTGTTTGTTTAAAATATTTGAGGAACAAATGAATCCTCAAAGAGAGTTGTGAAAGCTTGTTTATTAAAGGATACCCTTAAATGAGATACTTGGGGGTGGGGGAGTGGAGGTTAAGGTAGTTACGTTGCATGCTTCCTGTCTTACCTTCAGTTCCCCAAATGTAAAAATTGGTCATTACTGCCTACCCCCACTGAGAATGTGAGGTATCGGAGATATTAATGTAGAAGAAGCAAAGATGCCTGGATACATCTTACGTTTGGTAGAAATTCAATAATAACATTAGGGGTAATAAGCTATGACAGTGCAAAGCAGTGTACTGTAGATTCCAGTCAAAAATCCTTTCAAAAATCAAACCTGTGTTTATCATCGTTAGCAGCCTTCTTTACAGGGTTAAGAATCGATATTTCTTTGAAGTCCCAAGTAAACCTTTTAGAGATGATGTCCTGAACTACAAAAATTCTTCTACTTTGTCGCTGAACATAACATAGTATTAAAAAAATATTTCCTGATGAAACTATGCATAATTGGTGTTAATGCCTTTTTGAGTAGAACTTTATGTAGCCCAGTGGTTTTTAGGTCTGTATTTTTTTTTTTTCCCCTCCTTTAACTGTCTCTGTAAGGATATCTTCTTTTAAAGTTAATAGCTTCCTATCACCAAAATTTTTAATTCTGTTGTACCTTTTCTCGTCTGAGAAAGATATGTAACGTAAGTTTAGTCTTGAAAACTTACCCAAGATAATGCAAAAATGTCCAAAAAAGAACTTGTATTATGGAAATGAATGTGTTGGGCTTAGACAAAACTTACTGTGCCTTCTTTAGTTATTAAACTAATATACAGTAGTCCTTTATCTTGAAAGGCAGGATATTTATGTATTTGAACTTTTAAAAGGCCTTTATTTCTTCTGTATGGCTTTCAGTACCTTTAGTGCTTGCTAACTGCTTTAGACAGTTCAGAAACAAATGTTTTCATTTAAAAGGATGATTGAGCTTGATCACAGTAGAAGGCCAAGTGAATCCGAAATATGTAAACCTGATAAGTCTGTTTCCTGTTAGTGCTCTACGCTGTTTAAAGTCAATTATTTGGTAAAGTCAATTACTTGGAATGATTTAATTAAAAAAAAAAAAAGTTCCACTTTCAGAAACAGGTAGGAGAATGTTAGTTTGAAGAAGACACTATCAGGGATTCAGCTGCTAAACTCGGCAGTAATTTTGTAGAATACTTCAGGCTTCTGTTTTTATTTGATAGTCTTTGTTGTTGTTTCAGTATGGGTCAGAGTGTATCTAGATCTGTTAATAGGAAGCTTCTTCAGACTGCAAGTAATAAGCAGTATCTGAAATGGGATGTTAATGGCTTTTTGAAGCCAAGTGTAAATTATTTCTTCTAATGCATGGAAGAAACAGTACCTGTATAAGACAACTGTGTGGGTTTGGTGTTTTTATTGTTGTTTGGTTTTTTGTTTGTCTTTTTAGGTATTCTGTTAGTTGGACCACCTGGTACTGGTAAAACTCTTCTCGCACGGGCTGTAGCTGGTGAAGCTGATGTTCCATTTTATTATGCATCTGGATCTGAGTTTGATGAGATGTTTGTTGGTGTAGGAGCTAGTCGCATCCGAAGCCTATTCAGTAAGTTAAATATATGTGGTTTTGAAACCTTTCAACATGTGAGATTAAGTATTCAGTGTTGTTTACAAGATTTGATTAGGTACAGTTCTGGTTACTGGAAAGTAGTAGTGTATGAGGCTAATAAATAAAACTTTAATTGTGTAGGTAAATCTCAGAGTGTCTAAATCTGTGAGTATCAGTTAACTGCAGGATCTTGTTAGTTGTCAGGCAAAATTGTAGCAAAACTTATAACTGATGTTACAACACTCCCAGAGAGAACAGAAGTAATTTAATCAGAAATGTAATGTCCTATAAACTAAATAGAATATTTTAAATTTTAATTTACTTACTATCATATGTAAATTATTGTAAATTTGAATTAAAGTGTAAACTTAAGCTAAAAAATAGTGTTAACCTTCCCAATTACTTTCCTCATATTTTTATATTGTCTTTTTTCTTTCTCTGAGTTAGAGCTTTATGGGATCACAGTGTAGCACTAAGCTGAGATTTCCTTTCTCGCGCCCATCAACAAGCCCAGAATAAAGGGCATTATAATGAAACTTTTAAAATTAATGTTTAGATTGATAACTTTCACAGAAGAGGCTTTCTATTTTAAGTATGCAAATAAATATTGTCAGGGGAGGGGGGAATCCAGCTTCTCTCTTAAATGGAAGAGTGATAGTCAGGCATATACAATGTAGACAGTAGTTTGCATTTGTAGAAGAAATGTGACTTGCGTCACATGGAAGGGATGCAAAATGTAGCACGTGCTGTACCTTAAAATGTGCATTTCTTTCTGTTGACTATAGAAGTTTAGATGACTGACTTGTACATTAATATCAATGTTATGGATATGTCTAGCTGGGTGAGATGAGTTGGATCCTGGTATACATGTACCAGTCAATGGTCTTAAAGTTTATTATTGCATTTTTATTTTGTGTTTTTAATACCTGTAAACTTGAGGGTGAGGTCTTCGCTGCTAAATAACAAACAGGTTCTATTAAAATAAGTTAGCGTTTAGACCCATCACATTTCATATTATTTTTATTTAATAGGTCAATGTTCTCTACCCAAGCTTATGAAATAAACTGTTGTAGGGAGTTGATACGAAATGCAACAAATTTCTTAATCTATTTTACTAGTAATTTCTTGTCACATGATAAGAATAAGCTGATGTGGAGATGAAGAACCTTGCTTCTGTTTGTATCGCTTCATTTCAAAAATGTATTTCATTTTTTTAGGCTAAAATCAAGACAGTTCTGGTGATGTCTAATAGAACGCTTTCTAATCCAAGTGTAATAGAAATAGTAGAATCCTAAATTGCATGATACACTGGCAGTTCTTTTGTGTGTTTGAAGTGTCCTTCTGCTATTTTTCTTTTGTCAGGGGAAGCAAAAGCAAATGCACCGTGCGTTATATTTATTGATGAGTTGGACTCTGTTGGTGGGAAGAGAATTGAATCTCCAATGCATCCCTATTCAAGACAGACCATTAATCAACTTCTTGCTGAAATGGATGGGTAAATATATGGATTCTGAGGGCACAGAAGGTGCTTGACTGACTGGTATTTTGAATATTTGGGTGAATTTTTCTTCCTTGACAGCTTTGATGTTTTTTGTAATTTTTTTTTTAATGCTCTTAAGGATATAAATTTAAGATGCTCTTATGACCAATTTCTGGTACTGCCAACAATAGCATTAATGGCCTTAATGTAAAGAGTATAGAAGCTTCTGAGCTGTAGTAGCACAATAGCTACAATTATTTTAAATAATTTCGCAATTTTTTAGGCTGGCTATATATATCTAAAGGAAGAAGTTCAACTCTGACATCAGGGCATGTTTTCAACCAGTTTCTGGGTTAAATGTGGTCATTCTTGGATCACATGTGGTTTGACAGTGTGTTTTTGACTGGCCAGTTGAGGTCATCCGAAATAAGAAATAGAAGTAGTTATTGACAAAAAAGGTGTGAATTCTGTCTCCAAAAAACACCCAACATTCTCACCTTTTTTCCATACAGGTTTAAACCTAATGAAGGTGTTGTTATTATTGGTGCAACGAACTTCCCTGAAGCATTAGATAAGTGAGTATAACTTATTGATCATTTTTACAGAGCATGTATTAAAAAGCAAACAAACAAAAAAACCCCCACAAAAACAACAACAAAGTTGCTTGTGATAATCTTCAAGTATTACAGTGTTATAGCTGGGGTTTTTCCCTCTTAAAAAGGATGTGTATTGACCAGTTTTTGGCATTTAAAAGGTTGTTGAGTTAAATATGGAGAAATAAGTAACATGCTTCTAAGCATCTAAAATTTCTGGAAGTTTTTCTACTTAAATTGACTAGCTGCATTCCTTGTTCACAACGCAAAATTTTCAAATGCAAAAAACCCTTTAAAATGGGTTGGTAATAACCTATCTTTCATCTGCCTCTTTACAGATAAGAAAAATGTATTCTTTGCATCTGTGCGCCAGACATAGTCTATGTAGATGTCTTTAGAAATAACAAATGAATTTTTGTTCCTTATATACACGTTAGTAACAGTGTACTGCAGCATTTTTAAGTCAATGTATTAAATTGTCTTTTCCCTTAGTGCTTTAATACGTCCTGGTCGCTTTGATATGCAAGTTACTGTTCCCAAGCCTGATGTAAGAGGTCGTACAGAAATTCTGAAGTGGTACCTTAATAAAATAAAGTATGATCCATGTAAGTAAATACTTTACTGTAATATCTTTTTATGTAACAGTTTTTATACTGGAGCGGCCCACTCGTGTTAGTCCTTTATTCCATCTGCAATTGTGGCTTTACCATGTGTCTCAGTAAAGGAACGAAAAAATGTCTAGTATGTAGTGTTACGACAGTTTTCTGAGGCAGTGTTTCTTTCTAGTCCCAAACAGTTCATAGTGTCTTAAGAATTAGGCTTCATTTCTTCTAAAGCTGAAAATTTTTTGTTTAACGCATTATTTTTTAATAGAACGTGATTCTTGCTTATAATTTGATCACTTCTTGACAGTTCTTCATGATACAAGTTTTTTCAGGAGCAATATGGAGCCTAATGACAAGTTTGTTTGTTTTTCCCCACAGCTGTTGATCCGGAAATAATTGCACGAGGCACGGTAGGATTTTCTGGAGCAGAGCTTGAGAATCTTGTAAATCAAGCTGCCTTAAAGGCAGCTGTTGATGGAAAAGATATGGTAACCATGAAAGAACTAGAATTCTCCAAGGACAAAATTCTAATGGGTAGGATTTTATACAAAAGACATACATATATGTTACAGTACACAGGGGTTTTCTTGTGTGATTAAGACTTTTACAGAGAAAGAAGCTTTTATGCTGTTGGTTTTTGTGTGTGGGTTTTTTCCCCCCCTTAAAACAAGTAAGTCTTCTGTTTAGTTTATTCTGAATAGAACCTTTTGAGACCAGAGAGTAGTATGTAAAATCTAGTATGGAATACATTCTCTAAGACTTGATACTTTTTTTTATCAAAAAAGCTGCATGTTGTACTTGAGCCTAGAGGAAGACACAGGCTTGATTTCTTACCCTTCCCCGACTTATTCCTAAAGGAAAGAAAAGATCAGAAACCTGGAACTTCTGTTTAACTTGTGTGATAGCACAAAACTTAAACATCTGAGACAGACACTAAAAATCTGGTCTGTTCATACTTGAGAGAAGAAATGAACTTTTCTCAGGTACTCAGACTGCATTTTAAATCTATTCCTTTAAAAGCAACTTGTCTGTAGAGTATATTGAGGTCCATTTTAGACATTAAAATCCCACTCGTAAACATTTTGCTCTTAATGAGTGTTAGTTAATTTTGCTTGCATGTTGTTCCTCAGATACTTTGTGCTCTGAGTATATGTAATGTGTGGATTATGGTGGTCAGCAGTACAAAAAAGTTTATTTAATGTTCCTCTGTTTAAGGACCTGAACGTAGAAGTGTCGAAATTGATGAGAAAAACAAAACCATCACCGCTTACCATGAATCTGGACATGCTATCATTGCATATTATACTAAGGATGCAATGCCGATCAACAAGGCTACAATCATGACACGAGGAACAACACTTGGACATGTGAGTATTTCTAGAATTTTGTGTTGGTTTAGTGTTGTTGAGGAATTTGCCAACAACGCTATTGTAATTATGTTAATACATACTGTAATATGTTGAAATAGTTATGAGCAATCTCTTGGAAAACTCACTGGTCATCTTTTCTATGTCATAGAAAGCTTTCTTCCTTCATTTTGAAATAAAATAGCACATGCTAGTATAGTAGTTCACATATACAAGGAAAGAAACGTAAGTATGTTTGATTCTGCTGCAGTTAAAATAGCACCCAACAGCGAAACTTTGAAGAATGTCTAAAGGACTGGAAAGTAGAGGCACTGCTCAACTGTACTTCTAACACAAACATCCTTTATCAAGTTGTTCTTTTGTCCTGTGTGACTTTTTCTAAACCTAATCGGTACCTTGTTTCTAACATAGATATCCCTAAGTTTTTTCTATTCTGCCTTTAGGTGCCGAGCATTTGAACAGAAAAATACTTCTGTCTGTTTCTGTTGAACTGTATCCAAGTTAATGTGTTCAGTTAAAGAAAATCATTGGCCTGAATCCTCCAGGCAAGTTGATTTGTGCTCAGTACAAGTGTAGGGAATAAGGAGAAACGAATAGAATAGATTGTTCTGTTTCCTCTGGTGGTAGGTTTAAGTTGCTTAATTTTATGTGGTGCTCATGGCCTGTAGGAGGCTATTTCACCTGGTAGACTGAGGACCTCCAAGCAAACCTGATGAGCGCGTAGACTAGGAGGAGGCCCAGAGCATTCAAATTGTTGCATAAAAGCCTTTATATCTGCTTTGGATGTAAACAAGAAGTATTTTTCAGATTATTTCAGTATTTCTTCCGTTTATTGTTATCTGACCACGGTTCTGTATCTTACAGGTATCTTTGCTCCCAGAAAACGACAGATGGAGTGAAACTAGATCCCAGTTGCTTGCACAGATGGATGTCTGTATGGGAGGAAGAGTAGCAGAAGAGCTCATATTTGGAAGTGATCATATCACAACAGGTCAGCTGATTTGGTAGTTAAAAGGATTTTTGAGCAAAGCTTGTGGACTGGCATGTTTAACTTGGTTTCAATAACGTAATTTACACCTGTTTGCTATCTAGGTGCTTCCAGTGATTTTGACAATGCTACTAAAATTGCAAAACTGATGGTGACTAGATTTGGAATGAGCGAGAAGGTAGTATCATCGATCCTTAAATATTTATATGGTACAAAGAAATGTTCTGTCCTGTAACTAAATGCCTATCTGGCTGTCAGTGATCACAGAGACTAAGTAGTTCTGGCAAAAAAGAAAGAAAGCCTTATAATGACTGGTCCTGCTATAGAGAACTAAACTAGAAAACCTGTATATTTGGCAGTTTAAAAATTAATTTGCAAGATCTTCACCTCAAGATTACCTTGAAAGTTACTAATGTCTGCAGATAATATTTATAATTATCCTCATTTCCAAAATAGGTTTATCTCGGGTTTTGGTGGGGGGATGACAGCACTGAGTTTTCTAGACATCTAAAGAAACTTCTTTAGTCATCTTTATTACCCATCACGTGTTAGTAGTCTGGGGATTTTGTTTTATTTTCTTCAAATAAGAAGGTGCTTAATCAGCATCTGTACTGTGACCTGTTGAAATAAAACTCTGCAGTGACTACATAGTTGATGAATAGGCTTCTTGTTTTGCTTCTGTGTTGCAAGCACTTCAGTGAGCATTTGATTAATGATTTTATTTGTTTGCACATAGAAGCAATAGGTGATGAAGCTCTTAGTGTTTTATGTGTATTACTGCAACAGTGGCAAGATAAAGGTGGTTGTTGTTGTTGTTTAGCTTGGTGTTATGACCTATACTGATACGGGGAAGGTTAGCCCTGAGACTCAGTCTGCAATTGAACAGGAAGTAAGAACACTTCTACGGGTAAGATTCTCTCTCCCTCCGCTCCGCTACATTTATTTTGAGATGAGTTGAGCATGAGCTTACTTGATTATTCAGTTTGATAATGTATACTCGTGGAAATACAGAGGTGGATGAAAATATTCCTAAGTATTTAATGTAGCTGCATCTTTGAATCTCTGTATATCAAAACTTTTTGGTGCTTGTCATGCACAAGTAGTGAGAAACAAGTTGGTGCTGTTAGGTTCTTTAATATATGCTTTAACACTTCCTCTTACATTTGGTCAGGATTTGTATTTTGCCTGTTCAATTCATAGGAGAAAAAGTATGGCTGCAAATTGTTTCAGAACAGATGTGAATGTTTTGTTACTCACACATTTCATAACATGCAGCTAAATCATTTTGTATAGAATCACAGGAATGGCCATAGCAGATGAGAGAGTTGCCTTTTCCAGTATCCTGTTCCTCACAGTGATCAGTATCAGATGCGTAGGGAAATTTGTAACATTCGATCATCACAGAACTTCCAGATCACTGTTCTGGTAATCTGAATTATTTTGGTACAGGCAGGAGAATTATTTATATCATAACATTTAAACGATTAACACTTTAGTTGTAGCTGTTTTTGAACTGACTTGGTCATGTGAGAACAATCTAAGTAGAACTAGAAGTTAGAGTTGGTAATGCTGGCAGTGTGCATCTACTTGCAGCAACTGGTAACTTGTTGGGTCGCTTTCAGCTTTCTAAAAGTACATAATACTTTGAGAGTTTTATAAGTCTTTGAGGAACGTTCCTTGAATGCTGTAGCACTGCTCATAATGTAAAATCAAATATATTTCATTTGATCAGCAACTTTTCAAATCTAGTAAGTCTTTTCTAAGTCATATGTAAAAATACTAAGGTTTGTCTTAGGATTTTATTTTTCGTCCAACTTCTGCAAAATGCAAAGGAGGCATAAAAGTTGGTTGGTTGGTGCTTTTTTTTTCCTTTGGATTAATCATGCCAGCTAGATTTTAAATCTTCGTGAGACAGGAGCTGTGCTAGTTATGTAAGGCACAACTTTAAATGTTTGTTTCAAGCTGTATTTACCTGGAAACCATTTTTAAAGTGGAATCTTGCTGCTGTTTTTGTTCTAAAGTCTTAACATTTCCTTCCACCTTTTTTTACATTAGGACTCATATGAGCGAGCGAAGAACATCCTGAAGACTCATGCAAAAGAACACAAGAATTTAGCAGAAGCTTTATTGAAATATGAGACTTTGGATGCCAAAGAAATCCAAATTGTTCTAGAGGGAAAAAAACTAGAAGTAAGATGATAACTTCTGTAATACAGTAAATGATAATTTGAAGAACGTACATCTAGCAATGCAGTAGTCTTACGCAGCATAGCCTTTTTTTCCCTTCCTGATGTGTGTATGGCATTAGTGACACTTCAATATTATTCTGTCTCTTGTGAGCTTCTGTTACTCATCTATTTGTTGTGTGTCACCAGAATAAGACACACAAAATAAAGCAAGTTCCTCATCCTCTGCTCCCTATACTCTTCCCACAAGAAGTTACTCGGCAGTATAAATCTCAGGGTTGAATTCAGCATTTTGGTTTAGTCAGATGTGTTGAAGCCGAGAAGAAAAACATGCAGATGTACTGGTGTGTTCTGGCATAGCTTCCTGGGTCATGCTGCTACATGTGTGTTTGGAGTGATACCCCACAACATGTGCTATGAAATGTTTTATGGATAGTGACAGATTGATTTGTAAAACAGTAGTATGTAGTCTAACTAATGCTCATACTCTGAGGCTAGAGATCGCTTTTAAAGAAGACTTCTTATTTAGAAATGTAACAAAACATCTCTAAGAATGAAGCAGCTACACCGTGCTTCTCTAAAAGGGAGTTGTGGGAGCTCCATGTTAGACAAAAACATGAGTGATTGTTTTCAGTGCTCTTGGGGTTAAATACACACATGTATGGCTGGGAGAGAAATTTTAATGCAAAAACAACAGGCTAAACATGTCTAAGCCTGTTTGGACCATGTTTTGGGCAGAACCGTGGCAGGGATAAGAGAAATACCTGTGACCTCTGATGTGCTGCTGACAAGATTCTTAGATTTTTTTTTTTATTATTATTTTTTATTACTGCAGTAGATGGATAACAGTGCTTTGATGACAGTGCTTTTACACTGCTGGAGATTCTACAGATTTCTACTAATACTATGTATGGGCGTTTGATAATCCAACAGATAATTTCTTCAAGGAGGGCAATATTGCTCACTAAAGAGTAGTTCAGAAAACGTTTGAAGCATGTGTTGTTTCAAGTAACATTCCCAGTTCTGTTCTACAGTAGAAGTAGGGAAATAAAACTTTTTCTTTCAACCCTGACAGAAACCTCTGGAAATTCTAAGGTAATAAGAAAAAGTTTTTGAAAACAAAGGCAGTTCCCAATCAAGTGGAAATGATTGCTAGCAATTATATGCCAGTATTCTTCTGATCTCATGGAACTGGTTTTTAGGAATAACACATCTTGATCATAATCTTTCTGCACAGTTAATTGTAGGCTCTTGGGACTATAAACTTCTGTTGCAGAGAGGGCCTTTATTAGCGTATTAATGTTGAAGGTTACCATACTTGGACATTAAAGTAGTTGGGCTGGTGCCAATAAATGTGAATGGAAATTGGTAGCTACACTTAAAACTAGAATTAACATAGTATTTTAGAATTTTCTGAGTGTAATGCTTGATTATAACCTAGTTTTTTAGTAAGAGCACATGCATTTTTTTTTTCTTTCAAAACCAGGATAACTTTCTATTTGCCTATTTTTGTCAGCTTACTATAGTGACATCCCAGTGCAGTGTGGGAGAACTTCCAAATGTTACAAAACAGTATACCAAATATCTAGGCTGACTAGTTACAGTTGTACATGTATTTTAGAAATATGCCAACAGAAATATACTGCATATTTGACATCTGTTTTTGGAGTAATAAAGGTTAATTTTAATTATGCATATTGGTTTTCTTTTTATTCACTGTAAATTGTTATAAAATGTAGTACCAAGTTCCATACTATGTAAATTGAGGTGTATAAAACATTTAAACTTGTAAATAAATTTAAGAACGATGGCAAAATTGCACTCTCTCTAATTAGATTTCTAGGGAATGGTCAGAATTTCTAGGGAGAACTGTTTTCAATTGCTGCTTCAGTAGTGGGACTCGGATGGGAACTTTTCCAGCTAAATAATGTGAATCTGCATTTAGAAACAAAAGCAAAAAACTTTTTCACTTTTGAAGTCACTAAAATCTATATTGAATCATCTGGTTTGGGGGCTTAAGTCCTTGAGGTCTTACTTACTTTTCTCATTCAAATCTTCTTGCTATATGCAAAGAAGAAGTGAGCACGGTCTCCAAAAAAAAAAAAAAAAAAAAAAAGTGATACCTCATTGGGTCATGAAAGAAGATTGTTGGAGATTAGCCATCAAGTGTAAAAGGTGTCTTTGCTTTCTGGCCAACTTAACAGCAGAAGTGTTACTGAAGAGTTTACTGTCATACCCAGATGGTTGTGTGCGTGCATTATCTGTGGAGTTTCAAAGAAATTTGTCTATTTAGGCATAGGGTTTGACCTCTGGTGTTCTTGGACGCATCTAGGAGCTGAAATTCCTCCTCACATAATCATTGGACAGAGGTAGAAGACCACAAAGGTAGCTTCCAAACATCAGTCAGATGGTGAGAATAACCCGAGTTCCCTTTAAGTACACAGCCTCGTGTTGTTGAAAACAGGGCAGAGCTAGGCGCTTTGATGGACTGTTTGCTTTTTAAATAGCCCTAAACTGGTCACAAGCACGGTGGCACATAAAATAAGAACTTCAAACTTGGGCACGATTCTGAATTTCCTGCATTCCCAAGGCTGACTTATGCCAGAATTCTGCCATCAAGCTTAATACAAAGAAAATGCAAACTTCCAGTGAAAGATGTGGCCTGCTCTTTCTGGCTGCTTCCTACTGTGTGATGACCTGAGTCAGCTGAAATGCTACAACTGTTTTCTAAATCTTGATCCCTTAAACTGGCTGTGAAAATAGAGCAATCAAGCCACTGGTAGCTGTCTGCTCTCTTCACTTGCTCAGAAACCTTGCCTAGAAGCAAGTAGAACTATTTTTCTTTCTAAAAATGGCCAAAGAACAGAGCGAGAGGTGAGAGTGCTCGTTTTAAGTAGGCCACTTGCTCTACTTCCCTTGGAAGTAGATTTCCATTCTCTTTTTCCAAGAGCATGACTCCTGTTCCTTCTGTCTCGTATTTATTAAGATGCCTTCCTCTGGTGTTGGCCAATGTGAGTGTATCATCTGCTCCTTTGGCAGCTTCATCAGTGCAGAAATGGCTGTATCATTTGCCATAATAAAAGCACTGATATGGACATTGAAACATTTAACGGGAGAAGTGAGGACTCTGGTGCATGGGGTTGGGGTTTTTCGGGTTTGTTTTCCTTAAATCTAGCTTTGTGGTTAGTGCCCTGTCCTGGAAATTCAGTGCTGCTGGCTACAATACTGAGATTCAGTGTTGTACCATATGGGCTGTAGTAGCGCTGGGTTTTGATCTCCACTTCAGGAGCAGATTTCTTCCAAGAATGATACTAGTTTTCAGTCTTTGACTACTATTTCAAGAATTGCTTCTCCTTCCACAAACAAAACTTGCTCTTCAACTTGAGCGTTGCAAAACCTGTAGCTTTTTTTTATAAACACCCATTACCCAAAGGGACTTCAGGGCACTGGGGTGACTGGTTGAAGGATCGGGAGCACAGGTAGTGTTTTCCTCAATCCCTACAGTGGCAGGGAATACTGAAAGGAACAGGAAAACACACCTGATCAACACGTGGCTCAGGGGCTGGTGCCATCGGAGGAATTTTGGCTTTTTTGATTATGGGGAGGTTTACATGGCACCAGGGCTGCTGGCGACAGATGGAGTCCAGCTGTCTCACAGAGGGAAAAGGATCATTGCTCATGAATTGGTGGGGCTCATTGAGAGGGCTTTAAACTAGGTTCGAATGGGGAAGGGGATAAAACCAGGCTCACTGGAGATGAGCCGAGGGGTGGCGTGCCGATGCTGGGGGCGAAATCGATAGCCCAGCTCAAGTGCATCTACACCAATGCACACAGCATGGGCGGCAAGCAGGAGGAGCTGGAAGCCATTGTGCAGCGGGAGAGCTATGACTTAGTCGCCATCACAGAAACATGGTGGGGTGACTCTCATGACTGGAGTGCTGCAATGGATGGCTATAGACTCTTCAGAAGGGACAGGCGAGGAAGGAGAGGCGGTGGGGTGGCCCTGTATGTTAGGGAGTGTTTCGATTGTCTAGAGCTCAACGATTGTGATTGATAATGATACGGTTGAGTGTTTATGGGTAAGGATGAGGGGGAAGGCCAACAAGGCAGATACCCTGCTGGGAGTCTGTTATAGACCACCCAACCAGGATGAAGGGGCGGATGAAGCGTTCTACAAGCAGCTGGCAGAAGTCTCTCAATCGCTAGCCCTTGTTCTCGTGGGGGACTTCAACTTCCTGGACGTCTGCTGGAAATACAACACGGCAGAGAGGAAACAGTCTAGGAGGTTCCTGGCGTGTGTGGAAGACAACTTCCTGACACAGCTGGTAAGTGAGCCGACCAGGGGAGGTGCCTCGCTCGACCTGCTGCTTACTAACAGAGAAGGACTGGTGGGAGATGTGGTGGTCGGAGGCCGTCTTGGGCTTAGCGACCATGAAATGATAGAATTCTCGATTCTCGGTGAAGTAAGGAGGGGGGACAGCAAAACCGCAGCCATGGACTTCCGGAGGGCGGACTTTGGCCTGTTCAGGACGCTGGTTGAGAGAGTCCCTTGGGAGACAGTCCTGAAGGGCAGAGGGGTCCAGGAAGGCTGGAAGTTCTTCAAGAAGGAAGTCTTAAAGGCGCAGGAGCAGGCTGTCCCTGTACGCCGTAAGAAGAATGGGCGGGGAAGACGACCGGCCTGGCTGAACAGGGAGCTCTTGCTGGGACTCAGGAAAAAAAGGAGAGTTTACCGCTTGTGGAAGAAGGGGCAGACGACTCAAGAAGAGTACAGGGATCTCGTTAGGTCGTGCAGAGAAGAAATGAGAAAGGCAAAAGCCCAGCTAGAACGCAATCTGGCCGCTGTCGTTAAAGACAACAAAAAATGTTTTTACAAATATATTAATGACAAGAAGGGAGCCAAAGAGAATCTCCATCCTTTATTGGATGCAGGGGGGAACACATTGTCACCAAGGATGAGGAGAAGGTTGAGGTACTCAATGCCTTCTTTGCCTCAGTCTTTAACAGGCAGACCAGTTATCCTCAGGGTACTCGGCCCCCCGAGCTGGAAGACAGGGACAGCGAGCAGGATGAACCTCCATAATCCAAGAGGAAGCAGTCAATGACCTGCTACGCCACCTGGACGCTCACAAGTCTATGGGACTGGATGGGATCCACCCGAGAGCGGTGAGGGAGCTGGTGGAGGAGCTCGTCAAGCCACTCTCCATCATTTATCAGCAGTCCTGGTTAACGGGCGAGGTCCCGGACAACTGGAGGCTTGCCAATGTGACACCCATCTACAAGAAGGGCCGGAAGGAGGATCCGGGGAACTACAGGCCTGTCAGCCTGACCTCGGTGCCAGGGAAGATTATGGAGCGGTTCATCTTGAGGGCGCTCACAAGGCATGAGCGGAACAACCAGGGGATCAGGCCCAGCCAGCATGGATTCATGAGAGGCAGGTCCTGCTTGACCAACCTGATCTCCTTCTATGACCAGGTGACCTGCCTAGTGGATGAGGGAAAGGCTGTGGATGTGGTCTACCTGGACTTCAGTAAGGCCTTTGGCACCATCTCCCACAGCATTCTCCTCGACAAGCTGGTGGCTCACGGCTTAGACAGGTGTACTCCGCGCTGGGTAAAAAACTGGCTGGACGGCCGGGCCCAGAGAGTTGTGGTGAATGGAGTTAAATCCAGTTGGCGGCCGGTCACGAGCGGTGTTCCCCAGGGCTCAGTTTTGGGGCCGGTCTTGTTCAGTATCTTTATCAATGATCTAGATGAGGGGATCGAGTGCACCCTCAGTAAGTTTGCAGACGACACCAAGTTGGGTGGGAGTGTTGATCTGCTCGAGGGTAGGAAGGCTCTGCAGAGGGACCTGGACAGGCTGGATCGATGGGCCGAGGCCAACTGTATGAGGTTCAACAAGGCCAAGTGCTGGGTCCTGCACTTGGGTCACAACAACCCCATGCAGCCCTAGGGGCTTGGGGAAGAGTGGCTGGAAAGCTGCCTGGCGGAAAAGGACCTGGGGGTGTTGGTCGACAGCCGGCTGAACATGAGCCGGCAGTGTGCCCAGGCGGCCAAGAAGGCCAATGGCATCCTGGCCTGTATCAGAAATAGTGTGGCCAGCAGGAGTAGGGAAGTGATTGTCCCCCTGTACTCGGCACTGGTGAGGCCGCACCTCGAATACTGTGTTCAGTTCTGGGCCCCTCACTACAAGAAGGACATTGAAGTATTGGAGTGTGTCCAGAGAAGGGCAACGAGACTGGTGAAGGGTCTGGAGAACAAGTCTTATGAGGAGCGGCTGAGGGAACTGGGGTTGTTTAGCCTGGAGAAGAGGAGGCTGAGGGGAGACCTCATCGCTCTCTACAACTCCCTGAAAGGAGGTTGTAGCGAGGTGGGTGTCGGTCTCTTCTCCCAAGTAACTAGCGATAGGACGAGAGGTAACGGCCTCAAGTTGCGCCAGGGGAGGTTTAGATTGGACGTGAGGAAAAATTTCTTTACTGAAAGAGTGGTTAAACATTGGAACAGGCTGCCCAGGGAAGTGGTTGAGTCACCATCCTTGGAGGTATTTAAAAGATGTGTAGATGAGGCGCTCAGCGACATGGCTTAGTGGGCCTGGTGGTGTTGGGTTGACGGTTGGACTTGATGATCTTAGAGGTCTTTTCCAACCTTAATGATTCTATGATTCTATGATTATTACAGAGCTACTTTCACAGTGGAACATTCAGCTGCCTTAGTGATGAAACAACACATCCAGATTTGGTTTGAGTGTCTTTCCAGGTAGGAAGGTTCCACAGAAAAACTGGAATGAGAAGGAAACAACATTCTTTGGAGATATAAATTTGCAGGAAAGTTCAGGATACCTTTTTGCAAAGAATTTCATATAAGAATTCTCAGGCTGTCATAGGTTGAGGGGTGGGTGGTAGGGCAAGTGGTGGTTTTGTTTGGTTTGTTTTAATTTCCACAAAGCAAAAAAAAGCCTATTGCTCTAGACCTAGTGATAAAAGTAGGTATGGAAAGATGCATCAGCTGAAGTGCAGTTCTGTTTTTATGCACATTAAGTACTCCTCCAAAAAACAGCTTCCTGCTTGATTTCATTTTGCTTTTACAAAGGGATATATGACATGTCTTAACGATGACTGTAGTTGTTACTCTTCAGAGCATCTCTCTGAAGGTTTTATTTTCATCCATCACTGTAGTATCTGAGCAACTAACATAAAGCAGTATTCATATATTCATAGCAAAGTTTCAGGTAAACTCCATGTGGTCTCTGGCACTTTATCCCGCCCCCCCCCCCCCCCCCCCGCCAATTTAGGAGGGCGTGCACAGAATCAAAACTTTGAGAAGTTCTTGGATTTGATTTTAGCTTCCTTTTTTCTGGTAACTTGGTTAATAACGGCTTTTGGACATAAAGTTGCCAGTGTTCTTTCTTTGATAAATGCTTTTGTTGCATTCCAGATTCAGCCAATATTGAGTAGCTGGTTGCACAATTTCTTCTTGGCTGTCAGTGATTTATCTTTAGCTTTGTTATGTAGCTTTCATAGTGACTCTAAATGGAGATTAATGTAATGCCTGTAGACTATGATTTGCTACTCTGAAAATTAGTATCAGTACTTTGTTTGTCCTGGAAGTTAATTAATTTCTGAGCGACTTGTCTTCCAGTCAATCGCCCCCATAAACAGAGACATCATGAAGAAAATAAAAGGTCCTGCCCTGTCTGCTGGGTCTCATGCCACTGGTCAGAAATCCACATGGAACAGAGGCAGACCCTGGCTTTGTCACACTTGCTGCAGCTCTCTGAAGAAACACTCCATAGCTGCAGATTTGGACTGAATGGTTTAATAACTCCTAGACCAATTTTTCCAAAGTTACAAAGATCAATTACCATCATTCATTTGATTTCCAACAGGTAGCTCATTAAATTGGCAACAAATTACGTACTGTCTTTTCATCCAGTGTCTTGTCCCTACAGGTTAAAAGACCACCTCATATATTCTTAGCTCTTACTCAGTGAAAGCTCCTCTGCTCTATCGACGTGTCACAGGATGGGTTGTCACTGATGAACACGATGTAATTTATGGGTTTATAGTTTTAGGACTAACAGCTTAAACCTGAGTTGCTTTTTCACTTTGTCCTGAATCAGGGTGTGAGTCTCTAGTGAATCCTTGCCCTGTCATGCCATGGCACAGCATCTTCCATGGTGGTTACCCAGGAGGTCCACACTAATTCAATCACCTACAGCATATCTCTTTGCAAACTGCAGCCAACAGGAGCTACACACAGTCTTCTTAAAGCTACATGATGTTTAATCTTAGCGAGAAAATGGGACACCAAGAAAAGGATTTGAATAGAAAATGAGAGTCAGTTTGTCTTCCATAAGGGTTTCTCGTGCTGCATTAGGAGCCTACACAGACTTCGTCTCCTGAAGGCTTATGAATTGTTGCAGTCCGAGGCAGTTCTGACCTCTTGTAATCTTGCTGTAAAACCTCCAGGTTTGAGCCTCTTGGGGGGAAAATTGTCTTCAGGCTTAGCATTGGGCTGAGTTACTGTGGGGATTAAAGCGGCACAGACTCTGGCAGGCAGTGACCAAAGACCTTTATTGCTCTTTGTTAGCATCTTTTATAGCAAGCAGAAGCGTACACGCGCTACCTGCAGCTTGCAGAGAGGTTATAGCCTTGTGTTCACACGTATCTATGCTCTAGCAGATTGACCCATTCTTCCTCCTCCTTTGTTTGTTGCAAAATGCCTTTATGGCCTTTATCTTGTTCTCTCCTTCCAGCTGCAGCACATTCCTTTTCC
This sequence comes from Aptenodytes patagonicus, assembly GCF_965638725.1. NCBI lineage: Eukaryota > Metazoa > Chordata > Aves > Sphenisciformes > Spheniscidae > Aptenodytes > Aptenodytes patagonicus. Next base: position 153,763,887 of record NC_134950.1, read on the forward strand.
TCCTTTCAGCTGCAGCATATTGCTTCCTCTGTTATCTTCTGTTTACGTGCCTTCTCGTGCCAGGTGGTACAATGTTTGCTCATTAAAATCAAACTCAGGAGGTTCCCATCCCCACAAGTTACAGCATCAAGGTGAACAGGCAGGAAACGCACACCAGCGGGAATTATTCTTCCCTCCTGGGTACATTGCCTGACAAACCTGTAACATAGTCCATTAAGCTGATGCAGTGGTCAGTGTTTATAACAATTTTAATACATTTGGTAAACAAGTCACAAAAAAAGGTTTAACAACATTAAAGTGTTAGTCAAGCACACACAAAACTGAGAAGTGCAAATCCATTCTGTGCGTTTTCATTTCTTCTTCTGTTACTTTTCTTGCCTGGCTTTTCTGAAGCCTTTGCTTCCCTGCTGTATTTATTTTTCTCTCCTTCGTTTTCTTCATGTCTTATATTCCTTGAAAGTCACTGCTTTTTAATCTACATATAAATACGTAATCTATTACATTTAACTTAGTCACGGACAATCTTTATCATCTCTAAACCTAAACTCTGGCTTTTTAGATTTGGTATTGCGGGGTGATCTGCCAAAGTTTCCAAAAAAGGTTAAAAACACCGGAATAAAAACAAGACCGTGAAGAGCCCCAAACAAAATAACAAGGAACATGATCTTGAAAAATGTCCTAAAGATGTAGGCTTTTGCTGCAGCCAGGACAACTACTCCTAATATAGTAGAAACTGCACCTTGTAATACTGGGTAACCTAGCAGGGACAGAGCTTCAATTGCCCTTTTATTGGCTGATGACTCTCCACTCGTAACAAAGGCATAGGAAATATGAGCAGAAAAATCTACTGAAAACCCTATACAAATGACCAGGTTGATCATGGATATAGAATCTAGATTGACGTACCAAAATGTCATGAAACCAGCAACACCAACTATAACAGAAGCTATAGCAAAAGTCACCCACAAGCAACACAACGGGTTGGGAATGAGCAAAAGGGAGACAACGAGCATTGCCCCAGCAGCAACGACAACGTTCTGAATGGTGTTCTGCACTATTACCAGGTACTGATCGTAGTAGATGAACGCAGGGTGGTACACCATTAATGGAACACTGCACTGCTTGGCTGTCTCTCTTAACTGATTGAGAAGATTCTTCTCATCAACAGCTGAGGTCACGTTCACCGTCTGGATGAAGAAACGTGAAGCTTCTATTTCATCCTGAGTCTTGTTAATGTCCCACTCAAAACTGGGAACAATTTTTAACAGGGTAGGTAAGTTATTAATGAAAAGAGTCTTATTGCTTATATTTATCAAGCCCCATTTGGCAAGTTTTGTGTATACTCTCAGCCATGACTCTGAGAGGTTCTTATCTACATAGGAAATGCCCTCTAAATTCTGTGTGCAGTTCTCAATGCCAAGATGAACAGTCTCATTCCAGTAATCTACACTTTCAGTAATGACAACCATGACCCTGGGTCCATATGCTGAAAAGTATTTGTCGTCATCATCATAGTATGGAATAACGTAGGAGTCATCACTCGCCAGATTTCGAAGATCGATGCCTTCCTTGATCTGAGTACATCCATAAATACTGCCACCCAAATATGCTCCGTACAGCAACACCACAAGTAGCTTGATCCACTTATTTGTAAAAAAAGGACCATAATACTTTTTAAAGAATATGATCATTGGATGTTCACTTTCTGGCTGAGATGACTGCCTAGAACAGCTGCCTATACAGCAAGCATTGTACAAGCAGGACTTCTCAGCCTGATCTTCATCTACTCTCACAGGCATACAAGTCAGCCAGTGTCGGTTTTCTTGTTCGCTTTTATGATTTAATACAATAATTGCCCCAAAGAAGGTCATGGTATATAAATAGCAGAAGACAAAAGCAGTGCCTGTATAGAGGCAAAATGATCTCACGGACGGAAAAGCAGTCCAGGTGCCAATGAAGAAGGCCAAAACATCTGTGAGAGTGGTGATGGTCACAGAAAGGGCTGCTTCTGCGTAAGTCTCGGCCAACCGAGATTTAACATCGGATTTCTCTTTCTTTCTGGAACTTTGTTCCCAGGAAGCAATCATGATGAACATGTCATCAACACCAACTCCTGCGGGAGCAGAAAAAGTTAACGCTGCATTGCAAAAGGCACCTTCCACTAATGCCCAACAAAAGTACAAAATGAATCGCATTTAAGTCTGCATAAAATTTTGAAAAACAAAGTTAGGCTATTAACATTGCTTCAGTGCTGATGCAAGTTAAACAGATACAGGAAAACAGATGCTTTGTGTGTAGCTGAATTTATTGCATTTCAGCAACTCCCGGTGACCTGATGGGTTGTTGATCCCTCAACTCTACTCTGCTGAAGGACTGAGCACACCTAGTCTACCTGTGACAAGTGTGTTGTATCTGCTGTCCAGTGATTACATAGATTTAAATACATCGCTTATTCTCATGCTCAACTATCCTTATCACTAGAAGCATCCCCCACTTACCTCTGGAATCTCTTCTTCATCACTGCTGCAAATTAGACCAGTAATTTATTGCTCTGTGTTCAGCACACAGGGAGAGCAGTGGCTATCACATGGGAAAACAGTCATCCCAGTTTTCCAGTGGCTCGCTTTTTTATGCTCTTTGCTTTCCACTTACCTTCTCTCCAGTTTATCTTTGAGCATCTATTCATGATTTATTACTCATTTATCTTCACATTTATACTGATGTGCCTGCATATATAACCCACCAGAGTCCTGGGAAACCCTGCCAGGAAGACTGGATCCTGGGCTAGAGTTTTTGCTAAGACACAAGTAAGCGAGCCGAAGTTCAAAAAGGAAGAGCCAATGTGCTTCTCTCAGCTCTGCTAACTCTCGAGATTTTAATCACAGACCTTTCAGTATTTTGCCAATATTAGTGTATCAAGGGCTTTTCTATTCCCTGAAAATTAAATTAATCACACAAAAAAGGGAAGCAAGACAGCATGAACAGAGGAGCAAGCAAAAACTATATAGCTAAGCATAAAAGAATAGAAGAAATCACTATCTGCTGCCTGAACAATCAATTGCCAGTAAACACGCAAAATTATTTGTAAAACTGGGTAGATATCTCTATCAAAGGCATTCAGGGAAAGCACTAGTACAGGGCTAGTCAATGTGTTAATCGAGAAAACAGAAAATACATTTAAATTCCCAGTGACGTCTGGGAAAGGTTCCAAGCACTTCAAGGGGTACGATCAACTCACAGCAAGTTTGATAAACGGGAGAAATAAACTGGGCAAATACTAATTTAATTGCTTTTCAGAATTACAGTAAGTCAATGAACAAAGCACTCCAGAAACAAACAAATAAACAAAAAAGGACTGCACAAATATAAAATGGAGAATAACTGGTTAAGTGGCAGAAAAAGATCTGGGTGGAGGGAGGAAGGACAGGAAATGGAGAGCTATATGACAAACAGGTAAGAAAAGAGCTTGATGTGTGAAAGATGGTTAGAATCCATTAGCAGGAAAGACATATGGATAGGTGCTGGTCCAAGAACACAGGTAGATTAGTGGCAGGTGGCTGAAAGTACTTTTACCTTTGGCTGTCTTCCCTGAACCTCTCCCAGAAACTGCATTCTGCATAGCAGGTACAGCTGAACATACCAGCTAGCATAGTTAGATAAACCAAACTTGGAGTTACGCTACTATGTCTGGCTTTAAAAATACAGCACATCAGAAGCTGCTCTAAGTGAAGGTCAGCTATCCCTACTGAGCAAGATAGTGTCCAGAAAAAAGGTGGACCAGACAGGGGCTGTATCATCTCTGATATTAATCTGTCTGCATACTTGACTATTCAACACTGTGGAAGACAGCACGATAACAGTTCTCTAATGAATAAAGGACTGTTAAAAAATAATAATAATAAAATCAACTATGTTCCATGTATGTGGAAGAACAAGGAACAATCAACTTAAAGATATCAGGGAAGCCTCAAAAGTTCTTGAGTTAATTACTAGAAACAGTGTCCTGTTTAATTCTCAAGAAGTTCTTAAAAACATTTGCCAGGAGTGGTTTAGTTAGATCCTGCCTTGCAGCAGTGAGGGCAACCTCATGAGGCTCCCTCCAGGCCTCACCTTCTATGATTTTGATGAGATGGTTTTCTTAAAAAAGCCCCTTCTAGCATACCGGGGTTAAGTAGCAATCTCAGTATTCAGCCCTCCCACTCACGCCTATTCCTTATAACTGCGAAGGAAAGTTTGAAAATGTTACCTGAACACACCGTAAAAACAACCAACCATGTAAACCCACAAACCAAAAAAAGAAAACACACAGAATTGTTATTCTAGAAAAAGACTCATGATTTTTAACCAGGCCTCTGACTTTTAAATGCTTGGGACTGGCTCTTAGATCTCAGGAGATCAGCCAGAAACCAGGAACAAGATAAGCAGGAAGTGAAAAGGTAATACTGGATGGTGGCGAGCCAGACTGCTTCCAGAAAGCAGGCAGGCTTCAAAAGCAATTCATCTTATGTACTGGTAATTTGTTTGCTTTAACGTGAGGAAGACGGAAGTCTGCATGTTATTTATAAAGATCTGAAGAGACTGGCTTAAGCCCTTTTCCAGATATACAAAAGGGTCTTTGTGACATTAAGAGCCTGTGCATTTGATGAGCAAATAAATGTAAATACAAAATGCATTTGAATTATGCAGGAAACAAAGAAACTACGCATCTCCTAAGGAGTATTTGCATTAGACATCCAGTATGATGCGGAGCCTCTATCAACCCGGGAGTTCCATGTGCTTTCCTCAGCATGAGACCAAGACCAAGAAAACATCACATGAATTTATCATATAGGAGACCAGATAAGGATTTTAAAAGCAGTAATTTATTTGCAGCAACATTATCTAATGGTATTTGGAAAGTTCAGCGCTGGCTGTCAAGCAGTCTGTGCAACGGCGATGCAATGATACTAACTTCCTTGCACTTTTGGGGGGAGCTGGTTGCACGAATGGTGCATCACTTCAGTTGTACAGCTAAATGATACTGTTTACTACATAGTCATTATATTGCAGAGGAAATTTCACATCTTAACAAAACGAGATGGATTTCTTATTTGAAATTACAGACAGTCCTGCTTATTGCTTAAGCCGTATTCAGGCCCAATTTTATCTGACCAAAGACTACACTCTGGAAATGGGATACAAAAAATTACGGTAACTTACTTCCCATATTCACCTCATAATACAGGTACTGGATTAAGTCAGTGCTAGTGTAGCATGAGCTGCACGCTGGACACATGTTCCATGGTGCTGCTGTTGACCTTCCCTGAGGCTGACTAACAGCAGAGAAGTAGGGAGCTCTCACTGTACTGCAAAAAGAGGTGGTGGATGGTTTGGGGAAGACCTCTGCACCTGCTTAAACTGCTAACAAATTCAGCAGTTCCATAGAACAGTACTAACAACAAACTGATTTGGGGTAGACAAACTTATCCAGAGCTAATGAGGTATGTAAATGCTTATAGTACGCCTACAGAAAACAGCAGGGGATGATACAGAGGAATACAGTGACAGAACCCTGTTGAGCTCACCTCAAGCATTAGCAATAGTTAAATAAATGATTAATCAGCATGGCTAAATTACCAGGGACGCTCGAACGATGCCAGAAGTGCTAACCTTACCACCCTCTCATTTATAGTTTTCATGCCATAGCAGTGGAAATAGAGCAGGCATCGTTTTTTGGGAAAAGCTGCCCTTCCACCAGAGCCGGGCTCCTGTCCCAGTGAGGGTTTGCTGAGCTGAGTGGCTCACCCACCTGTAGGAGCTCAGAGGCTGGACCTCCAAGTGTCCCCCCCCCTCACCGCAGGACGGAACTGCGTGTGATCTGATGCTCTTATTGTAAGAGTAACACCGTCAGGTTGTTTTAACTCCACTTTAGTCTTCATATTTGAATCCGACTTGCTTTTTCTACTTACCTAGAATAAGAAATGGTGCGTTTGCTACAGTGACCACAAACGGCACTCCACAGAAGAGCATCAATCCAAAGCTGCTTAATACGGCTAAACCAGCAGAAATCACTCCACAGCATGCAAGCCAGACGTTATTTCTTATACAGCTCAGTCTGAAAATATTTTAAGGAATATCTTAGTTACATGTCAAATATTTCACCAAGGTGTTTGGTACGACAAGTGAGTATTCTGCACAGATACCAACAGTATCCCATCTGTGAAGAGAACTCTTGATGAAAGCTGCTATTTGCGGGAGAGCTCCCAGGTGTCAGCATTGGACAAGATCAATTTATACAGGAGATGCTAAATATATTATTACTGCTAGCCAGTTATATACATAAGAGTAAAGATGTGTACTAATCTTTGCATCAGTAACAAGAAAGCTGGCAAAATGAAAATACGTAAGCTCTACCAGTGAGAAGCTAGATTTAGGGTGACCCAAAAAATTATGAATTTTCAGAAGCTCCTTCCTTTTACACAGGTTCTTGGTGTAGCATATCAGTGCAGTAGGGAAGCATCTCCCAGGCAGTAAGTGCTGTGTACAGAAGCTTTCTCAGCAGACAGATTGGCTACCAGCCATTTGCCAAGACGCCCTGGAGGGCTGGCTCAAGGATTCCCTGTGAAACGCTCCCAGTGGGAGACTTTGCATGTGATGCCATTGACAGCACCACACTGAGTGGGTGAAGAGTTGCCTCTTTCCTGATTAGTAGTATTTTCCAGGCTGTAGACCATTTCTGAACTTTGAGAACCTCTCGCTTCCAAGGCAAGAAGCATGTGTTGGTGGAACTGTCCTTTGTCTGCGCTTACGAACGACTGGGCCCGAGACAGCTGACACCCAGAAATTGTATAGCCTAATTGTATAGCTTGATGCAAGCACTAACCCAATAAGCCCACCCTCCGAGTAGAACTTTATTTCTCAAGCACAGCACACAAACACTGCCATACGGTTGTCAAATGTACAATGGTTCACCTTCCACCAGCACAAAGGGCAGGCTAAGTTCTTTGTGGACAGCAGCTAAGGCTCAGACTCTATTAGCAAGCAGAATACCTAAAGCCATACCCGACTTGCAGTAACCTATGAAGCTACTGCTTGGTCATCTGTACTTTAACTGAGCAGGTAGCACAAAAAAGGTACAAACAGATCTCAGCATGGTATACTTAGTATCTTGCAGGCAGGATGAGGACAGAAGCTACGAATGAAGCAAGAAAGTAGTAGAATAACCTTAGCAATAGCACCACTTATTCCTTCCCTCCCCCCAGATGATGACTTTTCTGTTTGACTTTTACACATCTTTTCAGTGAACGTCTCCACTGGGTATGCCACGTTGAGCTGGTAAGTTTTATTCAACAGAAGTGCTTGTGTGGAATTCTGCTGCTGCCAGGCTGGCTAGATCACGCTTCTGGCCCCCTTCCTGCATAGGGTAAAGTAGAACCCTTTCATAGTTAAAAGCATTTACTTTGGCATAGTGTTTTTCAGTGCCAAAGCACAGCACATCAGACCTCTTAAAAAGATAAAGAGTAGAGGGTTGTTTCAGTTGTTTAAATAGTTCCAAAACTATCAGCTACAAAAAGGATTCTTATGAGGCGGGCACAACAGAAATAACTGATAGCTTCAAAGAACAGACAAATGGATTCTAGTATTCAAGCTGTGCGTGTCTGAACTGAACACTTGTTCACATATTCATCTGATACTTATCACGAACCCCGTTTAAGCGGTTGGGAAAAAACACACAAGTAGGAGAGAATCAGCAAAGAAATACATGTTGCCTATTATTACATGAAGTCTGCAGGTTCAAAAATGACTTCATTTTACAAGAGCAGAAACCAATTTAGGCAAGGTAAACAAGAGTGAAGGTCACTTTTCATTGATCCATAGCTTAGAAGACATTTTACCTTAGGCAAGAGACAACTGAAAAGGTTATTGTCAAGAAATATGTTATGGAGAAGAGCGGGATCACGCTCTTGGTATTTCCTTCAAACTCCTGTTGTCTGGACAGCGAGGTAAAGTAAGTCACCTGTCATTAAAACAACACGGAAAGAAAAGATGAAGCACTCCTACTCTTTTTCTTGGTCTTTATACACATGCACAGGCAATGCTAAACATCATGTTGGCACTAACGCATTTCCGTGGCCCTCAGAACCCCCAGAAGTGCCGCTTGCACCAAGCACAGGCCAAGGACAGTACATCGCATGAGCAGTGCAGAGTGGATGACACTGGAAGCACTGCTTGGAGCGCTGCAGCTAAGCCTACAGGCCGGCCCCCCCCTTTTTCCTCCACCATCTCCCTTCTGGCGATGGGGCAGCCCGGGCATTTCTGGTCTCGGCGGCCCCTGCACGGCTGTACCCACTGCTGCGTTACCTGAATGGAGGTGGAGTTCAATGCCGCCAGCTTCACCGGGATGTCCTGCTGGAAGCTTTCCAGCCACCGCCGGCTCTCCGCCGCCGTGGGGCCGTCCTCCCTGAGGTAATACACCAGCTTCAGGGCCCGTGCCGACAGCACCCGCCCGCCGGCGCCCGTCTGCACGCCGCCCAGCGCGGCCCCCAGGAAGATGCCGTCGTTGACGGGGAAAGTGAGGTTCTCCAGGGCGGCCGTCGCACCGCTCAGCAGCGGCAGCAGCGGGTTGGGGCTGGCGCAGCCGCTGCCGCTGCGGGCGCAGAGCGAGCCGTAGCCGCGGGCGCGCACCGCCTTGTCCAGCCGCAGCACGTCGCGCCGCGCCGCCGGGGCCAGGACCGAGTACCCCTCTGCCGCCACGGCGATGAAGGCGGCGTAGGCGCCCTCGGTGGGCAGCCGCGGGGCGGAGAAGCGCTCCGAGTCGTTGGTGGGGAAGTGCCGCCGCACGAAGTCGCGCTCGGCCTTGGCGGGCCCCCACGTCGGCGTGAACTGTGCCTCGATGTCGTTTGCCTGCCGCTGCGGCAGGAATAGGAAGCCGGCGCCCAGCCCGCCCGACAGCAGCAGCGGCACCAGCGCGAAGGGACAGGGACAGGCGGCCACGCCGCTCCCCAGCCCTTCGAAGAGCCGCCTCAGCGGCCGCTCCACACAATCGGTGTTGCGGCAGTGGCAGCCCTCCGCGGGGCTCCGCGGCTTCGCCATGGGCGAGGCGGGGGCACGGGCTGCCGGCGGCAGCTCCCCCGCCGCGGGCGCACCTCACGCCGGGGCCCGGCGGCGCAGCCTCTTGCTGCGCGGGAGGAGAGCCGCCTTCTCCCGCCCCGGGGCCGCGGAGGGAATGAGCGTTCCTCAGCAGCATGGCCCGTGCCGTCCCGGCGGGGCAGGCGGCCGCGCCCGCGCCCTCCCCCGCTGTGACTCACCGGCGCTTCCACAGGTGATGTCATGTGGACACTTGATGAATTCTTGTCGAAGAGTTACCCAGCTGGATAAGATAGCCTCTCTTATGTGGTGATAACTCCAGAGAAAAACAGACCTGTGTCTGCGAATAAACTACGGAGATACACCTATCCCCATAGCCAGACACCAAGAAGACTTCCAGGGTAACCTGGCAGTGGACCAGGTTGTGGATGATCCACTGACATTGCAGCAGACATGAAGAGATGGTGTCCAGCTAAATGCTTTCACTGTAAAAAACAGCCGTAAAGGGTTATTGAATTTTTTAGGCTTATCAAGACAGAAGATAAAAATTGACCACTTGTCATGGCTCTAGAAATTTATGTGTTCCCAGTTGGCCGGTCACAAGTGGTGTTCCCCAGGGCTCAGTATTTGGGCCTGTTCTGTTTAATATCTTTATCAGTGATCTGGACGAGGGGATTGAGTGCACCCTCAGTAAATTCACAGATGACACCAAGTTGGGTGGGAATGTTGATCTGCTCGAGGGTAGGAAGGCTCTGCAGAGGGACCTGGACAGGCTGGATTGATGGGCCAAGGCCAATTGTACGAAATTCAACAAGGCCAAGTGCTGGGTCCTGCACTTCAGCCACAACAACCCCATGCAGCCCTAGGGGCTTGGGGAAGAGTGGCTGGAAAGCTGCCTGTCGGAAAAGGACCTGGGGGTGTTGGTCGACAGCCGGCTGACCATGAGCCGGCAGTGTGCCCAGGCGGCCAAGAAGGCCAATGGCATCCTGGCCTGTATCAGAAATAGTGTGGCCAGCAGGCGTAGGGAAGTGATTGTCCCCCTGTACTTGGCACTGGTGAGGCCACACCTCGAATACTGTGTTCAGTTCTGGGCCCCTCACTACAAGAAGGACATTGAGGTGCTGCAGCGTGTCCAGAGAAGAGCAATGAAGCTGGTGAAGGGTCTGGAGAACAAGTCTTCTGAGGAACGGCTGAAGGAACTGGGGTTGTTTAGCTTGGAGAAAAGGAGGCTGAGGGGAGACCTTATCACTCTCTACAACTACCTGAAAGGAGTAGTACAGCTGTAGTGAGGTGGGTGTCGGTCTCTTTTCCCAGGTAATGAGTGATAGGACGAGAGGAAATGGCCTCAAGTTGTGCCAGGGGAGGTTTAGATTGGATATTAGGAAAAACTTATTCACTGAAAGGGTTTGTCAAGCATTTGAACAGGCTGCCCAGGGAAGTGGTTGAGTCACCATCCCTGGAGGTATTTAAGAGACATGTAGATGTGGTGCTTAGGGACATGGATTAGTGGTGGATTTGGCAGTGTTAGGTTTACAGTTGGACTCAATGATCTTAAAGGTCTTTTCTAACCTAAATGATTCTATAATTCTATGATTCGCTGAAGTTTCTTTCTGGCTCCTCAGGAGCTGGAGACAAGCTCTGGTAGTGATCAGGAGGTAGGAAATGGCCTGGTGGCAGGAGCTACCCAATCAGGGTACCCAGTACATTGGGCACAGGTAGGTGCCTTTAGGTTAACTCTTTCTGAGGCTTGGGGGTCTGACTTATGGCGTGGGAAGATGGCTCCACTAACTCTCTATTCAGAGTAGTCTTCAAGCAGGAGGTATGTGCCAGTCTTCTCTCCAAGAATCTGGATTCTTGTCCTTGTTCCCTGGCCTATTCATGCATTTTATATTAACTTCTAATAGGATAAAATCTGAAATACTCCTTGGGGCAGGGCCAGGAACTGGACTACAGGACTCCCAGCAAGTCACGCTTTTCCTGTATTTGTGGATGAAGGTACAAACTCTCTTCTGACAGTTATGTTGTGTTTACTGGATCTAAGACTACTCAAGATGAAGAGGAAACCGAGCACAGATCTGCCTTTCAACGGGCAAGTGTTTTCTGCTAGGCTAGTAGATAAAAAAACAGGTGATACTGCCACCTTTTGCTGCCAGGCTTTGCAAAGAAAGAAAATGTTGTTCTCTTCCTTTCGTAATACAGTTGGTGGTTTTTGGATGTGTGTTGTGATTAATAGGGGCATCAGCTCTTCAAGGAGACTTCACATAGTTTGCGTTTCCCATTGGCTTAGAAGGGATTTGCAGACCGGATGCTAAGTCATGATGGTTCTGTGTGTGTGTGTGTACAGAACTGTGGGACTTGGATCCAGATATTTTAGAAGATGAAAAGATAAGAAATAAGAGAATTCGAACTCCTGGTTAGAACACTATCTTTGAACTTTGATGTTTAAATTGACTGTCGTGGTTTAATCTCAGTCGGCAACTGAGCACCACGCAGCCGCTCGCTCAATCCCCCCCGGTGGGATGGGGGAGAGAATCAGAAGGGTAAAAGTGAGAAAAAGTTATGGGTTGAGATAAAGACAGTTTAATAGGTAAAGCAAAAGCCACGCATGCAAGCAAAGCAAAACAAGGAATTCATTCACTAATCCCCATGGGCAGGCAGGTGTTCAGCCATCTCCAGGAAAGCAGGGCTCCATCACGCGTAACGGTTACTTGGGAAGACAAACGCCATCACTCCAAACGTCCCCCCCTTCCTTCTTCTTCTTCCCCCAGCTTTATATACTGAGCATGACGTCACATGGTATGGAATGTCCCTTTGGCCAGTTTGGGTCAGCTGTCCTGGCTGTGCCCCCTCCCAGCTTCTCGTGCACCTCCAGCCTTCTCAGTCGGTAGAGCATGGGAAGCTGAAAAGTCCTTGGCTAGTGTAAGCATTACCTAGCAACAACTAAAACATGGGTGTGTTATCAACATTGTTCTCATCCTAAATCCAAAACACAGCACTGTACCAGCTACTAGGAAGGAAATTAACTCTATCCCTGCCGAAACCAGGACACTGACTTACGATGTATGTTGACTGTGATCTTTTTCCCTGATAGTGAAAACATCATCGAATCTGATTGTTGTGTGAATTTGCATAGCTGACAAATACAAGTTGAAAGCACCTCATGAGGACTACGACAAAATGCAGATGTGATTTCATCATGTGAATGCGAGGCACTGCCAGGGGGCTGCCCTGAGTCGGTCACAGCTGGTTCCCGCCAGTTCCAACGGACACACTGCAGGGCATGGCTGAGCTCATCCTCAGGGGAGTCTGTGATACCTCTGTGAAAACATCTTAAAGTGAGGGTGGTAAACACTGAGCAAAAGGAGAAACAAGGCCAGAGCAGGAGGAGAAGGAGGAAAAAAGACCAGGCTGGAGCAGAAAGGAGGAAAGAGAGAAGACCATGCCTGGGCAGGGGCTGGAGCCAAGTGGCTGCTTGAGCAGGAGCTGAGAGGTGCCACCCGAAAGGGGCTGCTGCAGGTGAAGGAGCCACCATGCATGCGCTGGCCCCAGTCTCCTGCACTGCCCGCCGCCTCATCAAAGGGGCTTAGCGTAGCGTGTGGTGAGGGGACCAAAGAGCAAAAATGGCAGGGGGAAGATGTGTCTGGAGGGAAGCAGGGGAATTCTTCCTAAGGGTTGGTTAGTTGGTTATTTTCGGTCTTCTTTGTTACCAGAATCTGTAATTAATAGATTGTTAATTGGCAAATAAATTACATTCATGGAAATTCCCTGAATGAGTAAACAGTTTTTGCCCGTGACAATATTTTACTGGAATTTCTCTTGATACAACTTGTGACTGTTGGTCCTTGTCCTTTCCCAGGACAAGGATATTTGCACTTTCAAATTCTCAGTCAGAGCCGAGATGGCTTATTTCTGCCCCTCTCTTTGGAACACCAGGACAGAGGGGCATTTCTGTATCCAGGCTGCCCATAGAAAGTGCTTTACCAATTGTGTGAGGTGCACTGGACCCTGGAATAAAAAAAGTGACATCAAGAAGTCTTTTATCCCATTCCTTCCACCATAATGCAGCATCAGGTATGCCTGTGCCATTTCTGAAGGAAATTTGACTAACCTGTTCTTTACAGTGCCCACCTTAGTACCCAACAATGACAGGGAAGTTGTATCCTATCCTATCCTATCCTATCCTATCCTATCCTATCCTATCCTATCGTCATCTTCCATCTGGATGAGGCAGGAGTGCTCTGTGGGCTGCCTAGCTACTGCCTCTGTTTGCAGGCATGCCTGGGTGAAACAAAAGGACTTTGCTACCTGTGCTAGGCAGTGACAGTCCGTGGCCCTGAGGTTACGTGACTGCAGATGATGTGGGAAATGCTGCACTTCAAACCCCTGTATCCAAAGCGAGCAGTCTAATTGCCAAGCTGTGGGCTATCAGTTGGGAAATGTGTGCCCTCTGTGCCCTCACTAGCCAGTGTACAAGAAAGAATCGCATTTCATGGGGCCTTCAGGAAAATGCCCATAAAGGAACGATGGGGGTGGCCTGGTGATGAGGGCAGCCAGATAGGAGGTGAATTGACAACCAGGGGATCCGGCCTAGCCAGCACGGATTCATGAAAGGCAGGTCCTGCTTGACCAACCTGATCTCCTTCTATGACCAGGTGACCCGCCTAGTGGATGAGGGAAAGGCTGTGGATGTGGTCTACCTGGACTTCAGCAAGGCCTTTGACACTGTCTCCCACAGCATTCTCCTAGAGAAGCTGGCGGCTCACGGCTTAGACAGGTGGACTCTGCGCTGGGTCAAAAACTGGCTGGATGGCCGGGCCCAGAGAGTTGTGGTGAATGGAGTTACATCCAGTTGGCGGCCGGTCACGAGCGGTGTTCCCCAGGGCTCAGTACTGGGGCCGGTCTTGTTTAATATCTTTATTGATGATCTGGATGAGGGGATTGAGTGCACCCTCAGTAAGTTTGCAGACGACACCAAGTTGGGCGGGAGTGTTGATCTGCTCGAGGGTAGGAAGGCTCTGCAGAGGGACCTGGACAGGCTGGATCGATGGGCCCAGGCCAACTGTATGAGGTTCAACAAGGACAAGTGCCGGGTCCTGCACTTCGGCCACAACAACCCCATGCAGCGCTACAGGCTTGGGGAAGAGTGGCTGGAAAGCTGCCTGTCGGAAAAGGACCTGGGGGTGTTGGTCGACAGCCGGCTGACCATGAGCCGGCAGTGTGCCCAGGCGGCCAAGAAGGCCAATGGCATCCTGGCCTGTATCAGAAATAGTGTGGCCAGTAGGAGTAGGGAAGTGATCGTGCCCCTGTACTCGGCACTGGTGAGGCCGCACCTCGAATACTGTGTTCAGTTTTGGGCCCCTCACTACAAGAAGGACATTGAAGTATTGGAGCGTGTCCAGAGAAGGGCAACGAGGCTGGTGAGGGGTCTGGAGAACAAGTCTTATGAGGAGCGGCTGAGGGAACTGGGGTTGTTTAGCCTGCAGAAAAGGAGGCTGAGGGGAGACCTCATCGCTCTCTACAACTCCCTGAAAGGAGGTTGTAGCGAGGTGGGTGTTGGTCTTTTCTCCGAAGTAACAAGCAATAGGACGAGAGGAAATGGCCTCAAGTTGCGGCAGGGGAGGTTTAGATTGGATGTAAGGAAAAATTTCTTTACTGAAAGAGTGGTGAAACATTGGAACAGGCTGCCCAGGGAAGTGGTGGAGTCCCCATCCCTGGAGGTATTTAAAAGACGTGTAGATGAGGCGCTTAGGGACATGGTTTAGTGGGCATGGTGGTGTTGGGTTGATGGTTGGACTCGATGATCTTAGAGGTCTTTTCCAACCTCAATGATTCTATTCTATGATTCTATGAATTCCTGGTTTCCTCCAGGGAAACTGCTTAGAATATACAGTTCCAAAGAAAACCCAGAAGTTATTCTGGCACCAGGACCTGGAACTAACATGTTTATTCATGTTGGAGATCTGCTCTCCCTTGCTTTGGGAGCACACAGTGACTCTCTGAAATTGCCATCCGCTGAGTGCTGGCAGGATGAGTGGCTGCTGCTCCTCTGCTTGATGATGAAGCTGGTATTTGCTGTGAATATGGTATCCCTAGGCATTATGTAGGAGGGGGCAACATCAACACAGAGGCAGCCATGTTGTGCAAAAAGTTTTCGCTGCCTTACATGATGTCTCTGAGCTGTCAATATGTGTTAGGCATGTTCTAAGGCCATCTTGGTGTGAGGCTCTTCAGGAATTTCTACGTTCATTTGAGTTTTCTTTTTTATTTTTAGGAAGAATGAAGTTGCATAAGTATTTTAACTGTCTGGGTGATATGCTGTTTCTATTTTACATTATAGTGATGGACAGAATTTCAGCTTATCAGTATAGGATACCAGAAAGGCAAGGTGAGCTGCCAGATTTTATTACTTCAGCTCCAGGAATATTTCTTTCCAAGCTGACGTAAAGAAAAATTCCTATCTCCACTGTGATTTCAGAATCATGAGGTTTTCCATGACAACCGCTCTAAATTATACTTTTAAAACCCTGGAGTGCTATGAGTATGATGTAACGTGAGGCTACTGAAGAACTTAATCGACTTTTGTACTTGTAGTGCCTTATAAAAGGTCCATAAAATTTCACTTTCCTTAATGCATATAAATTCACAGCTTACTTTTATGAGAACTGTAAAAAGTTTGCCTCTTTAATCAGTGTCTTATTAATGAGTATGTTATCTTTGTAGGCTGCTTTTTTATGACATACATGTTTATAAGCTTCCTCGTAAAATGGTCAGTCAGGTCTTGAAGACCTTCAGGAAGTGTAAGTGCACGTTATGTATGGAGAAAAAATGCAGAGTGAAACTACAGTGCTTCTCTCTTACTCTTGCTTTGATCAGCCAATGTCCATTTGGGCTTTGTTTGTATTTTTTTTAGTTTTTTGAAACACTAACTTATTATTTTGAATATTTATGTATCAGAGAATACTTATCCTAGCACAAACAAAACTTTGATTCAGCAGAGCTCAGATACACAACAAAGGTATGGAAGGGGCTAACATAAGCATTTATTCTGTTATCCACGTAAGGGATGACCTTTCATACCTCTCCCCATTTCATTTATGGGATGGTAATTTTATACTCCCCTGGAAGATAGGAAGTTTCTGCCAACCACACAACCAATGTAATTATTGACCTTCTGCTCCAGTGTTTCTGTGCCAACAGGATGTTAGAGAAGTTACCTCCTTCTCAGGTCAATCAGGCTCCCCTGCCGTATTATGGGTGTGCGTATCAGAGTAGTATCTTCTTCTGTTGCTGATGCACACATGGAAGTCTGCTTGCGTGGCTCTATCTGTGCCTATGTCTATATATTTTTATTGACATGTGGATTTAAACTTCTTTGGGGAGCCAAAATGTTTGCAGAAATGTCAGTACCCGGGTAACCTGCTTTACATACAATATACCGGAAACTTGTAGAGAATTTCAGCTTCTTGAATTCCTGTAACTTGGAGAGCACTTGAAAGTCCTCCTGAGTTGAACGCCTGTTTGAACTTATCCTCTGGAGTGTTTATTTTCAAACATAGGTTAAGGGAGATCCCTGGGCAGTACTGGATTTCAAACCCACTGCCCCCTGGGCTGCCCTGCTCCCTGGCTGGGGCAGTGAGACAGGCACCAGCTGCCTGCAGGGAAGGCTATTGCCATGTCACTTTGGTAGAGAAAGCAGACTTGACAAAGGCCTTTAATTCTCCTCTGATGGTGTCCTGGTTTCAGCAGGGATAGAGTTAATTTCCTTCCTAGTAGCTGGTACAGTGCTGTGTTTTGGATTTAGGATGAGAACAATGTTGATAACACACCCATGTTTTAGTTGTTGCTAGGTAATGCTTACACTAGTCAAGGACTTTTCAGCTTCCCATGCTCTACCAACTGAGAAGGCTGGAGGTGCACGAGAAGCTGGGAGGGGGCACAGCCAGGACAGCTGACCCAAACTGGCCAAAGGGACATTCCATACCATGTGAAGTCATGCTCAGTACATAAACTGGGGAAAGCTGGCCGGGGGGCCGCTGCTGGGGGACTGGCTGGGCATCGGTCAGCGGGTGGTGAGCAATTGCACTGTGCATCACTTGCTTTGTGTATTATTATTATTATTAATTATTATTGCTATTATTATTTTATTTCAATTATTAATCTGGTTTTATCTCAACCCACAAGTTTTTCTCCCTTCTACTCTTCCAATTCTCTCCCCCATCCCAACTGGGGAGGGGGGGGAGGCATGAGTAAGCGGCTGTGTGGTACTCAGTTGCCGACTGAGGTTAAACCACAACAGATGGCCAGATGAAAACTATCAAAAAACATTTTCTATGCAACAGAAATTCTCTTTCCAATCAACTCAATTCCTAAGCATTTATTCCAGTTCTCATACTGAAGTCTTCTGGAGTTGGCCATGTCACTTTGGTTTGCCCCTCCTGAGAGAAAGAAGAAACTCTTGCCTCTGGAAAAGTATTAGCAGTGTTTGTGACGTACCAATTTTTGTGATGTTCCCATTTTTAAAAAGGGAAAAAAGGAAGACCCGGGGAACTACAGGCCAGTCAGTCTCACCTCTGTGCCTAGCAAGATCATGGAACAGATCCTCCTGGAAGCTATGCTAAGGCCCATGGAGGACAGGGAGGTGATTTGAGACAGCCAGCATGGCTTCACCAACGGCAAGTCCTGCCTGACCAACCTGGTGGCCTTCTAAGATGGAGTGACTACATCAGTGGACACGGGAAGGGCTACAGATGTCGTCTATCTGGACCTCTGTAAGGCCTTTGACACAGTCCCTCACAACATCCTTCTCTAAACTGGAGAGGTATGGATTTGATGGGTGGACTGTCCGGTAAAGGGTGAGGAATTGGTTAGATGGTCTCATCCAGAGGGTAGTGGTCAATGGCTCAATGTCCAGATGGAGACTGGTGACAAGTGGTGTCCCGCAGGGGTCCGTATTGGGACCGGTACTGTTTAATATCTTCATCAATGATGTAGTGGGATCGAGTGCACCCTCAGCAAGTTTGCAGATGACACCAAGCTGAGTGCTGCAGTTGACACGCCTGAGGGATGGGATGCCATCCAGAGGGACCCGGACAAGCTCGAGAAGTGGGCCTGTGTGAACCTCATAAGGTTCAACAAGGCCAAGTGCAGGGTCCTGCACCTGGGTCGGGGCAACCCCCCGTATCAATCCAGGCTGGGGGATGAAGGGATTGAGAGCAGCCCTGCCGAGAAGGACTTGGGGGTACTGGTGGATGGAAAGCTGGACATGAGGCAGCAATGTGCGCTCGCAGCCCAGAAGGCCAATCGTACCCTGGGCTGCATGAAAAGAAGCGTGGCCAGCAGGTGGAGGGAGGTGATTCTGCCCCTCTGCTCTGGGGAGACCCCACCTGGAGTACTGCATCCAGCTCTGGAGCCCTCAGCATAAGAAAGACACGGACCTGTTGGAGCGGGTCCAGAGAAGGGCCACGAAAATGATCAGAGGCATGGAACATGTCTCCTGTGAGGAAAGGCTGAGAGAGTTGGGGTTGTTCAGTCTGGAAAAGAGAAGGTTCCAGGGAGACCTTATTGCGGCCTTTCAGTACTTAAAGGGGGCTTATAAGAAAGATGGGGGCAGACTTTTTAATAGGGCCTGTTCCAATAGGACAAGGCGTAATGGTTTTAAACTAAAAGAGGGCAGATTCAGACTAGATATTAGGAAGAAATTTTTTATGATGAGGGTGGTGAAACACTGCCACAGGTTTCCCAGAGAGGTGGTAGATGCCCCACCCTTGGAAACATTCAAGGTCAGGCTGGACGGGGCTCTGAGCAACCTGATCTAGTTGAAGATGTCCCTGCTTATTGCAGGGCGGTTGGACTAGATGATCTTTAAAGGTCCTTCCAACCCAAACTATTCTATGATTCTCTGATTCTATTTCAAATCCATTTGAGGTCTCATGCATTATTTTGAATTGGCTGAGTTAAAAAAAATCAATAAACAAAAACCCAACAAACCAATCCATTCTTCCTTATTGGGGAGGACTGTATATTGATGTGGAACAGAACCTCAGCAGGCAGGCAGACCAAAGGAGTGTGTCGTTTTGGCACAGCAGTACATTATTGTTCCTCTCCCAAAGCCTCCTTGAACATCTGTAATTACCTGTCTTCCTTTCTCAGCTTCATGATTGCCCTTCTCGGAGAGTTCTTGTCACGCAAGATACACAAGATAACATAACCCTGGTGGCGAGTGCCCTGCTGAGGGATCAGCAAGGTAGTCCTTCCGTAGGGGGATATTGGGTCAAGTATGCGTCATCTTTATGCTTTCATTTGGAGCAATATCATGATATCTGTCTCTGAATGGGATCTTCTCTGTGATTTTGAAGGTTCAAAGGGGCGTTTTTGATTCTCCTTGGTTTTTTATTGGTGTGTTTTTAGGTCATGCAGGAAAATATGCAGGTGACAGATTAGATTATGATTCCTTCTAGGTTAATTTCCTACGACACAAGGTGTAAAGAAATGTCATTTCACTTGACATTTTGAACCTTTCCTACAGCTTTCAGAAAAAATCATAAATTGTTTAACTTTGCTCAATATGTCAGTGTAATACGGGAAAAATAATCAACTATCTTTTTGGGAAGCTCTTTTATTTTATGTGACTTTGGTATAAAGTCTGTAATTATGGTCATGGGCTATTGTAAGTTTATGACATTTTGCACTTTAAAAGTATCTGTATCAACACTGAACATTATGAATGTTTTGGAAGGGTATGCCCCATAGAATTCTTAAACCAAAGTACGGTGTAACTTTATTTTACCTTCAAAGAGAAACTTTTTTACATAGGGCAGACCCAGGTCTTCAGGGCAGCATGATGTAATTTCTTTGTGTTTTATGAATGCAGCAGAGAGAGTCCTTGGCCTCAGTCCAGCCTCTGCCACATCCATAACATGCCTTGGCCCAGAAAAAGCCCCACCACAGACTGGGAGAGAAAATTGCCAGTGAATTTTTGACACTGTGGGAAGCCATAGGCTCTTTTCTTTTATGTAGTATACTATATAGAAAAACATTGGTATCAGCTGAGGTCTGAGCCGTAAGAGGATTCATGTTTACAAACAACGCCAAAAGTTGAACTTGCAGAGCTGCTGCATCTTTTGCCTGAGATCCCTTGACCACCCACTTCAGGGTGACTGCCAAGCTACACGTACAAACAGGGAGGCACCTAGATCTTCCTCTTTACTATGTATCTAAAGGCTGCATGCAGCCTTTCGCTTACCCATCTTTCTTCCATCCAAAAGTCCTTATGCTCTGTGGCAGACTCCTGTGCTGTGCTGGTGCATTGTACATGTATGTGGTTGTGTCCTGGGTCTGGTTGGGATGGAGTTAATTTTCTTCACAGCAGACCGTGTGGTGCTGCGTTTTAGATTTGTGACCCACAGGGGCTGGTTATTGCTGAGCAGTGCTTGCACAGAATCAAGTCTTTCTGTTTCTCACTCTACCACTCACAGTGGTCTGGGGGTGGGCAAGAGGCTGGGAGGGGACACAGCTGGGACAGCTGACCTGAATTGACCAAAGACATATTTCATACCACACTCAGAAGTAAAACTGGGGGGAGTTTCTCCAAAGTAGCAGTTGCTCGGGGACTGGCTGGGCATCAATCTGCTGGTGGGAGGTAGCGAGTGATTGCCTTTGCATCACTTGTTTTTTTTCTTTCCTTTTTCTTCACTTATTAAACTGTCTTTAACTTGCTTTTTCTGATTCTCTCCCCCATCCCACTGGGTGGAGAGTGAGCAAGTGACTGGGTGGGGTCTCAGCTGATGGCTGAGGTCAATCCACCACAGACTGCCACATTTACCCAGTTATAAAGAAAAATTACTGTCTAGCTTTGCCATGGCAGCAAGAATTGATCTCCGCAATTTCAGATTATGAGGGGCAGAGCTGGGCCACTTCTGCGCTGCTGCCCACTCTGGAAATCTAGCACAGAGATTTTTCTTCATTGTGGTTCACTTCTGAAAAGTGTTGAGTTTCTTCTGTGAGGTACAGAGACGTCTGTCACATTGTCATAGCATCAGAAGGGAATTTGAAAGGTCAGGAACCTGTTGCTCTCCACAGGGTAGGATGAATGGTGTCTATACCATTTCTGAAGAAATCAGAAGTTACTACTACTAGCCTTTTCTAAAAAAATTCAGCGAGGGAGATGGGTACTTCTCTTTTGGGTTTTATCCTGGGTGAACTGGGAATTTTTGGAGGAATTGCTCCCTAGCTGTATCTGATCAGCATCCTCTATCCATTTGCATACAGCTTCTCTGTGCATGGGGCAGAAAAACATAACCATGCCTTGTACTTTGGGCCAGGGAGGCCCTGCAGGAAGAAACAGGTGACTCAGAGGCACCATCAGTCGTCTTAGGCTGGTGTGGAGTCAGTAAGGGGATAATTCGCTTTTCTAGAACCATGATATATTGCAGCCCTCCTTTTCTAATGTTTTTGTTTGTTTGCTTGTTTGTTTGTTTTTCTTCCAGCACTGTAGAAATTTCCAGATATTCCCAGCACTGTCTGAATTCTGTTGGTAGACCCCCACTGATTCTACTGGGAGAAAGGAAGGGTAAATCAAAACCTTTGGGACTTGTGTCATTTTGACCTTGCTTGCTGAAGAGAACTGTGGTTTTATAAGGAGACTATAGCCAGAAAGAGGGATAAACTGTCATTTGGTGGGTAGGTCCACTTTAAGACTTGGGTGGTAGACACTCACGTAGCTGATAGGTTTACAGCCGTTAGCAGTGAATCCAGAAGGTAAAGATAGGTGGCTATTGTCCCCCAGTGGGATGAGGAGACAGGAGCCTCAGAAGGCTGAACAACAACAAATGCAGAGATTAAGGAGGGGGAAGAAGTCCTACCTACCAGTAAACAAGAGGAAATGACAACTCTGGGTGGCACTGATCATCTCATGTTTTGCAGGCTGCAGATGGGTATTTCTGTGTACATGGAGTTAAAAAGAAGTGAACAGCAACAAGGTGAAGAGGTGCCAACTTCTTCAATAGCATCTTATTGGTTACAGCCCCTATCCAGGAAGGGTAGGGGTGGGTATGAGTCCCTTTAGCTGAGTGGCTGCATGAGGAGAATGAAGAGGATGTTAAGAGGGCAAGCACAAAGGAGCTTGGCTCTGCAGCCCAGAGGCTAGGGTGTTCATTTGGAAGGTGGAAATGATTGATTCTGGTTCCCAATCAAGACTAAGGGTTTTATCTGAAACAGTTACTGACTCAAATATCAAAATAGTTCAGGGTAGAAGGTCCAAACGTCCCTAGTGATTCCCTGGTGCCTAGAGGAGCATTGTAGGACAGATGACTTGGAACCTCATTATGGTGAACAATTTATTAGCTCTGGCTAATGGCCAAAAACGGGTGTCACCATCTCCAGTATCAACCAGAACAAAGCTAAATGAATGTCATCAGTGCTGTGTTTTGAAATGGCCCACTTGTGTTGGTTAAGATAGGTGTGCTCAGGGCCTGCTCATCAGATTGAATTCATAGGAGGACACAGTGCATAGTGCGTCTGCCTAGAATCTCATAGGCTTGTCTAGAATGTGTTGCTCGCTCTTTCAGCCTGCAGCACTTTGCACGTGAACAGGATGGCAACAACAGGAGTTCAGGGATCTTTTGTGCTGAAGATAGAGGCATCTTGTCAGTTCACCTCTGGACTAGACGACTGCTGGGTAAGCAAGTTTTTATTTTTTTTTTAATCAAGCTGTATTTTAAGTGCCTAACATGCACTTAAATCCTGGTGTAGCTACTGAAATCTAGTATAGCTACAATAGATTTATGGGCTATTTCATGGCAAGATATCTCCCATTTATTGTTTTGCTAACTGTAATAAGTTAGATAAGACAGAGATTTTACTCTTGCCCTGGTGTAAAACCTGATTTCATCAAGAATTTACTACTTCAGGGAAGTAATTTTGAACTTTAGTCGGGGCAACTGACTAATCACATGACTCATTTGCCTTTTTTTCCCTTGAAAGGCGTTAACATTTTCACCACATTTTAGCATGCATATTTGAACAAGAAACCTCACAGAATCCTATATAAACAACTTCCACAGACTCAGCCTATTAGTACACCCTACTGGGATGATATAAGGTAAGAGTTACATAGCTCACTGGATAACTCTGTAGATGTCAAAGACATATGTTATGTTAAAATTGGAAGGTCTTTATTTTTCCATTATATGCTATTTAAGTGCTAACTTAGGAACAATGCTTAAAAGTACCTTTGTGATAAAAGTATCTATGTTGGGCTTTGCAGCTTTAGGTTAGCAACAAAATTAAAATATGAAATAGAAAAACCATAGAAATCATAGACAATTTTGAAAGAACTAAAAGAAAACAATTTTTGTAGCATTTTAGAATTTGTATTATTGGTAAAATAGAATTTACTCCTAGAAAGCCAGATTCTGGTCTCCTTATTTTTGCTAGGTGGCCTTTTAACTTTCTCTGTCTTAGTTAATGGAACTGAGAAGTAAACTTTTCAAAGTGTGAATCTGAGCAGTTGTTTTTAATTTCCTGTTTCAAAGCAAACCTCCAAGAAATGGTAACTATGAATGATGTGTGGGGCTGTAAAACAACCTCATCTCTGCTTCACTGCCGTCAGTCAATAACTGACAAGGGCTCTTTGGGACCTACTGTGGTATCACTGAGATGAGAATCTATCACCACTGCCAAGAATCCCCAAAAATCCCTTTCAACATGAATCTTCTCCTCTTTGTGGGTTGAAGCAAGTCCAGGAGGGCTGAAGGGTTCCGAGATGGGCATCCTAGTGAGTTCTAATTAATTGAATTGAACTGATTTTTATCTCACAAGTTCCCTTCCCAGAATTAAGGAAAAAAATCAGCTTTAAATTCTATACTGAGGTATTTAATTTCATCCCAAACAATTTTTTTCTTTGCCATCTAATTTGTTGAAAAAAATTCATGTTTTATTTTGAGTTGCTTCACAACAAAAACCTTTCCCTGTGAAGCTGCAAATGAGCTGAAAGGCCAGTTATTCATATGGCTGTAGTGGGGCTACCTGGAGACTGCGCATTGTCAGGAAGACAGAGATCTTGTAGCTGTTGGTGGCTTTGAGCGTGGTCTATGGGGGTTAACCTCTGACTACAGAGGAAGCTGATTTAGACAAAAGCTAGGCAGCTTTGGGATCCAGCAAAGCAGAGCTCTGAATAAGGTTTTTCTTTCCAGGCACTTTTCCAGGGTGTGGGAGATGCACCTTTTATTCCTTCAGCTACTTGATCGTCTGTTGCCTGTTTAGGTGGTCTGATTTTAACTGGTAATTTGCAGAGTCTGTTTGGGAGATCTGCTTTATGAATAAGATAGAGATGATAGAGCTGAAAGTGTGCCTTGGTCGATGCACAATTCACTTCTGTACGCAAGAAGTCAAGCAGGACTGAGCTAGGGAGAGGCTCAAGAGCAGATCAGCTGGTGGCAGTAGCAGAGGTTAAAGAGTAAAAAGGAAGTGTCTGTGAATGAGGGAGTCTGTGCAATTAGTCAGGGATTTCCCCCTAAAAGTAGAGACAACAAGAAAAACACCGCACAGCTTTGATCACCTGTGGGGAGCGTCATTTCTCATCACAAGCAGTAACAGATCATTCAAGATTAATCAAGCTTTGAACAAGTATGTGCGTTTGTGGGAAGGTCACCTTTTAACCTAATACTTATTTAATGATAAATGCGTAATTGTTTGAGCTGGCTGACACTTATACCTGTATTGTGCAGCCCAGGAGATGGAGATCGAGACTGCAGATGAAATTGCTATTGTGGGAATAGGATGCAACTTTCCCGGAGGTAAGTTTTGGGTAAAAGCAAAGCAGGCTGCTGAGTGAACACTGAAAAGCACTGTCATTTATTAATGTTGAAATGGAGGAAAACAACATGTTCCTCCCTTACTTCTGTAGAATTTGTTGCTTTGCTACTTGTAGGATCTTTTTAAAAGGGCATGCTGTGGTGGAAACTAATTGGTTCAAATTTGTCTGCTGACAGACAAGCCTTCAGTACTGGCTGTGGGCAGGGCATTGAGCTGCACACATGAAAGTCATACAAATGAACTGGATGGGTCTGGGATGATTTGAGCTTAATGCATGTGCACTGGCTGGATGCTTGTGCATTGTTGCAGGACTATGCATCCATAGGGACAGGACAGATCGAGGGCCTGTCGATATCACCAGCTCTGCCTGTAATATAAATAGGTTGAGTCCTACTAAAAGAAAGATTCCTGCTTTATTACAGTATAATAATCCAGGGAGTGAAATACAGTTCTGTCCTTACAAGTCAGCGTTCAGCCCTAAAGGTGACCACGCTAGTCTCTCCCTTTCCTTGTTTTCTTTCTTGCCCTCACCACATTTCAGTTCCTGGCTTTACATTGTCCAGAATTCAACAGGTATATCTGGTACAGCGATAACTATGTGGCCCATAGCTAACTGTGAGCAAACATGAATGGTTCTGAATCTAGTAAAGTGCTAGTAAATACGTAGCAGCAGTCTCCTGCCCAAGCATTAAATACTAATTTAGTGCAAGACATTTCTTGGTCCAGACATGCCAGTAAAGGGACTCTCTTCAGAAATGTTGTTCTTAATTACCTCACCATGCAGTAAGTGAACACGTGTCCTGATCCTGCACTGTGCATGCTCAGAACTGCGTTTCTGAACTTGCCTCAAAAGAACCGTTGAGTGATGGGAGCTGTTAAACTACCCCCTGTCTGGCTAGTGTCTGAGGCTGTGTCTGTGATGATGGACTAACCATGGGAGGGCTTAGGTGGGAATGCTGTCTTGCGATCACTGTTACTGACTGCTAGCCCAGTCCCCAGCCCCGTGCTGGCCCACGTCAATTAGAGCTCTGCAGATCAGCTTGGGCATGCCACAGGTTAGCACCTGCAAGGGACTGTTTCCAGGGTGAGTGTGGGTGCGGCCACTATGTATGTTGGGGGAAGTGGAAGCTGAGAGGAGGAGAAACGTGGGCCACTGTGTGGATGCCATGTTATTTGGTTTCAGGGCTAAGAGGAGGGCCTAGACATACCCTCAATGCCTGGAGCTGGAGCTCTGGATCTCAACCAGTAAGGACAGGGTCCCTCACAATCCAGTAGTGAGGTGTTGGGCGTTGAATATACACATACTTTTATGTTTGATTTAGATGCCCTTCTAGTGTTAGGGACAAAGGATAATGCCTCTGGCATTTTCCTGGTATTTGTAAGCTCAGTCTGTCTTCAAAGAGCTACTGTCCAGAGATGGCCTTTTGCTGCCAGCGGAGCTGCCTGAGGAGTGGTGCTGTACAGATACAGAAAGACCTCATCATACCCGTGTGGTCATTAAGGACATTATGCATGTATATAGTAGATGCAGTGACATGGTAGGGAAATGGGGACGGCAGAAGGTTAAGGATTTTGTGGGGTTCCTTCGCTTTTAGGCAAGCAGTGAAGGGATCAGTCATGCCTTTCCATTTTCCTCTCACCAAAGAATGATCATTTCTTTCTCTGGTGATTCTACTTGAGCAACCTAGATTTATTCGTGGGAGTTCCTTGCAACTGAGTGTGCATTTCTGAGTCTGCATGGGGAGGGGGAGCACATAATTTAACCTACTTTAAAACCTTTGTACAACAGGTGATGGAATTGACAATTTCTGGAAAGTCCTGGAGGAAGGCAAAAACTGCACAGCAGAAATCCCCCCTGAGAGATTTAATGCCAAAGAGTGGTATGATCCAGATGATAAGCCAGGAAAAATATGTACAACACGAGCTGCTCTTCTCAATGAGTGAGTCTGTTGCTATGCTGTGCCACCAATTTTTTTGTACTTAGACTAATGTGTGCAGCCTTTCAGAGGGTGCAAGGCACAGGGAGAGCTTATAAATGGGACCTAGGAACTGGCTTTCTTTTATCTCACATGATGAACATGCAGTTGTCAAAGTGCAGGAATTCCTGGTGTGTGACATTGATGAGCAAATGTAGTTGCAGGCTGTGTTAAGCACACACGTACATGGCTGGGAACACATATGACCTTTCATTACATAATCGAACATGTATGTACATACCCACCATGTGTTGAGATGTCACCTGTCATGTGACGGGGGTGTCTGCATTTTGGGTATACAGAAGTACACATGCATTATGCATATACTGGATCTGAGGTGGGCTCCAGCCTGCCAAATAATACATACTGTCTATAGTACTATGGACTGTGGAGGAAGGTGGCAGAGTATGGACTCTGAGCTGTAAGAACTGCCTGGTAAGTCTCCTCCAGTTTCAGCCTGAAGGTTAGCCAGCTTTGCTGGACCTCAGGACCTAATCCTGTGCTTGTGGTGACAAGTAGCTCTAATTCACGTGCAGGTGTGACAATTTAGAGACAAAGTAAGGAAGTCTGGTTTTGCTAGATAGCCTGAAATGCAGAATTATTGATAAAAATACATATTTTGTGGTGGGACATAAAACATCCTTGGCCTATAAACATTTTCTTCTGAATTTCATAATGGGAACTGTGACCACTTACTGCTTTGCTTTTCATGAAATTGCAAAAAGTGTGTACTTTGAGTCTAGAAGTAAATGCATATTGTATATATATTGTACCATTTTCTGGTCTGTGTATTTTAGATTTAATTCATTTGACAACCACCTGTTCGGGATTAATGATCTGGAAGCTGAACGCATGGATCCGCAACAGAAGTTACTGGTAGAATGCACCTACAAAGCCCTGGAGGATGCAGGAGTCCCTGTAGAAGCTGTCAGTGGCACAAAAACAGGCGTTTTTATTGGTAAGATGAAAATTTCATCGTGAAATATGTCTGTTTGAACCTCACAAAGATTGGAACACTCCTTCATAAACTTTACATACGTATCTAGCACTGGAGAACTTAAGGCTACTGTGCTATGATACTACTGGTGATTTTTGCTAAGGATTAATAGGCTACTCTAGTTCATTATATAATTCACGTATCTATTTTAGGTGCTCCTCTTAGTGTCTTCAGGCACTGCAGTTGAAGCAGGAAACAGTTAAACTGCCTCTCCAACCGAACCCTTCACAGGAATGATACTGTCGAGCCAGGCCTACACTTTTTTCCAGTATACTGTTTTCCAGTATAACATTGGTTAAGGTTTTGTGCAGGTTAAGATCCTTTTAAACCAGCAGAAATCCTCATGTAGATATTAGTGTGCTACCAAGGTGCACTTGTCCAACTGCTTATTTTGTCAAGGAGCTAGAATAACAGCACGTTTTTGCTGGTGTAATCTGTGTCTCTTTTAAGAGGAGTTTTCTGGGGTAGTTAAGCTGATGTAACTATAGGGGCAAACTCTTTAGATTAACTTTTAGTCTGAAACATGCTCTTCTTTCACAGAGGAAACTATTCATTGCTCTCTGAATAGATGTCCTGCATTTTCCACACATGCCCGTGGACTTGAGGATCCACTGTATTTCAAGCATATGTGTTCTCAGAAAGAGGACACAGCTCTCACAGGCCGTGTTCTTCTTTTCTATTTCTGTCTTACTGGATAACAGTGAGCAAACCAAAGATAAATAAAAAGCATTGGATGCAGTTTATGCTGTGACCTTTAACTTGGTACATCTGAGGAACTGAAGCTAATGTCTTGTACATTTATGTCCCAACTATCCTCATTGTAACTTCTTAATATATATTCCCATAGCTAAACCAAAACAACCACTCTCAAACTGAGATACAGGAGTCTAAGCAGGCTACACAGAGCTTAACTGCATCATACAATGAGCTAAGCCATCAGGAAAGGCCTGTCATTTACTGTGCAGGTAGAAATTTCAAGTGTTAGGTATGTTTGTGTAAGTCGGGTCCAGGGGAAATTGCTGGGAGTTTTGCCTTTGACTTGTGTTGAAGCAAAGTTTCACCATAGGAACACTGCTGCCATATAGTTTACTATTAAAACAGAAAATCAAAACACACTATCAGGTTTAGAGCTGTACATCCCTTTTGTTTGCTTGCGTTAATGTGACACGTATTTGATATTTTTACAGGTCTTATGAATCGAGACTATGAAATCATAACAAGCAGAGCAGTGAGTGAAATAAATCATTATGATGGTACCGGAACAGCAGTGAGCATTGCTGCTAACAGGGTCTCATTCACATTTAATCTGACTGGACCATCACTGGCTATTGACACTGCATGTTCATCTTTTCTTTTTGCTCTGCACTATGCCTTGCAAGCAATTAAATCAGGTAATGGGACTGAAGAGATGCTGGACAAAGAAATCAGGATTGCTACTGTTTCTGTCTATCATCCTGGACACCTCAACATGAGTATGTTTCTGTTTTACTCCAGGAGATTGTGAGGCAGCAATCTGTGGTGGAGTGAACTGCATAATAGATCCCCGCACCTTTGTATCTCTCAGTAAAGCAAAAATGATCTCTCCAGAGGGAATAAGCAAACCCTTCTCCAAAAAGGCAGATGGCTATGGAAGGGGAGAAGGCTGTGGTGTTGTTTTCCTCAAACCACTGAAAAAGGTAAGATTGCTTGTGAAGCAGCCTAAAATAAGACTGGTTGCTTACCTGAATTTTGTATTTTCAGCTCTAATAATTACTTTTCCAGAAAAGATTTTCCAATTCAAGCTTAAGATTAAGAAAGCATTTATCAAGCATTTATGCACTTCCCCTAGCATGGGAAAGGGATCACATGTTTAAAAGTTAGTATTATGCTCTGTTTGTTCTCGGTTTTGTTGTTTTGTTTTTTTTCCTTATACAGAGAAAGCATGAGATTATTAAAGATAATTTTACCTTTTTATGAAACAGGCAAAGGAAGACTACAGCAAAATCTGGGGTGTTATAAATATCAGTGCAGTAAGTCAGAACGGTAGGTCCACAACTCCAATCACAAGACCGTCTCAAACAGAGCAAGAGAATTTACTGCGCAGCATTTATGAAACACGTGTTGATCCCTCAGTTTTGCAGTACATTGAAGCACATGGTACAGGAACTGCCGCTGGAGATCCTACTGAAGCTGAAAGCCTAGGTGGTGTCATTTGTAAAAACAGGTCTTCACAAGTTTCCATTCTGAAAATCGGTTCAGTGAAAGGAAATATTGGCCACACTGAATCAGCTGCTGGAGCAGCAGGGTTAATCAAAGTGCTTCTGATGATGCATCATGGAAAGATTGTTCCATCCTTGCATTACTCGAAGGAGATGAGCAGCATTGATACAGAGAAATTAAACCTTGCAATTCCCACAGCTGTAGAGCCCTGGGAAGAATCCAGTGAGTATGGAAGAGTAGCTGGCATCAACTGTTTTGGATTTGGAGGAACCAATGCTCACATTGTAGTCAGGCAGGTTAAGCAGCTAGAGCCTCTTCCTGCCTTTAAAAGGCCCCTTGAATTAGTTCTGCTGTCAGCAGCATCAAGGAATTCTCTTCAGATGACAATGGCCGATACAGCTGAGCAGCTGAGCACAAGAAACTCCGTAACTCTCCCAAGCCTGGCCTATACATCTGCCTGCAGAAGAAGCCATGCCAACTACAGGTACCGAAAAGCATTTGTCACAAATTCTCTCCAACACTTGCAGCAAGAGTTTATGTCGGCAGTGAGCACTGAACCTGTCATGTCAAAGGTGGAACCACAGCTGGTGTTTGTGTTCTGTGGCAACGGCATAACGCTGAAAGAGTTCAGTGAGACACTGCTGAGCTCAGAGCCAGTGTTCAGAGAGAAGTGTAAGGAAATAGAAGTGCTTTTTCAGAAACACGCTCCCATCAGCCTCCTGCCAGCAAGACGTCATAGCCCAAAGGATTTGCTGAATCCAGAGCTTTCCCAGCCCTTGCTTTTTACCCTGCAGGTTGCCTTAGCTTCCCTTCTGAAATACTGGGGCATTAAGCCAGTCGCTGCTGTTGGCCACTCAATAGGGGAAGTTGCTGCTGCGCATTTTGCTGGGTACCTTTCCCTGGCAGATGCAGTCAAAGTGATTTATCACCGGAGCAGGCTGCAGGCAAAGACTGCCAGCGGCAGAATGTTGGTGGTTGGAAACATCCCTGTTCAAGAGATTGCTGAACATCTGCATCACTACTCGGGAAAGGTGTGCATTGCAGCTTTCAACAGCCCAGTTTCCTGCACCTTGTCTGGGAATTCAGACTCTGTGGATGCTGTCCAGAGAGATTTAGCTCAAGCTTTCAGCCAGAGAAATATCTTTCTTCATGTTTTAAATGTCCCAGCTGCGTACCACAGCCCCAGCATGGATATGATACTTGGGGAGTTGGAAGAGAACATACAGCCTTTAGAAAAACAGAAGGGGGAAATTGAAGTGATTTCAACACTAACTGGGGTGGCTGCTTCTGAAAAGGACTTTGCTCAGGGCAAATTCTGGGCCCGGCATGCTCGTGAGCCTGTTGCTTTCACTCAAGCCATCAAAACTGCAGCTAGAGACAGGGAAAATGTGGTGTTTGTGGAAATAAGTCCTCACCGAACATTGCAGCGAAACATAAAGGAAACTCTAGGAAAAGGCACAAAGGTGTTCTCTTCTTTGCAAACTGATGCAGAGTATCAGACACTCTTTACCCTGGTAGGAAATCTGTTTGAACTGGGATATAATCCCAACTGGCAGCACTTTTATAATGGGTATCAAAGTGTTCCAGTGGCCATTCCGCGGTACCAATTTGATCGCAAAAAACTCATGGCCTGTCTGGATATCCATCAACAAGCAAACCAAAGAGTCATCAGCTCCAGTCATCCTTTGATTTATGGCATAAACAGTGACAACATGGAATTTAGCTGCCTGCTGTCTCAGGACACGACATCGTACTTATATGAACACAAGAACAATGGTGTGGCTTTAGTCCCTGGCGCTTTTTATGCGGAGCTTGGTCTGGCCTCTGTGATGAGCAGCTCAAGACCTAAAGTGCCTCTGAGTGCTTGCCAGATGAGTATCAGTTTTTCTGCACCGTGTGTTCTCACACAGAGTTCCCAAGTCTTGAGTATCAAACTAAGCCCACAAAAAGCAGTGACAGCCTTTGAGATACTCTCTTCCTCCCACGCAGTTTATGCTACAGGCCAAGTTAAAAAGGGGACTGAAGCTGTGGTGGAAGAGAGCACCATCTCCTTCCAAGACATCTATCAAAGATGCAGGTCAGTGGTTAGCAGAGAGGGGGTTTATGAAGCACTGTCTCAGATTGGCTTTCAGTACGGCTCCATATTCAGGCAGCTCACTGATGTGCATTATTGCCAGGAACTAAAGGAAGCTATAACAAGCATAAAGGTGAACAAGGAGACTGTCAGAGAGATGTACAACTACTGTATCCATCCAGTGCTGCTCGACTGTTTTCTGCAGATGACCGCTGTCATGACCTCAAGGACGTTCCAGTCCAGAGCAGGCTTTCCTTCAGGGATAGGTAGCCTGGTGGTGCTCCGACCGCTGGAGGAAGAAATGATGATATATATGAGAACAAGCAAACCCATTGGGAACTGCCTAGAGGTCTGTGGGTGCTTTATGGACAAACATGGCTCCGTTTTGGCTGAACTCAAGCGCGTTGCCATCAATTTCATGAAGCAAGCATCTTCCAGAGACAATGAGTTCATGTTTGAAAATAAGTGGAAAGAAGTTTCTCCTTCACAGACGATTGGACATCTGGGGGCTATGCCCAGAGTCCTAGTGTTTGCTGACAAATTTGGGATAGCTGAGCAGCTCAAAAAATATTTGCATCCTGATTCGAGATATGTTATGTATGAAGACTGGGAAGCCCCCTTGGAAGGCCACACACAGAACAAAATGAGAGCAGAGGTTGAACATTATGATGAAATTCTGTTCCTGTGGGGAATTCAAAAGTTAAATGAAGATTTCCCAAGCAAAGTGGTAGACCAATTGGCAAAGTGTTGTGAAGCCTATCGCCAAGTTATTGTGGCATTAAGAGAGAAAATGTCTCGCTGTTCAGTCAGAGTTATCACCTACAGAACAACAGAAAGAAACGTAGACCACGTTAACTGTGGGTTTGCATTGTATGGCATGACCAGAACTTGTCTTGTTGAAGTTCCAGAAATCACATTTCAGATTATTGACCTCAGCTCTTCCAGTTCCCTGGACATCTCAGTGCTAGCAGATGTTCTTGGCAAATACAAAGGTGTGGACTATCCAGAAATTTGCATCAGCCAAGGGCGAACTTATATGGCTGAAATCAGACGCACACCTTTTGTAGATGCAGATTACAGCCAACCTGTAAGATCTCTCCAGAAGTCAGAAACATTCACTTTGTACACTTCTGATCCGTACACAGCAAAAGACTTGTCTGCTGAATTATCCACCAGCACTGCTACTCAGCTTGACAAACAAAGCGTTGACATTCAAGTGGATAAAATATGTCTCCACTCAGAAGATTATTTTCCCATTAGTGTTTCTAGTCATAACTTTGGTAATACACTGTATTGGAATTCACAAGCAGTAGACAAACACAGACTTTTAGCTCTGGATTTCAGTGGCACAGTAAGAGCAACAGGCATTGATGTGAAGAAAGTTAAAGTGGGAGATCACGTGGTTTCATGTTATCCAGCTGCTGCGTCATCCAGCATTCAGATTCCAGGAACAGTTTGTTTCAATGTAAAGAAATTCCCATGCTTTCAGAATGTCCCTTGTGTGTCATACTTTATCATTGCATGGGAAATCTTCAATCAGAGGTTACCCAAGGGGAAACATGGCAGAACATTGGGTATTATTTCTACAGAGCCATCATCAGTTTTGTGCCATGTTCTTTCTGCGGCAGCAGAAGAGATGGGTTGGAGAACAGTACTTGCAATGCCCACTCCTGATAAGTTCCAGTATATAAACTTATGCAATGCCCTAGTTATTCTTCCTCCAGTAAACAGGCTGTCTCAGGAGGATCTGGACCACATGTACTTTCTTAAAGATGTGGTGATAGTGTGTGGCAATCAACAGTCTGAATGTATCCAGAATGTCCGTGGAATCGATCATGAAAACATCAGCTTTCATATTCTTACGCTTACCAGCATTTTCCAGAAAGCACCTCTAAAGAAATTGCAAAAGGCTGTGCATGCATGGATCAATTCCATGGATATGAAACGGTTCAGATGTCTATCAGGTTCTGTTTTTCAGCAGACTGAGAACTTTGAAAGAATAAACTCTGTGATGTCCTATTTCACCTGCAAATCTGTCCCACTTGCTGTACTGAGAAGGCAGAAGGACATCACCATGCTTTCAGATATACCATTGTATGAATCCCAGAAGAAGTTGTTTAAGCAGAATGCTGTTTACATAGTAGTCGGGGGGCTCACTGGACTTGGCTTTGAAACAGTGAAATTCATAGCCAAGAATGGAGGAGGGTGTATTGCAATATTCTCCAGGAAATTTCCAAGCAATGAGAAGCAAGAAGAGCTGAAGGCTTTGCAGCAGCAGTATGAAGGGAGCACAGTAGAGTTCGTGCAGTGTGATGTTACTTCGACCAGTGATGTTGAGAAAGCTTTCCAGTCCATTGCGAAAATCTTTGCAGGGAGTCCAATCAAAGGTGTATTTCAAAGTGCTGTTGTTTTACACGATGGCCGTCTTGAAGTTCTGAACTTGGCTGACTTTCAGAAAGTGCTGAGCCCAAAAGTAGCAGGGACCCTAAACCTTCATTGGGCTACCAGAGGCCAGGAGCTTGACTACTTTGTGTGCTACTCCTCTGTTGCTTCCTTTCTGGGAAATTCCACCCAAGCAAACTATGCAGCTGCAAACTCTTTCTTGGATGTCTTCTGCCTCTACAGGAGGAACTGTGGGCTTTCAGGCCAATCCATGAACTGGGGTGCTTTGAACCTTGGCATACTGTTCAATCAAAACCATATTCAGAACATTCTGGGATCCAAGGGCATAGACATTCTGCAAGTGCATGAAATTCATGACTATCTCAGGAAGAGCTTACTTATGAATAACCCGCAGCAAGCTGTTGCCAAATTAAATTTTCAAATTTTATTTAATCATGTTTTTTCTCGGATTATGTCGCTGAAAAGTCGCTTCAGATCACTTATGTTAGAAGAATTAAGGAACAAGCTTGAAACCTCTGAGGAAACTCAAATACAAGCCCAGGATACTGCCTTAATCAAACCTGAAGAGTATATCACTTCACTGGTGAGTGACCTCACCATATTGAGCCCAGATGAACTAACCATGAATACACCACTTTCATCATTGGGTGTAGACTCTATGTTAGCTTTGACAATTCAGAACCGTGTCTTTCAAGAGAGAAAGGTGGACATACCTCTTCTGAAACTGCTTGACCCTCACACAACCCTGTCAAGTTTAGTAGTACTTTTAGAAGAAACAAGCAATGAAAATGGAATAGTTGAGGAAAAAAATGCTGCGGTTGAAAGTGAAGAAAATGGGAGCTGGCTATAGGAGTCTTCTCACTCAGGAACTGTGTAACTTTTAAGATACCTGGACCCTTTGTAGTATCTCAGAATATGTCATTGCAGACAGGGTAGAACATCTGGTGACTCTGAATGTACTCTTCTGCATCAACCCAGAAAAACCCACACCAGGTTCTTCTGCCATTGCACTAGCTGTATTAATTTCAGTCAGTTGTTTGACTTGTTACTTTCAATATTTTTTTCCTTCATTTTTCAATATTTTAAACTGGAAATAGG
Source organism: Aptenodytes patagonicus (assembly GCF_965638725.1). Classification (NCBI taxonomy): domain Eukaryota; kingdom Metazoa; phylum Chordata; class Aves; order Sphenisciformes; family Spheniscidae; genus Aptenodytes; species Aptenodytes patagonicus. Next base: position 153,799,513 of record NC_134950.1, read on the forward strand.
TAGGTTAATACATATACATTTCTATTTGGTAAATTTGTATGTTCAATGCACACTGCATTTTTTAAACCGTATTAAAGTCTTGATGAAAATAGCATGTTTGCACTTTGAAATGATGAATGTACATGTAAAGCAGCATAGGATTATCACCATTTTTGTCATTATTATACTCTTAATGTATTATTCTTTTGAATATTATCAAATGTGTATAAATATGGGCATCTTTTTGAAAGACTTCTAGATGTTGTGAATTTCAAAGGTTTCTTCTCAAAAAAATTTTTCCTTATGTGTGCAAAAATATTAAAAATTTATCAGTTGCAAGGCATACAGTAAAACAACTGTTTTTCTTTATTAATTAACCATCTTTTATGAAAGCCCAAATAAACAGGAATAGTAAAAAAGTTTAAAAAGCAAAACTTAGTGTATTTTGTCTTATTTTAATTTTTTGTCCCTCATCTGCTCTCCATGTTTAAATTTTCCTAATCCTAACACCTGCCTTTACTTTACTCCAATGAGACCTACCCCACACTTTCAAAAGCAGAGCCCACAGAGAGACAAATTTAATGATACTTATGTAGTAGTGATCCAAGTCTGGAAATTCCAGCATACTTTAAAATGTATTATGATTGAAAAATCAGAGCATTGTATTCAGTTTCAAATCTGACTATAATAAATCATTTTCATACTTCTAAGAAAACATTTTCTATTGCAAACTTAAAAGCAAATCCTATGCATTGAAGTCAAACACAGAATACAATTTGCATGCATGCAGTCATTACCTGTGACTTTATACAAATACCTGAAATTCATTAAGAGACGACAGTTCTATCTACTGCTTCAAACACAGACCCTCTTCAGTTAGTTTCTTCAGCTCAGACCAAATCATTCTAGATTAGCCTAGGGTGAGAACAGTACTTTGTATTACACAGAAGAGATTACAAATGCCTTTGATCAAGCCAGAATCAGCATTTTAGATTCATCTTTTCCTACAGGACATGCTAATATTATATAATCCTATACTGTAAGATAAATCTAGTGTTAAACCTTCTCAGCAAATTATATATAAAAGAGATACTTCCAAATCTTCTCACCAAATTATACACAAATAACATCTTCCCAGAGACTCACCATTAACATCACTGGGATATATATCCAAGAGGAATGAAACAGCAAGAAGGTGAACTGTAAAATAGTTGCTCTTTATTAGGGAAACTCTTATTCTTCCTTTGGAAGTGTTTACTAACCACAGAGTTGATTTAATTAAAAAATTAGGTATCTTTTTACACCTTTCTCCCAAGTGGAGGGAAACTTTTAAGGACTTTTAGGGAAAAATCATAGAATGGTTTGGGTTGGAGGGGACCTTTAAAGATCATCTAGTTCTACCCCCCCTGCCATGCACAGGGACATCTTTCATTAGATCAGGCTGCTCAAAGCCCCATCCAACCTGATCTTGAACACTTCTAGGGATGCGTCACCCACTACTTCTCTGGGCAACCTGTTCCAGTGTCTTGCTACACTCATAGTAAAGAATTACTTCCTTATGTCCAATCTAAACCTACCCTCTTTCAGTTTAAAACCATTACCCCTTGTCCTATCACTACAGGCCCTGGTAAAAAGTCTCTCTCCATCTTTCTCATGAGCCCCCTTTATATATTGAAAGACTACAATAAGGTCTCCCCAGAGCCATCTCTTCTCCAGGCTAAACAACCCCAACTCTCTCAGCCTTTCTTTACAGGAGAGGTGTTCCTTTCTTCATACGAGAGGAACACCACTTGTTACTGATCTCCATTTGGACATTCAGCCATTGACTCTTTGGATGCGGCCATCCTTATCCACCCAATAGTCCATCCATCAAATCCATTTCTCTCCAATTTAGTGACAAGGATGTTGTGTGGGACTGTGTCAAAGGCCTTGCAGAAGTCAAGATAGATGACATCAGTTGCTCTTCCCTTATCTACCAACACAGTCACTCCATCATAGTAGGCCACCAGCTTATTCAGGCATGATTTGCCCTTTGTGAAGCCATGTTGGCTGTCTCTAATCACCTCCCTGTCATCTATATGCCTTGACATAGCTTCCAGGAGGATCTGTTCCATGATCTTACCGGGCACGGAGATGAGGCTGACTGGTCAGTAGTTCCCAGGGTCCTCTTTTTTACCTGTTTTAAAAATGGGTGTGATGTTTCTCTTTTTCCAGTCACTGAGGACTTCGCCTGACTGCCATGAATTTTCAAATACGATGGAAAGTGGCTTAGTGACTACATCTGCCAGTTCCCTCAGGACCCCGGGATGCATCTCATCAGGTCCCATGGACTTGTGTATGTTCAGGTTCCTTAGATGGTCACAAACCTGATATTCTCCTATGATGGGTTGGACTTCATTCCCCCAGTCCCTGCCTTGAGATTCAGAGACTTGAGATATGGGAAGAGCAATTGCCAGGGAAAATTGAGGCAAAAAAAGCTGTTGAGTACCTCAGCTTTCTCCATGTCAGTTGTCACCAGATCCCCTGTCTCATGTATCAGGGGTGGTACAATTTCTTTTGTCTTCCTTTTCTGACTAACATACCTATGGAGGCCCTTATTATTCTTCACATCCCTTGCCAAATTTAGCTCCAGCTGTGCCTTAGCTTTCCTGATCCGATCCCAACAGTCCTGGACAGTATCCCTATGTTCTGCCCAGGATGCGTGTCCCTGCTTCCACTGCCTCTGCATTTCCCTTTTGTATTTCAGTCTGACCAGGAGGTCCTTACTCAGCCATTCTGGTCTCTTGCCTTCCTTGCCTGATTTCTTGCACATCAGAATCAATAGTGCTTGTGCTCTAAGTATTGTCTTTAAACAGCTGCCAGCTCTCTTCTGCTGCTTTATCCCTGAGGGCAGTTTCCCGGGGGTTCCATCCACCATTTCCTTAAACAACTGAAAGTTTGCTTTCCTAAGGTTTGGGGACTTGCCTATACCTTTCACCTGGCCTATATCGCTCAAGGTCATTAATTGAACCAGGGCATGATGACTGCAGCCCAGGCTACCACCAATCTTGACCTTTGCATTGGTGAGCAACAGATCCAGTAACTCATCTCCTCTGGTTGGGCTTTCTGTTACCTGGATTAGGAATTCCAAGAATCTCCTAGGCTGCTTGCAGCTAGCTGTGCCACTTCTCCAGTAGATGCCAGGGTGGTTGAAGTCCCCTAGCCAGATCAGGGCCGGCGAGCGTGATGATTCCTATAGGTTTCCTTTGTTGGCTTGGTCTCTAATTTTCACCCATAAGTTCTTGACCTGTGCCTTAGTGTTTTTCAAAGACAGCTCTGTGCAATCAATCTTTTTTTTTTTTTTAACATAGAGGGCAACCCCCCCGCCCTTTTCTTCCTTGCCTGTCCCTCCTGAACAGTTTATAACCATCGACCACAGTGCTCCAATCACGTGATTCATCCCATCAAGTTTCAGTGATAGCGATCAAATTGTAGCTTTCCAGCTGTGTAGTGGCTTCCAGCTTCTCCTGTTTGTTACCCATGTTGCGTGCATTGGTATAGAGACACTTCAGTTGGACTGTCTCACCTTTTTGGCAGAACCTTTTTGGAGGGTTGGGGGACATTCCTCTCTACTCCGGTAGGTGCACTCATCCACCCTGTTGCTTGTGAGTACACAAGTGTCACGGCTTTGGATCCCATCCCCCAAGTTCGTTAGTTTAAAGCACAATTCATTAAGTCAGCCAATCTGCTAGCAGATTCTCCTTCCTCTTCTAGACAGGTGGATCCCATCTCTTCCCAATAATCTGTATTTGACAAAGAATGACCCATGATCATAGAAGCCAAAGCCCTGGCTACGACACCAGCCACAAAGCCGGATGTTGATCTGCATGATGCGTCAACTTCTGTGCGCACCTCTCTTTCTGACTGGCAAGATTGAGGAGAAGATCACTTTGGCCCCTGGCCCTTCACTTGTGCTCCCAGGGCTCTGAAGTCCTGCTTGATCTTGCCCAGGCTATGCTTTACCGTGTCATTGGTGCCCATGCGGGAAAGAAGTAGGGGACAGTAGTCTGTGCTTTTATCAGTTGTGGCAGTCTCTCTGTGACATCCCAGATCTTGGCTCCTGGCAAGCAGCAAACTTCCCTTGACTATATGTATATCAGACCAGCAGACGGGTGCCTTGCTGCCTCTCAGCAGAGAGTCTCCCACTACTTGCACTCGCCGCTTCCTTTTGCAGCTTTTAGTGTGTGCAACTGGTGCAGTTTCTCCCTGTGAGTCTTGCTCATTGGCTTCCTATCTGTTACTGGTTGGTACATATGAGGAAATGGGGGGGAGTGATATCCTGTTGCCAGCAGTTACCAGAGACCACGGCACCTCCTTGTCCACAGTGCTGTTTGCTGTTGGTGCTCTTTGGTAGTCCTTGGAGGTCAGTGCCACAGGGCCCAAATATTTCTTCTTGCAACACCTCAAATAATTATCTATTTCTTGTTCCCCCTCCCTAACACAGCATAACCTCCTGACTTCCTCCTGCAGCTCTTCCACCTGCTGCCTGAGTGACTTCACCAGAGCATACCTTGCACAGGTGGAGCCGGCACCCTCCTCCACCCAGGAGTGTGGGGTACAGACTTTACAGCCCTCCACCTGGACAACAGCTTCCCTGACAGGGTGGCCATCTCCACTTGATCCAGGCTAGCCTGGCTAGATAGATAGATGGTTCTCATCTGCTGCAGAGCACCATGCATCCGACGATCTCAAAGCACTGCCTAATAAGCCCTTCTGTTTCCCTGGAGACCTCAAGCTGCTGCACAGCCACCTGCAGCCTAAGCCTGTGGGTGTGCAGGGCAGGCAGCAGCTCAACTGGCAGAGTGCACCGCCCTCCTCGCGCGCCCTGCAGCACCTCTCCCCTCCGGCGCCACGTCCTGCTGGCTGGCGCTCCCTCCGGGCCGGTTACAGGCGGCTTCCCGCGGTTTGAACTGGCCGGCGCTGCCCAGCTCTCGCCCGCCCCTCTCGCGAGGCCCGTCGCCTGCCGGTCGGTCCCTCCACACACACAGCCCAGGGGTGCCGGCGGCCCATCAGCCCCCTCAGACGCCCCTCAGGGGCCTCACAAGCCTCGCACTCCTCTCAGCAGGTGGCAACTGCCGCCGCTGCCTCCACTGCCAGCCCTGATTTCTCACGGTTTGAACTAATATAATTAGATAGGAATAAAACTCATGACAGCTCTCCTGAAAGGCTGTATCCTGTTCACAGTGTCTGTGGGCAATATCTATCTGGCCAGGATAAACCAGTTCTGAACTCAGGAGACTGTCCTAAAAACAGCTGGAATCAGCATATAAATATGCCTTACTCAGCAGAAACTGGAGTCCTTCCAGGATCACTGGGCCTGGTGCTGCCGGTGATGTGGATGGACCAGGCAGTCAGGATTTAAGCCTGGAACAAGGCTTAAGCCAGGATTTAAGTGGAAACATGTCCTGCTCGTATTGTATTCAGATGAAAGATAGCAAATATTTGCTGCCGTTCAGGTTCCATGCTCAGAAAGTGCGATTAAGTGTTTGCACCTCTCCTTCATCTCTTTGTGTCCCCAGTGCAAGCATAAAAGGGATTTCATATATTCAATTGTGGTTATGAAATAAACCAATTACAGCCAAACCACTTAAATCCCTAGCAGAGATGAGAATAGCTGACACACCTCACAGAGCAGACAGGCTGCTTTTTTCAGCTGCAATGTTAGTTTTGACAATTTTGACAACAGCGTGTGACTCTGGAAGAAAGAGGCTGACCTGTTCTTGTATCGTTTTCAAGGACAGATTTAGCAGAGGGTGACATCCTTGATGCACCCCCCAGAAAAGAAAAAAGAAATCCTATCCCAGAAAAAATGTGAAATAAATTTTAAAAACTGTACTCTAGAAAGCCTTTGAGGCCAGTAATCTCCCATCACATCATTTGCAGTGCACATCAATAGTGTATTTCCCAGACATGGACTCCCCCAATTTGTTATGGCAGACTGCAGTCTGGCAGACAAAATGTGGAAGAGACCATGGATTTCAACATGCAGCACACTGTTGCAGGTAACCCCAAAAAGCTGTTTCAGGAAAATGAAGCCGGTATGGTTCAGAGACTATTCAAAGAAGATGTACAATCTGGAACAGGTACCTTTAACCAAGGACTGTTACCAATTCCCTGCAAGATGAACTTCCTGATTTAGAACAAAGTGCAATGGAAGATAGATGCTGATCTGAGTATATGTAGGTCAACCTGATAGAAATATTATGATCCAGGTAATAACCACACAGGGAAACAATGTGCACAACGTGAGCTGTCTTCCTGATAAGTAAGTCTGTTACTGTGATCTAAAACCTTTTAGCATAGAGACTCTAATCCTGTTCCTGTGAAGTAAATAACATTGTTCTTTAAAGATTAAAGGTGGGTGTTTTTGTGCACACCTATACATGTACATGTATTAGGCTATGTATCATACATATCTGAAATCTTTTCTGCCAAAAAAACTTGTTACCAATAATTTAAGTGAATAAGGACTTGAGTTGCCTTAAATGTTATTTAGAGAAAATATCTGTTTATAGTTTGCTGCCTGAAGCTGCATTACAGCAAACAGAAGCCCTTTATTAAAGTGAGTAGACCTGCTGAAGCTAACAGATTTTTACTCACAGCTAACTGTGAGTAAAGACTCATGGGGAGGGCTCCTAAAGTTTAAAAATACAAGAGCTGGCCTGTGATTAGCAACAAGGTATTTTTTGCAGCAGCAGAATAATGAATAAACTAGCCCAGGTCTTCAAACACGAGGTTATGTTTTTCAGAAAGGGATTTCTGACTTAATGGCGAGCTCCTCGTTAGCTGATGTTTAACTGGTAATTAATATGCAGCAATTCCCAGGGCACTCTCTGGTGGGAAGAAGATACTGTAGCAGTCATGTATTTTTCACACATGTAGCAGCAAGACATTTGGAATTTGTGACATGGGGACTGAACATACAGATCCAAATTTTTTTTTTGTCAAAAGGTCAATAGTCTCAGAGTGAGAAACAGAGGTTTTTTACAACTTGAGGCATGTATCCCCTCAGATGCATAGAAGTAATTAAAATCTATGGAAACATGAGAGTTGTTGAACACTAGAGTTAAAATCACCATGGTAGGAACAGCTTAGATAATTCTCATTGACCTTTCTGAATGACTATTATGGCTGTATTTTATAGATTGTATGTTATAAATACTAGTGTGGTAAATCAGAACAGATGGTCCATACTCTGGTTGCAAACCCAGCTCAGTTTCAAGCAGGAAAACTCCTTCTGCTCTATTTTTCAAGTTGACCATTCATCAGTTGAGCAGTCTTCATGAGTGCTTACTCTGAAGACTGACTTGGTTAAAAATCAACTAGGGTTAATTAAATTTGCTTCTAAGGATGTGTACATCACATCAGTGAAGAGATTGTTCAATATTTGCATTCCTTAAATATCTGCGTGGCAGAATTACGAAGAAGTGAAACCTCCTATTTTCAGCATCTCTATGCAAATAAGAAGAAGCTGGTGAGTTTGGGACAGTATGGGATTGAGCAGGGCTAGGTTTAAGAGAAACAAGGTCTCAAATGGCTTATGCAAATACAGGCTGCTCCTCCCTGTAGAGGAGCACTGGAATTATTTCTCCTTTCTGCACTTGAAATTAATATCTCAAATTGACAATAGAAAACACAGCTGAGCAGCTGAATGCAATAAATCAATTGCTGTCTCCGGACTTGCCAAGTTACTTGCCCGTAGAAATGCCAAGTTTGCTAGTGCTTTTCAGAAATAATTGGTTTTAGCACTCAGCAGAAGAAATGTCTGTCTTCATTGTTTAAATGTCTCAGTTGTGTTCCACAGCTTGAATCCAGTACTAGAAACCAGGGAAAAGAAAATACTGAATTTAAACCAACAGAAGTGGATTCAACACCGCCTGGGATGGCTGCTTCTGCAGAGGAGGTCACAGAGCAATGCACGAAAAACTGGAGGTTGCGTTATTTTTAGGCAAGCAATAGCACACAAATAGGAGAAAAATGGAGAGTTTGTAGAAACATGACCTCAAAGAGAGATTAAGTGATATGTAATAGTCTCTCGACCAAAAAGGAGAATTACTCTTCATTGCGCACTAACACTGAATATCACAAGTCTGTTTGACCTGGGATGTAATCCTGACTGGCAGCCTGTCTGTGCATCATTGCTGTTTATCTGAATCATTTATGAAAGTGTCCCAGTGGCCACAGTACCTGTTTGATCACAAAAAACTCGTGGCCTGTCTGGACATTTCTGCTGCTGAGAAGTACTGACTCCTGAACTGTCAAAGGCTCTTTCATAGCTAGTTCTGGACTTCAAAGGCAGAGGCTGTAGCGGCAAAAATACAAAAGCTAAATAAAAAATTGGCATTTTGCTCAACTTAAATTCCATTACTACGTTTGTCAAATAAAGAGAAAGAACAGATGCAGGACATCCGAGCGTTAAAATAAAATTTGTTGAACCGTTAGGGTTGCTTTTATGGAACAGAGTGGAAACCTGAAAATAGTGACTACTGCCAGTAATTATAGCATCACCTATATCTGCCTCCTGAAAATTTTATTTTCCCTGCAAGTGCAGCTAGACTTGAGGGACATGACAATATGAACAAGTGCTGCCAAGAAGCAAATTAGGATGTGTTAGGCCAAGGGTTAGCTTGGTGTGCCGGGGTCTGCACTGTGAAACTCCAGGGACACAGCTCTGACGAGCATGGCATTGGGCTGTGCTTTTACTCTAAAGGCATCAAGCTTCTCCGTTCCTTTCAGTGGGGAGCTCCCAGTCCCAGAGCCGTTTCTCAGCAACGGTGCCTCCCGCATGCGAGCGCTTCCTGGAGGCTGATAAACCTCTGCTGTGTAGCTGTGCAGGGCGGATCACTGTAGGAAGCCCTCTGCCCATCTTGCCCTGTCTCCAGGGCTGGACGCAGTGTCTTGTTTCCGCTGACCTCATGAGGTCCGTGCAGTACTGCAGTGGCATGCTCTCTCAAAGTCTTTGAACCCTCAAAGTCTTTGTCCCTGCCCCATGAGTGCCCCCAAGCCCACCCCATCCCCCGAGCCTCCTCAGGCATTCCTCCCTTCTTTGCGGGAGCTGAGCAATGGGCTGCAGGAGGCAAAGACAAACTCCTCAGATAAAGCATATTTATTCATGCAGGTTCATTCTTAACTCAGTACTTGGTCACAAGTAATAAAGAAGCCAAACACCTTCAGGCTTTCTACAGGCCAGCCTGACAAAGGCAGTTGTGCATGGTGGGCTTCCTGCCTTACATGTTCCTGGGCCAAAGCCTGTGTGCCCTCTCCTCGCCTCGCCTCGCCTCGCCTCGCCTCGCCTCTCCTCTCCTCTCCTCTCCTCTCCTCTCCTCTCCTCTCCTCTCCTCTCCTCTCCTCTCCTCTCCTCTCCTCTCCTCTCCTCTCCTCTCCTCTCCTCTCCTCTCCTCTCCTCTCCTCTCCTCTCCTCTCCTCTCCCTTTCTTTTGATCTCTTAATGGCACAAAGGATACCATCCATGATGAAACCATCAAAAGCTATGAAAGAAAAGGGTTTTCTCAGTCGGCGAGGCATGCAGCTGTGGCAAGGGTAAGTTCCATGGCTAAGTGCTAGACTGAGGTGTACAGGGGGGTTCCTGGAGGCAGGGAAACCCGAGAAAGAGCAGAGTGCCCCGCCAGGAGCTGGCAGCTCTCACGAGAGACGCTGGTGTGGCTTGGGCATTGCCAGGCACAACCGTGGGAGATTTAAACGGCCTAGGGAGTGCGAGCGACCAGGGCATGCAAACAGGGATCGAGAGGGTGCAGCAGTTTGTGCAGAAGGGCGTGTGAAAAAGGCTGTGCACCCTGCTTCTAGGCCCACAGCCCAAGGAAGTGCTCTAGGTCTCTGCCATAATGGTGGGCACTCGCCTCAGAGTTAAAACCAGTGTTTCTACAGAGGAAGACCCTGAGATGTCTGATGCTTCTGCCCAGACGGAACTGGTAAGGAAGGAGACTTCAGTACAGACATTAGGTTGCAACGAGTGCCCAGACCCTTCTCCTGGAGAAAAGGTAAGTACCTGCAAAAGATGTGCATGGGATGATGATCTATTGCGTCAGGTGGCCGAGTTGCAGGAAACAGGTAAAAGGCTGCACAGTATTAGAGGGGCCGAGACGGAGATAGATAAGTGGTTTCAGAACCATGCTCCTGTGGCTGACACCACAGAGAATGAGGCACCTTGGACCCTGGTGACCCACAAAAGCAGGACTCTGCTTCAGTCCCCACTCTCCAGCATTACAACCAAAAACAGATATGAAGCTTTAACAGCTGTAGACACCCACGAGCAAGGTCTGCAAGGAGATTATGTAGTACATACTTTTATGTATGTACTTCCAGTACAAGCTATAAGTACTTGTAGTACAAGCTGCAAGTATCAGCAGCACACAGTGGATACTGCAAAAAGAAATCACGAGTGCTTGTAGTGGGTGACTCTCTGTTAAGGGGCACTGAGGTGCCCATCTGCCGGCCTGACAGGGCGTCACGAGATGTATGCTGCCTTCCAGGAGCTAAGGTCCGAGATGTTGCCGAGAGGGTGCCACAACTTGTCAAGACCACAGACTACTATCCATTGCTACTCTTTCATGTGGGCATGAATGACACTGCAAGCCAGAACCTGGGCAGAATCAAGGAAGACTACAAAGCCCTGGGGGTGCAAGTGAAAAGTGTTGGTGCCCAAGTTATCTTTTCTTCCATTTTACCAGTTGGAGGAAAGGCTGCAGACAGAAATAGGTGTATAATGCAAATCAACTCCTGTCTTTGTGGCTGGTGCCATCGTGAGGGTTTTGGCTTTTATGACAACGGAACATTCTTTGATGACTATAGCCTGTTAGGGAGGGATGGGATCCACCTGTCTAGAAGAGGCAAGGGAATCTTTGGCAGCAGGCTGGCCAATTTGGTGAGGCGGGCTTTAAACTGAAGGACTCGGGGGGCAGGGTCCAAAGTGGCAACGCTCATGCCATTGCAACCAACTGGGGAATAAACCAGGCCAACCAGAGCAGCAACAAATGTTCCTTAGCTGCCTCCCAAGATAAGAACCAGAAGACCAGCCACCTCAAGTGTATGTATACCAAGGCACACAGCCTGGGGAACAAACAGGAGGAGCTGGAGCTCTGCACCCAGTCAGAAAGTTATGATATCATAGGAATAACTGAAACATGGTAGGAAAACTCACATGACTGGAGGATCATGATGGATGGCTATAGGCTGTTTATAAAGACAGGCAGGGAAGAGGAGGAGGAGTCGCACTCTGTGTTAAGGAGAACATATAGAATGTATAGAATGTATAGAAGTCAACTACGGCGATTGTGGAAGGCCTATCAAATGCCTCTGGGTCAAGATCAGAGGGGTCATCTCCAAGGGGGATCTTACAGTAGGCATCTGCTACCGACCTTGAAACCAAGACAATAAGGCCAACGAAGCAAGCTTCGGGTCAACAGAACCTGGTTCTTATGGGTGGCATAAGAAGGGATAAGCCTGTGGCAACTACCCAGACATTTATTTAAAGAACAGTACAGCAGCTCACATGTCATCCATCAAGTTCCTGGAATACGTAGAGGACTGCTTCCTCATACAAATGTTAGATGTGCCAACCAGGAATGAGGTACTGCTGGACTTGCTAATCACAAAGAAAGAAAACCTGCTTTGTAATATCTTGGTTAGTGATAGCCTTAGCTTCAGTGATCACAATATTGTGGAGTTTGGGATCCTGCTGAGCACATTGAAGGTTAGTACTAGACAAAGGTTTTAGATTTTAGAAGAGGAAACTTCAGCGCACTCAGAGCTCAGCTGGGAGACATTCCATGGGAAGCTTCCACCCAGAAGGTAAATAGCTCCTTTTCAAACTGGCAACCTGTCACAAGTGGGGTCCCCCAGGGATCAATATTGCGCCCAACGCTGTTTAAGATCTTCATGAGTGATCTGGATGATGGGATCAAGTGTACCCTGATGAAATTTGCTGATGATACCAAACTGGGTGGGTATTTTGGAAGGGAGAGCCACTCTGCAGGAAGACCTGGATGGGCTGGAAGAGTGGGCTAACAAGAACCTTATGAAATTCAACAAGGACAAGTGTAAGGTCTTGCACCTGGGAGAACATAATCCAGGAGTGCAGCACAGGCTGGGATCTACCCAGCTTGGGAGCAGCTCTGTGGAAAGGGACCTGGGGGTCCTGGTGAGAAACAAGCTCAATATGAGTGAACAGTGTGCTGCTGCGGCAAAGAAAACCAACAGGATACTGGGTAGCATCAACAAGGGCATCACTAGCAAAGATAAAGGAGTCATTATCCCACTCTACTCAGCATTTGTCAGGCCACACCTGCAATACTGCATTCAGTTTTGGTCCCCGCTATGCAAAAAAGATGTGGACAGGCTGGAGAGGGTCCAGAGAAGGGCCACAAAGATGATCAAAGCACTGGGAAGCCTGCCATATGAGGAAAGGCTGAGAACTGCTTTTGTTCAGCCTTGGGAAAAGAAGGCTTAGGGCAGACCTTATCACCATGTTCCAGTATTTAAAGGGTGGCTACAAAGAAGATGGAGACTCCCTTTTTACAAGGAGTCACATGGAAAAGACGAGGGGTAATGGGTACAAGTTACTCCTGGGGAGATTCTGATTGGACACAAGGAAAATTTTTCACAACGGGAACAATCAGCCATTGGAATAATATCCCCAGGGAAGTGGTGGATTCCCCAACATCGGACACTTTTAAGATTCAGCTGGACAGGGTGCTGGGCCATCTTGTCTGGACCATGCTTTTGCCAAGAAAGGTTGGACCAGGTGATCCTTGAGGTCCCTTCCAACACGGTATTCTACAATTCTATGATTGATTTTAATCCTCCTTGCCATTAGGGATGGGTGATGCGAGACTGCAAGGGCTGAGCTTTGCCTGTAGTTGGGACATCCCGTTCATAGAATCATAGAATCATAGAATCATTGAGGTTGGAAAAGACCTCTAAGATCATCGAGTCCAACCGTCAACCCAACACCACCATGCCCACTAAACCATGTCCCTAAGCGCCTCATCTACACGTCTTTTAAAAACCTCCAGGGATGGGGACTCCACCACTTCCCTGGGCAGCCTGTTCCAATGTTTCACCACTCTTTCAGTAAAGAAATTTTTCCTTACATCCAATCTAAACCTCCCCTGCCGCAACTTGAGGCCATTTCCTCTCGTCCTATCGCTTGTTACTTGGGAGAAGAGACCGACACCCACCTCGCTACAACCTCCTTTCAGGGAGTTGTAGAGAGCGATGAGGTCTCCCCTCAGCCTCCTTTTCTCCAGGCTGAACAGTCCCAGTTCCCTCAGCCGCTCCTCATAAGACTTGTTCTCCAGACCCCTCACCAGCCTCGTTGCCCTTCTCTGGACACGCTCCAGCACCTCAACGTCCTTCTTGTAGTGAGGGGCCCAAAACTGAACACAGTATTCGAGGTGCGGCCTCACCAGTGCCGAGTACAGGGGCACGATCACTTCCCTACTCCTGCTGGCCACACTATTTCTGATACAGGCCAGGATGCCATTGGCCTTCTTGGCCGCCTGGGCACACTGCCGGCTCATGTTCAGCCGGCTGTCGACCAACACCCCCAGGTCCTTTTCCGACAGGCAGCTTTCCAGCCACTCTTCCCCAAGCATGTAGCGCTGCATGGGGTTGTTGTGGCCCAAGTGCAGGACCCGGCACTTGTCCTTGTTGAACCTCATACAGTTGGCCTGGGCCCATCGATCCAGCCTGTCCAGGTCCCTCTGCAGAGCCTTCCTACCCTCGAGCAGATCAACACTCCCGCCCAACTTGGTGTCGTCTGCAAACTTACTGAGGGTGCACTCAATCCCCTCATCCAGATCATCAATAAAGATATTAAACAAGACCGGCCCCAGTACTGAGCCCTGGGGAACACTGCTCGTGACCGGCCGCCAACTGGATGTAACTCCATTCACCACAACTCTCTGGGCCCGGCCATCCAGCCAGTTTTTGACCCAGCGCAGAGTACACCTGTCTAAGCCGTGAGCCGCCAGCTTCTCTAGGAGAATGCTGTGGGAGACAGTGTCAAAGGCCTTGCTGAAGTCCAGGTAGACCACATCCACAGCCTTTCCCTCATCCACTAGGCGGGTCACCTGGTCATAGAAGGAGATCAGGTTGGTCAAGCAGGACCTGCCTCTCATGAATCCATGCTGGCTAGGCCGGATCCCCTGGTTGTCCCGCTCATGCCTTGTGAGCGCCCTCAAGATGAACCGCTCCATAATCTTCCCCGGCACCGAGGTCAGGCTGACAGGCCTGTAGTTCCCCGGATCCTCCTTCCGGCCCTTCTTGTGGATGGGTGTCACATTGGCAAGCCTCCAGTCTTCCGGGACCTCCCCCGTTAACCAGGACTGCTGATAAATGATGGAGAGCGGCTTGGCGAGCACCTCCGCCAGCTCCCTCAGCACTCTCGGGTGGATCCCATCCGGCCCCATAGACTTGTGAGTGTCCAGGTGGCATAGCAGGTCATTGACTGCTTCCTCCTGGATTACGGGGGGTTCATCCTGCTCGCCGTCCCCGTCTTCCAGCTCGGGGGGCCGAGTACCCTGAGGATAACTGGTCTGCCTGTTAAAGACTGAGGCAAAGAAGGCATTGAGTACCTCAGCCTTTTCCTCATCCTCAGTGACAATGTTCCCCCTTGCATCCAATAAAGGATGGAGATTCTCCTTGGCTCTCTTCTTGTCATTAATATATTTGTAAAAACTTTTTTTGTTGTCTTTAACGACAGCGGCCAGATTGCGTTCTAGCTGGGCTTTTGCCTTTCTCATTTCTTCTCTGCACGACCTAACAAGATCCCTGTACTCTTCTTGAGTCGCCTGCCCCTTCTTCCACAAGCGGTAAACTCTCCTTTTTTTCCTGAGTCCCAGCAAGAGCTCCCCGTTCAGCCAGGCCGGTCGTCTTCCCCGCCCATTCTTCTTACGGCGTACAGGGACAGCCTGCTCCTGCGCCTTTAAGACTTCCTTCTTGAAGATCGTCCAGCCTTCCTGGACCCCTTTGCCCTTCAGGACCGTCTCCCACGGGACTCTCTCAACCAGCGTCCTGAACAGGCCAAAGTCCGCCCTCCGGAAGTCCATGGTTGTGGTTTTGCTGTCCCCCCTCCTTACTTCACCGAGAATCGAGAATTCTATCATTTCATGGTCGCTAAGCCCAAGACGGCCTCCGACCACCACATCTCCCACCAGTCCTTCTCTGTTAGTAAGCAGCAGGTCGAGCGAGGCACCTCCCCTGGTAGGCTCACTTACCAGCTGTGTCAGGAAGTTGTCTTCCACACACTCCAGGAACCTCCTAGACTGCTTCCTCTCTGCCGTGTTGTATTTCCAGCAGACGTCCAGGAAGTTGAAGTCCCCCACGAGAACAAGGGCTAGCGATTGAGAAACTTCTGCCAGCCGCTTATAGAACGCTTCATCCGCCCCTTCATCCTGGTTGGGTGGTCTATAACAGACTCCCAGCAGGATATCTGCCTCGTTGGCCTTCCCCCTCATCCTTACCCATAGACACTCAACCGTATCATTATCAATCACAATCGTTGAGCTCTAGACAATCAAAACACTCCCTAACATACAGGGCCACCCCACCGCCTCTCCTTCCTCGCCCGTCCCTTCTGAAGAGTCTGTAGCCATCCATTGCAGCACTCCAGTCATGAGAGTCACCCCACCATGTTTCTGTGAGGGCGACTAAGTCATATCTCTCCCGCTGCACAATGGCTTCCAGCTCCTCCTGCTTGCCGCCCATGCTGCGTGCATTGGTGTAGATGCACTTGAGCTGGGCTATCGATTTCGCCCCCGGCATCGGCATGCCACCCCTAGGCTCATCTCTAGCGAGCCTGGTTTTATCCCCTTCCCCCTTTGAACCTAGTTTAAAGCCCTCTCAATGAGCCCTGCCAATTCATGAGCCATGATCCTTTTCCCTCTGTGAGACAGCTGGACTCCATCTGCCGCCAGCAGGCCCGGCGCCATGTAAACCTCCCCATGATCAAAAAAGCCAAAATTCCTCCGATGGCACCAGCCCAAGCCACGCGTTGATCAGGTGTGTTTTCCTGCTCCTTTCAGTCTCCTTCCCTGCCACTGTAGGGATAGAGGAAAACACTACCTGTGCTCCCGATCCTTGAACCAGTCGCCCCAGTGCCCTGAAGTCCCTTTTGATCACTGCAGGACTTCTCTCCGCAACCTCATCACTGCCAGCCTGTATAACCAGCAGTGGGTAGTAATCAGAAGGCCGTACCAAACCAGGGAGCTTCCTAGTGATGTCTCTGACCCGGGCCCCAGGGAGGCAGCAGACTTCCCTGTGGGACGGGTCCGGTCGGCATATCGGTCCCTCTGTTCCCCTCAGAAGGGAATCGCCTATGACAATTACCCTCCTTTTTTTCTTAGCAGCGGCAGTCGTAATGCGTGGGGCTGACTGCCTCACCCTAGGCGACCCCCCGGATGGACCTTCATCTACATCCTCGCTTGCCTTGCCCTCAAGTTCCAGGGCCCCATATCTGTTGTGTAAAGGCAACCGGGAAGGTGAGGGAGGCCGGGCAGGGGTTCAGTGCGATGGACGTGCTGAGAGGGTACTTCAGCCACATCACTTCACCAGGGACAACTTAACTGCTTAACCTGTTCTCAGGGGCCCATTCAGGTCAGGGAGACAGTTTGCCCAGGGGACCTCCCGCCTCCCCCGGAGGCGACAGTCCCGCGGCGCGGCCAGCAGAGGGCGGGCGCCCGCAGGCAGCACGCGGAGCCGGGGGCGGGGGCGGGCTGGCGCCGCCGGGTGCGGCCGCTGGCGGAGCCTCACCCTGCGCTGAAGTGCGGCGGCGGGCCCGGCAAACCCTCCCCGCCTCCTTTCCCTCTCGGCTTTCCGCTGCAGTCAAACGCTTGCACGTCTTCCTCACGCTAGCAGCGGGCTGAGACCCCATTAGCCGGGCGCAAGGATGATGAGATGCTGGCTCTAGGAAACAGTTCCTGAAAACATTTTAGCTGTCGGTAGCTTGATTGTTTTCCTCCCCCCCCGCCCCCCCCCCGCCCCATAAGGCTCATTTTCTGTTTTTAATTCAGTCTGATGTTTGTTTGCCACTGAAGCCTTGGCAGCACTTTATCTGATGGCTCACGTTTGAGGTAACTGTCATGAGCAGACAAGCCAGATGAAAAGTAAATACTGAAAACGCTGGCTAGAATCAGAAACATCAAAACCAGGGAAGCAAAAACAAGATGGGGGTCTGACAGGGGCTAACAGAAGCAACTATAAAACTTCTAAGTAAAAGCACAGTTAGCTCTGGACAGTGTGTGGGAAGGTAGGAGAGATTTGTTCCAGGATTTTTTCTTCTGTTTACCATACTGAAGAAAATCAAAGAAAAGATCCTAAGAGAGAATCCAAAGCAGGACGTATTCTCCTGGAAACCTTTCTTGGCAGATACTTGTTTAGCATGATCCTTAAGAAATTTGAGCAATGGCAATTCCACAGCACCCTTAAGTAACCTGCTTCAGCACTTAATTACACTTAGCGTAAAGAAAGCTTTTCCTAATGCATTGCACTGCTTCTTGATACTTCCCTCTTTGCTGTAATTCTGTCCGTTTTCATGGAATAGTTTTGTTCTTTATTTATGTGGCTCTTCTGAAGCTTTGAAGCTCTATATTTGGTTTCTTAAAACATTGAGGCAACTTGTTTTGTTTCATATTTATCACTTGCTAATGACTCAGTTCCAAAATCCATTTTTATTTCCCAAAATTATTTCACTAATGTACACTCATTATGAAACTATTTGGGTTGCATATTTTTAAAGCAGCTCATTGATATGAATATACTGCTGTGAACCAGAGGCAGCTGTCTGTGAACCACATTGATAAAATTAATATGGTAAAAATTATCCTTTAAGAATTGACCTTGGCTGTTACACAGTCTGCAGTTGCTTACATTTTCCCCTAGTGATTTTCCTGATATTAGTTATAAATTCAGGGCTGGGTAAATGGTTTGGCAAAATATTCAAAGCTTCCCGACTTGGCAGACTGGTGAGCACCAAACCAGATGTTCATCTCGATGTTTCAAAGAAGTAGCAAATACACTTATTGCACAATGCACAAAAGCAACAGAAATCAAATTCTTTTCACTGTACTGTGGATACAAAAAAAATAAAGTATGAGGTGGGAGAGGACATGTCTTCTTTTCCCCAATGGCAAAGTGAAATTTTTAGAATTTCATTTTTTTTCTAAAAAGCAAAGCAACAACACTCCCTTTGGCATTACGTGAGAAAAAAGAGAGAACGCGGGTTCTGTTCCCCGCAGTCGGCTCACAAAACCAAAACAGAAGATATGCATGGAAAACTTCTAAATATCCTACTTTCTGACCGACATGGAAATACCTGGAAATTGCTTATGGTGAGGATGGAAGTCCCAGTTTCAGATAGGAAGAGGAGTGCATCACGACCTTAGGTGTACAATAAGTGGCTTTGATACTTCTGCTTTAAAGGAAAGGACCTAAACCACTGCCAACTTAAACAGAAGTCAGAGGACTTTCCACATCAGTTCAAAGAAGGAATGAATATGCCACTATCTCCTACAGGCTGCTGCTGCTGCTGCGGGTCAGGCACAGAGAGGAAACATCCATTTTGTGTCATCCTCCAGGCTTTGCAATGACTTTGTAAGCAATGCTTGTAGCCACTCGCTACTTAAAATTTTCAGCACATAAGCCTCTGGGCTGTGTATTCTTTCTGCTTTGTGTTATTGTCAGTACTAATCCTGCCATATTGTTAAGGGATTGCGTCATGGCTAAGGGCTCTGCTGTATTAAGCACTGTGCCAATACCACTCAAAAGCTTCACAACCCTCAGCTTTCCAAACGCAGTGGTAAATCTTTGAGTAATGTTTTCAAGTCATGCCAAAGTGACTTGGGCCCCTAAGCCAGAATTGACTTAGAGATGTACATATGTATTGACAAAAGCATTTATGCCTTGCTTCATTCAGCCTCACTCGGTGTCTCTCTGTACTTCTACATGCCACAGGTCAAGAGACAAGGAGACATCCATGCAAAACTTTCAGTTCATCCTTCTTTTACTGCTGTTGAGTTACCTTGCATGCATGGTGGTAGTCAAGCTGCAAGAGTAACATTAGAAATACACACACATCTATCTCTCCCACACAGAAACATTTAATTCTTTGTGAGATTTACAGTGAGAGGAGTAAATGTTTTGGGACAATGACTTCTGGCTTTCCCCCTCTTAATTCCTGGTGCTTAAGTCATTTATTTACAGAGCAAATCTCCCAAAGCTGACAGATTCTCATCGCACTAAGATGATGAAATATATGCACTTTCCTGCCAACTAAGGAGATATTTCTCAGATAATCCAGCCGACTGGCAGGACAGTGTCTCTCAGGAAATGTTTCCCAAAGGCATCCCGGCTAATGTGATGCAGGAACTTGCAGGAGCTCCAGGCAGCGGCTGAGAGAGGACAAACTGGCTCCGTGGCTGCCGCACCGTGAGTCGATGGCCCCACAGAGCTGGTGCCTGTGGAAGCCCTAGGGCCAATGCGGAGAGGTTCAGGTGGGTGGTGGGGTATGCTGAGACCAGCCTGTCTCCATGCTCCCAGCAGCCGGAGAAAGGGCTCAGCTCCACTGTCTTCAAATGTCTCCTCCCAGGCCATGCCGTGGTGCCTGAAGTCCCCTCAATGTGCTCCACCACTAGGAAAGCAAGGTGCATGGGGATTTTTTAGCAAAGATGCAAGAAGTGGGCTTCTGACACTGTCTTGAGCTATTTTCTAAGAGTAACTGAATGTTTTCCTTCACAGCTGCACATACTTCAGTGTAAGTTTATGTGCGAACACTCACTTAGGAGTAAGAAATTCCTATCTTGACTTAATTAAAGTTACTTAAAAAAAAAACCTCCTTAAATTAAGTCAGGCCTCTTAATTTTGTCCTCACATAGCTTTGTACCAGAATTGCTGGAAGCGTGAATTAGACCAGATGCAGTCAATTCAGTTCCAGCATGTGTGCTGAGGAAACGCTCCTGTGAACTGATCATCTGAGGATTTTGCAATATATTTCTTGTCAGCAGACGCAACGAAGCACTTCAAGGCCTAAGCCGCAGCAGCACGGTTGGACGACAGAATCCATAAACAGCTCGCCGTGGCCTGTGATTAAAATAGAAAATGGCTTATTTAACTTCAGGTACAAATCCCATCACAGAACTTGGCCCAAATCCACATGAGTGCTTCCTGAGGTCAGGGAGAATTCACAGTTTGAGCAGAAGTCATGGCAAGGCCTGGCTTCTTGCCATAACAGTTCATCAGAAAATAATTACAAAAGTCAAATTGGTGATGCTTACAAAGTGCCTGTAAGGACACATCAAGTAAGGTATCATGCTTTCTCTGCTAGCTACTTCTGTACACAAAGAGCTGTCATTTCCCAGCCCATTGACTGCTCATTCTTCTACACATAAGCAAAGACAATCCAACTCTTAGTCAAAAAGCATAGTGTCCCATACATATGCCTCCCTAAAGACAGCAAAAGCCGGGAGAAATGCAGCAACTAATATTTACTAATCTACCAGTTCTTCTCTGCTGGGCTCCAAAGGAAAGAGAGAGAAGGCTGAGGGGCCAGCTTCCTCGGGCCAGAATTTAAAAATCATCATACTCGTCACATATGTCTACATATGCATTTACACTAGCAGATATTCCCATGTTTGCTCCTGGAACACCATGTGAACAGGTATGTGATTTGTACCTACAAATTCGGCCCTTATAAATTGCCATTATGAGTGCACACAGAAATGCAAGCCATTTTGAGATGTCTGGTCATTAGGGTATCTGGTAGGAAAAAAGCAAGCAAATAAGCTGAATATTCATCTCTGATGAGGGAATCACTCTCAAGTCTATGTACTGGTAAGAGTAATTAGCAGTAATATACAATGGAGGCATGGGGAAGGCAGGAAAATGGAAAGGTGGCCCTTCACTTCAGCCCCCATGAAAATATAAATAATTTATTGTCATGATTACTATGGAGGTTTCTTTGGCTGATGTCTTCAACTGCAGAGTTATAATACTTACAGAAAAACACATGCCATCTTATAAATGTTCTATAATTTAGCAAAGCACCAGGATCTGGAAGCAGAGAACTGCCCATTCCCACTTCATCTCCCTGTGTCATTCTCCCTCCTTTGCTGTTTGTGAATTTTTGAATTAAACTCAAACTACCTGACCTGCTTGAGCCTAAAGTCGTCTTGGCAGTTATAGTAAAGAAAACCTCTCAAAACCAAACAGAAATGTCCCTGTTCCAAGAGGAATGAATAGGAGGCTGAATGGTGCTAGCGCTGCCTGTGGTGCGTTCTTTCCTGCTCATCCAGGCTGCCTCTGCAAATGACCTCCTTCCCTTCAGACAGCAAGTCCACTGCTCCTTACCCTGGCTTCACCCCCCCATGGCAAAGTCTTTGTCATCGCCACTTTCTTTCAAAAAAGTCCAAAGTTATTCCAAAGTCGGGGAAGCAATGCCAGTTTGCAAGGGGAGAGGAGGCAGAGAGGACAGTTTGAGAGAAGCAAGAGAAAGAAGGGAAAATTCCCACAATTTGGGAAGGGTGCTGTTTGGGGTTGGGGAAGAGGGGAAAAGTCAAGTAGGCCATGGCCCTAAATGCTTGTTGGAAGGGCAAACGGCAGGAACGCATTTCTTGGAGGGGTAAAGCTTTCCTATAATTAGAGCTGTCCACTGCTGTACATTCACACTGCGTATGGATAAGCAACCCCTGTGTGAGGAGTGCCCTGTTGCTGGGGGTCCAACACGAGAACTGGCAGGCTACGTCGATATAGCCCATAAACACTGTGGAAATGGGCCTGTCCTGATTTCATCTGGGATAGAGTTAATTTCCTTCCTAGTAGCTGGTACAGTGCTGTGTTTTGGATTTAGGGTGAGAACAATGTTGATAACACAACGATGTTTTAGTTGTTGCTAGGTAATGCTTACACTACCCAAGGACTTTTCAGCTTCCCATGCTCTACCGACTGAGAAGGCTGGAGGTGCACAAGAAGCTGGGAGGGGGCACAGCCAGGACAGCTGACCCAAACTGGCCAAAGGGACATTCCATACCATGTGACGTCATGCTCAGTATATAAACAGGGGGAAAGCTGGCCAGGGGGGCCGCTGCTCGGGGACTGGCTGGGCATCGGTTGGCGGGTGGTGAGCAATTGCATCATGTATCACTTGCTTTGTATATTCTTTTATTATCATTATCATTATTATTACTATTTTACTTTATTTCAATTATTAAACTGTTCTTATCTCAACCCACAAGTTTTCTCACTTTTACTCTTCCCATTCTCTCCCCCATCCCATTGTGGGGGGGAGAGTGAGCGAGCGGCTGTGTGGTGCTCCGTTGCCAGCTGAGGTTAAACCATGACAGGGCCCCATGCAAAGGCTCAATTTTGTGAGTCAGTTGCTTTTGTCAGCCTTCTTTTCAGAAATGTTTCCAGATTTCATCAGTGTCTGAGGCAATTTGTGAAGTCCTAAGTCTGACACCAGATCCCTAAATCTCTTTAGAACATCCTGCTCTTTCCTTGAGCACTTGTGTGTGTGGCTGCCACAAGTTTATTTGTAAAACCACGTTTCAGCTGTCTGCAAAAACAACCAACAGCTTCTGCAACAAGACTAAAACCTTTTGCCAATTCCCTATGAGATGAATTTACCCCCTCTGTCCATAACACTTACTTGGTGACATTAATTTTTTTTTTTTTTAAATTATTAAAATATGCCAATCTTGGCCTCTAAATACCTGTACAGAAGCTGCAACAAAACTCACATATGAAGTATCCCCTGAAATAATGATTATGGACTATCTTAAAGTGACTAAACTTTAAGAAATTATCAATGGCAAATTTTCTGGGCTTCCTTTTAGCTGTTTGAGGAGAAGTTATCCCAGTCCTCTTACAGAAGAAACTGGTTGTCTGTTGTTTGGCAACACTTACTTAGAGAAAAGTCCTAGTTGAAAATAATTTTAAAGCCTGTCTTTGTGGAAGATGACATTAGATGGTAGTTTCTTCTCAGATCTTCCTCAGCTCCTCTTCTCATTATTTCTTGGCTCTCCCTTATGATTCATGCCTCTTCTCAAACTCAAGAGAATTTTTCTTTCTCAGCTTTCCCTACCATCCTCCAGTTAGCTAAATTGTATAGTAACCTCTTGGGATTAAACTAATCACCAAATTTACAAGCTAGAAGGCCTAAGGTGATTTTTCATTGTAATATTGCAATTTTCAGGGAGCTGAAAAGGAATTCTCAGTGTCACCCAAAGGTCTGAAATTCTGAAAATAGGAACCCCCCTCTGCTTCAGACATCTCCAACACCCTGCCTTCCTAATTCACCTGTTAAAGGTGCCTTTACCTCACGCTTGCACACACCAGTGACAGTGGCACCTCAAACCTCGCCACTATCACATCTTTGAGCTGAAAATCAGGAGGCAGAGCTGACAGGGAGAGAAGAAAGAAGAAATGCACGTGAAATCAAAATGATTTGTCCAACTATATTTCACTGCATTTTTTGGGTTGAGATTTTAGGAGGAAGCTCTGCTCCCCATTTTCATCTGCTCATAGAGAAAAAAATATAGAAGTGCCACCGACAGTATAGTCAGTTTGATTGCCTGCAGGAACTGCTCCCTTGCAGATGTTTTTCTAAATGGTTGCAAGACCACAGCACTGGAGATATCACAGCCTTGGGGGTCCTTTTGAGCATTAGTTTATTCTAAAATATGACCTGAAATGCATACCAAAAAGGAGCTGGGAAAGGGAAAGGTTTCCCTTTACCTTATTGCTGTGGAGGAGAATCATTCCCTTTCCGGAGTCCTCGTAGATGCTCTTCCTGCACATTGCTACCTTCTCTCCCCATGGCCACTTTCTCCTGCTCCCTTTAAGCGTCTGGTCAACTTTGCAAGGCCGTCGCATGCTTTCTGAGTGGCCATTGATGATCTTAGCAGCAGGATCACTTGGGAGGAGATGGTAGAAATGGTGTGGAACAGGGTGGAGTGGGATCTGTTGTCTCTGTTTCTGGTGCTGGAAGAGAAGGAGTGGCAACAGGGAGGTGTTCTTAATGGGAGATTTCAGAAACATATGTATTTCGTTCATATTTAATTCTGAAAATGGAAGCCAGTCGGAGGACATGGAAGGAAAGAGCATGAGGTGGATAATGTTTTAAATCTTTGTTATTTCCTTAAAGCACTTAAAATATGTTCTCATTAACGGTATGGTAGAACTTTCCAAATCTGGTATTGATTTTTGAACTTGCAACTTATATGCCTCAATATCTATATGACACATGTAATAACTACCATTAGTTTTGAACTTCAGGTAGCCATTTTTCATGCTTTTATCACAAATATCAAGCCATTTATTTTTTTTTTCCTTAAGGGCCTGAGTTTCTTGAATTGTAAAGAATATGTGAGAATTTCATTTTTTATAATATAACAATTTTCTAGTGCTTATTACTGAAAGCTGGAAAGTCAAAACAAAGACATGAATGTCAGAAAGCAAAATTTTCAATAACGATTTTTAATATTGTTGCTGGTGATGCTGGGACAATAAATGGGAAGCCAGATTTCAAATCAGGCCTTTAAATACTCATCTATTCCAGAAAGCGTGTGGGTGGTTCCGTGTTACTCTGTACGTAGCGTCCTTCAACGGTGAAATTTGTTCATTCAAAAGATGGAAGGCTATTTCTAATAACAACCACCTGAAACCGTGCCTGACTGCCAAGAGAAATCACAGCTCTTCTTTCCAGCAGGCACCTTCTGGAGCAGACCTGCATCTGCCCGGGAGAGCTGCAATATCAAAAAGGCACAAGAGGTGGCACCAACCTCTCAGCAGTGACCCCGGGAGGCAGAGCCAGGCTCAGGCGGGCTCTGAGGGAGATTCATTCGCTTCCTCTGAATTTACACCTCCAATTCCTCCAAAATACCGCTAGCCGAGAGGTGCTGGGGGCGAAGCGAGAGCACAGAGGAGGATGTTCACTATGCTGAATGCGGACGAAGCTGAGGAAGATCGTCGGTGCTGATGGTCTCGGGAACACATTTCGCTGCCTCTCAGGAGACCTGCAGCACTGAAAGCTGAAGTGGCCGTTTCAAGGGCTGTATCGCAGGCACCTATACGATATTGAGGGTGGTTTTGGCAAACGACTTGACTCTGGGGAACTCCTTGCTATGACTGGTTAGAAGGTCAGCAATTTTTTGCTTGCCGAGGGTGGTATAAAACCTTGTGCAGATCCTGTTGTGAAGCTTTTGCTCAGGCAATGTGTAAAGTGTTTGGTTAATGTAAAACATGTATTTACAGTGACTTTTTAAAGCGTACTAGAATTTAATAGTTAATAGCCTGGTTAGTGATGACATGAGTGAATGGACGATAGCACACAAATATTAGCATGAATAT
Organism: Aptenodytes patagonicus; assembly: GCF_965638725.1. Classification (NCBI taxonomy): domain Eukaryota; kingdom Metazoa; phylum Chordata; class Aves; order Sphenisciformes; family Spheniscidae; genus Aptenodytes; species Aptenodytes patagonicus. The sequence goes on from NC_134950.1 coordinate 153,824,889, forward strand.
TATAATAGCTATGAAGGAATTATGAGGACCCTGAGTTCCTATACCATAAAGTTTTATTTTGAGGGAAGGGGTATTTTTTCTTTTTTTTCCTTCTCCCCCTTCTTTACAGAAAGTGCAGAATTCAAAATGGAAAATCTAAGATTAGATCTAAAGCTGCTAGCTTACGAGTGAGAGGTGAAAATGTGACAGTCTTCATAGTAATACTATTCCACATGGCAACCAGCAATATTTTCCATTCCTGTTTTTCTTTTCAAATGTTTCTTTCTGGTGCTGCTGAACTTCTTGCCCTCTTGAATGCTTTGCTTTCTGATACAAGAAGCACTGCAAGCTCATCCTTCTTGAAAGAGGCTATTTATTCAGTGAAGTTTTTGTCAGACCACTTACATAACTTCAAAACCAATTCCCAGTGCTTTCCTTTCACTGCCTCTTTGTGGGAAGCGTCTGGATTCTTGGACTGAACAGATACTATATAAATACAATACACTGTGCTGCTATATCAACATCAGTTGCTGCCGTTGGATCACCAATGCTGTACAGCTGCAGAACGGAAATGGTCTTGACAAATAGGATACGCAGGATTTTTCCAGTACAGTATTCAGAAAGAGCTGCCACGTGAAATCCCCGTGAGGCAGCAGCACCACAAAGATAAAGGCGAGCTACATAAAGTGCCATAGCAGCAAATGTGAATCTCTCACTTTCTTACTGAACTCTTGCTTGCTGCAGTCATCACCGTGCCTAAGTGAAGAACAGCAAAAGGTACTGGATTATCAGGCATAGGAAAGCTGATGACCGATAGAGAAAAGCAACTTTACTCCAAGGCACAGATGGGAAGCACATACTGTCCTGAATTTGTCTGCTTTTCCTTTAGAGAATGACAAGTATTTAGCATTATACGTCCCCTGGGTTTCAGTGTTGAACCATGAATGTTAGCTGCGTATAACATTTCAAAGCAATGTACTTTGTGTACATTTGTACTACAGTGTACTGTTAGCACAATTACAAACACGCTTGACTAAAACATCCTACACTATGAAAGGAAGTTACAAACAACAGATTCAGGGCCAGTTTTTCTCCTTGGCTTCGACCTGTTCAGAAGGCTTCAAGTAGGTCAATTCATGGGCATAATCTGGGAGAGAGCTGAAGTGGTGACACGAACTGTGCTGTTGAGTGAGTAAATTATACTCCATTGCTAAATTACTTTTGCTTTTCCCTGTTTGTTTTCCTAGTACTAATCAGCGGGGTTTGTGTTATTTGTACAAACTAGCAGGGAGACTTTGCAATATCGAAGTCCTGACACTACTCAAACGTGCAGTCATATGCTCAGATCATTCCATGCTCTTTCCACTAAGGATGATGGCACCCAGCTCTGTCAAATAAGCCATACATGGCCCATTGCTAGTAAAAATACTCTTTTTCCATTAATGGATCCTGACAGGAGGGAAGAGAAGAATCAGCCCACAATCTACTGTCTTGAGGTTGCCATTGACAAAACATTTTACCTAAATATTTTCAGGCATTTGATGAGGATCCAGTATCAGATGGATTGGAAAAGGAATAGAAATGACAGCAAGATTGTGAAGATTTTTGGGAGAGACCTGAAAAATGAAAATGTTTTTTCCAGATCTTTCCAACATTCCTCAAGTTGGCCAAAAAGGGGAAGGCATTTTGCATCTAAAGGCTATTTCAGTAGAGAATCCAGAAAGTGCTACTGGGGGAAAAAACTTACCTTTGAAAACATCTTGGCTATCAAAGGAAAGAATTAGACTGTCACTTGGACTATTAAATTATTTGAAATATGAAGGATACTATTGAAAGGGGTATTGGAGATGATGGATTATACCTATTTGCTACACAGTGGCAAAATAGATGCATAGTAGTATGGTTTCTAGTGTGCCTCTCTTTTATTTCTAGTGATTTATTGGCAGAAGGCCTGTAAAAATAATGGAAAATCAAACAAAGCAATCAGTTAGTTAAAAAATCATAGCATTAATACTCTTATCCTGTTCGAAAGCCGTATTTTAATTTTAAATAATATTAGTCGCTTTTTAAATAGGGTATTGTATGCTTTGTCCGAGGTCAGAGCAGGTACATGGTGTTTGCATAACTCACAGGGTACAGAGCTCTCTCTGCTATTTCTGGATGCTCAGAACACCATTGAACCAAGATTGCATATTTATAATGCACATTTTCTTCTTGAAGCTCGTGTATATCTCTGATTATAATTCCTACAAATACTTGAATGCCTCTGTGCAGTTTAAACTCGTGTCAAAGTCAAGTCTTTTTAAAGAAGTGATTTGCAGAAAATGAAAATACACTAAGCCTTTTTATCTTAAATCTCACCCTCTCAGCAGAATAAAAGGATCTGAGTAGAAGAATACAAACCCGCTCTTATGAAAACCAGTGGAAAATGTGTAAGAGGAAAAAAATACATCAACTGCTAATATTGGCAATCTAAATCTTTTGGACGGTCTAAAACTGAGAATTAAGAGAATGTGTGTTCTGCTGATGAGATATCTCCACTGATGAAGAAAGAACAGCCTGAAAATGTATGAAAATTTAGGGGGTACAGTCTAAAAATAATTTACCAGAAAAAACAAGTTTTGAAAAGCCCTGTTTCAAAAGTCTGTTTTTACAATGAAGGATGCAAAATTACTCATCAAGTGCTTAATCACAATCTTCTATAGTTTCTTGGCTGCTTACTAATATGAGTATTACCATCCAGACTGATTTAGTTGGCTCAGCTCTTCCCTTGATGGCTTAAATGATTTACTATCCATCCTTCTGAGAACACAGGCTCCAGGAACACTTGTTCCAACCTCTAGGACATGCCTGCTCCGTAGAAGGCTTTTTTTTTTTTTTTTGGCTTTCTTATCCTTTGGATCAAACTGCTGACAAAACCACGCGCATAGGTTGTTAGATAGATGTTGCGCGTGCCATTTGGTCCAGTTAAAATACTACAAGCATACTAAGGCTTGCTGAGGATTGAATATCCTTTTGCATCAGGGAAGTTGAGAGTAACGAGATTGAGTAAGTTTATCTACTTTTACAACAGATAGTAGGTCTGTGACAGCTGAGCTAGGGACAGCATGAATTTAGTAGGGCACATACCATATTTTGTAAGGAATAAGTGCAATGTGTATAAGATCCGAAGCAACTCCATTGTCTCCTTGGTCTCTTTAGCCATCCTTTGGTAAGTATATTTAAGATTTCAGAGTTCAAGAGACTTGAACTCAGTCTATCGGGTTAAAGTTGAAGCAGTCCCTACTCTGTGCCTGCCTTTCCCTGCCTGGAGAGCCTCCTGGTTTGCTCCAGACCACCCTGCCAACATCTGTGTAGTGTGAACCACCGGGCAGCTTGGGCTCAGATGACCATATGCTGGGGAGGGGATTCCGCTCCCTCCCGTTGGAGGGATTTCTGCTCTTCTCTCACTCTTGGCTTAGGGTGCAGTGCCTTTGGTTTTAATGCTCTTCTTCCCCTCAGTCATGTAGGAACTGGGAGGAACAGAGGGAGCGGGCAGCTTTCTTTAATTGAAGCATTGTTTTGTGTTAACAATAGCAGCATAATAACACCTAAGAGAAAAGGATTTTAAGTAGCTGAGTTTTATATCACATATGTGTGTACCTGCCATCCTGATCTCAAGCAGACTTCAATTCCCCAAAGGCTGTGGGCTGTTCCCCTGCTCCAAACTGCCCCACTCTTCTGACTCTGCATGCCTGCCTTGCTTTTAACAGTCTCTCACCTGCTTACAGCATATGTCCTCTTGATTTGCTGTGTTCATCAGTTTGCTGATCTCTTTCTGCTGTGTTCACAAGAAAACCTATTCCAGTGAGTTCAGCAGTGGCTTAAGGGTAAAACGTCCAAGTGAATACCCTTTCTATCAAAGGTGTTAGTAGATTTGCAGTCTTCAGCCACTGCCATATGTCCTGCTTATTCTTCCAGTGTGCTGTTAAACTAAATCAACAGATTTATACAGAAATACACCAGTAACAAGCACACAGTCATACTCTATTCAGAGAATAACAGAGAGCAGCTGTGATATAGGAAGAGTTGGTAATGCTAATCTTGAAATTGCTGGATCATTCTCTTGTCATTCTTTAACTTGAGAAAAGAAATAACAAGAAGGCAACTCCTTTGGCTGAATTTGGTGGTTTTCATAGTTAAGACTTTTCTGTTAAATGGGAGTTTTGACTTAGGAGTCCAATCCCAGCTCTTTATTTTATTAGAGAAAAAGAGTAATTGAATGTTGAAATAGAAGCAGGCAGGTAAAACAATTGAAAGCTCTCCTGGATCTATAAGTGTAATGTTGGATTTTCTACTCCAGACTCTGCTTTCCTGACTAATATATTTGTATATACTTATAGAAATAGCCCTTTATTCTGTACAATTTGAGTACGTCCACTGTTTTGTCTGCTTTTTCCTCTTCTTTTTTTCATGTATTAGGGATGCCCAAAATCATACAGTCAGAAAAGCTAACCTGTTTTACATTTCATATGTGTAACATAGGAGCACCAAAGGTTTTAACAGTTGTTCCATTTGCATACACTAATGTTTGCAAAACATGGCCATAACATTTTCATCGATCACTATAATACATTTTGCACGCACATTGTTTGATATCAGCAAGGGAATATACTTCCTTTGTAACCAAGGAACCTTACACGCAGTCTCTAAGTAGCCCTTTCAATAGGCAGAATTAATCCGAGCTACTACGTGACTGGAAAATCTCTAGAGAATGAGCTTTAGGAAATGGCACGGGTGATTTGATAGATTGGGCTCTACCATCAGAGCAGACTGAATGCTGCAGGCCTACACTGAGAAGCCCTGTTCTGAGGAAGGCACTCACCGCAGTTTGGATAAGACATAAAACTGAGACCCCCGCTGCTTGTGGTCGTCAGAGAGCTTAAACTACTTTTGTAGTGTCAACACCAATACTGTGGCCAAGAGCCACGCATGTCATTACTTTCCACCTACCCAAATCCCCCAGCTGTTTCAGTGGTATATGATACCCTTCTCTACTTCCGACTCTAAGCTCATGTTCAAAATCATTCATTGTTAAGCAGCTGCTGCGCTCCCTCTTGGGGTGGGAGTCCCCGAGCCTTGGGGCTACTGTGTAACATTTAATATTTCATCCTTCAACATCCTCTGAAAAGGAAGGAGACATAGAAGGCCAGAAGGGGTACGTGAATGTATGTGTATTTAAAAGCTTGCTCCATAACTCCAGAGCTGAACGCCTCTCATGGCTGGCAGCAGTTTAAATCTCGAGCAGAACTTTGCAGGAGACTCACAGTCGTGATACAAGCGAATTTTCTGAAACTTTGACGTTTTCCCTCCCCTTCCCTCAGAGGACAAAATAGCTCAGTTCTAGGTATGAGAGTGAATTTTGTGGTTTGGTCTCCTTGCACAGAATCCAGTCCCATGGTGTCACCGGCAAGCACATCACACTGTCTTGACTATAAATTGATCTTGAAAATAATTTTCGTTTCTTCTTTGTACCCCTACAGCAAAGCCCCTCCTAACTTTAGGCTTTCCAGTCTTTCTGGAGTTTATTCTTCCAAAGTGACCATCACCACTATGGAAATGAAGAGAAAGAGTGAGACGGGAAGCTGGTAGCTGGTTATTTTCTCTTACGGGATGTGAGAGGGATGAAAGCAATGTCCTAGTTCAGTGGCCTTTGGCAGATTGCTGCCAGCCTTCTTGGCCTTTTTTTTAAATTACGGTCACTTTTTGGATTTTTCAAGAAGAGAAGATTGGATCCTTGTGGGTATTTTCCCATTGAGTGCATTGAGTTCTGTGTATTTCAACCATATCTTACTGAACTTTTGGACATTGTGTCCTCCAGGAAAACGTAATCTCACAGGAAGCTCTTCCAAGCACCCAGCAATTAGTGAAGTTTTAGCTAGCAGGTAACTGATATTCAGGGGAAAACAGTTTCATTCTGCAAGTAGATAGGGCTGCTATTTATTTCTCGTTCCCCTTTTAGTCTCCAATTCTTTTGCCCTTTCCAGTTATTTCTTTATTTCTAGTGGAAATAAGCATGGAGTAGCTTTCTTTGCAAGACATCTTAGCAGCAATTACTTGGTTGGAAACTTAGATGGATACTTAGGAACCTTGCTTAAGTGGAATCCATGGTGGAAGACATCCAGGAAAATCTATTGGCAGCTCAGATTGTACTGAGTAGTGTTAGAAGATTTAAGTCTCTCCAGAGATGCTTAAATCTCAACTAGATTCGGCAACTGCAGCATCTGCTGCAGCTCTTGTTAAAAAATAAATAAAATAAAGTAACAGTCAAATAAATGTAAGATACTAATAAACCATGTTAAACTGCAATATCAATACTCATATGAAAGGTGGAACTGGCAGCATGGAATCTAGAAAGGGAACAAGAGATGTAACTGAAACGATATCAGAAACAAATTTCACCAATGCCAGTCACTAGGCAAAGATTTTCAAATAGCAGGTCCCTGTACAGGTGCATAGAGTATTGGCAACAGAACAAGAAAAGTTCAGCTGTGACTCAATTTCACTGGGAAGGAGAGAAAGTTATTGATATAATGAACACAATGAAAACAGTTATGTTTCAGGACTGTCATCCATGTTTTTGTGCATCTGGAACATATTTTTCTTGGAGCACGAGTAGAGATAAATCCTCATTTGAAGCCCAAAGAAGTCAACAGAAGTCTTTAAATTGACTTCAGTGGGTTTTTCACCAAGCCTTTGACTGGCACGTGATGTGAGCAGAAGTCTTAAATGAGAATCAGATTAATTCTTTTGGCTTGCACTGTTGCGGACACCTTTCCTAGCATTTTGGATGGGGAAGCAGCAAAATTTTTATGAAAACATTTTGCTTTCTTCCAATGCACCTGAAGCAAACGCATTGTTAGTGACAAACCCAACAATACCAGGACCTTATAAACAGCAAGAAACAATAGAGCCCTGGAAGGATGTGACTCTACCAGAGCTAACCCATGCATATAATTTAAACCTGGATCATTTGCTAATCTGGAGCCAGAGTGCCCAATGCCAGGCATTAATAAACTCTCAAAGCCCAGTCATCAGGAGGGTGCCACAGGGACTTAAAATACCAATTTCAGGAGCTCAGAGGTCTCATGGTATTATCCGCTATAGTTTTACCTCATTCAGCAGTGCTTAAGTTTCTTTTGGGCTTTCCATGAGTAGGCACTGACCCAGTATTTGGCCTTTAATGAAGAACAGAAGCATTAAATGCTCTAAAGTTTTCCAATAAAGAAGCGAGCCATTACTGAAATTCACTCATTTTATCCTAATAACACTGCATTTCCTGCCAATAGCTTAAAATATGCCCTTATTCTCCCTGAAAAGAAGAAGGTCTTAACTCTAAAATAAGGCTCTGGAAATGATATAACATAAACATGTGCTGACATTAATTACTGTAATATTTATCTATAAAACAGATGGTAGTGCTTTCAAAAATGTGTGAGCAATGATCAGAATGAATTCATTAGGCATTTATATTGCTGTCATGTACTCACATAGGTGTTGCCTTGGACCCTGCTATATGCTAAGGGGCTCTTTCTTTTTAAGTGAGGTTTTACCAAACAGATGGAAAACATTATTAACTACTGTTTTCCTTTCTTGTCAAAGATGTTTTGTCTAATCATTGCTATAATTACACATCCACATTGTAGTAAATCATGCTGTATAAACATTTAGAACAGAGTGGATTATTAGGGTGAAATGCAAAGTATTCCAGACATTAAAACAAAACAAATAGGGACTGGACTCTGCTGAATAATAACAATTTTCAACATCAAGGACAGACAAAACATAATTTAATAGCTTTGGCTTTTCTTTCTTCCATTTATGTCCCATTATTCTATGCACAGTGTATCCTGGGTGCTTTCAAATGCCTCCCTCCCCTTCCTTTGTGTGAATATTTTAGTGAGGAGACATTTTCCTTTATACAGCAGCTCCCTCAACATCTTGCGGCCACTATTTTCTTCTTTCCATTTAATATATGACCACAAAAGCATTCAGGAACAAAGCGGACAATAATGAAATCTAATGGGGCCCCTTTGTTTCCTAAGATAGCCACAAAATTTCCATTCTAGTTGAAGCAAGTGTGTTTGATCAGGGTAACCAACTATTTTGGGACAGATCCGCAGTACTCAACTTTTCCACCTGCAGCTCTGCATCTGTCAGGTTCAGAATCACAAAATATCGTCATGAACAACTGCATTTCTGGCAGGCTTGTGACTCCACTCAAAGGCTGCCACAGCCCCACTTCGGGTCACAACCTCAGTTTGGGAATTGCTGGCACGGGCAGTGGTTCGGCGCAGTTCACACCACGCGTCTGTGCTTGGCCCTATTTGGCCAAGCTGTGAGTGCAGTGGGTATGTGTTTGATTTAACATCTATGGTGTAGATGCCTATATTTGTGCTGGTCATCCTTTAAAGTCAGTGGAAAGAAATAGGAGCTTTTATGGCACTGGATTAACTGACTGTACTGACAGGGTAGTATGTACTACCTAGTATGTACTAGTATGTACAGTACAGTACTGACAGGTACTGTTCTGCTCTGGTGCCCAGATCTTTCTACTTCAAGGCTCTCTGAACTTCTAGGATTTAAAAAGTCCTGCTTGAAACTAATCTCTTCCTATTATCCCAAAGGCTTGTGAATATTGTCTTACAATGTTAGAAAATTGAGTTATTCTCCTTCTATAGACATCACGAGAGGCATCTGTTCAATTGTTACAGGCAAAATTCAGATTCCATCAGAGACTGGAAGAACATTTATTGCATCTTACATACGGTTCACACTTGAAATACAACAAATACCTTAACATTGTGTGCAATTTCAGGACAATTTTCATATCTTATCTTGTGGGACAACCAGGGGATCAGGCCCAGCCAGCATGGATTCATGAGAGGCAGGTCCTGCTTGACCAACCTGATCTCCTTCTATGACCAGGTGACCTGCCTAGTGGATGAGGGAAAGGCTGTGGATGTGGTCTACCTGGACTTCAGTAAGGCCTTTGACACCGTCTCCCACAGCATTCTCCTCGAGAAGCTGGTGGCTCACGGCTTAGACAGGTGTACCCTGCGCTGGGTCAAAAACTGGCTGGACGGCCGGGCCCAGAGAGTTGGTGAATGGAGTTACATCCAGTTGGTGGCTGGTCACGAGCGGTGTTCCCCAGGGCTTAGTTTTGGAGCCGGTCTTGTTCAATATCTTTATCAATGATCTAGATGAGGGGATTGAGTGCACCCTCAGTAAGTTTGCAGATGACACCAAGTTGGGTGGGAGTGTTGATCTGCTCGAGGGTAGGAAGGCTCTGCAGAGGGACCTGGACAGGCTGGATTGATGGGCCAAGGCCAATTGTACGAAATTCAACAAGGCCAAGTGCTGGGTCCTGCACTTGGGCCACAACAACCCCATGCAGCCCTAGGGGCTTGGGGAAGAGTGGCTGGAAAGCTGCCTGGCGGAAAAGGACCTGGGGGTGTTGGTCGACAGCCGGCTGAACATAAGCCGGCAGTGTGCCCAGGCGGCCAGGAAGGCCAATGGCATCCTGGCCTGTATCAGAAATAGTGTGGCCAGCAGGAGTAGGGAAGTGATCGTGCCCCTGTACTCGGCACTGGTGAGGCCGCACCTCGAATACTGTGTTCAGTTTTGGGCCCCTCACTACAAGAAGGACGTTGAGGTGCTGGAGCGTGTCCAGAGAAGGGCAACGAGGCTGGTGAGGGGTCTGGAGAACAAGTCTTATGAGGAACAGCTGAGGGAACTGCGGTTGTTTAGCCTGGAGAAAAGGAGGCTGAGGGGAGACCTCATCGCTCTCTACAACTCCCTGAAAGGAGGTTGTAGCGAGGTGGGTGTTGGTCTCTTCTCCCAAGTAACTAGCGATAGGACGAGAGGAAATGGCCTCAAGTTGCACCAGGGGAGGTTTAGATTGGATGTGAGGAAAAATGTCTTTACTGAAAGAGTGGTGAAACATTGGAACAGGCTGCCCAGGGAAGTGGTTGAGTCACCATCCCTGGAGGTTTTTAAAAGACGTGTAGATGAGGCGCTTAGGGACATGGTTTAGTGGGCATGGTGGTGTTGGGTTGACGGTTGGACTCGATGATCTTAGAGGTCTTTTCCAACGTTAATGATTCTATGATTCTACGATTCTATCTTCTTTTCTTAGAGTCAGGCTGCATCAACATTTTCCCCTTGTAACTTAATTAAAGGTTATTGCACCAGCTGTTTCTTGCAAGATCAAAAATGTATGATAGCTATAGGAGCTATGGCCAGACACTAAGATAAAAAAAGGTTTCATTGAGTTTAGACCTTTTCTGCATACTTTTGCATCCAAAATAGAACTGTGCAGTGTCCTACTGAAAGACACTATGGCCAACTGCAGAACTAGCAGAATATCAGTGATACTGGGCAAATAAAGTTGGTTTATAGGGGAGCTGAAATACTGAAAAAAACCCAAACAAATCCCACAAGGAGAGAGATAAGTAGCTTCTATGAAAAGCAAACTAACTATTCAACAGGAGAAAAAATCTGTACAGAATTGATTCACCAAGCAATAACGGCTTGGTCTTCTGTGGTTCAATATCGAGATCTACTTATAGGATAAAAATGCCGGAATCTTTTTTTTTTAAAAAAAAAAAGCCCAGGAAAGCCAGATTTAACTTTCATGATATTTCCAAAGAAATGAGTGTAATTTTCCTCCTTGTATCAATCCTGCTTTTATTCCTATTAAAAAAAATAATTAAGCACTACAAAGCACTGTTTTACTGCTGCAGATTAATATGTTTCTATCTACAAACATTTACATAGTATGTCGGAAGTTGATCATGGCTTAGATTTTATCAGCGACATTCTCTTTCTTGTAATTCCATATGTTGCCTGAGGAAAACCAATGGTACAGAGCTGGCTATTTCTACAAGCTGATTACAAAGTCTGCAACAAATTGTGAGAGTTAGGGCTTAATTAGTGTCTGCTACAATATAAAAACTCATGCAAATTGTTACTACATCAAAAAAGGTAAATCATCAGTAAATCTGTTATGCCTTTCCACAGATGCATTTTTTTACAGCTTCTACAGGGCATACCTCAAAGGCCTACCTTCTCAGCTCTCCTATGTGGGTGGCAGAGGGTTTACTCAGCTTAGTTTTGCTGTGTTGAAATGACCCCGCAGTACTACGATGCCATTAGCTGGCAAGGCAGTAGGTGTTTAATGTTGCTCTTTCAAAGCACATCAAGGCCGCTGCAACTTTCCTGGCTCAGGAGATGCATTTCCAGCTGCTGCTTCGCCCTGCCAGTATTGTACAAGGACCGCCCCATGTGTTCACCCTTTGTGCCCAATACTGCACTGAGGTGAGATTGACCAGATGACAGCTCCCTGCTTGAATGCTGGTGCACGGTTAGGATCAGTCTGTTTGCAGTGGCGTGCTCTTAGGGTCATATTAGAGCACACTCTAACCTTTCAGTAAACACTGTTAAGGACTGCCATGCCACTTATCTCTACCGACAGCAATGCAGACGCCTGGCACATTGTGCCTTCTGGAAAAAGTGGGTATTTAGGATGTCTTTGTGAAGAACCACTGAAGGGAAAGCTAAGGATTGTCACACCTGGTACACAAATCCATGCCACATGAAGAATATCTCATGAAGGCGCTCTCATGCTATGAGAAAGTCAAGGACAAAACCAGACCTCTGGCTGCTTTGAAGCCACCTGTTTGTATTGGAACAGGCTGGACAATTCACAGAGTCACCCTCATGCCACATTTTGAAGATAACATCAGTGAGCTATCAAAGCTCTCAAGGGCACTGGGACTGACTGATAACAGCAGGACCTCATTCTATACCAGAACGTCTTTGATACAAAGTCTACGGCAGGAGGAAAAGAAATCAGCACTAACCCCTCACCTGGCCACCCTGATGGGGAAGCCTCCTCTGGTAAATACTGTTCTTATATCACATAGTGGACCAGATGGTCTGTAGACCCTTCTGGAGCACACATCTATTAACAATTTTCCTGTTACTGTGGTAAAAGGGTTTCTATGATGCCACTGGACTTTTCAATTTATAAGCTCCTAAGAGGTATGATGATGATATATGACGGTAAATATTATAATCTATGACTGGTGTTTAGAGCTAAAACTCTTTTTTCAGGTGCTAGCTGGATGTTGCCTTTTTGGGCAGATTTGGGCCACTAAATAGCCTTTTCAATGTTGGAAGGGTATCACTCTAAAAAACAGCGTTGTGAGAATGCTGTCTGGCTTTTCCTTTCCACAGACCTCTCCTCATTTCTTTCTGTCAGCCGTCAGCCATAACAAACTCTTACCACCACAGTGTAGCTGGGGAGGTGGATCAGGAGTGGTTGTGGGGGAAGGAACTGTTTAAAACACCGCTGCTCTAAGAAAGCAACATTTCTCAATCATCCAGTCGTGCGTCTCTCTCTCTGTTTGCCTTGGATGACACAAAATGGCACATATATTCCTCTTCTCTTCAGTGCACCAACTTCAATAATATTACCTTATACTGAAAATATATTGAGGATTGTGATAATGAGACATAGTTTCAGCTTGCTTGTTTAATAGTTGGACTAGTGTCCTGCTTCTCAACAGAGAAGGACAGGGAACTAAGTGTAAAAGCTTCATCCTGATCTCACAGCTGACCCAGCAAAGACCTTCTCTGTGGCCCAAGTGAATGTAGGAAAGAAACGGGAGACACTGAGTTAGGTCCTGGGAATCGTGAGGAGACAAACAGCCTTGCCTGAAAACATGCTCTGACAGCATCTTCCTGCATTCATGGCACTTGCTTTACAGCCTGCACAGACTGTAGGTGTTGTGAGCAGCCCCTTCCCACCCAGATTATGGTGTTTGGAGAACAGAGACTTCTGGGGACAGACCTTCGGATTTCCAGTCCTACAAAAGGGCTTATGCCTTGGCATTTGACTTTTTGAGTTACCAGAAGGATGGCAGGAAGGAAAACCTGGGGTGAAGGTCAGCGCGCACACCTCAAGCTGGTTAGCTCCATACTGTAGGAAGAAGAACCTGGCAAAGTTTCAGCTGGTAACCAGATTTATCTGAGCAGTGAGGGGGGCCCACTCAGTGGGTGCTGCAGAGGTGAGCTCTGACCCCACTGCTGCTGAGCTCCATGGCTTCACTGCCATCAGGGAGTTCTGCAGGCAGCAACACTGCTGCTACCAGGTCAGCAGCAGAGCCCTTTGCTACCAGCTGAGGACCTCAAAAGCAGGATTGCAGAAAAGGCAGGTGACCTAAAAATGATCACGATACTAGCGTCTAGTCAACGTGCTCTTTCCTAGTATTATCGTTACTATTTTCCTACTGTTACCACCATTGATGGGGTATGGGCTAGTACCACTGAAAAAACCACTACAAACCCAAAACCTGGTAGGTTTTGCTCTATTGCAAAGCTTTTGGCAGACTGTCAAATATCTTGCTAGAAACTGCCAGCTCCAATAGTGTTTTCTCCATGCTAGCCAGTAAGAGATCAATAGCAGTGCTAATCATGAAAGTAAGGAGAGATCATAAGAGAGCAGTAAAACAAGGGAAATTGTGAGTTTCATCTGTCATTCCTGTTGATTCTGGATGGTTTCCGCTAGTAATTTCATAATGCATCATGAATTTCCATAAGGCAGAGGGCCCAGCACATGCATAAAGAACTTTTGGAATTTTTGCCCATAGGGTTGAATGCTTAATATAGAGAAAAATTTTGATCGATGGAAATACAGGCTGAGATTGCAGTAGGGGACAATTAGCCATCTGGACTCAGGTATTATAGGTTGTCTGGTAAGCCCCAGTGCAGTGCAGATAACTGTAACCTCCACACGTGAGCAGACAGGCCCTGTGGCTGCCCCAGTAGCCTCTTTAGCTGCTGTTTCGTAACTCTTTAGCTTCAGTGAAATGGCTTCTGCCAGTGTGAAACCAGGCACAGGTCCTGGCAGCTGAGTTCAGAAGTTATCAATACTTACACTATGAGCACGATGACTCTGCAGGAGTCTAGCTTGATTTGCAGACAAAAGGGACAGAAAATGGGCTAAATTATGCAGGATTAGACTCACATAGCTGCATTTCAATATTTGCACCAGTGTGTCGTGATGCAGAGCCATTGATTTTTCCCGGATGCCAGCCAGTGGGAGCACTGCAGGGACAGGACACAATCGGGGAGAAGAAAGGGCTCCTATTCCCCCTCAGCAGCCTCCTCCAACCTTCTGTGCTCAGCATGAAGTTGAGAGCAAAAGGTGAAAGACTTTTCAATGGGGGGAGTCTGCTGGGAGGACACTTGTCAGGAGATGGGGCTCATGCCAGGGCTGAGGAGGAAGCAACCAGGAAAGAAGCTTCCAGACAGTGATTATAAAACAATCCCAAAGAGCAGACTTTAGACAGATCAGTTTAGATCATAGGAAACAATTTATGAACCTATCATGTTCTGTTTTTCACTAGACTGAACGCTGAGTACACAGACAGTACATGGTCAGGTTTCTTCACCAACACATGTATGCATACCGCTTGCTGTGATGGAAGGTGATATGCCAAGCAGCCGGCTTTCAGACGTGCAAAGGTATAGGGCAGAGGGAAAAAATGTAATGATGATACTGTTTATACAGTGAAAGGTTTACTAAGCTAGGACTAGGCACTCAGACTTTTAAAAGATAGGGTAGAAAAAGCCACATTGTAATACTTTCGATAAAAGGAAGTAGCATAGACTTTACAGAATTAGGAGGAAAAGACGATATATTTTTACTGAAATATTTTGTGTTGTATTTCATCTGTAATGAATCCAAAGGAACTATAGAATGAGGTCCGTCCAGCCCTTGATTGCTTACTTAGAAGAATTATTATAGAATTTATATACAGACCATGTCTCATCTCAGGCAATGTACTTTTCCATCTTTCTTTCAGATACACACAATTATAATACATGAGACCAATCACAGATCTGTTTTGTGGCATGATCAATACGCATGTTGAACCAGCTTTAGAAGGAAAGTGCAAAGTCCAAAAGCTGTAGAAACAATAAATAAAACATCACACTACCAGAAGATGACAATTTTTATTTTACTTGTTATTCATTCCTCAATTTATCCCTCGAGAGTTCAAAAAGTTCAAGTGATTTCTATACTTTTAATACTTTTGGAGTTCTGCTGTAGCAGAAAATAATCTGTGATCCTTTACGGAGGCTTATTAGTTCAAAGTTTCTCAATTCTGGATGCCTGCTAAACTTGAAATATTTAAATAGTCAATGTGAAATTCTTCTTCTGACATCTATTAGTAAAACACTAGTTAATGATCTAGTACACAGTGGTGAGAAGTATCTGTGTTCTTAGCAAGTCGTCAGATTTTATCACTTTGAACAATTTTTGTAAAAACTTTCCTTTCTTTCCTTAAACAATCCTGTTTTTACTTGGATTGTATCAGTCTCCACATCACCACTCAAGGAAAATTAAACTAGACAACAAGCTTGGAGTTGTATATACCCCCGAAGTAATTTAAAAACAGTGGAAGATTATATCACCTGCAGATATATGATCTGCTTGTTAAGAACTCCCAGGACACCGCAATGAGCCCGGTAGTGTATGTGATGTCTAGAGACGATGTCATCCACTGCCCAAAGCTGCTGGTTCCTGTTTCACGTACACAAGGGTATTATTAGGTGATATAATTTTGATGATGTAATGTTTACAATTTTGTATCCTGTTTCCATAGTTTTGGTGGGTGGAATTCCTAGGCTCAAATTACCTTTGCATGGTTGAATTAATCTCTCCCATTAAAAGAGGCTGTTTTTATCACTTGTCTGCAGAATCTAACATAGTGGTATCCTCTTTGTCACAAGACAGAAATTCTGACTTACAGATTCTATTTATGAATCAAGATACATCTCGGTGGTAACTATTTGCTCGTATAAAAATTTGCACAAATTTTTCCAGAAATAAAGCTAGACTAAAAATGGAAGAAAATTGGTAGAGATAAAAAGTCCTTTTTTCTGCTTTGTTTACATAATTGAGAAGTGCAAGCTACTCTAATACTAGACTGCTGTGGAAATAAAGGTATTTTCCTATAGACATAAAGCTTACCAATTTCCTGTTGTCTGCATAACCTGAAATCGTCTAAATTCACACTGACTGAGGACTGCAGGAATGGCTCAAGCAGACCTAAGACTGTGCTGCCACTGACAATGAGGGGACCCCCTCACCCCCTCTGGTTACGTGCTCCTGCCACTTCACCTGCGCCAGCTCTGCCCCTATAGTGCAGCCATGGGGGAGTGAGACCGACTTGCTGATCTGACAGAAACCTTCCTTCTGCAAGGTTTGTTTTCAATCAGGAATTGGAGCTTTCCCACTGCACGTGATCAGGCAGCAGTGGGAGCATGTAGCTGTGTGTGGGAATAAAGATAAAGTCCCCACTTTTGGCAGCAGTATGGTCTCAGGGAGGCTTCTGCAGCCTGTGGCGTGCTCCCTGGGTGCCTGTGCCGTGGAGGGTATTTTAAGACTGTTTGGGCAGCTAATAAAGCCACCCCTTAGCTTTAGTCAAAACAAGATTGTAGGAGCTGCACAAACTTTTCTTCATGTTGTCGCACTTCAATCATATAACTCATTTGTTGTATTGGAAAGTTAGGAAGGAGGCCTTCATTTTGAGAGGTGAGAGAATAATAACATGACATGCTTCCTAAAATATAGATGGTTATAATCTCAACTTTTGCCCCGGACCTATATAATCTCTTGTACAAGTTTATAATTAAACCATGCTTTAGATTTTTAGATTTTGCTTAACAGTCTATAACACTTTAAAGCCTGTAGTTCCCTGTAAGATCTAGGCAGAGCTTACCTCCTCCTTTCGTGATACATATGAGTATCTGAATTACACAGCAGGATGAAGGTCATTTTGTTTATACTAGTTGAATTGATAGGATATTTTTGCTAATAGCCACACATCTTAATTTAGCACATTTTTATGCGAGGAAGAAAAACTCCTCTAATACTGTTTCTTGAAAGGGTAAATCCCGGAACCTGCACTCAGCCTGATCACTCATCCTGGTGGAAGGGCCTTTCCATGGAATCTGTGGGGAAAAAAAAGAGTATTTTCTATGTTGCTAGTACAGTCTCAGGGCTACATTAGCTTGTGCAGCTAATCTATTGCAACTCCATGGAGTTAGTGAGCGAACGGCTGGCAGATCTGGGCTGCCCTGTTCTCCCAAGTAGTAATAACATCTGGCAGAGTGTGCCCCTGCACTGTCTGCTCCCACAGCACAGAGACCATGCACAATCTCCTTCTGCTGCTCCTCAGATGTCACGGGCAGCACAGCAGGGCCATGCCTTCAGCTTGTATTGAGGAAGAGGCAGGATCTGATTGAGTTTGACTAGAATATGATCTTAGCAGACAATGCAACTTTAGAGTAAAAGGAAGCTATGAAGAAGTAGCCAGTATTACTTACGTCTGTAATACGGGAAGTGCCTTTCACATGTCGGCTAGTACCCATCTGCCAACGTGCCCTGCAAGCAGAAAGCTTATGATGTCTAAAGGTCAAAAGGGAGTTTTCTAATATCAACTTTCTTTGCTTTTGTAGTGCTTGTAAGACACAATCCAGCATACGGAGCTAAAGTTTCACACTATTTCTCCCTCGCAGTATGGCTCTGTAGCAATGTCTAGCTCTTTCATGATGCTTTGCATCACTAGAAACGTTCTGTAAAGGAGCCTATTTTCTTGTTCCAAATTTACAGATGAAGAAAGGAAGGTAATAATAAGATAAATACATGTTGTGGTTTAATCTCAGTCGGCAACTGAGTACAACACAGCCGCTCACTCACTCCTCCCCTCCCCCCAGTTGGGATGGGGGAGAGAATTGGAAGAGTAAAAGTGAGAAAAACTCGTGGGTTGAGATAAAAACAGTTTAATAATTGAAATAAAATACTAATAGCAATAATAATAATAATGTAGTAATAATAATAATAATAATAATAATAATAATAATATACAAAGCAAGTGATGCACAATGCAATTGCTCACCACCCGCCAACCGATGCCCAGCCAGTCCCCGAGCAGCGGCCCCCCTGGCCAGCTTTCCCCAGTTTATGTGCTGAGCATGACGTCACATGGTATGGAATGTCCCTTTGGCCAGTTTGGCTGTGCCCCCTCCCAGCTTCTTGTGCACCTCCAGCCTTCTCAGTCAGTAGAGCATGGGAAGCTGAGAAATCCTTGACTAGTGTAAGCGTTACCTAGCAACAACTAAAACATCGGTGTGTTATCAACATCATTGTTCTCCTCCTAAATCCAAAACACAGCACTGTACCAGCTACTAGGAAGGAAAATAACTCTATCCCTGCCAAAACCAGGACAATACATAATGTCATTTTTATAGGTCATCCAGCCAACTGCCTCAAAATTGAACCCTGGCCACCAAATCCCCATGGTATGATCTAGCCACTACGTAACAGGTCCTTCCCTGTGTGTACTCAGCCACAGTGGTACAGCTATTGTTTGTATGGGAAGCCGTACCTCATGAAACATCCTGTAGCCATGCTCAGAGAGAGACTTTATTTTAAACAGAAAGGGTAAAATAATAAGAAGCTCTAAGCAATTTTAAGAGCTGTTGACTTGCACATGTATTTAAGAAAATGTACTGTTATAGAACGTGTGCTTGCTTATTTGGCTAGAAATTAGGTTGTTGCTTAGATTTCCAGGCAGGGGAAGTTTCTGATCTGTTCAGACCTTTCTGTCTGGTTGAAAAGCCCCCTCTAGTTTCCTGACTAAGCCTCCTCTGTATTATCTCCTCTCCACAAATTGTTCTCCACGGTCACCCTTGTATCCTGACCTCAGGCCACAACTCTCCCCATTTCCAAGATCCCCCCAGCTAGGTGAGCTCTGCCAAGACTTCCCTGAGAACATCTCTACCCTAATTCTTTCCTACATTCATGTTTCTTTGTACTAAGAAGCTGACATTTTCTGATAAATTACATCATCCTTCCTGGAGAAGTACAGGGAAATACTGGAGTATCTCAAATAACTCAAGATGCTGACTATTGGTTATCATTAATAAATTAGTCTCCAGCTATTTTTGAAAATAAAGAAAAACTACGGGCCATTTCTGCCTATGCAAGTCCATGAATGCATCCTGAATAACAAAACATTACGTAAAAGTACTTCCCTAGGTATAGCATTGCACATTCTCCATTCAACACAACACACTGAATCACATTAAATGAACAAAAACTTACTGAAAATATATGCTTGCAATTGCTTGTTCAGTGAGTCTTAAAACACTAAGCAACATAAGAAACCACAGTTGAGACCAAATTAAAAAAAAAAAGAGGCAAAACCAATAGAAGACTAAAAAAACAGGAATTGCGTGCAAGGAATCACTGCAGAGTGTGAAGGAAACAGAATGCATGATATATGAGAGGAAACCATTATGACTTAGTTCTGCTTATACAGAAATCACTGTGAGATTTATTAGTAGTACCCCAGGAGCAGGACCAAACCCTGTATAAGAGGGTAGTGGATGAAGACAAGAGGTGTGGTACTGGACTGCTAACAGTTTGCATCCTCTCGTGCTCAGTGTATGCATTCAGGTATTACGACATATACAGAGTCAAGATAACAAAAGCTCACGATTAAATAGTTCTATAAAAAGTTGCTAGGTTCCTGGAAGACAATTTAACATCAAGGGTTTTCTCCCCCTATGGAAAAAGTCTAATAATTTCTTAATACCATGTGAAGAATTTCTCTAATTTCACAAACTACAGTTGTGTGTAAATGTATTGAAACAGACCATAAATTTCAGAAATGATCTGCAAGTAAAAAACTTTATATAAACTTTGTGGTGCTGACATTTCAGTCAAGAGGAGATTAATTTCACTGATCTGAACAGGAGCTCAAAAAAAGCCAATATGTGAAGTGATCATAACTCTTTATATTCAGTAATAAAGATGAAAAAGCACCACTGTATTGTCTACTAACAACTGAATAACACTATGGACCTGAAATTCATGGAAAAACCAACAGCCAAACAAACTCAAAAGCCCACAGAAGCCCAGAACCCCTGACTGCCCATGGAAAAGCCAAATAACACGCTTGCTGAAATGCAATAGCAATAGGTATTCATGCATCATCAAATATTAATCAAGACAGAGACATAGGTATTGCACCTTGAAAAAATACTTTGTTTCAGGAAGGTGCACAGATTATTAAAAGGTCACAGAAAACAGGAAATTACTCATATCGCAGGACAAAATCTCCTGCCACTTACAGGGGTGAACATACTGTGCCTCATCAGCTCAAATTGTAATGGAAATGATTTAAACCTGTACTATCTTGTCAAACAACTGTGAATGCAAAGGATACATAAGATCAAAGGATCAAATATATACGAGAAGATCTGCAAAAGCGCTTCCAAAGCTCATTGTGCTTCTAGGACCTGAGGTAGAAAGCTCAAGTGACAAATGGAAACCGAAGGCTTTAAAGTCCGTAGCAAATACTAAATATCAATTCGTAATTGAAACGCTTGTGGGAAAAAATACTTTGACACAATGGATGGCAGATGATGGAACAAAAGATCTTACAGGTTGAATACAAGACTGTGGGGACTCTAGTAGTATATCCAAAGACTAAATGACAGATCTAAAAACTGTAACTTCATTCAGGTTACCGGACGCACTATAAACACAGAGTTGAGCAGACGAAACCAGAGAATCAAGGGGAAGTATTACAGTGATGCAGGAAACCCAGTGGAAAAGTAATCTTTTCAAGCCCATGGGAAACAAAAAACTATGTGTAACTATATATATTGTATAACAGAGGAGGATTAGGTGAAAGACAAGGAATAATCCTCTCATGCCAGGAAAATTCAGTCATCTAATTCAAACTCCTGATCCAGAAGAAAATATTTTGGTTTGTTTGCAAGTGTTTTGGCTTACATATTGTCATGAGGAGATGACAGCAGATTATACTTAATGTTGCCATCCAGGACATAAAGTCTGATCACTATTTGGAGAGAGATACCACCAAGAAAAACTCAGAATGTTACAGGGAAAATTCTTGCCTGCATAAGTAGGGCTAGTTTTCTCTTTCAACAATTTCAGAAGCCCTGTGATTTTGCAGAAATGAATACAGTTGGACCCCATTCTAATTAAGGTCTCCAGGCATTTGTGCAGTGGAAATATAGAAATAATAGGAAATCAGTACCTCAGCTTGGTATTAAGGAGGCTTGCTCATTTACTGGCACTGTTTCATATCAAATGAGAAGTAAGGAAAAAGATTATGAACATGAGCTGTAGATTCCCATTGCAATTTTTGCAACAGTATAAGGGTACTATTAGCATCATTACATTTTGACTGTGTCCATCTATATTTTGGCTTCAGTTTCAAATGGAGATTGTATTTTGCCTTGCTTTCTCTTCTAAATTGGTCTTCAAGGTTGATGTGTTACACAGTTTCTGGCTTCTACCTCCAGGAGCTGTATATCAGCGGTTGTTAAAGAGCCTCCTACAAAGTTTACAGATAACACTCAGGAGAAAGGGATTATACAAATATATTATAAAAGCATTATAATTTTTTATGATAGACTTGATAGCAAGAAATACTGACTACCTACACCTCTTAAAAGGGAGTTGCAACAGTTTATCAGCATGCCTCAATAGAAAGTTTCATAATAATAGCATATTCTAAGTGCAAGAGAAATGTGATGAAAGTGCAAAAGAGTTACTCAACCACATTACTGCAAATCCTTCCAAAACCCTGATGTGCTGCCGTTTTTATAAGGGAAGATCTAATGATGCACAATGTTTGTTATTATGCTGCCATGGCCACCTAGTGAGGAACACGCTTAAGAGAAAGTCGAATAAAAATGGCACAGTTACACTAACCTTGGCGTAAGCCCTCTGTTGGACACGGAAACAAGGGTCCTTTGCTGAGTATGTCAGTGGATAAAATAAGCTGTGCTCTTGAAGGAGAGGAGGATGTCACATTCTTTGCACTGTCTTTCTTTTTAATGCCCATGCATTCACAGTGGTGCCCAAACTTTGAAGGTACTCCATCTGCTGGAAGTATTGCCAGAGACAGATGGCCCATCCAGTGCCAAATGCCCATTTCCCCTGCCTCCCTTTGCCACATTCATGCTACTGTAAAGGAACTGCTTCTCTCATAGGTTTTTACATTCCTATCTTATCAACCGGCTGCTTGTGTGTTGGGGCAACCTTTGAGCCACATGATTATTATGACTCGTAGTATTAAGGCTTTTCCTGATTGGAAACTGATTACTTAACATGCAAACGACAGCAATGTAGGATTGGGAGTGTGCAACGGACTGCCTGACCAAGGCGATCACAGGGACAATGATGTGACGAGCCTCTTGGCCATGGTGAGTCTCTCAGAGAGGCTGAGAGGACAGGAAACTCAAATAATAATGAAAACTTAAGTTACCAAGGTAAGTTACATAAAATATCATGTCTAGACATGGTGCTAGGAATGAAGGTTTGGATTTCAAAAATAACTTCTCTGCTAAGCAGGTAGCTCAGCACAAGAGGGAGAACAACTCTTGATATTGTTCTGAATGACAGGAACAGTCTGGTTCAAAATGTAACTACGAAAAAGCCTTACTGTAACAATTATATTCAACAACCTTGCAGAAATGACAAAAGGAGGAAAATCCAGTACCTAAAAAAAATAAATACAAAGATGGAGAGCACTTAAAAGAAGACAAAAGGGTAAACTAAAGTATGGAGTGTAGGCAAAATGCAGACTATTTAAAGACACCTTACTTGAAGTTCAGTGTAACTGTAAACCACCTGTCAGTAGCAGCTTTTGAAAGATCAAAAAGGCCCCCATGGATAAACAGCAAGATACAGGAGATTTTAGAATTAAGAAGGCATCCCTCGTGGCAATGAAGACCAACAGCTTCCTGGGTTGTATTAGGAAAAGCATTGCCAGCAGGTCGAGGGAGGTGATCCTTCTCCTCTACTCAGGAGGCGTAGAGGAGAAGAGAAATACAGCTATTATATATGAAGACACCATCACTATGGGCTCAAAAAGCCCTGGGTCACAAACTGCTGAAGTCTGCAGTAACACTTTGGGCAAGTATCATTACATGTTCACCCTGTTCATATGCTGTTGCCTAGGCAAAGCTACTCACTGTCACTGGTGACAGATGGACTTTGCTCTGACCTGATAAAACTGGTTGCCATAGTAGGCCTTGATCTGCCCCCACTGAATTCACATTTCTGCATTCATTTCTTCCAATGATTGTTACAGATTGAATACAGGCTGTTGTTTGGCTTACTTGGCAATCCCTGTCTTGATATTGTGTCTCCGTCCTTTGGCCACCAGATCCTCTGATTTATCAGGATTGCTTCACGCAATGTTGTGCAACGGGTGAGATACTGGTGACAGTGGTTACTTAATCCACTCCATCCCATTCTAACAGCTAATCCCGCAGGCACATGCAACCTAAGGCTAGGTGAGGTATGTTATCCCTTCAGAGGGGATTATGGATAAGATGGTCGCACAGCAGGGAAGGGGTTATTCCTTTCCTTCCCTTCCCCCCTTAACATTAACCATGGTAACCATGGTACTGAAAGCAACTGGAGAAGGAGAAATGAATATGTTCTTTATTAAATGCAAAGTCACTCCATTCCAGATTTTCCTCCCTTGAAATGATCATTTAAAGTACACCCTCTTTGAAAATGGGAAGAGTTCTTTCAGAACAGCTGCTTTCTGAGAAGGAACCCGAGTTGCCTTGGTTGTGAGAAATACAGATTTTCCTAAAGCAGAAAGGTACTGCACACAGATGCATGCTTTGGAAATGTATTATTACTTTTTATTTCATTAAGACCAAGAGGAAACACTTCATATCAACCTGGTCTGTCAAATATTCTGTGATTTTTTTTTTCTGTCTTCTGATCTCAGTGGTAAATATATTATATATTGTGCTGCACTGGATACAAATACACTTGCCATGAAAAAAAGAACAATTCACAGCACCCACTGTTCAGTGTGTTCATGAAGTGCACATGAAGTGCAACTGTAGGAAAACTCTAACGTCCAAACTTTGTTGTTCTTACTGCGCCCTTTGAAAACTGTTGTCTCACCCTTTTCATTGTCAATGTGCAGTAGATGATAGATGTACTTCAAATATCAAAGCTGTTTTCTTATTATTTAAAATGTAATTAATGTTTTGTGAGGAATCTGACAATCCTAAACAGGAATCTACTTCTGTATCATTATTGTTTACATATTTCAGTGGTTGCTTTAGAGACATTTAAAGAAGAGTATTTAGGTCATCCAGTCTTAAAAGCTGTCCTTGGTTTAAAGGTTCATGACAAGATGCAGAAAGATAAGCTGTCATTTTTAAGACTACTGCTTGCATTAGTTGGGATTAAATGATTAAGCAATTTATCTGAACAAAATTCAATGTAAGTAGGAGGTGGCTAGCCTTTTTCACCATTTTCCAGCAGAGAAGTAAGATGTGGTGTCTCTGGGGTGTTACACCTCGTATCTAGCAAAATAACATCT
Organism: Aptenodytes patagonicus; assembly: GCF_965638725.1. Lineage (NCBI taxonomy): Eukaryota > Metazoa > Chordata > Aves > Sphenisciformes > Spheniscidae > Aptenodytes > Aptenodytes patagonicus. The sequence goes on from NC_134950.1 coordinate 153,849,380, forward strand.
CAAAGCATGCAACTAAGTTTTTCATATTATCTTCAGCAAGCAAATTATTCTAGCACAAAATCAGGAATCTACTCATGATCATTATGCATACTCAGTTAATGATCTTCAAAATACATGGTTTTCTCTGAAAAATACTGGTACATCACTCATATACAACCATAGCTTTTTGAGTGGCTGAAACACTATTTTTTTCTTGTTCTTGCCCAAATAGCTGACTCCTGTCTGTTACAACCCCAATGCTGTGTGTAATCCACTTTTTTAAACTGCATTGACGATAAGCAGTGTATTTTAATTGCCCAGAGCTAATGTGCTTATAGTCTTAAATCCCCCTTACTGTTCACAGAAACTGAGCAGGCACCGAGAGGATCAACAAATGGGAGTGCCCAGCTCTGGCTGCTGTTGGAGGCGGGGAGAGAAACATTATGATGTAGTTGTTTCATAAAAATAGGCTGGATTCTTTAGAAAAGGTGTGGCTAGCCACAGCAGGATCATTTACACTGCAGTGTGGTCTCCAGGGAAATCCTGCCCAGAGCTCTGGGACTGCTGCAGCACTTTGACTCCTTGCTGTTATTTGCTGAATGTGAAATCATAGAGATGTGCTGACGGCGTTTAAGGATGTCACACAGAAAAGGAACCTCCCTGCATCTGACATACATGCCAGTAGTCACTTTCACAAACTTTGCAAATTACTGCATGAAGAAGAAAAAAAGAATGAGTGTGTGTATGTGTGTCATTTCTGCTAGGAGGGACTGGTGAGTTTAGCAATCACACTTGTTTCACTGTGAATCATAACTCCTGACTTGCTGCCTCACTGCCACACCACCACATGGGTCAGCCTCGCAATCTGGAAATGGGACAGCAGGATTACTCTTGCAACAGGACACCTGTAGATTGCTGTCAACCTCTCTCTGAAGTGGCTGAGCTTCTCAGCTTCTGCTGGACATTGTGCATAGTTTGCATAACTGAGAAAATCTTTGAAAGTACCAAATGAATTAAGGACTTTGACACCTGGAGATGTGCATCCTCCTGAGACTTTTGTGTACCTAAATAGAACCTATACATTTCAAGGCCTGGTTAAACTTGTGATGGCACTGGTGAAGGGAGAGAGAGGAGGATAGCCATGCAGTTATGTAGCCATTCTCCCGTCATGAATTTCACAGCTCATGCTAAACTAGGCAGCGCTGGCAGGGAAAATACAAACCCTTAGCTCCCTTGGCACATCAGTCCTTGCTGTTTCTGCAGTCTTCTATAGCAAATACCGTTATCCCCATGTTTAAGCTGTGGAAGGTAAGGCAGATGGTTCAAGTGAACTTACCAAAGGCTCTCAGGTGTCTTTCAGGCACAGAATAAGACTGAGGGAGCCCGTTGTTGTTTATTCCAGGTTGTCTCTCATGTTACTGACTCATTACTGACACACTCATCTTTGTTGCTAAGGTTACACTGCAGCTAGTTCAGCAGGAACAAACTGGATGGAAGTCCTTCTAGCCTTTACTTGCTCTGAGTGGCTGCCTAAGGGCACTGTGCTATGCAACTGGTCTAGGGTCCCCTGAGGACACATGAAGTGCAATGGCCCTTTCATTATAAATCCCAGCCCTAAGAGAGGGACTGTAAATAATTCCCCATCTTTTGAGAAAGGTAATCACAGTTACTCAGTCCCAATGACCTGTTTTCATGGTCAAGGACATAGCCAAGTCCGTAACACAGTGGACAGGGAATTTTGATGTTTAAAATATGGTTACAGGAGCTACCATTGTTAAGATGTTTTTCCTTTTTTGTCACGTCCCTGAAGTAATCAAAACCTCAGGAACACTGATCACATACATTTGCGCTAGCTGAGATGGAGCTGACATTTTTCTACTTCTCTGAGCCCTGTATCAGGCTAGGAACCAGGCAGCCTTCATGCAAGACTGTAAAGGCACAAGGGGAAACTCTGAAGTGCAAATTTCATCTCTCTATACATCTCCATACATGGCAGAGAACTGCCTTGGAACCAGTTATGCTAGTTTTCTACCATCAGACTGCTTCCCGTAGCAGTGTATGAAGAATGAGGAAAGTATACACATAATTACTTACACATATTACATATGGACAAGTTGATCTGTTTGGTACTATTCTGCCAGAAATTGAAAGAGATCACTGGGAAGAAATCAAGAGGAAACAGAATAGCATAAAAAAAAAATGCAGTCAAAGATCTCCAGTGTTCTTCTAGGAAGACTAATTATCAGGGAGGGCTAACCAAGCTGTTACGGCTTGACCCTCCCACATTTGAGGTTGGGATCAAATGGGATAGTAAATGATAAAAAAACAACCCTCCAGCCTTATTAAAGAAACGGATTAGGTTAGTTGTCACGAGTAACCGAGGACTCCTGATGAGTAGTGAAAAGCACACAAGAAAACAGGCAGACACTCATGAATTACAGCAGGCTAGATGTCTCTCCCAACTCAAGAGATGGCTTCACTGAAGAAACCCTACAAAAGCTTGATAGGAAAATAAGTACGTATTTTGCTCTGATTATTGTACATCTTCCAGTGAATAAATAATACTCTTATTTTGAAGAAGCTAGGTCTGAGCTACTTTAATTATCCACTACCACTGGCTCCTGTAATAGGGATGAAAAACACACAACACGGCCTGGCTTTTCAGAGTTAAAATAGATACACAGACAGCAAACAGGTTGACTGTAGCAAACAAATCCAATCTCAGAGTGAGACGACTACATAGTTCCACCTGGAGGACAACATGGAGAAACACCTTTTCTCAAAGGGCATGCTCAGGAAGGTCTACAGCACCACATCCATAAGCACGAGCTATGGGACTGTTCATTTAGGGCGGGTTTTGCCTCCTTTCTTGCATCTGCTCATCATTAAGGTCAAGGATCTGAATGCCATCCTGGCCAACTCTTCATTCTGAGTGAGGTATAGAACTATAATCTGAATCAGGACTAATATCCATATTGAATAGTTTGATTCTATGGCTACAATGGAAAAAATAATATCCCAGAACACAAATACTCTCTGACTTCAAGGGATTAAGTATCCTTAGTAGAATACTTTGCTGTTTGGGTCCACCTTTCAAATCCAAATTCTCGTCCTGTTCCATGATAAGACCCCACAGCTCCTATACACTTCAACAAAAACTACGGAGTATAGACATACTGCTTTCTTGTATGATTGCAAAGCACAATCCAAACCACGAAAACTAAGTCACACCTTCAACAAATCTCAGATTATTACTAATAAACAGGCGTATGTTTAATTATAGAATATACCTCCATAATCTAATAGGATAATTACTGTTACTGTACTCATCTTGGGAGTTAGTTTTCTGAGGTAAAAGAGGCAGGAGAGCAGATTCTGAAAGTGGAAGGAGCAAGGCACCAGAGACGTTTACCACACAAACAGAAAAGAACGGTTACTGTGTTGACCCTGTAACTCAGTTGAAGGCAACTGCCCAACTGCTACAAGAACTGTGCCCTCTGCAGCCAGCATTCTGACAAAACCCACCAGTCTCACAAGTACACCTGCTTTTTGTAGACTGTTGACATGGCTTGATCTCTTTCGTTCCGTGTGACTACAGAAGAGCCTAAGGCCATTCACATGTGCTAGAGTCAGTCTTTGGAGATGAACAGAGGCTGCCTAGCTGGCCCCAGGACTATAGCACAGGCCCAGGACAATTTCAGACCCACATCAGACATGCGCTTGATTAAGAGTTGCACTTGCTTACACACGGTCTGAGGTAGGTTTCGAGCCATAATAGCAGATTAGCCGAATTGGTTTTAAAGAGGCTTTCTGATTGGAATCAGTTTTAGAAAAACATTTAGGGCTTTTAATGGAGGATGGAGGATTCTGCTGGCAAAAGTGTCACGTATCAACTGGCCTACGCTGCTGGACATAAGGTTTGTGACCAAACAAGCCCATTTTTTGGTGGTGGGTTCCTGACTAGCTGTTCTTCATCTCCAGAGGTGGCTGCTTGCTTTGCCTCAGCACGGGGAGCTGGCTCACTACCGTTGTGTGGCTCAAGCTTTCTCCTTCCCCTCTGCAATTTTATCCGGTTTCTTTTCTCCACCGATCCCGATGCCTGACGCCAATAAACACTGACAACCCAAGGGCAGTCTCTTCACACACCCTCCCCACAGAGGACACCGGGCAGGCGCCCGGTGGAGCTCAGCCCTCACGGAGACGGCGCGGAGCCGGGCGGCTGCCCCTCAGCCCGGGCCCCTCACAGCTCCACGCCCTGACGCGCACGCGCCCACGGACAACACCCCAGTGCGCACGCGCGCACTGGCAGCACGGGCGGACCCTTACCCGCACGCCGTAAACAAACACCGGGCGGCTCGGCTCCCGTCCCTCTGCGCATGCGCCATCCGCAGGGGCGGGGGTGTTTTTCTCTCTCTCCCCCCCGCCGCTGGCACACCTGAGGCGCCCGAGGCGCATGCGCGGGGCAGGCGGCGAGGGGGCGCGTGAAAAGGGGTGGTGGGGTGCGCAGGCGCAGGCGGTGCCACCGCAGCCTGTGCAGGGAGCGTCGGTCGGGGGCGGGTCGGGCCGGGCCGGGCCGGGCGCGCTGACGGGATGGACGAGGACGTGCTGACTACCCTGAAGATCCTCATCATCGGCGAGAGCGGCGTCGGCAAGTCCAGGTGAGGGGGCGCCCGCCTCCCGCAGCCTCTCCTGCCACGACGCGGGGCACCGGTCGGGCCCGGCCTAGTCCTCCGCGGTGCCGCGTTGGACAACCCCACCTCTGTCTCATGGCCGCCCGGCCTGGGCGCGGCCTGCCCTGAGGAGGGCTAGGCCCCGCGGGGGGAGCTTCCTCGCCCCTTCTCAGCCAGCCCTCCTGCAGGCGAGGGGCTGCCCCTGCTCGGGGCTGCCTGCCTCTTCTGCAGCCCTCCCCCAGCCGCCGGCCCGCGGCGGGGAGGGGAGAGCTGGTGTCTGCCTGACCCAGTTGGAAACCGAGGCGAAGCAGAGCTCTGCCGGCGCCTGGCCAGGGGGATCTGGGCCTCCCTGTGTCCTGTGCAGCCTTGTGTCGTGTGAAGAGGGGTGCGCTTGTATATCTCCATAGCACTTCGGGGTTAATCTGGTCCATAATATGTACCTGTACAGTCACAAGTGACCCAGCACTGGGTGTTGGGGGGGAGGGAGGGGCAGGGGCATGTAAGGTAGGCAGTGAAGTAGTTCTACCACTGATTCTTCTGCTGACTAATTGTACTCTTTCTCAAGTACTTTGAGGTTGATTTCCCCCCCCATCCCCTGCCCTTTTCGTGGCTTTTGTCTAAGCTACCTTTTTTTGTCTTTTAGTATTTTTTTCTTTAACTTTTTTTGTTAGTGCCATAGATCTTAATAAAGGAAATGGGATATAAATGCAGGAGGACATCTGGGAATGTACCACACTAGTCATGTGAGATTTGATGTTTTTATGGTACTAATCTGAGTCTTCTACCATGACCCTAAGTAACATATAAGTTGCTAATTAGAAAAAAAAACTTACTTGTTAAAAATCTGTCAGTCACTCCTTTGAGTTAGCTACTGAATAGTAGCATGAATAGCTACTGAATCTAGTACTGTAGGCCTCTGGTGACAGGCGTGATCTGAGCAAATTTCTTTTAGTTGAGGTCATCTTTTTATATGTGGCCATATGGAAGAATTTTTTCTGAGGCAGATAGTCTTTTTTGTACCTACTTATCTGCTTATTTCTTCACATCAGAAAAGTTGTTAAAAGAGACTTTATGTAGAGGAAATAAAATTGCTATGAAATGATAACGCTACAGTTGTTCAGGTACAGAAACTTAATACTGAACTATTCCTGAATTTGTGTCACTTGCCTATTCCCTGACTAGGAAAGGTCAGATGTAAAACTCGTATTAGCATGGTGTAGTAAGTGGTTGGAGTCCTGATTTCTGAACCAAATGCTGTCTTAAACCTGGTCCATGTGAGTGTGCTGTACTTTGCAGAGGATATCTGCATATGAAAGAAAGGTGGGGAAAGTAGAAGTTGGCTGGGCTTAGCACTCAGGACTTGTAAATTGATGTTTTTATTCTAGTGGCAGTATGAGGGTTCCATATTCTGTCTGTTTTGAGTGAAACTGGTTTTGGTTGTAACTAAAAAGAGCTGCTCTTAAATAGCATCCTGATACAACTGTATGATGGTACTAGTAAAAACCTATGTGCTATCAATTTTTTAATTTATTTAATTATTCTTTGGTAAATAAAGCTGCCATTTGGTTTTGGGGTTCTGGAGTAAGGAAAAAAACGTTCATCTATGGTTAACTTCGGGGTTGTCACCCAGCCTTATTGAAGTAAAGGAATTTCAGTAGTCACTTTTCTGTCAATGCAGGACTGTGTCCAAATGCTAAAAAGGACTTGGCTGCTAAATTCAGATGCAAAAAGAGAGGAGAAAAAAATGGGGAGGGAGACCAAAAAGTAAATAGGGCTTTGTTTTGTTTCTCTAGCCTGGAAATGAACAGAAGCTGTCAGTCATAGCAAACAGCTGTCTGCCACATGGTAATATACACTTGCCACAGATGCATAAGACTGGTGATTTTAAAAACTGTGTGCTGAGAATCTTTGTCTGCTGCCAAAGTATTTATATTTGGCACAAGTACAGTGGCATTATGGGCACTTTTTTGAGGAACCCTATTACTAGTGTGATGTACTGGTAAATCTTAGTTGTAGCTGTTCTTGTATTGGTAGCAAAGGATAGGGGGAAGTGGTGTGTGTGTGAAAGTCCTTATGTACAAAAGGGTAAAACAATGGTGAGCAATTCTACTCTCAAACTTCTGCGTCTTTATTTCTGATGGGTGTAGTCCTTACTGTTCCACTGTGTGCCCAGTTCAAGGAGTTATTTCTGGGGTGAAAAGCTGACTTGGAATTTTCTTCTCAAGCTAACAGAAATACTGTGTGAAGCAATATGAAACCAAAAAAATCTTTTGTACTGAATTCTGGGAAGAGCAAAAATAGAATAAGATAGAAGCAAAATGCTTTGAGAAGCAGACCATGTGACTGTTCAGGCAACTGCTTTGACAACTTGTGTAGTACTTTGTTTTCAGAGACATACTCAGTAATAGATGCAGAGAAGAGGCCTGGGCTCTTCCAGCAGAGCATGTCTACTTGTATTATTTTTGTGTTCCCTTCTTTGTTTTTTGTAGGAGAGAAATTATGGAAAAATGAGATGTGTTTTATTTAGCTATGTGATCTTGCTGTTACTTTCAGGTTTGTAATTTATAGGCTTCTGGCAAGCTACAGATATGCTGCAATAATAGTAACTCTTATTTTTCTTCCCTCCCTCTCAGCCTTCTGCTGCGGTTCACAGATGATACATTTGACCCGGAACTTGCAGCAACAATTGGTAAGTATGTGCTGATGCTACCTTAGAAAAATTTATACCAACTTCAGTGCAAAATTGTAGTTTGTTCAGACTTGCCTAACCGGTAGTGAAGTTCAGACGTGTCTGCTTCTCTGTAAGGAAAGAATGATGTGGATGCAGTTTTAGCATGCAGTGCTCATTGGTGTAGAGCATTGGCTGTACTGGCCTGTAGTTGTCCCCTTTATGCAAAAATATATCCTTGGCTAGGAAAACAGATATAAATGTCACCCTTCACCATGAAGATGGAAGTCATAGGTATGGGCAGTGAAAAGCTGTAGTGGAACAACCTGTAGTTCACTGTTTGCCAGCATTTCAGGCTAAAATGGAAATGTAAGAGCTACTGTTACATCTTCTACTGATTTATCTGTGCAAGATAGCTATCAAGTTGTTTGAATAGTAATATTGCTATCTAGAACTTGTATTCTATGTAATACGATATTTGGTAGCTATCTTAAGAAGACTTAAGACCCTCTTTAGTAGGGGATGTTAGCTCTTGCAACTCCTGACAATACTAGAGTGTACCGGGCTCTGTGTGGCTTCTGCTTTTCCTCTATAGGGAGGAAATTACAATGTGGCTTTTTCATTCATACTTAGTAATCAGTTCCTTGGCAGCTAGACTCTTGAGAAAAATGGAAGAGAGCTGAGAATCTAGAGCTGCTGGGAAAAAAGCAGTGATGTGTCTTTGCTATGTTGGTATGACACCTACCAACAGTGAAGTCAGTTATGCTGGAGGAGAGTGACCCAGAATGCAGGATATGCTACGTAGATGGTTGTCAAAGGAAGCGAAACGAAACTTCTAAGAATGTGATGCAGCTCTGTGCCAAATTAATAACTGAAATAATGGAAAACAGAGATGACTTTTCCACACAATGCATTTCAGTTGTATTTTTTACTTTCTCTGTAGGAAGAGTTCTGGCTAAGGACTTGTATCAAATTTTTTCTTTGAGTTCAGCTGTTGGTAAACAAAGCCAGCTCTGTCTAATTGGTTAAGAAGTCAATATATTGATGTATTTTTCATTAATGTTAATAAGATACAGGAGTACTGTTTCATGTAAACCACTGAGCAGCCGAGGGGAGGAACATGGCCTATCTTGTTCATTTCATTGCTTGTAAAAAATGAACTTGTGCAAGCAGCCTACCTCAGTTCACGAGGGAGGATAGGGTGGAAGGAAACAGGAATGGAACAGACCAGGTGGTGAAGATGGCAATCTTGTGTTATAATCTATATAGTTTTGGCACTGTATATACTTCAAATCATGTTACTTTCTTGGTACGTCAACCGTGTGGGCCAGGAAGTCAGTGCAGAACAGCTACTTTAGCTTTCATGATGTTTTGGATACGAATAGACTAGTTCAGTCTCAGTGTGAGCATCTTTACCGGGGTTTTTTATTGTTTGTGTTTTTCTTAATTGTGATTTTTTTTTCACTCTGCTGTTCATACATAATACTCTTTACCAATGTCAAAAACTGACATCAGTGCGCTATTTGAGAAACTAAGGAATTATTTCCTGAGGTAATTCTTCCTCTTTGGGATTTGTCAAAACGCACAACAGTGTGTGTGTGGTGGCTAATTGTTGGCTGTTAAATAGCAACAACTCAAGGTTTACTACTGGTAGATCCTACCCTGCCAGTAGTAGGATCTGCTGTCAGGTCCTACCCTGCTCTGTTTCTGATGTGGAAGAGGAGGAAGAGTACTCAATGTGAGCATTATTTCAAATAGAGTTTGAGTTCTAAAATGAATATACTAATCTGGAATGAACATGATCATTTGGCAGGAAAAGGAAGTTTCTAGAGACTGAGCAAATGCTGGCCTAGATCACCCTAGCTGTTAGGCCCCTCTAGCTGATGTTTATAGTAGTATTGTGCAGTAGAACTACTGTGACCCCAACTGTGAAAGTCCTATAGCATGGTGTATAGAGCACTCATGTGGGACAGCAGATTCTTTTCTTTTAATTTTTTTCCCACTTAACTGGAAGGGGAACAGAATCTGGGTTGTTCTTATTTGTTTTCTTGTTTCCTTTTTTTTAAACTACTAGGCTGTGGCATTGCCATTTTTCTGGTGAGTGTACTGCTGAGAAGCAACATGTCAGCTTTAAATTCAGGGCAGGATTTGTTGTTCATCTAGACAAAGTCCTTGGAGTGAGTTCTTAGAGATAACTGTTCCCTGCTACATGAAGACAGATCATAGATGCCAAATTCAGGTACTAGCAAGATGGTGAAATAACAAAACACTTTGTGAATCTCAACCTGGATTTCTTTTTGTGTTGGTTAAACACTATTTCATTTTGAGTTTGGGGATGGAAGAGGTTTTTAAATAATTTTAAGGCTTTCCTGTTGAGACTGCAGAGTATGGTGCTTTTCCAAAATGAATGGATTGACTACAAATAATGTCATCTACATAGTGACTGCTGAACTGGTTAAAGTGACTATTTTTTTTTTATTTGGATTAGCAAGTGAAGAGGTAACATGCTATATGTTTAAAAAAAAACCCAAACGAACAACTGCACACAAAACCACAACACTAGGGAAAAGCCTTGGCTGCAGCACAACTGTCCCTTGCAATGACCTGTTGATATGTACCTTATCTTCGTAGCTTGCACAAACCTACTGGGTGCAAATGAAACTCTAAACTATTGTTTTGTGTGGGTTTTTTCCTTCAGAATTTTGTAAAAATCCTGTGGTATTCTCAGAAGAATAAGCTACCTTGGGCAAATATTTTGCCTTCAGTAGCTTCAGTTGGATTAACCAGGTTTTATTCAACCTAGCAGATCGCCTGTCTTCCTTGCATTCTCTTCAGGCTAACTTGTTCACCAGGCTTCATCACATGGATCTTATCAGACTATACATACCCCAGTATTTTCTGTTGTCCTTAACTGCTCATGCTTGTTTTTACTTGCTTGCTCTTTGTATGAGAGATTCTAGATAAGTTTTCAGTACAATCCCTATTTCCTAAGTGAAATAATGTATTGCACAGATCTGATGTCTCTTAACTTTTTAGCCTTCCTTGCACTTGGAGTCCTCCAATTCTAAGCTGTCCAACTTGCCAGTTACTTACAACACAAATAATACACTCTAGCTGATTTTGCACTTCTGTAAATACAGCATGGCATACTGGCCTAAATGCGAGAGCAGCATGAAGGTGACAGAGCTATTCCTTGCAGACTGTAAGTCCATAGTATGTTAGTGTGTAGTGCTGAGGCAGTAGGTGTTAACATGCAGGAGTACAGTCTAGTGGTGCTGTCTTGTTTCTGGCTGCCTTCCAAGGCATGGTGGAAAGCACTGTTGGCTTTCTGTTGTCACGGGTAGAAACATCACTCTTGCAAGCTCAGAACTGACACCTGTCACACAAACATGTCTGTATTTCACTGAAGTATTTAGGGAACATAAGTACCCTGTTTGTTCAATTTAACAACGTTTTCTTGAGCCCTGCATTTTTTCTACTTGTCCTCTTTTATGGCAGGTTGATAATCAAAAACGTAGTTATTTAAAAAATTTCTTCTTGTTAAGTGGCTTTTGTATATGTTGAGCTCCTTGGTTTACTAGAACTATATTTGCCATGTCTTGATCACTTTAAAGGATATATTTTGGTGTGCTATTAGTTCATTTTCATACTTTTTGCTTTTCAATAATGTCTATAACACATGGGGTTTATTCACTATTTTAGTTTCTTAATTTGCGTGCGTTGCTCATGCAGAATTTAAAGCATTATCTTTTAATTTTAAGCCAGCAGCAAGGCTAACATAAAGGTTTATATGTACTTTCCATTAAATGAAGATTGCAGAACTCTGCAGGCACAAGGTACTGAATCTGTTTACTGAATGGGAGAAGGATAATGTGGCTTCAAAATACACCTAATACGTTTGTCCGAAGGGGAAAAAGTTTTCCTTCTTGAAACTACTATGACACACTTTTGATTTGTTACGTTAAGTATCTAATAGACTTGTAATATCTACAGTTACAGGTTTTGATGTCAGACTAATGGATAAAAGAATGTGCTGTGAGCTGTTGGACATCCTGGCTGAGCAATGGTGATTTTTACAGTTTAGGGAAAGAAATATGCAATTACAGTGGAAGAAGAGATTCTGTTAGTCTAAAAGTTACTGCTGAGTGCTGAAAAATTGGCAGGACAGGATGGATGTTCTTTGGGGTCAATTTGAGTCAACTTGCTAGCATAGCAGTCTTCTATGAATGAGGTAAAGTTCTAAGAACTGGTGTTTAAAACAAAGTTAATAGTGACTGTTCTTTTCTGTGAACATAACTCTACAATAATGTACCATCCTTGTGCATGGCATGGAGCATTATATTACTGTTAAGTTAGGGACTAAGAGTCTTAGTCCCTGAAAAAATGGAGTTCTGTTCAGTTACTGCAAAAGTTAATGTACTTTGGCAAAATTTTGCTTGAAATAAAGAGCATGGGCTTCTTCCAGTGCAGAATGTAGTCTGACAATCACTTGATGCTTCATGGAACACTAGTGAGCTGAAGCTGTGAAACAGTGGAATAAAAACTGTGTGTATTTTTTATTAAATAAAGCTCTTTTAAACCTCAGTTGCAGTGAAGTTGTAAATCTGCTTGCAATGTGCAGTTTCTTAAGCATCCTATATACCCTCTGTGACTTTGTAAGTTGAACGTAATTTGGCAGCTGTTGGCACTTGTTTGTAATCTGTATGGCCTTGGGAATATAAGTGCAGCACACTTAATCGTGAGGCCCTACTTAAACATTTTGTGTTAGAATAGTTAAAACAGAAATTCTTATTCTCGTAGCAAGTACAATGACTACCATTTTAAGTCAAAGTGCAAAATGTTTGCTGTTACACTTGGAAGTTGTTCATACAAAGGTATCAACTTTCCACACTACTACTACATTTCATGGCTGCTGCCTGGTGGGGAGTGAGAATCACTCCAAAATAACTTAAACATACTTCCAGTTACTTGTGATTGGTAACCTAAGGATTAAATTACAACAGAATGGATCATAACTGTACCCAGCCTCTCAAACTGATGTGTGTTGCTATATTCTTTAAATTTGAATAGTCATTATCATCTTGTCCTCCTTGGCTTGAGTTTTGCGCAGCTTGTCCTTGGGCAAGTGATAGGCTGCTAGTTCCTGTGTTTTTAAAAAAAAAAGGGGGGTAGGAATTGTCAGATGTTGAGGTAGATGACTCCTATCAACAGCAGAACTGTTACCGTGTTGTCTGTTTTTTTTTTTCCTTAGTCACTGAGTGTGGTATTGGTGAGTCCATGATGTTGCTGGAATCCCTGTAAGATACACACTGTGTGTTCAAATCATCTGAAGCTTATATGACATGTTTGTTAGAGGAATTACTGTCACCTAACATTATTTCTCACAGGATAGTGATCATGTAGTAGATAAGTCTCTGCCTATATTGGTTTACCTCCGCATGATCACCTTGATGGGACTTGGTCAGATTGTTTGAGATAGGGAAACAGAGCAAATAGCTACCTGAATGCAGCTTCCTTCTTTATTTTGAAAGTGTGTTCCTCCAGACCATGGACGTACTCAAGGAGAACACGTGTATGAGTAATGAATAGAAAGTTAATCCATTTGAATTATAAACTTGAATATTTGTCCTGGAATATGTGCTTTAATACAGGAAATGTAGTATTTGCCTTACTTCCATAAAATATTTTGAGTCAATGGCTTAAAAGGTCCTTGGGCTTTTGCAGAAGCCTTTCAGCAGCAAAGCCTTGAGTTTTGAGCAAGGTTCATAAATAGCTAATGAAACTTGCTCTTCCTGCTCCTCACAACTTGTTTTCTGAGTTTGTTTTTTTTTCTTTTCTCTTTACTTTCTCTTTCAAAAATAGCTGTAGTATGTTTGAAGAACTGAAATATTTTTCCTCCTTTAGGGGTCGACTTCAAGGTGAAAACTATTTCAGTTGATGGAAACAAAGCTAAACTGGCAATATGGGTAAGTCTTTCCTAAGTTCTTAATGTATTGCTTTGTTTTAGGAATAGTGATGACTTGTATAATCTACAGTTTGTATAGGATCCTTTTCTATTTAATATGGAGGCGATTTGGAGGAGTTGGGGGGTTAATACTGAACCATTCAGAAGGTGGAATGAACTGTGGGGCAACTGGCTAATGGGGCAATTCTGTTGCCTATGAGCTGCTTCTGCAGCACTGATTCCAGGTCTGGTTGGGATAGGAGTAGAGAAAAGGAGGAATAAAATGGTACTAAATCAACTAGACTTAAAACTGTGAATGTGGCCTTTCCTAAATTTTTTTTAATGAGTAATTAATTGTTTAACTTCCAAAGAGTTAGCCCTCACTAGTCTGAGACTTCCCTGTGTACATCGTTCTTGTCTGTACTTGACAGGTTTTAAAAGGGTGCACTTAACCTGAACGTTTTGGGCAAAATTTAGTAGTGTATTAATAGGATAAGAATTATTGTTGCATGCTCAATTTATGCTCAAATGTTACCTCTCAAAACAATTTTTAGCCTAAAATGTTCGTAGGTATCATACAAAGACTTTTATACATTTGAGGTCAGTGTTATTTGTAGCAGATGCAGCTGAAAGAGTGAGAGGCAGTGTTTGTAATCCTAGCCTTAAGAGTGTTCAACATCTACTGTAGTTAAAAGTAGAACTTCTAAATTCATGGCAAGTGAAGAAGGAAAAAGTACTTCTAAGCCTTTTTTTTTAAACATTCTCCATTCTGCAGACCAGCCTCCACACTTGTGTGACTTGAAGCACCTTTTGAATATTTAGACCCAATTGTGACTTCTTGTAGCAAGCAAGAATAAAACCTTGTTTCTCATATAAGCAAGATACTTGACCTGTATTTCCTTGGGAAGTAGTAGTGGAACATGAAATATATATTGCAATACTTCCGTTGCTTTGAGGGTGTTTTGTATCTTGACTAACAAACAGGACATGTCTTAGTGTAACAATAGTAATCATCACTAAAGTAAATGGGTGTGACAAGGAAAATAACTGCAACAACTTGACAGACAAATAGACATATAGGAGGAAAAACAGACTGATAGCAGAATGATGAGTGATCATGGGATGGAAAATACTACATAGGATTAGGGCTTATCTTCTTTCATATTGGTGAATGTAAAGAAATAATTCTGAGGTAAACTGGAAAAGAAAAGCTTGTAAAGGTGTATCATGACACAAAACCAGTTTGAGATGTGTGGGATTGACTGACTGACTTGTAGAATGTTGGAAGTCCAGTTCAGTTAATCAGATGCTTTGGCAGGGAACTGTTTTGAATCCACAGTGTTTCATGTGTGGCTTCTAACCTGGGGTAACTTGGATGAAGTTATTTAAATCTTCTGTGCATAAAGTCTACAGTGAGAGGGCACTATAACTTAATGTCTGATAAGAAAACAGCATTCTAATGTTTGGGTTTTTTGCAGAGCTGTTGACACTTTAAATTTGAGGATGTAAATTCAACTTTACTTAAACAGAAAAACCTCTGACTTATTTCTACTTCTGCTCTGTCATAGCATGTTAAATGCATTTACCCTAGCACTGAATCAAATTTAATTGGACCAAGGTGACTGAAGTGAGGGAACTAGTTTTGTTGCCATGGGTTTTGATGCTTGTTACAAAATCTTAGTACTGCAGCTGTGCTTTTTTTCTTGCTGGTTGCTGCTGTACTAGCTGCAGAACAAATGCTTCCACAGAAATGGCTATCTTATTGCTATATAGTCCAGTTATTTACTACACCTGATATTTTAAAGGTGTTTCCCGGGACAGACTACATAAAATCTCAAAGTTAATGTGCAGGGGAGGGTATAAACTCAGTTAATCTGGTAGTTGAATATACTTTGAATCTTATTTTGTATGTTCATTAGAAGTAGAATACCTGAGAGCTAAACTAGATTCTGCTCAAATTCTGAATAATGGAACTTTCTGAATGGCTTTTTAGGATACTGCAGGTCAGGAGCGGTTCAGAACACTAACACCCAGTTACTATAGAGGTGCACAAGGTGTTATTCTAGGTAAGTATAGCTTTGCATGCTATTTTGAATAAGTTTGTGGTTTTCTCATGGATTGGAGTTACACAAACTCATATAACCTTTCTGTATCTAATTGATATTAAAAATCATTGTGTCTGTGGTGAACAACTCGTACATTAAAGGATCTTGATGCCTGACCTCTTTTTCTTATGTAGTCAATCTCACTGACCCGAGAACCACTGATTTTTGCATGAGATTAAAAACTACTGCTATTTGAAGGGATAGCTTGGAGCTGTCCCTGTGCTGCCAGGAATTTGCCTTTTATTTATTTTGGTTTTTGCCTGTGCTTACTAAGCCCATAGTAAAAAAAAAAAAAAAAAAAAATTTTTCTCTTCTCCTCAGTGTATTCTTTCTGTATCAGTATGTATACAGCTTTCTTTTTTCTTCTCCCTATTCCTTTTTCTTAATGAAATTAATATAAACACCGTGGAGTCTGGCTGGCATTTTTGCTATTTGTGTCTCCATACTGATGGGATGTTACACAGTCAGGATCACTTAGAAAAGACTAGCTGGGAGCTTAAAAAGCATCAATCTGTGTGGGAGAAACCCAGGCCAAAACCCATAATTGCAACTTCACAGTGAAGTCTCTTGCTTTTCTTTTGTGTATGGAAACCTGTTAACTAGGCACTGAGCTCTGAAGTTCTGCTTCACTGCTGCTAGAATTGAGGCGCTAACTAAAGTAAGGACAGGGAAGTAAGTTTCATTTTTTTGAAGAGGCATCTGACTTGACTTGAGAGATTCTTGGTAAGTTATTGTGTCCAGTTAAATTGTTTTAACTTGGAATAACCTCTGTCATGAGACTCCTGGTAAGTTTTGTTTTGTATGTACTTTTTCCCAAGTCTGAGTTGCATTATCTTCCTGGTATAGGAAGATGCTGTGCTGTCAAGGCGTGTCTTGTCAAGTCACTTAATTGCTGGCACTGAACCTGCCACTTACCTGTTGAAAGCTGTAAAAGTAAGCAAGCACTGTTTGTGAGCTAGGAAGTTCTGCTGTTGAGATTTGCTTTCTCATTTTATTTCATAATCTTCTCTTGACTCTTTCTTAAATGACTTCCTAAAAATAAGGTTATTCATGCAAGCCAAGCTATGGATTTGATTGAAAACAACTGTTTATGCCTGTCTGCACGTGGGACATGAGAATGAAGGAAAAAATACTTTCATAGCTTGAAATGGTAGCTATTAGATAGTTACTGGGTAGTGGATTTTAGGTTTAACAAGGTCTGCTTTTTGTCTGCCCTTTCTGCTCATGGCATGGCTTATTATATTACTTATGTCCCACACAAATGCTAAATAGTTTGAAACACTAAAATGCTGAAAATTCAGTCGTTCACTGGTATTTATGAGGATTTGGTGATCAGTTTACTTTTTTAGCTGAATCAGTAGCATAGCAGCAGTGTTATATAAGTCTTAATTTTCACTAACTCAGCGCAGAAGGTCATGCCATCCTCTTTGCCTATCTTTTGTGTAGGGTTGTTAATAAGTATCCTACATCAGGGGTCTGCAAGTGTAGAATTCCTTGGAGAATGATAGTCTCTAGCCTGTGAGGTAGAATGTCTCAACATAAATTAAGTCTGAGAACAGTAGATGACTGAATCTTAGAGTTGCTTTGCATTAGTATCATCGGTGATTTGAGCTGGAGGATATTAATTTTTTTTCCTATTGTTGTCTTGCTGTAGTAAATAAATTGGAATCCTTGGGACTACTTCAGTTTTCTAATTCAAAAAGCCATAATTTTTTGCTCCTTTTGTAACGTAAGCTGTATTTATTAGAAAAATATTGTGGAAATAATACTGCTAATATCTTTCAGTTTATGATGTCACAAGAAGAGATACTTTTGTCAAGCTGGATAACTGGTTAAATGAACTGGAAACGTACTGTACAAGGAATGACATAGTGAAAATGCTAGTTGGCAACAAGATTGATAAGGTAAACTGAATTCAACAGCAGTAAGTAATCTGTTGGTGTATTTTGTTAATAATGCATATTAATGCTATGTCTTCTTATAGGAAAACCGTGAAGTTGACAGAAATGAAGGTCTCAAATTTGCAAGAAAACATTCCATGTTGTTCATAGGTATGTTATAGATATTTGCAGAGATCTTGATTTTTGTTACATAGTGAAAAGTACCACTTCTGTAGGACTGATAGTCTTTATACATACAATCCAATTAATGATATTTCTTAGCTGCAGTAGATACAAAGATAATAGGTATTCCCATCTTTTTTAAAATTGTCCCTAAATATGTCCAGTTATCTATTCTAACTGTGGATGAGTATACTGAAATGCATAAGGATTAAGGGTGGAATACAGGCTCTACTGTAGTCTGACAAAACTTGTTTTAGGTTTGGGGTTTTGTCTGATTTCTTTTCCCAGGCTACTTGCTAAATTAATAACAGAAGTAAAATGGAAGAGGGAAAACTGGTACTAGTGGCCAGCTTTCAGTATAGCAAAAGAGCTGGTACTTGACAGAAATCTGTATTAGAACTGGGATGTAAAAATAGGTAGGAATACAATTAACTTATGGTGGGTGGGATTGAATAATGACATAATCATGACTGGAGCAAATATGTTGGTCTCATCTTGCTGCAAAATGAGATGGGTCTTGTAGGCAAAGCCTTGCAATGATAAATTAAAGTGGGTGGTGAAGTGATTCTTTATGCATAAAGTTTATTACATGTTTCATTTAAGGATCAGCAGGGATTGCTTTATAGGATGACTCCAGTAGCAAAGCAGTTCATTGACATTTCCTGTACTTAGACTTACGTTCCCATCTCTGACTAATGACATATCTTTGTCTAATACCTTGCTGTGTTTCTTTTTGGCTACAGTGTCAGATGTGGAAATAGAAGTTCAGAGTTAAGGCACAAGCTGTTAAGTGCATGGAAGATGAAAAGAAACATGAAAATTAAACTATAACTAAATCTTATGTATATTTGTATGCTACGTATGCTAAGTATCTGCATGGCTGCGTAGAAAAACAGGGCAAGCCCTAGTGGGACTGAACAGTTTCAGATGGTATCTGTTGCTCTCATAATATACCCTGTGAGCAAATTTCTTGGGCTTAGCCAAAGTAAGGCTCCTGAGTGAAATTACCTAGAATTCTGCTAACTGCAGAAGAAATGAGATCCCTTACTGCTTTTTATCAGATGAGTTGTATCATGGAGGCTGACCCAGAATCCTACGGTATGGATCCTTGCTTATGGTATGGTGGTACTGCAGTTCTGACTAATGTACAGAACTGAAATAAAGAACAGCAACCAGGCTTATCAGACATCTTAAGTTAGTAGAACCCTCCTTTCTTCTTACTGAAGTGCTTTCCACAGAAAAATAAAGCTAAGCTATAGGTGTTGCCGTATATTCTAGTGACATTCAGCTTGGAAGCTCTTCTGTTAAGAGTCTTTTGAGGTGCTGCCTTATGTGGCAACAGAAATCTGCATACCTGCCAATTTTGATGCTGCTACGTTATTATAGAATATATTGTAGAAGTTGTAAGTCTAGGTTGAGACTTAACTGAAAGAAATACTAAACAAGTTACTGGAAGCTATGCTAACACTTGACTTCTTGTGTCCCTTCTCCAGAGGCAAGTGCAAAAACATGTGATGGTGTACAGTGTGCCTTCGAAGAACTTGTTGAAAAAATCATTCAGACTCCTGGACTGTGGGAGAGTGAGAGCCAAAACAGAGGTGTAAAGCTATCAAACAAGGAAGAAGTATATGGAGGAGGAGGAGCATGTGGTGGATACTGTTCTATGTTATAAACTTTGGGAAGCTTATTCTTTGCATATTTAAACAGATAGTGACATCTTTCTGTACATAAATTCATTAAATGCTATTTTTAGGGACCTTGCAGTTTGCACATATTTGTCTGGTATCATGGCAGTGAACACTTGTAGGAAAAATGTTCTGCAGCTTTCCCAGTTTGAAAATGTTATGGTAAGCATGCCCAATTTGCAATCTTCAGGTTTTTATAAGTAGCATAAATAATGCGCAAGAACAAATGCACTAAAAATTTTACAACTCTATACATTCATCATGTAACTACTCATTCATCATGTAACTATTCTAAACAAATCCATCTAACAAACGCATTACTGCATTGTCTGCTCTCTGTCTTATTTTTAAATACTCTTGAAATTATAGAACTATATAGTGTGCACAGATCTTGAAAACAGTGTGAGCTATAAATGTTACATTTCATTTCTTCTAGTAAATGCTTTTTTATGGTATTAAAAACAGCAAGATTATACAGTTCTTAGACGAGTCTGCTAAATTTTTGTCTTTCAGCAGAGCTGTCTAGAATACAAATTGGCACAGGCCATAGTTGGTATCGGCACCTTCTTGAAGAGATGCTTTGAAAGCTTCCTTTGCAAAGCTGGGGGATGCCCTTTTTTCTTTTTAATCATCACTTCAGTTGATGTCTTAACTGGAGTTTTAATCCTGTGATATTTATATACTAAATTTGTGGTACTCTTGCACTCTAGGTTTTTATGATGCGGTCTGCTCTAGACTTGCTGTAGAAAGTCTTCATTTTTGGCAAGGGATCTGAATGACATCTTTGTTCCTTCATTGTGAATCAATTTGCCGCACTTCGGTACAAATGCCTAATTTTCCTAAATGTCTGTAATATAACTTTATCTCAAACTGTAGCTCACTGTGGCTGTGAAGATCTCTTATCACGTGTCTGCTTTGTGCAGCTACTTGTTCAGAAATAAAACTTCCTGTCACAGACACTAAATGGGAAGCTATAGGGCTTCTTGATCTCTGTATGGAAAAACACTATTGCAATGAGTATTCACTTGAATTTACTGTATCAAAGCCAATGGTTTGTTTCAGAAGACTTGTATAGACTAATAAATTTTTTTCCACAGTATTCAACTTTTCTAACCTCTTCCTATTGTAGAGTTGTATATTTTCTAGTACATACAGTTTAAACAAGGTCACTTCTTACAAACAAATTATTTCTGATCTCTGAAGGACAAGACAAGGATGCTGTGTTGTTGTGGTTTTTTTTTTTAAATAATCACTAGTGCAATCGGTAACTGAACTATTGGGCAGTTTCTTGTAAATATAGTGATGACAGTACCTTTTATTACTGCAAGGTTTTGTGTAAATGTCGGCATACGTGATCTGTATTTTGCAGCAGATCTTGGCTGCTTCTGTTAAAATACACTTTATTCTTCACACAGAAACTTTGTTTTCTATTCTGTTTTACACTTGCTAGAAAGCAATACCAAAATTTGAAGACTTAACCATACTAGTTTTTACCAAATATTGTATCTATAGTATTGTTAATGTAGTAGGATAATTTAAATATGTAAATGTAATTAATATTAAATATACATACATATTGTATTAAAATATTAGATTTGTATTCTGTTTCATGCAGAATATGCGGGCTGAGCAAATCTTGTTTGTTAGCATTGAGGTCAAAGGATTTCTGTTTTTTCTGCGCTAGCAGTAGAGGAAACTTGTAGGTGCATTAAAACTCTGAATAACAATTATTTTAGTATTATTTCAGTAATATTGGGCAAGTATCATAAAGCTGGCAGATGCCTGTAATTTATTTCCATACCTATTTTCCCCCTGGTCTGGATGCATCCCTATGTTGAGAAGAGACTTACTTTTCAGTTTCTCACGAAAGGTCCTTTTATCACAGGACCTGTATTCATCTTTCATTCTGCCTTTGCCAGATCTGACAGCTCTTGTCAAAGGGAGGAACTGCAGGGTACTCTGAATAGTGGGTATTGTTCTGCAGAAGAATCGAGTCACTTGCTCCCTCTTTCCCTGCAAAATTTTTCTGGGGAGAGGAGTATTCTGAAACAGCATATTTAGTGTGACTGAGAGCAGATAGCTATTTTTTTTAAAGCAGGTGTTTTCTAATTGACTTGCAACTAGCTCTTCTATCTTTTTTTTTTTTTCATTTTTAAGCATGTTTGGTTATGTCCCTGAGGAATGGCTCTGCCTAGAGTCTCACCACCTTTCCTCACTGCTCTGTCAAGAAGCTATGTACTGGAGGGGGGGGTTCCTGTGCTTCTGATATTTGTTAGAGCAAACTTAGTAGAGTAAGAGTAACTGATGCTACATTTATATATATATATATATTTTTTAATCCTTCCTCTTCTCTCTTTTTTTTTGTTTGGGGGGAGGGGGGAAAGCTGCTGTCTTTCAAATAAGACTGTTCCCATTCTTTCAAAATTGTTTTTCCTCTTTGCAGGTCAGAATTGTATGACCATTATCTCCAAGTGCACTTTCACTGTTGCAGCTGTAATGCAAGCATATCTGAAACTATTGCAAGCTATATCATAACCTCTACTTAATACTGATTGAAGCCTATGTCTTTGTGGAATATTGAGTATTGCAGTCAGAGAAGTATGCACAAAGAGATCCTTCAGTCTACCTCAGTAGGTAGCTGAGGGATAATGGAGATAGCTATTGTTTGCTCTTCATCAAGAAAAGAGAATGTGTCCATCTCCGTGGCAGATAGTTTTATAAGAAAATACTAAACCAGAATGAGATAACTGAGAAATCTTACATGATCGTGAAAAAGTTAAAACTGAAGTTGTTTTCAGTTCATTTACTCTGTAGTCAAAAATACTGACTAGCAGTTAAGTACTTGTGGCTGGCGGAGGTTTTCTGTAGGCTTTACACTAGCCTGGAGGAATGGCACAGCAGTTGCATCTTCTTGAACTTACACTTGAGAATACTACTAAGTATTGTTATGGTTTTGTCTTGGATTTCTTCTTCTACTGTTTTAAAAAGAGAGGTGGGACAGGCTTCTGGTGGAGATTTCAAGATGCCTTTTTTTATTGCTGGTGGGGCTTTTATCCAAACTACAGCATTGCTTTTCCTTTTCTCCTACTGCAATAATGAGATCAACAGCTGGCTCAAAGTAAGTCTTAACAAAATGAAAACCTGAGTTCAGTAAGTCCCCAAACAATACCAATGACTGTCTCATCAACCTTGGCAGAACTTCAGGAAACACCACTGTGTTCTTGCTGCCGTCACATACCACAGTGGCAACTGCTCTGTATGCTTCACTTTGTTAGTTCCCTTGTTTGCCAGTAACCTGAAGGATATGTAGTGAACTACAATAATCCTTCTAATCTTGCCCCATAGTTTAGTGTAATAATTCTATGTTTTGAGGCTGAACTGGATGCATTTTTTCAAACACTTGCAAAATTTGGGCAGCATGTGTTGTGATCAGCACAAGTTACTGCTATTTAGCTACGGAGGATTGATATAAACGTTCAAGGTGCTGCATCTAGCCCATATGTGCTATCTTGTTGAAAGCTCCTGTAGTAGTTTTCTGTGTCTTGCTGTCCTTCATGAAGGTGTCAAGAAGCAACATTAGTATGAGCAGGGCTTTTTCATGTTGCCAGACAAATCGTTGCATAGTTTTCAGAGCTAGTTGAGTCTTCAAGGGCAAGATAGAAGGTGTGTTTTCTGGTTACTTTCCAACAGCATTAGCTTTTGGGGGGAAAAAGAGAGAAGCTCTCCATTAAAACTGTTTCAAATTTTGTTAAGGTTTCCACATACCTTGCTCTTGAGTACCTGTTATACAGGCAAAGAACTGTGAAGATGTATTTCCAAACTACTGCATGCTTACATTCTGTGGCTGATTTTAATGCAAGAGTAAGAAGCTTTGTCCTTGTGCCAGAGTGACATCTGGTCCTTTCTGTTGGAGTTTAAATGGTCATGGTGGTTAACTACTGAAGATTTTTTTTTTCCCTCATGCTACTAGTTTCTGTAGCGTCTATGCACATTTTACATACAATGATAGCAAAATGCCTAGTGAAGTTCTGGAACTCTTGGGCTCTAGTTCTTTATTTTAGAAGCTCAAAAAAACCCACAGAAGAAGCCTTCAAATAGAAGTGTCAAATCATGATCGGAAGGAAACTTTTGTCGTGTTTTCTATGTATGATCAGCTCTGGATTTACTGGGTTCTGGGAACAAGTCGTCTGGTTGGATCCTTTTGACAGGAGTGCTTGGTTCCCAGTTCTTAATGCTTAATCCCAGTTCTTAATCAAAGTCAGGCTGGACTTTCTGATCTGAGGAGAGTGGCTATCAAGATGTTCATAACAGTGTGAAACTTGTTCTTTAATGTAGCTAGATCTGGAGCTTCTCATTACTACTTAGGATTAGGAGCAAAGCTGTAAACGGGTTCAGGGAAGAGCAGTAGCAGCTGCCCAAACTGTGAAGGCAGTTTTAATAATATATAATGCACTTAATGTATAATACATTATATACACAAAATTTATAGTATTATATAACATGCCATATAGTAAACATACTATTCAATATAATCAATAAAACATTTTTATAATTAATATACTTTATTAAAATATATAATGCAATATAGAAATATAATGTATATATTTTATATATTAGTTAGAGATTATGTATCATCTCTGAACTTCAGCTTCAAACATAATGAATTATTTTAATTCACGGTAGGTATGACAAAGGCACAAAGCCTGTGGGCAGGCGTCATCCAGAAGAACAGAAGGAAGGATGCCTATGGAAGCAAGAGTTGGGCTTTATATACTGATAATGTCTGAGCTTGGTATGAAATCAAAGCTGAAGTTCTAGAGTAATTGGGTGCTCAGGGTGCCAGAGGTCAGAGATCACATCTGCCTAGATGTAATTTGACTGAAATTTTTCTCAACAGTATCCTGAATCACAGAACGGTTGAGGTTGGAAGGGGCCTCTGGAGGTCATCTGGTCTAACCTCCCTGCTCAAGGCAGGACACTTAGAGCTGGTTGCCTGAGACTATGTCCAGATGGCTTTTGAATGTCTTCAAGGAGGGAGACTCCACAACCTCCTTGGGAAACCTGTTCCAGTGCTTAGTCACCCTTACAATAAAAAAGTGTTTCCTGATTTTCAGACAGAACCTCCTGTGTTTCCGTGCGTGCTCATTGCCTCTGGTCCTGTCACTGGGCACTGCTGAAAAGAGCCTGGCTCTGTCCTCTTTGCACCATCCCTTCAGGTATTTATATACACTAATAAGATCCACCCTCAGCTGCCTTTTTTCCAGGCTGATTCCAGTCTTTCCTCATAGGAGAGATGCTTCTGTCCCTTAATCATTTTTATGGCCCTTCCTTGGACTCTCTCCAGTATGTCCATGTGTCTCTTGTACTGGGAAGCCCAGAACAGGACACTACTACAGGTGTGGCCTCACCAGTGCTGAGGAGAGGGCAAAGATTACCTTCCTTGGCCTGCTGGCAATGCTCCTTCTCATGCAGCCCAGGGGACTGTTGGCTGCCCTTGCTGCAAGGGCACGTTGCTGGGTTATGTTCACTTGGTGTCTACCAGGACTCCACGTCGTTTTCTGCCAAGCTGCTTTCCAGCAGGGTGGCCTCCAGCATCTACTGGTGCCTGGGGTGTCTCCTCTCCGGGGGCAGGACTTGGCATTTCCCCTTGTTGGGCTTTATGAGGTTTCTGTTGGCCCTTAAAAGGGAGCTCGTCCCTGGGTGGGCTCGAACCACCAACCTTTCAGTTAACAGCCGAACGCGCTAACCAATTGCGCCACAGAGACTGATATGCAGTATTTTTCTTCAGAAGAGCTGAATTCCTGATTGTGTTTGATAACTGCTGATGGTGGTGGACAGTGACAGACTGGCACTGCTGGCACGTTGCTGCAACAAACCTGATGTGTTATTATGATGTTAGAATATTGTGAGAGATGGGGGTGGAAGGAAGAAATGCTATTACCTCCTGTGGGGTGTGAAAGATGAGATTCTTTTGATTTGAAGTAGTAGTTATTCCTCGCCACTTAACTCCCTCAAGAGAGGAGGGCTTGAGGTCGTGTCACGCTAGGCCATCCGCTAGTATTTCAGAGGTGGGTTAACAGCACTGTTTCTCTAGCCAAAGCTACAGAAAGGTCCTGTGGTACCTGTGTGCTTTTTGTGCTCATGGGCATGGCTGTAAGAAGTCTGAAAACCTGTGTGTCTGTGAATGTTAATGCAATTAAAGCTAAAACACAGGTACACTTCAGAACATGGATTGAGAGACATCTGAGATGCTCACTGCAGAATTCTCACTGCATCTGGGAACTGGGGGTTGGAGAAGAGAGAGCTCGTGGGCAGGTCTTAACAAACAGTGAAGATTTCATGGTGAAACTTGCATTTTTATTTTTTTAAGTTTCATAGGTGTAGTGCCTCAGAGAAAGCACTGATAACTTCAGTTCTTAGTGGGCATGTGTATTTTTCACTCATTCAACAGCCAGGAAAAGATAGAGCCTTTCACTCTGTATGCCCTTGTGTATTGATGGAAACCAAAGGATATGAAATACTGAGAAACATGACAGGAGCTGAGTTCTGTTCAGCTAGAGAATCTGTACCTGCTTTATGTCTACTTTTCTGACAGAAGGAAACGGTCTGTTTTAATATCTTACCCTTTCTTTGTTGTTCATTTGGTAAAGAAAATACAGCAAAATGTTGGCTTGAAAATGGTTGAATTGTTTTTAAAAGTTAGGAAGTTTAATCTCTGCAAGGTTGTGCTTTGGAGCACTGCTGACAACATTGTTGGTGAAGCGCTCCTGTAACTGAGCTGTGTAAGCATAGGAAGATGTGTGGGTAATTGTTTTAGAAGGAGTTTGAGCAATTTTCTTTTGGAGGGATAGGAACTGGTAGGTAGAGAAAAACATAGTTTCAGTAGAAGCAGCAGCAGGTAGCCTCTCCTAGTACGGGGTTTGGCAGAGAGCAGCTTCCTTTCCCTTCCTTTGGTGTTTTTAAGCCGTACTGTAAGAAAGACTACGCCATGTGCCTCAAAGCTGTGGAGCAGGTCTGCCCCACAGCGCACACTGCAGTCTTGCTCCGCCGGCTGCTCCCCTCAGGAGCTAATGGGGATGGTACTCGGCTCCTGTCTGGCCTGCACGCCCTGGTGTCCTTCTGCTGGGATCCCTGGCACAAGGCAAAGATACGGATCCAGGTTTCATCCTGAGCTGGAATTTGAGGGTAGCTGGGCTGTATGGGCCTAGGAGCTAAAATGTCCTCAAGGGTGGCAGAGTTTAAATGTAGCCATAGGGAACACAGGGAGGAGTCCAGAAAGTTGCAGAGCCAAACTCACTTGGTACAGGACCTTATGTTTTTTAGTGAAGTGTTAGTAATGGTCTCTCAGACGGTTTCCAACATAATCTGTTGGAGCACTGACAGCATTCAAGCTTTGGCAATAATGTTTGAATTAACAGACTGTTGGTTTTCAAGACTGCAGGTGTTACTCATACAGGCTTTTCTGTAACTTAAAGTGTTTGAGTCAAAGCTTGTAGGAGAGGGAAGACTTACTAAATTAGCAGATCTAGTTGGAAGAGACAAGTGTTAAGGCACAGAGGTCCTTTTTCAGATCTGTGAAATGGCTGCAATAATGCTATTATCGCAGCATATTGCTGTTTCTTGGTGTGAACCAGAAGATATAACAGTACCCTTTTGTGTCAGGTCTGAATGCCTGTGCCTCCCGCTACATACGTAGCAATCCAGGTAGGAAGATGGTAAATGACTAAGGGTGTGAAAAGCATCAATAGACTGTCAACATGGCACAGACATGGGAGCTAGTTCAGGTACTGGTGGTGGTCTGGCTGAAGCAACGCAGAGCTCAATAGTTGAACGTACCCCTCCAGAAAGCACGCTGCTTCCTGGGTCTTCTCTGGTTTGGTGCCGCAGGGAGCGTATTTGGGAATGGGCCTGCTCTGGCTGTGAAGTTTGACTGTCTGACCTTGCTCCAGGGGCAGGAGCACCTTCCTACCACGCTATTTCTTTCTCCAAGAATTGTGTACTAGCTGACAAATGGAATGAAATAAACTTCTGTTGTTTCACAGGCAAACGTGATGAAATATGATGGGCTGGCTAATGGATTTCTATGGACTGAGCCAGCAGGTGAGTTTAACCCTGGGCATATCCTGCTGCTTCTCTCCTCCCTTTAAACAGTAAAAAAAAAAAAGCCATCTTTTGGTCTTGTAATTTCCTTTTGCCTAGAGAGGAGAGGCAAACTGTGAAGCTGGAGCAATAAAAAAGTGCAATGAAGTTTTCCCTGTAAGTTGCAGATAGACAGCAGTGATACCTGAAGGCCTGCAATGGTATGCTTCCTTTCCCTTGCGCTCCTCAAAATATGAGTAGCAGTCTTCTGAGCTTAGGGGAAATTATTTGCTATGTATTTTAGAGTAGTAGTCAGAAGCAATAAAAGCATTGAAATGCATTTGCCATGCCCTCCAGAGAAGTCAAAATTATTTGACAGTATACAGATTGGAACATTTTACCATACTAGCTTAAGTCTGAATACGTCCTTTGTTTGCAGACTTAGTCTGGGAAAATAGAGCAGGAAAGGACTTTAAGACACCATGGTAGTCTTTCTCTCTACCCTAAGAAAGGATCAAGTACACTCCAACCATTCATGTATTTAAAATATTCTTACAAGAAACCCAACAATGAAGATTTTATTGCCTCCACAGACAACCTCTTCCACTGTTTTTGGAACCTTAATAATGGAAAGCTTGTCCTTCTGTTTAGCCTTTATTTCCTTTGTTGTAACAAGAGCATATTCCCTTAGCTGGGGCTTCTACTGAAACCTGGGTTTGCCAGGTGATGCTTATGTGCCTAATGGAACCAAGCTGAAGATTGTTTAATTTATGACATGTAAAATAAAGAAGCAGTTGCATTTCCTGCTGGACAGGAAAGCTGCTCATTGTAAAGTGATGCCTTTTCAATTGTTTTTCACTTTGGGTAATACAGTACAGAACTAGTAATATAATATCTCTCTGAGCCTGTACCTTTTTTTTAATGCATCAGTGTCTGTGGAAATGAACCATATAAAAAAGCTTAAACCTAGTAATAGACTTAGTTCTCGGTGTGGCTCTGAGGAAAGCAGCTTAACTGTTCTGTGTCTCTCTATTTTGTATACAGGAAAACACCTCTAAGGCTTTTTTGTTCACTAAAACCTGAGTTTCTAGTTTAACGACCCTGTGGTAGTCCACATATTTCAGAATGTCTACTTGGAGTTTTGTCTCCTAGCTGAGTCCTAAAACGCTGTGGCATCTTTAGTAGCCACTCCTGAGCCGAGGCAAATCCTTGGGGATGATCAGCCCCTGTTGCGCCCTGCTGCAGTGCAGCAGGAATCAAGTCAGCGGACCTGGAAATACATGAAAACATGTTAAGGGAAAACAAATGCTGAAGAGCCCCTAATTTTTCTGGCAGATGGTGTTTGAGTGTTTTTTCTATCTATAAATCATATAATTGAGAATTGTTTCAGTTCAGTTATTTACACTCATGTTTTCTTGCTTGCTCTGTGCTTATGCTTCTGTCTTGACCCAGGCCTGTGCTTGATGGCTCCGTACGCTTTCCTGCCATGTTTAGCCTTGGCAGTCCTGTGCGGTTGAAATCTTTTAGAGTGGCTGCTATTAATATGTTAGCAATCACATGTAAGTGATTAACATCAGTGTGGTTTCCTTATACTTAGTGGAAAGTTCTAGGTCTAATGATAATTTAGTAATAAAAGGAGATTAGATTGGAAATATTTTAGGGATGTTCAATCTTACAGCCATGGCTGCAATTGGGAAGGGAAGAAATTACATGGTGCTGAGACAGCAACATAGTTTGATGGCAGCTTATCCTAAAGAATACCACGATATTTTGTAATTACTCGCAAACACTCACTGTCTGCATTGCAAGAAGGATTACTTTGATATCTCTAATAGAGGAACTATTAAATAAAGCAGTTGCTATCTATTAGCAAGGGGTTACATATCTTCTGAACATTTTGCTGTTCAAATCGTGCTCTAGAAATGTGCACCATGTTGAAGGACTGTGCTGTCTCCTGCAGTGCTCAGAAATCCATCCTGCACTGTCAGAGCAATCAGTGATAGAAGAGGGGCTGGAAAAGTGCTCTGCAGCTTGACCCACACCTATAGAGTGGGCAAAGTCTTCTGCGTCCATCCTTGCAAGCAGCATACACTCTTTATCCCCCTTGATCCCTAGATATTTTTACGGCATAGCCGATACGGGGAAGCGAGAGAGAAAATTAGGAAGTTGGGGGGAATGAAACAGTAGGCCTGTGAATGTTAAAGATAGAATCTGCTCCTTTCTGCCTCCCCCAGCCCCAAAACTGCTTGCAAGACAGATTGACGTAAAGGACTATGCCATTGCTCAAGTGCATGTGTGCTTTCTATGAAAAATGATACCTATTCATGTGTAAAATAACTTTAAGATGTGATAGTTTGTGTGTGTTCTCATGCTCTGTAACCTCTGCCTCCCTCGCAGACTCTCCTGTAGGCTTTGCAAGGGTTAGAGGAGTTTGCCACCAAGCAGAACTCTTTCCTCCAGAGCTTTTATCTTTAAAATGACCTATTGAAAAATTCCCCCTTTGCCCATGCACAATTGGTTTTTATGAAGTCCTGTCAAATCTCCTAGTCCTGTTTTGGTCTTTTGGTGCAATTTACTTTATCCCAAAACCCAGCTCTCCAAATTTGCCAAAGAAAACACCAGGCACTATAGAAAGACCATTTTAAATGAAGCTCTTCGGAGGAGCCTGTTAGGAAAGTGAAAAAGTAAAAGAAAAAGAAAAAAAAAAAAAGACAAAAGGCAATGTGTTTTTCATATCTTAAATATATGTTAAAAAAAAAATCTTTCCTTTATGCTCTGATTAGAGACTAAGTGGACCCTTGAAACCACAATCTCTTTCCTTACTGAAATTTTATATCTCTCCGTTAATAAGGGGCCATGAAAGTGCTGGAATTTTTATTTAAAGACCAACATGAAAGTTATAATAAGATATTTGCAGGCATAACTAAGAAATGCTGATAAATGAGATTTTGCAAGCTGATGTGAGAGAAAGAAAATAGTATATTTGTCTTGGGCACCTGCAGCTATCCATTACCATAGCATGTGAGCTCTCTGCAATCATTAGCCCTCTACAGTGCTTTGAGATAGGCTTGCTGAGTCACTGCAAGATGGGTCTTGATTTATGTAGAAGCATTTAGGTGGCAAACTCCCCTTGAGTGTTCGAGCACAAATTATTTCTGTAAAATCCCACAAGGAGACAGAAACCCACAGCTTGAACTAACATGCCGGAGTTCCCACCTAATGTCATTGACCCCAACCAATTCTTTTCCCCTAGTACAGTAGTTGTAGCTTTCTTGTAATAGTTCAGTGATGCTAAGCTTCAGTTAGGTGCACTGGGAGTACGGGAAAATAGGGATTATGGCCTGACCCAGGAGCCATTAGTTTGTCTACCCAAGGCTGGCTGTGCACTGTTGCTCTAGTGGTATGGCTTTGGGTAAGAGAGAAGACGCAATTATGCTTCCTCTGGATTAGAGCCGATTTCAGTTACGGTTTTGCTCTTCTCAACAGTCTGTCAAAGTTTGTGGGGTTTTTTTTGACTGTTACCAGCAGTGACTTACAATTTTTTCAAACTCTTAATGAAAACGGAGTGCCTGCAGTGTCATGCCTGCACTACTGTCCGAGGTTCCTGGCTGACATTTACCTTGTGAGTAACGTCAGTTTATCTATTGAGCATGGGGCTTATGGATACCATGTAGTGTGGACATTTTCTTTAGAATATCTGATCATGATGTGTCAAACTCTGAAAAAAACTGCATAATTTTCCTTACCACTTACTTTGTGTTTGCGCTGAAGAAGGAAAGCAGATTTTCCTGAGAAGACCTGTTTCCAATAAACGGTGTTTAAAAATGTTGAATTCTGCTAGCTATTCCACCCTCTGGCCAATCTCATTTAAAGGCTTACGCTCTTGACTTGTCTCATGTTGCCATTTGTCTCTTACCTAACCCATTTTGTGCAGTTACATGCAGCTCTGGAGGCTATAAAAACCCTTAGCAATCTTTTCAGTCCCTGGTGTAGTTCTGCTCTCTGGTTCGTGCCTCCTAGCAGCACAGTGATTAAAATACGCTTTCATTCTTTATTAAAGACATACTGTATCATCTTTCTACTGCGTTGTCTGGGATTAATGTCTGTGTAGCTCCAGATCTTCCTGCTTGCCTCTTTGGATACTGATACAGCACCATAACTCCTCTACTTCGTGGAATTTCAGTGGAATTCAGTATTTATTAGGCATAGCTATCAAATGACTAGACACTTCCTCAGTTAGCTCTTGCAGGATTCTTGGATGCAAGTTACCTAAATCTAGCTAATATCACTTAAAAATCTAGGTACTAAGAGCTGTTTATTCTCAGTAAGAATTCTTTAATGTTCTCCCTAATTGTCAGTGGATTGGAAACTCTTTCATGGTGAGGAGGAAAATGAAGAGCTGAGGCCAGGTTAGATAAAAGGAAGTAAGTGGTTGACCAGTGATTGTATCTTACCCCTTGGTGCTAGCCCCAGAAGGGCTGGGGAGCTTGGCCTTGCTGGTAGCGAGTCAGTGTTAGCTGCTGTGGGAGATGGGAACATTTGGCTTCTCTCATGCATTTATCCTGATTCTCATGCTGATCATGCTCCTTCCAGAAATGTTTTTGATTTAAATGTTCAAGTTGAATATTGTGTCCTAGGTTACAACAAGAGTTGTGAACTTGTAGGAGTCCTACATTCACACAGTGTCTGAGCCTTGCTGACGACTCCCCTCTCACAGGCAGTTCTTCTCTGAAATCTTGCATTTCTATCATGCAATAACACGCAGAAGCTTGTGGAGGGATTTCCCTTTCCGATCAAAGGCAAAATCTCTCAGCAAAGCTCCCTGACATTCTGCAAATGCAGCTCTTCGTGCCTTACAGATGGAGAAATTGAACCCTGGTGTATATGCTGGCTTCAGGCTTAAGCTGGCATATTTTCATTTATCTTAGTAAGCATGTTAAAAATCACACCTTTAGTTAAACTGGTTCAAGCTGGCCACATAGAGAAGGCCAGAGATGGAGCCCACAGAATGACTGCTTTAAGACTGGGCAAAAATGATGACTTTATCCTGTAGTGGCTGAATGGCTCCAGCTGGTTTTTGTTGTATCATACAAGAAACCTCTGTCTGAGGCAGTGTCAGGATTAACAGCCTGGCTGGTTTGTTCCCTTTCTCAGTACGCTACTCCGTCTCACTTCCTGGATGCTCTGAAAATTCCTGTAAGATCACAGGTGAGAAAGTAACTTCCACTAAGAATAACTTGCCACAATAGGCAGATCTTTGCAAAGCAAGGAAATTATTTTAAAAAAAGTTATTAATCACAGAGTACACCAAGTGAGATGAAGAAAAGCAGCAAGGGAGGAAGAGCAGAATTGGTTTTGGACCAAATGCTTTTCAAGGTCTCTTCCATAAGATGGCAGCAGCTTATTTTGTGAACTGGACTGGGATACTGATGTGAAAGGGTATCTGCTGGAAGCCCTACAAAACAGGCTTTATCTCTATTTGCTTGGTACACATCCCTTATGATTGTCCCAAGATAGATCAGTTGGGAACCTTACTTTATGTGCTAAACCATTTTCTGTTGTTTGGTACAGTGGTGATTTTATTTTATTTTTTCTAAATACAGGCACAGATGCTAAGAGGCAAACTCTGCAAGAGAGTTGTTAGCATCAAATGACACTTTTGCATTTGCAGGGGTTGAGCGTGCAGGATGCAAGGAGAGTGACAGGGTTGTTTGGTCTATTTTGGATTTTTTTTAAGTGTTTCACTTTGTGTGGTTATTTTGTTAATAACTGCCCAAAGCAACTTGAGTTCTGTGAGCTGAAGAGAGAGAAAAACAGTTGGGATTTTCTCTCCTCAAAAAAATGGAGATCTGTTCCATGACACTGAGCTGTTTCAGTTGAATCAAACACTCATTTTCTTTTGAACAAGGGGATTGTGGAGAAAAGGGACTTTTTTTTTTTTTTTGCCTAATAGAAAGCAGTGGAAGGAAAAACATTTGAGAGGAACTGTTTTCTGAAGTCTTACAACATAAAGAATTTTATAATTCAGCTATTTTCACTTTCCCTTCTAAATGTTTTCCATATTTTCAGTGACACCCACAGCGGCATGGGCAATACATTTATGCAATTTGACTGTCTCCTATTCTTTGATGCATTTTTCTCTGCAGATGAGTGTCAGACACTTATCCCATTGGTACCAAATATTTAATAGCCATAATCTGCTGTGATACCCTCTAACAGAAGATTCTGTTTAAGTGCAAGTTATGAATCATTTTCTCAGTGTTTGTGCTTATTCTGAATAGCTGGATAACATGGGAGGAGCTAAAAGCAGCCTATTTCTGGCTTTCCCTGGTGCTTACACTTACTGGCTAATGTTAGTCATCTGTTTTTGTTTCCTGTGGCCCATTAGTATCCAATCCATCATGTGCACAGGAGTCACAGTAACAAAACCGTAAACTTGAAGAGTGGAAGGAATAAGACTCTGGTATTTGCCTCCCATTTGTTTTTAAATTAAACTGTTCAACTTCCGTGATTCTGATTTCTGTGTGTGATGGACCGTTACAGTAGAGCCCAAATGGGGTCCATCAGGAGCTGGTTCTGACATTGCTCCTCTCCTCTGTCCTCTAATTCAGACTCCGGCTTGGTGAGGACCCCAGGGCTGGATCTTGTCTGGAAGTGAATGGGCCAAACACAGCAAGTGTGAGTGGTTTCCACAGGCATGCTGGGAAAGAGATGCGCCCAAATTACTGATGACAGGAGTCTGATAGTTTTAATCTCGGAGGAGAATTTGATGGTTTAGAGGCTGAGAGCATTTCTTTCTTAACTATTGTACCTGCTTTTCTACTGGAAACAGCAGCTGGGATGGGTTGCTTTAGCCCCTCTTCCTTTCTCTGAATCGTGCCCCAACTTCAGCTAGGAAAAGAAGGACTTTCAGCTCTCAAATTTTGGCCAGTGGTGAAGTTTAAAGTCTTCGAAGAAGTTATGCTTGGCAAGAAATGCAGTATTTTAAGGGGTCATTTCATTGTTACTGGTGTGCAGTCTGTGTGCTGCCTGATTTATACCAAGGAGACTCCTGGAATGTGTGTCCTGGTGACTTCTTTCTTTCTTTCCAATTAACTTTAAAGAAATAAAGAGAGATGAAAGCACGTTATTTGAATAACATTTAAAATGTTTTATTTATTCTAGAAAGGTTCACGTTCTTTCCAAGAGTCCACTTCCTTCCATTTTCAGAATGGAGCCTTTTTCACCTCAAATTATTTGTATTGTGATAGCATCCAGAGACTGTGGTCAGGATAGCTCCGGAGGGCTTGGGGAAACAAATTGGGTGAAATGAAAAGGAAAAGTAAATGAGAGTGGTTCAGAGCGTATGGGGAACACTGGGTGTGCAAAGCTGGCTCGTGGCACTGGGCGCAGGAACATGTCGACACAGATCTGGAGCCTGGATGGGGAGGACAAAGTTCAAAGTAAAGTGCCTGGTTTATTCAGTTTAGGTGGAGTGGATGAGGCTGAAAAGGATGGCCCAACATCTAGCTGAGTGTTAGCCTAAGGACAGGGCTTTCCATGGCCACATAAAGTGCTTTTGTTTTTCTTTTGTGCAAAGCTTTGTTACGGAACAAGTTAATGGCAATAATTTTGGTTAGTAACTAATTCCTTGGAGAAAATGGCTTTAAGTCAATTGTGTATCAGATGTTGCCACATATTACTTTGTTTTGGTGTTTAGCCACAAATAACTCATGACAATATTTTTGTATTATAATACACCATAATTTACTTCTAGCAAGCATGTAATTCCTAAGAGACAGAGTGGCATTCAGCCTATACGTTCTTTGGTCCGCTCTATATTGAATCCAACACAATGGGGGCAGCTGAATGATTTAATGTCATCCTGAAAGAATTCACACAGGCTGCTGAAAAAGAAAACAGGCCATGGAAATAAATTGTAACTAAATGTGTTCTTAAATATAGGGCTACAATGTGCACAGAGGTTGTATAATGCTGTCCCCTGCTGAACTTTTTCAACAGTCTTGGAGCCTTACCCTCCTGTGGGATAAGAAAAAAAAGGCATCCTGTAGGGTAAATTCCACTAACAGTAAATTCTATGAAATGCTCCTTTCATGTCGGACAGGTGGAAGTTCAGGATTCCAGGACAGTTCAGGAGAAATATGAGATTCATACCAAGCATGAAGGTATTCTGTTTATTGACACACTGGTTTAAGTAAGAGTGAGAAATCCAAGAAATCTGCTAAAATCTCCCTACTTGGTGGAGGTAAACTTGGGGAGTTTTCAAGTCTGCTGTGTATCAAAACAAACAGTTTGCTAGTTCACTGGGTGTTCATGGGCTGGGGGAAAAAAGAATTTGCGGAGGTGATCAATAGCTTCTGAACAGGTTGGCCTGCAGTAGGCACAAGCTGGCACAAGTGCCACAGCTGGCACTTGGTACAAATACAACCATTCCTGTGGCAAGATCCTGACATGACACTAGCGCTAGGTGCTGGCTTGCGTTCCAGCAAAATCGATAGAAATTCAGTGTTTCGCTTGATAAGCCCAGTTATCTGCTGGACACAGAAAGCGTTGATGCTTGGTTCATTAGGGTAGAGAAATAGCTTACACAGTCACCCCTGACTTGCACCACTTTTAGCAAACTGACTTTGTTTTGATTTTGGAGGGGTTGTGTTTTAAAATTGTCAGTTTTCAACTCAGGCTATTTACCTTTTATTTACTGGAGAAACCATGTGATTTCTCCCATTAGGATGTTCATTAATTCTGTTCTGTTTTAACTATGTCAGAAACCTACTAAAAAGGGTTCAGAAAATTTCCACACCAGATATTTCAGTGTACTTTAGACAATTTATTTTATTCTACTTCTAGCTTATTTTATTTAAACTTATACTTGAATGCTTTCCTGAATGCAGGCCTAAATAAATCATTTTTATTTCAAGAACAATGGAAGTAACTTCAACCAATACTCAGAAGGATGTTGCTGAGCAAGAATAATGCTTGCTATATGGCTTTGTATGCTGCTCTTGAAATAGTACCTATGGCAACTGTAAATCAGATTTTTTGGTACAGTTGTCCCCAGTGCTGCAATAGGATCTGCCAGTTAGGAAGCTTACAACCCCTGAATCCCACTGAACTCCGGGGGGCTTCGTGTGAGCTTGAGGATCTACGCCGGGTGAATTTTGTTGCAAGGTGGAGACTGTGGTGTTGAAAATGCAGTGACAAGATAGAGTTCAGAAAATGTGAGTCCTCTTGCAGCATCTCCTGCCCAGGGAATGACGTCTTTATGGCTGCAAGGTTCAGGCAACTTGCTATTTACTAGTCTTCGAGTGTTTTAAGGTAGTTAAAAGTGGACTAAAGAGGCAAAACACAAACAGAAGTTTTCCGTACCCCAATGCATTGGTACAGGCTGACGCCGTTTACCTTAAAGTGACCGTTCTCGGAGAAATCGGTACCAATAAAATACGTACCGGTAAGAAGCCAATTTATGTACCAGAAATTACTACATGTGTTACATAATTAGAATACCTGCCCCAACTTCTGAAACCTATCGCTGCTGGGCCTGCTTTTAATCTAGCGTCGTCTCTTCAGCTTATGAGATGAAATGTAGCTGGGGAGCGTTATGAGAACCAGATGGAAAGCCTGGCTGGAGGGCTGGCGGGGATGGAGACTACCTTGGCCCGCTCCGAGCTGAGCGTACTGTGTACCTTCGAATGATACCTTAATCCGTGATAAAGACAGGCAGCTCACTTTTCCAAAATCAAAACCATATTCATCAATAGGTAGCCTCTTTCCAACGCGGCGCAGGCTACTGCTCGGAGAGATGCAGGCTGGAACAGCTTGATACAGGCAGAACTAGATGGCTACACATGGATAAGATAAAATCATTCAGCTACCTAATAAATAAATTTGAAAGATGTTCTAAGATGATACAAATTCAAGTAAACTTGATTTATTATCCCAGAGGGATGTCTGCTCCACCTTTCAGTTGCTGAATCCTGATTTATGGTACATGTTTTTAGGCTTGATTTTTTTTTTAAGAAAGAAAACCTTTAAAATATAGCTGGTTGACCTAGCGCTGTCTGCCCAGCTAGCTTCATGCTGCTTAAATTAATACAACTCGTTCAAAAATGTAGTTGAATGGATGGGTTTTTAAGTCGGCAAGGATTCAGTTTTGGTAACTAAATGTTATTCCTACATGGTAAAATACCAGTAGAAGTAAAGTCAATAAACTGTAAAGGCAAATATATTAAAGAATTCTTATGCATCATGATTTTCCCCTTGCCATCAAGGGAAAAGATTGTATTTTATACAGGAACTGAGATGTTTCCCTTTCTGTAGTCCTGTGTGGGTTTAACTAAAGCAGCAACTAAGAGAAACAAGAGTTTCATAAAGAAAGCCTTGTTGATAATTATAGAGTGGTTGTAAGCGTATGTTCATAGCCTTCATTTTTCTTGTTCAGAACTTTATTATGGATCTTTAAGTTTCAAATGACTCTTGATACTTTGCATGTGTGAGACAGATTTTAGGTAAATAAACATAACTTATTATTTTGGGACAATACTTCAAATATATATTTTAAAGGGTGTGTTTTTTGTTTGACCACATATGACTCTTATAAATCTATACGCTAACTATTCTAAACCAGATTATCAGATTGTAAATAGGATAGGATGGCGCTAGAGGGAGAAATAAATACTGTTTGTAGTTAACAGTTCTAGATCTAGTAAATCGCCTTTACATTAAGCAGGTATAAATTATGTATTGGTTGTTCAAAGTTTTCATCATGGTCTGAGTTAGAAAAATTAACCATAAAAACAAAAACGTTGTGTTCTTTTGCCAAATCACAGGCTATATTTATGTTTGCAGAAAAGTAAGAATCTTTGACAGCCATCTTCTGAACAATCTGCGTATTCAATCAGGAGTAGAAATGAGTTGAGGAAAATGTGAAACGTGGTTTACCAAGTTCTGTCTTTACAAAGATAAAATATCTTGTTGGCTAGGATTTTGCCTGTTGCTTTT
This sequence comes from Aptenodytes patagonicus, assembly GCF_965638725.1. NCBI lineage: Eukaryota > Metazoa > Chordata > Aves > Sphenisciformes > Spheniscidae > Aptenodytes > Aptenodytes patagonicus. Next base: position 153,887,571 of record NC_134950.1, read on the forward strand.
TTAATACCTCTTGAACTCCAATGGTGTCATTTTTATAATGTAGCCCTGCAGATGTGAACAATTTGGTGGTAGTAGTAACCTTCAAACGTAAGGCGTTAATTGATCTGGAAGAAAAACTTAAATCTATGCAACCTTTTTTCTTTCCAGGTAATGTTCTCTTTGGTAAACAATTTTTATAAACCTACAGTGTCCTGAACACCAAGAATATGACTGATACAAGCCCGTACTCTGTGTTATATACCATAGTGTTTGAACCATTGTGTGTGTCGGTGAATTATTTTCACAAACTATTGATTCAAAAGGCTGTGGACTTCGGAACAGCGTGTTTTGCAACTTTGAAGGCTTAACAAAAGACCCTCAATCCACCAGAAGGGTGTGATCTTATGGACACAGTTTGCAGTGCTGCTGCTTACAGCATTTGATGGATATCCAGATATAAGCTCCATAGATTTCTCTTTGCTGTAATCTATTACCTCCACTTTTTGCTGGAACTGGTAGCAAAATTAATCATACCAGTCCTTTTTGTTCATATTTAAAAGTTTAAAATTTTGGAGAGCCAGGCCTTAATCTGTATTCCCCCTGTTTTGAACTGGTAGTGTCTCCATTTGCATATGACACCATTAATTTCTCTGATTTATTCTTTTAGTCAAGGAAGGAGAAAAACATTCAAAGCCTGTTGTAAGTTATGACAAATAAAATTACTGATTTCTTACATGCTGAAAAGCCAAGAACTCATAGTCTGGCTGGTTCAGATTTGTTCTCTCCAAAGGTGTTATGCTGCTCCTTATTCATGCTTTATTTGGGATTCCAGCCATTTAAAGAATGTTATCCTGCTAGTGTATACAATGCATTTATTTTATTGCACATATTTACTTTGTTATTTAATGCCACCCAGAGTTTTCAAGGTGGCTTAGAGTGTAAGTAAAAGGGCAGTGTCGGCTATTAACATCTACAACTTAAACCAGACCTGATACAGTAAAGGGAAAAACATCAATCACAAGATGCTTGAGTGCCAGCAGTGGAACTTGCCCTTGCATGGTAAGGCAAATCATACGGGCTGATACAGCTTTGTTTTGGTGTGACTCCTCGGTATGTCAGCAGATTGGCCTTCTGGTATTGTTGCACCAAGGAAGGTGGTGGCAGAGCAGCTCTGGAAGGGTGGCTGAGACCCAAACCAGGTGATGGGCAGGAGGAAGGGAGGGATGATGCCCTGTGACAGAAGATGTACCAATAGGGAGGGGCAGAGTCTTGGGAGTAAGTTACGCTTAAACCTGAGGTGGTGCAGAAAGGGGAGCTGTGAATGGCATCATATGTGGAGGCTCACAGGGCCAGAGCTAAAACTGGTCTAATTTTTTTACTTGCAGCTGCACTGCCTGTGCCTCGAAGGGAAATTTTGCATGCCTTAAGGCAATGCTGAAAGCAGGAGATGGTGAGGACATGGGTGAGTAAACAGTCTACTCTGTCTGAGTCAATGTTCTCTCCTGTCATTTGCTTCATATACAATATATTTCAGTGTGAAGAGCCCAGCTAGAGTGAGTTGTTCCACAAAGAAGAAAGCTAAGCTTTTCACCATCTAATCAATATTTCCTGAAGAGGTGCCAATGTCTACTGAGCAGAAGTATGATCTTTCTGCCATAAATCTTGTCACTTCTGACCCTAAACCTTCCCTGCCCATATGTCCTCTCTCCTGACAAGTGACATTTAGAACTGGAATATTAGCATTTAGGACAAGGACAGTGTGTGCTACAAAGCACATTCTTGGGTGCTCTGCAGATAATAATCTGAGTTACTCGTGATGATAATTTTGGGGAAATTCAGAATGCCTCAGTACATATGCCAGATTCCTGGATTTTGACCAAGAGGGTATTATAAATAATAAACATCAGTATCATTGCCATCTGCTGTAGCTAACTACCATCTTGGATGCAGATTAGTTTGTGCACTTGTATTGCATACAGACATATACAAAGTCTAGATTTCTCTTGAAAAAGCTTGGTGTTTTGGTAACTAACTAAATGAATAAACATATAATCTTTCAGGAGCTGGCAGAACAGCGTCTAGTTCTCATTACCCTCTTTGTTTCCCTCCACCCTTTGGCTCTCACCATAATTGAAGACAACTGCTCTGGCCACTCAGCTCAGCATCTGCAAGATGAAGTTATACATCTCAGAATTAAGGTTTCCAGACGTGGCACCCAGTTGCCGGCACATTTCTTACCCTCTGGTATGCTTTGGGCCTCCGCTTTGGCCTCAGAGCTGTCTACCTGTCTCTGAGACTGCTGCTGATGCTCTTTTAGCCATGGTGGATAGTGCTGGATTCCTGTGTTGCTCTCTGTAATACTATGCAAAGGGAAAAGAATGGGGAGTGCTGTGAGAGACAATTACATGGAGCTAACAGTAAAACTCATTTTACTTGCAAATGTATCCAGAGCAATCTGGTTATTTCAGAGCTTATGCCCAGCGTTTTTCTGTGACACAGATGCAAGCTGAAGAGCACTCTCTGCCATCATGCCATGGTTCAGAGTACCTGTGTATTTCTGTAACAGCAGCAGTTGATTTTCTATTTTATTTTAAGTAGAATGGTATTACCAGAAAATTGCTAACATTTGCATAGAGAAGGTTAACTCTTTTAAGTGGCTTCAAGCCATTAAGTAGGAATGTAACAACTCCAGTATAGCAGTTTGTCCATGGAGAGGAAAAATAACCCTTCAAAACCCTGGCACCAGTTCCACATTAGAGCTAAATTACTGTAGCAGATTGAAATGACAAGAGTCACATTTTGAAATGAGCATGTAAACAAGGCGTGTGCCCAGGCTGGCATGGGACAGGAATCCTAATTTGCACAAATGCCTTGGGATTTGTGCACACACACACAAAAACAATTAAAAAATAATCTGGCAAAGAATATATAATACAAGACTGAAGGGATGAGTTTAATATTCTTACACTAGTGGTGTGTGAGAAGACCTAAGCAGACTTTAAATATTCAGTGTTTTCTTTAATAGGCAGTACCAGGACAGCTGAGGACAGCTCATCACAAATGACCAAGGAAACCTGTTATGGCATGTATATATAGAGTATACAAAGTCTAGAGTATTTATATATAAATATTCGCTAGAGTAGAGGCCTCTTAGTTGCCTTTTGTAGCTTTCTAGATGCAATGCAAGAGATTGGACAGCCTGCATTTATCAGGCAGGTCCTCTCCTGTCTCAGCAGGTGAAACATGGGATGTCATTTTCTCCTGGACTGCAGCAGTGCAATACATAATTTGAAACATTTCTTGTTGTTCTCCATTTCAGGTGATGTGTCCAGTAGTGTTGCTTTATGAGCAGCTCTTCAGGGGCCTGTTAGGTACCAGCCAGCCCTGTTGTGCTTTCCTGCATGCTCGATGAGAGAAGCTGGGTAGCCTCAGCGAGGTTGAGGGCAGCTGGGCTGAGGCAGACTGTGCCTGGCTGAGGACATGGTATCCTGCTACACACCGGGGAGTTTTCTTCATGACTAGCACATTCAGGCTTTGTAAAATTATCTTCTTTTGCCAGCCATGAAAAAAACACCTGTTTGAATTGTGGAGATCTGGTTGTCCTGGAGCACTGGGTGCGCAGTGGGGCACAGTGACAGTTAAGGCTGTATGATCAAAGGGAGAGGTTGAGCCTGGCACTGGTGCCATGCTGAAGACCCACCTCTGCCACCACAGCCAGCCTCAGCTGTGATGAGTGCAGCAGTTATTTGGGCTGCAAGGTCAGCGGTGAGGCTGGCTGTACTGCAGCCTCAAGTACCAATTAGTGTCTTACAGCCTGTTTCAGAGCTGCAATGTCTTGTTTCCACTCTGGTTTCATGTAATTGCTTTATATATTAGAAACTTTGATAATTGGCCAAGTTGAAAACTTTCTTTAAGGTGAAATACATATATTTCTCAATGAAAATGTTGTGTTTTAATAGTTCGCTAACATCAGGCTGTCTGACAGCATTATGCTTTATTGTTATAGTAGCTGACTGTCAAAGATGATGGCACTGTGAAATAATCGTATGTGTGATTTAGTAGAAAACTATGAATTTGGGCTCCATCAATCTGTGTATAAACACAGATGAAGTGACTGATCCTGATCCAGAGACCTTTCAGTTGAGCAGATTCAAGAGCTGTACTCTGCTGCTCAAACCCAGCTTCCGTGTCATACTTTTGCCTTTTTTTCTTCTATTTTGGGGAAAGTTGCATAGAAAGTCTTTGCTGTTGGTTATGTGCATATGCATATACTCAATTCCAGCCCAATTGCTGGCAGTATTACAATGCACCAAATAATCACTTTTTTAAAGTTGGTTTTAAAGATGATATACAAAACAACCCCCAACCAAACCATAAAAAAAGTCACGGGGTGGCTTTTCCAGTAACATCTTGAACTTGTAATTCTGCAGCGTTGTCTCTGAGCCATTAATGAAATCCATATTGCAAGGATGGCCTTGAAGTAATGGAGGAAGGAAAAAGCAGCTGTATTTGTTCTCCTGCGGCTCTGTGTTTTTCATTATGTTCTCTCATTTTTGTTTTGGGGTATATTTTCCGGAGCAAACAACCTCCCTGGGGCTGGTCTGCTGCAGAGAGCAGGTTGAGTGCCTGGTGCTGGCTCTCCGAGGGGTGTCAGTGGTGACGCTACAACCTGTTAAGCAAAGCACTGAGGTGCTCAGAAGGGAGGAGCGGCGTTTTCTGTGGGTGAAAGTTCTGGCACAAGTATTTGACTGAACAACTGTGAGCATATTACTGAAAAACCATCTCAACCAGCAAGATACTGCCAGAGTTAGCCTAATGATCCAAGCATTTTACATAGCTGATGACCAGGACAGGCTTATCCTCTCTCAAAATGACACATTGGAATAATATTAGCTAACTGTCTGTAGCCTGGTTGGGGCGTCTCCTTCCAGACACGTAATTGTTACTGTCACCTCTCATGCTGTACGGTATGCAAGGCTGATGCCTATGAATTTTGCCCATATGCACTGGAGGCAGTCAGCCTTGAATTCTGAACAAATAGTGATGGCTCAATTAATAAAGGACTGAAAAAGTACAAAATTAAAGCATATGTTAGAATGCATGCACTAGCTAGGTGTTTTTTCCACAAGCTGTCAGCCAGTATATGTAAGAAAAGTAAAGCTACTATGGTAGAGACAAAGAGATTCCACTTAGATAACTAAAGCCCAACTCATCTTTGATCAGATTTGCAAAACTGGATTCACTGTGCTTTTTCATTACTTCATGTAACCAGTGACTGTTTATAGTCATTGTGGTGGAGCAGAGGGTTGGAGCTCACGTGGACAAAGAGAGTCCCAGAGAAGGGTTTGATCCCATTCAGCTCTCTATAGTATGCAAACAAATCTTCCCCGTAATGAAAGACTACAAAACTGAAAGAGAATTATTAGACACTGGCTACGTTTTAAAAGGATCAAAATAATATAGGCACATTGCTGATTGATTTTTGGCTCTCTAGTAACTAATTTCTCCCAACCTGAATCTGCTCATTTGTAATGCAAAATGTTTTACTTCACGTTAAAGTAAGAGTGTTTATTTATGCAGTTTCATTTCCAATAAAAGCTTTGCTTTACAGTGCATTATACAGAATGACAGCAGTGCACTGAATTGCAAGGTCACGCTATAGATCATACTCGCTCTGCCAAACACCCAGTAAGGAATTTTGAAGTAAGCTGTAGTAAGGGGCTGACCGGTGAGCAGAGCCAGAAACAATACAGGTTAGAAAAATGTTTGTTTTATTTAGTGAAAGAAGAAAGAGTTTGACTTATTAAGGAGACTTTTCCTACCGTATTCATTCTGGATCCAGGTCCTGGAAAGAAGTTTGGGATGGAACTTCCTGTAGTTGACCCTAATCTGTCCTCAGAGCCTCATGCGTCTTCCTCTAAACCAAGGAATATTGGGTGTGTTTGAAGATCTAACTAGCAGTTTATGCTCTGCACCATTACATTACCAGACTCCTGCCTTTTTCCATAATGTATGTGAGGCTACGTGTCTGGTGAAAGGTGGGGAAGTGTCATCCTCTGCACATAGATTAGGTGTGTGCTACTGTGCAGCTGAAAGCAGTGGGTCTAAGTAGTAAGAATGCCTTATTCCAGATGTTTGCAAGGGTAATTTGTCCTCCAGAGGAAAAATTTACCCTAGGATGGAGAGGGTGACAGAGGTAACACTGCACAATGCAACCACTACATGGGTTTGTGCATTTTCTGTGTATGGAAAACAATTTGGAGATAACTTATCAGATGTCTAGAAGGCCAAGAAGTGCCAAAGCCAGCGTGGCAAATAACTTCTGTTTAGGAGGAGTACAGTTTGCAGGCCCTATTTCAGATGTGGGATAAGAGAAACAGCACTAATGGTGAAAGTGGAGAGCCACAAGAGGAATTATTGTCACACCCTTGCAAAACATGAGATCAAAGTAAAATTTCAGTATTGAATAGGCTGTTCTCCAGACGTGGTTGGTGAGCTGCACCCAAAGCTCTGAGGTGCCTATAGTAAACTGGCCTCCCAACAGAATCAAAGATGAGCAACACCACTTGTGGTATTCCTCAACAGACACAGCTGGTTTTGGGAATATAACTTATTGGTGGGGTTGTACTGCCTGAGGGGGGCACACTTTGGACTGCACAGAGATGGTGATGCCATTTTAGAAATCTCCCTTTTGACTTGGACTCTACCAGGTTATTCCCTGCAGAAGAAAGAAATTGGTGATGGAGTGAGGAGCATCCTTGGTGCAGTCTGATTTATTTATTTATTTATTTATTTAAATGCAGGGAAAGCAGAAGAAACTCTTTCAGGAACTGGCAGCAGAAGACATCTCTAAGTCTCTCTTACTTACTGACTTTGGCAGAACTGCCTGCTCCCTCAGACCTACTTTTTAGGGCTCTCGTAGCTGTGATTCTCTGACCGGAGGTTCGATTTTCTATTGCCTCTCTTTGTATCTGTCAGGCAATCACATCCCTCTGGGTGGTTGTTATTGTCAGATGTCATTGCAACATGGGATTGATGGTCCTGGGACCCTTGCCTCACTGTTCTCAGCACAAATCACTACTCTGAATTCTGTTGGTGGCCTCATCCATGGGACTGAGTACCTGCACTTAATGCAAGTGTTCCTGATGTGTTTTCCTGAATATTGTCATCATTTTCAGATGAATCAAGGTCAATCAAGAGTGAAAGATGGAAAACTGGGGCAGGGACAACTAGAACAGGGTATTAAAGGGTTGGCGATGGAAGTCCAAAACAGTAGAGGTGATGGGGGCAGGTTTCTCTATGTGGGTCCATAACGGAGCTAAGTGGCTTCTGTGGTTGACCCAGAGGAAGACTGGCTCTTCCACCCTGAACTTCAGTGAACCCAAGCAATAATGATATCAGTGGCCCAAGCTGAGGAGCTTTCATAAAAATATGTTCTCCCTCACCCTTTCTTGTTATTGTAGTTCTTCACACAGGCTGCACATTATGTCTATATGCTTCTGAACATAGCGGGGTCTCCAGGGTGTTATGCCAGCTCAGTCCCTCATTCTTTCTAGCCAATACATATCTCCACTCCTCTTGCAGCTGCAGTGGTTGTCTTCTGTCCAAAGTCCTTCAGTCTCATCATGCAGAAGGGTACTGTTTTTCACCCAGCTTAAGGGAACTTTGCAGTGCCATGGCTTTTGTGGTGACCATTGCTGCCAACAGTCTGGTTCAAACTTTATTGACAGCTCTTCACTGAATCTGTCGCGTTAGTTGTTCTCCTTGTTCCAGCCTGCCAGATGACTGAGGACCACAGTATCGGGTCAGATATGTCACACCTTTGCTGGTTTAGCCCAGTTGTGCTCTGGCAGATCATCGCTGTGCCCACCAAGATTTTACATGAAATAGTGTTTACAGCTTAACACACTGAAAACATAATCCATGCTGTCTGGCAATACAAGAAGCTATTAAGAAAGGGCAACCACTGTGCAGAGCTGGAGTCTCGGATCCATGCTGCAAAAATAGCTGCATTTCTCTCCTGGGCCAGATAAGCAGGCTGTGACATTGCTCACGAGCAGTGCCTGGCTACACTGAGCATCCCAGTGCTGAGCTGTCTATTAATGTGTGACCTATACAGATTAAGGCTGATGTTAGGAGTGGCTGGATCCTAGTCTGATTTCAAAAGCAGTTGAAAAGTTATTGTCGATGGGCTTGTCGGCGTGTACAATGCAGTGGCTTCATTGGGAGCTGTGCTCTTGCACAATGTGTAAAGCAAAGGCAGTGAACTTGACTGCCTTGGGGGACACTAGTCTGTGTACTGGTTAGGGATGGGTGGCTCTTGCTACTAGAAGCTTCCTTTTGAGGAAGACTTTCTCTGGACAGATTCACGTTTGTGTCAGTGGTTACTGCTGGAATTTCATTAACTCCTCAGTAAGTGAAGAAAAAGTGGATCTGATTGAAACAGAATAGATTGCTTTTATTGAATTCTTTTTTAATTAAAGCTCTTACTGGTTTCATGCTGTTTTGGTGTCATAGTTTAGATTTTTACATTGAAAGACAGGAGAAGGGAGAAAAAAGAGGAAATATTTATTTAATTCATGCTATAGAATGTAATGACAAGAGATTGTTTCCATACGTACTGTTTTTGTTGACCTTTTAACATTTGGAAATGTCAGGAAATACCGTTACTGTAGGTCTATCCAGCTTTAATGCTACAATAACTTTATAGCTATTCACAAGGGAAATTATACGTTGCCTGAAACAGTGAAGGTGTATGTGAGCATACACACAGATCTCTTTTTCTCCTTCCCTGCCAAATAGATCTCTGTGGCTGCATGCAGTCTCTGTTAAAAATGCAACTTTTGTGTCCTTGTAATTTTGACTTTGCTTTCAAACCTGCTAGATATACTGAGGCAGCAGAGAGGTATGCTTCTGGGAAGTTTAAAGACGCTTAAAATAGTGTAGAATTCATTTTAACTTGCTATGATTAGACAATGGCCAAAATTGCATAGGTTTTTCAAACACAGATACTAACTTTTATTTGGTTTGGGTTTTTTTGAGGGGGCCTGTTAAGATTCAGAGAGATTCAGAAGGCGGTACTTGGGTCTATGCATGTCATCTTGCCTTTAGAACTGAGGAATGGGTTCCAGTCATGACTTTGATACTTAAGTCCCCAAAAGATGGGAGGGTTTTGCTGATTAAGTAATGCTCTCCCTGGCTGTGTTAGTGGTGTAGCACACACCCGTGTCGTGTCGTGGAACAGCCCTGGGTGCTGCCGAGCGGTGGGAGGACGCCGTTACCTTGGACAGCACCAGGCGAGCCTCTGATTTATTACTGTCCCCTTGCCTACAACCGAAACCAAAACAACACAAGAGACCCAGGAGAAAGTGATTAGCAGCAAACACACTGGTTGTGAGATCCTGGCCTAGAAGTCGAACCTTCAGTAATTTGAGAGGGATGGGGATTTTGTCCTTTGGTTAGAAAAAAAGAACGCAGTAGGTGATGGGAACGAATCTTCTCAGAATCTCAGCTGAGGACTTCAAATACAAAACAAGGGAAACTGAAACCAGCAAACACGCATACATGTATTTAAAAATATTCTAAAGGAATAAAATCAGTATTGAAAATGGGCATAATTATTGCATGTTTTACAGAACCCAACCACGTAAACGTTAGGGAATTACCTCTAAGGTTATAATTAACTTTACTTTACACTGTCTGCCCAGAAATATCCTGGACCTTCCACTGGCTGATGGAGGAAGCTCTTCTGTCTTCAGGAGAATCACAGTCAGTTGTGGATCTGGTCGATTTTACTTATCACGCATACAACTAAAAAACAGCGATCCCCCAAAACACCCAAATAGAAATGCCCTCCACGAAAATTGTAATCTGAACTAATGACAAGGTACTGTTGTTATCATTTCACAAGCTTAATTGGATTTTTGAACAAACTAATTTTGAAATACAGCAAATGAGTAGTAATTGTCAGGTGTGATTTATTACTTTGCAGAAGTTTGGAAATAAGAACTGTGAAAGCTGGCTACCCTAGAGTATCAACAAATCTCTTCTATTAGCGGAGATCAAGCTCACAGCTGAAGTTTGTATGGGTTGTTCCAAAGAATACATGAAAAAGATTTAGATTTTGACACAATTTATTGAGATTTATCTGTATATAGTCTTTTAACTATATATATGTATGTGTTTTTATAAATACAAACTCATTCACATGAAGTAATCTAACTACACTAAGTCTTCCTTTGTAATTCATTTGTATGGTATCAGTATTACGAAATGTTAGCTTCCAGATGTACTGAACAATAGGCTGAATTTAAGTGTTGCAGTCATAATTTGCTAAATGTTTTTTAAAACTATGGATAGTATTCAAAACTTTGAACGATAATGGATTATCCTGATAATGATTTAAACTGCTTTGTTTCTTATTACATCAGTTACAGAAAAATCTAAATTAGCTTTAGGAAGTGTCAAAATTAAAAAATATCTTTGGTGGTCTTAAGATTTATACATATGTACACATGCATGTATATCTGTATAAATGTTTGTATGTGTGGATACACACACAAATACACATATGGGATTCAGCTCTATGTTTAATCTCAGCCAGTAGAAGAAATTTCTGCTACTTGTGGATAGCCAGTTTTCACAGTCTTTGTTTCCAAAATTTTGCAAAGTTGTAAACTATACCTGACAATTAGGACTGATATAGTCATGCTGTCTCTAGGTTAGTAGCTTGCATGTACTTTATTACTTTGGCTACATAATGATTTATGATCTTTAATTATAAACTCATTGTTATGTGTGTGAATACTAATAGACATGTTTCATTTAGAGGTGTAATGTGCTTCCAAATTATTTTATGTGATTGCTGGCAGTTTCTATTGTCTTTCTGACACCTTTCCCATCTACATATTAAAAAGAACTTGCCATTTTTTAAATCTGGTAGATTTCTGATGAATACAATTAAGCACAAAAATGGTCTTTAATACATCTGATCCTCAACCTAGTGGTGACCTACTTTGAGATAAGATTTTGTGCAGGTTTTTCTGGACTATTTTGCATCTGTAAAGGACAGAAGATTTATTGGCCCAGGTTGTTGCTGCTAGTGCCTAAAGCAGAAACACTGCTTCAGTATGTTGGCCTGTTGAGAGTCCCCACATGCTAGGACTGGAGTGATTCCCAGGGTGGGCCACACCAGGGAGGAGAAACAGCCTGCTCCAAGATGACCTAAAGGGAAACTATATAAAATAATTGCTTAGTGTAGATGTCTGGTATTCCTTGTGAGAGAAGCTAAAAGTTGGGGTAACCTTCTGGAGCCCTCCAAATCAGACAGGCAAGATCTGAAGTTGGGTCTTCTATAATATAAGACAGCTGAGATGACTGCTGGGCTACAGACAGGGGAAGGGAGGAAAAGAAGACAAACCCACCGTCTCGTCCTTTCTGGGAGCCAGTTGATGAACCTTCTTTTCCACATGTGCCCGTGCTACCATGTAAATTGCCAGGAGTTGCAGTTGATGTTTAATCACAAATTGGACGCTGTTTCACTTGATCCCAATCAAGGGGTTCATTTCCCTTTGCAATCTGCTGAATTGAGCGCCTGCTTAGCCAAAAGTGTGTTCGGCATTGCCAGCCATTTGTACAGCCTTGTTACTCAGTTTCTGTAAAACTGTGCCCGATTAAGAGCTTTGTATTTACATTGCTTTAATTGCATAGAACAAGTACATATCAAACAGCAGGTATATGGGTGAAGTTATTTAAATAAGGTAGCAGTAGCCTTCAAAGGGTCACAAAAGCTAATACCTTTGAGGTACTGAGGTCTTGGTTTTGCAAAAATGTCAACAAAGTCTCCAGCTGGCTGCAGTGGCAGGTACTACAAGTCAGTAGTCCAAAATGAGATCTCAGTCATTAAACGTGAGGCTTACTCCCTCCTCGCCTGCACTCCCTCTGCTAGTGGAAAAGGCAAGTACCGCCTTTTCGGCAGAAGCTTTGTCAAGAGCTGAACAGTCTTCAGGCACAAGTGGTAGGTGCTAAAAGGGAAAAATGTGCATGATTTGATGCATATAGATTAGCAATGAGTGCAGTGTTGAAAATTCCTGGCCATGGGTCAGTTTAGCGTAACATTTGGACAACATTTCCCTGAACTGAAGTTTCTTAGTCTGGAAATCCAACAACTAGTTCTTCCCTTTGCTTCTGCCCTTAATTAGGAATCTGTAGGGAGAGGCGGGGGCGGGGGGAGAAAATGAAAAACAATCAATCATTTTCAAACCTGTCAGAAGGTGAAGGTCAACTTAAATTTAAGCTGTGGCTTATGTTTGATTCATATTTGATCTGAGCCACCACACACCCCTCAGACTTTAGTACATCCTGGCAATCAGATGTTCCAGGGCTGCGTTCTTCCCATTACTTGCCAGGCAGCGGCCAGGTGGCTCCCTGCAGAAGGCTGTAAGGAACAGAGAAAGACAGGAGGTCATCAGTGACCACTAAAGGATCAAAGAGGGGGAAGTTGGGTGGTTTCATACAGTCAATCTCCTGTGGTAAATGATTTTATATTGCTCAAAGTCCAACTCTCGTGCAGTCCATTTTTACTGCTTTTCTAAATACCCTGACTTGTTCAGAAATGCAGTAAAAGGCTTTCGTCCCAGCCCATTCAACTTAAAAAATGGAAAACGAAATCCTCTTAATCCCTCCTTGGATCAGCCTGCACAATGAAGTAGCCAAACTGGTAGTCACAGTATCGCTATGGTGCTCAGGCTGCTGCGATTCCTACGCCTCGTCCCTCTTGGATCACCAATGGGATCAGTCATTCCCTATTAGGTTGGAAAAGCTCAGAAAATAAGAACAATAAAAATGTTAAATGTGCTGTGGAATTTCATTCCACTTCTATAATGAGCTTAGCAAACCCTAAAGCAGAGAATACGTCATTTTAAACAGATTTTTAAATAGCTTTTTTGTCAGCTCTCTTGGAAGAGGAGCAGAGCCAGCTGATGATACTTTTTCAGGAGCAGAAGCAGTGGCTTTCTGGGCTTGATCCCCAAGGTGCTGACTGCCCCTGGCTTCTCCTGCCATCGCCTGGAGCGGGGTGAGCTGTGCCTTGTGGGATCAGGACCTCTCAGGGGGGTGCAATGGTGGCAACACAAGAACCCCTGGTAACTGGGCATGGAGGCAGCCAGCTGGGCCTTGCAAAGGAACTGGTTCCTTTTTACTGGAGAACGACATTGCACAGCAGTAATTATAGTTTCAATAATTCCTCCACCATCTTCAGCTTCGTTTAATTCCCCCCTTAACAGATGGCTGCTTTGAAGGAGAAGAGGAGAAAAGAGCTTTTCTATTAAGGGATTTTTTGGGGGCACCTTAAACAATGGCTATAAGGTAGAGGAGGAAAATTGCAACCCAACACCGTCGCATCTCTCTCCAGAGTCCTTCTCTTTGTTCTTAATCTCATTTGACTGGTAACTGCTCAACAGAGCAATAAGAAAAGCATTTGAAGCATCCCATCAATCCAGCACAGGTTTTTAACACAGGCCAGTCCAATTAGACTATTATGGGTGGCCAAAATAAGATCCCCATGCTCCTGGTAAGTCACATGAATAAAGTACTGGATGGTCATGTTGTAGTGAGCAATTTGAAGCTGAAAGCAAGAAAGTTTCTAGTCTCAGTTGCTGTCTAGAAAAGCAGACAACATGGAAAGGATCTGCTGCTCTTGATTTAAAAAAAGTAGAGCTGGAAATTAAACAGATGAAACCATTAGTTTATTTCACTTGAAAGCTTCTGCTTTGAGGAGAGCTATGCCATATTGTTCTGTACAAGGACACCAGATTAATCGCCTTTTCTCTCCTTCACCTTTTATAGTGATGCTGCACAAATGGTATCAAGCTGATGGAGAAAATTATAAATATACTGTGGCTGCAATTTAGCAGCATTAATCACACAAATTTAGTAGTTTTAGATGGTAGTAGGTCATCCATTAGCTGAAAAGTTGACAGTTGTAGCATAGAAGCCCAAGTTCAGGCCTCATCTTCCCCTTTCAGGTCATCTATTTCTTTCTCGGCAAAAACATCTGGTCATTTCAAAACTGTAATTTTCATACATTTTAGCTAACAGTGGAATGTTGAAAAGCTGTTCTGAAAAACATAGTTCTTTCCTGTGCCAAACCAGTTGGCCTAGAGTTAGCAAATGTTGTTATAAATCTTTCCTTTGCTTTTTCAACAGCTCTAAAACTACAGAATTAAATGCTTCATAAAGACTAGCCAGTGGACACAAGTTAGTATGCTGAAGAAGTTCAGCATGCAAAGCCACCAAGACCTCTTGAATGCTGCCCCAGTCACCCCACAGAGTTCAAGCCCACAGAACCCCCAAGCTGCCTCCAAACCCCAAACCTTAGATGGAGGATCCTTTTGCTTTCTTTCCCTCCTCCCAAGCACAGCTTAATATAAGGCACTGAGTAGAGTCAGAAAGAAAATAACAAAACAGAAAGCCTGCCTTCAGTCACATGTATGCACACTCTCCATTAATGTGTGTCAGTGGAGATGGTCTTTCGCTTTTTCACTGCTTGTCCTCCAAATCTTACCCCAGCCTTGTGTGTAGTCATAAATAGTAGGCTGAGGGATTTCCCCCCCATACCTCATTTACTTACCAAAAAGAAGAAAAAAAAAGAGAGAAACAGCAACACAGAAGTTTTTGTCAACCCAAAAGAATTAGCAATATGAAGTGAAAATTTTGGAAGTGGTGAAATAATTTTTTTACTTTTCCAAGGTAAATTTCATCCAGAGGGAACTGAGGACATCAGAGGTGTGCCAGCCGGTGTGCTGGTTTGTCCCACCAAACAACAACCCAAGAGCCTGGGAATGGCAAACCCAACTTCTTCATCCTCCTCCAACAGATATGGAATGATATATGTCAAATACAAGGGGGGGACACTGGAAGTGCTCTACCCCCACTGATCCTACAGCACATGGCTAGGGTGCACTGCGCACAGACCTGCTTTGGTCGGAAACCCTGTTCTGAGTTAGGCATAGGGATGTAAAATCCCACCTCCCCTCCCCATACAAGCCCTCTGGCTTCTGCTCTGGAGGCTAGTGCGGGAGAGATACCATTCCCCTATGCTGTGAAGGGGGCATGGATCCATGGGTGAACCAATGGTGCTTTTTTAAAAAACACATAGGGAAACAGGATGATCCATTCAATCAGGGGCAGGGTTCCTGGTTTGCTGAAAATTCAAGAACTATTGAAACTTCGGGTCTGAGCCAAAGCAATTTTTTTTAATTATCATTCCGGTTTTGTGGTCCTGATGAGTACAGCAGGAATGGAATGTTCTCCACTACTGAGTCCTGATGTGCTAACACCACTCCTCCAGACCAGCAGCGCCGGGACAAAGCAAGAGAAAAATACTGACTGCATAGGATATCTTCTCAGAGCCATGACAAAATTTCTGGTCAGAGAGAGGCAGCTGTATTTCAGAATATTCCAGCAGGGCATAATACTTGTTTAACACATGGAGGAGGAAAGTTCAAGTTGCTCGTCTGCACAGCAAATCCCAAACAAGGACCCGGCTGCCAGAAGTGCTGGGGTTCACTCGCTCTCATGTTCAGCATCTGTCATTAGAGCTGTTCTGCTTTGTGTAAGGATTAACCAGAGTAAAGATTAAAATCCAACTGCTGAGCTGCAAGCTGAGTGGATCTGTCTGTGGATCCATTCACAACAGTTACTAGCCAGCAAGCAGCTCTTCTCTTGCTCAGTAGAAGGAGGCAAAGACTTCAAAACCCTTCATTTGAGAAAGAACAGGGACTTAAATCATGTTTTCCCCAGAGTAGGTAAACAGCCTCAAAACTGGTGTTCTGGATCAGGGATCTTGCAGGCTCACTTTTTCTGATTCTATGTAAAATGTGAAATAACCGTATTTTCATTCTGAGAAAGACATTTTTAGATCTCCCCAAAGTAACAGATGCTGGGAACCCGAGCAGGAGTTTTTTGTGGTCACAGAAGATAGGAACCAGTCATACATTATATGAGGAAGAAGAACCATGCAAAAAAGTTATCTCTGGCCCCTTCTTCTGGTCCTGAATGTGATGCCTAGCGGCCTGGTACCTTAGCCACTGGCCTGGGATGCTCAGCACACAATGAGATCACTCTTTCAATCAGAGTACAGCACCAGCAAAAAAGGTTGCCTGTTTCTTAACACTAATATTATGATTTGCTTTCAGGCAGATCCCCTCAGCTCAGCCAAGGCCTCTCCAGCCTTAAAGCTATCAAGCAGGCAGATAATACCCACCCCTGGAGGGACCAAGAAATACAGGTAAAGAAAGAAAGGTGTGAATCCTGGCTGTTGGCTGGACAAGCTTCCAGGCTCACGTTTCAGTAGGGCCCATGCGGAAAAACACTTATTTCCAAGTCCTTCAGTCAGTCATGGTAAAATTGCAGACTAGCTCCTTATGAGCCAATGCCTTCTGTCATTTGCTGTCCAGGAATGTGGAAGCACATTCATTTTCTAATGGAAATGAATTGAGCAATGCTGTTTGCCTGCCTCCAGTCCAGGACTCTCAACACACTGATAATGATACTGGAGAAGGACTTCTTACCCTTCATTTCTTCTCAGTGCCTAAGTCCATGAAGCCCTTATGCCTGCACAAACCAGTATAAACTGCTATTTTGCTGGCAAGGTGGTGTTTTATATCAAAACTACACAGATAGATGGTGACTTTGGAAGCTGTAAGTTAGGTAGGAACCAGATTTTGGTTACCTAAACAACACTTCCAGATCCTAGAAACAGACTACCACCTTGCAGATCTGACCATGTAGAAGGGGGACAGATATCTGTAAGACATCTGTTACCCAGTCTCCCCCACGGCACGCTCCAGTCCCTCCACTCTGAAGGCTGGTGTTCAAGGCAGTAGCAAAGTTATTTCAATACCGCAAAGAGAGCTGGCTTTGGTTTTAGCTTGCCACAAATTTAATTCCCTTCTATCTGAACTAGTTACCCTGTTCTTTCTCATTGCTGGGCATGTTTACCTAAAGCATGCTGACATTGCGGCTGACAGTTCTTTTGTAAGAAAAAGTGTTCTCCAGTTCGTCCATCTCACCTCTACCTTTGCCAGTGGTAGCCACCAAGGCTCCCCTTCCTCTTCCACACACTGGTCTTCTCTTATAATTAAGGTTTCTGTGTGCTCTATAACCAGAGGACTTGTATTGAATTTTAGAAGCTGTATTTGGGAAGCGTGGACTTTTTCCCCCTGCCTTCTCCAGTGGCTGTAACCAGCAGCCCATTTATAGCTCTGTCTGTGTTATAAGTGCCATGACTGCGTTAGCCCCTTCTGGGTTGGGAGTGGGGTTTCCTGGCTGGTGTTCAGGGCTGGAAATCACACAGGCTGAGACTGCGAGAGCCAAGGAGCAGAAATTTAGAAAGCTACTTAACAAAGAGATTGCATATGTGCTGCTCGACCTGAGGAATGAACAACTACTTTCCTGACTGGTCTAAAAGGGGGCTGCTTTATTTCAGTATCAGAAAAGAGATTCTGGCTTTCTCCCCAGTTATGGGCACAGCAATCCTTCATTAGTGACGCTGCGTGGAGACTTGTATCAGCCTCGGAGCAAGCTCAGCTCCTTCAGCTTCCTGAGCACGTCCTGCTTCATTGTCATTTTCTCCTAACGCTCTCCATGAGCGTGAAATGGCTCTTGCTATCAGTGAAGCAGAGCAGGGGAAGACGAGAGTCCTTGCTTGCATCCCAACACTGTCAGCCAAGATGATCCAGGGAGGGTGGTCTCGTGCGTTGCAAGGGAGGGGTTGTCATTCCTTTCTCCCACTTTTTCAGCCATGGCGCTTCTGTTTGGCCCTCCATACAGTGCAAAACAGAAAACTATTCCTACCCACATGGGCAGAAGGCACAAACCAAAATCTATGAAATTCAAGGCAAGGAATTGAAATTCCTCCTTTTCATTACATTTAAATCTGCCAGTTTAAGATGTGCTGCTGCTTCCAGCTTTCTCTGCTGCTAAGGGCAGCATCTCATGTAGAGCAGGACACCCAAGTGAAAGGGGCTTCAAATCCCAGACAGACCTTAGCATGAGCTATGGGTCCCCTTTTTGTTGGGTACATCCTTCACCTCCGAACCCCTTACAGCAGAGAGCACCTCTTACACGGCTAATGCCCTGTGATGGGCTGTTGTTTATGGCCAAAGCTTCAAGAGGTACTACTGTAATACACATCAATGCAAAGGGGCCTGTGGTGACTGCCAAAAAAGTTGGAGGAATATTCTTTTTGCAAGGGATATCAGAAGGGGTGGAAACAGTACAGAAAGGACTGGAGGCCGAAGGGGGAGAGACAGATGAAGTCTTGCATTCAGAAAGCGCTGGAGCCCTTGCAATGAGCTCAGATTGCTTACAGGGCATTCTGTGCAAACTGTTTACAAAGGCCCAAGGTTTAAATTATGGCGGTGTCAGCAACCATTAAAGTTTGCTGCACTGGAACTATTTTATGCTTGTCAAAATTTACCTCCTGCTCCAATACTCTTGAAAGAATTTCAGAAATAAAAATAAAAGTTAGATGACTTTTTTTCTTTTGGTTTTATCCCCCTGACCCCCAAATAAGGGAAAAATAATATCAAAGATGTCCTGAAAAGAGCTTCAGTTTCATAATTATGCTTTCACTGATAAAATGACATTTCCTGTAGTAATTAGGACAGGCTGTGCCATCCAGAGACTTTATCTCCATGCTTTCTATGGGGATCTGACCCTTTTTCCTTACAATTGTTCCTAAGCATTCCCTAAATGCAGTCAGGCACTGTAGAGAGTCACTGCATGGAAAAAAAAAAGAGAAAACTAGGTAACTCTCTCAGCAGTTGCACCATAGCCCATACAGTTTCACACAGAAGAAAGATAAGACTATACAGGCATTTAGGAACAAGTAGTATTTGCACCAGGATAAAAAAGGTACATAATGCCCTCCCACCCCTCTCCAACCATAAAGAAATTGTTAATTATCTGCGCTGAATGGAATTAAGCCAAAACTGGAACTTTGATGTTATTTTCTTCAGGCAGGATCACCCACCAGAGGATTTAATTGATATTTGAGCCTTTTTTGGGAGGGGGCTGAAGGGCTCACCCCGCAGCACAGTGTTTTTATTAGACCAACATAGTGGGATCACTGGTGCTCAAGTCTTAATTTTATCCCACTCCAAACTGCTTGGGACAGGAAACTTCAGGTCTGGTCTCATGGCAGTTTCCGAAAGGCAGAACTTAATTTGCCATCTGGGGCTACTCCCAAACTATACAGCAGCACAGTCAGACTCGGAGCCCCTTTGTGCAGGGAACACAGAAAGGTTTTTCAGTACCGGTTCTCAGGTACCTGCCCTCTCCCGCGTAATGAAAGCAATGTTGTGTTTCAATTGACTTGTCCTCCTTTTGTAGAGCTCAAAAGCAAGCCTTCATCTCAACTTGGGATTCCCCAGGTAACAAACAAGACTGACAGAAAACAAACATTTGTAATTATCCTCAGCCGCCACTGGATGTCAGTGATTGCTGGACTTTAGCAGTGGTTTTGCTTAAAAAAAATAAAGAGCAGCATTTTCAGACCTGCCTGAGCCACAGGCAGGACCAGAACCAGGCAGTGCAAGTGCAACCAGATGGATGGGCAACCAAACTGAGGACCAGATGTGCTGATTTGTCTCAGGCTGTGTATGCACTAGTTTGTAAAAAAATATTTTAAAACAGAGAAGAGGCTGGTGAAAAAGAGGAGTCCTTTCGGCTAACGGACACAGTAGAGTTTAATGGTCTCCATTTGACCTCCTCAGCTTCAGGCTTACGAAGGCATTTCAGAAGTTGTTATCTGAAAACATGGCATTGGCACATAGACATAAGGAACCCATCAAGAAAGAAAAGGCTGGTAACTCTCCAGAGCAGAGAGAAGGAGGGCAGGAGGCACGACAGAGCAATACAAAATCTTAGACAGGCACCCCCTGATTTTTGCAGGCATAGACAGCAAAGGTATGTGGTAGCATGTATGTGCTGGGTGCAATCAATGTTGATGACTCCAGACTAAGCAGATCTGTTCTTACACAGGAGCTGGTCACAGAAGCAATGCTCTCTGCTATACTGTGCTTTAAGGGCATGCTGTATGATTCCCTTATAGATTGCTAAGTCTGTAACTGAGGGAAAAAAGACGTAAATGCAAACACTTGAAGACTGATCTGTTAACATGCTATAGCAGCCTTCAAGAGTAGGGAAAAAACCTGTAGAAGCAAACTGGATGACAGGAGGGAGGGAAGGAAGGTTAACATGCTCAGTTTGTTCTGCCTCCATAGCTAAAATGTGAGGAATGTACACAAGCGCATGGATGATAAAGTAAATAACGACGTTGCACTGCAGAAGACAGTTGCAGTGAGCAGCTTCCCGGTGGTATGGAGAGTTCAGAAGAGGCTATCAGATAGCCCAGGCATGAGAAACCGCACAGGGCTCTGCATCTGGCACATCCTCTCTGTGGCATTTGTTGTCCTGCAGGGAGGGAGCAGGCTGCTCGCACTGGTTGGGACACCTTGCTGGGAGGAGAGCACATGGGCTTCCCACCCTTCCCTTGCAAAGAGCTGCCAGGGACAGGACACGAACCTCCTTCTCCCAGAGCTGCTCCCTGTCTCCTGCTTCCATTCCCTCCTCCCTTTCTCCATCTGTCCTTCCCAGACCTCCATCCCTACCTTCCTCTCACAAGAGGTGCTCCATTTCAGCAAAAGGAGCAGAGCAACCCTCCCAGCAGGATGACCACACAGCACTGCTAGACAGCCCTGCATGCTTGCAGGAGACCGGGTCTAATCCCCTCCAGCCAGCGACGACATTGAAGTCAGGTCGTCTAGTCCCCAGCAAAATGCTCTAAACACTGGGCTAGGTAGGAGCATCAGGGGTCATATCACTGGACACATTTTAAAGAGAGGAATTTCCATGATTTTCTACTAAAGCATGATCTAGGATGTACATATGCTCTGAGAACAAACTGAATCCTCTGGGGACTTAGGAAGAGAAAAACCTCAAGCCCTGGGTCCCAAGTAGTTTTAGGTATAAGGTAGGACTGCTGGCCTAAGATGGTTCCAAACATATGTTCCTTGGGGTACCAAAAAAATAAGTGGGGGCTGAAGAGGGGGCTTAGGTACTATGAGGGTCACCTCTTAATAAGGGGCTGTTTTCAAGATAATCTGTTTTAGACTTAGCTATTTAAATCTTCTTTGGCTTTAGACTTTAAAAACATAAAGTAATAAATAATCCACCACAGCTCTACATAAGTGTTCCAGTGGAAAAATACCCAAACACTTAAAAGGAAGTGTATTTTAGTACCTTAAATATACCTTCAGCAAATATCAAATGGATTTCATGGCAGCTGGGTAGAAGAAGAAGAAAATGGTTTCATGGCAGCAGCAGTAGAAGATATTGCTGATACCAGACTGCTGTAAGCCTGCCTTTATAATTTATGGCATTTGAGTAGACCTGTGAGAGAAATTAATAAATCTGCAAGGATCTAGTCACAGTATTTCACTGTCCTCTACAGAAGCTGAAGAGTGTGCACACCGTTGACCATGACTAGTAGGACACCAGAGCAGGCACCAGAGGCCAGCTGCCACTGAGAAGATGATGGAGTGATCCTGCCACGAGTGCCAAGTATGGTGAAGTAGCCCACATCCTATCTCAGCTGCCTCCAGGCATTTCAACACAACCAGGTACAGAAGTTTCACAGTTGTTCCTATACTAGAGAACCACACACTTGCGGCAACTTTGAGGTGTGCTACATCTGGTACTGCAGGCAAAGAAGAAGATGAGGCAAGAAGAGCGGCTGAAGGGACTTCAGCTCTTTGCAGCTCCCCTCTGAGCAGCTGCTTTACCCTCGAGTGGTGGCTTTGCACCATAGTGCAGGTACGAGCCACATCCTATAGCACAATGGAACAGTCACGGGGAAGCTGAGCCTACTCCCCTCCATCCTCCCACCATTGCAGCATATCTAAGACTTTGGCTGCAGCATGTGCAATGCCCGTGGGAGAGGTGGCATGGTGGGATCCTGCTGGCAGGCTCAAGGATCTAGGTACTAGGGCAGGATGGGGGCTCGCTCTTGGCCCCATGTGCTACACGATTGGAAAGCCAGCTCAGGCAGCATCACCTGGCACTGCTGTCACTCGAGGGAAGGAGGTCCCAGGACAGCCCTTACGCTCCTGCTCTACCTACAGAGAGCATGTTCTTTCTGTTAATTGTAGCTCATGCTGAAAAGACACCTAAAAGCCCATTACAGCCCTTACGCTCCTGCTCTACCTACAGAGAGCATGTTCTTTCTGTTAATTGTAGCTCATGCTGAAAAGACACCTAAAAGCCCATTACAGCCCTTACGCTCCTGCTCTACCTACAGAGAGCATGTTCTTTCTGTTAATTGTAGCTCATGCTGAAAAGACACCTAAAAGCCCATTACAGAGGAAGCCACTGGGGTACCTGATGTGGGGTAAATAAACCTTTCATAACTTATCAAGAAAACAGGAATAGAGGGTAAAAGTCCTTTGCTCAAGGCCTGTTGCTGAAAATAAAGACTTCTTTCACTCTATTGTTAATGTAAGTATTGATACAGCCCTCCCTTTCTCAAGTCTGATTTTCCCAGCCCACAGAGGCTTGCAACGGGTCAGTACCAGGCTTCACCCATCCTCCCTTGACACCACGTCTTTGATGCTGTCATCGGTAAATGCTTTCATTAAATAAGAAACTCTTTGGATTATTTGCCACAATCACGTGCTCAAAATTGCTTGTTTTACAACTAAAAATGATCCCTTGTCCTAGCTGTCATCATCTCGCTTGTGAATCAGATTTAGTCTGACTGTCGTGGGGTGTGAATGAATGTTGGGCTTGACTTCAGCGCCGGCTCTGCAGAACTTTGTAGCCATGAGAAAACACTTCTGCACTGATGGCCAGCCCTCTCCCATACCAGGTACTGCAACCACAGCAAAATCATTGGGGACACATAGATTTCCAGCCTGCCACGCACAGGGTGTGACTGCTTTGCCTTGAAAAGATAGCTGTAACAAATGAAGCAGTTTTCCTTCATAAGCATATGCTTTCTGCTTTAAGTTTTTGTGAGCAGTATTTTATATTTTCACATATATCCAGAGGCACATTTTAAAAGTCCCTTGGAAAAATGACACACATACTTTATTTCAGATTCAGTAATTTTACGCTGTATGTAAAATGTAAAAATCATGCTACACAGAAACTTCAATACTTTATAGCAACCGTATTTCTCTGGATGAATTTACCGTCACTATTAGTAGGCTAGGGAAAGAAGAGTGAGGAAAGCTGTCAGGTGTAAGACTAAGAGGAACAAATTTCAGAAGGTCTTTTTCAGACTACCAAGGAAAGTTGTTATATAAACCCTAATCTTCAGGCTAAAAAAGTCAGCATGAAAAAATTTCTCTCCCTTCTCCTCCAACCTCCTCCAAATAGCCCATCGTGGTAATTACTGCCTTTAACCTTACAGTTGGAGAGCTCTGACAAAGGGCAGCAGATCAATTTTAGATCTATCTACTCTGTCCTATCCAACAGCTCATAAAAAGTAAAGTTTCCTTTGAAAGCTCTTGCGCTCCCCAGCTCTCGGGCAGTTTTAGGAGGCAATATAATAAAAAGGGCTAGGAGCACCTGTATTATGTTAGCAGTGATCGAGCCAGGTTTTTGGATAACCTGTTTGACTCACAACAAGAAACATGCCCTAAACCAAGCCAGAGCCCCTAGGTTTAGCCTGATTCTCCATGTACACTGATCTCACAACCACACAGCCACCCGGCATCTTCCAACCCGGGTGGCAACACAGGTTTCCTGCTGCAGCCTGACCCTTAGAGCAGTGCCAGAGGAACTGGAGCAGGCAGGCCTGCAGCATTCACACAGCGGCTGATTTATTATCCTCTGGGCACACACGCGTGACTTCCATTGCTAATAATAGATGCTGCTCGCAAAATGAGGGAGAATAAACTCCCAAACTGCTGTTGACGTTCACTTGCCTCCTGATCGCTGTATCCCATGTGCCTCTGTTGGTTTCCATCATACACTGCTTAAGTGCTTTGCAGTCATTGTGGGCTTGATTCTCCACTGCTTCTCACCTTGTGCAGTCATTTGCACCTATGTAAAGTGAGTGCAAAGTGAGTTTACATCTACTTTGCACAGGTGTAAATGATTACACATCCATGGAAGCTAAGATTCTATATTGAAGCTGCTCTGGCCAGAAATTGCATCTCTGTTGAAGCATAAAGAATCTGTAAAGGGCAGGTGATAGAATTACTCAATAGGGGAGAATAATGAATATGCCATGGAGAAAGAGTGCTTTTGTTTTAGTACAAGCTTGCCACATCTTATAGCACACAACCATAGTTCTCAAAGGTGCAATGGTAATATGTAACTATATATTTGATTTTTTTTTTAAAGCAACCCTAACATTTGCTGTTTTGTTACAGGGGAATGGAGACGAAGCTGTGAATAAAATATAGCTAAAAGAGTTTATTGAAAGAATTTCAATGGCTTGAAAGAATTTCTAGATAACACAGTTACTGCTAGCACACAGATGCATGTCACCTCATTTTGGAAAAGGACAGGTTTCTGCCTTGCCTGTCAGTGGCACAGAAAACAGGGTTTGACAGTTCTTTTTGATGGGAAAAAAGTGAGTGCTAGTTCTATCAGCAACCAGTTGATTTTATAATGTAGATTAATTGTTTTGAGGTAATCTGACATTGAGTTATGTAGGTGAAGAGGTAAAGATAATGTTATAAATAAGTCTGCTGAATACTTACATGCAAAGTTCATGTATATTAATGATGCTTTCAAAAGGTTTAAGAAAAAATAAGAGTATTACCTATTTGACCTGAGTGCTCACCA
Source organism: Aptenodytes patagonicus (assembly GCF_965638725.1). NCBI lineage: Eukaryota > Metazoa > Chordata > Aves > Sphenisciformes > Spheniscidae > Aptenodytes > Aptenodytes patagonicus. The sequence goes on from NC_134950.1 coordinate 153,912,411, forward strand.
CTCATAGTCCAGTAGGTAGGTTCTGTTAGGGGGAGAAATTGCTCATTAAATAATGTGGTTTTGAGGCTAGCCTCTTTATTCACAGTGATCATCCAAAGTTTTTTCTCCTCAACGCAGGAGGAATGGAACAGCAGAGGGTTGGCATTCTGCTCACAGTTCCTTGTCTCTTTTGCAGGACACCTGGCCAAAGAATTTCTTTTTTTTTGGAGCTTTTGACCAAGCTTGTTGGGTCAAGATTCTTAATTTCTTGCTCTTCCGTTCCATTCTGTCCCTACTTCAGACACCCAAGTCTCAAAAAGGAAGACCAATAGAGACTTGTCTTTCCATATGCACATGTGTGGCTCTGTATGTTAGGGAGTGTTTCAATTGTCTAGAGCTCAACGATTGTGATGATGATATGGTCGAGTGTTTATGGGTAAGGATGAGGGGGAAGGCCAACAAGGCAGATATACTGCTGGGAGTCTTTTATAGACCACCCAACCAGGATGAAGAGGCAGATGAAGCATTCTATAAGCGGCTGGCAGAAGTCTCACAATCGCTAGCCCTTGTTCTCGTGGCGGACTTCAACTTCAACTTCGGCTGAGGGAACTGGGCCTGGAGAAGAGGAGGCTCAGGGGAGACCTCATCGCTCTCTACAACTACCTGAAAGGAGGTTGTAGCGAGGTGGGAGTCGGTCCCTTCTCCCAAGTAACTAGTGATAGGACGAGAGGAATGGCCTCAAGTTGCGCCAGGGGAGGTTTAGATTGGACACGAGGAAAAATTTCTTTAGTGAAAGAGTGGTTAAACATTGGACCAAGCTGCCCAGGGAAGTGGTTGAGTCACCATCCCTGGAAGTATTTAAAAGATGTGTAGATGAGGCGCTTAGGGACATGGTTTAGTGGGCATGGTGGTGTTGGGTTGATGGTTGGACTTGATGATCTTAGAGGTCTTTTCCAACCTTAATGATTCTATTCTATGATTATATGTGTAGCAATGCCCATGTTTCATACGGAGGCTGTTGATGTTGAGATCCACAAAAGGACTTAACTCCTTCCAGCTGAAAGGCAGCAGCTACATTTAATCCATAAAAACACCTTTACTTCATTGTCACCAATGTCATGAGTGGTGGTAGTCTAAAGAGTATGTTCTAGACAAAAAGAAAAATGGTACTATTGTAATCATATTTTAAGTAGTTATTGTTAAATAATAAACTATTACATAATTATGCAATGCCCTCTTGTCAGAGTATTTTCATTTTGCTATTCCACAATGATTTTATTCCCATCCAAACAGTAGTGAAGATATATAAATAAAACTTTTACCCCAAGGTGTGCTTCAGTAATACAATAAATCATCTCAGCGACCTGAAACTTTTGCTGCAATCAGGACACTTTCAAATCCTTTATGATGGTGTAGCAATACTCTCTCTAAACTATAAGTTCAGTGTCTGTTAGCATCTGTTTACTATATGAAGGGCATTTTAAAATCCAGAAAAGCAAACTGTGGATAGTCACAAGAGCCTTTGTAACTCCACAAATGCTAAATTGTGTTCTGGTGACCATTGCAATAGTTTTCTGTCACAAGCTCACCCAAGTTAGCTGGTGTTGTGCAGTATGTGCAAGCTTAGAAGTAAATCTCTTGTTAGGAAACAAAGTCCTCCCCAGTCCTGCACACCCAGGAGGAGCGGCTGTTTCTGGACAGCTCCACTGTCATTGTGGCAGTGGAAATTCCTCCTTTGCTCCCCATCTGCCCAAAGCAAACTGCTTTTTTTATTAGGAAATACTCTCTTTCTTTGGAGTTTTATTGCAGTCTGGCAGACCTAAGCTTGTTTCAGTTCATCTGTAAACCCACCAGGTAGGGGCCACGGCTTTTGATATGTGCAGCAGAACTGCCCCACCAAGGAGCCAGAGGAGATGGCTCCCTCAGGGCACGGCACTGCTCCCAGAGTGAGCTGGGACATCCACAAGACAGATGCAGCAGTGTCATGTGGAGATGCTTAAAAGCAGTTTGACTGTGTCTCTGCAGGGCTGTGCCTGAGGTATAACCCTTTGCCCCATGGCAGGGGTAAGCATCCATATTCAGTGGCCACTGAGGGCTTCATTCTACCACCGTGAAGCAGATCTTTCTACCAAGGTCCACAGCTGTTCGTCAGATCCAGAGTGGAAAATTAGGCTGCAGTGGTCCTTGCAGCCTTGAACAGGACATGGGGCTGCCCTCCTTCCTCTGAACAACCAGTGAAGCCCAAGGTCATGTGAGAGCTCAGTCTTGCCTTCCTGAAATTCCCAGCTGCCCAGAATATCTCCTGCACTTGGTTTCAGTTAAACAGCGAAGTGGCTGCTCCGTAGCCACCTTCCTATATTTTGGTCCTGTGCTGCTTTGGCAATGACAGGGAGGACAACTCCAGGAACTTCAGCAGCAAAGGTTTATAAGCCATCCTCAGCCCCAAATACCAAGATCCCTGCATTTATCTCCACTCTTCTTTCCCTGCTAGTTTTCTTCTGTATATTTACTACATCTGTTTACTTTGTCGTGCTTTCTGGCCCTCATTCCCTTTTTCCCCCCTTTCATTTGCTCCTCATCAGAAATGTCTAGCACACCAAGGGGGAACAGATTCCTGCTTCCAATACACCAATGCTTGAGCAGCTAAAATCCCTTTGAGTTCCTAGGTCTCAAAATAGGTTTCAGCCTCTGGGAAGTGATTTCTTTGGCTGGAAAGCTCCTATGGCATGTCACTTATAACGGTGCCATTCCCTGTTCTCTGCAAACCAGTTGTCTACAAATCATTTTGCTCACCTGTGCCATGTATTTATAAAGAATTTTCACAGGCAGAGTCTGTAAGACCTGGTTTCCTGGCACTTACTCAGCTATTAGGCATAATGAAATCCAAACTGTTTATTAGCTCATCCACTATCTCGGCTATCCAGAAATCTAGCTCAAATTCCAGATGTCCAATTTGCAAACCCAACTTTCCCAACTGTTGGACGAATGCACGTTTCTCTGTCACTGTCTCCATTTGAGACCAATTAGTTGGTTCACTTTTGGACAGTCTACTCCTTACTGTTTTTAGCATGTCTGCTCTATTAATGTTATCCTTGAGGCAGTGTCCACTTTTTCCATGCATTTCACAGATACCAGCAGATGATTTGTAGCCAGTCTCCTCCTTCTGTTGTTCAACTGCAAGGATCTAACAAAAACCTGGGGCCTCATTTGCGTACCTCTGGGCTTCACTGACATAATGTGGTGTCCTTGCAACTCTCAGACTGGGAAAGAAGCTTTTTACTAGGCTCTTGTGATGTTTTGTTCTGGCCCAGCCTCCTATTATAACAAGTTGATGTTTTATAGTGAACTTTTTCATTGTACCAGCACTTAACTCAACTGCTTTCTTTAGTTTTTGCATTATTGCCAACTTCTCTTGTTTTACAAACCAAATCTATCACTTTTTCTAATTGTTCAAAAATGCCACAGACCAGACTAGAGTCACCTTTTCCATTTGACATGTCTGTGCTTACGGGGCTCATGGCAATTAATGTCCATCTTTCTTGCTAGCAGCTGCTTCCTTTCCTGGTTGGCTGCTCCAGAGAAAAACTCAAATGGTGGGGCAAATTCCCCAACCCCTTGGGGTGTCTGATTTCCTTTTGCTGATCTGGCCCTGCAAGTTGAAGTCCAGCTAAATGTTCCACTGCCCATTTTACCCTGGGAGTCCTTGTTTGCACCGGATTATGCCAAGAACAGGTCTTGTCTGGCCCTCAGCCAGGCCAGAGGATTCAGCTTTCCCCTTGCTGCTAATTCTCTGATCTGGCTCTTTCTGCCTGATGGTTGCCTGCGTTGCTACATCTCAACAGCTCTTGCAAACTTGGAGCACTCAGTTGTCTGTCATGGGCTGCTCTGTAGCACGGACAGAGCTGGCGTGCGCAGGCTGGCTGCTGGAAACCTCTCCTATTTCTCTTCCTAGCCACTCGCTTGGGTGAGACACTGAGCAGAGCCAAGAAGCCTGTCAGGGAGTTTTCCCTCAAAGAAATCAAGTTTTGCATTATTTGAACTGGACAATCTCTCCTCTCCCTGATTTGCCTCTGAGGGTTACAAATGGAGTAGAAAATAGTTTTACTGAGGTCATTTGGCTAACCCACTTGTGCAGCCAGGTGGCTGAGTGAGGGCTGCTCTGACCTCTGCCCCTTTCATTGCTTTCTCAACACAGTTTCTGAGATCTGTCATTCCTTTCTGCTGTTCATGTCTATTAGCAGGTTTCAGGTTGTCAAGACACCTTTGAGTCTCCCTGGCTCCATGGAAATCCTCCTCGTTCAGAGCAGACAGGTCTCTGCTTCCAGCTATGGGGCTTCCTGGTCTGGCTAGACACTCTGTAGCTGTTGCTCCAAAAGCAATTTTGTCTCCATCTAGAAGTCATCTTTCCACCATTATCAAGAGACTTCTGGATGCTTCTTCCTTCTTTATTGGATGCTTTCTCCTTTAATGATGCCTCATGCTGCTGGCTGTAGGTCAAGGAAGACCTTTGTGCCAGGGAGGGCTTGAATGAGCTTAAATGTGCTGAGGGTTGTCCCAACCCTTTCCCAGCACCACACCGGCAACACAGGTAACATTGACAGCCACATGGCTGACGTGGGACAGCTCTATTCTTCTGTCACTTGGCACCATAGAGTCAAGAGGAATTGAGGGTGGAGGGGGAGAGGAGCACTGGGGAGAAGAGGAGGCAGGAGCACCACGGAGGGTGAGATTGAGGAGGGATGAAGGTAGAGCAAGGACTTCAGTTGCCCGCAGGCTCTGCAGGATGCAGCTGCAGATCTGATGTAGCCTGTGAGCCCCATGCTCAGGGGGGCTGGGTTTCACTTGGCTTTCAGATTTGCTTCCACCATGGTTGATTTTGGTGGCATCTCCATTACCCTCTCTCTCTTGAGCCTGTGCACATACAGCTCCTCAGATCTCCTCCTGGAGCCTGGCTCTTGCTCCTGACATGCACAGTGATGCTTCACACTCCAGGTCGCTCGCCAAAATTCAGAGTGCTGTGGGATGTGTTGATTAGGAGATGAAGGCGATGATAGAGTCAGGCTTCTTTACTATGGTCCTCTGTCTACAAGGAATGTGCAATGTGTGCTGTCCCTAGACACAGGAGGAATTAGGAGCTGTTTTTTCATGTTACAATTGTCTTTTAATCAGCTTAGCCAAAATCTCTCTCCTTCACCGCCCTGCCTCTGTTCTTGGAGCCATAATCCTAACGTTTGTTTAGGCCGTGTCCTTGGCTTCTCTGACCTGCTCTGCCTTCTTTCCATAAACACACAAAAACAATAACCAGTGAGATATGAGACACCTTTAAGTAGAGGTAATTTCTTTATATTACGTATGCAGGAATGCATGTCTCTGTGTGGAGGCCACTCTGTTTTTTCTGGTTCCACAAAGCACCTTGAAGGCTTTTGTTTCTTGTGTTTATCCCAAAGGGATGGTGGCTGTTACAGTCCTCCTTGACTCCTCTGAGGACAATCTCGGTGCTCACCTGGCTATGCAATTGGCATCTCACTTTAAAGAAAAGGCAGGGTTGTGTTTTTGTAGGTTATTATCAGCCATTTAGCCTCAGTGTCACTAATTTGCTTTAGCACTAATTAAAAGGGCACAAGATTACTATCAAGTCAGGTATCTTCATGGTGGCCTTAGTCTAGTCCAGTTAGATTGATGTTTGCAGACAAACCGCTGCCCTAGCTGAGAACTATCTTGGGACCATTAACAGAAAGCCACAGTAATGTGTAGGTCTGAGGGAAGGAGTACCCTCCTCTGCCCGTCTGAGATGGATTAGCACATCGCCATCAGAAAGGCAGCTCAGCGGCTTCTTGTGCCTGCTGTGGACAGCAAATGGAGCCTGCAACCTCAAGAACAGGCTATCAAGGTACATCTGCCAATGCTAAATTCAATCATTAGGAAAAAAGTACTCACTGGGGACCTGTTCAACTGTAATGCAAAGCAGCATGGGTGGGGAAGAGAGGTAGGGAACCAAAGAGTCACTGGACCAAAGCTGTGACTTTGTAATTCAAATGGAATGAGCTCAAATCCTTTGAAGGTTGTCCATTTGAAAACATTTCTGCTAACTTTTTTCCTCACATCAATTTGCTTATAGATTAATTTTTATAAGCTTTCCATGGGGGGAAAATTGATAATGTGACCCAAAATATTTCTCTTCCAAAAATGGCCAAGTTACAGTGGAAAAAAACAGTTCAGCCATATAAAGATGTGATAGTTATAAAAGCAATGTGAGGGACTTGCACAGCTCTCCACCTGCAGCAGCTAATTAAGAAGCAGTGGCTGAAGCCATGTCTTTCCCCTTCCTCGGAAAGGACTGCTTCCTGTATGCTGGCACGGCAAGATTTGGGGCTTGCTTCCGGGATTATCCACTGCCTCCAGCAGACAGCCAACATGGGGGGAGAGTTAAAAGCCCTTTCCCGACAATGATTGCTTTTCCCTAGAGGCAGCAAATAATTGCAGAATTAGGCCCTAACTCTGTCTTTCTTGTAGGATTGCAGCTAGGTGAGCAATCAAAGCACCAGCAGGCTTAGGAAAGGGTTAGGTATTTATACAGCCAAACAAACTGGTCCAGCACCCACAGTGGTGCTGTTGTGTTAGGTCTTCTACTTCCATGTGGAGGGACAAAGCCAGAGCAGCTTGTCCTTGGCTATGGCGCTCTGGGGCTCAGTTTCTCCATCACATCTGTACTGTCCAGGGCATCCATAGGGTACCACGTACCGCAAGACCTTTTGACATCTCCAGACATTGTCAATGGTCACCTCCCACTGACTCTCCTCCACCCCTTGCTGCCCCTCTGTGCGGTGCCTACCCCATTGTGCCCATACCCTGGGACTCCCCAGGATCAGGCAAGGTGGAGAGGATGCTGAAATCTCCACTGAGGACTGGACAGCCACCAGTGGTGGGATGCCAGCCACACAGTTTGTCTCATTGCCTGTGGTACATGCCAACATAAGCTGTCTCAGATGGACCTGGAGCTTGACTAGCTGGGGGCCACACCCTCTTTTGGGGTTCACATTTGTGATCTCATTTTTGTAACGATTGTGTGCGATGGTATATTTGTTTACAGGCCATGGTAGTGGTCAACATTTAATGATGCACAGACAGAGAGCCAAGTACTGGATTCAGAGACTGCAAGCACAGAAGAGAGGAGCTGTGTGGCCCTCCTGAACTTTCCACTTACTGTACCTCCGTAGGCACATGCTGGTGCCTCATATTTGTTCCTCACATGCCTTTAAAGATCCAAGCCAGAACAGGCCTGCATGTCTTTCCCCTTCTCTCTCTATGTAACATACCTCAAGCTATAGCCTAAAGAAAGTCTCTGGGTATAACCACTGAATATGGAGTATGATGCATCTTCTTAACTCATTTCTCAGCCAGGGTGACCTGAAATGGCTGAGCTGAAAACACTAGCTAGCTCTGAACACACCAAAACTTTGAGGAAGGTGTGCTAGTCCCAGGAGGAAGGCTGACTGCTCCTTCCTGCCCCGCTCTCGGTGTTAATATTATACCTTGCTTCTGCAGCCAGCAGTCCTCACAGGGCTGCTCAGCACAGCTGAGCTTTTGGGGCTTCTCCTTGTCGGTTCAAGCTGGGCAATGCTGGCAATTTGCTGCCACAGGGCGGTGGGCATGTCCCATCCAGGGGACAGGAGAGGACTGGGCAGAGCAGCTAGCATGTGGCTGTGATCACAGTGGTGCTGGAAACAGAGAGCCTGCTGCCGCTGAGCTGTAGCTGTTATGTGTCTCTAAGGGCAAGTTTTCACTTGGTGATAGACACCTAAACGGGGGTTTCTGAAGGTAGATGTCCACAGGAGTCTGAGGTAGAGGGGAGGTGTAGGCAGTTCAGCAAGGAAATCATGCTTGAGGCAGGACAGAATCCCTCTGCATGCTCCGCCAGCAGTTTCAATGAGATCTCCATCACGTCGGTGGGGGTTTAAGTGCCTGGCTCACATGTAAACCTGTATTTTGACTCCAAGACATGGTGTCTTGAACTGAATCATGCCCATGGAGGCTCAGCAGGATCTGTTCTCATGAAGAGATGCCTATCCACCTCTGGGCTGGCTCATGGACCTGGAAGCCAATCCTGGAAGTGCTGTAAAAGCCAGGCTGCTCCCCACATCTTGCAGTCATCCTGCCCTTGTAGCTTGGGATTGGGGTGTCTGCAGTCCCAGCTCCTTCGGGCACACTCCTAGGAAAAGCCTGAGAGAGCGTGCCCAGGTGGTGCTCTAAGTACTCAGGAAATGCCCTGTAATACTGGTTGTGGCATCCCAGGGGCACCCCTATGTATTCCTGCTGGTAAACACCATGGGAAGGCATCAGATCTGGGCTTGACCGTTCTGCAGAAACTGCTGTACATGGCAGACTAGTGCAGCTAAGACTAAAATCTGAGTCCTTTCCCTGCCTGAATCAAGCCACTCATTTGAACCTGGCCTTCTACCTCCCAACTATCTCCTGCAGCCATTAAACCCTGACATCAGTTACTACCTCTGTCCTCATCCCAATGACATTCACTCACCTTCAGACAGAGCCTCAAGAGAAAGATGCCGAGTGGTATTCTCAGGTATTAGGCTGAACCTGAGTAATGTCCCACAGAGACTGCTTCAGCAGCTGGTCTCAGGGCTAAGTGTCGGGTCTGTTGCCAGCCTCTGCCTGGCGGCAAGAGAAAGCCTAGTGACAGCTTCCTCCTTCCCCTTTTGGGGTTGAGCCTCAAATTCACAACACGTCCCTGAACTTTGAAAGAGAAGGTATTTCTTCAAAGTCCCAACTCAGCTGCCACAGCCGTGCATGAAACCAGTTGTCCTTGCTGGTCACTGTGGTCCCAGCGCACAGAACTGGTGTAGGTTTGTTCTTCACTGTCTGCACATGCTCTCCCAGTGCCTTCTGGTGCCTCGCACAAAACCAAGCATGACCTCTGCCCGAAGGAATTCAACCAGGCAGTGAGATGTCTAGCTGCTAGAAAATCACCTGCAATTATTCACACCCTCAAAATTGCAGGAGCAAAATGAGAGCCTGCTTTTCAAAATCAGGTCCATTATGTGTCTGCAAAGTATATAATCTCCACATAATTCATCAACACTATTAATCTAAACTCCTAGGTACTGAGCTCAATAGCGCATGTGTTTTCCATGTGTGTGTAATATCAAACAAACCTGTGTTTAACTTGTCAGAATATAATCAACTTCCATTAATTACTTCAGTATGAAGTCTCCAGTACCAATGGTTCTTCATATAATCACTCGAAAAGCTTTTATTGGGGAGCTAAACAGCTCAATAACACTAATTAATTGTGTTTCTTGGACAAGTGAGATTGTATAAGTGGGAAGGTGGTTTTGGTACATTTCCCACTACATTGATTTTCACATTTCTGGAACGCATTTCCCCATAATAGTCATTAGCGCACAGAGAGAAGAGTTGGAAAGGTGCAGTATAAGCACGGCATTCCTGAAATATGATTTGAGATTTGTACTGGATCTGCACTGTTTGCCAGAAATTCAAACTCTGGCAAATAACTTAGCCTTTCTAGGCTGTTTGCCCAATAGGCTGAGTGAAAAAAACAGCAAACCTAAAAATCTGCCAATATTTATGTACCAGCGTGTGATTCAATTGTTTTATTGCAGAGTAAAAGCGACACGAGAGAGAGAGGAGGAGGACAGAAATTCTGTGAGTCTGGGGGAAAAATATGAAGCATCTGAATGTTAGTGTTAAAGAATTTTAAGACCTTTAATTAAACCACCCCAAAACTCACAAGCTCAACAAAACCAAAAAAGAAAAAGAGTGCAATTGCTCTCCTGGGGCTTTCAGGGCTTTACTTCTACACATATTTTTCTAATTCCATGTAAAGGAACAAAGAATGTGCTTTTCCCACCTGAGAAGTGTTGTTTGGTGATTCATGAAGCTTTCTCCCTTGTCTGAAGCAGAGATTTCTCAGTTACGTACCCCAGGGCTGCGTCGTTGCAGAGCGGAAGAGAGCTGGCTGGGAGGGGGATTGCCGGTGGGAAGGGTTTGAGGCCTGGGGAGCATTTCGGATCAGCAGGATATTACTTAGTGTCGTGTGTGTATGTATTTATATATCGGGAGTAAATGAATTGTTGCACTCAATGGCATGGAAAAGTAAATAAAAAGCCTCTCAGCTGGATCATGAATGCTGGTTGTGGGTTTGGATTCGTGTTTCAAGGCTCCATTCACTGCTGGCTTTTATGTTTTCAGGCCCTCTGTGCAGCTCCAGTGTTATCTCAAAAGCACCATCTTTTTGTCTACACAAATTCTTGGCAGCACTCAAAATACAAATCTTCTTATCCACATGTTCATAGCTTTTTTCCTTTGAAGTTTTTTCCCCCCATCATCATAAAATACAGATTCCACTCAATGGAAATACATGGCACAGTCAGTGCCTTGGTAAATCAAGATCAAAGTGTGCTTAAATCCTATGAGATTATTCTAATTTAGTAGCTTATTCTTTTTTAGTAGTAAACATTGCCACAAACAAGTCATCATTTAGTCCTGTACCCTATTGAGCCAGGCTCTGTACAAGTCAATCCTTCCCTGGAAAAGCTTCCTCTACAAGGTGGCAAACGTATTGGGAAGTGCGAGAGGGGGAGGGAGAAAAGTCGCGGATAAATGTACTGTGATGGTTTAGGGCTTTACATTTTTCCTTGGTCTAAAAGGCAGAGTTAATTCAGACCTGTAATTAACCGAGGAATGAAGTCTGCACTTTAATTCAGTAGTTCTAAGAAAGTAATTAAATAATTAATAATACTAATGATTGACAGGAACTGGAACATCCACTGCTGTGTTGCTTTTGCTGGTAATTTGAAAAATCGGTGGTCCAGCAATTCTAAGAAACAGAGAAAAAACTTGCCATTACAAATGTCCCAGACTGTAATTTCTTAAAAGACTGATTATAGATTCTTGATGTTTCACTGTCTTTCATTCTGACTATTGAGTTAATACTATATTCTCCAGGTAGACCTCTGAAAAGCCATTTGATAAAAAGCTGGTGCCAAGAGACAGACAACAGCATCAGTATTACGCGTTGCGCCTGCGAGGATCTCATGAGACATTTCTGCCATTTCTGTAAGTAAGTATGTTTTCACAAGTCAGTTTTTGCAACTCTTGTTAAAGGAGCAGAATCTTAATACAAGAAAATGGATATTGGCCTAAATAAAGAACTAGACTTGTAGTCTCACTAAAATATTGGCAAGTCACAATCAGGGTTTCTTTAATCCCTGGCACCAGGTGGAGGTAGAGGAAGAAATCCATGTTCTGTCGCTAACAGGTGATGTCCCATGTTGGTCAGATCTTTCAGATCTGGGACATTTGACTGGTTTCCATCCTTCAGTGATCGGTAGTTTAGTTTAATAACAAGCTCGCATTAGCAGTATCTGTGATATTCCTCTTCCCTACCTTGAGAGCCAAAGTCTGTTCTATCATGCTGCACTTGGATCCGTTTCAGGTTTCATCACCCTCCTGAACATTTCTGACCACTTATGTGAGTCCTTCACATCAAGAATAGCTCATTCGGCACACACAAACAGTTGGATTGTCAGTGTTTGCAGCGAACACCTTGTGAATCATGTAGCTGGCAAAGGAAGGGGATTGAATTTGCTATAGTCACTGGATCTGATACAATGGTAATAAAATTCTTGTCTCCTTTGTATCAAAAGTGATTGTGTATCTCTTTGGCTAATGGAATTGCTGGTCCTTGCAAAAAATAAAATATATCTTATCGTAATGAATATATGCAAGACTCTTAAATTCTGATTTACTTTCCCCTTTTCTATTTCTGGCTCAGTCTCCATCTTTGCACATAGCTTGACTTCGCTTTGCCTCCTACTCCCGCCTCCCCATTTCTCTATGCACTAGTTTCTGAAGTGAGCTGCTCATAGCTAGAAACATATTCAAAGTGTTCCTTTGAGTCAATATACCAAGTCTTTTCATACCCAGCAAAGCCTTCCTTCTGAATGATCCATCTTGTCACATAAGGAACATTCCTGATGTTTTTTTACACATCCTGCCGGCCTGTGCACTCTCGCAGAGCAGCTCTGGGGATTCTCCAGCAGCAATTTCCTTGGCTTTGTGGCACAGAGTGCGATTCCCCACTCGGACTACAGGCATTTGTTTTCCTGTTAGTTAGCGGCATTGACCGCAAACCAGCCTGTCAAAAAGGGTGTCGGTTAACATGTTCAGCAACCCCTTTTGAAGCTTGAGGCAAACTGTGAAATAATTTCTTCCCCTGTTGGCATCTTTTGTGAAACTAGAATTTCTCAGCAATCACCAGAGGCTCTGGAGCAAGTGTTATTTGAAGCAGCTTATAGGATTGGTTCCCGTGTTTTTCTTTGTGGTCTGTCTGCCTGTGTCAGGCTCCAGAACACAGTGAAAACGTTCAGTCTCCCATGACATTGAGTAGAGGGAATATAGGCTAATCCTGCAACACAGCCTTCAGAAAGCTCGGTGCAGGAACTCCAGATTCTGCTCAAAACAAACATACCTTCTGGAGGGTTTCTGCCCAAGTATTTTCTATGGAGGCCAAAAGCACTTACAGAGCACAGAGATCCTTCAGGAGTCATTCCATTGCACCTAACTGGAAATTTCCTTTCTTCTTCTGGCAATTTTAACTTTCATGTTAAATGTACATCCCTCTCTGTCAGCTTCCATGTTTTTCAGGTCTGTTGTCTTCCATCTGGGAGCCACCTTTGTCCTTTATGTTAGGCTTTGAAAGGCTGGGAAAGTTAAACAGCCTCCAATGGATGGCTGCCCGGTCTCCTCTGCTGGCTGGCTGGTGGGATCAGAACTCGCTGTCCTTCCTCTCCACTCTTACGCCTGGAATGTAAACACACCTCCCAAAAACAGAGGAATAAACCAGCTGCTATTCACTCTTTTAACCATCTATTGAGCAACAGACCTCCATGCCATGTTTATAAGGCAGACTGCTGAAATGGAAAATAAGGGTGGGGAGGCGACCTGGAGAGGCCATCCTGCCCCAAAGTAAGATCAATTACACCTATTTAATTCCTGATTAATATGTCTCTAACTTGTTCTTAAAAAATCTTCAGTGATGGAAAGTCTACCACCCACACAGGCAATGTACTCCACTGCTTCCCTATCTGATCCCCCTTCTTCTGTTGGCATGTTCTACCCAGTAACTCACTTACCATCTCCTTTGCTGCAATTAAAACCCAATATTACTTAACTGCACTATGGTACAAAGAACAGATTATTTCCTTTGTCTGTCTGCTGGCCACATATACCTGAAGATTGTTATCTTCTCTACACTTAATAACCCTAGCTCAATCAGTCTTTCCTTCCAGATCATGTTTGTCCCTATCTCCTTTAAGTACAGCCTCAACAGAGCTCAGCAGAGCAGAAGACATTCACTTACACGTCATATAGTCCAACACCTAAATATACAACCCAGTGTGTCTTTTTTTTTTTCATAATAGCAGGATGGTTTGGGATCATCTTCACCTTGTGATCAGCCGTCATCTTCTCCTGCAGAACTCCTAGCTACCTCCCCATGCTCTGTGCAGTTCACCACTTTTGTTCACAGGTCCTTGCAATACAGTTGATTAATTCTGTTATTTTTCAGGCCATTTCTCCAATGTATCAAGGTAATTTTGAATTCTAACCCTGGCCTCTGATGTACTTGCAAGGAGCACCAAGTTGACAACAAAAAGTGTAACAAGATTCTGGATTGCAACAGCTTCACTTTTTTCTGCTCAAGACCACCATGAAGAACAGCAGAGGCAGAGGGAGCATGCCCTGGCAGCAGCAGCCAGAGGCCTTTTCTGGGCTATATGCCCCTTAGGAACTTGTTCTATAAAACTAATAGCACATATCCCACAGCTGGGGAACCTCTGCTTTATTCCTTGGCAAACAGCCAAGGACAGACCTCTGTGGAAGTCCTTGATGCATGCTTCCATTTTGACAATGAGTCCCTGATAACTTCTCTGAGTATGAGTTTTCAACTTGTTTTATACACTCTCGATGGTAATTTCAGTTCCATGATATTTCCTCTGCTTATTTATGAGAATATCATGTAAGACATTGCCAAAAGTCTAACTAGAATCCCAGTAGCTATCTGATCTACTGAGAATCTTCCATCCACACGGTTTGCTCTACTGTCGCAGAAGGAAATCAAATTGGCTTGATATGGAGGAGTCCATGCTGACTGTTACTTCTAGCACCTTCCTGTCCTCTAGGTGCTTATGCACAGCTTGGCTGGCTGTTCCTGCCGTTGCCTGAGGTGTCAGGCAACCATCTGGACTTCCCCAGTTTGTCCCTTATGTGGATGAGTGGAACGTGTTTTGGAGAAGCAGTGGATACCCTTGTACAGTGCAAACAGCCAGATATGGGGCTACTCATCCTGCCCTATTGCATCAAGAGCAGCTATGTCTCTTACTGCCCCACTACATGTATTGCAAAGAAGGTGTGGGCAGGATCTGGGTGCAGGTGAGCCTCAGGCGTTTGTTCTGGTGGTTTCCTGGTTGATCTGCAGGGACTGCAGAAGTAGGTGAAACACAGATGAAGGGGACTTGGCTGCATCTTAGAGCACTTTGCCTGTGATCTGCCATCCTGTCTGGGTTGGTGCAGCAATGCCTCAGGCTAGAGCGATGCTGAATCACCAGCACCCGAGGGCTCGCTGCTCAGTGTGTCTCTGAGCTACAGCTTCTCTAAGTGTACTTCCTACCTGAGCAATGGGAGCCACCAAAACAAACTACTGAAAGCAAGACATCAAAGTATGTTACCAGGATTCTCAGTAAGAGGTGAAAAGCTGAGTCTCTGGGATCTTTCATGTTCAAGTGGAAACCAGTATCAAAGCTCCATTGGTTTTGATGAAAGGAGAATTCAGCCCAGGGGCTGTGACATTTAATACTTCACAGATTAAAAAGTAACGAGTCCTCATGGTTCTACATGGGACTGTTTTTCTTTTCATTCTCATAAAACAGGTTTAGAAAATTACAGTTGGCATTTGGTTTCCATGCTACCATTTTGTTGCTGTTGAGGGAATGCAGCAAGAAGTAGCTAAGTATTAGTTTACATAATAATGTTTCCACATGCCTGTATTTAATTTCCAGTTGTAAATCCACGTTCCACCAAATCCCACTCTCATGCTGGTACATGTCCTTGTGAAACAGATACAGGGAATATTTCATGTTATAAATTGGGTATAGAGTTCCCACCTCAGCTGCCCATTAGGAAATTGGAAAAAAGATTGCAACCTTCTTGTATTTTTGTTCCTGAAAGGGAATCTGATTGATGCTTCTTAGAAGATGTTTGATGCTGACTGCATTATATAGAGATGCATATATAGTTGTTGTCATAGTAAACACTTCTATTGCAAGTAGCCTTGTTTGAGATAGCAGTAACAGAGATGTGTTTTTCTAGGAGCTAAGACCATAAAGGAAAGCTTTTATTTAAAAGCTGAGAGAGGGTGGGTAAATATAACTTGTAACTGTCTAACACTTTACACATTTCAAAGTGACAAAAGCACCAGACTTTCCAGCCGGGAGTCCCCTCCAATTTGGCCCTAGGCATGGCCTGATGGGGTCACACCAGCCTGGGCAGGCTGCACTCAAGAAGACCTTTCTGCTGCCCACCTACAGGCACCCTTCTCAGCAGAAGTCAGCTTCAGGAGTATAGTCAGGGGTTTAAAGGACTAGAAATGACTAAGATTTTCTTTGCTATAAATCTTGAACTGTGGAGAGTCACTGCTGGCTGTTTGGTTTTTTGTTGCATTAATTGCATGTGGCTTCACTGCCAGTGAAGTGTTGCAGCAAATCTTGGACCACTTTGAATTTTCTGGTTGCCATTACACTGCTCAATGCCATCTGAGAAATGCATTTATTATTGCTATTGCAGTCTCTTTTTAAGTGATGGGGATGCCATCTTCAGTCTGACACCTCTGCTTTCTCTTGCTTTCTCTATTATTTGTAATCAACAGGCATGAACTAGCATCACGTAGATTCTTCCATTATTACACTGGGTGTCTGCTCTCCAAGGATGAGGCGTACTAGCAATGCCTGCTGTCTTCATTTTCTGGCCAAATGCAGATTCTTTTCATCATCCCAGAGAGCAACAAAAGTCTCACAGCTTCCCTTAAACCTTATTTTTTTGAAGATGCTGATACAAAGGTGACCTACAGCACGAGCAGCATTGTGTTTGCTGAAATGCTTCAGCATAAAAACTATTACTCTCAAAATGAAGTACTGAGGTATAGACTTTTATATCCACAGATCACCATGCAAAACTGCTCTGATTTTCAAAACACTGACACTTAAAAATTCTTCCATGCAACTCTGGGGGGGTGTATTTTTCCATCCTGTGGAAATTTTTGAGATGTTAAAACTTTCTTGTTTTAAACTGGGTTGGAAAGTGTAAATATATAAACAAATGAATATGAATAGCCAAAAGAACATTTTTTAAAAGTCAGTAAACATAATTCGGTAACCTCAATATTTTGATAAGTTTCAATGATTTCTATTTTGGCGTTGATTTGAACCTTTTTTGCTATAATCATCTTACATTTCAAGACAAAAAAATTAATCTGGAAAACCAGACTTTTTCATTTAAAAAAAGAAAGAAATTTGGGGGTTTGATCATCTCCAAGCTTTCTTAAAAGAAATCCAAAGAAATTAAATGCAGTTGTCCTGTTCCACAAAATGTTTCCATTTTGCTGACCTGGCATTCAATTTGCAAAGATCTAACTGAAATGCTGCTGACCAGTTTTCACGACTACACTGGCTGCTGTTGAGTACTTGGAACATTTTAAAATCCGGCCACATATTTTGTGGCCATTTCACAAGATCCCCAAAGTTAGATTCACATTTTAACTGCTGCCCAAAGCATTTAGCCATGGATTTCAGTTATACACCCTCACTCCTCCTTGTGAATAGAAGGCTGGCTTCTTTTTTCTCTGTATGTGAAGACATCAAACCTGAATGGGAAATGTACAGTTGAAGAGGAGCCCATCTGTGCAGTGCAGTGAAGGCACTGAAGCCCCCAGCGTAGTGTCTATGGGTCTGCTGTCCTCTTCCACCACACCAGCACACAGCAGGGATGTCTTTTTCTGCATGACTTCTGGATTTCTTCTGAATGTGTTGAGCACAGTCCACAGTTTTCAGGTCTGGCTGACAATTTCTTAAAAGGGTGTGAAAAAGTAGCATAAAACCCCTTAGAGTGAAGATTCTCATCCTCACACCAGTTAATATGAGGAAAATGGGACAGCTTTGCTGAACATCCCCAAATCACAGGGATGGTCCTGAGTGACGCATTTTCTCTTACACCTGAACTTCTACATCCACAAATTCCTGGACTGCAAGAGGTCTTTTTTAAGCTGAAAAGAGACATTTCTTCCTTCCTAGGATGAGGTTTTTCAGCTGCTTCAGTGTGCTCCTCAGTTGATGTTGTAGAGGAAGGTAGGTAGTGGTAGCCTTAGCCCACCAGGTCTCTTCATGATGTGGGACCCAATGGTTTGTTTCCCAGGAGTGTGGTTTGTCTTCCCTGATTTTAGCCGTGTCAGGTTTGGGCATCTGGTCTCAGTTAGTAGCTCATTCTCCTGCTGCAGTCAGTGAAGAGATGGAAGTGCTGCAGAAGGTGATGCCTGCTCTGGCACATGTGTCTGAGCATGCAATTTTCAATTATGGTTAACATCAGATACCTACAGTTCCTTGAGTGCATCAAACTGAGTGTGCCACTTACAAAACAGCACTGCTCTCTCCTACCTTCAGAGCCTCATAGCAGCAGGGTGAGCAGTGGGGGACATCTCACACATGTGATCCTCATCCCACATTCACCAGTTCTTAGAGCATTCCCTGGGGAGAGAGCCAACCCCTTTGCATTGACCAAACCCTGGACAAGGCTTGCCTGGGCTCACGCAGTAAGCCTGTTGGAGAAAAAATCCTGCACTCCAGTTCTTCACCAACAAACTATCCTTCTTATGCTCAACATAATGTGCCTTTACCGTAAAGAAAGAAATGTCCCTAATTTGTGGTTATTTACAGCACTGTAAATCAGGCACATGCCACGAAGTACCAATAAAAATTGTTTAAAATCAGCCTTAAATAGCTAAACTCTCAACAGCAGCTCATAAAATGAGACTTGGCAGTTCTTAGGTAGTTATGGTTAAATTGACAGTCCTTTTGGGAGTTAAGATAGCCAAAAGCAGTAGTAGTTAGGAGTGAAGTGATAGATGGTGGAGCTTGTTGGTTGAAGAGCCTCTATTGAACACTCCTGAGACTGCATATGTTCACTGGCCCTAGGCTGGGAGAAGGGAGATACCAGACTTTGTCAGTGAACACCAGCTTGTTGAATCATACATCCTTCACCTATATGGCCCTAGAAACTGCAAAGCCAGAAGAATGATCTTTGGCATGAAGGATCCCATTGCTGTCTGCACGTAACAGGAGACTTTTCAGGCAGGAAGAAAGATAGAAGGAGAATCAAGTCCAAAACTGGCTGAAAGGAAAGCTAAGGAAATCTGAAGAAGGGACCAACACCACGAATGAAAAAAAACCCATCCATAAAGAAACCAGATCTCAGCTCCTCTTAAAAAGTCAGGTGTGCGAGTTATATTAGCCTCAAGCCAGGTCTAACTTCCGCTGCCAATAACCACTTCCACTGCCAATAACCCAAGCTGACATAACAGCAACATTAAGGAGGTTTGGGATTTTTTTTCCTGTTGCATTAGGCATGTCTCTTTTCCACTTCTTATTTTTTCTCCTTTTTTTCACAAGGTACTTGTATTTTAGCCAACCTCCTCCCTTCTTGTTAAACAAGAGGAGTTTCAAGATGGGGCCCAAATCTAAACACTGTCTCAGCAACCCAGCACTGTGAAAGCCGCGGGTCTGAGTCTCAATTCTGCTGCTAATGGGGATCAAGCACACCCAGACACTGGCAAACTGGCTCGTACATGAACTCATATCCAGGCTGGACTCCTGTTGCCTCCCTTGCAGTGTGTCAAAACAGTGCTCTAAGGCAATTCATCCCTTCGCATCATGCTTCATCTCACTTTCCTGCCCTGGCTAACTAGGCTAGGTAGGTATTACACCAGAGCAGCTCCCAACTATCAGTGTCCTTCTACACACAACAGCTTAGCCATGCAGAGCAGTATTATTGTCCTCTTTGAAATGCTGCACCAAACACAGAGAAATTTGAGGACATTGCTGTGGACAAGTGAAGGCATAGAACAAGCAATGGTCCAAAAGCTGCACAGTCATATTTGCACCGTGCTGAGTCCAGTCCATGCTCTGCTGGGGACCTTGATGTAGCAGCTCAGGTTTAATGCCAAATTTGGTTACCCAGTTTCTGAACTAGACCACATTTCTGTCCAGCTGGCTCAGAGCAGGCATGCGACTGTCTGCGCTTGGCCATGGAAACATGCCTTGGCGCTCAGACCTTAGGAAATGCTTGGATTTGTTAGGTTAGGAGCCTGGATCCCTTTGAGGTTCTTTCTGATTCTCCAGGAGTCTCACAGCTTGTTCATAGTAACACAGGAATAAAACAGGGTCTGTCATGCTTGAAGCTGTCACTGTCACCACTGAATATGTGCCCACTGGACTTTGGAGCTGCTTGTAGAGTACTGAAGGGTCTGGTGTCCTCGGTCTATGCCGAGTCCGGGCTCCATTTTCCTGCAAGTAACAGGCCAGGGTTTAAGAAAGTGTAGTCACACTAAGGACTGAGTGGAAGCACAACTTGAGTTGAAGGCTTCATAGCAGAACATGAGATTTCACAGCAAAAAATGTTGCTATGTGTGAGGAAGTCAGCCATGATAGACAACAGCTGCACCCTTCCCTTTGCCACATAGCAAGTGGGCATCTGAGGCAGTACCCAGCCCAAGGAGCAGTAACAAGCTTTGCTGTTGTAACTGCTTTCCTCTCCTGGCAGTACCGGGATCCTTGCTCTGCCAGGGCTGCTCTGAGGTCCTCAGTGCTCTTTTGAATGTGGAAATTAGGAATAAGACTTATATAGCCCTGGTGGAGCTCAACTTATAAGAGCTTTGCTGCAGCTTTAGGAGGTTGGATGACTAGTCGTGCTTACTCTCATCTTCCACCCCACACAGGGGACTTACCAGCAGATACACCTGTCTCCTCCAGCCCTTGGAAGCCATGCAGGGGAATATGGCCCAGGGCTTCCTCAAGACCAAAAGAAACGGAGGCATCACTGAGCCTGAAAACCTCTGGAACGATTCCTGAAGGAGGGTCTGAGCTTGGTGGCTGCAGCCCTGCTGCTTGGCAGTGCCTTGGTAGACAGGGTGTGGTGTGCCCCACCAGCACGCTACCCGATAGCCCTGACTGGCCCTGAGTGATTCCTCACGCCAGTATTCACTCACTGTGGCAAAGCAGGGAGAGAAGGCAGTTCCCTGGTACTCCAGAGCATTCCCAGGGCAGCCACAAATTCTCTTCCCCGGTGCAGGTCCCCTTTTGACTGATGCAGAACAATTCCCACATTCTCTCCCACTGCTGGGGATGTCACAGGGGGTACAAAGGAGGACTTTCCGGGCATTAAGAGTATGGTGAGTTCCAGAAGCTCATAATTATCAGAGATCCCACTCATTTTTATAATCAAGGCTGCTTCCTGTAATAGCATCTCATATTTGGTGTTGTGGATCTCTACTGATGGATAGTTTAGGTGGATAAAAACATCATTCATCAAAGCCAGGGCACATAATGAAAAACTAGCTGAGTAAAGTGATAATGAAGAAACAGGTTTAAGCCCACATAGCCTTTCCCCTAGCCTAAGCTAAATCCATTCTTCCTTGCACAGTACAGAGGTGCTACCAACCTCCCTTCCCCATCTTCTCCTTCTAACCCACAGTGCAGTGATTACTTCATGCACTTGCATGTGGGCATCCAAGTCTAGCAGCTATCCTTTGCCAAACTCCAAGTTAAAACTTAAGCCACCAAGTTATCAAATGTCCTCAAAATGGCCTATGTGTTGCCCTGGGACTTGCTCTCAGTCCCCCTGGTGGAACTGCTTCACCTGGCATACATGTTTATACATTAGGCCACCAACTGAGAACATGAGGCCACAAAGTGAGAACTATAATTCAGTGGTTTTAGCTGTTGTGTGGTGCTGGAAGAGGAGACTATAGTCCTGATCCCAATGTACATTCTAACTACTGAGCAACCTGGCAAAATTGGAGCTCCCCTTACTCCCAATGGTTTATAAGATGTTGGGAGTGCTTAGCTCTTGCAAGTGATGTGACAGAGTAGGTGGGAGCAGAATGAGTTGGTTTCTTCATGTCAGACTCGGGTATGAAGTAGATGCCAAGAGGCTCAGCATCATTGCATATGGGTGTTTCTATGCATTCCCAACAGCAAAAGTCAGGCTGTACATATTCTGTCAGGAAGTCACATAACAACTGAATATCCAAATCTCCACTGACATGTTGGATGGTGTACTGGTTTTGGCTGGGATAGAGTTAATTTCCTTCATAGTAGCTCGTATGGGGCTGTGTTTTGGATTTGTGCTGGAAACAGTGCTGACGATACAGGGACGCTTTAGCTACTGCTGAGCAGTGCTTACACAGTCAAGGCCTTTTCTGCTTCTCTCACCACCCCACCAGCGAATAGGCTGGGGGCACACAAGAAGTTGGGAAGGGACACAGCTGGGACAGCTGACCCCAACTGACCAAAGGGATATTCCACACCATGTGACATCATGCTCAGCATATAAAGCTGGGGGAAGAAGAAGGAAGGGGGGGGACGTTCGGAGTGATGGCGTTCATCTTCCCAAGTCACTGTTACACGTGATGGAGCCCTGCTTTCCTGGAGATGGCTGGACACCTGCCGGCCGATGGGAAGTAGTGAATGAATGCCTTGTTTTGCTTTGCTTGCATGTGTGGCTTTTGCTTTACTTATTAAACTTTTATCTCAACCCACGAGTTTTCTCACTTTTACCCTTCAATTCTCTCCCCCATCCCACCGGGTGGCAGCAAGCGAGCGGCTGTGTGGTGCTTAGTTGCCAGCTGGGGTTAAACCACGACAGATGGCCACAGATGTTACAGCGGTATACATATATCACAGATAAGCAGGACATAAAACTGAAAGGGCCAAGTGCCCACAAAAACCTTACTTATCACCCCTCCCATACAACTGGAGGAACTTTGCTGAGGCACAGAAGTTAGGAGACCAGCTGCACTGGGCTCTCATTAATGTGATCACTGAACTTCTAGATGGGCTGATTGCATCTTCTTCTCCGCCAAGGCTCCACAGCCAGAGTGTATCCATACATGGTACTGTAGACAAATGTAGCCTGTACTCATAAAAAACCCTAAATGACCAGAGTCTTTCCCAGCTCATGGACCTTCTCCAGTGACTCAGGACAGCTATTAGCTATGGCTTCCCTCTGCACTCCTCCGATGTGGAGGATTTATAAGCATCATGCCATGTTGTCATTAGCAGTCATTAGCCTAAACTTGCTGAACAGTCATTTTCATCAGGGATGTCCTAAACGACTTCACATAACTGTGCACCACAAGGTGTATTAATCAGAAGACTAGCATTCCTGTTTTGTCTTTGCCTATCACATGCTTGTACCCCAGTATAGAGAAACCCTGACTATAACAGGAAACCAGAAATGCAAATGACTAAGAACAGATAAATGAATATTTAATTCAAACCAGCAAGATGTTGTTTGCAGTTATTTATTTTACTAAAATGGTTACATATGTTGAAACAAAGAAGAGCAATAGTAATAATGTTTGTTTTTCCAATATCATAAATAATTATTGAGTCTTCATTAGCTGTTGGCTCAGCACTGATCATGATTTTTGTTATTTAAAAAAAGACACACACATAATTCATTAGAATTTGTGTTTTCAGAAAACTCTAAAGCAGCAGTAGAAAAAAAATAAATTAAAGGAAATGGTAACAAGAAATTATGCCAAGTATTTCTTAAATTTAAAACCCACTTGATGTGTTTTACAGATTATTCTCTGTGCTTTGATCATTTAAAAAAAGAACCATGAACAAGTTGTTTATACAATGGCTTGTCTTCTCCAGTTTTACTCCAGAGAAGTCCCCAAAAGTACCTTTTTTACATGACAAATTTTGTTGTCATTTATACAGACAAAAATACTGTGAATATTTCTAACAGAAAAGTTTGTCAAAACCATCAATTTATTGTCACAAAATATTTAATACCAGAATAACTTATAATAGTATGAACAAAAGTGAAGTATTAACTCTCTGCTATTAGTTATAAACTCACATTATTATGTCAAAATCCAGTAAAGTATCAAAAATTAATGTCATGGAATCTTAGACACATAATGATGCAAGTCAGTTAAACATATACTTCAACTGTTCATACAGTCATGACATACATTTCTTGCTTGGCACTTTAAGTCAATGCAAATCAGCAATTTAGAAAACAAAGTAAAAATATATATGTACAAAATATTTCCATATCAAATCATTTTCATTGTACACTAAATAAACCCAACAACATGTTATGTTACATCAAGAAGTTTCCTAAGAAGTCACACCAAGGCTGATATTTGCAATGTATCTTGACTATTTTAGTGCAACTGGAACAGCCTCTACTTGCAAGTTAGTTTCATCATTAGCACAGTCCTGCTTCCATTGAAGTGGGAGTTCTGCCATTAAACTCAGTGGGAGCAGGACTAAAGTCTTGTTCATTGATGGCTCACCAAAAAGAAAAAACGAGGAAAGGGATAAGTAGGAAAAAACCTGACAGGATACCCACAGGAAAAAATCCAAATCCTAGCAACAATCAGCTCTTTTCCAGTTTTCTGTAACTAATTCAGTATAAATAATTTTTGGCTTTGCCACTGTTTATTCAAGCACTGTAAACCTCATTAGACTATTGTTATATGACTTAAGAATAACTTGTACACCTCCCAACAAAACTTAAAAATAAACCTGGTTTTATGCTAGTTATTACGCTCAAGAGCAGTCAAGTTTAGAGACATGACATTTAATATATGGGTTAGTATCTACTTAAAACCCTCCCACCTTAAATGCTAAGATTTTTCAATGTTTCATTTCCCATTTAGGTTTCTAGTTTGGGCTTTGATAGTTTATATTATAGCTTTTTCTCACTGAAATGTGAACTGTCAATCAACTGTCCTCATTTATGCAGTACATACAGAATTAAAACGTTTAAACCACATTAAAGTAATAATTTCCACCATGGAAACTTTTTTGAGCTCCATGGCAAATAATAAATGGCACTATAGATTTAGTTTTGTACAAGAAGAAATCAATTTTACTTCTATCAAAACTTCAGTAAGTCACTAGCAAAGCTTTAAAATTATGGAAATTCAACTTGAATTTGCAGCTAGTCTGGCTAGAGCCTTCTCAACTAGAAATCTTTAATGAGCAACACAGCTGGGAGCATCTGTATAAGTTCAAAATAATCTGAACAATTAACTTATTTCCTAAATTTGTGTGTTCTAGAATATTGCACTTTTCAAAGGAATGATTTTGGTATTTTAATATACTGCATATACAGGTAAGAAACATGCATAACAACCTCATTGTCACTTTGACAAAACATACTGTACAATTTTTATAACACTGTTGATTAAAAAAAGAGAGAAAAAATGATGTAACAATTTCATTAAGACTTGTCAATTTGTACAAGTCAAATGAGCACAATTCTCCAGGGCCTCCAGCAGTAATGTGTTTAGCCCTAGGCTGCTTAAGCCCACTTGGAATAATATACAAAGTTTAAGCATTATGGCATTGTCATTTTGAGGCATAATACTGTTGTACTATGCCCACGTTATAGCTTATTTTTTTGAAAGCAAGGCACTTACTGTAATAGCAATGCAAACATCTTATGCGCACTTTGATTAACATAAAATAAGTTAATATTTTGATAAAAACAGGGGTTTTTTATAATTTACATGCCTTTTATAGAAGCAATTGAACATTTCATTTAATACAATGAAAACGTCTGAGTCAGAAGGAACATTATTTTTTTAAACTGACCATACTGTAAAAAGGGGCCTATTTTCCACATTTGCCTCATATCTGTGAATCTGATTTTGCTGAAAACCAATCCTGTGAGGAAAATGTCCGTTTGACAGGAAAAATAAAAAGGACCCATCTCTCAAAACTGCTGAACTAACGGCACTTTAACAGTCTTTACTTCTGATATATGTGATGACTTCTGAATGATGCAGCTGGTAGTTCCCTGCAGTTTATCCTTCCCCTGGGCAAGGTTCGTTAGGGCCATAGCTGCGTTGATCTCCTTCCAGTATGTTTCATCTTTGCTGGTTCCTTTTCTGTTAGCTGCGCTAGATTCAAGCAATAACAAATATTTACACGTACAGCTTACATAGCTACGTGATGTCAGGAAAACCATAATAGTAATAATTTTGGAAAACTGTGAAGTCCCTTACTCACCTTTCACACTTATTTGGTCCATTCTCCAGAGTTTCTGAAAACAGAAAAAAAAAAAATATGTCTATTTTCTTTTAATAGATTTTAAAACAGGCAAGTTCATGGAATAGGCATATGGAAAAATAACCCAAGATTAATTCCAAAATTGATACCAGATTTCCAAATAAAATCTTTGTTTCGACACACATAAAGGGCCAGCTTCATGCAAGCGTCTGCCTGGAGAAATCTACACCGAGCTTGGAGCAGGGCACATGTCAAAAAAAATGCTGTGGGGAGATTCCCGAGACATGACCGTACAGAAATAGGCTTTGGTGAGGCAGAACCTCACTGAGCCTCACCAGAACCGCACTGGCAGAACTGGCACTGAACCCTGCCCAGTGCATCCCACACCAGCCTATGTCCAGGAAAAGGTTATCTTGGCAACAGTGAGAACAAAACTGGTCTTGGAGGTTCACCTACATTTTGCAGGGTGATAGAGCTAGTTTTTCAAAACATAAATCCCAAGGACATAAGGAATTGCAAAACCTAAAAATAAAAATCAGCTTCATTGCCCTTCAGTGAATGCCTTCTTGTATGCACTAAAAATAGGACTGTGACCCATGCACACATGATGTGTGTGGTTTTTAATGCGCCCCTTGCCCAGGCTGCGACTCAGTCAGAGACAGGCTGGGAAGGGTACAAGTAACAAGCACACCTGGTTAACAGCCTTCAAAGATGGAATTGCATCACAGGCATAAGCTACACTTTCCCATCAAGAGTCACACTTGTTCATTCATTAAGTCCTCACGTCGCAGAGAAGCCAGAAATATTTACCAGGCAGAAATGTATAAGCTTTATTCAGTGGGCTTGCTATCCTGACACAGAAACACATTATAGAGGAGCGAGAAGCCAATGCCCAACTGCAATACTTATGGAGAACCAGTCAAACAAAAGAAACAGCAACGGCATGAGCACTAATGGCTACAGGACCCAAAAAGCCCCAAACACAGCATAAATCTCATAAAGTAATGCACTTCTTTATGAGGCTGTATTCCCAACTGAAAATCAACCTTATTGCTAGATTTCCACCAGATTATTAATTATAAGTTGATGTTTTCTTTAAACAGAGCTTCCAGTGGCATAGGTCCCAAAGCACGTTGCAACCCTTGATAACTCTTCATTTACGAGCGACTTTGCCCATCACCGACCAGCAGCCCGTTTTCTCATACAACACCAACCCATGTCGAACAACTCAGCCCAGCCACACTCCCCGGCACTTGGAGTTGACCACTGAAGACCACAGTCTCACCAAAGAAATGCAGGGAGACCAGCTGTAATTTCAGAGGTCAGATGTTTGCCAAGCTGTGTGATTTAGCAGGCCTCCATCCTTTCGCAAAACAGCTTTATAAATAAATGTCCACAAGTGACCAAGGTTTATGTTTTGTTCCAAAAGAGCACATCTTAAATCAGTATCTCTTAAGCTCTCATAGATCAATGCTTGAATGGGATTCAAGAGGGGGGAAGTTCAACCTATGCAGAGGAGAGGGAACCAAGGAAAAAAGAAACATTTGATCCAGAGAGAGGTACTGAATGACACCAAAAATCTTCTTCATGCTGTACTTGGCTACAAATAATTTTTCAGCCCTGCTTCACTTTTCTTTTAATAGAGGCAATTTTAAAGAGGAGGTTTAGGACTGAATAGGTCAGTAGGTATAGAAATGGAAATGGCAAGTAATAGAGAACATCGTTGCCAGAGCAAACCTGGATATAAATACACCTCTCTCAAGCATCTGTCAGTTTCTTTTGCTGTTGGAAAATATTTCCTATGAACAAAAAAATTGCTTGTACAAACTTCTGAGGAAAGTAGGTGTGAATGGTGACACACATTCCAATTCCAGCGTTTATTTGAAGGAGTATTTGCAAATATTTTTTACTGGTGTTTAGCCAGTTCTAAAAGAAAGCGGCTTGCCCATGATATATAAAAGCAGTAGCAACGCTAAAAAATAAAAAATCCAGGAGTAAAGAGCTACCCATTCTTTAACTTCGCTGAAGATTTTTCCTGAATTACAAGTCTTTTTTTATTCCATTCAGATTTTATTTCTTTTTCAAACAAGTAATTTATGTCAAAGAAACTCGAAACTGGGTTACAATAAAACCATCACTGATAATTTGCAAAGCTCTTGCTAATAACTTCTGTAAAAGCATGTTAGTACAATGAAGTCTGAAAATCCATCATTTCAAAGCACAGGCCCCCTTTTACTTGCCAAAAATCCTTTGCTGCTATACCAAACCTCTGACAGCATATCCCAGTTTGCACTACCATAGCATCCAAGCAGCTCACATCTGTCTGAACAGCCCTTAGTGAAGGAAATAAGTATTACCACCATTTTTTGGATGGGGATAACCACACTGAGGGAGACAAAGACCATTCCCCATGCTCTCCTTGACATCTTGCTGGTTAAGCCAACTTGATCCAACTCAAAAGGAAGAGTAGGGTTCATCTCATTTGCCATGAACTCGCCATCTAAGTCATGTATCTTTATCCAGGCTAGTTGTCCAGACTCCATTCACAAACAACAGAGACGTCCTCCAAGAAGCGGTTTCAGCCCATCTATCTAACACCACGGTCCAACATCCCTGAGTGCTGCTGCAAAACCAGACCGCGAAGCCCTCTTCTATGGCCACCTCCTCCCACTGTTTCCCTTTGGGCAGCATTATCATCCATGTGGATATGCTGTGAGCTGGACGAGGGGAGGACCATATCTCTCCTTTGGAGATTAAACTGGTGGTATAACTACAGCCTTAACTGCTGTGCTGGTTTTGGCTGGGGTAGAGTTAATTTCTTTCATAGCAGCTCGTATGGGGCTGTGGTTTGGATTTGTGCTGGAAACAGTGCTGACGATACAGGGATGCTTTAGCTACTGCTGAGCAGTGCTTACACAGAGTCAAGGCCTTTCCTGCTTCTCACACCACCCCACCAGTGAGTAGGCTGGGGGTGCTCAAGAAGCTGGGAGGGGACACAGCTGGGACAGCTGACCCCAGCGACCAAAGGGATATTCCACACTGTATGACGTCATGCTCAGCACAGAAAGCTGGGGGAAGAAGAAGGAAGGCCGGGATGTTCGGAGTGATGGCATTTGTCTTCCCAAGTCACTGTTACGAGTGATGGAGCCCTGCTTTCCTGGAGATGGCTGAACACCTGCTGGCCGATGGGAAGTAGTGAATGAATTCCTTGTTTTGCTTTGCTTGCGTGCACGGCTTTTGCTTTACTTATTAAACTGTCTTTTATCTCAACCCATGAGTTTTCTCACTTTTACCCTTCTGATTCTCTCCCCCATCCCACTGTGGGGGGAGTGAGCGAGCGGCTGTGTGATGCTTAGTTGCCAGCTGGGTTAAACCACAACAACTACTTAGCTCAGCCTGGAAGAATCTGAGTCTGGCCATGTCTGGCTCTTCACTGACAAGAGAGGGAACACAGATGACAACATTTTATCAAATTTAAAAAAAGAAAAAGGTAACCGACATTTTGCTTTTTCTTCATCTTTTGCAATCTACCTGTTCTACCCCAAGTACTAATTAAAGCTTTTGATAATTAAAGCTTTTGATATTTGACATATCTGCACAACAATTGCAAAGTATATTTCAACTGTAAGAGCAACATTTTGGTGAGACTGCTTCATGAATATAATCGAACAGCATTCTCAATATGGAAAGTGTTTGGTTTCTTGACCATTGCACAACATGTTCCTAGATTTCTTCTCTGAGGCAATGAGGAAATGGCACTGGGACTGGGTAACATCTCTGGAAATGGTGACAGAAGGAATAGAAAAATGATGCAGCATACTGAGTCTCACCGAGTAGCCTCAGCTAAGGACTCACCCGGGAGCAAGTGCTGATGGGCAGACCTCGCACTTCACTCACGAGTCCTCTCTCACTACATGAGAGGCAGCACTTTTTACAAGGTACCAAGGATGCACCATAGCTGCCCTCTCCAAGCGCTGTGGTTAACTTTAATCTAACATGCCTTACGTGGCAGCCACCTCTGGTCTCTCCTGAAAAAGTGGATCTCCTCTCACTAGTTGGATCAAGGCAGGCTGTTACACAAATTTCAACCCCTACAGACTTGTCAAGCTTAGATCAATGTGTCAAGTGACTCCAGAGAAAGCCAATGCTGACGCATTATTACATTCCACACTGTTCCCAAGACTTATTTGATAGGAGGTACACTGAAGTTTATCAACAGCATACCACTAGCAGCACAAATAATTTTCCTAAACAAACTACAGTTGTGCTCAATAGCGTATTTATTAATTGAAGCCCAAGAAGAAGCTGCTGCTGAAGGTGGTTTGTTCTGTCTCAGAAAGCAATGTGCTTCTTGTGAAAGGATGTTGGTAGGCTTTCAGCATATATTGAGATCCTATAGTAAGTCTACTGAATATTAAACATCAGAAACATCTTTTTGTTGCAAGTTTGGAAATCACTTAAAACAGCAGTTGTTTGCTCTACAACTGGAAAGTTTTAAGCACTATGAAAATGGAAACTCAATCATTTATAATTAGGGATTGTCATTTATACCTCAGTTTCTGGTGCTTCATTCTGCTCCCAGTTGCAAGCGTCCAGAGAACCAGCTTTTGCCTGGCCAGGAATGTCTCATTCTGCTCTCGCCATCCGCCCAAAGAAACCAGCAAGGCGGGATATTTGTTCCCTCTTGTTTATAATAGGAAGTCACTATAAATCATTTACCAATGGAATCCTGTATACCTTTCCATTAGTATGAGTTTTCAGTATACAGTTTACTGTAGCACGCAGTGCCAAGAGTGTAGTCACTGGACAATACCAGCTTTGTGATACAGTATGGTATTTTTCAGGACTCACATAATTATTAATAATATATGTAGCATATATTATTTTTTTTTCACCATGAAATTTCTTCATAAATATTCACTGGCTGATCCTGACAGCTCTCTTGCAAGGTAGCCTGCAGTCCCATTTCAGCAGAGATGGAAATGAGTCTCAGAAGTCCAAAGACAACATGCCTAGGCAATACTTTGACCATTTCAAAAGCATTTAAGAGCAGAATTTTCCAGGATTTCTCCTATATTTAAAATGTTTTCTTTTGTTCTTGTGCTATCAGAAAGGCCCACCCAAAGAAAATAAATCCCAGGGTTCTTGCAGGCAAACCATCCTTAAACTGGACAATAGCATCACTTCCCTCCAGTACATGCCATTACACCTGACTGTTGTCAAAATACTATACAAACAATTCACAAGAAGATATACATCTAAGTACATACACAGTGCCCTTTTACATGTTGCATCCAGTATTAGAGAAGAAAGCCAGAGTGTAAATGCCATAGCACGTATGCCGACTCCAATTTACAACATACAAAGGCTCTCTGGCTACGTGGTGCTTGCGGCACATTCAAGTATTTCAGAACAATTCAGACCCTTACCGTTCACCGAGTCCAGACTAGTAACTTTTATATACTTGGATGACTTCAGGGGTGTGCTAAATAATGTTAATTACAGTTACATTTTATTCTTTGGATCTAAGAATTCTGACCTAAGAATATCACATGTGTGTGGTGATGAGCTGACTTCACCTAAAGGCCCTGCCGGGAACAGCAAAAGAAAGACCAACCACTTACGTAGGACCAAGAAGCATCCACGTTGCTCCCCTGCTCGGTGTTATATACAGCTCAAACCGAACCACACCAACTGGCTTAAAACACTGCTTTCTGTTATCAGGTAACACTGACAAAGCAAAGATGGCTTGAAACCAACAGGGGAAAGAACGTGTGAATGAGGGAACAAGACAGAGAGGAAAGGGTACAGAACATTATGTAGTGGGGAAAAAATGGACATGGAAATCAAGACACAGTAGGTCAGTCCCACATGACCGTCATATTTCTTGAAGCTACTTAAACATGTACAGATTCCTGATGAATTACACACCTTCTATTCTAGCTCAAAACAGAGGCAAAAAAAGAACTGCTGGCCCCAAATGGTGAACACTATAAAATACTTGTTGGTTCAATAAAAGGTCCCATATAACTTATCTTCATTTTAAAATTGGCAATGTTATTCAGCTGTTTCTCTCTCTGCCTCTCCTGAACTTTCTTTTGTTGGTTTTGGAGACTCTGGCTTAACATGTGTTGACCAGCATTTTCAAAACAAGCAACAGGAGGAAAAAGAGGGAGGAACAGGAAATAAATTGGGGCAGCTGAATGAAAAATGAAGTTTACATGTGTGAGTAAATTAGTGGTGAGATGAGGTATTTTTGTAGGTCACACACACACCCCTTGACTCTAGTATTTTCCAAACCGCAATTTCAGGGCACATACAACTTTCAGATCTCTGGTTCTCCAAGAACAAAATTGGGTTAACTGGAGTTAATATTCCTGTACTCTTCTGCATTGACACAGCTCCTTTCCTCCCGAAGGATCCCAAACTAAACCATGAATCACACAACATCACTAACGTTTACCCACATCTGGGGAGGGAAGGTGGCTTAGCGCAGGATGCTCAGCAGTGCAAGGGAGGGGAAATTGTAGCCCAGAGCACCAGGCCAGGCCTTTTCCTCTTACAAGAAATGTCATTTAATCTTGGTGCAAAGACTGTAGCACCTTTTGAAAAACCCAAGCACAGCAAACCTCAGCTCCTCTAGCTTGAACTGGAGAAAGCAGGAGCTGGCCTTCCCATGCCTACACCTGCAGTGCTCCCATTTTGAGCCTGATGTGAACAGACAAATGAGTTTCTGAACGCGGCCAGAGATCCACACTACCAAAGGCTTTCTAGACATAGACAGGACTCATCCGATCCAGCACAGCAGCTCTTAAAACACTTTTCCTTTTGCACCATCCTCCCAGGTTTCCTCGGGGACATCAGACCTATTAAGGATGAATTACAGAGAAGCACAGACAGGAAAGCTCATGCTGGAAGAGACTCCAAACTGCAGTCTCCTGCAGGAATGTTCCCCAAACTTGTGCCGGTGGCTGACCTCCTGCAGACCCCGGGCCACCTCCGTACAGGATCCGCTCAGCGGTGTCCCTCGTGAAGCCACTCCTGCCCGGAGCAGGTCCTGGACTGGGCGGGTCCACGTGAAACTGCCCAGTCGGGGCTGGCAGTGCTCGTGCAGCAGAGCCTTCTGGTGGAGGGACAGAGTCTCTGTTCGAGTTTCAGACGACCTGCGGCTGCAGACACAGCGAGGCGCTGCGACCTGGGCGCGTGTGTGATACCAATTACCACTGGTCCGATCTCAGGAGGGTACTGTATTTCTACTGACAAAGATTTATTACCATGTACTTTTGTTGGGTGGGAGGAGGAAAGCTGTCAGAAACTTGCAGGAACGAGGCCTGGGCCCAGGCTCTAGAGAAAAATCCTTTTCAGCAAAGCTTTCATTTACCACTGCTCTCTCTTTCTTCCAGGAGGAGGTTATGGAGCAGCTTGTAATGAAGTCACCCCCACAACCCCGTTACCTCACTCCTTTGGCTTCACAGTGACACCAAGTATAACAACTGACCTGTCATCAGCTGTTACGTCCTTTCAGATGAAGAAACTGCATAACGACAATTTATGTTCACAGTGACAGCTACAGTGAATATTTTTCCCTGTTCTCCCAGTGGTTTTTTTCCAGGAACAGCTTTAGCTCTGGTCTGACCTCTTCTATTAAGACCCATAGGTTGGGTCTTGCCAACGTTGGAAATACCCCTTTGCCATCATGCCTCAGACCAAGCCTTTTCAGGGAAATCTTTCTTTGAAATTTGCTTCTTGCACAAAACCATCAGATATAAGCTTTAACTGTCAGAGACTGGTACCACTCAAGTTTTTTTCCTGAGTACCTGGGAACTTGAAGACTTTTTTTCCCTGTGCAGCCTGGAGCCTGCTGAAGTGGGAGTAGGCATCTAGTTACATTTTAATACATGTGATTTTTATAAAATGAGTGTATATGCCCACAGAGACTGGGATAGGTGTATTTTATAAACCATAAAAGAGAATTGAGTTTGCAGGTCTATATTAACATTTGGATTACTAAGTGCACTGAAAGCCCCACATAATAGTAGGCATGGTGCAAATGGTCTTACGGTCTTGGGCTATGCACCTGCATGTAAGAATTTATGAGTTAGCAAACTAGATACAAACCTGGTGTAAATCACTTCATTGTTTGGGCTGTCACGGCTGGCTCTAAATTTCCCATGACCATGACAGTATGTTCTCCTTGGTGAGATGAAGGACACTGTGTGAGACTTGTTTTCTTAGCCAGACTTTAGCAGAGCTTATAATGGGAGTCACGGCTGTGTAGTGTCGGAGGTGAGTTGTTAACAAACTGACGGTTATATGGTATTATGTTCTTTTCAAGTTTGCTGCAAAGCTGACTGAAATCAAATCTTTCCTCATTGAGTTGGCATGTTATTAATAGTGTAATGTTGTCAGATTCCTTGGTGATAGTCTCCCACAGGAATTTCATAATGGATAAACAAATATCTGACCTAGGTTTCATTTTTTTTGCTGTTATTTAGAAAGGGATTTACAGCATGTGCTGTGCTGATTGGAAGGATGAAGTAGTGAGCCCTCCTATTGCAAACCATTATGGCTTAACAGTGAAACCAAGTTAGGCAGCAGGGAAGGGGGAGGGTGAAATAAAGAAAAAAGGAGAAAGAAGAGGAAGGAAAAAAAAAATAAAGGAAAGGGTATGGGAGATGTTAAAAAAAAGGAAATGAGAAAATGGCAAATGAAGATTCATTAGGAAGAAGAACAGTAAGGAGTATGAAGGGAGAAAACATACCACCGTGTTCATTTTCTTTATTTTTAATATAAAAATATCCTTTTCCCACCCAGGAATCTCACTGTTGTGCAGGCAGGCACATTCAGGCTTTCACTCTGGATCTAAAAAGTTTAATTGGGAGCTCTTAAAGCCTAAAATAAAGATTTAAAAGTAAAAAGCTAAAGTCAAATGCAGCCAGGGTAAGCACTATTACACTCCAGCCCAATTGTTTTTCATTAAAAAAGTGGGGTGAAAGGGAGGGTTTCAAAGCCATATTTCAACCCTAGGCTGACACTACAGCAGTAAAATCTGATTTTGTTATGCTAGTTGGCTGTGGGTTTGGGAGCAGACCCTACATATGCGGTGTAACGTTATGATATGAATGCGTGCACACAGGATATTTTCAGAAGCCTCCTGCAGAATTCGGAGAAATGTGCCCTCTGGTTCCCGCGGCCCCGCTTGCAGGAGCCAGCTCCTCTCCTGCTCCTGGGAGCCAAGCGGGCTCAGACATGGCATATGCTGCACAAAGGCAATTTAAATTACAAGGTGCTGTATTTTCAGGCAAGTGGAGGAACTTCTAAGTGAATGCCAGAACTGATTTCCAGGGTGTGTTTAGCCAGCAGCATGGAGTAAAGAATGGATAAGTCTGTCAGGGAGAGGAAATTCACTGTTTCTTTCACTCGCCTGTAAGATAAAGAAGAGACTGACAAATATGATCTTTTTAAACATAGCTACTTCCATCCACTGCATGGATGTGCACAATACTTATGTCCAAATACTAAACCCCAGGTACCTAAGTTATGTCCCAAACTTTTTGCGCTCCGTGCGAGCACAAGCATAAAAATTCAAGCAGCTTGTAAGGAAGTGCATAAGCACGTACAGGGCTCCAACAGTCAAACAGCCATAAAAATGGCTGTAGGCTGCAAAAGAGCTTCATGGTAACCCCAAACAACTGTTGCACAACAGATCCTACAAATGAAGGGATCACATGCGAAATTTTAAAAATTATTTATATATATAAGGAGATACAGATATATTCATATATATACATATCTGTATCTGCTTCTATATGATGTGTGCATGAAAATGGAAATGCCTAAGCAGTCTGCCTTCCCACTGAACGTACTGTGAGATACAGCAGTACAATCACACACGGTATTTTCTGTGGTCACTGCCTCCCCGAAGTCGCAGGATGGACCTGCTCCAGGGCTGAACCCAGAACAGTAGGCGAGACCTTTCCCTGCACAACCTCAGCACCACGGCACAGCAGCTGCAAGGCTGTTGTGGGAGGGGAACACAAGAAGATAAAAGATGGATTTAACTACGCCAAGTATATCATGTTAGTGATTGACAGTCTCTCTGCTTCTGCTACAGGTTTGTGTGTGGGGCTGGATGAGCTGTTTTAACCAACCTTTTCATAGATGCCACAGTATGTTCCCCAATCTCTGGACTTCGACTCGAGAGCCCGGGCTCTCATCTTCAGTAGTGCTGAGCACTTGCAGGTGCAAATGAGGTCAATGAGAGCTGTGCTTTGAATGTATAAAGAGCCATGAAATCATGAGCATCCACAAGGTCTTAGGTATCTAAAATGACTTCAAATTGTAATTGTTCAGTGCCTCAGTTCCCCATTTGTGAAATCCTACGGACGTCTTATGAAAACTTTATTAAAGTTTGTGAAGGACCAGATAGAGCCTATCAAATGGCACAGAACAGCACATCATGAAATTAATCATCCTGTCCTCAGAGATGCTTAGCTGCGTTCACGTTAGTGCTTTGGCGGTAGAGAAGCAGCAACGAGCACCCAGTGAGGACGTGAGCTGGGTTTTGAGTCTTCTTTGAAACTGGGTTAGTTCACATACATCAGAAAAGTATCTCTTTCCTCATCTAGCTAGAAATGTGATGGGAACCCCTTTATTCAGCATCCTGAGGAATTACAGAAACCTACACAGAAAGCTGTAGTCACACACCTCCCTGACTGTATGCAGAATAATCAGCAAAAAGAAACACTGCTGAGTGAACTGCACGGGGAATAATTGCCCATGGATTATTCTCACCTCCAATTGCACAAAAATGATGTTCGTGTTTGACTGCATTTTTTCTGAATCAAGTTTTTAGTTCTGCTCCCTTTGCTTTCCCTTGTGAAGGTACTGCAGTCTTCATGCTCCTGCTCACCACAACTTGCACTGTTATTATTTCCATTACAGGAATTCTTCCCAAACCTAAATATTCCCAGACACCTTCTGAACA
Organism: Aptenodytes patagonicus; assembly: GCF_965638725.1. NCBI lineage: Eukaryota > Metazoa > Chordata > Aves > Sphenisciformes > Spheniscidae > Aptenodytes > Aptenodytes patagonicus. Next base: position 153,948,771 of record NC_134950.1, read on the forward strand.
GGTCCTCAGAGATTCTAGTAAACTGGGAGGTATCTCAAGAAGGGCTGTGTTTCCAGTTTTCCTATTCACCAAACAAGTGAGAGGCAGTGCAGCGAACCAGGCAAAAGGGGGAAGGCTCTTGGAGCAGAAGAATTGTGTGCCCAGAATTATTCAGGAAGTTGTACCCATTTGCCAAGAGGTTTTGAAGAAGCAGAAACACCTCCTTCTTCTCCAACCATCATCTTGTATTTACACATGGTTTGAGTCCTAGCGCAGTGCAATTTCCATGACTCTGCAAGGAGAATCGTACTTAGAAGAGCTCAAAGACTATCCTGACTATCCTGGAGATTGGTGCAGTGTAATAAATCAGCCACACTGAGCTTGAATCCTCAAGGAGCAGCAAAATCTTAACACTGCAGACGCTCACTAATTGAAAGTTGTAAGAGCCTTTCACAGCAGAGTCTCTGCATAAGACAGATGAGGCTCCTGTGCTCCAAAGGAGCATGTGTGGGAGGTCCTGAAACAGTAGTACGCCAGTATTTAACGTTGCAAAGGCCTTGGATGTGAACAGCTTTGTGGAAGAAGATGGAATTGCTCTTTTGGCAAAACTTGTGAAACTGTCTGTGATAACGGGAATGAGAGCAAGGATGACTGAACAAATATTTGCACTGAATGCCTTGTCAGGACAGGGGAATTGCTACTGATATGATCTTTACTTTCAATGTTACTGCTTCTGACAGTCTTACAGACTTTGCAGATGTTTATTGGCCACTAAATCATTCTTCAAGAATGTTGGCTCCGTTCCCAAACCTGAAGAGTCTGAATGTGAAGGGGTTTGTTATTCAACACACACTGCTGCTTTTGGAGACAGTGATTTTCAAGAAACCAGCAGGGAAGCATCGTCAACTGATAACAACACGGGACTGAATTCAGACTTCTCAGCATTCAGGGCCTCAGACATGAGGCACGCTTGAGTAAATGTGCACCACGTAGCGGGGCATCGTGTATCCACGTGGCATAGCACTCTGCCTGAGCTGTGACAGCAATGCTATGCCACATTAATGGACCTATATCATAGCAAAGATTGCTGTGGAGAGACAGGACTTACTAGCTCATCCTGACCTTGATATACTGCTTGCAGTTCTTGGTATAGCACAATTGCACGAATTTTGCGGCCTCTGTAAAACTCACTCCATGATGCTGCAGAGATTACTACTGTTCCGTTCGACTCCTCTAACTGTAGGACACACTGCGTAACAACGAGGCGTATTCAAACCCGCTGCCATTTGTCCCAGGAAGAGCAGTTTGCAGACGCAATTGCTGAGCTGTAGAGGACCCTAAGCCACCATATTTCAAGCCACACAGATTTGCTTTCAAATAGAGAGATTCCAAACCACGGGCAATATGCCCAGGCTGTGTCTCTGAGTGAAGATGCCGATGCTCTGAGATCATTGCAAACAGCTCTCACCTGAAAAAGCTACAGTGGCCACTGGAAACTATACCTAAATAGCAACTACACCAAAATAGTAGTAATAGTAATTGTGACAGTAATAACACATATCTTTTAAATAATGAGTGATAAAAAGTAATGCATGCCTTTGTACTAATAAAATGACAAATTATTGAAGCACAATGTATTATTACCACAGGGGAAAAATGTATTATCCAGAACTATTAAACATATTTCTCCCAAAAAGGCACTGATTACCTTGACCAGTGTAGCCCAAGTCACCATAGTGGACATGATCTAACAGCAGTTAAAGCCAATAGCCTCCTCTAAAACCTAACTGAATCGCTGGCTATCAGCCTCCAAGATCAAAGACAATGTTATCTAAAGCAGCCCCTTGTAACATTTTCCCCCAAATAGGGTGAATACGGTTTGTTTAAAAATGTCAGGTTGGCGCAGAGACAGGGTACCTCAAAGATATGTTAGACAGGTGCAGAAGGCAATAATGTCATATTTACTACATATTTGTTTTACATTAGCTCATGCATGTCTTCCTGGAAGTCAGGAGATTTCTATCAGGGAATTCTCTCCTGCAACAGTTTGCTATATCAGACTTAAAACACACATACATATTTATGGTAAAGCCATACGGTATTTATGGTTAAACCAACTGACATACTTCAAAAAATACGAATTTTGAATAATTTGAAAGATCTGTAGATCAAAAACAAGTCAGAAGCTTTATCAGAATGTATAAATAACCAGTCTTCCCTCCTGTTACCATAAATCAAAAAAACCCCTTCATCCAGCAGGGTTTGCAATCAGGGGAACCTGGGCTACATATATATGCATAAAAATACGGAAAATATGTGCATTCAGAGAATGCAATTCCTCACACAGATGCAGTTGGAAATCACTGTGGACTTTTTGCTCAAGGAGCAACCAAATTAACTTTATCTCAGAGTAACTCACACTTCTGTAATTTGCTTATGTGTCTTCCCTGACGTGCTTAGATGCTTTCCTAAGGGTAAGCAGCCATCATGTATTTGTGTAGACAGCCTTGCATCCTCATCTCCCTTTTAAGAATTAAGATCCTGAATTTTCACTTCTATAGAGAAAAGCAATGAGACAAGAAGCCATGGTTCCAGACATAAATAACATTCATATTTTTTAGGGAGTAACTATGGTGAAAAAAACTGAGATCCTTTGATCCCTCCAACAGTCCAACTCTAGGCTTTGAGTCTTTGGACGGATGATGAGAGGAGCACTCTGAGCAGCCACACAAGCCAGGCAGCTACAACGCAAAGGCTTTAAGCTCTGTGAACTCAAATGGTGCATGTTCTCTAATTAACTCACTGCTATTATTAGTAGTAATTCTGTTTCCACTTTTAAAACAATAAAAGTTTTTTCTTTCATTTTGCAAGAGTTTTTACTTTTTATTTTTGCCCATGAGCCAAAGCTTTCCCGTAGAGCAATAGCCTATACATCACAGTTTGCGAAATTTATGGAGACCTGCAAAGGGTCTGCAAAGCAGATGCAGCAAATCCCACGTGTGGACAACGCCTGCTTTCCTCACCACCCTCCTTCTGCAACGGCGGGCAAACAGACTGTGCATCGCCAGCAAATGTTGTATTTGAGGGTACAGATTCATCAGGGCACACAAAGCACTCACGCAACGTACCTAGTTGGCTGCCACCAACCGTTTTACTTCAGATGAACAAATTAGCAAGGTGTTGGCAAAACCAGCCCCTCGAAGCACTGCTGAGGGAGTGGCTCACCCACAGGCAGGACTCGGCTAGCACTGGCATACACCACCAACCCCAATTGCACTCAAGGTTAAGCATATCTTTTTAAAATACTCTCCTGATAGCACTTCCTGGGCAACTACCATCTCAGGTAGGAGCATGTTGAGGGCTGCTCAACACACCCTGAAGGGTGTTGACCACCCACAGCCCCTGTCTGCAGCGAGGCTCTCCCCTTCCTCTCGCAACTCCAACGCAGCCGGCTGCCGCAAGCTGTTACAACTCGGGGCAAGTCCTGCCCGATGGTCCTAACATTGCAATTAGTACCTGCTTTGCACCCTCCAAACACCCAGAGGCCCACTCCACGGGCTTAGATGACACCTGGCACATTCTGTTTTTATTTTTATTTTTACAAGCCTCATTAGCATTTGTGGTGAAGCAGAAATCCCAGAATGAGAACCAGGACGCTGACACTGTGTCTGTACCCTTAGTCCCCAAGGAGGAGCTGCCCAGAGGAAACTGTTAACAAAGTGTCTAAAACCCTGGCATCAAGGCCTTTTCCAGATGATTTTGGTTAATGTTAAGAAGCTGCATTGCTCAGCCAGGCCTGGGAGCAGCATCTCCTGCTTTGTTTCTGAAATCTGCATGTGGGTACAGAGAACAAAGTATAGGAACATATAGGAATGTATAGGCATATCCACTGTTTGCAATTCTCAACTAGAATAGCTTCTCAGTCATGTCGTCCTCTTTTCTATCATCTTCTTCCTCTTCCACCTCCTCCCCATTTCCAGCTGCATCCTCATTTTACTTTTGCTACTATGATAGGGGCAGAGGAAACTGAAGCAAGAAGAGACTTCTGCTGCGGTTCTTTCAAAAAACATCCAAGACTACCTGCTGAGATGGTACTTGGCTTGCAAAGCCAAAGCCATGCTGGAGCAACCCATCAAGTACAAGGTGCTGTGTATGCTTGGCTGCTGGCATTAAACTATTGTTGCTGTAAGAATTTGTTAGAAATTTGAAAATGGTAATTGCTGCCCAAAAAAAGGCAGATTGGGGAGTATGACTTGTGGATACAGGGCACAAGGACTTTGGGAAAGTTTCCCCTGGCCACAAACCTGTGCACGTGTGCTACCCCTGAATTTGGTGCGTAAACTGGTTTGTATACAGCACTTAAAATGAAAAAAAAATCCCTTCGAAAGAAGTGCCTTGAAACAGAGATATTGGGCATGGATGAGACTCGCTGTAATTACTGAAAGACAAATTTTCAAGCAAGACTCCTATTTGACTTCTGCCCAAAGCCTCCTCAAGACTCCAAATGCTGTGGCCCTTAAAATCAAGAGAGCAAAATGTTTGCTGTTCAAACGATTGGTAATGCAAAAGAAGAAAATTCACGTATTAAAACTAAGGTTTAAATTGTACTCCTCTTTGTCAATAAAATCAGACTCGTTTCTTTTTGTGTCTCAGAGAAAAATAGGATCTGCAGACAATGTTTAGTAGGACACTAAGTGTTAGAAAAATGGGCAAAATTTATAAATGGAAGTACTACTTTTTCAAGGATGATGAAAACAGTATCTAGATATGTAGTAGTATAAAATCTACTGCCTAAATGCTACATTTACTTGCACAGCACATTTAAGAAAAAAAGCATTTGCATTTCAAGGAAACAGTACAGAATTTCCTCTGCTTATATAATGAAGCTTCAGATGAGTTTACAGCTCTTTCTCTGTTGTTCTTGTTCTCATAGATACGTGCAAGACACGTTCCTTTACAAAACATTCCTACTTTCTAAGCAGCAGAAAGGATGCCCTCCTTTGGGCAAATACAGACTTTTCATTTATTTGGACAAAAAAAATATTAAAATTAAACAGAACAAATTTCCAATCAACACTTGTTAATTTGAAACACTAAAAATTCTCCCGTATTGAAAGCAGATTGCTCTGAAGAAATACTCATTTTCATAGGTCATAACAGCACTGGCAAAACTCAAAAAAGTTGTAGTCCAACTTGCTTGTGTTCAGCTGTGTTTACTTAGTCTCAATTTGACAAAAGTCTGCCTCTGATTATACATAGCAGTCATCTGCCCACAGATAAATAGATATTACACAAACGTTTGGAGGGAATGACATTTGGCTACCATTATGTTTGGAATAATTTACTCTGCATCCTGAACTTAAAACACCAAAATGATTCATAATGTTTTTTGGACCCAAGTATTTCCATTTAATAAATAAATTGACCTCTGTGACCTTTGAGGACTTTATATTGTACACGTTAGTGGTTTAAAAAAAGGCAATTTATTGTTAAATATTCTGTATGCCTGGGAAAGGTGGATTTATACAGCATTGAGACGAAAGCCAGTGGCACATCTGGTGCACTCACTGCAGCAGGTCAGAGCCCAGCACCTGGACTGCAAAGGGCTCAGGGTGCTGCTGGAGAGGGGCCTCTAACTCAGCTCCACAAGACATCCCACCCCATCGCAACCTGCAAGCAAATGTACACTGCTCAGCTCTCTGCAGAGCATGCACCTGCAGTTAAAGCCCACACTAGCAGAAAACCTAACGGCAGTGCCTGAAATGCAAATGTGTTTTCTATTTCAAAGGTACCTATTTCAGATGTAAACTTAATAGTTTTCTGCTTATTATTTGTAGGAGGAAAAATGAATACATATTGGATGCCAAACTGAAATATTACCTTATCCAAGACAGGTAGTTGTTTCATGACATTTATAAAATAGCTTGTATTTTAAAGCAGAGCTGCAGGATTTCTCTGATGTGGATAGAAATTTTGTCCAGTTAAAGATATTTCTTAGCCTAAGGCATTTTGTGTTATAAATTATCCAGGAATAAGGTAAAAACTTACGAATAAATTATAGTCCCTACTCCCATTCCTCCCTCTTCCTAATTCTCTCTCCTTTAAGACCCTGTCAGCTCCCCAACATCAGCTACCCCAAACAGCACTTCCATGTCAAGCACTGGAAGTATCAAGGGCAATTCAAAGTCCATGAGAGATATTGCTACTGCTGTACATTTGAAGTGGAAGATGTTTCCAGAGTATGGTGATAGATGGAAGAATAAAACCTAGACCAGACAGAGGGTCAGATAGATTCGTTTCTGTAAAGTTAGCTTGCTTTCAAAAATGTCTTTTCAATTAGAATACCGAAATTAAGAAAGCCTCTGATGCAATAGGAACCATATGTGTTTGACATATCCAGCTTCTCTATCTTTGACATCTAAATATTCAGTTTAAAGAAAATTAAGACATTTGTTTACAAAGAACTAGTTTATGTGTTTACAAGACAAAGCTGAATGTTTTTAGATGGAACGATTATATACTAGTAATTTCCCCTCATTTTCCCTTGTTTCAGGAAGGAATATTACTGTGAAGAAGGAATGTGTTTTCGATGTGGACAGCTGGAGGTACAGAAAACAGATTTCTGTCACGTGGAACAAATGCAGCAAATTCCTTCTTTACGGGCTGTTTTCTTACAGAGACTAAGTATTAGGAGCTCATTACACTATGATGCAAAACCCCACTCATTCAGAAGCGTGCTAAGGATCGTGACCCAAAGAAGAGTTAATTCAGATGGAATCCAGGAAAATGAGGCAGCACAGAAACCTCATCAGCAGTCCAATCACATGACAAAACGCGAGGCATCTCCAAAGCCACTGCCTGCCAAAAAAAGAAAGGCTGCTGCAAGAAAAATACTTGCACAGCTTGATATCTGGGTCTTGTGACTGCTATCCAAACAAGGAGTAAAAGTGGTACTATATAATGTGGCAGGGTAAACAGAACCACCCACTCGTCATCACCAATCATGTTTTTAATTCAGATAAATCCTGTTTCTTTAAAAAATGATGGGGGAAAAAGAAACAAAACCTTTTGTTGAACTTGAAAATTATATGTATAATCTGATCTGGCATGACATATTTTAGGTTCATATATATCATGAACTGTATAGGAATGCATGATTTGCCATGCAGGATCAGACTATCGGTCCATCCCGGGTGATGTCCTTTCTATGCTACTGGCCGATGCTCATCTCAGAAGAACACAAAGACGTTGCCCTCAGCCAACTGTGCAATAGGTTAAGAAGATTTTCTGCCTGCAAGTTACAGATGATGACTTGAAAACTTTTCAAACAGGAGATCTGATCTGCAAAATTTACAGAAAGGAGTAGACCTGGGAGAAGTGCAAACGTTCAGGAACGCTGGGTCAGAGAAGCCTCCGCATTTGGCCAAACTGTCTTACAGCAGCCTGAAAACTAGTTACAGTTTTCAAAACAGGTCTTGGTGGGATTCACCAAAGTCTGGGTTGGGTATGATTAAGCCAAAGTTTGAAAACCCTTCTATACTTTTGTGTCCAGCTTAGTCAGGGATTGCGGATGCACCAAGAAACTGGGAAATTAATAACCAGACACCCCCCCCACCACTGCCACCAGAACTAGAGTATTTCCCAGTCCCAAACTAAGTTCTGTTTTTTCCCTGAGTTGTGAGCAACAGTTTGGATTAATTTGCTTTGTATTCTAAGCAAGGTCATACCCTTTTCTGGAAGTGTATTTGCTCTTAGCCTGTGTAACATGGAAAAAAAATGCCAAGACATAGTGATTAGATTCAAAGGTGCCTTCCAAGAAGAGTGGTAAAATATCTATCTTGAATGCTTATCTACCCTTGTTTGTCAAACACTTTGAAAGGGAGAAATGTCAAACTTCTCATTTTGAATTGTGAAAAATGCTAGTATCTCCTATGCTTCCCTAATTTATTCTAGAGCCCTTCCCGGTTACACTCCAGATTCCTACCAGTATTTCCATTGTATCTGCTTCCCCAGTATTTTCTCTTCTTACCTTCATCCCTTTGATCTCTTTCTTTCCTCTTCCTTCCCCTCCATCGCTCTCCCCTTTCCTCTTCCTTTTTGTTCTTGTCCTCGATTCTGCATTTCCCTTTCCTTGTCCCCTCTCAGCGCTCTCCTCTCTTTAAATCTTTCAAAAGTTTCTGTTCTTTATTTTCCCACCTGTATTTATTTCCTGGTTGTGAGTTTTCCTTTTTCCCTTCATCCCCATCCTTTCTTCTATCTTTTGCCTCTTAGAGCTAAAATGATACTCCAGCCATAACCTACCTGAAAAGCGAGGTACCTCTTTTAAGTCCATTGTCAGTACTAAAGGGATGGAAAGTGTCTCAAAAAGAGCTAAATGACTATTCCAGTCACTGCCCTAGACAAACAAGTGTAGCTTCCATTGACAGCTGGAGGAGTTCAGCACCTGAGTCAAGTTATTCCCCATTTGCTACCAGTCATTGTTTTGCGTGGGAGTCCTGCTATAGCAATCTGTCCCCACACCAGGGCATGGAGAGACAGACAGAATTTCTTGCAGTGGCCGCAGGGTGTTGGTGATGAGAAAAACAACTCAGATAATAGAAGTCCTTTCTTCACTCTTAACTGAGAACGGCACCTAACATACGCGAAAACTTTGTTGAAACTTAAAAGACCAAGGAAGAGGTCTGTATAAATGCGGAGACAGTTATGCACCACTTCACCCCCTGTATTCTGCTGGATCTCTAAGAAAATACCAAAACATCGCAAGAAAAGTTCCTTGTATGGCACGCATCGCATAATTAATATCACAACTAATGAAAATCTCTGTCTTGGCTTCAAGTGAAGTGGTTTAACATCCTGTGAAAGGACAGAATTACACCACACAAGCAATTAGGTCAAGAGGATAAAAAGACTAAGAAGCATTGATTCCCTGAACTTCTTGAGATCTGCCCATCAAAACAGTAAATGTTTGCTTTCCAAGACGAAACAAGCTAATAGAAACATGCACTAGAAATCATCTTTATGGCCAACGGTCCAGAGAAAATATTGAGGAACACTTTTGTTTTTCATGGTGAATGTATCGCCCTGTAACACCCCCGAGTCGAAAGCCTGGCTCCCCCCTCCAGCTGGTGCTGCCTGCATAAGCTGGAGCTGTCTATGCACGTCCCAATCCAACTTGCACATCCAATCTTTCAAAGTTTTCTCTGTTTTCTTTGTCTCCTTCTTTTTATATTGCTTCTGGTGGTTTTTTGTGTGTGTTTTTGCTGCTGCTCGCTTCCCACCCTTACCGCTCTCCAACTGCTTGCCGGGCAGGCACAGCAATTCCATGTAAGGAACGCAGGGAAGAGAAGCATTCCTTGATTTTTCTGTGCACAGTAACTTGCACGACATCTGATCATACACAGAGATTAAGTCATTCATGAATAGGGCCCAAAGGGAGGAACAACTCCAGAAAAACAACCCTCCTCGCTGGTAGTGCAGCATCCAGGACTCCGCGGTCATTACTGCCACACTTACAGTTCGTAGCCGATCTGGCAAAGCAAGGAATCCAACTGCAGGCTCTGTGGTTTAAATAAAATGTATCTACAGCAGCTTGGATCAATGTTTAAAAATGTTCCATGTTATTTTAGTCCAAGGACAAGCTTTTAAAATTAAAAGAAAACTTTGGCTTTAATTACAGATTAAAAGTGAAAGTTGTTTAAAAAGAATGCAGTTCTGAGAAGAACAGTAATAGAAATTATTTAAAATTTAAAACTCATTCTTCTCTCTCCCAGCATGTGACAATTCTCCTTGTAAATATTTAAAACAAAAGTTTGAAAGTGATTAATTTGTGGACAATATTTAGGGTGCTTCTGCCTTGCTGTCATGGATCTTTGGCATAGCTCAACTTTTTCCTACATTTATGTTTTCAAGCTAAAATAAGTGTCAGATTTTGATGCGTGTTGCAATGGCCAAAAAAGAACCACAACTGTAACTTTTACCTCCTTTTCCCCTAAATTTGTTACTACACATGTGATGCAGCACATGTCACCACCTTATACATAAATGCAAAGGGTTTATTCCAGATCAGCTATGAGCAATGCGATCCCAAAGTGGCTAGGTGCTACAATGGAGAAGCTGCTGCTCTTGGGATGATTTTCAGCAACAATTGCCCATCTGAAAATCATTAGTGCATAGCAGTGGATTTTCCACATGTTCATATGCTGGACAAGCAGGTTGCCCTTGAAGTATGGTTCCCCGGGGGAAGAAGGAAAACCCAGAGAAAAGTATTCTATTGTCAGATCACGGTTTCGCTAGAGCCAGACAAAAATATGGTCAAGCATTCACTTGGCTGGTCTGCTGGCAAAACTGTAGGGTACCGAAATGGAGACAGCTAATGAAGGAGGCAAAGAACGAAGCTCAGAATGAAGACGATCTTAAAGGAGTTCAGATATTTTTTTCTTTTAAAAAATCAGAAATAGGGTTAAGTATGCAAATTTAATGACTTTGACATTACTGACCTTTATTTTTATAAGGCCAAAAAGGTTTAGAAGGGGTAGTATTTTCCTGATAAAGTATCTCATCTTTTAATTCAGCTGTGTTTGAAGCACCAACGACAAAGTGTTGAAGGAGCCTAAATAAAAAAGGGTATGACTATAACTAGGCAGTATTTGATATTTAATGCCCCATTAATCGATAATTTGGCTTGAAGGAGGAAAAAAGTTGGCAAAAGGGAATGGAATTCTTTAGCTCCTTGTTTTACTTAACAAAAATTCCCAATGGGCTTCACTTAAACAAAGAACTTTAGTTTTCCACTGGAAAGACAAAAAGAAAATCTTGGTCTAGCATGTCCTGCCACATGCTTTAACTACACAATAAAAGAGTATGTACTTGGATCCCAGGCACATTTCAGAAGTGTAGTATTTATTAGCTGCTCTGTTGCCAAGTTCCACTATTATCATTTTATTATAACTAAGGTATATTTTTACTAACTAAATTATATTTAGGTCTTTAGTTTAAGCATTTGAAGGTCTCGGAGTGTCATGTACAGATGACATACAATATGTCACAGGAATTTGTTTATTTTCTCCCTCCTACTCTCCTCTGTAAACAGTTACCCTGTATGTGTGATCTCGGGGCATTTGACTTTCCTAAACCCATAATCCAGCTGTAAAGATATGCATGTGCCGAAGGAGCAAAATCCTTGGATGGAGCAGAGCTCACCAAGGATGAAGGTGAGCCCTGTTACCGGATAACCCACGGCACCCATGTACCTCGCACCCCGAGGGGCAGTGCAAACCCACCTCTCCCTGCTACCCCCTTCAGACACCTTGCTCCAACCCTCCTCTGCTGCCCTTTGCCCAGCTCACCCAGACCTGGCTTTTTGCTGAGACCTCCTGTTCCCAGCCGGGGCTGCAGGCTGGTTTTTCGTATGCAGGGGGTGTTGCATGGTGGGACGCAGCCTCTCCATGGGCGAGGGTGGGCAGGAGCCAGCAGCTCAAGCCAAGTTTGCCCCAGCAGATCCATGTCCCACACCCCCCGTTAAAGGATTTTTGGTCTCGGGGAGCATGGAGCTGCTGCCCAGAGGCTATTGGGATGGAACAGAAAGAGGATGTGGCCATAAGGCAGGAGGGGGTTTTGCTGGTCTCACATTGGGCTGGGTATTGCCGCTGCTCTGAGCAGGGAAGGGATGTCTCCGAGCGGCCAGGACATCCACAGAGAGATGACAGAGCTCCTCAAACCTCAGCAACTGCAGCAGTACCGTGGGGCTGAATAAAGCCTTTATTTTTCCTATTTTGTGCAAGGAATGAAGGAAGAGCAGTACCCAAGTATGAGCACTTGCATTCTCCGACGGTCACAGTCTTTGATCTGTGTGATCCAGCTTCCCACTGAAAGCAGCTAGAGTTCACCAAATGAAGTTTGGAAAGTTTTGCAAACACATGAACACTGTGTGTCAAACCATGTAGCGTGCTTTGGGGCCAAAACACTCAAAAACCAGACCAGATCTTGGTGCGCTGGATTTTTGCTTAGTCCAACATCAATCACTTCCAAAGGCTTGGTTTTAAAACATCCGAGTGCCTGTCCATCGATTATCAGGTGAAGCTAAAGGCACTTTGAGTCAGACATCAGATGTCATTATTAGCCCCTTTTGAAGTAACAGGGCAGAGAATCAGGGATGTGAATCTGTGAGTTGAATGAGGTACAGAGGACTGAGAAATATTAATGACCTTTTCTCTATATAGATCCACAACGAATGTAACAAACACAAATTAATGCTTATGTGCGCTTGCAGCCAGGAGACATCACTCACAGTGTCATTAGACGAAGAGTGAAAACAGCAACAGAAATGCTCGGAGACAGTACTAAAAGGAGAACAGGCTTATAAAGATGCCTGCCATTATTATTCATTTAAAATGTTTAAAGAAGCATCTCTTTACTTTGGTTTAGCCAGCAAAAAAGGCCTTTGCATAAACCAAAGGATCACTGGGATCAATACCTGCAGGTCAGCCTCGTCTTCTCTGCTGACCTCCATGAATAGGATTTTGGGCTTTGCTGGGCAAGGTGGAATAAGCACTTCAGTGAGGTATGAGAACTGAAAGGGAGATATCTCATCATTTGTGGATGATACAATTGGGAGCCTTTTTTCCCCTGTCTTTGCAAAGCTCTCTGCCATGGTGAACTACTGCACAGCTCTGAGCTGAAGGAGTAAGTACAGCAAAACAGCAAGGCAGCAGGCTTTAATTCCACAGATATCGTAATAGAGCACCGAGGAAATATGTGCATGTGCGTGTGCGTGCGTGCGTGTGTGTGTGTGTGTGTATGAAAGATTGTATGATTTACAAACACCACTACAGTCTCTGGAGCTGGCCAGAGCAAGACAGCTTTTTTGGGGGCTCTCCCCATTTCAAAAAGTGTCTCTGAACATCCAGTACTACTGAGATTCAATAATTAGGAAGCCCATAACAATTGCAATTCTGATATTGTGGACAGGGAAGGGCCTCAGGCTTCACCCAGCACCCATGCTCCCCCAGCTGACGTTAGTCTCACAGGCTACACTGGGCTCTTACTGACACTGCTTTCACTGCCAGCACAAACAGTGCTACAGCCACGCAGAGCTTTCCCTGGTAAAGCAACAAAGGCCGTTGCCTTCTGGAGGAAGCTCCTATTTGAAGACGATCCCAGGGAAATGAATTAGCGATGCGGTAACCAACAGCTACATCAGCTAAACAACATGAGAGGGCGAAAAGTAGGACAATGAATTTTAGTCTGTCCGTGTAATGGGCAACCCACCACCCCTCCCGTGCAAAGCTGTCATAAATACTCGGGAGCAGACCATGTAATTTGCACACCAGGTCCAGGACCTGCTCCCTGTCCAGGCTCCCCATGGCTTAGCCCACAATGGGGCAAAGCCAGACCCTGCTCCTTGGGGTGAGAAGAGCAATTAGAAGAGCAGGGACCTGGGATGAAAGTCTCCGTGAAATCAACAGCCGTGACAAATTCTCCAGCACACCAAGATCTCATTAAAACTGCCCACAGTGTCTAGTCCACAAAGTACATCTAGTGCAAGGAGAGCAATCCTGCTGCTGTTTTGCAATGCATTACAAAATACCTTGGCTAGCAGAAAGAATTTGAGGCAATTCGCTCCTGAAGAGCCAGGTCGTGAAGAGCCTTCATTTTTCCAGCAAACTGGATTTAAGTTGACAAATAGTAACTGAGAGAAAAAAAGCCTGACAAAGTAAAGGGGAGATGGAGAAACCGACAACATTTAACTTGATCTTCGATGGTATAAATCTGTCAATACCCACAAATGACCACAAGGCCATGTGCCAGTTTTTACTCTGAGATACCGTAACTAAGACATTTGGCTGGTACCTCACATTGGAAAGAAAGTTTTTACATTTAGAAATGTAAAACATTGTAACATTTAAGGAATTTTGGCTACCGCCCACTAGCCAGCCTTCCCCCAGCTTCAGCTAAGGGATTATTTTGAATGTTGCTTTGCTTTTCATGCATCTGTTGCCTAAATCAATGTGGAGGCATGAGGGAGGGACTGAAAATTGGCCCTAGAAATAGCGGTATATTTTAGTGTCATAACTGAGAGTCTTGGCAATCCTTGTTAACTTGAAATGTCAGTGCCATACCAAACGATCTGGTCATCATAACCTCAACTTCTGGCCATCAGTGAAAGAACAGAGATAGAGTCTCCAACATCAGGTTTCAAGGCCACTGTGAAAAATTAAGGAAAACACATTTCATGGCTCGTTGGAATTTCACTTTACCTATTTTTGTGTGTTTCTTTTCAGCTGTTCCAGCTCTAGCTGTTTATCTGATCTCTTTCTGTTTGAATTGTTTTTACTTTTTCCAGATTTTCTACAATGCAGTTTACTTCTCCAACTTACTTTCCTGCTTTAAACTCCTGCTCCTTTTTTTTGTAGCTCATATAAAACTCACTTATATTATACAAGCCTTCTGCGTGCTTTGACTTTTAGGACGTATTTCTCCTTTAACAGATCTAAAGTGGCTATCTGATGCCAATTTAATGCCATAAAGCATAAAAGACCTCAAATGGTCTTTAATAATCACTGATAATTTCCACATCTACCCCTTGTATCTCATACCCAAATTTTTACGTTTGGAGTGAAATAGATTAAATAAAACTGAATCCAACTCTGCTTTTCTGGTTTTGGATAATTAGAAATTGAACTTTACAGACGAAGATGAGGGACGTTTTTCCAGAACAGGTGTTTTTATGAGTGCTCCCTTCCTCCATCAAGATGGCAAAAATCTTATACAAACAATACCCACAGGTTCCCCACATTTTCCAAATACAGTCAAGGAGTCTTCTGAGTGGCCGGGTATAAACTCATCCGCAGCCTAACATTAGTCCACGTAGAGATCCCTTCAATCGACTTCTCAAATTGTGCCAAAACCCTCCCGAAAGCTTCTCTGTGAATACACATGGAAGATCAGAAGTCTGGTCTCGCTAAACTGCTTTCATCATTATGTTTCTGGTATTCACATTATGGACAAATGACCTAAAAAATTTCAGTTAAACACATAAAGGAGTTTTTTTAAGTTACAGAATGACTTTCAAAAACCACAAACCTGCAAAGGGAAATAGGATTTGCTGGATCAGATAAGATTACTAGTCTATCTGGTCAGGCACGTTCAGTGTGTAGCTTTTCAGAAAAGAAAATTAAAATGGGAGGAAGTGATGGTGAATAAAACTAATTTTGCAGTTCAATACTGAATCAGATTTGAAGATATTTTAAGAAGAATCCAATCAAAAATCCCACTCAAAAGAAAACGATCTGGTCTTTTTATTTCCCTGTTTTTCTATTACAATCAATAGATAAATTCTACTGTTCGCACCAGCGTGAATACAATTTCTTACGCTACCTGGGAGTGATCAAACCCTGCTTTGGAGCAAGACCCTGCAGGGTTTCAAGTGTTTGCCACCCACATCAAAATATTGCCATGGTAAGGAAAATGCATGTGCTTGTGCTTGTAAGCAAATGCAGAAAACCCCAAAACGTACTTTATTTACAGCTATATGACTGAATACAAACAAGCTGCTTTCCACTAGTCTCACCACGAGCATGAGACATTTCAAACTCCAGGACTACTGAGAAGCTTGCAGTTTTATTCAGCAGTCATCATGCTCCAAATTTACAAGCCTAACTCGGATGGTTATTACTGGGATGTACCTGCTTAAATCCCTTCCACAGATGGGAGAACGAACACTGCCCATGCCAAGTTTCAGTCTGGATTGAATTTTTACAGCTGCGTCATAAATTTGTGGATTAAAAGGGTTCTAATGGAAACACAGATACAGCCTTAACTACAGCAACATGAACAGCAGCACTGTAACACTGCGTGGGGAACAGTCTGCGCTACAAGCAGAATCTGCCAGGATGTTACCCAAAGTCGCATTATTTCTCCCCAACAGCGGAAGGAGGCTGGGACACGCAGGAACCCCATGCCAGGTATGAAGTTTCAGTTCAGACGTTTTTCCAGAAAGAAGTGAACTTTTATGGGCTCACCATTCCTTCAAATTTACTGCCCCAGCATGTGAAACGTCCAGCCCTCGTGCCTCTCCTGCTACTACCCCGTCCTGCCTGCGCCTGACTTTCCTGCACCCTGTCCCCTCCTGGTCACACTTTGCTGCAGTGCACATAGCGTGTTAATAAGTGTCACCGAAGACAGCGGTTACTTGTGAAGGAGATGATAGATTTCATATGTAAAAGTAATTCACTGGGCAAAAAGGAAGGCTTTTGTGCCTGCAATTTCTTTTTCTTCTCCATGCAGGTGCCACAGGCAGATGTCTCAGTGCAGGGGCAGAGCCAGCTGGAGACCCACGTGAGCCCCGAGGAGCAGAACGGGCACATTTCAGTGTCAGAGCCTACGCAAGTCTTGCTCGCAACACAGCACCGGGGTGATCTGCCTCCAGCCACAGCTTTGCGCTCAAAAGCACTTTCCAATCATGATATATAAAGTTGTGTGTGATTTCAAAGCCACTACTGATGGGGTGACAGCACACGTCTCTGCATTTCTGTCTTTGCAAACACTCTTGTGTTTTGTCCCTCTTTTTCTCTCTTTCATGTTTAAAATCGTGCCATATTTTTCATGTTCATTGGCCTACATCCCCTCTTTGGCACAAACAGCTGATAATCACATTTTGCTGCCAGGTGTCCCAGGTAGGGGAGAGAGCAGACATACCCTCCTTCGTGTCCCCATAAGCATATCGCGGTAAAGCCGCAGTGGCAGGGTCCCTCTGCATGCACATCAACACAGCGCAGGGCGGCCAGGCTTACGGGGACAACCCGTAGGATGCAACCCCGCACTCGCACCGCTCCGTCCCTGGCTGCTGCACCAGGGCTGCAGCGCCTAGGGCTTTCTGTGGCTCCGCTCGAGCTGGTGCATTTCCCCGTTATCTCGTCTAGTTATCTCCCCCCGAACCCCCCTCTGCCCTCCTCGTTTGAGTAGTGCTTCCTTTTGCAATGCATGCAACTGCTTGCAGTGGCAGTGGCTGCAGCCAGACGGCGTTTGCAAGGCTGAGGATCCCCTGAATCGGTGCAAAAGCCACGCCAGCTGATGCGCTGCAAGGCAGCATGGAAGCCTGACATTTCTGCTCTAAGAGATCTGCACAGAAATTTGGCTACCGGGGAAAATCCTGTGCAGGCAGTGGAAGGGGAGAAGGAATCACATCTGTTTCACTAAATGAGTTTTCCCAAGCTGTAGTTTCACACACTCTTTAAATACTCCTTAAATTAACTGCTAATTTTCTTACTAATTTCCCTATTATATTCATTACTAGCCATGCAGTCTACAGCTAAAACTGGAAAACAGTCTGATTTATGATCATGTGCTTTTCCATGCACATGATTTCCTGAAACATTCACATTTGGGCTGGCCCCAGGTTTTAAGACCAAGCATAATTCTGAAGACGTTTTGAACAATGGAAAAATGGGGATACATACTTCTTTCTCTTTGAACACACACCTTCGCTAAATGAATGAGGCCCGAGACTTGCCAGGGAACAGCCCTTGCTGAGGCCTGGAGCACTGGCTAACTCTAAAGGGGAGTATTAAAATATATAGTTGTTAGAGATTGGTGACAGCACCATACATTTTTCCTGCTGTGTCTGAGAGAGGTCTTGGGCAAGTGCAGGGGTCTGCTGCTTTTCTGGCTGCTATTGCAAATATTTGCATTGGGGAAATTTTAATGGTCTCGGCGAAACAGAGGCAGGCTGCTGTACCGGCACAGGCAGCAGCAACCTGTGGCCATGGAAACATGGCTGATCCCCTGATTTTTTTGGTCTCTCTGATTTTTCGGTCAGATGTTGTCATCTTTTCCATTTCAAATCATTCATGCAAGAACATCTCATTCTCTGTGATGATAAAGCTGTCAGGAGTCCTGAGACGTGCTGCCCTGAAGCAAGCTGACTTGAAGAAAATCCTCTGCAGCCAAACAACTGGCTCAAGCTAGTTTTTAACTGAAGGACGCGGAAAATTTGCCATGACATCAACAGAAGCAAAACCAGCAGAGGTGCACACGCACCTCCTCTGCTCTGTGGTGTCTCCACAGCAATTATACCTGCATTATATCCACGAACATGCTGCTATTAGAAGCCCATCTGACCTGCGCATAGCCCAATCTCCAGAATCTTTAATATTTGGGGTTTAAAAAAAAAAAAGCCCAAAACATTCATAGCCATTTGCATCTGAAAACAAACATATAAAACAAGGATGCACAGTGTTTGCACTCAGCACCTGTGAGAAAACAAGTACTCTCTTTTCCCGCAAAACTGACCATTAAAAGCAGGGAGTGGAGAGAAATGGCTGAGAAAAGCTAACACTGCCAGGAGCGCTGCTTCCCCTCCCCGCAGGTCTGCCTCCAGGCAAAGCTCTCCCCTGCCTGCTGGCAGCCCCTGGGTACCCAGGCTTTTGGGAGGGTGCTCTGCCCCCGGCACGGTCGATGACCCCAGCCCACCCAGCGCTCTCTTCCTCCATTCCCCCATCTGAGAGAGGTTGAAACTGCTACCTTTCCACAAAAAAGATTCAGCTTTGACGAAGCACTGTTTTCCAGGGTCATGTGGAAATAATCCTGACCCATTCCCCTTGCAGCTCAAACACTGAGAAACTGAGAAACTAAAGGGAATTAAAAAACAGCTTATTTGATTTTTGCTGTTCAAACTGAAAGAAATGCAAAAAGTGAACAACCAACTTAACTAGCGGGGAGCAGGCAGGATCTTTAAAATTCACAAGTCTGGGCTATCACATCTGGTATGTTAAACCTCACACTGTCCCTGTAGTAAAGCCGTTTCCTTTTAATCTTTCTTTAGAAAAAACAACAGAACAGCAAATTAAATGCAATCCTCTCCTTAATTCTCAATTCCATGCTATTTCAGCGTTGACGAATCAGGTCATGTAATAATAAAATTCCTGCAGAAATATGATCTTAACTGTGTAACCTTCAAATTGCAGTTATGCTGCTGTGTGCATTTAATTCTGTACTTGACATCCCCCTTTTCCATTTCACTTCTGGATGACATTAGGATCTGCAACAAGGACCTCCTTCAGCTCTCCCAGGTTGCCATTTATTTTAAAGTATCCCCAAGGTCTCCAGCACTGTTTAGATCAAACTTGCAAAAGCCACTGGTACTAGCGGTTTTTGCGGGTCCCTCGAGTTGTTTCTGAAAACAGGTTCCATTGTGTTCATATTATGCTTTTAAATTTTATAGCTCATTTTTAAATTACATGTTAATTTCTAAAAATGTTAAATTGCGAGGAAAAGCTGGCAAGGACCACACAAAATCACAGCACTGTTCTGCAGCTTGCGTGTGTCTCTCTATAGTACTTATGTACATGGCTATATCCTTACATTTAAGTGCCTGATCCTGCAGCGTGCTGAGGGTCTCATCAGAGGTGTTCAGTGTGCTGCAATAAACGACCCAGGATCATGCTTTATAAATCACAAACTTTGCAGGCTCCAAATGAAAGAAAGAAAGGAAGGCGAGAGGAAAGAAAAAGGCAGTAGTAATGAAAACATCAGAAACAGAGCACACTCCTGAGTATAAACGTCTAAAAATAGAGATAAACATCTTCAAAAATCACCCAGTCATTCAAGAGTTTTTTTAAAAGCCACCCTCCTTTCCAGGCCTGCAAGGCTTTAGTTTCCTTGCTATTTTTATTTGTTCTGGCTTTTCTACTCTGCTAAGTAACATATAAAGTGAAATCAATGAAAATCTGCCTGCAGAAAAAAGTTAGGAAACTCCCTGTCCTGCCATTTCATCTTTCTCTCATTTTAATTTTTGCTTTCGTTCACCAAACGCAGCTCACCAGACAGTGATATCCCAGAAAGTTGGGATTTTCATTTCCTTGTGCGATAACGATGCAGAACATTTTGTTCCCGCAGGTGACTGACAATAGGGTACTTGCAGAGCAGTGCAGCGTGATTACAGAAAGTCAGCATTTTAGTGATCCGTAAACCAAAGGCTGACGTTGCCGCTTTAGATTTACATCCAGCCTCACTATAAACATTATTAGATCTTTTCCTTATAGATTTCTGGCGTGCTTGTTGCAGTCGGACTGTTGTTTCTGCATGCGTTTGTACAACAAATACAGATAGGCAAGTCTGGTTTTGGTTATTCCTGTCACACAGCGAACCTGCTGTGAATGACAGCATGCCAAGGAGTTAATGAAAACTTGTTCTCCAACATGGATTTTTAACTAAACAAAAACACTGAACCAAGACTTTCAGTGGTCAGTTTAAGGCACATATTTGACCAATTATATATATTTATATATTATACCTGCACTAGGATTAATCCGAACTGAAATTTTCTGCCTTAAGTGAACACATTCGCGTATGCCTCGTTATATACACAAGCATATCAGCTTACGACAGAAACGCTTACATATGTGACATATCCGAGTATGGCTGCACTCTTTCCTGGCTGCTCCGTTCTCCCCATGCAGGTCGCCCGCACCACCTCCCGCGGCGGCTCCCCGGCTCACCCGGCCACACAACCGGAGCGGGACGGAGCGGCCGGGGGAGGCGGCAGCACGGGCACTGTACCTGCGAGGGACCCGGCTCGGGATTTGCTGCTCCCGCCCCAGCACTAAAGCCGCTTCCCACAAGCTCGCAATAATCCTGCAGAGGTATAAAGCGAGGCCGCTCTCCTGACAGTCAGTTATATAGCCTGATCTTTACATGGGATTTCCCAGTTGCATGAAGCTAGAGTAGCATATGGTCCCGTGTTTGTAAGCATGTTAATGACTGAAATGGGAAACTGTACAACCCATTTTCATTACAAACTGCAATTTCTTGTTTTTTTAATTGGACGCTGCACTCGTACCCTGGTCATTTGGCGCAGGCTGTTGAGACGCACGTGGCCACGCTGACCCTGGGGCACCAGGCGAGTGAAGTCGCTCCGGACACACTGATGTACCTGAAATCAGGGTCTGGCCCATAACATGAACCAGATGTGGTGAGCAAGCTTTCTACTCACGATCTGCTACAAAAAGTTGCTTTTCTAGGGAAGCACAATAAAGAATTTGCTTCAACACCGATGGCTGCCTGCTCTTAGGAGCATGGCAACCTTGCCAAACGTTTCTCAAAAATAAAATGTCAATCAGTTTTCACTCTGTGCTTTTTGAACTACTACTCAAAATGTCTTCATAAACTAAAATATCTAGTAGGCACTTCACAATTCTGCTTCAACCTCTTTGTGTTAAAAATCAGCTGTTTCACTTAACAAAAAATTGCAGCGGGGAGCTCCTTGTAAGTGGTGATATCTCACTTAGAAACACACTTGCTGCTTTCTTGAAGGCATGAGCGGTACAGTCAGACATACCCTGGTATTTTGCTTAACCAAAACGGACTGCAGCTATTTTTGGGAACACAGGTACAGGTAACAGAGAGCGTTAATTTTGAAAACTATTCATCATGCATGCACTGTTCTTGCTCCCCATGAGATCCCGTTTCTCCACAGGGCCCCCGCTCCCCCCTTGGTCATCCTCTGACAACCTGCATGCACCAACGTCCTCCTACCCCCACCAGAGCATACAGCCTCCTGAAATCCTTGTGGCCCCACCACAGGGACAAAAAAATCACATTCAATGGGCCAGGAAAGAGAGGGCAAAGACTGAAAACTTGAGAGGTTGCAAAGGCGAGTGGCACCCGCACCTGCCTGCCAGGGAAGCCAAGGGGAACCAAGTACAACATCTAAATCTATATTAACTTTAGTTTCCAGTACTTTTCATCAATATTCATCCATCCCAAAAGCGACGCTGCCCGCAGGGTGGTCCCTGGCAGAATAATGCCCTGAGAAAGGCCCCGGGACAACGTGAAGGGCTGCTGCGATGGGTGGAAACCCTGAGACACTGGCGGAGACCTCCAGAGCTTGGGACACAAGACTTCATTTTTTTCAAAGATAAGGTGACAGCCTTTGCCTTATGTCCCCAAAGAAATACAGAACAAGCTTCACAAGAGGAGCCTTCCAGCACTCCCTGCCCCACAGGGACCTGAACAGGTCCTGATCTTGCCCTGATTTACAGCAATTTACTGGCATGAACCAGGCAGTCCCATGTGCCTTCCTCTGACTGGTAACACAACAGATGATATAAATCATGCTTTTATGTTTTTATTGATAAGATTAAAATAATAAATTATGTGTAACCCTTCAAAAAAACATTAAGCCAAGACATTTAATGGCCAGGTCTGTGGCCCCTTAGCTCAGTGCACTGTGTCTGGAGAGTGATGCAGAAATTGGTCTAAACTAATCCACACATTCCTAAGAGATGCATGGGCACCAAAGGGCCATGCACTGGAGAAGGCACTCTGAGGACAGAAAAGATGCTGTACAACAGGGGAAGGTGTTCACGTGCACTCCATTGGGGGGCCATATGGCTCATGTAAGTGCCACAAACAGCCACCTTGAAATTTCAAAGCCCTCCTCTTCCTCCCAGCTAGGGCCATAGAGTACTTTAGTCCTCCTCTAGTCCTCCTTTATTGTAACAGAATGCTCAAGAGTTTTCTCCTTCTTTAGGCTTGTCTTAGTGCTGACAAAAACGGCCTGTAAGTGTCATTTCAAAAATCAGCCCCATAGCTCCATTCAAAAAGCAAACCAGCTTCATTAGCGGTCAATAACAGCATTTAACTTCAATACTGCTGACAGAACTTCTCCAGTGAATGAGAGGGTGGACAGGACTTATCCACTCTCATACGAGAGGACAGACAGGAGTGATCTACTCTCATAAAAGGCACAACCAGGTGACACTCATTCCAGGTGACACCATCCACCAAAGCTGGCTGTATCAGAAATGATGCAGAAAGAATCCCTTACCTGTTCGGTAGACAAAATTGCCTTCTGTCTCTGATGATGACGGAGAGACCAATTCCTCCTCAAATTCATTGGAACTAAATGAACCAGAGTGATTCCTTTGCCGTGTTTTTTCCATCATAGCTGCATTAGTAGCCATGACATGTCTCAATGAGTCATTTAGGTAACGATTCAATAAGCTGCTTTTGTATTTGGGGGGTGACACATAATCCTCATTGGCACTTGTTTCTGGTCTCACTCCTGTTTTTATTACTGAACTTTCAGTTTTAATCACAGTGTGATGAACTGGTTTGTTATATCCCCCTTCATTTATATGGTTTCTTGGAGGATTTTCTCCATCTGAAAACAAAGGAAGAAAGATACAGTATTGCATCGAATACCTAATACTTAACAAGATACTTTCTCTACATGTTTTAAATTGCTATAAATATAACTAAACCTAGACAAATAACTTTAGACTTCAGCATTAGACAATTATTTTCATTTTCTTCTGTTCGCACATTGCTCACAGTAGTTCCCAGGGTTCTCAGATGTTCCAGCTATTCCAAATTAATTAACTGTAGAAAACAGTGTCTGGGTCTAATTTGTTCATGAGCAACACAAGGCAGGTAGAAAAAAACTGAGAAGTGCCCTAAATCAATGGTAAACATTTCAAAATCTGGGTGAACAAGCTGAATTCTTACTATCATAACTTGAAATTTGCTTCTCCTGAGTACTATGACGTATTTAAGCATATATGCTTAAACCGTACTCTTTTAATTGTCCTGCAACCAATCTTTTAAAGGGAAGTGCATACCAAAGAAATGTGAGTACAAACTGAAATCAGAACAAAAATAATTGAAACTGAGTACAAATTGAAACATATTCTTCTAAAAATTCACATACACATTTCTGACAATGTTCTGCAGCATTTGTTCCTGTCAGTGTATCTCCATGTCACAAACGACTGAAAAAAGCACCCACAGACATAATTAATATAAATGTTCTATTAAAAAATATAGGGTGCTATTTAAAAAACTCCTACATTTGTTAATTTGGATAAGAGAATTTCAGTGCACCTTTTAAGGAAAATGTTTGCTTGTAAAATACATGAAATAAATAACAGTAATATTCAGTTTACCATATAATAAGCCCCACTGAATTTAATCAGATTGTCTTGTTAATCAGATTCTCTTGTTAATGATGTGATATTGCTATAGCCCTTCCATCAAGGAAGTGTCAGTCGAGATTTCTCATTTCCTTAAACCAACAAATACAATCAATTTTTTCCTTTAATGCAGATTAAAGCAATAGGCTTGTAGAATCTAATGAACTAACAATTATCTTTCTAGTAACAATGCTATACGAAACAGGCAAGTAACATGCAACCAGACTGTCACCCCGATTAACCTACACAATCCTGCTGTGCAAGGCTGCATAGCAGCTGGGAGCCAAAACTGGCACCTAATTCACAAAAAGCAAAGGTGGATCCACTGAGGGCGTTTGTGAGAAATCAGAGCTAACTTAGGGTATCTGATACTTTATAAATATATTTGAATCGGTTTAAAATTGATAAAAAGAGCGTCAACAAACCTTCAGAGCATGAGTCATCACTGCTCACGCTGAGTCGTTCAGCATTTCCTTGAACATATTTGTTGTACAGTTTTATTCGTAAAGCCCAGCTAAGATCTGGTTGCCTGACAGTATTCTTCAGGCGACGTCTTGCATTGGCAAACCAGTTTGATACCTGCATACAAATGAATGTATTAGTTTCCCTTGAAAATGATGCAAATAAACAAATCTAACCCATACAGTTTTGATGAGGTTTATGTATATCCTAATAAAATGGCAAACAAGGCAAAGGTGAACAGGAGCCCAAGAAACTATCACTGAGCAGAGCAGGAACCTCAGACAAGAAGGCAGGTTCAGGCTTTCCACCCTTCCCAAGTGTTAGCAAACCCTCATTATTAACAAGGTTTTAATTAAGGTGTCCCAAAATACTAATTTTATATCCATCTTTCTTTTTTTTTAAAGATAACACCCTGAACTTTCAATATGAATCTTCGCTATATTACTAACATCCTAAATGAAAACTAATAGCTAATGTTAGGTAATTTGCCTTTGACATTTATGCAGGCTACAATAAGGCTGTTGAACAGAAAAACCCATTCTGAATTTGGTTATATAAAAGCCCAAATTTTCCCTCGTGCCTTATCCATACTCTGACAGCTAGTGGGTATCAGGAAAGTCTTACACAGAATATAACCTGCTTTGAGTCACTGCAGAAATCAACTATTTGCTCTACGGAGCAGCAGCTTTTACGAACTCTCTTGTGTTACGGAAACCCTAAAAAGCAGTGAAGATGCAGATTCCTCACACAGGGACTACTAAACAAGAGACTGGCTTGTCTTCGTTCTTCTCAGCTGCAGAGCATTTTCTAGGTTGACACTGCAAAACGGATCCACGTTAGTATCCTTCCAGCATACAGGGTCACCACAAAGTCAGGCTCAAACACAAGGATTTCACAGCGCTTTAGGTACCAAAGGAGCAAAAGGGCACGGTACAGTCTTCTCTGCCAGCGGTGCTAATCAAACCACCAAATGGGATGTGTGTACTTGCAGTGACTTTGCATGAAGGCATACCTGAGAAAATGCTGGCCTTGGTTCTACTGTAACTTAAAAATACATAAAATAGGAAATACTGATACTGACAGAGTGACCTTACCGTGACCTTACTACGAGCAAGAGCAGAGGCAAGCTACCTACACTCTAACAGTATTTGTTTAATGATAAATCAGGTCTTAAAAATGCTATTTACTCCTTGCACGAATAACTGTATTTTGACATGACCTCTGCAAGAAGGAGGCAGAGTAGCATTATTTGCAAAGGAGAATGTAAAGAATGTCGGGAGAGCCTGTAGCCCCGCTCACATCTTTGTGTTGTGAAAGTGCACACAGAGGAAGCCGAGACTACTGCAGTCATATTCTGACCTGGGAACAATCATACCATTTAATTTATGTTAACCTGCAAAGCAAGTTAACACATGTTTTATCAATACATGCTACCCCACCTACTAGAGAGCTAAACTGTAGAACTCAGTGTTGGATTTTGGCCCTAGTTTTGTCATCTGTTTATTGTCGCTAAGGTTGTATAAATTGCACAGGAGTATTTGGCTAATTATTCTGGATTGATAATCTCTTCTAGGGTGATTACGAGAAAAATAAACACTATCTGCTTAAAGGAAAAACAAAACTTTGGTTCAGAGTCCCACCCAGAACTTAGCAGTGGTGTCTTAAGCCTGTCACTTTGATTTTACTTAAAATCAAGTTTACATGAAACAGGGTTCCACCGAAAATACAGTGAGCCCCGGGTCAGTGCTCAGATGCCAAACACATAACTTCACAAACCATGTAGTTTGCTATGACAGGTTAGAAGACCACAACAGTAGCTGGCAGAGAAGAGTAAGTGATTTTCTTTTTCTTCCAAGGCTGCTTGTTTATATTCATCATATTGACACAGCAATCATTATAGTAAACCAGAAAGGGTGGGCTGGAATCCATCCACTTTCTAATGCCGTTAACAAACTCACTCCAGACTGCTCAGCTGAAGCAGCAGTCACCTGGCTGCTGCATGATTTAGTATAACTCTGAAATCAAGTATGTTAACGATAGAGATGGATCAATCCAGGGTCCCACTGAATATTACAGCAGTTACGGCAGCATCTTACAAAACTGACAGCTTTCCAACATCTCACTAGAAAGAGGTTCATTATGCTCCATTTCATTACATGTTGAAATACTTCATCAGTGAAGTGCCACGCACAGAAAAGAAAGATAGGGTAGTATTAGTGTGACTCATACATAAAAGCAATTAAATTTAGCAGGAGTGATTTTTGCATGGTACTCTTGGTTTATTTTGGGCTCATTCTTCCCATGCCAAAGCTTCGCTTTCTGCATATCAATATGAAAAAATGAGTCATATTTTAAGTCTTCTGCTATGAGAGGAGGAAATAGTAGTATTTGATCATTATGAAAGAACCTTAAGTCAGCATTTACAAGAGGAACTTTCTGCTAAAGCACAAAACAGCAAACTCTCACTCCAGAAGCTCTTCTCCCAAATGCAATTACAACAAGGTCCGTTAAACCTGAAGGCAAATCCACTTAAGAGATTTTTAGGTTATATCTACAGCGTCGTATCTCCGGGTGCTTTCCTGCTCTCGGGCACTGGTGTACGTTGCCGGAAAATCTTGATCTTTAAGACATCAAGAGATTCAACATCTCTCCCACTCTTCAGTCCTGGACGACCTCCAGGTGTGTGGACTGGAAGAGGCTGCACGGCCACAGGCTGTACGAGACAGCACGCTCACCCTGAACTCCAGCCACAGCCTGGGTTATTACAGGCTGTTCCTGGCTCCTTTAAAGCCACGGACAGTTTTGTCACTAATTTCAACCAGCCTCAAATGTTACTTTGTGTATCCATGCAGTCTTTAAAAAGTTGCATGCCTATTGCTGTAGGTCCTACTCACTACAAGTGCCCGTTTGCACCACACTTACTTAAGCTATTACAAAAAGAAACAACCTAAGGTGCCAAAAGCCAGCCATCCTTTACGATGGCCCCAAGTTACACTACTGTGATCTCCAAAAATAATAAAAAACCCCAAAACAATGATTTACATACAAGCCACTGGGAAAATGTTTGTCTCAGAAACCTCCCAAAGAACTAAGTATCTTGAAGAAATGCATGATGAAACTCACTAGTCTTGTAAAGTAACAATCATGTAGTTCTTCAAGAAATAAAAAGACAAAACCCAAGGAGAATGATAGTAGATGTGCTTTCCAGCATTCATATTTTACAGCAGCTCAGTCATTCCCCAAGAGCATCAGGTACTTATATCGGCATCATGAAACAGTGACCCTCTGGCTTTGCTTCTGAAGAGACTCTTCAATTTTATTGTAGTTTGTTCTGCTTCACTGCTTAAGAGTGGCCAAGGTTTCAGAAAGGGAACAGAAATCAAGCGATTCTCCTCCTCCAGTAATCCAGATATGCCTTTATGAATCTGAATACTACTAAATCCATAGCAGCACGTGACCAATATATTAATCCTAGTATTGCAAGAAACTTCTCTTCAACAATACGGCCATTCATATTTCTTTCTGGAAGGAATATACAGCCATTTTTCTTTTTTATTTCACAAGAACATCTAAACCAAAATTTAAAATAAAGTAAATCAAGCACTGTGGTAATAATACAAATGAAAATGTAGCATATTAATAGGACAAATTATTGGATTCTGAATTGGAATCTAATTGGAGTAAAACATAAAATGCCTTTTCAAACTATATTGCTTTTTTGGTTTCCTGCTTTGGCAGTTGGGGAAGTAAAAACTTTGGACTGTTGGACTGAAAGCTGCAATAACATTTGCCTTGAGGACTCTCGAAGACCTTGTTGGCCTGCTCAGGAATAAGTCAGCCCAGAATTTGCCCCAGGTTTTGCTACTACTTATTAAGAAACAAGATGATTTATGATTCCTGTGAAATCCTACCTCCTTGAAAGAGTTTGACTTTCCTTCTGCAGTACTGTCATACAGGCAGCTGGAACAGCCCCCTTGCTGTCCCACTGCACCCAGGAACAGGGGATTAAGCCAAAGTATTAGTGAGGTAGAATAACTTAATTTAAAATCAGCCAACTGGGTGACAGCAAAACATGAAAATAAAGTAGTGGAAGATTTGACATGCAGATACTGTCCTAATAATAACAGTAGGAAACAGGGCTGGATGTTCACCTCCTTGTCTCACAGAAGGATCGGTTATAGATGCCACAGCCCTGCAAAAGCTCCTTTGGATAGGTGGTACATACTGGAATAAGGTTCATTAGATGAAAGAAAAGCATGTGGAGAAGAGTTACAGCCATATTATCAATACTACTGTGACCAACATCATCTTCCAGGTAGCTGCTGAAGAGCTTTTCCAAGGTTGGCAGTCAGGTGAAAAACAAAAAACCCCAACCATTCATTTCCTAAACGGCATTTTGGCAGAAACTCAAAGGGATTTTCAACAGCATTTTTTGTCTTCCCTAGGGCTTCCAATGACAAGGTGTCAGCACATGAGGGATGCTGGGACGAGGCAATAGCTGTCAGCAGACAACAGCCTCCAGAGGACTGGAAAGCTGTGGGGGCAAGCGTATGGTCCCACCACGAGCAAACACTGCAGGACAGCACCAAGAAATGGAAGAGTAGGAAATACGAGACAGGTCAGTGAACGTGAAGGCATGTAACCCGGAGAAAACATCATACACCAATTCCTGGTTCTCCAATGATGTCTGGTGTTACTAGATTAGAAAAGCAATCACAAGAGACCCTGGTTGATGCTTTTGCAAAGTGCCCCTCCTCGGAGAGAAGCAAAGCTTTCCAACAGATACCAAAGCCCAGTCCCGAGCCTGCTCTTGGTTATATCACTCAGCTGAAAGAGCACAGCCTTCGGAGAAGCTATTTCAGATGTACCCAGTGTGACTGAGATCACAGCCTGGCGCTTCCTCACTCTAAGAGAACAAGAATTTTGATCTGGATTACAGTCTTGTCCTTTCTGGGCATCTGAAAAGTAGATGTGGGGCGTGTGTTGTTTTGTTCTTACAGGCTTAGGAATCACTGCTGGTGCCAGACATACGTATTTACCTCTTGCACAGATGCTATCGGATTCCTGGATTAAAAGAGCATTGCACCCAAATGATGGAAGAAACATCTGGGCTTTCTTTTTGACGGTGTGCTTCTGTAAATGAAGATAGATGTGCTGGTTTGCACAGCTCTTTCAAATATTACAGTTCATAGAAATAAAGCTGGTCAAATTCAGCTTCAGCATAAAGCCACTAGAGTCACGGGGGTCTAACAGAGATAAATGTAGCCCTCCATGATTCTTTTTAATTTTATTCTACACCTTACGTAAATCATAAAACTCGATGGAGTAGTGGCCATGGCCCACTTGATGCTTTTATAGAGGCTAACACAGCATATCCCCATCAGGATTTATCAAAGCTGCCACGAGAGAAATACTGCAAAAACCCACCAGTTTTTTTCCCTTGTCTGTTAGTTCCGAGGCATTTATAAAAGAACAGAAGAAGAACTCCTCAAGATGTCATTAATGTGAAAGTCTCCTAACGTGTATTCTGGATGTATGTTTTAAATCTCATGTAAAAATACAGGAATATTCTAAAAGCCATAGTCCAATAAACTACTCCTATTGAATTGCGGCATTGAATGGGTAGTGTTTATGTAATCGTATTTTTAAAAGTCTGAGCAAACCTTTCATGTATATTTTTTAAAAGCAAGATAAGTTGTTTTAACTATATCTGCCAGTCATAACTGGCATTTTCTGAGACAATATTATTTTTGTCAAAGCTATAGTGTTTTTTCTAGAGCAATAGTTTCACAGTGAGGTACTAAAGTGTAAAAGTTTCCCATTTTGCTGCTACTAGGCTTGAAGTTCATAGCACTGGCTTTTTTGAAGGAGTACTCAAAATAATGATGCTGAGTTACCACCTTCTTTTTCTAATACTTATGTTATTTTGATATCTTCATGTCCTTTGCAAAGTGACACATAATGTGTTAGGCAGAGTGCTGAGGACCCGATCCTGCAAACACATGTGTTTCATTTTATGCACCTAGCAGTAGCTCCCAGTAAGGAAATTAGATTATCCACAATGTATAAATCTTTGCAGCATCCAGACCTGAGATAGCATCACTCAGCAACCGATAGCATTTAACCACATATTTCAATAGAGTGCCAGATGGCAAAGAGAACAAAGAAGTAAGATTTATAAACATTTGCAGCCAACTTTATACCTCTTGCTGCAACGCAACTGCCAGTCTTTTCAGGGGAGTTTTACCTGAGAGCAAAACAATTACTCCCCGTGCCTAATTACACTATAATGATAATTCCTGCTAGACTGTGAAGCACAGTCACTGCGTGCTGAGCCGCTGCACACAGTGTGTATGGTAACACTAATGTCCGTGCAACAGGTGATCATTATTATCAGAACAATATAACTGTTTCCATTCTAGCCCATTTTCAAATGGGAAAAGAGTAGCTCCCTACAACTTCCTCAACAATTCCTATTCTGTGCTGAAATCTCCCATTACTGATTTTTTTTTACCTGAAGATTTTTAAAGGCTAAGCAAAAATATTTCCACTGTATGTATGAAAGAGATTAAAGGATGGGGGCATCTTTTCCTAGGACGGGAAACACACACCTTCTGCCGATTGCCTTTAGCACTTCCCCAGCCAGGATAGCCCAGATGCGGGAATTCCTGTTTGGGGGATACAGTCCTGTTGGAGGGGGAGCCCTGGGGAGGGTGGAGGGAAGGATGAGCACAGGACCCCTGGCCTTGCTGGCTGCACTGGTGCCTCCCCTGATGCCCAGTGCTGCCCCTTGCTCACCTCACAGGGGGGCTTTGGCTGATGCTGTCCCTGTCCCTCCCCTCCGTGGAACGCCCCAGAGCAGCCGCGGAGGAGGGGGTAGAAGGGTCCCTTACCTGCACCAGGGTCATCTGGGAGCCGAGGGCCAGCAGGATCTTCTCGGTCTTGGTGGGGTAGGGGTTGTCGCGGTGCTTGTAGAGCCACTGCTTGAGTGGCCGCGCCATGTCCTGCAGTGCCTGCCGCTTGTGCCGCACCTTCCCGCCGCTCTGCCGCGCCCTGCCGCGGAGAAGGGGCGCTCAGGACCGCGGCCGCGGCAGCGGGCACCTGCCCGCCGCCCCCCCCGGGCACGGCACCGAGCTCCCCTGCGCGGCCGCCACTGCGGGTGCGGGAAGCGCGCAGGGATGCGCACCGCCCGCGGGGCGCCCTGGCCGGGGGGAGCCTGCTCGGGGGGCTGCCCCGACCCCGGGGTGCGCCCTGCCAGGGTCTGTCCCTGCCGCGGGGGGTGCTCCCTGCCCGGGGGGAGCCGAGCCCCGTCCCCGCGGGGTGCTCGGGGACTTTCCACGGCCGCAACCCTCGCCCCGACCCGGCTGCTCAGGAGAAGGCGGTGCCCGCAGCTCCCCCAAACTCCCCGGTCGAGGGTCCGGGGGAGCGGACCGAGAGGGGAGGGTTTGGGGCCGTCTCCTCCCGCGCCGGGCGCTGGCCGTGATGATACCGCGGGCCCGGGCGGCTCCACCGCGGGGATTTCAGCGGGGTCAGGGCTCCGCCGGTGCGGGCTTTGAGTGTCCCGATGCTTTCGGTGCTCGGCATCTGCCAGGCGTGCGGTCGGTCTGTTTACGGAGGGGCTTTCCAGAGGGGCCAGGGCCCGCCTCGCACGGCCCCGGCCGCGGACCCCAGCGCGGCGCAGCCGGGAGAACAGGGCTGGAGTGCGGGCTGCCCCCCGCCCGAATTTATTTGCCAGTTAGGTTCAGAGATATCCGCGGCACCGAGCACCTCCCGGGTCATTTCCCTGCTCGGAGCCGGCGGCGAGGAGTGCTCTCGGGGGAGCAGGCGTGCCGCTCCCCAACGCCGCCGGCAGCGACGCGAAATAGCCCCCAAAGCCCCACGCCTGCCGGGGGAAAAAGGTGGAACCGGGGGAATCAAACGCAGCTCCGTTTAAAAAAAAAAAAAAAAAAAATTGTAAAAAAAACGGTCGAAAATGAAAAGCGAGTGAAAAAAACCGGGGGAATCAGAAGGAAAACCCAGAGGCGGGCTGGGGCCGGCGGCGCGCCCGGCGGGCAGCGCTCTGCGGGGCGGTGCGGAGGCTCCGGGCGGCGGCGGCTCACGGCGGCGGCGGCGGCAGGGGGCGCCACGTGGCCGTGCCGGGCCGTGCCGGGCCGGGCCAAGCCGGACCAAGCCGTGCCAAGCCGGGCCAAGCCGTGCCGGGCCGTGCCGGGCCAAGCCGTGCCGGGCCAAGCCGTGCCAAGCCGTGCTGGGCCAAGCTGTGCCGTGCCAAGCCGTGCCGTGCCGTGCCGTGCAGTGCCGTGCCGAGCCGTGCCGTGCCGAGCCGTGCCGCACCGGGCGGCCGCGGGCGCTGCCTCGTCCAGGGCTCCCTCGGCAACCCAGCTCAGCCGCGATCGGCCGCTAATAACATTTCGATGAAACATAACCGGCGTCCTACCAACCAGCACCGCCGTTAAAAGTACGAGCTGATGCAATCGTTAAGGTGGAAAGTCGGCAGTAAAAATAGCTGCTCGGGATTTTTCGGTTTCGGTGCCTCCTGGCAGTGCTCCTTAGTCTTTATTTTGTAAAACTGACCCGAAATGTCTGGTCCGCGCTCGCCGGTTCAACACTTCGAGCTACGGCTGACAACCCGCCGGAGCTAACACGTCCTCTCATCACCTCCTATGTCACCTGTTCCAGCACAAAAAAAATCAGCCGCAGACGGCTCAGCCTCAGCTGCCTTTTCAGCAAAACCGATCCTAACATCACCTTGCCCAGCTCTTGACTGGCAGCGACCTGGTCCGTTTTAAATCCTATCCCAGGGAATGCACCGACAACGTAGCTCCTTCCCGTCCGCCCGCTCAGTGCGCTGCAAACCAGCCGGGACGACGGAACAAGTGCCGGGGGCCGCGCAGTGCCCGCCCGCCTCAGCCCCGGCCGCGAACCGGCTGCCCCGGCACCGCCGGCGGGGGTCGGCCCCGCGGCCGCCCCGTCCCGCAGGTTTCACACGTTCCGCCTTGCGCCTCTGTTTTGGGGGCTTTAATTACATGAAGCGCCCGACCAAACCGGACGAGCCCCGGTTTCCCCGGTTTGGTTTTGTTTGGAGGCAGAGAGGGGGAGGTCAAACACCGCAGGACAGGAGCGCTCTGTCTGGCACATTCCAGCCCAATCGGACGCCTCTGCATCACCTATTACCGGAATTTCCCACCGTAGCTGTGGAATGAGAGTCCCAGAGAGTATGGACCCGGGGGCGTGGGGGAGGACCCATCTAGAAACCCATCCCGCAACCCCAAACCGGCTACGCGGCGGCCGGGAGTGCCGGCAGCGGTGCGTAGGGCCGCCCCGCGGAGCCGGTGCGCGGCGCGGAGACGAGCGCACGGCATACCCCGTCCGCCGGTTGCGCAGGCTGAGGCTCTCCTTGATGGACGGGCTGTCGGGGAGCAGCACCTCGGCGTGGTGCGGCCCCTCCACCACCCCCACGTAGGGCCGGCCGCTCCGCTCCCGCTCCTTGGCGTCCTCCTCGAAAAGCACCTGGCCGCTGAGCTTGCTGAAGACGATGGTGTTCATGGTGGGGGGCTGGGGGCCGCCGTCGGGCTGGCCGCCGGCTCCGAGGTGCGGGGGCTCGCTCTGCGCTGCGAGGAGGCGGCAGCGGTCACCGGGCAGCCGCGCTGAACCGCCGAGACCCGCCCGGCGCGACCGGCGGGGGGGCAGCGCGGAGGCACCGGGCGCCGCCTGCCCACCCACGGGGGGGGGGGAGGGAGGGGGGCAGCCCGCCCCTCCCACGGCCCGGCCCGCTCCCACGGCCCCCCCACCCAAGCCCGGTCCGTTCCCGCGGCCCGGCCCGCTCCCACGGCCCGGCCCGCTCCCACTCGCACCTCGCCGCCAGCCTCCGCCGCGCTCCTCGCTCCGTGCCGCAGCAGTTCGGAGCGCGGGTTTTCTGTTGGGTTTGGTGTTTCTCTCTCGCTTGCGCTCTCTCTCTCTCTTTTTTTTCCCCCTTTCCCTTCCCCTCCCCTCCTCCGGAATGATTTTCCCCTTCCCCCTCCCCAAACGGGGAGGGAAACAAGTTGTTTTTAACGACCACCAAATGCGCAGAGCCGGCGCCCGGAGGCACAGCCGCGGCGCAGCCACTCACGCTGTCGAGACCGCCGCTCTCCATCCCCCGGGGGAGCCACCGCCGGCGAGGGGACCCCGGCAGCCCCGGCAAGGGCACGGGCCCCGCCCTGGCAGCGCGGCGTCGGGGGGCGGTGCGTGGAGGGGCGGTAGGAGCCCGGCGAGGGGCAGCCGAGGAGACGGCAGTGCACGGCTGGGCAGTCCCCGGTGTGGACGGGGGGGGGTCCCTCGGGGAAGGCGGCTGAGGACACCGGCTGGCGTCACGCTGCCCGCGGGAGAGACCCCCGTCGGGGGCGCGGGGCACAGCCGGCGCGGCGGCGGCCGTCCTGGCAGTCGCAGCCCTGCGCCGCTCATTAACGCCGGCGTTTAATGAAGCCGGACCAGGAAACATCCCCCCCCTTCCCCGTCTCCTCTTGCCCCCCCCCCCCCCCCCCATCTTACAAGGCTTATAAATTAGACCTCAGCCCAAGCCGGGAGACAGCCCGCTCCCTTTAGCATCCTCGGCGCGGCCGGCGCGCTCCCGCGGAGAGGCGATGCTCAGTCGCCGGCGAGGTCTGCGGGCGCCCCCGGCCCGCTCCCACGGATGTGCCCCGGCCCCCCCGGCTCCCCCGGCCCTGCCGCTCCACACCACCCGCACCCCCCGCCGCCCTGCGGCGCAGCCGGCCCGGCCCCGACTCCGCCGGGCTTAACATTTCGGTTACTGTGCGCAGAAACGAAGAAGATGGCCACAGTCAATATTTACAAGGATGTAATTCAGACGTTATTTGACCGCCGCGGGTGAGCGGGGAGCAGCCGTCTGCGCCCGCGGGCCCGGCGGGACGTGCGCGGCGCGGACCCCCCGTGCGCGCACCCCCTGCGCCCCCACGCCCTCCACGGCACCTCGCTTCTCCGTGGGCTCCCTGTCCCCGTCCTTGTCCCCGCAAACGTGATCCCAAAGGACCTGAGCCTGCACAGCCGCTACCGGCTTTATCCCTTCCCCTCTCCATCACCCCGGCCTCCTCCCCTCCCGGACCGGCCTCCCGGGCCGGAGAGGCCACCGCGGAGGGGGTACGCGGTTCTCCGCGGCCCTCGGCGCTGGAGCGGCGGGCACAGGCGGGCTCGGGGCTGCCGCCTTCCCGTCCCCGGAGCCGCGGCGGGGGCAGGTACCTGCTGCGGGCGCGGCCGCTCCGGTCCGCGGCGGGGCACGTCGTCGTCGGCTCCTGTCCCCGGGGCACCCCCCCCCCGCCCGCTCGCCGCGTCCCCGCTCCTGGGCTCTGCCGCACGGTTTCTGCCCCGCCGTGGGGTGCTTTTTGCGACCTACACCCCTCTCTGCACCCCTCCGTCACGGCCGCGTGACGTCACGGCCGCTCTCTGCGACGTCACACAGCCACACGCGTTGGGGAAGGGGGTCCCTGGAAGGGGGGCACCCTGGCGTCGGGGATCACCGACCCGATTGTAATTTCTCCGATTGCTGAAGGGAACCAGGAAGGAGGTTGGGGAAGGACAATGTGCTGAAGCCGCCCCATCGTTCAGGGAGAAAAATCGCTATCCCCAGGATGGGAAAAAAAAAACCCCACAAACAGCTCGCTGCCAGTCCCCGGCCGAGAAAACAAAGAACAGGAACGGGCGTAAATGACCGCGGGAGGGCTTCTGCACAGCCCATGCACCCCGCACTTCCACGGGCCTTTGGGCAAAGCCCTGTTCGAGGCTCCCCCACAGTACGTGCCCTGGCCAGAGCACTCAGAAATAGCCGGGGGGGAAAGGGGGACATACGGGGACACCATGGGATGAATGCCTCCTGTCAGTCTGTGCTAATGTGCTTATTAAGGACTTGCTGCAAGACACGCAGCTCCAATCATTGCCATGCTCAGCTGAACTGTTTATGACCTGGGAAGTATCGTTATAATTATATTACAGCAAAGGGAGACTGAGAAAGTGACAGGCTTGATCAAAAACAAGCTCCTGAGGGCTCCTGCTCACTCCAGTGAAATGGGAAGCTGTTTGCAGCCTCATACAAGTATTTGCCCCTATTGTTTTCCCATTCCCGGCTCCCAGTCCCTCTGGCACAGCTGGGGTGATCCCCTCCGGCAGGGCAGATGCAGGCTCTGGCCCTCAGCTCCCGATGGGAGGCATGATGGGACACGACAGGTTTCTGTGGGCCCTGCAGGCTGAGGCAGCCTCTGGAGCAGGGTCAACCCATGCACTGGCAGGCTACAGAGCAGGTGACCTCGGAAGAGCCTCCCCTCCTGCCTGCCCGCTGTGATGGGATGGATGCTCATTCCCCGCATGGTGGCTCAAGAGGAACTGGGAAGGCAAAGATAATCCTCCCCCATGTCTTCTGATGATGGTGCCACTGGGGCATGGGCTCGGGGGATCATTGTTTGCACTTGCGGGTTATGTGGCTGTCCTCAAGGATATCCGTGGTCCCCAGGAGCGGTGGGGGTGCATGCTGCCCATCTGCCTGCCTGCCCAGAGTCGGACAAGGCACGGGCAGCCAGGGCAACAGGTTGCTGAGGGCCTGACAGATCCCACACCCGCACCCATAATAAATCACAGCAACAAGAACTGAGGGCAGAAATCAGCATTTGGAAAGCGGCTCTGGAAAAAACCAAAAGTCTGTGCGGGGCAGGCGCTGCCAAGTGCGGCGAGGCAGCGGCAGGAGCAGTTGGCACTGTGGCGCCTTACAAGCCTCTAAAGCAGCGAGATCTCCCAAATCATCACATGTAAATCTCACACACGCCCGCCCCCTCCATATTTTATTACTTAGATCACAGTTGAAAAGCTTAAATGAAAACAGGGTTTCTATTTCCAGAGCTTGTTTAACATCATGAATGTGATACAAACTGTGGGCTTCATGTTTTTAATTAAGTTTACGTACCCGGCCATGCACGGAAAAGTAAGTCAATAGCTGCTGGCCGCATACCGTGGCCCGCAACCGGCTCCCCTGAGGACAGTGCAGCGCCGGTTGATGGGAGCACCGAGGCTCCCATGCATCCCGCAGCAGGGCGGGGGCCCGGGGTGCAGGGAGAGTTGGGGCACCTGGGGCTGAAGCTGCAAGAAGCTCCTTGCTGGTCCTTGCAACACACCTCTCCCAGTCCTTGCCCACGTGCCCAGCCTCAGACAGCCGGCAGGCCAGGCTGGCATGCCAGAAAGTGGCAGCAAGGCACCTTTCCAAGGGATATCATGCAGAAAGAGCCTAAAAGTGGTGCTCTGGGGCCTAATCTGTCTCACTGGAGGAGCCAGGAAAAAATCAACCGTGCTGTCAGGCTGAGAGGAGAATTTGCTCCCGAGGCTGCGAGTGATGGAGCTCCCCAGTGCCAGCTCCGCTCCAGCCAGTGGAGGGGCTGCAGCCCCAGCCCAGCTGTCCGTGGTGGGCGGCCGCCTTGCAGAGCCCGGCTGGCACCGCCAGGGCAGGCTGCCTCCTCTGCCTGCTCCCCCTTCCCTGGCCAGGAGCAGGGGGCAATCCAAAACCAGTTTGGTAGAGCCCTGTCTACGCTTCTAAATACAGTCCTCATTTCTGGTTTGCACTCCCAGCAAAGTGTTGCTTTTGTCCCTTGCTTCGTGCTCTGGTTATTTTTAAAATGCTTTCAGCAAACATTTCCTTCACGTTGCATTCTCACAGCTCCCTCCTCCAGCTGCGGATTCCTTCACAGTAAACATATATGTTTGAAATTCAAAGAATTTCCTCGTGTCCCTGGTACACTCTGCACTAAGGCATGCTGGGTGGCTAAAAAACTGCAGCCATGTATGTCAAAAGGCCTGAGAAGTCGGGTAGGTGAGAAATTGTTTAGGATTATGCAAAATGAGGTGTTATCTACACTGCAAAATAGCCACACTCACAGGGAGAGCAGCTGCAGAGACCTGTTGCCATCTATGGCAGCAGCTGGGTCAGCGCTGAGCAAAGTCCCGAGGCACACATAGACACGGATGAACCTGCTTAACCAAGTTGGCTGAAATGGTGCCTCAAGGGGTTTGCTCTGCTTCTGTGGGCAGCCAGAGCTGGCAGAGCGGCAGCCTTAGCAGGGGCTCTTCCTGCTCGGCCTGGCAGCCCCCAAAGCACTGGGGTGAAATAAAGTAGGGGTGAAGTTAAATCTCTTAGCATGGAGTTTTGTTAAATAAAAGGAAGGAAGAAGAACTGTCTCCTTTGAGCATTTCACAGGACCAGTGCCTAGAATAGCCCCTGGCTTAGAGCAAGGGCAGCTCAGTGCTCCATCCTTGGGAGCAGCGGGGTCATTATACCGGGCATAAGACATCTAAGAGGGGAGATAATTATGTTGGTCTACTAGAAAGCAAAGACAGGCTCTGAAGTTGCCACCTGATTACAGGCCTTTTTGCATGCGAAGAGCTGTGGAGAAATGAGCTTTGGAATGTTTCTCAACAGCAGTGAAGGAGCGCCTGAAAGATAAAATGTGTGCTTATTTCTCTTCTCTATTGGTATTTGGTTTGGAGGAATTGGTAAGAGGGTGTGCTGAAATGGAAACAGGTTTGCAGGAAGAAAACACACCATGTGTGACCAACCCTAAAGCAGCTTTGCTGGTGGTGCTGCGGCTGGTGGTGCTGGTGGTGCTGCAGCAGGTAATACTGTCAAACTGCAGGGCCAAAGACTGTGGGGAGCAAGGAGGGCAACAACAGCAAGAAGGTGAAATGGGGAGGTTGTCAAGAGGACATCCTGAAGCCTGGCAGATGTGATCATTAACCAAACCCTGGTTTCACTTCTAGGTCCAGCAAGACTAGACTAAGACTGTAGCTCCAGTGTAGCACTCAGCATAACGCAGATAATTCCTTACCATTTATATCCAGGAAAGCTGTTCATTAAGGGAGCTGGTCTGCTGTCTGCAGGCCGCTGAATGCTGCAGAAAAGTGGGCCAGACTTCACCTGATGAGAAAGCCGAAAACAAGAACTGCACCAGACTCTGTACAAATGCAGGAGATGACTTTGTGTGAAGGTCCAGTTCTTGTCTTCCACAAATCAGGAAGGGTTGCATGCTATTTGTGTTTAGAAAAGGGTAGACTGAGGGTACCGGCTGGGTTGTAGAGCAGACTCACATGCTACGACACATAATATTTTGTCATCTGGCTTCTAGATCAGCTGAGCGATGAAACCCAGAGCCCGGGTTATGGCATGGCAAGGGAAAGTGGCCAGGGGGCTTCAGCTGCAGGAAGAGGTTAGCCATGAAGCTGTGCCTTGAACCTGGCCTTACACATGGCTGTCAGGTGTGGGGGCACCGAGGCCACTCTGGAGGCAGGGAGCTGGGCTAGCAAACATGGGGAGGGGGCAGGTGCCTCTTTGGGAGCTGCAGCAGGCAGTGCTGTCCCCTGTTTCTGCTAAGAAGCAGGGGGCCCTGTGGGGTGGCATCCCTGGTGACACTGTAAAACTCTGGAAAAAACACTGGGGTTAGTGGCAGCAAAAGCCCCAGACAAGCCACAGACCAAAAAAACCCCAACCCATAGCTGTTGCTTCATCTAGGAGGGTGGAGGACCCAGTTCTGTTTTGCATCTTCGTGATGTGTTTTGTCCTAAGAATTAATAAACAAAAACATAACAAGATCTCCAACTAAGGACTAGATCTCAGTTCTTTCTACTTCCATGTGAACTCCCCCCAAAGAGTCAGAAAAACAAGCTCCTGACTGGTGCTCACGGGCTTTATTTCTTCTCGCTGCTCTGCTCCACCTCCATTTTTTATATTTCCATCCCCTGGGCCATGTAAAACAAAGCACCTTCCATAGAGTCTCTGCTGCACTTCATCTGCTGCATGCAGTGGACACGGGGAGGAGGAGGAGGGCCATGGTGTTTGCAGGAGCCGTGTTTTCCCAGCGCCCCTTAACTCAAGCTCTGTCAGGGCTCTGTGACCAGCCATGAGGGCAAAAGGGCTCCAGAGAGGGGCCGGATGCTTTTCCTGGGAATGACAACGGTGTGTAATGCAGTGTTAATTAGGGGGAAACGTGGTTAGCAGGAGAAGCTCTGCAGTTTGGTCTGGGGCAGAGTCGGTGGCTCAAGATCAGGCCTTTTGGTTATTAAGCTTCATTCATGTGCGTGAGCTGTTCTCCATTTCGTGCTCTTAGGACCCAGGTGGGATCTGTGTGTGCCTCACCAAAGACCCCACTCGTGGGTCTTATGGCCCACCTGGTTTCTCCAGTTCTCTGCCTTTCTTCAAGTCAAGCTGTGTGGGTTGCTCTGGTCTGCACCATCCCTCCTCTGCTGCTCATTTCTGCTTAACCACGAGAAATACAAAGCCAGAGTCTCAAGCCTTAAATATGTACATGAGCCCTTGTTTCCGTACAAACAGGAGTTGAAACATCCCAAAAGAGGCTGATTTTCCTAATTATATGTAATGTATCAATATAGCCAACACAGTCAACACTGGTAATTTTGCTATGTTATATATATTTTATTCTTTTCATAACCATGCTTCTTTTAACTTAGTTTTAAAATATGTATTTAATATTCTCTGAGGAAATTCACATCTTCGGTGTTTTTACTGGTCAGGGAGTGATTCAGTTCCATTTAATGTAGTATCTCAGATGGCTGATGTCTGCTCTACATTTGAAAGATGGATGTGGATTTCATTGGATTTACAAGTCACATCGCAGAAATCACTGCTTTGAAAAGTTAAGGGTAAACTTTGAACAGTTGATAACAATAATAATTATAATGCTAACTTTTCTTCATCCGCCTGTGCAAAAATAAACACTGCACTCTGTGTTATTGGATTCCCTACTATTTATTCCTGTTTTGCCATCTAGCACCACTGGAAAGCATAAAGTCAGGTATTTCTACCATCAATATTCTTCAGTATTACAGATATAGAGGTCAATCCATAATTTTAAATAATTATTTGCAGAATGGTTCAAACTGTGAGGAATTTTTGCTCAAGTCTGCCTTTTCTGGGCAGGGAGAGAGGAGAAAGTGTGTGAGTGAAGGCGATGCAGTAATGCACAGGGGCACTGCGATTCACGTGGTGTCTGCCTGGGACTTGTCCCCTTGGACTTACTCTACCAGCCCCAACTCTCAAGCATCCCCAAATACCCAAAAATGTGAACTAAACCAGCAAGGTGGAGAGACGCGTGTGGGCTGAGGGGATGGAAGGGGCAGCTGCGAGGGACTGACTCCGTTGCCCACTTGAGCCGCACGCGATTTTGTGTGACCTCGAGGATTTCACAATCCCCATGCCTCTCTTCTGCAGCCGTAACATGGGAATAATAACACTTCCTCCCCTTTCTCTGCCTCCTACTCTGCTTTTGGCACACGGCTAATACAAGAGGGCTTGATCTCAGTTGGAATCTATCAGTGCTACTGACATGTTAATAATACCAGCAGAAATGTTTCCTCTTCCCTTTGCACTGACAAAGCTCTGTGCAGGGTAGCAGCTCCCAACACGTCAGCCCAGAGCATATTCACTTTCAACCCCAAATCTGAGGCGTTTTCTGGAGACAAGACAGAGAGGATACAACATTCAGACTGACTTTTAGGATTTTAAACAGGGAGAAGTAGTCATAACATGCTTCAGTTTGATGGCCCTCCAGTTACTGCATTAAAAAAACTCCAAAATATCCTCAGCCTCTTGGCTGCTTGCACAGTGTAAAACCTTGTGCGGTTGAGTCAGGGTTTCAATGATTTTCTGTCTAGAAGCTCCCCTGGTAGATGTCGGGTCCTGAAGAGGACAGGCAGAGTCGGAGCATGTTGCCTCGGCAACACAGATGTAATTGAGGGGATTTTGTGTCTTGAAGGAAAACCCCAAAGTTAATGCCACTTTCTATAAAAGCTGTACGGGGTCAGGCACCCGGAGCCGCCCCGGGAGAGCTCTCTCTGGGACACGGGATCCCGCTCTCTCCGGCTCTGCTCAGGAGTCACCCAGTAGCAGGTTGGTTTCCTGCAGAGGAAGCCTGAGAAAGTCTGAGGATAAAATAAGGTTGCGGAAAGATTTTCTCAAGATCACTTGCGATTAATGTTTTTGGCCTGAGTTTGAAAATCTCCTTCCTTATTGCTTGCAGTCATATAAAACCATCTCCCTAGTTGCTCTAGCTTTTACAGAATCGATAATTTATAAATCTCTAATGACTTGGAAGATTTCTTAAAGTTTTCTGATAATAATAATGAATATAAATGTTTATTCGAGCAGATTAAAAAGGATCATATTAATCTGTTATTAATATAATCTAGTAGAATGGAAGTTAAAGCTCTGTAAATAGTTTTAAAATACACAAATGCTGCTCTAGCAGAAGCTAAAGCCAAAGACTCAAAATGCAGTTTGGCTTTCATAGCTATTGCCAGCCTCGAATGTCAATACCCAAGGAGAGGCAACAAACTCATACTCTGTCTGTGTTTTCCTCCTTGTGAAAATAGATGGGTTCTGCAGGGCGCAAAACATGAGGTGTAGCAGCATAACTCATGTACAAACCGTTACTATTTATTATTGGTGAGGCTGAGGCATGCAGGCCAGCGAAGGAAATAGCTGGCACATCTTCATTAATTCCTTCTGGTTCTAAAGTAGTTTTCAGGAAATAATTCTCCAAGACCTTGGCTACACACACAGCGTATTTATTCAGAGTTGGCAGGGGCACCAGAAACCCTATAGTTCATAGCGCCCTCGTTTCTTTGGATCCTGAAGGTGTTTATCAAAAATGATTTTTAGACAGATTAGAGCCACACACATACATGGTACCAGTCCTACAACACTTGCTGGTGTCTTCGAGCACTTTAGGTTTAATCACAACCCTCATCCACCCTATAAATAAGCTTCAGAAATTCCCCAATGGCATTAAGGGTTATTTTGAGAATGAGGAGCCATCCACCTTAGTATGTCAAGTGAATATTGGCTTTGCAGGTTTTTATTTCTCCAAGTTATTTGAATATAACTATTATCTTTTCTTCTGTATTGTGATTATTTGACTTGTGACCTCAGGGATACTTTTCTTGTTGCTTTGAGATCTAGCCATGACTAAAACCAGAAGTTTAGATATATATTCAGACTTTTTGTCTGAAAAATAGACTGAAAATCTTGAATATCAGTCTCTCTCATGAGATGTCCTGATTTCATGCATTACAGCAGGGCCAGAAATAACATGAGAACAGCTTTTCTCACAGTATTTCGGTAGTTCTTTTCTGGCCATTGCCAAAAGCAGGATGTGAAGACATGCATGAACATTAAAGCAAACTCTTATTAGAATAGTTCAACTTCCTTTTGCATTGTGGTAAAAATTTGTGTCAATTTTTATTCTATTCAGATTATTTCAACCCTTTCAGTACTTCAAAAATCCATCAGTGTTTTTTCTTAATAAATCATTTTGCTAGCTTAAATGTGATTTGTGGGTTTTCATCCTTTTTTCTTTTTTTTTTTTTTAAACACAGGCCAAGAATATGACAAAGTGCTCAGAGCCAAATTGCACATTTGATTGTACACATAAATGTTGGCTATCCCTCTGGCTATCCCATTGACTTTGCAAGCATTCCTCATTTGTGTAATAAGCATCCAGTGTTTGCTGGATTGGGACAGAAGCTGCCCTCAGATGCGGGGGGGGAGGACTGCAGCTGCCATCAGCGGGGATGTGCCCCAGGGCATAAGGACAGAATCAGTTTCAGGTTTGCATAATTAAATTGTTTCCTTCAAAGCTGTCAACAAATTCAGGTGCCCGTCACCTCACAGTGTTTCCACAAAGTAGCAAAACGGTATAAAGTTACCTGCTTCAGCTGCCAGGGTAAATACTGGGAATAAGCGTAAGCACAAAGCAGGGTTGCAGCCTGCTCCTGTGTGCTCCTCTGGTGCGGGATGTGCCCGGGGAAGGCAGCCCTGGCAGGCCAGCGCAGGTCTTGGTGCTGTGCCTGCCCCGTCCTGGCAGTGCCCATAAAGGTACTTACGGCACTGGCGTGAAGTGCTCCTGCCTCTTTACAGAGCAATAGTCTAAACAAGTGCTCTGCCCAGACAGTGGCTTGGCCCCTCCTGTAGAGAGGCTCTCCACCTGCACTGGAGTTGTGGTGGCATCAGCTGGGGTTATGGTCCTCTCTGAAGAGCAAGGCTTTCCAGACCTCTGAACATGGGTGCTTCCCAGGGTGCAGCGGAGGTCAGTGAAGCCTTATTGGACTTTACCTTCTCCATCAGGTTGAAGCAAGGCAGCCTGTTTTAGTAGACCGGGGTAACCCTTGCTTGCCTATGTTTCCTCTTCCCCAGTTCAGTAAGGAAAGAAATGTGGGGACGTGGTGAGCAGCTTGTCCACGCAGCACCTGCAGGGGTACCTTGCTGCCACTGGCAGGCTTTTCATCATGAGGAGCCAGGCACCTCACCTATAAACTAGGTTCTCCAGCCAGAGGGAAAATGAACGGCACTTGGACTGCCCAGGACAGCAGTGAAAGCTCAGATCTCCTTAAATGATCCGTTCACTAGCTGCTA
The DNA here is from genome assembly GCF_965638725.1 of Aptenodytes patagonicus. Taxonomy (NCBI): domain Eukaryota; kingdom Metazoa; phylum Chordata; class Aves; order Sphenisciformes; family Spheniscidae; genus Aptenodytes; species Aptenodytes patagonicus. Next base: position 153,993,630 of record NC_134950.1, read on the forward strand.
ACCCCAGATCACCACTTATAACCAGGTGGTTGGCTCAAGCACTTGGTCTTCTTAGGAAAGCTGTCACCCTGTCAGGTCCTGGGTGGAGTAGGTCAAGCCACGGTTACACATAGAGAGGAGACCTCTACTTATGTGCTGAGACTCTCCCCGAGGACAGCTGAGGTATCAGTGTCTTACTCCAGATGGGTGAATCAGAGCATGAAAATAACTGCCTGGCAAAGCCACAAACTGCCAGGCAGTTCAGGGTTTGTGGATCCAGCCCTGGGATTATGAATCCCAGGATCTCAGATCAAGAGGGGACTTCAGGAACAGCCAAATCCTGTTCGGATTCGGAAAAAGAGGGTTTTGCTATTCGCCTTTCTCCAGACAATAACAGGGCTAAAACCACCTGGCTACAAACTATTGGAGTTGAAAATCGACCTCCTTCTCAACATTTGTTGACCCTCCTTCAGGGACCTATAATATCTGCCTTCGTGGGTTGGGATGCAGATATCTGGGAAGGAACAGATGGCCTTTTGCAGTGCACAAGTGACACACTGCTGGTTTTATTTAAGCAGCCCTTGAGGAAGACTCTCTAAACAGCTGCTGGGCCTCCTGTAGTTCAGTGAACTCAACTGTGAGACCTTTTTCAATGTTGTCGCAGCCACTGTCCTGTAAAAGGCTGTGACTGAGCTGCCTGCGCCCGCTTGGAGCACTCTCTCCAAAAAAAAGGCACTTCAATTCGTGCCTGTGTTTATGTGGGAGACTCTCCACGGATTGAGCCATAAGGTCCCAGTTAAGGTAATTCTGTCTGGCAGGAGCACTAGATAGTTTGCAATGAACATTTACAAGCCAGCCAAGGAATATGATTTCTTACACAAAAGATCCAGCTTTTTAAGTTTCTTACCCATGGAGCTGCTTCAAGCAGTCCTCATGCCTCGGTCCTCCCTTGGATGGACTCCACAGCCCTGGACCAGGTGGCTGATAATACAGAAATGCTGAAAATGCCTGGAAAGGACACAGCCATGTCAATCGTCTCCAATGAAGGTAGCAGTCACAAACACATGGGTTTGCCAAAAGTCTCTGGCTAGTTCCAAGAAGCTGTCATTTGTTTGCATTGCTAATCTACCAGAGACTGAGACTGCTCAGAGAGATATCAAGCCTTTTGTAAGTTTTCTTTCACCCTGCTTCTGTTGGGATCTGCAGGACAGCAGCCATCTGAGAAGGTTTTGGGAGACTGCACAGTTATTAGACTGAGACAGAAGGAAATCATCTGCGCAGGACGCAAGGCAGCCCATGGAGCTAAATGCACATTTTCATTGTGCAAGTCCTCTTGCTTCCCCCATGGCTCAGCTGCTTGTCAGGGCTGGCAAACTCAAGGCCTTGCTACAGCAGGGTCTCGACAGGCTGGAGGGATGCCCTCCTGAGGCTGCATGCCCATGAACTTCAGTGAATGCTGTGACACGAGGAGAGCATTTGACTCACAGATCGGGCTGGGATCCCCCACTGCAAGAAAAATTTCTGTAAGGTTTTTTGCAGCTCCCTTCTCATAACAGAGCGAGGAGGGTAATCTGTATTGCCATATACTTTCAAGTCTTTATGGAAAGGGGAGCAGCATGAGGGTAGTATATGGTGTATAGGGCACATGCCCTTTTCCTGAGTAGAAGCAGGACTGTTTCATACACCTCGTTGGCTGGAGTGATTCCCCAAAAGAGGGGTTGCCTTTGGATCCTGACAGTCTGGGTTGCCATGCCATCATGCAGCATCCCAAAATCTGTATTTATCAAGCTAAGAAACTAAATCATCTTTCTTTGCTTCTTAACAAAGTCCTTCCTTAATAAATCTTTCTTTTCACCTTGCTTCCTTCCACACAGTGATGTGACTGACCAGCACCTCTCCCTGCAGCTGGGGATGCAGCTGCACTTGTGTGGGCCCTGCAGCAAAGAGCAAGGTGAGAAACAGTGCGTGAGTGCAGTCGTGCTGCCCGGGTGCTCCCAGGGCTGGAGCACATCGGGTACCTGCACATCAGTGGCAGACGCGGGAATCAATGGGAGTGACTCCCGCATCCTTCCCTTTATATTTTCCTTGGGCAGGAGTGATATCCCACAATTCATCTTTGGATTTTTGTGCTGTTACCTATCGCCCAGAGCTGCCCAAGGGAACTGTTTCTGGTCACAGCAGGCTGGGTTTGCAGCACATTCTCAGCCGTCGGGAGCTCTCCAGAGGCAGCCTGCAGCCCCCTTTGGCTCTCCCTCAGCTGTTCTGCTATCATTTCATTTGCAGTTATTCAAGACATGTTTGCCCAAATCACACTTGCTTCTGGCCAAGGCAAAATGTTACCTGCCCCAGCAAAGTGAGATTTCACCTATTTTTCTGCAAACCTTATTGATTAAAAGCTCGAAGGGGTACCTGCAGGTGGCAGCCACTTTTTGTAACTGAATTCCCTCCACATTCTTATTAGTTTGTAAAACTGCTACTAGTTGATTATAGAAGCACAAGCTTGTTACTTTGTTGGCCTGTTTAATTTTAGAAATGTAAATCTGGTGGACCTCTCACAATTACTTTCTCATTGGATTAAATTCTTAGACAGTTTTATTGTTTCATTCTGCAGGGTTTTCCAGGGTTTTCTTCAGCCGGGTCAGCCTTTCTAAACTGCCACTTAGATTTGCTATGAAAATATATGCCTCTGTGCGTCCAGTGCATACCCCGCCAGACGCATAGTGGAAGCCCTGAGCCCAGGCTGCTTATCAAGCCCCTGCCCGGCACTGCAGGATGCTTACAGATCTCCAGCGGGGCCTGTGGCACTGGGAAACCCCATGGAGAAGCTCTATGTTCAATCTCGGCCATCTCAGGGACATAGACACTTACTTTAGGTTGCAAAGAGATGCTTCACAGCCCTAAAGCTGTTTCTGGAGTTGAGCATTTTGGCCAGCACTTTCTGAGGCCCCAGCATCACAGCTGCGTTTTGTCCTAGTTGTAATGGTTGTCCATGATACGGAATAGCTGTTCCCAGGCCACGAGGGTCCTCTCTTACGTTGGCTTTCTCTGATGGAGACTCTCTGAGACTTGCAGAGTGTCTGAGGGTGCTGTAGGGCACTTGAGCCTGCATTTCCCATCTCCCAGAGCAAGGATGTACATGGTATAGTACAGACTCTTTTTCTTCTTAAAGCTGAAATATTTCAGTTCTTTGGGATGGTGGGTGTGGATGTGGCAGTCATGGAGGAGAGGAGACACATGATTCAAATTCAGTTCTAGCAAAAGTTAAAGTGGTTTCTATTACGCATTCCTACAAAGTTCAGAACAGATTAAGTGGTAATTAGATATCAGTAATTGCCAGTGGAACTAAAATCATAACATAGATCTCAGTAACTGTGTTGATTTAGAGATGTCGACAATAATGAGTCTACACTGGTACTTGTAGAGCCCTAAGACTGGTGAAAAGGAGCATGTCCACGCAATGGAAGTGTCTTAAAGATATGCAAAAATCTGAAAAGCAACAGGGGGACTGAAAAGAGTTCTGTTTTGGTTTTTTGTTGGATTTTTTTAATGCTGAGTTTGGAAAGAATTAGGCCTCAGTTTCTTCAGAGAAATCACTCCTCTTTGTTTTGTACCTCTTCATGCCACATCAGATCCAGTGCTTGGCAGTCACCTATATTCCTTAGTTGCTGCGCTGAAAAACATTCACCTAGTCATTACATTCTGGGAAGCATACCAAGGCTGGCCCACAGATGTCCGCTTCTCCAAATATTTTTCCTTTTACATGACACCCCACCACAGATAATTGTGGAACGGGTTGGAAGGAGGCATCAATCTGACCATAACTTCTGCTTCTGAACATATTTTGCCCCTCATCTTCCATTCCATGCATGCAAGTGCACATGGAATATTTCTCTCCAAGAGTTGCTCCAGCTCCACTTGGAATATTTTCCTGCCTAACCTCGTGCAGGGGTAAGGACTAGGTAGTCTGCTTTCCAAATGGTGTAATTAAAAAAGAAAGTCAGCCATAAGTGAGTTCAATGAAGGTCTGCAGAGCAAGACTGGCAGCCACAGGGACAGGAATTTTTCATATATTGGGCAAACATAGCACAAAAAGTGGCAATCCTAGAGCCTCTGCACTATCGCAGCCCTTGTGACTGAGCGCAGTTATCGAGGACGGTGTGACTTTGGTTATCAGACAGAAGCAACACTGACCTCTTCTCTCAGAACATTAGGAGCTGTTTTTCCTTTGGGCTGGTTGCCCCCTGGAAAGCAGGCAGAGAAGACCCACTGGTTTAATACATGGTATCGTCCGCCAGTGGGTCTCAGCTTGGCCCTAACCAACCCCAGTCCCATAACCAAGGTTTACTAAACTGCTGACCATCTACCACCAGCCTCCTTGTCCTCTTTTTTTTTACTTTTTGAGTGTCTGTTTGTCCCAATATGGGTTCCCCCACCCTTCCGTCATTGGAAGGTTTAATGCTGAGTGAAAAACCACGAACAGCCTTTGAACGTGTTCTGCCAAGTCTCTTTACAGTACAATACTGGCAGGAGTAAAACACTGGGGCCAGGCAAATCTGCAAGCTTCATCACATTAAAGGAAGCAGAGCAGCACAGTTATTGCATCATTCTATGGCTTCCCAGACGTTGTTGTTATTTTTTCATCAGAACAACAGAACTGCACTTAGTGCTTTTTGCTGAAGAGCCAAGGAGGCCCCAAAAGGCTGTCGACTGGAGGAGAGAATGCGGCAACTGGAAAGATGAGTGGTTTGCTGCACTAATTTTATAGCGCAGCCTTTACCAGTCTGTGGTAGAGGGAACCAGCAATATGATCTGTGCTCGCATTTTTTTAAAAGAAGACATGTAGCCAAATGCTTAAAACTATTTGCTTGTTCAAGACAAGTTATTTGGAAATTTAACTACTACTGAATCAACCAACGTTTTTCAACACTAAATCATTTCAATTCCATATCATATGTTTTTAATTTTATCAGCATCTGTAACTTTTTAATTACCATTTTTATTAAAGCCTCTTTTTTCAGAAGCAGTACACAAATCCCTAGTTATTTAATCTGGGTATTAGAAGGTGCAGTTCAAGGCTCGGCCATTGGAGGAAAATTCTGCTGCCAGAGGCACCCCCTGAATCACAGGTGCTCTGTGTAGCTCTCCTGCATTCACCAAGCCCCTTGGAGAAGTGGGGTACGTCACAGCACGGCTGAACAAAACCTTACCACCAGGATTGTAACGAACAATTTTGCCACCCCCAAAGCTTCTAGGCAGATTCTCACCTAATGAAGAGTGGAGAAGCTTTAAAGGCACTCCAGGATCCTGGCACAATGGGGAGTTGACTGAAAACTGCTGGTTTATGACTTATTGCTTCATGGTTCAGCATTAGTATAATGTCATTCTTCTGGCCTTTCTCCAATACACACTCAAAATGACAACAAGCAAAGGTTTTGACTGGCCAACTACTATCTTGTCACCACATCAGGATTCCCAAATGATGGAAGAAAACACATGAAAATAGTGAAGATGGTTTTGTGCCACTGGAGAACTGCAAAGGTGATAGGATTAGGCCGCATCATATAATTTGGTAGCCAAAGTCAAAGCTTCTTTACATAGGTTTATGAACCTTTCAGAAAGAAAACATTTGAGTTCAAAGTAGAATTGTTTACAGTCATTGTAGAAGAAAGATCAAGCAGCTGAAGGGTACCATGCTTCATGTCGACCAGGATAAAACACGTAACTTGCCAAAGACAACAACTGGAAAAGAGGGACGGACTTGCCAACTGAACGGTGTCTGGCAGATAGCACAGAAACAAGTCAAGAGGATAAACACAAGCCATGGTGATGCTGTCCATGGATATCCTTCCCAGCAAGTCGTGACTATTTCTGAAGTGATAACTAGGCAATAGGATGAAAGGCACACGTTACAATGTAAAATTGCGCTCAAGGAAAAAATTCATGAAAATGGATGACTTTGGCTGGCTTCAATAGCCAAAGCAGCAAAATATGGAGCATGGAGGAACATCTCTGTTTAAGCAGGGGAGGGAACAATAATTGGTAAAATTAATTCCTTCAGAAGCAGTGCAATGTAACTTCCCACTGCAATGGCTATGGCTGCAGACACGCTGGTCCTGGCACATGCCAGGTCACCAAAGAGTAAAAAATAAGGTTGTCTGAATTGAGAAGTGGCCAAGATGCAGCATTGCTTCCTTCTGTTGATCTGGATCCTGAGCAGTGTGTGGCAAAGCTTAAGTGGCTAAAGAAGAGACAAACCACAATTTACAGTGGGGGAGCAGTTAGCTTCTGACTCTGGAAATAAGCTCTGCAAACAGCCCACATGGAAACTTGAATACCACTGCTGAAGAAACACGTTACATGTTTCCATCACAGTCATCCTGCTGTCATGTGTAAAACAAAGATTATTTTGGTGGAAATGCACGAGGAACAACCATTTAATTTACTATGAAATGAAATTCTTAAACTAACGTATTATCTAGTTCAGCCTCCTGGGACGATTCACATCTGACCCCCGGCGTCAGCAGCTCATTTGACTCATTTTAGGAGGCATGGAATGAAAGAGGTACCGAGCTTTCACACAAAGCGATCAGTTAGCTTAAAGCAAATTAGTGACTCAATTCTCAAGACAGCCCTGTGAATCTCAAGCTCATTTACTCGCCAAAGAAAAGTTTCAGTGACGGAGCAGAATAACAAAGCCCCTAATATATCACAGATCCATTGCACCCAGGCCGTGAAGTTTATATTTCCCTAACAACTTGGAGACAGTATTGTGTGTCAGAACACATGCACTTGTCATTAGCATGAACATTAAGAGGAAATGAACATAAATCCCAGATTCAAATGTGTAGTTTGAACATCCTGGGACAATTAAATTATTGATAATGGTTATCTGTCACCAAGCAATAAATCATAAAGTCACAGAGTAGTAGAAGAAAAGCTATCTTGCTGCTGACAGATGCGTAGACTGAAAGATGTGGTGGGCCTTTAAGGTTCCAGAAATAATTGCATAAAGGTGAAAGATTTCTTCTCTTGCTTTTTTTCCATCAACTATAGTATTTCCATACTCAAAACAACACTTTCTTGTGACAACTTTTCTTACTTGGCCTCTATGTTTTCTGACATTTTAATGAAAATGAGGAACGAAGCTGAAAATGAGCAGCTGGTGAAGAGCAGGCCTGGCTTTATGGCTGTAAGTGCACGACTCTCCATGCAGAGCCGGGAGCTGGCTCCCAAAATTGTGAAGAGTGACGGACACTCTCTGCTGTAATGATGTTATGTAAATACATAATAATAAATAAACTAAAAAAAAACCCTATTGCAAGGCTGAAAAGACAGGAATCGCATAGAGAAAATGAGGGAGCAGACTGAGCAGGTGATGGCAAATGAACAGGACAGAGTCTGATCCCCCTTTTTAAGTCACTTCATTTCTGCAACTAAAATAAGATTCTATATGGAATTTGTACATTGGATTGCTCCGCACTGAATATAATATTGAGCTCCAGTGCTCAGTATAACCGATTTCCTAAGAGGCTGCAGGTTTATGTGGACAAGTAGCAGCTGGTGGAAAGAGAAAGGAGTGAAGGCATTTCCCTTCCAGTCACAGGAGCCGGGGAGCGGGAGCTGGCTGGTGCCCGGTTATACACGGTGGGAATACCGGGCCCGGGTGGCTGTGGCTGCTCGAGTTGGTGCCAGGGCTTGAATAGGCTGGCGGGCGCTGCCAGGAGGGGTGTGTGAGCAGAAAGTGGGACCCAGCTTTGTGAGGATCCCTTTTCAGAGGGCTGCAGTGCTGTGAAACTCAACACAGCCCTGCGGAGAAAGTGGAAGCTTTTCAAATGTACACGCTGTACTGCACCGCTCAGAGAGGCCAGGGATCACATTCACTTATTTATTTTCCAACAACTAAATCTCTTTGTATTAATTACATGGAATCCACCAGTTTTGGCCAAAAAAGATGTTTTTTTTTAATACTGATCCTTTGCCTGTGTGGCGATCTGTATCGATTTCAGCATTTCTTCTCCTTGTACAGAACTTAAAAACTGCAGGCATGGTGAAGGAAAAGAAAACGGCACAAGTAAGTCATCTTAAGTCTGGGATTAACTGTCTGAGGCCTTAAAATAAAGACTTCAGATCAACTACTCAGAGGCATAAGGGCTACCAGCGTGAGTGAGAGTGGCAAGCTGAGGCCATTTAATTGTCAGGAACGTGACATTTATTGCCCTGACACCTGCATCATAAAATTAAGTTTACTTTAGAACTTATTCCATTTGAAAACCACGCTAAACGGTCAAGAGTGCCTTGAGTGGTCATGTTAAGGACAACAGTTATTGTCAGGGAGTTTTTTCCCCTCAACAGTTAGAAAAATAAGCCACCATTTTACGTATTTTTCATAAGCAAGACTGTCATAAACTATTTGTATCTACAGCTTCTTTCACAGAAAAGACAAAAATAAAATCAAGCCTCTCCTCTTCCAAATTAATTTGGTAATTAGCATTTATTTTAGAAGTATTTTTGGGTATAGTGATGAAGCATATGATACTACTACAGCTGTGACATCAGTATAATAATATGGATATATATGTATTCAAAATAACATACCAGGCCTATGGGGCAGAGCTGGAAAATACCTACAATAGTATTTGCTTGGTCACTGGTTGCTGATGGAACTTGTGACAACCCCATGTCTATGTTGGTGTTTGCATTGATCAAAAAATACTACTTGGATTAGTATTTTGATCTCCACACTGTCAGCACCTGTCCGTAGTTTGTTTCCTTTAAAATACTCTCTATACCTTCCCTAAGGGCCCAATGCAATCCTCCTTTTTCAGAACTGCATCATTCTAAAATGAAATTTTAAATGAGCCTTCATGTCTGCTTCAGAGAAAACACAAAGTTGGATTTGCATTATGTCTTCCTTAGAAGCTTCTGTTAGCGGTAAAATTAGTTGCCTTGAGTAGCCATGCTAGTTAGAAGAAAAATAATGAAATTACAAACTGCTTCCAAAACAAGAAAATTGCTAATTATTAAGGGTAGTAAAAAAATCATTCAGAAGTGAGTACTTGACAAACACAAGTTATTTAAACACTTGGGTTTTTTCAGTTTTGTCAGCAGTCTGTGCTTGTAATTAAGACATTACTGCTCTCAAGAAAATGCTTTAGTATTATTTGTTGAGCACGGTACGTACAGTGGGTCTGTAATCTATAACATCAATCATTGTTTATGTGGTTATTGAAAGCAACTCTAATTCTGAATATAATTTTATGCAGAAAAATAAAGTAACTACATCAATACAATGTTGTCCTCAGTTTAAAAAAAAAGACCACAATAAGATAATGTGTAAACGTAAATGTAATTCTCCACTTTTTATTTACAGCTGGTAAATTTAAATTTGAGTTAAACACGTTAATTAAAACACATTTCACCAGCTACTTATAAAATTACGCACTATTTTGTTTGATGTTGGTAGAAACAGGAAATTTGGAGTGATGTCTACTGCTGCAGCTGTTTGCAGTCCTTATATAACACCAGATGTGAGATTGATGTATCTGTATTTTGTCCTCTCCTGTGAATTTCAAGTGATCAAACAGGCAAAAACATAATGACAGGATGATTGGACAAGTTTAGCACGAAGGGAATTGTTCAAGACATTCATAAATCACTGCACAACCACACACGCAGTGAAGGAAAAATTATTGTAATGTCACAGATATGCAAAACCATTTATACCTAAATGAATTTCAAATACAAGCATATTAACTGTAGAAAAAGTCTTTGACATATCTTAACTGATAGTCTTTTGAAAGATGTAATACAACAGGACACACAAAACTAGGTGTGTGTTTTATAAAACCTAGATGTGACAAACCAGTAATGTAAAAACAAACATAATGTTCCACAGATTTATTGTTATTAAATTATCCTTATACAAATGAGTTCTGCTATGAAATGCTAGAAGGAGTAATTATGTCTTTAAATGTAGCTGTACTGCAAAACAAGTGTGCTGGTTAAAGGTGCTAAAGCATCAGCCATACTTTGCTTTTTCTGTCGCTAGAGCCAATCTGCGAATGTTTGCTATGCAACCAGCTGCTGCCTCCTGCAGAATTTCATCTGTAGAGCCTACCATAGCCAGTAGGAGCTAGCAAAAATACAAAAGAGAAACAGCATAAGAAAAACAAATAAGTATGCTATTATTTAAATAATATTCAAATCATATCTAGAATAATTGCATGAATTTACTCACACACATAATAAATACAATACTAAAAATCATATTAACACCACTGTATTATATATGTATGTATACCTATATATGTATACTTTTGTATACCTATATATGTATTAACATACACATAGAGCACGCTTTATATTTTATCATATTTGTACCTGTAATTTGATATTTTCATGTCTGATTTTCTGTTTATTATATCACGCCAGTCTATTGGTTGTGACTTAGATTTTTTCTTGTAAGTAGAAAGTGCATCTGCCTTAATTGAAATCATGGTTCCTCCCCCCCCAGGTACACTAGTATGTTTGTACATGCTCAAGATTTTTAATAAACAAAGCCATGCTTTTTTTTGGTCGTGAAACTGGATCCATGTGAATGGACCCTCGTGTCCCATTGACTGCAGCAGGTTTCTCTATTGTCACAGCAAACCACTCATGTTAAACTGCTTGAGGGATACAGATCTGGGCCTATCATTCTCAAACATTTGCATGTAAAAGGAAAAAACAAAAGCTCAAAAAAGGCGCCAAACTTTTGGAGCTGATTCGGCTTTTCAGTCATGTGGAGTAGATCCTTTACTCTGGAAGTCATTCAATTTTTTCAGTGGAAATTCCCCTGGAGTAAGTGAGGTATTGTTCAACACAAGTATGACATAAGACAGGCCTTCATGATAAAACATTTTTACATATCAGAAAACCATTAATAATGGTTTTGGATCTTACTTCCTCAGTGTGTTGCAAATCAGTGACACAACTGCAAATGCAATATATGCTGGAAAACAGAAGACTCTTGCTTAGCTTGAATCAGCTCCACACAATCCTCAGATTTCTGAAAATCTGCCAAGCTTAATGTGCATTCAGGTATTTTGAAGCTCAGACAGCTCTAATTAAAACCTGTATTTTCAGGCTGCAATACTTAGGATTCTGTGTTCACCCAAACAACCGCAGAGAAATCTGTTATCACTCAACTCCGGTGCATATTTTTCATACAGCTAAAATATTTCACAAAATTATGAACTGCTAAATATAAAAGCATAAATTGAATGCAGACATCAAATTCGTATGCTACCTTTTTCTAACCTTCTAGCAATCGTGAGGCATGGGCCACAGCTGCACACATACGGCATTTCCTTATGATGAGATCAAAGCATTTTATACTTGAGGAAGTATTTGCGTTAGCCAAATGTACAAAACAAGCATCTTGCCAGTCACCTTTCACCCTTTGACCCTTACATGTAACTTGGAAAGGTGCCTGTGATGGGCCTGAATTATGTCAAAAAGAGTATTATGTAAATTAAGCATCAATGATAATTTTTTCTAGTAATTCTTCCTATAATTTCCATTAATGTAACCAGATGTCTCTGGACAAATAGCTAGATAAGAATTCTTGAAGTGTGAACACTCCTAAAGGGATATGCCAGAGTTAAAATGACACAAGAAGAAATTATATGAGAAGGCTTTGTATCCTTATACTTTATTTGCATGCAAATGTTGGGCCAAGGGCAGCAACCAGAGAAGTCAGTGGAAGTTTCACCACTGACTTCAACTGGCAGAAAGAGCAAGCAGCACATCTCTGTGTAGTGATAAAGCTGCTCTGCAAAGCACAAAGGCCAGAATGCAAGTCTTATCAGATGCTTAACTTCTTTTTTTTCTTAAGAAATATTGCTGGATGAAGATCTTTCTTCCTTGCTATTTTCCACCAGCTGATTTCTCATCAGCTTAAACTATAAAGTGTTTCTTTGGGTGCCTCACAGCTTTCTTGTATAACTTACAGAGGAAAACTGGTATAGATCCTTCATATCCCTGACTCAAAACCAAAAATATGTATGCACATACCATTCATACGGTGGTTTTGGTAGAGCCGTAAGTTTCAAATTTGGGGGCAAGGAAACTACATGCCTTACGTGATTATTCACTGGATCTTCACAGACCTACTGAAAGCTTTTTCAGCGTAGTGATGGTGGAACTGAAACTTTCATAATAATTTCAGCGTAAGACTTGTTATCAGTTTGTAAGAGCAGAAGTTCATTACAAAAATAATGTTTTGGAGACACATTATATAGTAGAAATATAGCAAAAAGCAAAAATAGACCTTTGCCTTTATTATGACTACATGTTAGGTAGGACTCAGTTCAAGGTTATTTATTTCTTTTAGCCAACACTTCTTTCTAGGCTCAGAAAACTTCGGAAAACAGGTATTTTTCTGTCACTTTCCATGCAGAGCTAAGTATTAAGCAATAACAATAGTAGTAGGGGGGGAACTGTGCTCTTTATTGCAGATGTATTTTGGAAAATCAGGGTTAGGTATCAAAGAACAGCCTACGACACAACACTGGTTAAAAGTACCCAAATAGATGTCTAAAGAATTTGTGGTACAAAGGCAACCAATGCAAACAGCAATTTTTATAAAGGTATCAAATACTGATTTTTTTCATTCTGAGTTCAGAAGATCAAGGATCAGTTCCTCTCTAATTCGTTGTTCTTCTAAATCACTTGCCAGTGGTAACATCCATAGGAACTGCCACGTCATACAAAATCCTATACTACACTGTGTCTCAGGATTTTCACAATACGACTTCAAAGAAATATTCTTGGAAACACAGTCTAATACAGTAGCTGCCTCTGAGGACTGAGGATATACAGCAACATTTGTCAGTCAACCTCCTCCTTTTATGCTAACAAAAAGGCAGCTGAAAAGAAGATTATCGGAAATGCAAAATATTTCAATATAAGTAGGCAATTCCATATTTAGGAATCTAACTTTGAAGATTTTGATGTAAACCCCGCCTTAAATGAAATAAAATTTTATTCTTTTTGTATGTACCAAGAAAGTTATAATTCTTTCACTTCCTGGCTCCCACTCCTTGACCTTTTCAGGGGTTCAGCTCAATATACTGGCAAATTGGGTCATCCAATTCAGGTATGGAAATGTATTCATAGACAGTATACACAGACCATACCCACATATTAGATATATTTGACAGGTCCAAGACATCTTTGTTTATTCCAACGCACCAGTGCAATATAACATGTCCTTTTTCTTCATGCCCTTGAACTTTGTGTATCCCTTCCCTTTACTGTTCAGGTATCGTTTTCTGACACATGTAAATGTTAACAGATGTGAGAAGCAGTAAAAAAGCATGTGGTATAAATGCTTCTTTCTGGCACGTAAGAGGCACTTTCCATAGACAGAGAAAGCATTTGCAGCACTATGTAGCCTTCATTTTCTGTTGGCAGGTATCTATATTCTAAGGCGGGAGTCCAAAATTTTTTGCACAGTTAGCACGTCACACCAGCAAATAAGCACAAATACAAGCTGTTTGGAGAACGTACAGAGCATATGTAGCATTTCTGGTTCCAAAAGCAAGAGCAATGCACAGCCAAATCATTTAAATATTCAGAACAATTAAGAAGATTTTGCTATTACTACCCCAGCTTTAAAATAGCACAGAATTGTGATACTATATTAGGATTGCACAATCATAGAATAATTCAGAAAGGGATCTCAGGAGGTCTCTAGTCCGATGTCATGCTCAAAGCAGAGTAAGCTACAAGGTTAGACCGGGTTGCTCAGAGTTTTTTCCAGCCTGATCTTGAAAACCTCCAGTGATGGAGATGGCGCAACCTCTTTGGGCAATCTATTGCAGTGTTTGACTGTCCTTGTAGAGAAAAAGGTTTTCCCTACATTCAGTCACTCTTGTTTCAGTTTATGCCTGTTGTCTCTCATCCTCTTCCCATGCACCACTGTGAAAAGCCCAGCTCCATCTTTTTGATGACTGACCTCCTTGTAGGTACTGGAAGGCTGCTATTAAGTCTGCCTGAAGCTCTCTCTTCTCCAGGCTGAAAAAGCCCAGTTTCCGTAGTTTCTCCTCATAGGGCAAGTGCTCCAGCTCTTGACTGTCCTGGTGGTCCTCTACGGAACCTATTATAGTTTATCCATGTCTTTCTCATACTGGAGGGCCAAAGCTGGGTGCAGTATTCTAGGTGTGGTCTAATGAGTGCTAAGGGGAACAATCACTTCCCTCAATCTCCTGGCTGTGCTCCTGCTCATACAGCCCAGTATTGTGTCTTCTTTGCTGTCAGGACACGCTGCTGCCTAATGTTCTGCTTGCTCTCTACCAAAATCTCTATGCCCTTTTCAGTAAAACTGCTCCTCAGCCAGTCAGTCTCTAGCCTGTGTCACTGCAAGTGCAAGTGCAAGTCCAAGTCCTTCTCAGGTGCAGGACTTTGCGTTTGTCCTTGCTGACTTCCATAACGTTCCTGTTGGCCGGCTCCAGCCCTGCCTAGGTATCTCTGAATGGCAGTCCTTCCCTTGACTGTATCGAAACCGCCTCCCCTGCCCCAACTGGTGATTTGGTGTCATTGCAAACTTTATGAGTAAGCAGTCCATTGCCTTCCCCAGGTCACTGACAAACATGTTAAATGGGACAGGTCCCAACAGAGAGAGCCCTTCGGCACTCCCCTTGTCACCAGCCTCCAGGCAGAGTACAACCCACTAACTACTACCCTCTGAGCTGGACCATCCAACCATTTTTAATCCATTTGGTTGTTCACACATCTAGGATATAATACAGCCTACCTTGTACAGGAGTATGCTGTGGGAAACAGTGTTGAAAACCTTGCTAAAGCCAAGGTAAATGACATCCACTGCTCTCCTCTCATCTACAAACTTAGACACATAGAGGGTAATCAGGTTTACCTTTGGTAAATCTATGTTGACTGTTCCAAATCATTTTCTCCTTCTTGTGCCCAGAAATGTGTTCCAAGAGGATTCCCTCCATGATCTCCCCAGAGACCAACGTGAGGCTGACCAGTCTCTAGTGCCCCAGACTGGGAGGAGGAAGTGTTGTTCTGAAGACATGCTTTGCAGACTGTCATTGTTGGGTCTTATGCTTTCTGGCATACCAGAGGTGTAACAAAAATGGAAAGTCTTTTGTCTCTCAGGGCAATAGTAGGAGGTAAGGGGGTAAGCCACAGTATTTGCTTGGATATTCATGCATCATGAATGATGCCACCTTCCACTGTCTGATAGCACAGCTCCCTTAAAATACTATCTCTACAATCACAAAATAACCAATTGAAAAATTATTATTTCCAACAAGATAGCAGAAGCATCAAAATAAGAAGTTGTAAAACTGTCATTCCAAAATGGGTATGGATCCCTGGATGAGTAAGACAGTAATAAAAATGGGCTAGTAATTCTCTTTTCCATGAAGATGTCTTTCCAGAAGTTTTCACTTCTACAAAAGAAGTAGGTCAAGGGGATTTTAAAGCAGAAAAAGGATAGACAAGTTTTGCAACAATAAATCCTGAATCTGACAAAATCTCAGATGTTAGTGATGCTCCATGTATGGGTACAATAATTTATAAGTACTCAATTTCCTTTGGTCACAGTCATTGCAGCTTCCAGGCTTAGAGGTGGGAAGCAGGAAACATAGGAAGTGGTGATTTCAGAAAGAATAGTTTTGCATGTATTAATCTTTAAATAAGTGACTAGTCATGTGATGTTTCTACAACAAGATTTCCAAAACAGTGGAAAGCGTAGAACAATACTGCTGGAAAGAGGTCCCCTTGCTCATATCAAACAGGTAAAAGATCAGCCTATTCAATACTCTGGAATCCTGTGAACATGAATGCAAGCAATAAATAAAGAATAACTATAAAAAGACTATTTAATGCCCTTTTTTCTTCTGGCTTCTTTAGGTTTTCTGCCCTGTAAAACAAATTTTATTTGATTTTTTCCAATCAGAAGGAAATATGGATAAACTCCTTCAACAAGATTCATATCTATACTGGGAAGCTAGTCAGAGTTCACACAGAGCTTAACATTCCTGGAACTAAAGACATTTACTTCAATACAACTTCTGCTTCTATCTGCTGTGCTGGTGATGACATCTTGTAGATTGACATAGCATTTCCAGTTGGTGGTAGGACTTGCCATTTTTTTTTTAAATTTAGATTTAGTATCTGACTTCTTTTACATGCAACATTTCCTAAAGGATGCTAAATTTCTAGCACTGTGATTTTCTAATTGCGTAATACTTCTTTTCCAAAAAAGGCATTTCTCACATGCTTTTTATAAATCTAACCTAAAAGAAAAAAATACTTTAAATAAAAGCATATGGTAGAAGCTTATCCAAGAAAGTATCAGTCTAGATCCAGCCAGCATTTTGCTAACTTTCAACACCATATTGCACACTGGAAAATATTAAAGCACCTAGTTTGAGTGTTATGTTACACATATTCCTATGAAAATACTTCTCATAAAATTAAATTATAAATAATAAAACATACTCCACAATCAAAGCATAATGAAGGTTAAGCTACGTCACTGTTTCTAAACTAAAATTCAGGCCAATTTCCTGATTTCCTCTTTCACCTGAGTGAAAGGGTAAGACAACATGTACCGTGCACGGCCTCCTAAGAAGAAGATGCTCGTGTAAGTTCTGCAGTGTTTTGTGTTAATTTTGTTTTTCTCAGGTGGCACAAAGAGAACAGATTTCAGACGTAAAGTCCTGTGTGCCAGGGAACACTCTGAGCTAGCAGATGTACAAAACCCAGCACCAAGAAATTCCAGTAAAGGCAAAAGATGGGCAGGCCAGACACCTACTGTGCTGATTCCCTCTCATATAAGGTCTCTTCTCTGGGACTGAAGTCAGAGCAGCCCCTGGTGTAGCCTAGTTCACTCACTTTGAATGTAAAGAGGTGGGAACTGAAGCTCTCTGGCTGGGGTGGGAGAAATCCTAGGAAGATTGCACCTGGCTTCTTTTCCCTTCCTCTTATTCCTGTCTTTCCTCTTCTCTCTCCCATGAAACACATCTCCATTCTGGCAGCCATGGAAAAAGGGTAACAAACTTTCAGAGTCACTCAAGCATGGCTGGGGGGACGAGGAGGTCCAAAGGATGCAGCTTGGGCTAAGGTACACCTGAACGTGGTGGTCAGCAGGCTGGCCAGGAGCTGTCTCTTCTTTCTCATCTTTCCCTTCCTGCCTCAGAAAACGAGTGAAAGAGTATAGGGGCAGGCAAACCTGTGCAATTCTGCAAACAGGTGCAGGACATGTTAGGATGAGAACAAATTCGTCTGCAGCTTGTGGTGCACTTCCAGACATTAAACCATTTCACCTATCTCAGGACTTAGGACAGGTGACTTGTCCTCTGCAAGTTGTTACTTTTTCCTACGTGACTGCCTGTGACAAACCAGCTGTTGGTAAGCTGAATCCCACAAAATGCTGGGAAACAAGGGAGAAAGAAGAGTAGGGCTTGATAGATTCAGTGACGTACTCTGAACATCTGATTACTGGTACCCTACCATGAGATGTTTACTATTTCTTTAGAATACACAGCTTCAGTGAACTTCAACTGATTTTACACCATGATCTATCTGAAGTTTAAAATCCTTCTGGGTACAGCTTCATTTTTTTGTTTTTCCTACCTGCTATCTGTCCCTTTTTGTCTATTTATTTTGTTTAGTCACTTCCTGTATTATAACTAAACCAAAAGGTATTTGGGCAAGGACCGTGTTTCTCCAGCACATCTGAATTGTGCCTACTACAATGGGTTAGCACTCTTGAACGGAAATCCTCTTGAGCACACACTAATAAAATACAAAATGAGAATATAGTTCTCATACTCTCCAGTAAGGTTAAATGTTGCACTGCATCACTTTGGAGAAATATGTACAACCTGAACGCCTAAAGGGAATTACAATACGGTACACATTTTAAGTACACATACGTACTTGCAAGTTTTTATAGATCTAGAAAATACAAAGAAACCCTACGGCTCTCTCTCCACCTCATCTGTATTAATTGTCTACTTCTTATATAATTATTTAGAGAAGGATGCCTCCCTTCAGTGCAAAGACATAATAAATGGGCAGAGAACTCTGAGTATCAGTGACAAGGAGAAAGTGAACAAAATGCTAAATGGTGAAATGTAAAATAGTTTAAAAACTGTAAACTTGCAGGCCACTTTAAAATATACTAAGTTTAAAAGTTTTCCCATCTTAAGTTGTTACTTACAGGACTTCAGAGGGATATTTCCAAAATTTCAGATGTAAGTCTAACTAAACATAAACATACCATGCAAAGGTAATGTAGCTAAATAAAACTAGCAATAAAAATGATTTCTAATCTTTGTTTAAAAGGTACGATTATATGTAACCAATTGGAGTCCTTAAAGGCAGATAGTTTAAATCTACATTCACCTGTAAGAAGTTTGGTGCAATATTAAGAAATAATTCAACCATCATGAACATTCCGATGTACAAAGAGTCTTATGGGATATGAAATTCATCCCACAAAAAGCAATAGGCAGATCTGATAATCCAGAAGTGATGAAGCCCAGGGTCTTACAGCATATTTTTATTTGAACCACTTTCTCTATTTTATTTTTATTCCACTGTAGTTTTCAAGAGAAGATTAACATATAAAAGGCTTTTGGTGGGATAGAGAGAATAAAGAACTTTTTCGTAATCACAATAGAGTGACATTTTTAAAAAAGCTTTTTTCAATTCACTGGAAATTCATTTTATTAAGATTAAAACAGGAGCCTGCTTACCTACTACATGTAATGGACATTCAAAACAGTAAACTTATGTCATGGATGTTCCTTTCATAATTTAGTTTGGCTCAGCAACATGTTGGGGACTATCCTTCCCTTATATTGCTGCCAGCCTGATCAATCTTTCTTCTTTGTATTTCCTGCTTCTTTTCCGTACTTACCTGCTTTTTCACACTTTGCTTTCTTTTTCATTTTACAGGAGCATGACTGCTACCTTGCTTTTCTGTCCTAAGTATTACTGAAATAATACTGAGTATAGGAAATTGAGAGAGAGTTGCTAATTCAGTTTTGGTTTTCCAAATTTGTTAACATTACTATCAATATGAATACTGTCATTTTGTCTGTCTGTCTATCTCTAGCAGTCATATGAAGATTACACGAAAGTTAAGAGGGGGCAGTTACAAATAAACTATCAGCAGCAAGTTAGAGGAGAAAAAGGAGGTTTAAGCTGTCCATTAACCCTCACATACTGAAGGGTTCTGCCTGACTTCTCAGCAATACCCTGAAAACATGGTGCATTTTTTTTCTCGTTTGTCTGATATTCCTGAAGTGCAATATAACTAGTCTGTCTTTGAAGACAACATTGAACTGCAGTGAAGAGACACCACAGTTTCCAGACTAGTGACAAATTTTGCAATGTTTATCTCAAGTTGCATCTTATCCTGAGAACAGGGTACAAAATCTGACTGTACTAGTATTTTAAAAGTATGTTAGATCTACTGGTATGCATGCACTGACTTCAAACTCTCTTCTGTATTCAATTCCAAGTACTAATTTTGATCTCTAAAGAAAGTTAATATAGCTTTAGGTCCAATGGTCTGGGTGTCTGTCTCTCTGCCTATATATGATCATTATAATCAAAACCAGTGGGGTGCTTTTGCCAGTAAACCTTACATATCAAAGTCTGGGGACAAAAGCAGGGTGTTCTCACTGTAGATCCATACAATAGCATTTATTTCAAATAACGAGCCAGGGTATATTAAAGCTGTTTTTTTTGTGGCATGCAAGAAGACTGATCTATAATCTCATGTTTTAGATGTGTGGGTGGCAACAGTGCATACATTTACATAAACTGGAAGATGAGCGGTATTGTTCAACTTATAGTCTGGTTTTAGACTAGTAAATGTGCTAGAAAATGTTCAGTTAGAACACAGCATAAATAAATGTATAAATGGTATGAACACAGCTCAGCTTTATTCATACAAATATGAAACTGAATGTGATGAAGCAAGAAATGAGCTGGGGCTGTTCATGGGCAAAGGTCCGTGTATAGTCCACATATTCATTCATATCTGTAGATTTAAATGTATGATATAAAAAAAAAATGAAAGCAACGATGAACATAGAGTGGAAGTTACTTTTCAAGATTGTCAAACTGCTTCTTTTTTATTATTAGAGAAAAACATAAGGAATAAATTATTTTATACTGAGGAGTCAACTTCCTACAATCAACCCAAACTTCTGAGTCACTTGAGCATTGCTTTATGAACCGAGTGTGATATAGTGATCATAAAACATATTTACTAGTGCTGGAAATTTATATGCTTTCCTAAAGTCTGTGCTATGGAAAAACATTACCATGCACATGTTGTGACAGATAAATGCTTTGGGTTTTTGGTGATTAAAACATAAGGGGTGGCTTGAATTAGCACTCCATTCAGGTCATATTCAACCAAAGTATTTGTGATTTGCATATAGTTCCCTGGAGTGGAGTTAGACAGATATTTTTTAAAAAATAAGCAAAACATCTCCCCAAAACCACTCAAGGACTCACTCTGGCCACAAACTGCTTGAGTGGCTGCTGGATTTTGGAAGCTTTGTGAGATCAGAAATTTTTAAAGACACTGTGTAGTCTGCAAACAAGCAATAATACCTGCCTGCCTGACTTGTGTATGTCAGCCAGGAAATACTAGAGGCCTTGATCTGCTCCCTTCCCTCTCTAAAGACATAACTATGAAGTAGGGAATGAAAAATTCACTAATAGAAGTTAAATCTCAAACTTTCCTCTGATTAGAGCAAAAGTCTGTTCCTCAACTTTTTTACTGAGTAATTGCTCAACTTTAATTCCAAGCTTCAAGTTTTGGGGATGTTTTTGGCTTATTCGTTTGCTTGGGCTTTTTTAGTTTTATAAAAAGAAAGTTGTAGTTATGCTTGGGCAAGTGGAGGTTGTAGCACATGTATAAAAGCTCTGCTAAAGCTGGTTAAAGCATGCGGGGGAAGATGTAAAAATTAATTTCCTAAAACCATGCAACTCTATGCTTTAATATAGAAAGAAAAAATTCATGTGGGTCTTCTAGCCGAATGCTACCACTGCAAAACGTAAAAAGAACCATGATTAATACTCTAAACTTGGTATGGAGGTTACTTTGTATCTCAGATAGGATGAAATGGTTGGAAAGGTTAGTTAACTAGCTACCCAAAATATTATTTCTCAACACTAATGCTAGCACAAGAACATTATTAACAGCATGTTGGACATTCTTGGGTGAGTATACTTGGGGCACACTGCCACCTAATTATAATAATATGGAGAAGCTGGTGTAAGACAAAGCACTAGTCCTACATGGGGAATGTACTCTCTTTTTCATCAGTTCCCAACTGAGAGAGGCTACGTTTTCATTAAAACACTGTATTACATGCTTGAATCATGACAAAATTGAGGAACTTAGCATCCTTTCCTGAACAGGAGCATATTTACGCAGAATATTGGCATTTGTCAAAGAGTGGTTTCTCAAAATACAATTCCCTCGTATGCATTTGTGATGCTGAAGGATTAAACAGAATATCAGTTTTTCCCCCCACTCCCCAGGAAGTCAACACAAATTTAAAGATAAGTAACTCTTACATTTAACTGCAAATTTTATGCGAATTCTTGGATTACGAGAAGAGCAGAAAGATGAACAAAAACAGCCTGATCAATCAGAAGCAAACCCAAGATCCAAGTCAGGGCTTCAGGGTGTCCCTAGCTGTATGTTACATTGAAAATCTTTCTGTCCAAATTGTTTGCGAGGACTTTTTTGCCTTGCCCAAATACACGGACATCTTTTCAGTCCTAACAGATAGTTACTGGCAGTCCCTTTGCATCTGCTGCACGTGTAGTGTGCCATACTGTCCAGTGTAGTAAATTCAATGCTTTCATGAAAGGTAAAAACTTTGCACTGAGCTGTGATGTACTTGCACAGGAGATGTGACCTCCATGGCTCAGCATTGTGAATTGCAGTTTGCAATTGGTTCTCATCTCGACCATGAAGAACTTAGTATTGTCAGCAAAGCTTGCAACCTCACCATTCACCACCCTTCCCATTATCATTTATGAAATACTGAATGGCAAGATCCCTTGGCTGCAAAACTTGATCCTAAATCCGACACTTTGATTCCTCATTTTTAACCAATTATTTGTCCTTTCTGGGACTTTGCCCTCCCATCGCATAGCAGTTTAACTTCATTAAGAGTTTGTGGTGAGAAGTGCTGTTGAATGGTCTCTTAAAATCCAAGTGTGGTCAATTCAACACTTCCAAATAGCAACAAGATTATTGCACATGAATAGACTATACAACTGATGAGAAGACAAAATGCTTTGAGAAGCAAAAGATTAATAAAATGTTCTCTATACAGTGAATGTCCAGCAAATCCAGTACAGAAGTATGACAGACCTTCTTTAGATATACACATGCTCCAGGCACGCCTGTAATGCCTCTGTGGAGTCCAGCAATTACCTCTGATTGGAATTCTGCAAAGGTGCTAATCCAGTCTAATGACTGTTGGATTTGTGCAGATTGTACAGATACAATGCACAGAGATAAAAAGAGCAAATAAACCCAGATTCATCCCACATACCTGTGGACAAGGTAAGCAATAGGCAAGAATTGGTGAAGGACAGGACCTCCAGAGGACAATTCTGATTTTAGGTATTCTAAATACCTTTTGGAGATTTTTAATCTTTCTATATTGCTACAGAGCCCTAATTTATGTATCTTAGCCTGAATCCAGTATTTGGAACTGTCATATCTGTATGGCAGTATGGAAGCACCTTTATGAGTGCCTGCTTTCTCAATCCTATGTCATGGAGAAGTTTTTTTATTTTTGCCTTTATCTTCAACACAAATGCAATGAGTAGACTAGATACAACTTAAATTAACTTTCTATCTCGAATAGAATCATTTAGGTTGGAAAAGACCTTTAAGATCATCGAGTCCAACCATAAACCTAACGCTGCCAAGTCCACCACTAAACCATGTCCCTAAGTGCCACATCTACACGTCTTTTAAATACCTCCAGGGATGGTGACTCAACCACTTCCAATGCTTGACAACCCTTTCAGTGAAGAAATTTTTCCTAATATCCAATCCAATATCCAGCTGGTAAATACAGCCAATTATCATCCTTGGAGATAAATGCAAAATTAAATAAAATAAAATTTCCAATCAAATGAAATTGTATGGACCTTCACTCATAGTCTAGGAGATGATACGTTTTAGCTTTTACATACAATTGATTGTTATATAATCCCCATTGCATCATGACCTGATCCAGCCCTCACTGAAGACAGTGACAGAACTCTCATCAGCCTCCCGTCCCCTGGCAGCCCCATCAGGCCTTTAGACTTTATGCCACAGTACAGAACACTGACGAAGAACATCATTAACACTAGAGCCCATCCCATAATCTACGCATTGCAAAAGGACTTTTCTTTAGCATCTATACCTTGAAAGTGACAGCAATAAGATGTGCCATACTACTTAAAAGATACCGCAGAGTGCTCTTTGAAACGGCAACATAAAAGAGATTACAACGACTGGGGCCTGAAGCCAATTTGAACTGAGTGATTGATTCTACAGGAAGAAGAAGAAAAATAAGTTTTCATAGATGGCAACAATGAATAGATAATTCAGTACGTTAAGGACTCCTGCATGACAATTCAGCCTCCATTTACACATATGTATACATATGTATGTGTATATATATATATGTATATCGTTCTTCATATTTCTTATGTTCCGCTTCTTTGAATAGCTCCTTACATACAAGGAAACTATTTTTGAGCAGCTGAATGCCAAAAATAATTACCTGGCATTCTGCCCTTGTACATTAAGCCCAGTACCTCTCAATTAAGAAAACTAATTTTAATATCTGACAATTTAGATATTATTCCACAAACATAAAAATACTTTAATATTCTTCTTTCTTATTATTGCCAAATTAGAAAGAAACATTTCACATAGTCACAAGGATAAGACTGGTGCAGGGAGCTAAACAATTGCAAGAAGCTGCTCTGTGTATTTCTGTGGTTTGGAAATAGTGCCAAGTCGGAAGCAAAAGACATTCTCTGCATTTTCTAAAGCAAGATAAATACAGAAAAGAAATATATATGGAAGATGGAACTGCTATCTATGGACTCTGCCAGATTCCTTGGCTTTTTGGCACACCTATTGAAGCTGGCAGACTTAGCCAGTAGCAATCTTTTCCATTAAAAGGAGCAGCATATATTTTGGTTTAACATACTTTGTTTGTGCATTTTTAAGCTTCAAAAATGTCTATTTAAATTTTTTTTAAGGATTCCTTCTGCACAGTTGGCTGCAATTGCACTTATTTGAAGTGGCTCATTTATCACTAAAAGAGCTGCAGGGCACAGCTACTGTTAAACAGCTCCAACAAACCTACAGCTTAGTGGGACAAGCTTCTTTTTATAAGACTAAAAGATGTTTAAAATGTGCCAAGAGGAGCTTTATGCCAGCCTCTAGGTTTGCTATCCAAATGTTACTAAATTAGAGGTCTCCTGAAGCACAGAGTTTGGGCAAAGATAAGCTGATCTCCCTTAGGCTGCTGGTTTTTCCCATCTGAGATCAGCCAGATTTTAACAGAACACTTGCTACGTATCATAAACTTTAGTAATGTGAAATTTTGAAAAATCATCTAAAGTATGAGGCTTAATCTACACTGAAGCCAAACTTCATTACCTTTGGCAATGGTGCAAAAGCAAAATGTTTTACGTGTAAGTACCCCTACTTTATGAATGGTGAAATTTTGCTTATTATGAAGGTAAAGGCTTACTGGTTTCTGTTTCCTGGAGTTGAAACTGTAAGGAAAATGTTCACACCTGGCAGTTGTTAACACAATAGAAATTGCAGTGGCGTAACATTGTCAATTTTCATTAATCCTTCTGAAATGAAACAAAATACACCAGCAGTATTGGGCTTAGTTTATGGAACCTCTTATATCTGAAATTTTGAAGTGTGATGTGATCAATACATTTGTGGGTGAAGGGATTGGGCATACTTTCTGTAGCCAACAGACATGCAGAAATTTTGCCATCTAGTGCCCTCTTTCTTGATGTCTAAGAACTGTAACAACTAATTTATAAAAAGCAACAGGCATCAGCTTGGAGTATGTCCCAAACACGCTGTATCTCCAGCCTGAACTGTGGAGCCTGAATAGAGCCAACCATGATAGTTAAAAAGTAGGTTCTTCTAAACTTAAAATAAAAATATAAATATATAAATAAGCAAACACATACTATTGTATGTGTATAATATCATTGTGTAGATAGTATATGAAATATTTTTGATGGATTTAGAAAGATCTTATCTTAAACCTTGCTTAATAATGTAAAAGTCTATATTCTGCATTCAGTGTTCTTACCAAAGGCCCCCCACAAAAAACAACCAACCCCATAGCCGAATACTCCTAAAGAAGTAAGTGCCAGCGCTTTTGCATTTCATTTTCTAAACTTCAGGTATATATAGTTTGTGGCAAAAAGTTGTTTTTAGAATGTTTTCAGTAGAAATTACTAGTAATTGTCTTCCATATTTTGTAATTCACATCTATTTATTTCACAAAGATGGTCTTACGAAAGTCTTTTCACATAAAAAGGTTAGCCAAAACTTCTTGTAGGGATTTCTGACTTTAGAAAACAATAAGCAATATTCTGGAAGCTCTGCACAATGAAATACACAAAATGTATTTTTAATACAGTCATTACAACAAAGTATAAAAGAACTCTCCAAATATTAAATCTACATTTCACAATAACTTTCATAAATAGTGGTTAAACCAACTGTTTTTATATCTTAGTTTATTACAAGGGAATGGAAGAGCCTATGTGTGTGATTAACCTTTCTACCATTAAGAACAGAACTCAAACAGCACAAATACCTCTTATGTACTAATTCATCACAGAATTCAGAAAATACATTATAGCTGTTATACCTTCTTTGCCAAAAAAAAAAAAAAGGTTAACAAACTGAAAAAAAAAATCCATGCATCTCTTGAGGCTGTAGCCTGATGAGAAGACAGGAACAAATCTGATGGATTTATTAAAAAATATATATTCAAACGTATGAATATACAAATCAAGTCCCGCTCTTCGGAGCATGAGTCTATGCTTTGCCTGCCTTAGTGTATCAAGCACTTGAAATTAGGTTTTCAGCATCCCTGGTGAAGTTCCTATAAGCTACAATAACTGCTATTCTAGAAGGTATCTATTAATATTTTGTAATATTAAGAAAACAGAGTACTTCTGTGTTGTGCAAATAATTCAATAAACCAGAGCACAGAGTAAGGCTAAAGATCAGTTCTATGCACTGGTAGGTTGGATAGACACTTTCAGTATTAAAAAATGTCAGAACATGAATGGAAAGTCTGGTCTTCTGCATTTCAGGTATGTACTGTAATCATTAAGTTAATGGTTCCTCTAGCCCAAAAATAATTAGTTCTCTATGTACAGTGGAATAAGAACAGGAGAAAATGGACTTGTTCATAGTGCAGCAGAGCAATACTATCTTTAAATAACCTTGTTTGGATAATAAAAGCAGCTCAGAACAATGCAGATCTCAACAGAGGCTAATTTATTCTAACTTTGTGCAGCCTTCAGCACAGACACACACCTGCAAAAAACTGCCAACAGCACCAGGTATGGTTCCCGTATGGTGTAAGTGCCTTAAAGTCTGGGTGACTGGCTACTATCCAGTGGTCCTGTTTCCTCGGTTTTCACAAAAAGCTTACAGTCAGTATTCGGTATCTACATTTTACTTATGATGACTGAGTTGCAGCTATGAATTAGCAGTAACTGTATCTTGGTTTGCTTGAACTATCAAATATAATCAATACAAATATTTTTACAGATTTTTTTCTACCACTCCATTCCTATCTGTTTGTTCACCTCCACCTTGTTGTGTGCTACGTTTAAATTGAAAGTTTTCTGGGGTCGTCTTCTTCTTATGTAGGTATACATCACTGCCTAGCAAAGTGAACTACTTATCTGTGATCAATGGCTTTAAGCATCATCACAGTACACAGAAATAAATGAATAAATAGAAAAACTAGTACCTTTACTAGTTATTATTTAATTAGTTTGGAATTCAAGCACAAACTTTAAGTCAAAACATCAAGAGATCCTCATATGAGATACTGGAAATTACCTCACTGGGAAGATTTCCCTAAATGTTTTAGAATATTTATGTACCATCTGATCAGGCACTTGCAAATATAGAATTTCATTGGCAAGCAGAACAGGCGTTTTTTAGCTTCATACTTTACAATCAAAGCCACTGGTATTCTTTTCACAGACCTTAATCCATTTGTGTCTACATAATCCAAAAGTATTTACTGATTTCTCAGCCCGTGAACTCCTTCAGTTTTCTAATGAATCCAATCTCTGCCAAACCTGGAACCTTCATTGTGGAAAGGCAATATTTTGTTTTAAAGGCATTACAAGAAGAGTCAGTGTGTTGGTCTCTTAAAATTTTCCTCTCTAAAACAATAAAATGCTTTAATATATTTTTGTGGCTGCTTTTAAATTGTGAATTATTCTTACAAAAATGAGAGCTAACTCATTTGACATTTTTAAAGTGTATTGACAACAATTCAAATTTGATTTAATCCCCTGAAAAAAAAAACAACTTACATCACAAGGTCTAAATTCACTGGTGATTTACATTAACAATATTACCTAATTTTTACTCCTGTGCATGAAGGCCAACATTATAGCATGCGAAGGTCTAACCTGGGGGACAGTTTCCAAAAAGACATGGAAATCAAAGTAGAAAATTGGCTGAATATGAACTTTGAGGGCAATACTGTGGCCAAACAGAATAATGAAAATCTCTGATGTTCAAACAGAGCTTACATAGAAACAGGGAAGTTATTTTACCTGTTTTAAGTATTCATACAGATATTACTGGAATACTGAATTCTGTTCTGAAGTATGTTGAAATTCAGTCCAAAAGAGAAGTTCAAAAGTAAAAAATTCAGAACTGACACACAAATATAATTAAAGAATTAAAAAGAAATTCCATCAGAGATTACACTTGCTTAGCTAATTAAAAAGATGACAATGTGACAAGTAATTTGATCTTGCTCAGAAAGAAAGTATATGAGAACAGAAGTTATGTAGGGCTTTTCAGTTTACCAAGCAACAGTATCATACATGTAATTGCGTAAGATAAAGCTAGACAAACCTTAGGCTACAAATAAGGTGCAAATGTTTTTATGGGGAAGGTATTTAACCACTGGAACAAGTTATGATGGCTCTAGTGGATTTTCCATCGCTGGAATTTTTTAAGTAAAGAGTCAGTGTTTTTCTAAAAGATATACTCTATTCCAAACAGAAATAAATCGAAGCAATGTCTCTGGTTTGTATGAGCAAGGCTAGTCAGACTAGATCATTAAAACGATCCCTTCTAGTATTATAATGTATGTACCTTTGATTATTTCACATGAGAATAGTGTCCAGTTTATAGGACTATAATCTTATTTAGGCTTTTTAAATATTGGCACATTAACTTCCTTCCAGCCCTGCAACTTCCCCTGTACCGCAAGGCTTGTTGAAAATCAACATTCAGGAGGATATTAATTTAAATTCAGCTGTCTGAAAGCTAGCTGTTTAGTCTGAGCTAGTAACCTAGGTCCTTTCTATACTCAGCAGAGAAAACTAGGCACTTTCATGAGTCTATTCCTTCCAGATATCTTGGGCATCTATTTTCAGCTAGCACAAATCTGCAGGTGCCTCTCTCTCTTTCCATTGACTACAGAAGGTGTCTTAGTTTAGACTACTTTAAGCTCCATACCTAAAAGTGGCCAAAGTTAGATGAAAGGAATCCATCCTTAATACTCCAAAGATCTTTTTCAAAATCCCTGGATTCAAGTTAGTTAGATCCACTAATTTAAAACATCTGGCTTTATTAGATCATACTCAAAGTGTGCTTCAGTTACTGCTGGGCAGATAGTGTTTCATCACCATTATAGCATATAAATGCATCTCGTCTGTATCTTTCTAGGAAGAGAATTTTTTTTTTAATAGCTCTTTCTTATCGCACTATTATTCAGAATTCTGTCATTCCTATCTAATAATGAACTGGACTGTATAGTAATTTAAACAAGTCCTCCACTGCCTTGGGATGGGATTCACCCCATTAAACATAGATACCTACAGTACAGATGTGCAGATCTGAACTTTGAACCTGCACTCCTGTTATAGCCAAATGCAACCAGAAAATACTGCCAGTAGAGACTGAGGTGTCTTATCTTTGCATAAATGTCTAAATTAGGAGAGATGAAACATAATAAAGACTCTACTCCTCTTCCTTGACTATTATAAGAATTTGGGTGACTATTTCAGATGGGCATGTCCACAATGTAAACATTTAAAGTTAAGATGAATTAAGACTTTGATGAATTTTATTCTTCCACAGCCTGATTTTGGGTGCTTATTTTCTTTTGTTCTTACTTTTTTTCATTACTTTAATAACCTCCTCAGAGGTCTCATTAGCCTCATCATAAAAATCTGGCCTCAACTCTATAGGTGATGAGGCCATTCAAACTTTCTAGACCTTCTTTACACAGAAACAATAATGATATTCCACAAAAACAAATCCTTTATATCACTTACTAAGTCAGAAATTAACTTCCACAATAGCAGAAATTAAATTCCACAATAGATTACCTTTTATCTTTCTTCATTTGCAAAGTAAGAATGACCAGGAATAATCAGTTACATGTTTTTCACTTGTTTCGAAAGATTAACTTCGAAACTTTCGAAATATCTGAAGTCTTTTAGAAGTTATATTATGAGCAGTTTCATAAGTGGCTATATGCACCACCATCCCCACTCACTCACTTCAGAAGCATATCCCAGTCTACAGCTTGCCAACATAACCAAGAAAAAGTGTGACTGTAACACAGAGAAGCATTGTATTAATTTGACACAATGACATGGTCTCTAGGACAATGATTTAAATATTCTTTCAGGATCTTAAGATGACTTGAATTCTTCCTTTATAACATGTTTAGACTCATCTTTTCACTACTAAAGTAGTGGCACTTCCTCATCTGCCTGTGGCTTGCAGAACTTTCTACAATTCATCTTAAAAGAGCATCCCTATAAATAAACAGGTACTCTTCAGCGGACAGTTGGAGATCTTTTCATGAACAAGCTTGATTGTTCTAAGGTTTCAGCAGCAGTCAACTATAGGTAGACATCTTTGTGCCTTTGCAACAGCTACATTTTAAGAGAGATTTTCTGCTGTTTCCATGAAGAATGTGGTGATGATGGTGATGATACTTCCAGTTGTCTGTGACTTTTCCTATTTCTCTTCCCTCTAATTGTGACAGACTCCAAGTGTGAAGAACATTGCCCGGTACTCCTGCTTATCTTGGCTATAAACTGCCAATCCCCCACTGGATTTCTCTTCTCCCTTGGTTTGTGGACAGCTATCTCCAATCTCGAATTCAGGTTGATGCCTGTTCCTTAGTCTGATGTCTAAAAATTTCTCCTGCTTTCTAGTGTCCCACATGTCCTCACTGGGTCTTTGAAAATACAAATCTCTTTTCCAGCACAGCCATGAATTTTTACTTCAGAAAGAGGAAATATCTTCTGGTTTGGTAGAAAGAAAGCATTGATTCACCTGTCACAGGTCATAACCATTGTTCCATTCCCAGTCATAAGAATATCGAGTGTGGGACTGAACATAAAAGAAAAACTTCATAAACTGGTTTTCTAAACTTCCTCCGAAATCACTCTGTTTGTCTACTCAGAATTTCACATGGCAGCTGACATACACCAGTATTTCCCAACCTTTTTGTCACATAGCCTTGCTTGAGAAAACTGAATGTATTTTAGGTGCAGTTACAAATAGGTGAAAACTTGGAACACTGGTTTTCTCTCACAACTGTCTGCATATACCTGTGTTTTGTGATTAGCAAATACTGTTTGCAGCAGTGGCAAAATGTGAAATATGAGAATCTGGCTGAAATTACCTTCCCTATATATTTTTATTCCTGGTTTCCTGGACAGAAACATGTATATACACACTGCGTAGTGAATGGTCAGAAAGTCTGATGCTTTGAGAAAGTCTCTGACCAACTGTTCAAGCACTCAGCAACTGTGTCACTCACACAGAATAAACGTTTCCCTGAAGCATCAGACTTTCTGTGCGTGTGAACATAACACATGAACATGTGCTGAAGAGCACCTGGCATCTATTGCAACCTAGTCAGAACTACAGCAGCTGTGACATTAATGCAACTGGGCATGATTACTGAAACACCAGATATCTGGTAAAAGGATGAAAAAATATCAAAGGAACCCAGACAAATTTTCCAGAAGCAAAAATACGATTGGTCCTGAAAAAATCTGTACATAACAACCCCTACATAAATACAAAGTATGCTTTCAGTCAACTATTCACTGGAGAGGCTAGAAGAATGAAAACACCTGGACGTTCTGCCATCACTGAGAAGCACGGTGCAAAGATACCCAATAGCACAGCACAGTGCTGCAACTACTGTCTCACCTGTGCCAGGCAGACCAACTGAATAGACCAGGCAAGATTCAGCACTGTACTGACTCTCACATTTGAGCAACTAAATCTCCTCCACCCACTCTCCTTGCCATCTGGGAATGCCTCTTTAGCCTTTCTGAAACTCCAGTAGTTGATTCTTGATGGTAATTCCAACAGTGCCAGCATAGAAGTCAAGCTCATAATAGTTGGTGGATTGGCCAGCTGTGCCCTGAGCTGTCATGGTGCGCGTGTTGATTTGCTTCATGATCTGGTCAGCTCTTGCCACACAGAATAAAAGCACTTGGACTAGCACATCTGGAGAAACTATCATAGGTCCAACAGAA
The DNA here is from genome assembly GCF_965638725.1 of Aptenodytes patagonicus. Taxonomy (NCBI): domain Eukaryota; kingdom Metazoa; phylum Chordata; class Aves; order Sphenisciformes; family Spheniscidae; genus Aptenodytes; species Aptenodytes patagonicus. The sequence continues at coordinate 154,025,508 of NC_134950.1, forward strand.
CATATTTTCTCAGACTGCCCACCACGCTTCACTTATTATACGGGCATCCTCACTGGATAGGAACCACTATGTCTCCCTGGTCTGATATATCCTCCAAAAAGGCCTATTTGTCGCTTCACTTTGCTTTGCTGCTTTGCCATTCTAGGTATAACACAACATATAAGCATTAGAAAGTGGTTGGAAACATAACAGCAGGATAATTGCTAATTAAACCAGGCTTTATTTAGGGTTAGAAACTCTAGATGACCATAGGTATTGTCCTCCTGTGAGTGGGAGAATTTCATTCCCTGAAAAATAGGGGCAAAATCAAAGTACACACTTTATAAAAAATGGATATGCCTATACTGCAGTCATCGTACTAGAATAAGGCAAATCATCTGACACTGAGCTCCATGCTACCAAAGCTAGACAGGTAAGAAAGCTCAAGGTAGCTCAAGAGAGCTAGCTCTGATGACCTCTTACTGCACTTTTGTCCCTTTATGGCCTAGGGAGAACAGGTTTTTCACAGTTTATTAACATGGATCTCTGAGCCATGTCAACTTTAACACATACACTGGTATTGGATTCTCTCTGGCTATATCCTAGTTGAAAGGCAAATGCATTTTGCAATATGCTCTGCAGTCCTGATTCCCAACTGTTCATTCATATTGTGGTTCCAGTTCTGCGCCTGCATTTTTTTTTGACACAGAACAGAATGTATGCATCCAGGTTTAGTCCTAATGTGCAATCAGTATGTGGCCAGCTATGCACTTGGACATAAGAGCTGGGAACTGCTCCAGGGTCCTACTGTTTGCACTTACCCATTTTATCAATTTGCCTTTTTCTTAAGGATTTCTTAAAGACTTAAAGGAATAAAGCTTTGATAACAGCTCCATTTATACTTATTATGTTAGAAAAAATGCTATTTTAAAATATCTGGATAGTTAAAAATACAGAAATATTTGTGAAGAATGTTTTTGTTTGTTTAGATATAATTACTTTCATATTCTCCCGATTAAATGCCTGCAGCATTTGTAATTAAGTACTTCCATGAATGTTCGCTTGAATTTAATTGAAAACAAACACACAGAAAAATGAAATATGTGCAGGTGTTGAATAAGATAATTCTATGTAGCTTACCTAATTATTTGTAGCTCTTAGCACTAATTATGGGAAATGTTTAAAGAACTTCTTCATCTGGATGGATTTCTTAAAATAATTATTATCTTCTAATTTTAAAAGTATCAAACTTGTTTTCAAGGCTCAATTTACAATTGTAAGTTGTTACACCTCATTGTTACACATTTGCTGGGTGACCCTAGGACTTCAGATTCTACGCTATACACACTGACTTCAGTAGGACACTGAACAGAAGGCAGTTTACTTGAAGAGCTGGACAGATCTCTTCGTAAAGATTTACACTTATTCAGTACATTTGACTCTATTGGCTGACAGTCTTTGTATGGATGACATCAACCATCTGACTAGTTTGATTTAGTTTATCTGAAAACACACTCCGCCAAACTTCCATTATTTTTGCTTTTTGGGGGACTAGCAAGAACTACTCCTTCAGGTAAATAAGTGTCTTCTGAGGATATTTCATTTTTTACTGCCAGTAAGAAAAATGAGCAGTAAGGAATCATAATGTTTCTTTTCCTGGCTATGTATTTGGTTCACAGTCACCTCCCGGCTATGAAGAGATTCCAGTCTACCAAACTGAACAGTTTATGGCATGAATCAACAGTGCAGCCTTTTAAGGTTAGAGCTGATTTCACTGATATTCTGAATCACTTCCAAAAATCCTTCCCAAGACTTCTGCATATTGTGATACTTAGCAGGTATGAAGAATTATTCCAGTTCCTTCATGGCAATGTGCAGTCACAGGTGTTTTTATCTTAACTCTCTTTAACCTCTTAATTCTTGATCAGGTTTGGCTGCATTTTAAAGATTCATTACAGAACCAGTTTTGTTTGCAATCAGACTGCTTTCCCCAAAAAACCTGAGATCTTGCGAACTACAGAGAAGGATTAGTCAAACCTCATGGAATTTTGAAATACTTCAAGGTATGTGGGATAGCACTGTATCTCTTAGTCACATACCTTTGTAGCCCTGACCTAAAATTCAAGTGAATTTTCTGTTCATGGAATGAATATTTCATTTCTGAATGATACAGAGTGGAATTCAGACACTTTAACCTACACATCTCCCTAAGTATCTAAACAACAGAGTGATTAAATCTGTTCCTCTGACAGCATTTCTTTTGAGATACCCATCTGACTAAGTATAGTGAAGATGGTTTCTGCCACATTAGACAGGGTGACTGTTTCTGGATACTGAATGTGGAAAGCTTATTATCACAACTATGGCTGTTTTCCCTAATTGAATATGCCATGGGTATGGCTCAATAAAGTCCATTGAGAAGTTGGAGAATACTGCTTAATTATCAAAAGATAGTGAAGAAGTGGTTTGCAAAGATCAATCATTATTTTCCACATTTCCTATTATTTTCACTATTTTTCATCTGATAGAAATCAGATGATCTGAATCACAGAATCATTTGGGTTGGAAGGTATCTCAGGAGGTCATCTAATCCAACCTCCTAGTCAAAGCAGGGTCAACACTGAATTCAGACCAGGTTGCTGATGGCTTTGTCAAGTCAGGTCTAAATTCCCTTGGATGGAGACTCCACAGCCTCTCTGGGGAACTGTACCAGTGCTTCATTACCCTCACGGTAGAATTTTTTTCCTTATATCCGGATGGAACTCATCAGATTCAATTTATGACCATTGTCTCTTGTCCTCCCACCATGCACTTCAGTAAAGAATCTGCCTTTGTCACCTCAATAAATTTCTCTTAGATACTGGCAGGCTGCTATTAGGCACTGCTGCCCAGAGGCCTTCTTTCTCAAAGCTAGACAAGCTCAGTTCCCTCACAAGTCATGTGCTTCAGTCCCCAACCATCTTTGTGCATGGACTTGGACCCTAAACTGAACATAGTACTCCTGACATGATTTAGTAAGTGCTAAGTCACCACCCCCGACCTACTGGCTATGCTCCCGCTAACACAGCCCAGGATCCTGTTAGCCTTCATCACTCCCAGGGCACCCTATTGGCTCATGTTCGACTTGCTGAATCCAGTCTCCAGGTCCTTTTCAGCAGAACTGCTACCCGGGCTGTTAGTCTCAACATGGACCAAATGCAGCTGCTTCCCGTCATATTACTAATGTTTATATGATACAAGTACATGTGTGTGCTGGCACACGTGATGAGAATTGGTCATATATCCTCTCATATATTCAGGCCCTCCATCAGTTATGAGATGAGAAGCGCTTCCACTTCAGTTCTGTGATGGACCCACATACAAACCCACATTCAAACACTTGTCCAACTGCATTACAAAAATACAAGTTTCTTGTACACAAGAAGAGAAGTGCATCCTGGACAAAAAGTTTAGATGCAACAAACATAACCCAAGTTCCTTTATTTTGTAGTTTCGCTCTTCCTTTTATCAGTTCTCTTTTCTCTCCCTTAACATATTATAGTCATTCCAGAATACTGTGAATAATAAAAAAATTAAACACCTGTGATATTTTTCTGTACACCCCTATTTATCTGCAAGTGCAAATAAATGTTTTTAATTAGTCTAAATATTTTAACGAGGGCTGAAAAATAATGATGAACCTAGACTGAGATGGAATTATTACAAAAGTATATCATCAAAATCGGCTTTATACAGTACGTTCAGTGTACTAAAACCTGCATAATAAAATGAATGAAAACAACAGATGACAGGAGGGCAGAAAATGGGTTATGTCAGTTGAATGGAAAGATAAGCAACATTAAAAAGTCATCAGACACCAGTTTCAAATTGAGCTGTAGTACCGTATGTATTCTCCTGTGCTGTGTGGCCAGTATAATGCAACTGTGATGGGAAGATGTTACTCTCCAGCACTGAAAGGGCACCTTACATCTGAGTCAGTTCAAGTACTGGCATTTAAACCGAGTCTTTAAACATTTTTGACCAGTGGATCTTTTTAACCCGACTACAGATATAGACAGCTACAGGTATATGTATGATAACGCAGGACCATTAGACTGTGCCAGAATTGAAACTGCTCACAATAAAGTGCACAATCATTAGTGCAGGCGTACATTCAACATTAGTAGTAACACTACATCATAAGTCAACTCTTACTTTCAATACATTTACCTGAACATGAAGTAAAATGAAAAGTCTGTAAACAGTGAATATTTCAAGAAATTTATAAAAATTGAGAGCTCCTACAATCTCCATCTCTAAGGCCATAATCCTTATCTCTTCTGTGCCAAAGGAATAACTCTACTGGCTTCAACTAGTGAGATAAAACTTTGCTAGAAAAATCTTTTTGAGAGAAAAATTCTTTCTAGAGTAAGGTCTTTGCAGAATGTGCTCATACTTAACTCCTAAAATATGAGTTTTTATAAGTAAATGCAGAATTCACTGAAACAGCTCCAGGTAAACTAAGCCTTTGTATTATTCTATCTTAATTTGTCCCCAAATCCAGTTACACTCAGTTCCTAGGTGACTTTCTGCCATACTAAGCAACTATCTATCAAGATAACCCAACTTTGCAAAAGTCACTTGAGAATGACAAAATGCTGATGTGATATCACTACCAGCCTAGGTCAGAGTCAAGTCAAGTACTCTAGAGGTGAATGTCCACATCATATTTCCATTCCTAACAACCACCTAGCTGTAATATCTTTAGCACTGAAATACTGTTTCCTAATTCACTACTTAACCAAACATTTTTAGGATAAAGTTCAGAAAATTTGAGGTACACAGCAGTATTCAAGAACTATTTCAAATGAAAGATCTTTTCTTTTGACCGTGCCAAACCTCTTCAATAATTTGAATTCCAAGTAAGAAAAACTTTCCACCTCACCTTCACCACTCCATTTTCATGCATGGTGATACAGTTGTTGGGATCCTCTGAAAGTTGATATAAAGCCTGAGCTGTAGCTCTATGAACTGATGGATCATTTGACTTCAAGTAACGTACTAAAGGAGCTATAGCCTTGGTGTCTCCAAAGGTAACTCTATTGCTCCCCCACATGCAACAGTGGGAAATGGCCTCTGCTAAGTGACGTCTTAATTTGTCATTGTTCTGAAGAAGGTAAAAACATAATAAATTAAAGACAACATAATACAATAAAAATTTCATAGGAAAGCAGAATTGTATTCTCAAACATCTTTAAGGCATCCCAATTTAAATGTAGTACAATTAAAAACTGGAGAGAGCTGTAAGGCATGGAGCTAGTAGCCCCTTATTATTCTCTTTGTAGGAAATGCTGTGAATTTTTATATTATTTCAAAGGTGCTTTTAGACTGACTGGAAATTAGGTAAGATTGGCATTAAAATGTAACATATAGCGCCATCATTGAGATTCGCTGCATGGTTCAGATTTATTGCTCTCTTGACCCTTTGTGCTTTTTTTATATGGCAGCTGCATCTCTCAAAAGCAATATTCAGCAACAGTGACTATTAAAATGAAGCCCATCTTCCAAAGCAATTTTAGTACCAGCCACAGAGTGTTTTAATGTCCAGTATACATTTCATAGAGGAAGGATTCTACAGCTCTTCCTTGTAGCTGCTGCAAAATCTACCGCTCTTGTCATAACCTTTTGGTTGGGTATAATGCAGTGTGACATAAGAAACTCAGATACTTAGTATAATATGTTTAGAAGTTACTTACTGTGTTTGCTAGTTTGGACAACAGAGGGACGACTCCATGATCTGTTATAACAGCTAAATTTTCTTCATCTTTAGCTATATTTGTAATGGCTGCACATACACTTGCTAAAACTTCTTTATTCTTTGATTTTAGCAAATTGACTATCAGCTCCAAGCCACCAACAAAGGATCGAACCATTTCCCCAGCATCCTAAATGAGAATCAAAAGAAACATTATTTTAAAATATTCAATCTGTATTTATATGCAAATGTTAAAAAAAGAGATTGGCATGACATAATTATTCAAAACTGCAGCTATTGCTGTGTTGCTTTCATGAAGAAGTATGGCTAATTCGGAACTCAGAGCTCTCGATTGACATATAAGAGTTAGAGTGTTTTACATACCACCATCTAGGCAGAAATTCAATGCCTAAATGAAGGTATCTAGTGTCATTTTAGATACCACAGGGTATTCTTTACGGCCTCAAGCTGTCACTCCAGAAGGGTACAAGTCTCCCTTATCTGCTGTATCATATTTGCCAGGTAAGTGCCTCACATACCTTAGGGCATCTAAGACAGCAATAGAAACCCCTGTTTAGGCTCTCATAGTGTCTACTATTTCCTACATTAAGTCTGACAGCTAAGACAAAGGAGTGGTAATATTATTTTCTTATATCAATGCAAATGACTATTCAGGAATACTTAAGAGGGGAGGTTACACAAGTCATGACAGCCTCTGTGGGAGAACCATGGTGCACCTCAGAGTATGAACAATCAATGTAAAATGTGACTAAAGGACACAAATACGACTCTGGAAAAACCTCTGGGAAGTATGGTCTTAGAAAAGAAATAGAAAACTAAACAGTGTGCCTTGATCTTGAATACAGTATGCAGATCTGGTCCATCTTTTCCATCTTGAAAAAGTTGTAGTAAAATTAGAAAAGGTTTAGAGAAAGATGACAAGAATAATCAAAGGTAGGGAACTGCTCTGTAGAAGGAATGACTAACCAACTAGGACACTCAAGGCTATAAAAGAGAAAAACGAGGAGCAGTATGATAGAGGTGTATAGAATCTTGAGTAGAATGGAAAGGGTACACAGGGACTTCTCTTCTAGGAGAAGACCTGGGAGCTTCAGATGAAATTAGCAGGCGGCATGTTCAGAATAAAACAAAGTTATTTTCAAAGCATAGTTAAGATGTTGAAGTCCTTGGAGCAGGATTGCAGTGGCTGTTAGAAGTTTACATGTTAGAAATGAACTAGACAAATTCACAGAAAAAAAATCCATTAAGGGTTATTCAATGTAAAAGTATTCCCTCTGATTTAAAGAGTTCCTGAGCCACAGATTTCTTGAAGGTGGGAGAACATTCTGGGGAGGGGAACCACGGCTGCAAGTCTGCCCTCTTCTTCTACCTTTCCTTAGGCATCCCTTGTGGGCTACTATGAGAAACAGAATACTGTGTCAGTGAACCTTTGGTCTGACACAGCATTGTCTGTTCTCACACTCTTGTGTTTATTAGTCAACTCAAATTATCAAGCACATGTTTACATGTCAATGTGTAAAACAGAGAAAACCAGCACTTTTGGCACTGTGAGACTGAACTAACAGGTATGGAATTCATTTGGTTGCCTCAAAGAGGAACTGACAGTATCTGGTAAAGTGACACGCAGCATACAGTACTTCATGTACCCTTAAAAGCACACAGGGTATAAATCTAAGTTTTGTTTAAGCACAAATTCTTAACTGATTAAGTTACATAGTCACTGACCAATGCTGTAGAGCAAGATTCATTGCACTCCGTTAAACTGAGATGCTTGAAAAGAAATGTATCTCTTTCTTTGGTAAGATGTTCCACCATGTAAGATTACATTATTTTAGACAATCTCTTTTCAGTTTCCTTGTGGACAGAAACAATGCCAGAATAGAAAAAACATCTACTTCTTGGAATGATTTTTTACACGTTTATTCAATCTGTGGGTAACTCTAAGCAACATTTTGCCAACAACCATCTAGAAGGGATTCTCAGGATGCCTAGTTATACAGAGCCTGAAAGACAACACTGCAAAATGCAGCAGCATTTTCAGAAACGTCATTGTAAACATAATAATTAGCAAAGGGGTGGATGGAACTTCAAATGCCTAACCTGAGGATATCAAGTATTGCAATGTAATCTGGAGAATTCACCACTTCTACTTGAATGGGCCCATCAGTTACTTTAGTTGAGTGGACCTCTATACTAAGCTTAGATATTTGTGTTTATCAGGACTTCTTTATGCAATCTATAATCCAGCTCAACATTTTTTGTTAGATTTTCAACCTTTCAGATGTGGATCTGAAAAGATGAGTAGTTTTCTTAAAGTTCTTTGTCCAATGAATATAGAAACTAGTGAATGACTTAATTATGGCTAACAAGGATTTCTGCAGAAACATAAGACTTAAGAAAAGCAAATGAACTATTGATGACAAAATAGATACAGGTCAGAAACCACTATGGGCAAGAATTTCAGGTGTTTTTTGATGGTCATCTAATTTTTATGGAACTATTTACTAAAAGTATGCCATTAGTGCCCAAATCGTACCCTTCACAAAAGGGTACTGAAAATAGGAACTGAAAATAGGTCATATGAGATTCTTGGCGACATCATGGTGGCACATCTGCAGGTGGCATTGGATGGCCTGGTGTCAAACTGTTATTACACTGGAAAGAGAGTAAAAGTGACTGGCCAAATGGTCAGCAGTAACTTTGTAGAAGAAATTTTAGCCCAGGCACCTCAGTGATGGTAAATGTGCAGAGATGGAAAGAAAGGTCTGCAAGTGGGATTTCTTTCATTTGCTTCCTTCAACAGGTCAATAGGAGAATTTTGAATAAAAACTACCAGACACTCTCCTGAAACCCTTTTGGACTGAAAGGTCTTAGGACTTCATGAAAGTGCAAACATGGATAGTATGAACTTTCCTAGGGCTAGGGAGTGACCCTGAGACCAAGAATGGTTTTGATTATATTTATTTATTTTTGGGGGCTGATTTATGAACAGAGTAGGGTCCAATTGTATTGTGTTAGCTTTGCTGAGCAAATCCATCAAATTGCTCATGGACTTGGTAAATAAAAATTCCAGAAGATGCTGCAGTTCATCTTTTTTTGTTGCCAAACAGAATGCCAAACATAACTCCTAGCTGTGATGTTTCCTTCTCACAGAAAGCAAAAGCAGTGGGTAGGCCCATCAGGAACGAAACATTTTCCACCACAGGCAGTGCAATTCTTGAGACTGGAAGGGAGAGGTTAAAGCCATATAGTGTGAGGGTCAAAACCAGAAGCCACAGCATGTGGAAAAAGGGTAGTATCCAAAATCAAACTTCGTGCTGAAGTCCTAAATAAACCAGAATGAACAAATAACAGAGGTCCTTACAGAAATTAAAAGAGGATCTAAATGTTTATGCAGAAGAAGGACAATAAAGGTTTGTGACTCAGAAAAGCAGCTCAGAGAAACAGAGAAGGAAGGGCAGTGCTCTGTCACTTCTATTACCATGTGAGCTGCATGTAAAGGAAGGTGGGTTACAGCGTATTTCCCATGGATACGCTAGCATAAAAGTTTCACTATCATTGCTAGTGTATACATACCACAATGTAAATGTATCACCTGAATAAAAACAGTATTTCTCGATATCGGTTTTCATGTCTGTCTTGAAATTTTAAAATTTGACCAAAGGTGGTAGATAATGGGTTACAGAGAAAGATTTCCACACAGAATTTCTTACCTATATGTATTAGAGGGCTAGACAGCTAAATGAGCAGACACAGGAGAAGGAAAGAAAATGAGATGTTTTACATTTACTTCAATTCCTTGAAACTTACTACAGAAGTGTGCATTACCTTGTGTCTAAATACTGGCTCAATAAATGAGAAAGGCTTCTGTTCAAGAGGTAAACTCTAAGGTAAAGTGTCTAAGATTTGAAAGGGGCCCTGCTATACATGAAAATGATTCTGATTTTTTGCATGGTTCAGAGATTTGTGTATGTATTCATGCTCTTGAAAGTCGTTTCATGAAGAGATAAGATAATCTGTATTCCATCTTAATGAACTAATATGAACATTTTATATTTTCCTACCTGTACATATTTTCCTTCCAGGTGATTATAAACCTACTTGTTAAATTTCTCTCCTGACAAGCTTATACTTTCCACATTTTGTAAAGGAGTACCGTCCAATTAAACTGATGGAATAATATATAAACAATCCAGCAGTAAGTAAAAGAAAAGTTTCAATAATTGTCTGCGAAACCAGCTAAACACAAGGACAGAACCTTCTACCAGTGATGAAAAGTCGAGGGAAACTGCAGAAACCACATGTCAGGAAAGTTTCCCAAATGTGATTGTGGGTGTAGTCTGGTGGTCTGTGCAAGACAAAGAGAAAAGTAAAGAAGCAAGAAATTTGAAGAACAATGAGCAGAAAGAAAAACGGAAATGAGAGCTTTAAAATCTGTTACGTTACTTACAAGATCTTTTTTTTTCCCAAAGAAATTTAAACAACAAATGCAACCTTTTTGCTATCGTTTAGCAAAACCATATACTTGCTTTGTACAGTAAATTTCTACTTTTTTTTTTTTTACTGAAAGACGTGTATTTATTATATAGAATTGCCATACTTTAAAGATATTTAAAGAAGAAATTATATGAAGTTGTGCCTGTGATTGTGGAGGTCTGGATTTAATTCTTTTGAATCTATGTTCTTTGAGTATACTTGTATTAATGATCAGATAGCTGTTCATACTATAAAGTCTAAAGTAATTTCTGTGATTTTAGTTTGCAAATATTCTCAGGCATTTTGATCTATACTTATTTTTGTAACAGAAAAGAAGAAAAATCATATATAACTTTTTATAACAGAAAAGAAGAAAAATCATATATAACATCTCTTTGGAAATCTTTTTTGCACTTTTTGTTTCACATAGAAAAAAATGCAATCTTTAAATTCCACCTTGTAAATTAATCAACACACAACTTTTTTTGTGAGACTTAACCCAAAGGGTTTGTCATTTCCAGCTGTTACTGTGTGATAAGCTTTCATATTTACCCATAGTCCTTAAACTTCACTGTAGAAATGTAAATGTCATTGTTTCAAAGTAGTAGTTTACTATCGGGTAATAATATGATTGTGATATTGAACTTGAAGTGGAAAGTGTTCCATTTCCAGCCCAAGACTACATTTATACTTCAGTATTTACATACTGCAAGCTCTAATCTATTAATATAGCCATTAAACTACATTTACTTTCTTTAGTGTTACATATGAAGTTATTCAACAAACTTCAAGTATTTTGAAAAGCTTAGAGAACATCTTAGGATACAGCTATACAAAAACCAACTTGAAAGAAAAGCAGAATGCATTTAAGTGAGTTTAGGTAATTTACTCCCCCCCTTACCTACTGTGACAAAACCTTACTTCCTAGTTGTCCTAACAAGGCTACTCAGTTCGAGTTAGGCAAGAAAATAAAATGGTATGGTAAGAATAAAGCCTAAGAAACAGCCTTTATAGATAAAGTTATTGATAAAATCACTCCCACCAATAAGCAATAAAATAGATAATTTTATTGTATACATCTGAGTGTATGTGTTAATGATAGGCTGGATGCTTCTGTTTTAGCAATATTTCCTGAGCTGAACAAAGTAAGAGGTCAAACACAAAGACATTTAAAGAAGCAATAAAAATGTTAAAAAAAACTGGGGGGAGGGGAGCAAGAACATTTTACTGTATTAACAGGAAATATTTTCATTTTAAATGTTTGTCATTATTATAACTTTTAATGTAATATTTAACCTGAGGTGACAGATATGAAGAAATATAGTTTGTTAAACTACATTTTAAGTGGCTGAAGAAGATGGGAAGAGATAACAGGATTTTTCATTACTTCACATGACCACATCTTCTAACTAGTGGGCAGCAAAGTTTTTATCCTCAGAAAGTACGATAAATATTATTTCAAAACTGGATTCAAGGGGAGGAGTTTGCAATCTCAAGCAGTAAAAAAAAACCCCTATCTGGCATAGATGCTGAGGCTAGCAAAGTTACCTGCTGTGCTAATAAAAGCCTCATCCTGTTACTCTTTAATCACATATTTTCACACTGTTGAACTGCATGACTATTAACAAAATTTAGTTAACTTTCCCTTTTCACTTATTTCTACATTGGCTTCTGCCAAGAGCACAAATACTGTGAAATAGACCAGCTTTACACATATTTTTTTTAATTAGGAGCAGAAAGCATTACGATATTTGCAGACAGACAGATTTGGAAAAATCACTTGATCTCCACAGTATTTATACAAGGAGAACATTTGGGATTTTTGGGCTCTCTTGTCATCATATTATATGTTTTTTTGTGGTTATTTTCATTAAGTAAATAAAGTTCATCAGCCTTAAGTTGAGACATACAGTTCTTGTAAAAGAACTACTGAATTCTTTTGTAACTGAATTCCTTTCTTATTTCTTCCAAAGTGAATACTGGTTTCTTTATTTGAAAGATTTAAAGCTAAACATGGTATTACAAAAACACATTGTGTTTATCTTTAAAAATACTCCACTTGAAAGATAAAAGTTTCTCCGCTAAAAACAAGTAGTATTTCACTCTTAGAACATCTTAAAAAGCTTAAGGTGTCAAAGCTAATTTGTCAAACTGGATTGCTTTTGCCCAAAAAAGTGATGGTATGGCTGTGCAAATAAACTTTAGTTATCAAGAGTCATCTTTAAACTACCTTTTCTTTAATGAAGGAAACTGTCCATTTCCATCCTCTATTGCCAAATGAATAACTTATCATCCTAATGCACAACCCAATTTAAAATTCAAAATAAAGAAATGCAACAGATAAATTTCTATATTATAGCTGTTCAGTGAAAAAGGGAAACACAATTTATATAATGAAGTTTCTATTCATTTTTCTTACTAAACAACTCAATGGTATTATGAATCAAATTATATTTAAAGGCTAATTTTATTGCTGTCTATACAGCTGTGGAGGGTTCCACTGTAGCAGAACTGATGAAGAAACACCTTGTAAGATGAGACTACTTCACTACATCTCACAAGTCTTCTTCTGTGTTGCAAAAATGCAATGTGTTGAGAAAGCAGTAGACAATCAACATGGATTTTCCTGTCCTCTTCACCTCACTGAAGCAGCTAAAGCCAGGGCAGCAAAGCAGAGTAGCTTTAACATGGCTCCAATGCTACTCTGTAGCCTGGAAGAGCAGAATTCCTTACTCCTGGCTCTTCAGGGATTTGATCATCACAGTTAAATACTTGGCAAGTATATTGCTATTGATAGTTTCAAGAAAAAAAAGCAAAGTCCATTCGCCAAGTGTACAGCCCAAGAAAGCATGCAATGCATGTTCTCTAAAAGATGGTGGGAGAAAAAAAAGTCTACGTAGTCACTCATGCAACTTCTAGTAGTCCTTCTGTCTATTGTTTTCCTTACTTTTCAGTCTGGCGGACTACACCTACTCTTCGTCCCCCTCCTCACAACTCTCACTGAAGTTCAGTCCCGGGTAAATGCCAAAATCCTAATTTTTTTTCACAGAAGCAGTGAAACTACTAATATCAAAATCCTTTGAGGCCACAATAGAGAAAACGTCATGATTTGCTTTAGATTATTTTGAAAACCATTTTAATAATGGAAGTATGAGAAAGAGATAACATTGAATAACTGGAAAAACTAAACATTGTTTCCATTGGTTTTGGATTGAATTGAATCCAAATAAGTGTCTAAGCAAACTTCTTATAATTATTAATATCTTTATGAGATAGTCATCACTAATATGTAGTTTAATATTGTAGAGATGCAAGACAGCAATATCAGCATGTTCTGAGGACAGCCTAGGCAAACAATCAATGCAGTGACAACACAAACTAATAAGTTGTTATAACAATTATTGTTTGTGTCTTTGCAATTCTGGCATGGTTCCATAAATTAGAGTGGTATATGAGAAGGCAATCATATCATATTGTACCACTTACCATTACAGACCACTGAGAATCTGAACAACAAGCATGAAGTATAAAATATGTTATAGTTCAATCAAAAGCTTCTGCACTAGATAAAATGATTGCTTGAAATTTTCTGGTTTGTATTATGCAGCAAATCAGACACAATGATCTCCGTGCTCTTTTCTTGCCTTAAAATCTATGGAAGTCCCATGTGGCAAGTGAGAGGGTAAAGATAGGAAAAAAGTGAAATGGTCAAGAAGGAAAAACAAAGAGATGAAAAAGAAAAAATGTGAGGAGGATGGGGTTTAAACTTTTTATAGATTTTTAAAATCCAATTAGCAAGTCTAATTTAAAAGTACAGAAGCTACATGACAAGCTGTTGACTAGCATGTGTAGCTATTATAAACTAAGTTACAAGGAAAGCTGGTCAAATATTTTCCAGTGGAACAGTATTCCATCAGAAAATGCTAATGGAATGGAACCAAAACCTTCCGTAAGAACACAACGACTTCTTGAAAAGTTTTGACAGAAACCAGGCAGAAAGGCAGGCTAAATTACCAGCGTGCCTCTTCATCTTTTCTCTTGTCAGCCAGATGGCTGGTGAGTAGCCTGCCAGGCTTGCTTGGCTTCTGGTTTTCACAGAATCCCTAACTTCTTGCCTGATGGGCTGCCAAACAGCTGGAAAGCCAGGTCTCCAGGAGCTCCTAAGCTTTTTGGCTTCTTACGGTCTCCAAGCTCTCAATAAGCTGCTTTGCATGGAACTTAGGACCTGAGGCTCCCCAATGAGGGAGATATGGGTTATGCTCTTAGTTTCCCTTTGCTTTCCAGCTTTCAGGTTATGTGTTTTGCAGAAACTGGACTCCTGTATTTGTAGACATTAAGACTCAGGGCAATTTATGGCAGTCCATTCAGGATCTCTAGAGTAACATACCTACAGGAGGCCCAAACTCCTCCTGAGAGTTGGTTCACTAAAATCCTAGGCAGCCTGTGTCAAGAATCATTGGATAGGCTGGTTCTGCATGCACCCTGGCAAGCATGGCAGCCAGCTATGGATTCATCAAGTCAGGTCTAACTTGCTGGGCTTCCTAAATCTCCAAGGACCCTAGTGCTCTGGAAGGCCTGGGGGGCAAGCCAAAAATTCCTTTCTCTCTCTTACAGTACTCTTTTGAAGTTTAGTTCATAACACACATTGAAAAGTTGGAAAGTCTACGTCCAGATATCAGGAATTAAAAACTGCATAAAAATGAGATCAAATATAGAGAAGTAGGTATGATTTATGTTAAAAATGATAATGTCTAAAGAAAACAAATACAAAAATGGAAAGAGAGCAGTAAGAGCCCTAAGTTTGAACTGCCAAGGTTTCTGTATAGAATTGCAAGAAGCATAGCAAGGAAAACAAAGAAACTGGAAAATGCTGTACATACTCAAGCAGGGAATTTTGACATCATAGGCTTAACCAAAGAATGATAAGTAAACAAAAATGTATTGGTACTACTTTAGTAAAATTTTTAAAATATAAAACGAATGAACAACAATGTGCATTATGGGGCATGACTGATCTTTATACACTACGGTTTTAAATTAGTAAAATGTGTAAACAAAGCATCTTAATTCATTTAAAACAGCAAATAATTTTGTTAAATATCAGAAGAATTTCCAAGTTCAACTACCTTTCTTTGTTACTTTTAGTAAAGAAATGTTCTCTGTGGTTTTATACATATGGTTACATTAAAATTTCTATAACAAGCAAAATCTATGTAAGAATCCTAAATAGCATGGGTCATCAGCAGCACATTTTCCACCCACAGGTTAACTTCAGACTGCTGGCTCCAGTAGAAGTCACTTCCTCAGTATATAACACTTTTGCAAGAGTGAAAGCTACTTGACCTTCACAGATACCCATCTCGTGACCCTTTCCTCTTAAACCTGGTTTAGTTTTGATTTTGGTTTTTTTTGTGTCAGCATGATCATTCTCTTTCCCCACATGTAGGAAATACACAGACAACTTTAGATGGCTGATCACCCTTCATCACACCCATGAAATTCCACTGCAGAGCTGAAAGGGATGCAATAACTTGGGGGGAAAAAAAAAATCACTCTTTATCAGAAAAGTGTGAGATGTCATTTTACAAGTACATTTTAAGAAAACAGAATAACTTTCCCTCTCTCTTCCCTCAAATCCCCAGCCTCAGACTGTTTACTTAAATTATTTTGACAGACTTTGTATGTAGCTGGCTTCCTGAAGTTCTTTAAATCATAGAATCATAGAATAGTTTGGGTTGGAAGGGACCTCTAAAGGTCATCTAGTCCAAACCCCCTGCCCTGGGCAGGGACATCTTCAACTAGATCAGGTTGCTCAGAGCCCCATCCAACCTGACCTTGAATGTTTCCAGGGATGGGGCATCCACCACCTCTCTGGGCAACCTGTGCCAGTGCTTCACCACCCTCAGCGTAAAAAATGTCTTCCTTAGATCTAGTCTAAATCTACCCCCCCTTAGTTTAAAGCCATTCCCCCTTGTCCTGTCGCAACAGGCCCTGCTAAAAAGTTTGCTCCCATCTTTCTTATAAGCCCCCTTTAAGTATTGAAAGGCCACAATAAGGTCTCCCCGAAGCCTTCTCTTCTCTAGGCTGAACAACCCCAACTCTCTCAGCCTTTCCTCATAGGAGAGGTGTTCCATCGCCCTGATCATTTTCGTGGCCCTCTTCTGGACCCGCTCCAACAGGTCCGTGTCTTTCTTATGCTGAGGGCTCCAGAGCTGGACACAGTACTCCAGGTGGGGTCTCAGCAGAGCAGAGGGGCAGAATCGCCCCCCTCGACCTGCTGGCCACACTTCTTTTGATGCAGCCCAGGATACAATTGGCCTTGTGGGCTGCGAGTGCACGTTGCTGGCTCATGTCCAGCTTTTCATCCACCAGTACCCCCAAGTCCTTCTCGGCAGGGCTGCTCTCAATCCCTTCATCCCCCAGCCTGTATTGATACTGGGGGTTGCCCCGACCCAGGTGCAGGACCTTGCACATGGCCTCGTTAGACCTCATAAGGTTCACACAGGCCCACTTCTCAAGCTTGTCCAGGTCCCTCTGGATGGCATCCCGTCCCTCTGGCGTGTCGACCGCACCACTCAGCTTGGTGTCATCTGCAAACTTGCTGAGGGTGCACTCAATCCCACTATGTCATCGATGAAGATATTAAACAGTACCGGTCCCAATACGGACCCCTGTGGGATGCCACTCATCACCAATCTCCATTTGGACATTGAGCCATTGACCACTACCCTCTGGATGAGACCATCTAACCAATTCCTCACCCTTTACCGGACAGTCCACCCATCAAATCCATACCTCTCCAGTTTAGAGAGAAGGATGATGTGGGGGACCATGTCAAAGGTCTTACAGAGGTCCAGATAGATGACATCTGTAGCCCTTCCCTTGTCCACTGATGTAGTCACTCCATCATAGAAGGCCACCAGGTTGGTCAGGCAGGACTTGCCATTGGTGAAGCCATGCTGGCTGTCTCAAATCACCTCCCTGTCCTCCATGGGCCTTAGCATAGCTTCCAGGAGGATCTGTTCCATGATCTTCCCGGGAACAGAGGTGAGACTGGCCTGTAGTTCCCCGGGTCTTCCTTTTTTCCCTTTTTAAAAATGGGGGTTATGTTTAAGAAAGCCTTTATAGTTGTAGCTATAACAAAGGCTAAAACTGAAACATTGAAAGTTGAAAGCTGATACGTAAGCACAGGAAAAGGACAGGGGAAAGGATGAGGCCTGACATTACCATTCCTATTCTAATGTTTGCACCCAAAACTCTACTAAATATGAGGATGGAAAATAACCTCTACAACTTTTTTTTTTTAATTTCAAGACATACTATTTAAAGGTTTCTCTGTGAGGAAATAGGTATTTTCATACAAACTCAAGCTGGCAGTGTTCCTCTTATTGGCACAATGCCTTTGGATGAATTTTATAATAGCCCAAATAACATCTTTGTAGAGTTTCTCTAAATTTTTCTGTTTGGGCTGATGTACATTGGGAGAACACTATAAATACTGTTTTTCAAAGAAGCATCATAACCAAATATTGCTGTTCCAACATCAACAGAGTTGAGTAGACTTTTCTTAGCCATTTTTCATAATCATTTGTGTTTCTTGGACAGTGCACTTACACTTTGTCATTACCAATGTGCCTGCAGTAGTAACTTTTCCTTTTGGAAGTAAGGAACTTATTAATAAGAATGTGCTTCTATTAAGATAATTCCTTTGTATAAATTACATTCTTGTCTCTTTAAGTCTTATATTTTAAAGAAAGGTATGAACTAATTTATCCAAAATCGTGAGATATTTGTCTAAGACTCACAAGTAGCACTCACAGGTGCTGTGCAAATTTTCTCAGGAGAGTTCTACTACCCAAATTATATCACTGCAAGCCAACCCATAGGATCTTCACTCTACAAGAAATTCTTAAGGCTAAAAATACTTAGAACTAATGCTGGCATACAGAAGTGATGACTTGATACCAAACCAGTTTTATAGCTGTCAGAGCTGTAACAATTTATGTACTACAGTGCACAATTTATATCCTCTATTTAAAAAGTCTTAGATCTGTCATGGACCAAATATCACTGACCTATATCACACTGCTATAACAAGCAATATCACTTCGCTATATCATACTGATACAATTATGTTCTATGGGAAGTACTCTGAACCAGCTACCATAATGTAACTGTCGACATATATGATCTAGGGTCACGGGAATTTGGATTCTGCTCCCTTTGCAATTAACTTCCTCTCTAACAGCAAGCAAACTGGTTAGACCCAAAAGCTCAAAACTGGCTAGCACCTAAACATCTTGAGAATTCAAGTCTTGGCCTTTTTTGACTTTTATCCCCCTAATGGTAAAACAGAAATGGTAGACTTCCCAATCTTAAACAGATTACGGTGAGAGTAAGTGCATGAGAGATAATCATGTACTCACGTACTATGACAATAACAGCCCTATCGGTATGATAGATTAGCTTCTAAGATTTTATAAATATCATATAAAATAACCTTTAACTTGTATTTACAGGAAATGTCTGTGCAGAAAAATGGATGCTGCACTACATTGTTACAAAAATTTGTTTCTGATACTATTAACAAGTTCTATTTCATCTATGAACCTCCACACTACAGAAAAGAACCACTACAGCTTCCACAAAAGAACACAAAAAGAAAACAAATCCAGATTCTAAGCTCACAGCTATGTGAAACATGGTTGCAATCCCAAGTACAGGCTTGGAAAAGCCAGAACACACATAATCCTTTTAAACTCTCATAATTGTTTCTGCTTTTGAATCAAGCACTGCATAAACCAGACTGTGCTTCTTGGAAGATCGTGTAAATTGTTGAATATTATTAACTTTGAATAAAAAAATCAAAAATTTGTTTAGATAGAAATAGTTACTGCACTTCCACAGTGTGGCTATAATCGCTGCTTTATACATATTTCTTTCCATTCAGTGTCAGAGGAAAGGGTATTATGGGTAGGTTTGTTTCAGTGTGCCACTCTGCCTCAGTCTCACACAAAGAACTCTTTGTGGGGTCACAGATTAGCATTTGGGCAGGCAGCCAAGAGAGATGAAAGGAGGATGGCTACACTAAGGATGTACATAGCTTACACTCATCAAATACCCAGGGGAAAAATACAAGAAAAAAATCCATGTAGTCTATAATTTCAGTAGCTGTCCTCTATCCCTTTAGTTTCTGAAAAAGTGCTTTTAGTGGAAGCTCTAGCAATGTGGAGTTCTACTCTGGCACTACAGGTTGCAGGGTCTTACACAGAATAAGTATTACCTCAGTTCTGAGATAAAGTAATATTTTAACATTCAGTTATAGCAATATTGTTCAAGAGAGAGGCAGGTATAGTCATATCTTGACAGATGAGACATGTATACACCCATAAAGTAACAAAAAACTTTATTACACTAGAGTGTATGTGTTTAAAAAAAAGATGGAAAGATAATTCAGAATAACAGCATGCTTGAAAAATGGCAAGCAAGCTGCCATTGTAGAAATCATTGTGAAGAAATAGAAAATGCTCAAGTTATAAAAATCAAGACCAAATGCTCTCACAATACTTTCATCCATATATCTGTATCTACATCCATCCATCTATATAAATTAATAGCAACCATACAGTGCTCAGTTTCAAACAGGAAACATGGCCTGCAAAGGATGCTATGGATATCTAGCACTTTGAAGGAATTTCCATTCTTTACATAGTCAGGATCTCAAATGATATGTAGAAGGATATGTATTTGTGGTACAGTAGAGAGAAGATGCAAAAGCTGCATTAAATGTGGAGGTAAATTAGAAACAGAAGATATTACTGTACAAGGATTAAGGACAAAAGTCTACTTAGTATTCCAGAAAACTTCTAATGGGAAACAAAATCTTCCCCATTTATTTTACTGCAGGTCAGTGGTAAGAATTCACTGAAGATGACTTACAGCTTATACTCACCATTTTATCTCTATTTGGAAACTGACATGAAATAAATGAATAGCTCAGTCTTCTGTGCACAACTGACCTGCACAACAACCACTATTCACAACTGGCACTTTTTGTTGGCAGTCTGAGCAGAAAATCTAAGGATTACATTGGCATCAAGTCTGAAATATGCTCTGAAACCAAATGATCGTCTCTTGAAAACATAGCTGAAGTACCTCATAGTGGAGAACAACTACAACTACCTGTGCTATTCATAGCCTGTGAGTAGAAGCTTTCTGTTTTCAGCATTGTCAGATTTTCAGCATGCTTTATTTGGGAGCAGTAAGTTTAGGTCCTGATAAGTTATTAAAATCTATTTTCCAAATACAGTAAGCACTGTAAAGGCAAAACAGAACACTATAATGCATGCTAGATGGAGGACTATTCACTTTTGAAAAGCGAATACATCAATGTTTTTAAGCAGTTAACAGAACGAAATAAAGAGTGTCAAAGTAGCGAACAGCAAAGCATTGCTGGAAATCATCCATATATAAAAACTATATGTGAGTATATATATAACAAAACTATTACTTAAATACTTTCTTACCTTAGCATTTTCAATGCAAGGACAAATAGCCCAAGCTGCACTTGCTTGAACATCTGGATTAGGATTTTTCAACAATGACCATAACAAACGAACTCCATCTAGATGGTCAATTATCCTATTGCAGAAACAGACCAAAAAAAGACATAATTAATTATGGAGTAGACAATGTTAAATTTTAAAGTGTATCAGTTTGTTTGGAACACTGCTTTAATAAATATTGGTATGATTTTCTTTAACATACTGTTTTGCTTTATGTAAGTGCTTGTGTTTTACTGTCAGCTAATTGCCATCAACATAGTCAGTAAACATTGCTTACTATAGCAGATGGGTGTGAACAAATAATGTAAAGACAGAATATGTTTTCTAACTAAATCTCATTAATGCTGTTTACTTTTTTCTCAGCACTGTCATTCAAAATGCTTATAGAAGATAAAGTAAACTACATTACAATTAGAGCTCATATAAATGTGAAAGCAAGCATGCGACTTTTTAATGATCTGCATGCAAAGTGAAATCTGAATTCAAGCATACTGGCTTCTTTCATATAGTAACAAATACTTTCCAAAACAAATATTTATGCCCAAAACTATGTACTTAACTTTTTATTCAGTCTATGCTTAATGTATTTACCTTACTCTATGACATATTTTAAAATACTATGTTTCTAATCTAGCATTAGAAATTAAAATGGTCACACCACAGTGCATCCTTTGTTGAGCACGAATAACGTGTAACTTGTTTCCCATGTGTTCCTTACCAACAAGACTAACACAGAACACTATGTTATAATTACTTAAACACACTGTAATCAAAGTATCTTCGTGACTAGCTGAAAAATGAATTATCATCAGAATCATCTCTACACCATCTGTGTTATGTTTACATATCAATCAGGCTTGGCGATCCTAACTTCACATTAGGGTCCAGTGAATACCTTAAACGGAAAGGAAGGTCAAACAAAACTTAATAGCCTTTACAAACATGCCTTTTTTCAAAAAGATATGTTAAACGCAAAGCAGATGAGCTGAAGATAAAGAAAAGTAAATATACCTTCATTTTCTAACCTCAAAAGTAAAAATTCAATTGTATAAAATTAGTCTACATCTTTAATTGTAAATACAAGAGAAATTTAAATACAGATTGTGCTTAAAAACATCACATAAAACTTCTCATTTGTGTTCACGATATATAGGTTTGCCAGGAAATTTTTAAACTAATTATAAAATCAGCTTTGTATGTAATCCTACCATCATTTGAAGCAGAAAAAATAATTAAGGACATGAACTCTGTCTAAAATAACCAAGGATTTTATTCATAACGCTTTTATGCAAACTGGTTAAACAATGTTTTTCAAAATAATACTTTTTTGCACAAAACTATGGTTGAGACACTCTAAGTTATTTAAGATCTGTTAATTTTAACACAGCTTATTTTACACACTCAGCTCGAAATCAATTGAAAGAAAATCACCATTCAAAGGATAAATTCAGAAATCTTAACACATCAAAATAAAACAGCATGATCACAAACTACACAATAACATATACATGTTCAACATAGTAAGGATGACTTAAGTAAAAACTTCAAAACAAGCTTTTAAATCCCTCCAAACTCCCAACACTTTTAAGCAATTTTAACATTACTTTCCTGTCATTTCAGAAAGCACAAGGAATTTTTTCCTATATTGGAATTAATTAAAAAACAACCCATGAATCTTTCTTCTAGTCAAGCAGAGTACTGACCATTTACCAACATGAGGTACTTCCTCCCAAGAGGGGCTAAATATAAATGACCCAGCTCCAACCAGTATATAAAAATCAAGAGATAGAAGCCAAACACTGAGCTCAGCTTTTTCCACCACACTTAAAAAAACAACCTCTAGGCTGATTTATCTTTCCTTTCTATTTTTTTGAAAGCTTCCTTTTAAATTTAAAGTTTACTTTCATTTTCTTTTCAGTTTTCTTGTCTTCTCTTCAGCTTTTCAAGGTAAACTAGCCTCACTCTATGGTTCATTTTCTAAAGAAGAGTTTTGCCTTTTGCTTGAAGACCAGAAAGACCGGTTGTCTTACACCCAGCAGAACAGCTCAGAATATCTGAAAGTGTAGTCCTCCATCCATTCAACGTGTATAAAATCAAACTAAAAAAACAGTACGGACAAAACAAACAAATCTCCGAAGTGCATTGTTCATCACTGATTACTGCTTTCTCTCAGTTACACTAGATTAACTCAAATGAAAAGAACTCTACATACAAGAACATGCTCTTAAATTCTCATACTGGAAGAATTATCATTGTGTAATCACCATACAAGCACAAACCCTTTTATTTTCATCTTGCTGAGAACATATATTTGCCAATTAAAGAAAGCATTGCTAAACAAGTGACTAATCCTTTCTCAGTTCAAATTTTTATCTTTCCATGGTTTCACTGCACAATATAGCAAATGAAGAAACTGGGTGTTAAACGAGCATACCTGCTATAAAAGCAAAGGAACACTAAAATAAATGGCCCTGAAAAATGTTTCCTCTATAAAAGTGCTTAGACATTAGTTTCCTTTCTATGTCAAAATTCCTTTTTAAAGTGGACAAAAATACACATTTAGGTTTCTTTACAAATAAACAAAGAAAGAGACGGGAAAATAGATCTGTAATCTTGAAAATTTCAGCTCTGATGGCATTACACTAAATGATATTCTGATTTGCTTTCGTATATAGCTTTTGTATCTAATTTTCTTCCCAAAATTTATTATAACATTATTAGCAGGATGCTGTAATAAAGCTACTTACCACAATACTTTGGTTGACATTCAATTCTGTATTCATCCATAGCTAGTACATTAGTCACTCTGTGGTTACAGTCACTTAACGATATATTTTATAATAATTTGTTGACATTACGATGATAAAATTAAACAACACTTAAACCTGTATTAAACAACGACTCATGGGACTGTTAAAGGACAGTTCTTTTAATAAAGATGCAGAACATTTCCTTTGAAAGCTGAAGGGAATCTCATAAAAGCTGAAATAATATGATATTTAGTTGATATAAAAAAATCTTAGTATTTAATATTTTAAAGTTCAAATATTTAACTACTTTATAGAATAGCTGAACTACATGTATGTAATTAATAGTCAAAATCTCAACAGGCATGAAAGTCACCCAAAGTAGAAATGTAAACTTTATTATAGGTAATTGCCATCTGGTGCTTCACTATAAGTACATAACAATATATAAATATGCAGAATTCAGAAGCAAGAGCCCAGATTCTGAACTATTGTTGCTCTATGCCTTAACATAGCAGAGGCATCTCACAATAGACCTGGACCAAGACAGCGGCCACCTCTTCTGATTCAAAGCTTGTCGTAGACTGTTCTTATTTGATCACTGATACAAATTAGAACAAGGTGTAAATTATTCTGCTCCTCAAAATAACCAGAAGTAGTTGTATTGGCAGTTAGAAATAGCTGGAGTGGAGAGGCGCTCCTATCATGCACCCCTATGCAGGCCTGACATGATTAGAGCAGAGATGAAGGGGTATGCAGCTGACATCACTCCTACAAAAAGACAACTGCAAGGTATATGAGCAAAACATCTTCCTGGTTTCCACACAGAACAGCTGACATATGGTTTATATAAAATATGTCTTATGGGCAAATAATTTTAATGCAATTAAACCCATTCAGAGATTACTGGAGTGTCTAGGACAGCCTCTGGAAAATGTCACGTTACAGTGAATTGGTATTTGCTATTTGATCGGTGCCGATAATTTAACAAGATAATTTTTTTCATTACTTTTGTTGGCTGTTTACAGTCAACAGTTGTTTAATAGACTTTTCACATTATTTCGTTTAAGAACCTTGACATGACATCACTGAACAACATGAGATGTCTGTGCAAGATGTGGGTTACAATTCTAGAAATTTACTTTGGTTTTTTTTTATATATCTGAAACTGGCAAAGCTGTTAATCTGAAATAGTACTTCTCTTTCAAATTCAAACTGAATATTGAACATTTCCAGTAGAAACTTCAACATGTATTGCTTAAACACACATGCATACACACAGCCTAGACATCTGTTTGTCATATCTATCATCTTTTTCTGTTACAGTGTTATTTGCCAGAACTTTTGAGAAGTCTAGTTTAATTGCCTACCAATTTAGACCACAAATACAAATGTAAATAAACAAAGTTATACTGACTCTATATTGTGCTCACTGGTAAGATTACAGGGTTTAATTCTGTCAGAATGTAATCTTGTCTTTTTTGAAACCACAATTTAGCATGTTTCTTAAAACTTTCACTAGTTGCTGTGGACTGCTTTGATAAATAGTATTATATACCAATGACTCAAACTCCATCTGTTTGGCTAAAATAATTGTACATTTTAGTTTATAAGATTCTAAACCCTCAGTTTTGAACGCTAGAGATGAAATCTATAGGTTTTCAAATGAAAAGGGCAAATTAAAATCTAGTGGCAGTTAAAGAATACGCACTAGTCCTCTGTTTTTAGTAAGAGAAAAAGAGTAACTTGTAAAAAGTTCCTCAAAAAGACAAATGTACCTAGAAGATGTGCAGCAGCATCTCTGTCAGTGGCTGTGCAGCAGAATGAGTATGGAGAACAGCTTCACACTGTGCACATAATAGTAAGGAAGTTCAGTCACATAGTTATGCTGTTTTAAGAAAAGTCAACTTATTTTTTGCTGTGAGAGAAGCTGGCTGCTGCTCTTTATTTTGCATAGCTCAATAGAGTCAATAAGAATCACTTAATTGCTTGAAGTTGCCTTAAAGTAAAGGCTTGGTGCAGAAAAGTAACACTATTCCACTCAGTAGTTGTAGAAGTTAAAGTGTCAACTAGGAAACATGACAGAGATAAAATATATAAAAGACATATAGAAGCTCTAGATTCACCTATGCCAATCTACTAATCTTCTCTCTTTGTCAGTGGAACATATGATATATGTTCCTCCATGGAACACATGATAAACATACCATGTTTCCCTCAGAAGTTAACTGCACTGTTTTATGAAACACTCTCTTTTTTTTTTTATTTCTTACATTAATCCCATCCTCTTCATTACATACTCTTGAATCATTCACAGAAACTACATGAGCTCCACTCAGTCTGTATGGTTTCCACATAGCTACTGCTGCAAGTATAAGCACATTCAAAATAGAAGACTGCTCAACTGAATATCTAGTCTCTAATCCACACATTGTTAAACACACATGCAGCTAATGAAATGTAAGAATATATCTGAAAATTCTCAAGCCTTATGAGGGCTTGATACTCCCTTTAAATTTTCCTGCTTTGTCCTGGGTTTCTACTACATATGAAAGTCAATGATAGCAGAAACCAGAAAAATCATCACAGTTTTCAGAATTTCTGTAGTGCCAAACTAAAACAGTAACTCTTTAAACAGTGCTTGTCTGTACCAGATGACAAAGAAAACAAGCCTTAAGACCTACCAGCCAAATTTACCAGGAGAAAAGCTAACAGTAGAGAACAACTGATCTCCTAGAACCTGTCAAGCCATTCTGAGGAATAAGTGATTATGAAATAAGGAACGTAATATGGATCCAGCCAGATGAACCAGGAAGACCAGAAACAGCTAAGTATCAAACTGCAATAGGAAGTTCTCATCACCTGTATATACTTACAGGCTACAAGGGGCTTTGCTTTGCTTCTTTCTAGAAGACAATCTTGGCATGTGTATTGGGTTTGCATGGCAAGGTTTTGGTAGCGGGGGGGGCGGTGCAGGGGTGGCTTCTGTGAGAAGCTGTTAGAAGCTTCCCCTATGTCTGAGAGAGCCAATGCCAGCTGGCTCCAAGACGGACTCGTCACTGGCCAAGGCCGAGCCAACCAGTGATGGTGGTAGCGCCTCTGGGATAACACAGTTAAGAAGGGAAAAAAAAAACCTGTGCAACTGCAGTCGGAGAGAGGAGTGAGAATATGTGAGAGAAACAACTCTGCAGAGTTCACTTGACCTCACCAAGGTCAGTGAAGAAGGAGTGGGAGGAGGTGCTCCAGGCGCTGGAGCAGAGATTCCCCTGCAGCCCGTGGTGAAGACCGTGGTGAGGCAGGCTGTCCTCTGCAGCCCATGGAGGTTAACAGTGGAGCAGATATCCACCTGCAGCCCGTGGAGGGCCCCACGCCAGAGCAGGTGGATGCCCGAAGGAGGCTGTGACCCCGTGGGAAGCCCGCGCTGGAGCAGGCTCCTGGCAGGACCTGTGGACCCATGGAGAGAGGAGCCCACGCTAGAGCAGGTTTGCTGGCAGGACTTGTGACCCCGTGGGGGACCCACGCTGGAGCAGTCTGCTCTTGAAGGACTGCACCCCATGGAAAGGAGTCACGCTGGAGCAATTTGTGAAGAACTGCAGCCCATGGGAAGGACCCACGCTGGAGAAGTTCATGGAGGACTGTCTCCCGTGGGTGGGACCCCATGCTGGAGCAGGGGAAGAGTGTGAGGAGTCCTCCCCCTGAGGAGGAAGGAGCAGCAGAGACAATGCGTGATGAACTGACCACAACCCCCATTCCCCGTTCCCCTGCACCACTGGGCGGAGAGGAGGTAGAGAAAATCGGGAGTAAAGTTAAGCCTGAGAAGAAGGGAGGGGTGGGGGGAAGGTGTTTTTAAGATTTGGTTTAATTTCTCATTATCCTGCTGTGATTGGATTGGTAATAAATTAAACTAATTTCCCCAAGTTGAGTCTGTTTTGTCCAGACAGTAATTGCTGAGTGATCTCCCTGTCCTTATCTCAACCCATGAGCCTTTTGTTATATTTTCTCTCCCCTGTCCAGCTGAGGAGGGGGAGTGATAGAGCGGCTTGGTGGGCACCTGGCATCCAGCCAGGGTCAACCCACTACAGCACATCTCCATATCCTTGTTAAGATGTGTCCTTTTGGTTAACAACTTCAGAAAATGTTTACAGAAAGAGAATGAACTCCACAGTAGTTTCTAACAAGACTACTTATTGTTTTAGTCCCAAATTCTGTAAATGGAACAAAGTGATGCTACAGACTGTATATCCTTCATGTCTTTGGTGACTTACTTGTCCCAAAAAGGAGGAGAGCAGTTTGGATGAGGAGCTACAATTCCAATTCCTGCTCCGCTTGCCTGAGAGGAGGAGAAGGGAGAGGAATGGATGTCCTTCTTTTTTTGAGGGGGGGCGGGAATCTAATATCTTAACCCTGTGAGAGGCAAAGCACTCAACCAAGCAAATAATTTAAACATGTGAATAGTTGCACTGGTGTCAATGTTTTAACTAAGCATTGCTTTTAAATATTTTGCTGGATTGGTATCAAACTTATCCACACCTGGATGAATCACACCTTGGGAAAAGATAGCAGCATTCTCTCTCCTAGTACTACAAGTCTAAATAGCACGATACATCAGGTACATGTCACATTTCTGTGTAACGTGTTTTTTGTAGTAGTAAAAAGTATATTCCACTCTTGATCTAAGATCTTGCTTACTTCTAATGTTTGAAAATATTTTAAAAAACATTTTAAAAGTTGAGAACCTTCAATAGAGAATTTTTTCATATGAACCAAATTCGACATTTGATCCCTTTGTCCACTCTTTGCAAACTCCATAAAATTTTGTCCCAATCTGTACTCTCTCCTTCTTAAAAACAAGATGGACTTTGTTCATCATAATTTTAGCAGCAACTTGTGTTATTTTTGGTGCTTATACAGACCACATTCCAGTATGAAGCTATCCATACTGGATACTACAAGTGATAGTCCTGAGTACTGGAGTATGTCTGTGGTTTTATAAATATCAATTTATATTTATTGGCATTTGATTTACAATGTTAATTCTAATAGGTTAATACATTACTCTAAAGGCTGATTTTAGTGAGCTATGTCATGAAAGTGATTTCATTTATGTATACTTTTATGCTACATGGCTAACTGTTCATACAACCCATGTTTATAGTTGTGTACCATCTAGCCTTTTGCCACTGGGTGACAGCCAAAGCATGAAAACAAAAGCCCTATTCAGGAAAAGAATTCCCTGCACTGTTATATGAATATCAAGTGAATTATGCAAATCAGAACAGGAGGAGCTTAATAAAACTCTCTTTCTGACCTTTCTTATCTATAAGGAGGGAAACATGCCAAGAATCTTGAGGTAAATATCCCTCCCTGTAAGGGAACAGTAAGCACAGTAAATGCTGACCCCAACATTTAACTGGAACACTTAATCATAAAACTCAAAGATCTTTGTAAGCTGTACAAATCTACATCACAAAACCAAAGAGAGCAGCAACTCTCTCAGTAAAAAGACAGTCTTTTTCTTTGCTTTTGCAAAGGAATAAGAGGGAAGAAAAGGGTCAAAAAAAAGTCTGAGTTCATAAAAGGAATGATGGAGAGGGACAAGACAGATGAAATACAAATAATACTCTTTTAAAAATTTTTGAATTATTTTTCATGACAGTAAATGTGCACATTTCCTTTTGGAACTACTTTCTCTAATTTAGGCTATTATTTATTATTTGAGAACAGATGTAAAAGGAGACGGCAAAACAGGTACCTATCATACAGCACTTTAAAACGGTGCTCTGTAACTCTGAATTCAAACTTTAATAAAGATCAATTTACTAAGGGTTTATCTGATTTCCCCCAAAATATAAAAGCTTTACATTCTATATACTTCCTTAATGAAATTTTTTTTATATATATATATAGCACATTTTACAGTAGGATGGAACTAACCCACACAGCCCTGTGGAAAACAAGTAAAATATCCTTTTAAGTCAGATTAGGCTTGACTATATTTGTGCCAGAAGTACTAAAAAAATTTTTTTTTCAGTATTTAAAATGCTATGAATATGAATAGCTTACATCATATTTTCAGGTTCTGTTGCACAAGCTCCCACTGCTTTGGTGACATTCACAAGTAGTGCCTGATCAGTTCCAGCAAGTAACTTCACTAGAGGTGGTATTCCACCACATTTACGGATAATAGTTCGATTTATTGGCTCTTGGCAACATTCTCCCAGTGCTCCGACAATATTTACAAGAACCCCTTCAGGCTGGTCAGTGAGCAGTCCTACCAAAGCTTCTATGGCTTTATATTCGCGAAATCTAAAATATAGAAATAAAATCAAAGTTGTTATTTTCAGTATGTTAATGTTATAAGTTTAATTTTATAATTAAAGTATAATTATAATTGAAGTATAATGTTTAATTTCTGTATGTAAAGTATCTGGCTGAAGAAATCACAATACAGGTAAACCACTTCAATCAGTTCTTGAAAGTGTGACACACAGCATAACTTCTTACTCTACCTTTTTAAACACATTTCTTTAATTTAGCTATCTAGGAATCTGCAGAGTAGTTTGAGAGTTTTTTAAAATTTGACATGGGGGTGCAACGTCTATAAATAGCTGAAAACATACTGGAAGACTGGTAAGTACTGTGGCACCCTAACTTCCAGTGCTTTTTCCTGCCATGTTAACAATAGCTATAGCAGTAGTATATCAGACCCTCTTCCACCTCTCCGGACCAAAGGATCACCCTTACTTTTCACTAAATGTTAAGCCTCTAGAGGGTTTGCCCTGACCAGTTCTATACTTAGTTCAGGCCTAATAAGTGCGTTTTCCTAAGGTCAGACCTATAGTTCTAGTACATTTCTATTGTATTATGTTAGATTCCATTTTGAAATTAAGTAATAAATTGACAGAAGTTTGAGTTGACTGCTATATTAAAACTTCCTTCACTCTTCATAGCACTTTTGGTACTGAAAATCAAAAATATGTTTTTAAAAATCCTGGAGGTCCCATCCTACGAACAGATGCATGCTAAACCTCAGAAGTTCATCTTTCAGAACAGGACTTTACTCCTCAGTACTGGGGTTGTCTTCTAAGTTCATTTTGTTCAGAACTTAGAAGATTCTTCACACTTAACAAATACTGTATCTTCCTTTCATACATTTTCTATGATACACCTTGACAACTCCACTTGGTATACCAAGCCAGATCTAACCTGTATATTATTGAATACTTATACTTTGATTTATAACTTTGTGTAAATACATATAGTTTCTTCCCTAAAGAGATACTTTCTCTGAGAGTAGAGAGTTCTCATTTGTGCTTCCCCCATGGCCCCTAGCTTCTGGAAATGTCTACTTGAACTACAAATACTCTGTATTTTCCAGGAATCAGTTATACATGTGGCTTTTCTTTCATACAAAAAAATTACTATTTTTGAGATTTTGATGGCAGAACTAGAACTGTTTCAATAAAAGTTAATCTTTCCAAGCTGGTTTATCAGTATAACAATTAAAGCAACTGAGAAATGAGAAACTTTCATTTTTCATGATTCAACCCTTTCCTTAAGGGAGGAATCTTCCTCTCTTTGTTCACTATAATTTAGAAGTTTCCCTATAAATTTTTTTCAAGAGAAAACATCAACAGCATGAAAAAAAGAGCAACAAAGCAAGCAACCAATTAAAAAAAAACCAACCTTATTTTCTCTGGCTACTTTATCTGTGTTGCATATCAACTGCTTCACAGATGGAACTATATGAGCTGGCTCTGCGATGGGCAGGCTACACTCTGACAGAGCTGTTGGCTCAGGCCATCTTGTGTCCAGAAGCAGTACGGCTGCTTGCACGCAAACTGGAATCTGAGCTAGTCAGGCCCAGGCACCTGCATCAGCTCATTGTTGAGTCAGCACATCATCTCAGCAACATACTGCAGGTATAGGAAATACTGTGGAGTAGTTCTAAGATAATTAAGTGGCCCTGCAGGAACCAGGAGGGTTTGTTAGTTCTAGCTTCGTGCCAGACTCAAGCTAATCCCTCCAGATCTACTTATGTGTTTTCATATTATCCTCCCTCCTCATTCTGTAGTGCCCTCCGATCCTGAGTTTGGATGGGGTTTACTGCTTCAGACTCAGCACTACATAATACATGAATTCAGCTCAAGTCTGGAGCTGCGCCTGGCTAGTAACCTTCATGGAGCATCAAGCACTTGCCAAAGATATGTGAGTAGCCCAGCAGAAATCTCTTTGCATTTGGACAGAATTATTGGCTACAGCTATACTAATAAATAAAACAGGCCATGGCTCATTCTCTAGCCCTGAGGACAAGAAGCACAACATAGCATCCATATGGCTAAAATCTCTTATCCTCACAATTCAGGGTGGCCTCACCCATTCTGCCTAATGGAAACAATCTGTTGCCTGCACTGTTCCCAAGGAGCGTCTGGGCATTGTTTGGGAGAGCACTTGCTGGCACAGGCCAAACTGTGTGTAAGGGACTGTGCTAGCAGTTAAACAGTATGGATAATCATAACATGGTGCCTGAACCCTGAAAGGTTTGGCCCTGTTTGGTTTACTGGTATAGAGAGAGCCATTCGGTCCATCTCATCACTGATTGATCCAGAACCAGGCTGCCTCTGTGTAGATACCCAAAGCCCACAGAAAAGAAGGGTATACCCTTCTGAAAAGCCAGGTTACTGTGCAATCAAGAATGCAAAAAGCAGTAGGACAGCAGTAGAGTATGTAAAGACCATGGCTCTGTATACCAACAGTTTGGGAGCTCATTTAGGACAGTAAAAAGCCAGACTGTAAACCCTTACTACTGGAATTCTTTCTGATTTTTATCCAGCAGTTATCTATCATATCTGCTTGTCCAGCAAAGTACATTAAAATTTGGGCTGCAGGAAGAGGTTACCTTTTACTGATACTCCTTCCAGCCTATGAATCTTACATTCCTCGGTACGGAGCAGCGTAACTTCAGCAGGAAGCCTAGCACATACTCCAGTGGAGCAAGCTTTTTTTTGAGGTAAGGTGCATGAATCTGATAAATGAATTCTAGATGAGGGGGTCGAGTATTCTCAATCATTAAGCTGTTCCATGAAAGGTGGAGGGTGATAACTCCTGCTGATACATTCTCAGATAACCACTCAGAACTCTGATACTGAGAGGTTGTAGGTACCTATGGTAGGACTCTCATCAGTTAATTCCACTCATTTAGAAGCTGGGTGATCAGACTCAGCTTTTCTGAGCCCCTTCTGTAGTCAAGGAGAGAGGCATCTAGGCTAATTATCCCAGATTCCAGTATATTTCTAAAGTAGGTGGACCTAATGTGTATTAGATATCTACCTTAGAATGAGATAATTTGCTCTCTGTCTCTCTTGACGTAAAACGTTAAAGCTAAGTGTGCTAACTACTCTCTCTACCATGCAGCAGTGGTTCCTGTTTGTAAGCTATAGAGAAGAGTGGGGACATCAGATACGCCTGCGTGTCAAACGTTTAGTATGTGCTAGTACACCTCCTGACTCAGTGTCCTATATCTTAACCTTTAGAGGCCTTTAGAGGCACTAATTGTCCCCATTGACTTTTAAGATTCTAGGAACTTAACATTGTTTCCACTGTACCCTGCTGAGGTCAGGTGGCAATTTTTTAAGTACTATAAGACCTAAGTTGAAAGCCCAACCGATTACAAAGTATGGTTTTGAAGAATCATGACATAACAATTTTGAAAACAATAGAGGCCCATAAAATCAAAACATGATAATGTAATAAATGTTTGTAAAATTAAATTGTTACTTTGACACATTTTCTCCACTCATTGCACATTTCCAGATTGCTCCTGTCACAGCTGCTAAAAGTTGTTTGTTTTCAGAGTTACCAAGCAGAACAGATAGCGGTTGTAGACCTCCATGCTGTCTAACCAGGTCACGTGTTTCTTTATCTTCTGCACACTATACAAAAAAATGAAATATATATATTATGTAAAACGTGTAAAATGATGTCTTCAAAAGCTAGGTGTATTATGTTGTAACTAGAAAAAACTAACACGGAAGAAAACATAAATGTTTTATTAAAGTATCTGACTATGCTAACAACTCACTAAGAGAGTTTGACAGTAAACCTCTACTGTATATGCAGCACTGCTTATACTGTCACATTGTGCACCTTGTGGGCAAACAAACATAAAAAAACAAAGCAGCTCTTTGCACAGTATGCCCTGCCTCTCTCCATTGGTTACCTATGCAATTTAGGGCTTGCACACAAGAAGAGCAAGTAGGAACTAAATTACAACATTAAATATGCAGCTAAAATATTTTCATAAGAATTAAGCCAAAGACCATCAACATTCTTATAATTTCTTACACATTAGAGAAATAGTAAAACTAAGAAATATTAAAACTGACAACCACATGAAAACAAAGGGCTAATCCTGTCTCTGAGCTACTGATTATAATAATCATAGAATCATAGAATAGTTTGGGTTGGAATACAATTACCTTAAATATGGCACTTGCACAATGCATCTGAAGCTCCTCATGTTCACTACTCAGATTTTTCACAAGGTTCTCAATCATTCCTTCTGTCCTTATTGCAAGTCTGTAACTTGGCTAAAAAGATAAACTGCATCTTTTAAATCCTGTATATTAACAGTTAATAACACTAGACATAATAGAAAAACATGTTCTTAGAATTAAAATTTTTTAGCGATCTTTTCTTCCAAATTTTAACCCACAGGCATGTAACAGGGGACCATTATTTAAGAGAGGGGACACATCTGTGTAAGAGATGCATTTAGTGTTATTTCCAAATTTGGCCAGATAAGAAACCCTCAAAAACTTCACATTCTCAATATAGAATTACTGAAGCTAATATCTGCCAGGTTGCTGTCTTGTGGAGCATGCATAAACCTGTGTAGTTCAAGAAGCTAATTTTGAAAATACAAAGTGTTTTATAATGTAAAATCTTTTGAAAAATGTCTTCCATGTCTCAAATTCACCAAGAGAACTTATGTATATTTTTGACCTAATGCACCTTAATTTCAAATATGATTCCACAAATGGAGAAATAACCACTCATCTTATATGGTAATGGTAAAAAATACTTATTTTCAAATTTAAAAACGGAATATACTCAAAGTTGTGAAACCTGCCAACGAAACCTGTAGAAAAATCACATATATTCCTTCCTTCTTTTTGCAATCAGACACCATCTTACCCAATTCATAAGGACTTTGTAAACCACGCTGCCCTGCACTGCATTGGATCTTCCTGGCCGCATGTGCAGGTTAGCTTTGTAGAATTTAGATGTACTGATTAACCAGAATATAGCATCTTAAGTTGCCAAATTTGTCAAGTATGATGAAAAAAATGAGAAAAAAATGAAACTGATTAAGGATTTCAATTCTATATATCTTCTTTCACAAACCACTCCTAGCCTTTTAAATAAAAAATGTGGTCTTTACTTCATCACAAGCTGTGACTTTCTCAAAACCAGTTTGTCCACACAAAGCATCTACTTGCTGATGGGATAACTGCCCTGGTTGAAGTGACAGTCAAACGTAATGCTTCCTTTTAGTAGCTAATTGTTTTAATGATTAGAAATAACTTAGCTATATGTGTTTACTTACCTCTGAGGCACATTCTTGTAGTGTCCCCACTACTGGGGTTAAGATGTTTGCATGTGAACATTTGAGCCATCTAGCTAATAATGGAATGCCACCAGCTTTACGGATTGCTTCTTTATTTTTGATGCTTTTGCTGCAGCTCCAGAGTGCCAAAGCCCCACAGCGTGCTATTTCAGTATCTTTTGCTTGATATGGTGTTAGACTGGTTGATCCCACTGAAATACATTCCAACAGCCCAACCTAAAAAATCCATTTTTTTTAATTACCTACAGGGAAGTTTGATATTATATCGCTTTTTAATGATGGCAAACACTACCACAAGAATCATGTATACAACATCTGACACATTTTTTGGACAAAAATATGCATATGACAAGGGTACAAATTTTAATGTCTGCTTACCAATCTCTTGATTCCTCCATGCTGCCTTACTGTCCTTCGCGCTCGTTTAAATCGAGCAACATTAGCAATTGTTTCAGCTGCCAAACATTTTAGATCTTTATCTGGAGAGTCCAGTATTTTCACCATGATCTGTAAGCCCCCAAGATCTGCAATTGCATGTCTGATCAGTGTATTTTGACTAATTTCCTTCAGGATTTTTAATGAACCAATCTAAATAATGGAAGACAACAGAAGTTAAACATTATTTAAGTATACATAAACAGAAAAATTCCTGAAAATGCTGGGTTATCTAAAACATTTTATCTTTTAAATTGAATCAGAAGAAGGAAACTGAAAGTCAAAGAAAGTGATTTTTTTCTAAAAAATCCTTGAAATTGAGAAAATACAGAAATGAGAAAAGAAAGAAATCAATTTTATTTATAGTATATAACTTTGAAAATTGAAAAACTATTCTAATAGAAAAGGCATATTCATTGCTCTATTCGACAAAGCTACTTACCTGACATTTAATTTCTTCTGTGTCTAGTAAATTAATTAACACTTCAAGACATCCAATGTCTCTGATGGCCAGCTGACAAGTTTCTTGAGCCAGATTGAAATCTCTCATTGAACACAATGCAATTACAGTAGCTGTTGGATTACCTCCCTAAAATAAAGCAAATAATTAGCAAATGTGTAATGTGCATTTAATATAAAACTTAATCTCTTCTACTAGTACTAGTAAAACTACTACTAGAGAAGAAATATGTTAGATTATTTTGATTCTATGGTATTAAGTAACGCAGACAGTAAGAAATGGAATTATTGATAAAGTCTGCAAATGGCATATAGATTGAAGTGAGTGAATAGCACAGGTGACAAATTACTAATATGGCTTGCTGTGAATGGACTAGTAAATGAGGCAGTCGAGTATTGTGAGTTTTGTAGGAGTGTTTGCAGATAGCAAAAGAACACACAGTGAAGACACAGACATTTCAGAGAAGCTATATGCATTCTTTGCATTGGTGTTCACTCTGGAAGAAACCAAAGAGATTCCAACTGGAATCTTCCGTTGTGGAGGACATCTCAGAGGATTTTTCTGAAACTGAAGTCACTGTAGAAAGTTTTTATAAAAAAACCCTGACATTGTGAACAACAACAAACTGCCATTATTAGATAGTATTCAACTGAGTTATAAAGGAAACAGGGTAAAATAGTTGATTCAGTAGAAGTGGCATGTATCTTCTTGCTTCAAACTGCCCTGTTACCAATGTCCTGGGAAACAACAAATGTGATGTCAACTTTGAAACGAGTTCAAGTGTTATCCAGGGCCTTTTAGCCAAATATCTGTGCTGGACAAATTAGGAGACTGTAATAAAGAACAGAATTAGCAGACATCTGTCTAAATATGATATTATTGCAACAATATGATATATTTAGAGTCACCATGGATCTGTTAAGAGAAGTCCTACCTTACAAAACTTACCAAGCTCACGGCAATGGTGATCTAGTTGATATGTCTAACTGGACTCCATAAGGATTTTGACAAAGTCCCTCCTTGATACCTTTTAAAGAAACTAAGCCACTATATTATAAGAGGAAAGGTCATTGCATGGATTGAAAAGAGTGACTAAAGGATAGGAAACTGGGAATAAGAGCAAACAGTTGGTTCAATAAAGGGGTGTGATTTAGTGGAGTTCCACGGATCTGTGTTGAAGTTGTGCAATTCAACATACTCATAAACACCCTGAAAAAAGGAAGAACTAGTTATGTGACAAAGTTTGTTGATGATATTATGATTCAGGGTCAGTTGTGACAAACTGCTAAAGAACTTACTAAAACTAAGAGGGCAGTAAAATAGCAAATGAGAAAATGCGAAGTGATGCATAGCAGAAAAAACAATCCTAACTCCATAGATGAAATGATAGGTTTTCAGCTGACCATTAAAAATTAGAAATGATACCTTGGGGTCAGGGTAGATGGCAGTTGGTTAGGGTAGATGGCAATCAAAAAGCAAATGGAATATTAGGAGTTATTTGGAAAAAAATAGTGAACAGAGAATGTCACTATACCACTGTATAAATCCATGGTTCACATTCACCTTAAAAACTTCACGCAGTTCTTCAGCCTCAGTTTCAGGAAGGTTACTATAGCACTGGAAAAGGTTCAGAGAAGAGCAGCAAAGATAATCCAAGGTTTTTTCAGTCTAGAAGAGGGATGCCTGAAGGGATATGATAGAAGTCTACAACGTTAGGGATGGCATTGAGTGGGATAGATAGGGATTGACTGTCCAATGTCTCTTTTAATACAGATATAATCTCTTTTAATAATGAGGTATAAGAGGATTCAGGATAAAAAGAAATAAAGGGAATTGGTTCTTCAAATGAGGCAACAGACTAGTGGAACTAGTTGTGAAAGGATTCCATGAAAGCTAAAAAATTTCATTGAAGGTCAGTAAAAACATAAAAATCTCATTCAATTTTCAGCTCCCTGAGCTAAAAACAGGTGGGGGCTTGGAGAGTATTAGAAAGCTGTGTGTTTGCCCTGTTCTTACTTTGCTCTGGGCATTCATTTATGGTCCTGGGTTTCTTCTGCCTTGGTAGAATATCAACAGAGTTTCACACTACTGTAAGTTATGCAGTCAAGTTTCCCACATTTGTGGAAATCAGAGGTCAGGACATCTGGGGTGCAAAAGATGAGCTTTAACCACAGAAAACTTCCATCCCGATTATTGTGTCTCCCCTCCTGTTGCAGTCAGGTTATTGGGATACACTGTCTTTTGATCTGCCCAATTTAAGGTCATACACTTACAAATAATGAAAAAGGGTATAGCTCAATGGAGGACTTCTATTCTGGAAACCAGAGCATATAAAAAGATTTGAGATGTTGAATATCAATTTGAGATGACAGTATAACATTTGATTAAAAGGATGAATTTTGGGATGTGTAAGTGAAAGTACTGAATAGGAACATAGGTATTATCTCTTTTCAGGCACTTGTGCAACTATTACTGAAATTCTGTGTCTAATTTTCCTTTTTACAGTTCTAGAAGGAAAGTGAAAATATGGAGATGATTCAGAGAAGAGAAATAAAAATGACTGTAAGCCTGGAAAATAGCTGCATTAAGACAGACCATGAGAAGCACTATTCAGTTTATTAAAAAGTAAATTAAGGTATGATTTATTCATAGTGAATAAATAAATCTATGAGGAAGAGGAACGTGATCACAGAGAGCTCTACAGTCTAGCACAGAGGTCTGATGATTTGAAGTTAAAGGTACTAAAATTTAGATGAGGAGTAAAGTGCAAGTTTTCCATTGTGTGGTTAATTATCCTTTGGAAGAAATTACTTAGAGTGATGATAAGTTTTCCAGCAGTGGAAATGTTTCGGTCAAGACTGGATGTTTTTCTAAAAGATAAGCTCTATTTCAGTCACAGCTACTAGACTAAAAGCAAGAAAAAGATCAAAGAATACACCCTGTGGTATGCAGAAAGTTAAACCATAAGGTAACAATGGATTCTTTTGAACGTATAATATAGATATACTATTAATCAAGTTGGGTATGAACCCAGCTGCACAGAAATTAGGAGGGCTGATCTACCATGTAGCTGCAACAGAAGCTGGAGTGCATGAGCAATGCCAACTGGTGCTAATGTGGAAGTTACAACTTAGAGCACCTAGTAAATCAAACTACAGTATCCACCTCCCGCGTGCCTCTGAATTCCAGGGAAGCTTTGGCTCCCATCCAGATCTGAACTGTGCTGCCCAAGTCCACCTCTTTCAAATGACACTTTTGAAACTGTAGAAGACTTTGAGCCAACGCTTTCCAGAGGAAAATATCGTGCTCAACTGTGCACATCATACTGAAATACAGAATATTGAAAAACTGAGTAATGTTTGCTAATATGAAACAAGTAGATCTAACAAAAACATAGCATTTTGCAGCCTCTGTCTTAAATGTAAACAGAAGCAGTAAGACAAATACAGAAAAAAGTCTTTAAATTTAACATGCTCTTTAACAGATACCATAAATGTAGTAGAGAATCACAAGTCAGATAATACATCCAAAAGGAATGTGAGAAAAGTACTTGATAAAGTTTCAGATCAGTAACTTACATCAGACAAAACACTTCTGCTAATCAATGAAGTGTATGTGGATGGAGCTTCATAGCTAATTTTTACTTAAATTTCTTGTAACAATAGATATCCACAGAATTTCCTCACAGAAAATTGTTTAAATATAAAGGTGATCTTTTAACATCTGCAACATATAGTGTCCTAAAGGAAGATTCCTACAATTTTTTCATGTTACCTTTTTTTAATCATCGTTATCTTCTTGACTTCAGAAGAAAATGAAACGTGTCTAGCTTTAAGAACATATTTTGACCTATTTTGTAAAATATGTCGTTAGGAATAAAATACTGTAGCAATTTCTCAAATGTTTTCCTAGAGAAATCAGTTTACCCACACATATCAAAATCTAAATGATTTTTTTAAAAATCCGTAAGATATAATTCCAAAACTACACAGAATATTCTGTAGCTCAAAAGGACCACCAGCTGTCCTTTTATGAAGTTTGTGGTCTTTTCATACAGCTTAGACTTTGAGATTCACTTTGCTTTGCATTATAAAAATTTTGCAACAGGTGTTTAAAGAGAAAACTTGTCTCTATTATTTTACATAATATAAGAAGTATATTGCTAAACTGACAAGTGATGTCTCTTCTTTTGAGGAGTGCTTCACCTACAGTGAAATTACATCTATACATAATGTAGTAATTAATAATTCACTTATCTTACAGTTATAATGGTTGGCATACGACATTTAATATGGACCAGGTTTTTAAAAAATAAACAACTTTTAATTCTCTTATATTAAATAAAAAATAGAACTGTATATAAAATACATATATGCATTTTATTTTTTTGGCTTCAAAAATGCACACACCACTTGAACTGTTTTTAAAGTAAAACCACAAAAAATATTTTTCATATGTGCTGAAGCATCAGTTCTACAAAATAAGAAATACTATTGATGGTTTCAACAATTATTTTTTGTTTCTTGAAGTGATCATTAAATAAGTCTTGCAGTACTTACAGCATAGATTTTAACATGCATGGAAATAGTTACCTCTCTATTAAGTTGACATAAAATCTGCATCATGTTGTTATACCATTTGAAATCTGATATGTTGGATGCAAAATAAACTCTACTGGCAGATCAACAATCAATTTTAAAGCTTGAAATTAAACACAGATTTAGTTTAAAATGTGCCTCTCTTCCTATATGGTGGTATAACATATATATCCACAAATTAAATGAAAATAAAACAGTATCACTGCTACACTATCAGTAAAACATCTTCTGTGCAATGTATGTGTAATGTCTCTATTATGATACTCAGAGCTCACAAATGAAAATTACAGAACTATAAAGAATGTGTAGCAAAGCCTGTCTTTCTTTTGCTTTTATTTTTGAGGTGTTTAACAGACCACTTTTATAATACAATAATGCACAGATTAATCTAGTTAAAACTTTTAATGTATGTATACAAAGGCAGCTGTTTTAGATGATGATAAGACTGTATATACATTTGGTATCTGTGAGTCCAATCTCACCTTCTGTGATGGAAGGAAGAAAAGAAAAAGGTCTCTACGAGACCTTCCCCATAAAATGTCTCCATTAGAGTAGGGCAGGGTGTGGAGCCTGCCTTTGTATTCTTTCCACAACTGAAAAGGGCATTTCAGGAACGGTGAAAGCTACAGAGGTGTCATGTGAAGGTTGCTGAATTATCTTTTCATTCTTAAAAATGTAAATCAAGATTTAATGTAAAAAGGAGTATTAGCCCAGCTAGTTTGACTGCTGTCATTAAGTTTTCATTCGTTTATTTTTGTGTACCACAAAATAACTAGCATTTGACTAACACGTACTTTGCACCTGTCTGGGACATGACTTCAGTCTTGATTTAAAGACGTCAAGAATGGGAATTCTAAAGGCTAATCATCTTTACTGCTAAAATAATGAGCTTGTCTGACTTCACCACTTTTTTCAATACATTTGGGAAATTTGGACACCAGAACAAGACCCACTGCTTCCAAAATCAGTCTTACCAGTGCTGTATAAGAAGTCAACCTTACTTTCCTAAGCCTACTCACTGCTCCTGATTATGAAAAAGAGCATTCATTGTCTTTGCCACAGAAGTACTGAGCAACTGCTCAGTTGCTTGCATGCTAACTTCTAAAGTTTTCAGAGTAACTGTTTCCAGAAGACAGCCCCCCACTGTACAGGCATGTTCTGAATTTTGTGTTCTCATCTACTTAATTTTGCACCTGGGAATCGTGAAGCACATTTGATCTGAATGGAGACACCCTGCCAAGCAATTCAGATCTGCCTTTGAGAGCCTGTCCTGTTATTCCAAATACTTTGCCATTTCTGGTTTTCAAGAGTGACTTCATATTCACATCCAGAACTCTGACAAAACTGTTGAACAGTGCTAGGTTTAGTCACCACTATACTAGAAACATCCTTATTTGATGACGTTTCTCCAAATATGACTATATGCATCGGTTAGTCCATTCTGAACGCACAGCAAGATGCAAGACATAAACTTTTGGCTGCATCCAGTCCCCCTTTTCATTGGCTTGTTTAATGTCCTATCTTTCTCCATTTAAAAATCCTCAGGCCTTCAGGAATTCTTCCTTAGGATCTCAT
Organism: Aptenodytes patagonicus; assembly: GCF_965638725.1. NCBI lineage: Eukaryota > Metazoa > Chordata > Aves > Sphenisciformes > Spheniscidae > Aptenodytes > Aptenodytes patagonicus. The sequence goes on from NC_134950.1 coordinate 154,067,727, forward strand.
GGAATGCTGGACACTGCTTCTGAAGTATTCAAGTACCTTCTGACACCTTCTGGCAGAAACGCATGCAAATACAGCATGCCTCTCCCCCACTCCACTGCTCAAAGATCTCAAGTTATGGTGGCTCCTCAACAACAGAATATGGTAGAAAATAGTTATCTACTTAGTTGCTGGTGCTAATGTTTGTTAAAATTAGTATTTAAGGTCATCCTAGGGCTTCTTAAGCCACAGGAGAGTTCCAGTGTGGGGAAAAAACCAAAATTAGCTACAGGGACATATTTTAATACTCTTAAGCATTTCACTTTTTTCTCTGTAAGTTTGTTAAATGAATTTTACAGTGAAAAGAACTGGCAAAGATGGCTTTGGTCTTATTTTGCAGCCATTACCTCCTAAAGCAGCTGAAATCATCTTGATTCCAAACATAAGTCAGGGCAGTTTGAAGGCTGGTTGCCCAGGATGTTGCACAAGTACAATAATGTTTTTAAATGGCAGTGTATCAAATAGCAATTAAATAAATCTAGTAGCAGGTCAGAAATTCATCCATTGTTGTTATGTAAATTCAGGAAACCAGAAGGCATGATGTAATGGGAAAGAAGGAAAGAGGAAGTTCAGAAGAGTCATCAGAGCCTTAAAAAAATTACATAAAGAGTACAAAAGCAAAAATGTCATTGAGGGTGAAGAACAGGAAGTGTAGAAAGAGATTAATCAGGCAAAATCATGAGCTCTTCAGTTGGCTGAAACTCAGGAAGCATACAGAGAGTGAGAACACAATCGAGTAACTAAGGATAAAAATAAAAGAATAACACAAGCATATAGGGACATAAACCAAAATACAACTACCAAGGGACACACAAGTTGAAACCATCATTTTTCTTGATACTTCTGTAATAATCAAGAGGAAGAAAACTGTTAGTTGACAGCAAGCTTTCAACAAATGCAGCCAAGAAGGCTAAAAGCATTAATGGGTCTTTTTTATGCATTGGTCTTTACTATGCTGTCATGCCCCACCTACGAGAAGGGGAGAGTGACTAAGGTCCGCAAATCCCCTCGGTGTGGATTAAGGTGACATAACACATGATGTCCATACATGAATATCAACCTTAATGGAATGAACACTCCGTAAGTGTCAACCCTCTACGTATTAATATGTCACGTAAGCTAAGCGGCTTTATGAGAAGTTGAGGTAGGCCTTGCGTTACTTAGCAGTTTTAAGGGCAAAGAAAGAGAAAGTGAGGGGGGGAGAGAGAGAGCTAGAGAGGGAAAGTGATAGAGAGATCACCAGTCCTGGATCCAGCGTCGGACCTGCCAATGAGGTGTGTCGGTGTAGAGAGCGCCCCAGGAAGTTTGTATGCGCCCCTATTTATTGGCCCCAGTCCAAGACTTCTGGAACCTTCTCTCGCCCCAGTTCCAGGAGTGGTTGAGACACCAGTCAGTCAAGGGAAGTGACACTAGGCCCCTCCCCATGGCTGACTTCTGGAGCCTTCTCTCAGGGCATTGTCCGACCTCCCAGCACAGTCACTTGGGCCTCGTCCCTTACGCTATGCTCTAGCAATGTATACTAATGTCAAAGATGATGTAGTAAACACTCTGCTTATGCTAAAGACATAGATAACTTAGATGTCTTCATGCTAGCTGAGCTTCACGGAATCCACTCTATGGTACTGAGAGAATTGGCTGATGCCAAAGACATTAGTTTGCAGAACTGCAGAAAAAAATCTGGGGTTAACAATGGAACATAAGATAGATATTAGCTATCAATATCACAATGTTGTCAGAAAATAAAGCGAACTTTACAGAGAGGCTTATAACCAGATTTGTAACCTGTAAGATATGAGAAATTATCCTTCTTCAGTTTGGCACTGACAAAACCACAGTTTATGTACTACATCCATTCTAGGTATCATACTTCAAAAAAGATACTGACCAACTTGATGAAGACCAGAGGAGGACAGCAAAATATCTCAAAAGTACGATCTACACAGAAAAACTGAAGGAACTGGCGCTGTTTATTCTAGAGATGAAGAGAATAAGAAGGTGGTTTAAAGAACAGCTATAAAGACAAGCATCTGTTCTCCAGGTCCATTGTGGGTAAGACAAGAAATAATAGGGTTAAATGACATCAGGGCTGATTTATGCTAGGTAACAGAAAAACTTTTTTAATGGCAAGAATATTTGAATTTTGGAATATATTGCTTACAGTAGTCATGAAATCTCCATCACGGGAAAGAAAACTTGAAGAAATATTTGTCCAGGAGACACACAAAGAGTCGATGCTGTTTTGGAGGCAAGCAGATGGGAGTAAATGACCTCCTGAATTCTGCTCTAGCCCTGTCTTCTATTATTTATTTTTTGTGAACTTTTATGACCATGAAATTTTGTAAATACTAAATGTTTTTTATTAGATATTTCCTTCTCTTCTTTAAAAAAAGATGATTGATCCATAATAGATAATAAGATCATAGATACAGATAACATAATAAAATATACAGGCTCAAGATTTCAATATCACATGTCCCATCCTAATTAAAACCCTTCCTAGTGAATATAAAGCTTTACATTTTGAAACTATGATCTCAGTTCCATAGGCTAGGAAAGAAAGATACAAAATTTCCTCTAGAGTCATCTCTGGAAAGGGTAAACACCATTAAAGTTTTTGCAGATGATCTGCCAGCAGGCGGAAACATTAGCTTTTCAGATAGCTGAGACTGTACAGGAGCTGTACAGGAGACCTATGGAATATCTGACCTGGCACAGTCCACCTTATAGCATGCATTACCCTATTCCTTTTGCTTGAACCCTCTGACTTCATATGTGGCATAATTATGCCACTTTGATCTTCCTAGAGCACAGACCTGTATCAGAGTTTAGAATTGTCACAATTGACACTAGAGAAAGGATGGTTTTATGAGAAAGGCCCCATACCTGGACTCAGGATACCAGTGCTCCTTGAGTCCTTTGACAAAATTCCTGCCTGCTACTGGCCAGATGCCTCTTCCCAGTATCTTTGTTCCCCACTTTCAACTGAAACCGAACGGCATTATTGGAGTACAAGTAATAAAAGTACTTACAAGACTATAAAGAAGATGATTCCAAATGTGTTGCCCAATTTGTAGCAAAATGCATATACATGCATGGAAAAACATAAACATTACAATAAAGTTATAGTGCATTTCAGTTTCCTGAGAGAAAGCAAGATTAAATAAATGAAAATTACACAGCTTTTGGCTCACAAACATCTCTATAAATATGGTACCTATTTGGAGGTTTTTTATTAATTTATTTAATTTGTATTTGGATTTAGAGTGAATATGACTGAATGCAACCAGAAAATGAAATATTGTTTTACTTTGCATGGCAATGTCAAGGATTTATTTTTTTTCCTGTTTAGACCTATGGCTGAAATTTATTTTGCCATAGTAAAAGTTCATTTTATTTACTGTATTAAGTAAGTCCTTGATAGTTACCTTAAGTGCATGTCTGTGATAGTATGCATATGACTGAATAACAGGAAAGAAAATTGCTGTTTGTAGGCAGTTTTGTCATTCTTATGCATAATAATACCCCACTTTTGATTATGAGTATATATAATCTGAATGACAATTACAATATACTTGAAAAAATTAAGACCAAACATGCCAAGTCAATATATTTTTAGAAAATACTGAACAAAAAAAATAGTTTTATGTGATATCCAAAAGAACGTAGGTCAAATTATAGAAAGCTTCATTGTTATATCAGAAATTATTTAATTAAAATTCATTAATGGAATGAAAAAACTCCTGGAACAAAAGCATTGTTTAAGTGGAATCCCAGCCCAAAATATTATTAAAATATTGCCATTTTTATAAAATAAGAAAGCCAAAATAAGTAGTAAAGTATAAAACAGAATTCTTCATTTACACCTTTGTGACTTTTTGATTTTCTGTTGAACTTGACTCTCTCAAATCACAGACTATTTTGTAATTTTCTGCTGGAAAATACATCAAAATTTAAATAAATCTTGATAAAGCTTAATGAAAGACTGAGTATTGCAGTATAATATGTATAATATGCTTCAGCAAGGCAATTTTTCTATGCTAGTGAACCTCTAAACACTCAGTTTTGTTTTGGTTTAAGTACTAGTTCCAATTTTTCATTTTAGTTTATAAAACATACAAGCTGCAACTTAAGAGATGAGTTATAGACAAGTATAACTGAGTTATGGAATAATTCCCTGCCCCATTTCCTGAATCTTCTGGCATTCTTTGGCTACAGCCTGGCAGTATGTAAACCATACAGATTAATATAACTAAAGCTAGTGGAAAATCACAGGCATCACAAAATCACAAAATCCAAAACGTTCACATTGGACTAAAACCATGCACAGAAGTTGTATGGTTTTAGTTGCAGATTAATACCTTGAGCCTGACCCTTCACAGTGGCAGAAATGATAGATATGTTATGAGCCAGGCACAGTGAGTTTAAATTGCCACCATATTTTATGAAATTGAAAAGAAATGAGTTTCCAAACAAAAGACTAAGTCTATTATTTTCTGAGTGAACCAGAAGGTTTTGTTAGGCAACTGTTGATTCCCTCTTGAAAACTCTCCCAAGAGATGCATCCATTCTGTTAGCTTTCCTTTTCTGATTCATAGTAATTGGATTCTACAATAGAGGAGGTAAGAGTCAATGTAGTTCATGCGCAAACATATGAACTTTTACTTCATTGGACTAGGAATAGTAGAATGTTTTTCCCCGTAACTTCTCAAACCTCAAACTTGGAGAGAAGTGAAATGCTGACCCAAAAAACACAGAAAACCTGGCCAAGGTAATATATAATACCTTAACAGTGCAAGTTTATTTTCTTCTCATTTGTGAAATTTTCAGTTTAGGAGCGTATTTGTTCCCCAGTTGTATCCGGACAATTTTGTAAAGACAATGGACCACACACTTTTCAATCCTGGATAAATTTGGGGAGAAAAATAAAAAGATTGTAATGTGGACAAACAACCCATAATCCCATTGTGATTTCTAGATCAGATCACTGCAACAGATGTTAATTTGGAATTTAATCTAATTCATCCATCAGAAACTACTGTTACTGCAAAATGTCACCATTCAAGAGAACATGTGAGCAATGAGGTCATTCTGAATTTTAGCTCTGGCTTAGGTTTTAAGTTACCACAGGCCACCTGTAGTACCTTTGGTAGGTGTACCGGAGTTCAGACTTCAGTTCATTTGGCAAAGTGGCTTGAGATAACCATATTTACAGAGTAAGTCTTAGATTGTCTCCAACTCACACCATAGTCTCCCAATGACACTCCAGCATGAATGAACTCAGCTTCAGCAACCATCCTAGACTTCCTCTGCCCACCACGATAGGCTCTTTTAGCATATACAAATTGCTTTATTTAATGCACAAACCATGATCTTCCACCATGCTTTGCAAGAGAAGCCAGTCTCCTTGGTACTGTCTTATCTCTCCAGCAGTAAACTGCCTTCAGCTGCCACTATCACCAACACAGATGGAGTCCCTGAACAGGTGATTTACCTCAGCATCCTTGATGATAGGACCATGTTTTAGAAAGTGACAGGCCACACATTTCTTCAGCCCCAATTGAAGGAAGATTGCTCACTTGTTTGTTTGGATCATGACATACTGAATCTCAGTCACTGTACTGCCCTCTCCTCGCTTTCAAAGAGGTTGTTCTGGAGAACAGAGACTTAGACACTGGGTAAGTCACACACAATAGGAGAGTTGTTCCATTCAATGCTTTCTGGTAGTGAAATGCAAAGCTTTCTGCATGCCTACATCTGTGGCCAAAAGGTCAGACAACTCCCTCTAGAAATGGTCACGCTAACTTCTACCATCAAGGAATAAATCGTTTTGGGGTGGGAACTCCATTGTGACAGTAACTGTAATAGTAGCGTGCAATGTCATCATATGTATACTCAGCCTGCCTGATGAGCATCAGAAACATGGCCAATACCACTCACAGCTTGACAAAACATCTTCAATTGTGAGGTTAAAGAAGATATTCATATTCCATCTTGCAGCCTGCTCTAAAGGGATAGTAACTATGTGTATGAAAAGACTAGCCTCTTTGTAATAACCCCGAGCCTGGAGGATCATCATGGACACTAAGACAGGATACAATGAGTGTGTGCACCACACCCAAGTCTTTAGCATTTGTGTCTTCTTCAGGCATAGAGGACATCAGTGCTGGTAGGATACCTGTATTGTTGGTAAGCCTGAACACCCTATACTCTCATGAGTCTATAGTTCCTATACAAACAATACAATGCCTTCAGCTCTTGCAGGCTGACTAGAGAGTTATGTTCAGACATTTCATCCTGAGATGATTGATTTTATACAAGTATCTGGATACTCTGTGTCCTGAACAAGGCTGGCTGCAGTCTTGAAAACCTCTGCAAGGCCAGCAAAGAGCCCTTTTATCAAGTTTAAGGGAATCAGGCCATGGCATTCAGGACTAACTTTATTCAATCTAAAACTGCTGCAGTCCTATACTGTTCTGTTGCAAGTGGGCTATCTCCTTAAATTTAAATATTTGAGCCCAGTCACCTGCAAACATTTTTTTATATAGGCTTCCACCTGACGTTAGTCTTTATCCGCTTTCTTTCCTCTCTTTCTGCCTTCAGTCTCTGGCTGAAGTCATATGTGATGCTACATGAATCACAAGCCATTGAGACAAACTTACCCTACAGTAATCCTTCAATGGCCTTCAAAATGTCCCTTTGACATGAGCAGTGAACATTTAGGGCTCATGGTGTCCTTGAGCTATGCTTCTCTCCTAATTCTCTCCCATCCCATAAAGATGCCCCTTATGCTGCCTATGCAATCTTCCTCCTAAAAGATACCAACTAGCTAAAAGATACCAACTGAACAAAAAATGTTCTTTTAGGAAAACTACTAAATACGGCTAAATTTCTTTTGCAAGAAAAACAAGCAAACAAGCTCTCAGATGTGTTATGTGCCAGTACAGATAGGTGAGAACAGCTAGTTGGGCTAATATAGACCAAAGTTACTCAGAAGGCCAAGATATAAACTTAAAAGTGATTCTTGGGTAAAGAGAACAAAATGCTGTTTCTCATAGAACAGTGAGTAACTTTGATTCATATGATTCCTCAAAGAAAGGACATATGTACGTTTTAGCGACCAGAAGGCAGATAAGGTCCTTTGCATCTGTGTAGAAATTATTGGATTTTTTACTTTGCTTTTCTGATTGCTCAGACAGTATCAGTCTCAGTCAGATGTCCCAAAATCTCCACGTTGCTGTTTCTTTGGACAGCTAATTCTTACAAATTCCTTCCAGATGTTTATTTACTCATGCTTTTCTCCAGAATCCAGATAGCCTCTCTCTTTGTTCACCAACATAGTGTCAGAAGAACCGTCCCAAAAATGTGAGGATACTTTCCAGCCCACTCCCTGAAGAGCTCCAAAGACAGTGCAGCGTATGGTGATAAGAAGGTGAAGAGCTGTGCAAAGCCAGTAGGTCCGATCTACTGAAACCCTTCTGAAGAACGAGAAGCAAGACAAACCTATAGGATGCTGATCACACGCCTATTGTCTACGTAAACAAAACTCAAGCACAGTCACCAAGCTGGCTAGGCCAAAGTTAGCACACAGGTATCTAGCAGATGCCCATCAATTAATTCTCCCATTAACTGAGGACTGCCAATTAGTTTCTAAGGCTGTTACCAAAAAGGCTGATCTTTACAAAGTACTCCAAGGAAAAAAGGCCAGAAAGCATGCAAACCCCTATTTCCAAATACATAAAGAATCTGGAATAAGAGTAGGCCTTCAAAAGACTACTTCACATTACACTCACTGATGATTTCAAATGCACAAGACTGTGGGGATGGCAATCATCTGTCTAAATTCACTCATCTACAGCCATCCTACATTCCTGATAATTAAGATCGAGTCATCTATAGCCATCCTACGTTCCTGTTAATTGAGATCAAGTCAACAATGAAGTTGAAAACGTGATCCATCTCACTCTGAATTAGATGCTTAAAATATCAGATGAATCACATCCTAAAAGTGCCTGTTTTTTCCACTGATCATAAAGGTAGCCTTGAATGCCCAGCTTAGCTGCAAACACCTACTCTGTTTACATTTAGAGCTAGGTGAGATGAATCCCAATCTAGGTATTGCCTTTTATGTCTGTCTTGGCACTACAACAAGGATACAGCCCCCTCTCTGCCTTTGGCCACTTCATCGGAGGAAAAGAAAGCATATGTATTTTTAAAAAGAACATGCAGAAATTAGCAGGAAATGAGGATTGAATGAGAAAGAGAAAAGAGTGTAGGATTAAATTTTAAAAAACTCCGTACACAAACAGCACTACTGTTTTTTAATTTAACATTGATATTTGTAAATCCTGACTGCAGACTTGGAGATGTGACATATGCTGCCCATAATACAGATATACTACTGACCTTGTGTGACAGTGTCAGACCTGCTTAAGCAATTTTGATTTTGCCTAGCACTTGGCTCACAAAGAGAATAAAAGCCTTAATGTTATTACAGCTATTTTATTTTTATGGATCCAACTCATGTGGGAAACCAGTGGAAGTGAATCTGTGGAGAAAATTTAATGAGGTTGAACCAGGAAGGACCTGTTCTACACTACTGGAGAGCTAGCATGCTGCTGAAGTTTCATAAGCACTGAGAGACAGAAAAGACAGTGTGATTTGAACCAGCCAAAAAAGATTTTGCAAGAAAAACAAAATGATACCAATAGTTTATGAAAAACTAAGAGAAAAATGTTCTCTGGAGAAAGAAAACAAACTTAAAAACGGAGCTTAGTGAGAGCAGAGGAAAAACAAATATAGGTGAAGGTATGGCTGAAGCACAGGCATGCTTCGGAAATAACTGTGTGTATAGTAAGCTGTGATTAAACGGAGCCTAGATCCAATGTGGAACACTCAAAACCAGTGAAGAATGCTGTTCTCACTTCTTAAAACTCTTGGTAGCTTTCAGACACAATCATGTTCTAATTCTTTAGAAAAGCCAGCAATTTGATTATCTACTTCATGATTATAAAGCTGTAAGTCGGATTGAGACAGCTCTGGCAATTTACAATTATTTTAGAGGTACAGTAGCTATGGTGTCAAAACCATAGCTCATTAATTTAATTACCTGCTTTTACAATAGAATACAACCCTGCAGAAAGAGGAGAATCAAACATCAGTTATTTTACATTCTTTTCCTCAGCCCTTAATTTTTGACATACCATCTCTTCTTTCTCTTTTTTTGTTGAATATTACTTTTTTTTTTTCTTTATTTCTATCTTGTCTTTCATCTAATCAGCTATGAAACTCTTAGGAATGGGTGAACCTCAGAACATTAATTAAACCTCCACTACACAGAAATTCCTCAGAGTTCGTGTTAATGGTCAAAAATCAACTGGCTATTATGAACTTTATATGTCTCTTGTGATGAGGAATGATTGTTTGTACAGTATTTTGAGGAGAGAGCTATGCAAGGGCTTCAGAGTTGCCAATTATAATAATAATTTGAGAGTCCACCATTTGCCAATATTTCCTACCCAGTAAATTTATCATAAAAAGGTTTCTTTTTCATGATCAGCACTGGCTGGACTGTTAAAAAATACATCTCTTAACTACAAAATGCAGTTTTCCCATATTTTTATTCCCCTTTTTTTTTCAGTAATTACATCCTTTACTGAAATTAAAAAAAAAATCTTGGCTAATACTGGAAGATGGGAACAAGAGATGTTCATGAACAGTGGAGAAGAGAGTGATACGAAGAGATAATTTGCCAAGGCTGACAGGTTAGCCAAACATGTACCTAGAAACACTAGCAGGTGGCACATGATTACGTCTCATACATCTGGTATTTTCTGAAAAATAGCAGTCTACCACTTAGCCAAACTACAGCAAAATTTATTTTTCATCTTGATCTTTCAGTTCAGTTGAATAAGCTCCTTCATATTACCCCACCATATACTTTCATAAGGGAAGAGAAAAGATTTATTGTTAGACACTCTACTAATAACGTTAGCTAAATTATCTGCAAAGTTGGTCAGTCCTGAAAACACAGTGGCAAAATTACTTTATATACGAAAATATTTTATATGCACTTATATATGCTTATTTTGTATTTAATAGCTAAAATATAATCTCATGCAAGTCTTGTTAATGTGATATTATAAAGAAAAAACAGTTAACTCTTATCCACAGATTGTGGAAAAAATAATATAATGTGCAATACATTTCCTACACATATTAGATATTTTTGCTCCTGCTATTAGATTCTAATATTTGCCTCTATTCCACATCTAGGGCCAGATTTCAAGATTACAGATAAATTTCTTTGATAATTTTGCACACAAAATAATTTCTAAGTTTGTTACATACCTGACCAAATTCGTAACTTCTATGTTAACCATCTAAGTATCCAATTATAGTTATAAAGTTCTACCCACCAGTAACTCTTCCTGGGAAAATGGAAGCAAGGTCAAGAAATAGAGAGTCATTTCCTCAGAATTTGTATTTGCAGTTCTCTGTGCAGTTTGTTGTTCAGGGATATCCATAAACACCAGAGGTTTTAGACTTTTTCTATAACTACCACAAAACTTTTGAGCAGTATTACAATGTGTAAAATAAGTAAACGAACAATTGATACTTTGGTGGGTACACTGTAACACTGATACTATTTTTTCTTGTCTTACAAAATTTAAAATTACTTTTTGTGTAGTTTCACTTTAAATGAATTAGTATTAAAAGATCCATTTTATTCCTTAGACTAATATGTTCATGTCTCTTTTGAGGTTCTGCATTTTAGAATAAAACAGAGTAAGTTTTCTGCTAATCTCAAAATACAATCAATTTCTTAATCCATGCATAGTTTATGAAGCCAATTTAAATTTTTGTAATGAGTACTAGTGTAATCTTAATAATTTGGAACATTTCCAATACCATTATGACTTAAGAAAGCTATACTTTTCCATTATGCAGTTAAAAAATACTGTGTCTATCCTGTATTTCATACAAATTTTGAGAAAAATCTACAAGTCACATCAATGTCTTTGCAAGTCCTATAAATGCATAATTAGTTCATATAAAAGAGTTGCTGTATACACCACCTGTTAAACCACAGGAGAGTTGAGACTGCTACACAATTTTTGTTTGCACAAGAAAGTAATAATTTATTTTGAAAGGCTGGACATTTTCTATTGCAAAATTTTATGAGGAAGATATCTATTTTTCAGATATCTAAAACCTTAGACCTCAGATATGACGAGTCTCATCTTAGAGATAAACTGTGACTGACTTTATATTAATGCATAGTAGGGAAGTGTGCAAGCAGTTGTTGACTGCCTCCTCCTTCCCCTCCAAGTAGAGAAATGTCACATTGCAAACCTTGCATATAGAGTGCAAAAGAACTCCACACACACACACACGCAACTGCCATTTAAGATTTGGTCCTCAAATGTTCTGAAACAGGCTCCCTGTTTCTGTAAGAGTTTGGACCTTCCTTGTCCACATTCCTACCTTTCATGCATACATGGATTTACTGCACCCTGGTTTGCCCCGAGCCCCTAAATTCCAACCTCCAGATGTCTCCCCGTCTTTTCCTGGGGAATAAAACTATCCCATACTGTTTATCAACAGTATTTACATGAACGTCTCATTTCAGATCCTGCATCTTAGCTCCTGGCAGAGCCTCCCTGCATCTTTTCACTGTCTATTTGACTTTCTGCATTTCTTAGCTGTACCCTTCTTCCCCAAGAATGCTAGTGCCCTCCATGTACAAAGAGCTCAGCTGGGGATCCACTATTCCTTCCTGCAAGCCAACACACAGCTGCATTTCCCTAACTGATAAATTTGAGCTTCCTGAGAAGAGGAAATAAGCTCTGTGTGCAGTGCAGCAGCCACACTACATCCTCCTGGCTCAGCTCTGCTCGCACTGCTAAGGGGAGGCAGAAGCTATGGGCAGTAGGTCTTGCCCAGCCAATACTCACTGCAATACATGCACTGTAAGAACTAGACCCGTATCTTTGATCTCTTAAGACTTTCATTTCCTTGACCCAATTGCCTAGAAATAAGTGAGGACTTTTAGAGGGAGTTGGAGAGAAAGAAAAGGGAAGAGGCAAAGACCAGAAGGAATATTCCTGTACATTCCTGCCTCCCTGGTCTGTTTGCCATCTTTATGTAATGTAAGCCCAACACAGAGGGGCCTCCTGCCAGCTACAGAAATGTTGCTTGAATGCAACAGTCTTCCAAAGGTCCTGCCAAAACGCAGCTGTGGAGCAGACCTGAATACCCCCAGTGTATCCCGCAGTTCCTTCACCCTTCTCCTTGTCCAGTCAATGAGATTTTACTGAGTCATGTGACAGATGTCCTCCCTTCCCAGCCATCCACTGCAATGCAGCACCAGCACACACGAGCACCTGGGAAGCTAGTGTTCAAGGCCATACTTGGGGCACATCCTCCCCGGCTCCTAGGCACCATAGCTTTTCTCCAGCTCCTGGACCTGGCACAAGATGTGAACAGCTGGGGAGAGACAGCAGGTTTGTCCACCTATGATTCCAAAGCAGAAAAGAAACACAATGCTGTTCTGGGAATGAGGTCATTTGAACTGGAGTAATTCAAAACAGATATGAAATTAGTGGATATTTTACATGAGGTGTGAGACTTGACTGGTTTCACTAGTGTACCCCTGAAACACAGCCAAAAGTAGAATGACTTTCCAGGTAAGAAACTGAGGGAAGAATTCTGTAACTGACATGGTCCTGCAGAATTCTATCCAGAGCTCACCCTGGCATAGGTGTATACCCTTACAGGGAACCAAAACCGAGCAGTGCAAGGGCTGAAGGGATTAAAGACTAATTCTGGAGATTGGAGTTATTCCTGGCATAGTCACCAGCCCCAATTCACCTCTCAACAGCTCAATTTTATCTTAAAACTGGCAATAATCAGTGCTCAACAGCAGGCAGCACAAAGCATTGTGCCCAGCTATCACCTTTTTTTTTCTCTTTTTTTTTTCTCAGTGAACAGCCCCAGCCCTGCCACAAAGAAGAGTCTGCATTTCTACCTGATGTTCCCCATTTCTAGTAAAAAGATCATTGTAAAATGTGACCCCTTCACCCTATTCCTAAAATTTTCTCATGTAGAATGTAGTCCTTCCCCTAGAAATCTAATACTTCAGAAGCACTACTTTAATAAATAACGTGAAATCTGAAGCAGGCTCTCCTGAGTGAATCTCACTGTTACAAACATCAACAGAGCGCTTCATTCCAATTTTATCTACTCTAGTCCCAAAAGATGCCTAACACAATGCCACCACCAAGCTCACTGATCTATCTTCGCTGCCCATTCTTAAGTCGATGGGGAGACATGGCAAGAGCACACATGCTCTAACTTCTGTTTCACAGCCCTGGGAAGCTTGAAGGTAGGACAAGGAGCCAGACCACAGAAGCAGCTGCTTCCCAGTGGAGCAATTCCAACATGGCTGCTCTTTCCCAGAAAGGAGGGGGAATGGAGAAGGGCAAAAAGTCAGAAGGGAATTTCCCCTGCAGTGGAATTTTCTGTCCATGAAGAGGTATACAAATACATAGTCTACAGGCACAATTCACAGGATCTGGCAAGTTTGCTTTATATAGGAAGCAACCATCTTTTTAAGTTTAATGACAAACTAACATTGCTATAAAAACTAGGTATCCTTCAGGTTTTATGGAAGTTTCGTGTTTGCAAATTGATCTTTTACAGAGTCTTGTTGAACTGTGATTCACATTTACTTTAGCAGACATTCAAAAAATGGTTGCACCTACAAATTATTACATTTTCTAACTTGCTATCTCAAACTTCTATTATTTAAGGCATTTTATTAAATTTTTAAGATGTGCAAACAATGTATACAGCCTTTGAAGACACACAAGCCCTCTGAAATTTGTGCTTCTATATAAATATGCTTGTAGATACTTAAATATTGCAGTCATAAATTTATTTTCTCTTATGTTGCATGTGTCATGAACACTTGCCTACATGAACAACAAGAATGCCAAAAAATCTCCTAAGTCTGGCCAGAAGTGCAGTATTTATACTCGAATTAAAATGAATTCCATGTGCAAGCTAAAGTAGCACTCCATCAATAAAAATTTCAACCACTGTCTGTGGTATGGCACTGAGGCATCTCTCTTCAGCTTTATCTGACACTAGGGATTTCTTGCTTTATGCAGCTAAGAATCAACAGAGAACTATTTTAAGTATATCTTCAAGTACTTTGTTTAATTTATATCTAATTTAAAGAACTATTGGAAGACTCGGGTGTACACGAATACATAAAGAAGTATACATTTGAATTTTCATAACAAAACTTCTTCATGTGATGGAATCTTGTATTATAAACACTTCTTAACAGGCACTCACAATTTGATCAAAAATGCCCCCCTTCCCTTTTCTAGTTCTAAGCCAGTAAGTAATTTTGCTTGTTGACAGCCGGAACAAAATATACTCATTTCTAAAACAGAGGAGCATGAAAAATATTTTTTCCTATTTGCCATTCTCACTCTTCATTCAGAATGGTTTCATGCAAGTGTAGATATGTTTCAGTATTCAATCAAGTCCAATACTAAAATCTAAACATGACTACATGAAGGATCTAGAAAGGAAAGGAAGTTTGAGAATTATGTAACCAGGAGAGAAGAGCCTTGTCAGTAAAGAGGGTGGTCCACAGATGGGTCAATGAAAAGATTTCTGGAAGTTCGCCAACAGTAATGAATTTCAAGTATCCTCTCCAGGAGGACCTTGGGTCTTTACTAAAAAGTAGCATGGTTATTTCTCTGAGCTCCCAGAAAAGTACAAAGAGGTGGTCCATAAGACAGAGAGAAGCAAGCTATTAGTAGATTGAAAGATTTGAAACCAACACCTTGAACTGTAATTATATGCAGATAGAAACAACTGTATAATGCAAAATGTATACACAGTGAGTTTAGACCTAGCAGATAGCTGAGCAAGTTACATGCTGAATGTTACAGCAGATTACACTTGCAAAGGGTTACTTTAGCACAGCCAAAATGACAAGAATATAGAGGTCCAACCTACAAAATATAAGGTGAAGAGAATTGTAGAAACTTGTATTATCCATGCTTTTCTGTGTCTCTTTGGCTACAACCACTAGCATAGGTCCCACATACACGAACTGAGAACAAGCAGTGTGAGTGCACTGGAAACTGTTTAAAAGACTAAGTTACTCGTCTACAATGGTTAAAGGACTGGAAGGAGCCAAAGCTTTGCTTATTCCTCACAAGTATTTCTGCTGTACCAAATGCCAGCACCATCATTTTATCAGTCGGATGTGTATACTCTGTAGCTGTACTCAAAAAACCAAATAAACCAGTGCTTTTATTAGTAACTTACAGTACATAAATTCCAGTACGAACTTGTAAAGGAATTTCTCCTGAGGGAAAAACATAATTAGTTTTAAGAGTTTTCCAGAATAGTAGAGGGTTGTTGGTTTTTTTATGTGTTTCAGACATACACAGAATTCTAAACATCTATATTTATAGGTTCCAAAGGATTTTCAACAAGTCTGTGTAAAAAAACTTTTTTTTTGTTTTAGAGGATGCCTGTTTATCATACATTTTCTTGTCCACTAACAGCATCTATCCAGACACAAGACCACGTTAGAATTACTTCAGTCATGCATTAATCATAGTTGATGAAAGACTTTAGGCAAGTATTCAGTTTTAATAAAAACTCTTGAAAGTTACTATCCACATAAAGAAATATCTTGGAAAGTTTCACCCAAAAAGCAAAACAGAAACCCAATAATTAATAAAGAAATTATACCATCTTAAGTTTTAAATAACACTGAACAGATGGTTTAATCTAAGGGTCTATATAAGCCAAAAATAGCAGAAAAAAAAAATGCAGGAGAAACGGGTGCGTGATAGGAAAATCCACAGTCCCAGGATTTGAACATACTACATAGCAAGGCTATTCTTAAATATATGGAAGGTGGAAAGGATGAGGAGCTGGTCCGGTGTCCTCAGATGTAGAAGGCAAAGAGTAGCGCTTTTTTTTTTTATAAAATTTATCAATGCTTCTTATTTACCTTTAAATATTTTGCAAGTTTCTGAATTCCCCAGTATTCTGATGGCAAATCGGTGTTTCCTTCCTGATGATGTACAGGCTGCTCTTCATCTTCCTCAGTCTCTGAGGAACTTTCACTAACATGTTCAAACCTGCCCGATGTTTTACTAAAAATAAATGAACAGCATCACCCATTTTAAACGGCTATAAAGTAGTATGAACAAGCACATTTTAAACAGGTATGACAACACTGCCTAATAACAGAATTACAAAAATACAATTGACACTGCCAAATACTAAGTTTGGTGATAATTACTGTAGATACAGAAAATAAAAATTAAAAAATTGAAGGAAAAAAAAAAGTAACCCATACCATTTTGAAGCTGGTTGTATTTTAACAGATTCAGAAGAAATGCCACTGGCTTTCTTTTTGATTTTCAGAGATACAGTACTACTTCTCCCTTCTTCTTCAGTATCTTTTTTTGCAGCCTTGTCACTAAAATATTTGGTTTTATTAAAAAAAAAATATTTTTAATATATATATAGAACCAAAAAGCTGTGGTTGGACACATATTATGTCAGTACATATGAGCTTATGAACCTACATAATAAACTTCATTAAACAGAAAGTATGCTGTGTCTTAAGTGACTAATTTTGCTTTAATAAAATAGTGGAATATTAGAAAAATTATATTATGCTGACCTGTATGTGATACAAGAACAAAGAATGAGTATATGCAGACAGACCACAGGCCCATTTATCCTAGGATACCATCTCCAACCACGACCAATAGCAGCTATCTAGGTAACAGCAGAAGAACAATGGAAGAACATGGAAATTATTTTTTCCAGAATATTCTTCAGCAAATTGTGATTCAGGGAACTCCTGATCATCCTTGCATTAACGGTTTTGGATGGATTTTTATTCTATGAATGTGTCTGGTTGCTTTCTGAACTCACATAAACAAATGGCCTCTACCATCCTGTGGCAAAGAATTTTAGAGCTTAGCCATGTGTTGTATGAAGAAGTCTCTCCCTTTGTTATGAACTGGTCTCACTGGCTCATTTTCATTTGATGCCCTTTATTCTTGTATTAGAACAGACAGTGACTATCTGTTCCCTATTTACTGTCTCCAGTCATTATTTTTGTATCTGTCTTACTGTCCCCCAGTCATCTTTTTTCCAGGCAGAAGAGTTCTGGTCTGCCTAGCTCTCCACACACTGAGCTGTTCCATAGCTTCCATCGTGCTGAATACAATATATCTTGCTTTCCTCATATTCCAAGAAGACTCCTAGGCCTAGCTGGGCACAATCTCTGGTGCATTTTTGTCCCTAATTTACAATGTTGTGAAAACAAAATGTCCTTTCGAACCTGGGCTGGTCATACTATCACAGTCACAACAATAAAAGAGAATACTGCTCATGACTACAGCCAATTTCACTACATCTAGACTCTAACAATGACTGTGGAAAAAGATGAGGTCTTGTCTCTGGAAAATGACTTTTTTTTAACTGATGACTGTAGGTCACATCCAAAATCTCTTAAAATGTTTCTTGCAACATGTCAGATTGGCAGACTTGAGAAGATACTGACTTTTTTTTGTAGGGTGGCAATCAAAGCCTTTCCTTCAGATATGCTTCTTCCTTCGTTAACACAAAATCAGGAAACATGAAATCAGAATGGGGTTCTGATTTCAGAAGACAAATCCAACAATATCCAATATATGTATACTCTATTTTTGGGCGTCCAGACTTTGAGATAATCTCATTAGTGAAGACTGTTGCTAAGCAGAGCTAGAAAAGTGGCTCATATATGAAATCATTAAAAATTGGTAGTATAAGTAAGAGTCATCCTGATTTTCTATCCTAGATCTCTTTTGCCTCCCTCAGAAAGTGTGGTTTAGATTAGATTGTCTACTCTGTCTTGCTTTAAAGGGCATTTTACACTAAAAATATGATAATATCACAGTCCTGGAGGACCAGTACTGCACATGGTTGCAAGATATTTCTCTGCCTTGCTGTGGAAACGATATAACATCATCAAAGTTGTTGCACGACAGAAAAAATCTGAGAAATCTCTTTGGTAGTGTGTACTCTCTGCTTAGAAATTAACACGTAGTAAATTTTGGTTTATTGCTCCTAACTTAAGATAATAACACAAACCTGTAACATGCAGTCCGATCATTAGCACAGTTTAGAGAGATCTATAGGAAAGTTCAATTATAAAGATAACTACTTATCTGTGGGAAGCAGAAAGCCCAGTATTCTTCCACTTCATAGATGGTTCTAATTTCTTCTTGTCAATGGATCTCCTTCTTGCTGCAGAACTTTTCACTTTCTCACATACATTCTTTTCTGTAAAATCATAAAGGTTCTGGGATTGGCCAGAGACCTTAGCATCAACTACTTCCATACGCTGATAATTCTTCTCATATGTTGGTTCTTTAAAAAAATTATATTCCTGATAAAAGAAAGAGACATGGTTTGTCAGTCATATTGCTATATGAGTAATGCATATTAAAACAATGTTATAAGCACAATTCCAGGATGCTGCGCTTAAAAATTGTATGTATTAAATGTAGAATTAAATAAGGATAAAATCAGATTGCCTTTAAAAGAATGAAACATTAATCTGGAAAGTAGCTGTTACCGTGTGCAAATTAAAGTTTTTGAAATAAATGAACTAGTTAAATTTGGAACTTCCTGAACATACTTGAATGTTGGGTGTTGCTCAATTTCTAATACATTAAATGATTTGTGACAGAAGCACTTTTATAGAACCTAATTCTAAACGAGTTTTAAGATCTAGAATTTCAAAGTCAGTCATTCTGCTTTCAATGGATCATTTATATAAAAACTATTTCCCTGAAAAAAGGATTTACAAGAAAAACCCACAAAAATAATGAACATAAAACTGAAAATAGGCTATGATAAACTGCTAGACTTCAGTTCCAAGTAATTTAATTTTATATAGTTTAGAATTAATATAAACACATTCCATTTCAGTTTTTTCATCTTCTGTTTCTCAGGACAAAACATTGTTGAACAAGTCACATACAAGAATGGAAATTAGTGGCACCTACCAATCCTTTAGCTGCCTGTGTCTAGTACCGTGGCTGACCAAAAATATCCAGAACAGAAAGGACTATTGTCAACTCTTATTCTCTATTGGAACATATTCAATTTTTACAAGAAAGACAGCATACGATCATTGCTTCTTATTATTATTGCAGCTGTCACTACCAGATAGGTGAAGACATTCCTTTACGTATCTGATTCAAGGCAGTTTTAAGGAGACTGTCACAGTATGGTCTGTTTTCAACTAGTCCCTGATGTGAATCAGCTGTTCCAGGTTTGCTGACCCAACTGCCTAACCATAAACTAACTCATGCTAATTCTCTCATTCTGAAAATGTACTCTAGACAAGAAAATTTAACACATGATAAACTAGACAAATCACAGGAGAATTGATGCTGTAGCTTGAGCAGCTAAGCACGTTAAAAAGTTGTTTCCTACAGCACTAGATGCCAACACAGCAATTCTAAATGTTAGCTTCAACAAGGTCAAGAAGATATTATAAAAGTTAATTGGGTTTGCAATATATGTGTACGTAACGAGCTTTTTGAAGCTCTCCTCTCCTCAGAAAATAAATCAAAACTATTTCCAGTCATAATTTATTTCATGTAGGTAACCTTGGAAATACAGCTTTTCTCTGCTTTTCAGAGTTCTAGAGTAGAGAAGGTTTTCCCTCAAATACAAATGCTCTGCAGCTCTACAGTATTAACTTGTGTAAATTCTAGTTTTAGAATGCAGAAAGTACTAAACCAGCTCTTCAGCAAGGCAATATGATATGATATTCCTAAACCATTAAAATGGTATAATTTATACTCTTCAGCATAAACTTATTTACACAGTCAGGGAATACTGAGTAAATGATTGATATCACAATTGAAGGAAAGTAGGATAAATTCTATTTATTTACTCTTATTTAATAAGTGTACACATTTATTGAATAGCTACAGTATCTTTATAAGAGCAGAAAACCAGTAGAGAGAGGTATATTATGTCTATTATAGATATTAACATTAATCTATATTAACATTTAGTACTGTAAAAAAATATTAAAATATTACCATTTTTTACCTTTCATGACCATCAAATGAAGTCAAATCACTTTGAAAATACATTACACTAGTAATTATGTCTAAAAACATTCATATATTGTCACATTTATGAAATGTAAACCAATATGTAGATATAACATTAAAAAAATACTTGCCTATGGGATAAATAAAACACATTTTGGAAATTATTGCCCTTTCAAACAGAACAACTTACAAATTTAATTCTGTTACTGTTAATATAAGCTACTGTATTTATGTGTACAACTTGAAATGCTCTGTTCTTCCAGAACTGTCAAATATCTATATCTCAAAGAAAATAAATAGCAGCCCCACATCCCAGAAAATCAGACCTAAAGGGTAAGAAAATTTCCCTGTTAATGACTTGCTTCTTGCAATAATTAAAATTGCATATAAATAACCACTGTAAAACTTTGGACAGGTTTTAGCCTGTAATGAATTTTACCACGAAGTTATTAACCTGTTATAGCCACACTAGAAATCTGAAAAAAGAGTTTTTATCAGGAATGATGAAACAACTAAAATTGTAGCGGCACTATGTGATTCTAGCTAATATAGAGCTCTAAATAAAAGCCAAAACACTTGCATTTTACAGTGGCTGAAGCAACACACAGTGTGTAAGCTGGATGCTTAACTCTCAGCTCTGATATTTAAATCAGGCAGTTCTCATAAAAAAGTTGGGCTGTTATTTATATTTCAGTTACAAAGAATGAAGATAAAAATTTAAGTGGTTTTGATCACAGAAAAATAGTCATAAAAAGTTGACCGTTTCTGTAAGGATGTCATATTTTCCTGCTCTAACATTTCCAAGTGCTCCATAAAGAATAACACCAGAAGACGGGCAAAACTTCTTATGCAAAATTAAAAGCTGACCTCACATACTGGATCAAACCTCATAATAATAAGGTATGATAGAACGATATGTGAAATAGTGTATTATTTGCTATTTACGAAAGGAACGTATTTAGCAGAAACTGAAACAAATATAAAGAGAAATAATAAATGCATTTCAGAGTCTTTAAAATTCTTCATTTAATCACAGATTTATCTTTGATAAAGAACATAAATGTTCAGCCAGGTTTATAATGTAATTCTTACCAATGTACAATGTATGTTTGTACAAAGTAGAATATACACCCAGTATCAGTAAATACATACCTGTTTAGCCATATTTTCTACAAATCTAGGTGATCTCTCCCTTAAAAATGTGACAATATCTTCATATACATCACTTTTTCTTTCATAGTCAATGTCATCTTTACCCTTTAGCTCACCCTTAAAAAAAGAGTAAGTTTAAAATTATTAATAGTATCGCCTTACACAGGTAATTTAATCTGCATCATAAAATACTGCTAAAGAGCACAGAGGTCATACTGTAATGAATTATGTACAGAAGTCTCACGCTCAGCACAGAGTCCATCAAACTTCAGTAATGCTTTGTAAAGATGCACGGATCATCTCCATGGATCCCAACAGATAATCAAGATCTTAGATAGAATTTTGCAAGTAATTACTATCAGTTAATTGTACTGTGGGTAGTTCCACTGAAAAGAATTTATGGCTCATGGCAAACAACCAAGTAAATATGAGCTTCCAGTGCAGATGTCTAAAAAGATCAGAAAGTAATGTGACCTGACTGAGCCTAAGCTTTATGAGCTTCATCCATTAAAAATGTGCTAAGTCAAAATTTCCCCGGATTTTTTAACTCTTAGGAAATCAATTTGTGGAGTTACACCTGACGGACATCAGTCTCTCTTCAAAATGGATACAAGAGCTCTGCTCACTGCTTAAAATACATAAGGGACTATTATGTCTAAATAAAATCTGTAAGGAAAGAGGTAACCAAAATGAAAAGTGGAAGAAAAGAGATAATTAATTTTTAAAATCTTCCACTGAAAGGAGAAAGAACTGCTTATCATTTATAAAAAGACAAAAGCAAGCTATATTAGCCACACAATAATATTGCACCTCAGATAAGAGCAATGAGGCACTAGAGAGGCATCTAGTCCCATAGTACCTTTAAATAGGAATAGTGTGAAAGAGTGTTTAAAGACTAAACAAACACTGCCAGCAAAAAGTGCAGAATACACTCCTAGTATAAGACTTACAGAAAAAGCACCCAAAACATATGGGAAAACTAGCATACATTTATTACTGTGTCTTCTCCTTCTGTACTGATAAACTAACTCTGCAGGTCTTACAGCCTCAACACCACTACCCTAAACCTGATGGATTTTTAATTTTAGCACATAAAAATATTCATTACTCCATGGAATCCTTTATTATTACTTACTCCATTTAAAAACACTCCTGCTGTGCTGCAAGTGATATACAAAGGATCAGTGTCATGTGGTTTGATGACTAAGTAACAAATTTCTCCATGTACTTGTCTCCAGGGAGGAGCTCGGCATCCATTAGAGAATGTGTAATCTGTAACCAATTAGCATTAGTGTTTTTATCCAGTTTTCAAGTATTTTTAATAGTTATGCTTGATGATAAATATAACATGTAGACAAATAAAATTCCCAAACAATACCTTACTCTTAAGAATTCATACTGTTAGGAATTAATCATGCAAAACTCTGTGAGCCTGTGGCCCAATCCAACTAAGAACTACAACTGTGCTTAGCACTTTTCAGGATCAGGGACTCAGTTCACTTCCTCTACTTCCACTGAAGAAATTTATATGATTGGAGATTATTTCTGCAACTAAAGGCTGAAGAACAGCATTCCATGTCTGAAAATACTTTTTATTTTACTTTATAACTTTAAAGTAGAAATAAACACTTTAAATTTATTACTGAAATTAATTTAGCAAATTTCACACAGAAGTCAAGTACTTCAATAAAGGTATATATAAAATGAGATATGATCAGATTTGGACCTGATGTATATTCCAGTGATTCCAGTACTGTATGTTCTCCTTTCCCAGAGAAATTCTTGAGAAGATTCACTTCATTATTTATAGCAGCTGGATTTAGTCTTATGTCTCTGCAATTAATAGAAAATGGTCTAAAATGTATTCATCAAAAGGATGCACTCAGAGAAATGAAAAGAGATTTTTACATTATTTTTTTCTTTTACATTGAGTCTTAATGGTAGCAACAAAAATCTTGAAATGGGTCATCTCCCATGGTTTTTCTTAATTTTATCTGTTAGTTTAGTGCAATTTTAGTTCCAGAGCTAATATGAAGTCCTTGTAACTACAAAACAGACTCAATGTAATATTTAATATGCTTCCATGAAGAAACAAACATTTCCTTGAAAATATTTAACTGTAACTTTGTTATTTGTACAAATGACTTCAATTTGCTACCAAAATGCAAAACATGCAATAAAAAACCCCACACTTGTGGGCACACACTTGCATACCCACACCTACAGCAAAATCTTCAGAAAAAAAATGTTTTTTCAGTAACTTAGTGAACAGTGAAAGTTATTTCAATAAATTTCTTTATGTCACACAAAATGCACGTTATGGGTTGAAACCAAACTGATTTAACAATAAAACAAAAAAATGCACTGGTTGACATGCTTAGCTTCCATTTGAAATACACTTACTCTGAAATGTGTTTCAAAGAACTATTAAGCAGTTGCAAATCCAGCTGATGAAGAAGAAGAAAGATTTTCATTTTCAGCTCTGTTTCAGGGTCATCATCTTTTTTCACTTTGTCAAGTAAATGCAACATGGACATATCTTCTCCTTCAACAGTCCCATACTCAGGGCCAAGAATTTTCACTATAGGATCTCTGTTAGCTGTGAACATGAAACAGAATCCTATAATGTGATACTATGTTAAAAATTATTAGGCAAAACAAACACTTTCTATCTCAATTGGTGAATAATTTTGATGCTATTAATTTACAATAAGAACTCTAATAATGTGCATATTTATTCATCAAATATTACTGTATGATGTCATATCCCTCTGCTGTAATTTGAAATACATTTTTAAAAATATGAAAACATTAAGAACAAAAAGAAATTTTTCATAACAAACAAAACTGCTTTTCACAACAAAGATTAAGATTCATTCAACCAAGAGGTGTATATTAAATACTACCCTTTATCAACAGCCCCCTTTCCAGAAAATATGCCTGGCTGATCACCAAAACAGGAAAACAATGGGTTTAACTCACTGAAAATTGATCATTTTGGAAATATGATTTAGTGTTAAAGAACATCTTTGAAGTTTTCTAGCAGCATTCCCAATGGCCCCATTACTTCCTCAGCTATGCCAGCTGTTTTTTGGTAAACAGTGACGTAACTGCATGTCAATGGGTTTTACAAAAACATTTTGCTCTATTCCTGCAAATGAAGTCCCATGCATCTGTGAATGCCTCTGCATGATACCCTGTCCATATTATTCTTCCCTATTATTCATGGTTGATCACTATCAGTGACAGGACCCTGGATTAAATGGATCTGAAGATTGATCCAGTATGAGCATTTAGATTTTAGTATTGCAGATGCAATTTCTACTAATATTACCAAAGAATATTACTGATCTTTTCTACCTCCAATGAGAGGAGGATATCCAGTTTAGCATATCAAGGGTCGTCTTGTCAGTTTGAAAATCTAGGACTTGAATATGACACAGTAAAAGTACTTGTACCTATATTTTAAAAAACAGTGTGAGAAGGAGCCTGAAGTGCTCACAGTGAACCTTGTGCAGGTAGGAATGCCTTAAGCACATAAATTTTTCTTTGGCTATTTTTTAAGGATGTAACACGTTAAAAGAGGATTAAACTACAAACATAGGAAAAACTGCTATTAGCCTCCAATAAGACATTCTTTTTCGGAAATTTAAACCTACTGTCTGTTGCAATAGTTGCGGTATTACTCAGTACAAATGAATTTGTATATGACATTCAACAGTTTTATCTTAACTGTATTCCAGATTTCTCTGTTATTGATTTCTGTGAAAATAAAAGAAGAAATAGAAACTCCATTAAATTCTGGATCAGCACCTTTAGCCACCTTCATGAATCAACACCTTCTTATATACTTAAAATGAAGGCATGCCTTTCTTCACATTTCATAAACACGAATTGAAGGAGAAGACATACTTTTTAAGAAAGAGGAAAGATGAAAAAAAAGAAGAAAGGAAACCTTCAAGGCATGTCTGTGCTTCCTTTAACTTTTTTTCCATAGCAATTTGTAGCAAGCTGGACAGCTGGTCAAAACTGCGAACTCTGAGAGTTGATGCCATGAGGAGAAGCAATGGTTGGCCATCTTTACCTTTGGCTTCAGACTGAACAGTTGCTCCACTAGAAAAAATAAATTATATCTTTTTAAAGTAAGAACTTTAATAAACAGCAAATTTTAGAGAAGAATCTTGAATGTTATTCAAGCTTCACATGATAAAGCATATACAATTTCTTTAAACTGTATTTTAGAAAACTTCCGAGGTAAACCAATTTATTCACTGCAAATCAGACCTCTGTAACTCATTTGCTTTAACTTGGCAACATCTTTAAATAGAATTTTGACAAGCTGAATTGTGAAAAACTATTCTTACAGGACTGGTCACACCTGACGTTTGGCCCCACAAAATATTCACTCGTATTCTGCATGTTCCTTCTACATGACTGCTGAATGATTTTCTGACTATCAGGTTCATAAATGACAACTGACTTAAAATCATATAAATGTATATTTCTATTTGGAAAGAACTCTCTGGTGGAAGGGAATAAAATATTTTCTCAGAATTAGGGTATTTCTACAGCGTTACCTAAACAGAACCTGAATTTGACAACTTATCAAGGAAAACTCCGAAAATTCTCCGGTAGCTTTGTGATTTAGTCAAGAAAAATGATTTTATGGCACCTTGCTATGTCATTGTGCAAAGAATCACAAAAATTAAATAGAGTTACTGTCATGTAAGTCTTAGGTATTATTCCAAAATCAGTCAGAACCAGATTTAAAAAGAAGCGTAAACCTTTTGATTATCATTATTTTTTCAGCACTAATTTTCAAATACTAAAAGAACTGTTAGAATATTTGATAAGCTACAGAAGTATAACTGCTATTTTGATTAAGACTGAAACCATGCTAATATATTAAAACTGCCTACTTAGAAAGAACTTGGAGACTGTTGTTCACAAAGAAGCTGTAATGCAAGACTCCGCTTGTTAATCCACCTCAATAACAGCAGTAAACCACCTATGCTTAATCAGGAGTGTTTTGTGTGGCAAGGTTTTGGTAGCGGGGAGGGGGTGCAGGGGTGGCTTCTGTGAGAAGCTGCCAGAAGCTTCCCCCATGTCCGATAGGCCAGCAGGAGTAGGGAAGTGATCGTGCCCCTGTACTCGGCACTGGTGAGGCTGCACCTCGAATACTGTGTTCAGTTCTGGGCCCCTCACTACAAGAAGGACGTTGAGGTGCTGGAGTGTGTCCAGAGGAGGGCAACGAGGCTGGTGAGGGGTCTGGAGAACAAGTCTTATGAGGAGCGGCTGAGGGAACTGGGGTTGTTTAGTCTGGAGAAAAGGAGGCTCAGGAGAGACCTTATCACTCTCTACAACTACCTGAAAGGAGGTTGTGGCGAGGTGGGTGTCGGTCTCTTCTCCCAAGTAACTAGCGATAGGACGAGAGGAAATGGCCTCAAGTTGCGCCGGGGGAAGTTTAGATTGGATGTGAGGAAAAATTTCTTTAGTGAAAGAGTGGTGAAACATTGGAACAGGCTGCCCAGGGAAGTGGTTGAGTCACCATCCCTGGAGGTATTTAAAAGACGTGCTTAGGGACATGGTTTAGTGGGCCTGGTGGTGTTGGGTTGACAGTTGGACTCGATGATCTTAGAGGTCTCTTCCAACCTTAATGATTCTATGATTCTATGATTCAATGCCAGTTGGCTCCAAGATGGACCCACCACTGGCCAAGGCTGAGCCAATCAGCGACGGTGGTAGCGCCTCTGGGATAACACAGTTAAGAAGGGGGAAAAAAACTGCGGGGCAATAGCAGCCAGAAGACAGGAGTGAGAATATATGAGAGAAACAACCCTGCAGACACCAAGGTCTGTGAAGAAGGAATGGGAGGAGGTGCTCCAGGCGCTGGAGCAGAGATTCCCCTGCAGCCCGTGGTGAAGACTGTGGTGAGGCAGGCTGTCCTCTGCAGCCCATGGAGGTTAACAGTGGAGCAGATATCCACCTGCAGCCCGTGGAGGGCCCCACGCCAGAGCAGGTGGATGCCCGAAGGAGGCTGTGACCCCGTGGGAAGCCCGCGCTGGAGCAGGCTCCTGGTAGGACCTGTGGACCCATGGAGAGAGGAGCCCATGCTGGAGCAGGTTTGCTGGCAGGACTTGTGACCCCGTGGGGGACCCACGCTGGAGCAGTCTGCTCTTGAAGGACTGCACCCCGTGGAAAGGAGTCACGCTGGAGCAATTTGTGAAGAACTGCAGCCCATGGGAAGGACCCACGCTGGAGAAGTTCATGGAGGACTGTCTCCCGTGGGTGGGACCCCACGCTGGAGCAGGGGAAGAGTGTGAGGAGGAAGGAACGTCAGAGACAACACGTAATGAACTGACCACAACCCCCATTCCCTGTCCTCCTGTGCTGCTGGGCGGGGAGGAGGTAGAGAAAATCGGGAGTGAAGTTGAGCTCAGGAAGAAGGGAGGGGTGGGGGGAAGGTGTTTTAAGATTTGTTTTT
This sequence comes from Aptenodytes patagonicus, assembly GCF_965638725.1. Taxonomy (NCBI): domain Eukaryota; kingdom Metazoa; phylum Chordata; class Aves; order Sphenisciformes; family Spheniscidae; genus Aptenodytes; species Aptenodytes patagonicus. Next base: position 154,095,573 of record NC_134950.1, read on the forward strand.
ATTTCTCATTATCCTACTCTGACTTTTGATTGGCAAGAAATTAAATTAGTTTCCCCAAATTGAGTCTGTTTTGCCTGTGATGGTAATAGGTGAGTGATCTCCCTGTCCTTGTCTCAACCCAGGAGCCTTTCGTCGTATTTCTCTCCCCCGTCCAGCTGAGGAGAGGGAGAGATAGAGCGGCTTGGTGGCATCCAGCCACGGTCAACTCACCACACAGGAGCCACTCCTAATGCTAACAGAAATCACAGGGTTAATCACTGTTAGATGCATGTTGTAAAAAGTCTTAGGAATAGACAGTGCAAGTTGTATAAATCACTAACTAAACAGGTCTGTATCACGACCAAGATAGAATAGTCTCAAACTCTCAAAAAACCCTACAAATTTTAACTCAAAATTTTCAATATATATCAGTAAAAACCCCACCCATTTCAGCCTCCCAAATACACTAAGGCTTTCTTTATGCTAAATGAGCATGGTTTTGCTTTGAACCACACTGCAATTCAGACTTACTTGATCTCATAACCCTCTCCAAATACTGAACAGCCCAACTGCGTTTTCCACTCAAGGGGCTCTCTGAAGACAAATGCTGCTTCCCGAGGATGTCTAGTGCTGAAGTCCTCCACAAACTTAATAATTTGATTTAAAAGAGATTCGTTCAAAGGGGTGATTTTGAGTGTGCCAGTTCCAGAACCAGCAGCAGTCCACTGAGCTGCCCTTGCCAATGCCGCTCCCATGGTTTCAACTAGTATCAAAGATGTACACCTTAGGAAAGAAACACAGTCAGAGAATGACCAAACTGAGCTCTCAAATGATAAATACAATACGCTGTGAATGCTATAATTTGAAGTAAACATATCTATGAATGATTAGATTCTTTTAACTTGTTTAAATCCCCTAAGTGGGGAAGGGGGAATAGAAGAGAACTCACAAATATTTTTAAAGAAATATGGAAATCTGGTGAAAACACAGGTTTTTTTAATCTTGATTAATTAATTTCTGGTCCTATTAGAAACTCAGGGAGCTGACAGCAGGTGGCCTCCGTTATGGCTGTAACAAAAGGCTCTTAGGTTCTCCGTGGAAAGTTGATGCCGCTGTTAAAAACTGTATGGGCAGGGGGACAGACACATACAACCCCCAACAATGACACTCCCCAGACATTTTCTTTAAATGGAGGAAAAAGCGGGGTGACAGACCCACCCGTCAAGCCTGGAGGGGCCGAGAGCCACCGAAGTAAGACGGGCGCGGGGAGGCCTCGCTCCTGAGGAGAGCCCGCGGCGCCCACCATGGCGCCGGCCCACCCGCGCTCCGCGGCGTGCCCGGGGCAGAGGCTGGGGTCAGGGCTGCTGTAGGAGGCGGGAGGGATGCTGGAGCCGGGCGGCAGTGTGGAGCCCCCCAGGGACGCAAGAAGCCCGGCGGATGGACGCCCCTCACCGCTCGCCCCCATACCTTGCCCCGGGTGAGCCGCGCCGGACCCCGCCATCGCCTCTCGGGCCGCTGCCGAGGCTGGCGGCGTTGCTATGGGGATGGGGCCCGGCGGCAGCCGTTACCGGGAGAAACGCATAAACACAAGCGGCGCCGGCGGCAGGGAAGGGCCGTGAACCTCGGGCTGCCGCCTCCTTGGACGTGCAGCCTGGTGTGGCGGCTGCGGGTGCAGGCCATGGAGGTGCGCCCCGGAGGGTGATACCCTGAGGGGAAGGCCGAAGGTGTTGAACCCCGGAGAGCAGGTGGACGAGTGCAATGGGTGGTTGCTGCTGTGGCGGCACCTCGTTATCCACAGTATCCCTCAAAATCTGCTGGTGCTGGGGTAGGGGCGCCTTAATAGGGCTTGCACTGTGGAAAACTCACATTTCTGACTTGGGAAAGGGGGCTGGGAGCCAACAGAGGGATCAGGCTTGCGGCAGTTAGCGCTACTCGGGAGGCTTGTGAGCAGGGTGGTGTGTGGTGGCTTGTGGAGTGAGGGAAGCTGAGGCTAACGGGGTAGGACATGTCTCATTAGAAGGTAAGAGGAGCTACATTTAAAATAATAAAATGGGCTATATGTTTTTGGTGTGGAATTAAATAATGTAGTGATTAGAGTTAATTTACACTAGAGTTTAAATGAAGACCACTAAATACCTGAATTAGCTTGAATTTTAGGCAGTGTAGCTTAAACCTTTCATTAGCTTTCAGTCGTTACAAGAAAACAGCTTTAGTTAATAAGGTTAACATTGACCACTTTTAGTTCTTGAGGCAGTGTGACAGATCATGCTTGAAATGCTTTTTGTTAAAGAAAATGTAATGTGAAATTAGTGTTTCGTGAAAGAAGTAAAGGAAATATGTATGGACAGTGCCAATGAATAAGGTCCTTTCATATATTGAGGGCAACACAACACTATAAACATGCAAATAAAGCACCCCAAACACAGAATGGGAATTAGTATTATTTCCCCAGTCATATTCTTGATCCATAATCTGAATGAGCTATCACTCTGGATAGATTTTTAAGTTGCAAAGCTGCTACTCCACTCCCACCTGCCTCTCTCCTCTTTTGTACCACTGGGCAGATAAGAACTGTTCTTCCCAACTTCCCTTCCCATCCATAAATCCCCCCCTGTTTCGTTATCTGGGTCTGCCAAAATACCTATCAGATGATAAAAATTTGGGCTTAGATTTGACCTAGGAAGGAATGGTTACCTGTTGCACACTAGCTGAGGTTAGGAAGCTAGGTTCAGCTTTCCAGTATATGTGTCCTTCCGAAAGCTTAGGAAAATAATCCTTTCAAGGACAGTCCAACAGAAGTAACCAGCTGTCCCAACAACATAGAGTTAACGTAGCCAAGAGTTATTTTACCAACTTGGAGCTCAGCTGGGTAAGAAACCTCTAATAATGAGGAAGGTCATGGAATGTGTGTGGGATGTATCTCAAAGAATAACAGTGTGGGATTAATACATTTTTTTTCATGGAGATGATTGTCCATATACATTTTACTTAAACTTTAAAGCAGTAACTACGGATAAGTACATGCAGTCTGCACTATAATGACTTAAGAATAGCATTGGCTTTTCTTGTTTCACTGCATAACTTTGAGAAGATAAAAAAGGAATCATTTGATTAGGTGAAAATGAAAGAGCATTTTTAGTAAAAAGCCTGGGTAAAGACTTAATGCAATTTCTTTTCTTTATGGAATACTATGTATGAAGGCATTTCCAGAAAGAGTTAAATCTCTTCTTTTTACTGAAATAATGACCATTAAAAAGTTGAATTTGATGGGCAGAAGGTGCAAACAGCAAAATGTGAAAGGGAGTAAAAGTATGATCTACCATGGGTGGTGGGGAGTGAAGACAGTGAGTGTTCACACAGAGCTGAGTATTTTAAGCAAGAAGTCGGTGGAGTAAGAAATAGAATTCCTAAATGAGATCACTCTGTTCCACTGAACAGCAAGCAAGAAAGAAGATATTTCAGTGGCTAAGATAAATGGGATGATTTGCTCTCAAAGAGTGTGCATCTCCACCGGCCATAAAAGGAGCTTCGCTAACTAGCTTAGGCTTAGTTACCAGTGGCACATCCCATGGGGACAGATAAGTCAAAAAATGAAAAAGCAGAACACGTCCTCCAAGCCAGCAGCAAGGGATGCTGCTGGGATCTGGTATTGGAAGCTAAAGGGCTATGGATGGTCTAGAGGTTGGAGTTGCTTTTCCCCTTTCTTCTTTGTGGTGGGCAAATACTGAGTTTGTAGCTCAGCTGTACTCATAGAAGACTGCTCTAACTCTTCTGAAGTCTAGAAACCATCTGATTTAATTTCTAACTTCAATTTGTATGACTAGTTTGTGTCTATTTGTTCTTGCACCAACACTGGTCCTTTACCTTATTTTCAATGGCTACTTTTCCTCCTTAGATTTTACACCCAGTTTCTGAGTTAGAATATTTTCTCTTGGATTGCACTTTGCTAGGCTAAACAAGTTTAGTTCTTCTAGTCTCAGCCTGCAAGTTCTTAATTTCTCTTACCATCTTTGTATCACATATTTGCCAGTGTTGCAGTCTGAGCTTATTTTTCTTAAATAGATTTGACACTATTTCTAAGGATATTTCACCAGGACTGTTTACAATGGCATTAATAGTTTTCATCTCTTCTGGAAGTTCGTCAACTACTACATTCTAGGATTGCATTTGTTTTTCAGATCATATTAAGGATTGTTGTCACCTTGCAATTGAATAATACAACCAATTTTTAATCCATTACTTTTATTTTCTGCTGATGAGTTTGTAGCTTTCTGCAGGATTTAAGCATATAGTATTGCAGTTTGCCCTTATAAAATCAGATTCTATTTCTAAAGAAAAAAAAATATTTATAGCACGCAGTCTCTATCTTTTGGTCCCCATCCTCTTCCTCTTTCCAAAGTAATTTTTGAACCTGATAGCAAATTTGGACCATATTTCACAGAGGGTTGTGGTCTTGGAAATAATTAAGCTTCTACAAGTTTTGTAAAAGTTGAGGTAGTTTAATGGAGGGGAAAGCAAAATGAATGCCCTTGCTGAGGTAAAGGCAGACATATGAACTGCGGATCACGTTCTGCAGCAACCAGCCAGCCGAGTGTTTTTTTGCATACCATGTTGGCTAATTAGAATATGAGTAACCTCAGCCTTGCCCAGTGGGTGTTTTATGGAGAAGGTGGACAGCAGAAGATTAAGGGACAAAACACATAATTCCATAAGAAATCAGGTCTCATTACTTTTGCTGCTCATGAACTTGTTCCCTGACCTTCAAGTCAGATGAGAAGGTTAGGGAGCCTAGGGCAGAGTTTGTGGGTGCAGGGACTTCCAGGTGGTGCCTCTTCACACACAAGTACTCTGCCATGCCTGCCTTACGCTCGCTGGGTTCTGGGAACTGCATTCTTCAGTACTGAAACCCTTCACTCATTCCCTTACATGGTATGAACTATTTCTGTTCCTGCTGTCTGCTCATAGTCTCTGTGCCCTATAGTCTTTTGCACGTTTTCAGACACGTATTGGTTGTAGCAAGTCATAGCTGCGGTTATTGAATTGGTAGTTAAGCTCTGGGTGATTGCGTTGGTTGCATTCAGGCTTGTCTTGCTGGATAACAAGAAGTCATGCCTTCTTACATCAGCTATCACTAAAAAATAAGCACTTGGGAACTCCCTCCCTTAGCCAGACCGAAGGATATTTAATACCACCTTTAGCTTTTGCCAGATTGATTGATCAATGCTATTAATATGTCCTAGCACAAGAGTATAAATGGGTATCTTGGAAAATTTTGTCTGAAAGCTAAAGTGTTAGGTAATCACTTAAAGAATTATGAAGGTATTCTCTTGGTGACTCAAAATCGGCGTGCAAAAACTTCCAGGCAATGAAGTCGTAATGTATTCTCAAAAGCAGCTTACTCGGGAACTGGGTCCACCCAGAGATGGCATTTGCTCCATGTTTGGCTAATTCTGTAAATTAGGAGTAGTACATTTATGTACTAGTGACTTTTTACTGTAAGTTATTTTTACATTTTTAATGTAAAAGACATTTTATAAAACAGTACGTGAAATGTTTGCCTGAGCCTAGTCAAAGATGAGATCATTTGTTACTGGCACAAAGAAATGGGGAATATGAAGAATTTGTTAACGTGGAGAGAAGGGCAATTGGAAATTTTTTTTACAATCTCAAAGTTGCAGCCAGAATGTGTAAGCAATTTTTCTTGTATATTTTTCCTCACATTATTGTAGAATGGGGTGTAGATTATTACTGTTAAAGTAGAACAGTAATACAAGTTGTGAAAAACAGTTGTAGAGGCTTATATAAAATAAAAAGCCATTTAAGGTAAATAAGACTAGCTATTCCTTCTGTTAAATAGCAGTTTAGCTGGTTAGCTTCATGGGCAGTTTGTCAGACGAGTTGAAAATCAGGAGAAGACAAAAATAATATTTGTTGATTTCCTTTTATTGTTCATTAGCTTGCTTTTGTTGCAAAATTTACGTATTTTTGGCATTCACAGAAACAAAAGACCTACTGTTTTGGTGAAAAGGGCTTAGCTAGAGAAATAAAAAATCCAGTTGTGCTGCATTTATGTCATTTTGTATCAGTACAAATGCAATATTTAGGTGCCTAGAGTTGTTAACGAACATTTCCATGCATCTTAAATTCTTGTAATCCATTGTTAGTTTTTTGTTGTTTGGTTTTTGTGTTTTTTTTTTTAATTAGGGAGTAGTGTTTTGTGGAAAGGCAGGGTTTCAGCTCAAGAAGTGATCTACATGAGAATGTAAAAAGAGGGAGAGGACATGATGAATCTGTTGATGTCTTTTCTTTAAGCACAATTTTACAGAAAACAATGTTCAAAACCTAATCCTTAGAAAGCAAATGACTACTCATTTTTCACTGAGTTGCTGATTTCTGTGCTGTGATCTCCTACTTACTTCTTGTTTTCTGAGTAATTATGTGCTTCAAAAATGCCAAATGAGCTGAAGTGAGGTTTTTTTAAAGATTGGACATTGCGCAATACACTGTCTTGGCCCTAGAAATTAAAAAACAGAAAAGACCATTTTTCAAATGGGACTCAATGCAAGGGACAAAGAGGTATGCAATGTTATGCATGGGTGTCTGGCAAAGAGACAGTTACTGCAAAAATCTTCAAGGAAAATGAAGCAGGACAATATTTTGGATAATAAGTTATAGATTAACAATATCTGGATAGTTATTTTCTGAACAATGACAATAACAGAGATTCTGCTGTTCTTTTTTAGAAATGGCTTCCAGATGGGAATCATGGTTTACAGTCCAAGATTGAATGTGATTTAATAAGTTTTTATCAGTAAAGAATATAATATTTCAGAATATGAACTATGTTATTAGACTGTGCTTCCCTCTATTTGTAGATGGTTGTTTATTCTCTTTTGTTCATTTCTGTTTACTACTGCCCAGGTCTTTTGAATATTTCTGAGTACAATTTGGAAGAAATAATCAGTTTGGTGTAATAACCAGATGACTGTGACTATGTCATAATAATATTTGGCGTACTAGGTGAGAAGACTGTGATTTTTAAAGATGTAGTAAATTCATTCATATGGGTTTTTTTGTAGCATCAGAACAAGATATAGGTCAGGTTATCAGGGGCCTTAACATGGTGGGGTATCTTTTCAGTGAAACTTAGGCTGTTTTTCCTGGGTTTGTAATACTTTAGTGGGGGATAATTACATTCAAGGATTTTTCTTTTTAATTCCTACATTATCTTTCTGCATCTTCAACCTCAATTCCCTCTTCATGTAGTATTTTTGTCTTGAAATTCCTGCTATTAAAATATGTGTACGTGAAATATCTTTCAGGGAAAGATATTCTGGAGTAGAGTTATTTAAGTATATGAATACATTTTGAATTGTTTTAAAATGCTGACTTTTACAGGAGTCACCAAAGTATTGACTGCATTAGCCACCTTAATTTGTTCATGTACCGGTACAACCCTTACATACAGAAAGGATTAATGGCTGATTAGGTTTCTGATTGATTCTTCCTGCATAAAACATTTATATTTTGCTTATATTTTTCCAGGGAGAAAGAATATTTATTAGAATATTATAAAAATCAATGGAACTTCAACAGTGATATCTCTTTCCGAATTAGTAGAGATTCAATTAAAACAAAACAAAACCAGAATATTTATCCAAAATAGCGTGTGCCAAGTAGAATGGACAAAGTGGTAACCCTGCAAATTAGAGCACCTTACTCTAAGTCAAGGGTATTCAGAACCACTTTTCACCTTTGCAATTTAGAAAAGATTTTGACTTTCTGGTGAGTAAAAAAAGAATAGAGAATTATTTTAAAATGTAGGAGGAAAAATTGCCAGCTACACTTATTAGTTATATGTTTAGCCTGTGGTGCTAGACATTTGAAATAACTTGTATTAAAAGTAATACTGCAGGCCAGTGTGTCTTGTACGGTGATTGAAGACAGTGTTTTTAGCTTTCAAACGTAAAACCTTTGCAAGTGAATGCTACTGACATGCCCAAATACCTTTTGTTTTCCTAGTGGTTTCTAAAACTTGCCCCCTTTTTCAAGGGGAAAAAGGGAGAAAGGATTGGGCTGTTTGTTTTGGGGTGGGAGTGTGAAAGGGAGATTGTTTTAAAATTAGAAATAGAATGTCATAAGTAGTCTCCATTTATGGATTTCTTTTCCTAGAGGAAAAATGAGAGGTACTGGTGGGAAGTATTTTGGACTGTAACTTGGTGATATTAATCAGGAAAGAGAGTTTGGCTGTTTCATGAGGGCCAGATTCTCACACTAGGTGCTAATACAAACATGCAAAAGACACTACGTAGTTAAAGAGAATTTAAAATCCTTTTCTTTTCAGGTATTCAGCTTCCAGTTCTTACTGTGCTAGCCCCATTTCACTACTTAGGCAATCACCAATAATAATTCTGGGTAATTCCCTACATAGTTTTTATGAAAAGTAACATATAAATAAATAAATAAATAAAAATCCAAATCATTTTTCCCCCATTATATAATCAGAAAGAAAGCCAAGATTGACATCAGGGCGTTTTCTCTGCTTTGTAGGTCATTTTAAGGCAGAAATTCAGGCACCTTGGAGCAATCACTGGTTTTGAAGAGACTGCTTCTATCATTTATGGTGGTACGGTAATATTATATGGGAAAATGTGAAATTGTGAGAGGAGTGGAGATCAGAATAAAGCCAAATCGCTACAGGGTTTGAGCAGCAACTGGCTGTAAAATTAATATGGAGCAACAGTTGGATGTTGCAAGGTTGAGCATTAATCCAGTGCCTGGTAGAAAAATAATTTACTTATCTAAATTTCTGTTTCGTAGTGATTGTAGTGTGTGAGCTATTCAACAAAACAAAATAAAAAAGCACCTCTCCTTTAGGTCCATAGAATGTATTTGATGATACTGACATCTTCGCTCAACTTGGATAAAAAAAATAAGTCCTGCGTGGATGAGAATAAGGATTATAGCTCCATTCCAAATCCATTTACAGTAGAACTTCAAATTGGGAGGAAAGTTGCCTTTTTATCAAAATTATTTTTATTGAGAGAAGCAGAACTGCGTGTTACATGTACATGTCTTCTTGCATAGTGTACATTCTGATACAGTTAATTCAGCCAATTTTCTGGTATTATTCTCAAGATCTGTGCCACGGATATTAGAGTCCTCCATATGGGTACATTTTTCCTCTGATTTTTTCCATTTCTTCTTCTGGGAATAACTGTATAAAATCAAGCATTTTAGTTGAAATTTAGAATCATTAAGGTTGTCCTGGAGGATCTGAAGCTCTCCCACATTTTGGTAGTTTATTTTATTGTAGAAAGAGTTGCATCTAGGTGTTATATCTTCATTTATTTTTTAGCTCAGGCAGAGATGGAGATTAAAACTATCTTTTTTAAAAAAAACCCTTTATTCTTTTTGCATCCAATTTATGCATAAATGAGTATTTCAGTTAATTACAAGAGCTGTTGATTTCCAGCAAGCCTTCAACTCTGAATGTAAAATTCGGGGGATGAAGCAGGCCACTTTTTCAAAATGCATGCACGTGTGCTCTGTTTAGATTTGGGAAGAATAACACTGGATAGTCTGAACATAATTTTTCCTGGACTATCAAGTTAGCATCTATTGCTTTGGTATTGAAAAGGTTGCTGATTATGATGCCAAAAGACTGTCTTCCTGGGTAGTTTGAAATAATTTCTCAGAGATGGAAGGGGATTCTGTCCCTACTGGAAAATCATACGTGGCAAGACTTTAGTGTCTGCTCCCATTGTCATCAACAGATTTCTGTCTTCGATTTCACGGGAGGAAAAATTCGGTCCATCGACAATACTGTCAAGACAGCAGACAGTTAAACTGGATTTTACCAGACTCTTTCAAAAAATCTAGTACCCGTGACATTCTAAAACATAGTTTAGTTATATTAATGACATTTTTCTGCTGAGATTTTAATGTAAAAGGTTTGTGATTTATTCTGATTTTGGTAAAGCCTTTCACACTGTAAATAAGGATGGTCTTTGTATGCCAGAAGCAATTAGGCTTAAGATTCTGGAGAAATCTACTACCAATTAGCAGTTTGCTACTGCTGTCAAGTAAATATAAGCATATTTAAGCATGGTAAGCCCAAAATGATATGCCTTAGTGATTAATTTATAATGGTATTTTATTCTTTTGATATTTTGGTTCAGTAACACCACTAAATTTGAAGCAGTGACATTTAAGAGTTAATAGAAGTTTTGTGCCATTAAAATGAATAAGTGCAGAATAAAATTTGAGGATCCGAATCTGCAAATTTTTATGCAAGCAGTCTTTTGCATCTACTACTAGATATGCTATACTGCACAGTAAGTATGATGTAGAAATTGGTGCCAAAGCTGGCTCATGGACTGGAAGCAGATGAGCCTATTTGTGCAACGCTTTGCCAAAGCTAATTTACTTTGCTAAAAAACAGGGTAAATTAGACAGCGTGCAGCATTAAGCAATGCGGTTAAACTGCTTCCAGTTACCCAAGCTGGCTCCTTTTGAGCTGCTTTGGCTATCTCTCTACAGCACTGTATTGTGCAGCACAGACATACCCTGACTAAAATTGATGTGTGTGAAATTTTATTCATGTAAGGAAGCACTGACGAATCGTACCCATCCTTTCTTCTCCAGAAATTCTGTCCTCGGATACATGCAGAATGTACAACTAAGGATGTCTTCAAATAACTACAGTATAACTGTCATTGCATTTGACCTCAGAAATGTGATTCTCTGAGTAAACACAGAAAATGGAGGCACCGCAACTGATTATAATTAAATATAAGTGGCTAAGCACAGATCTGTGGTATAAATAGATGTGTTACGGCTGACAGTTAAAGTTTGAGTTCAGCTTACGTGTGAGCCTTTGCATTACTCATGTAAATCAATGTTCTCACTTACAAGAGAAACCTCATAATTTACCACTAGCCATAAAGTATCCTCTCTGTAATCAATAGTGATTCCTATATGGAATTACTGTACAGAGCAACCTTTCTTCCATCCATATCCTCAGCATGATTGCTGTATGGTTTGGCACCGTGACAGAAAAATATCCAGTGAGCTCAGTAGTTTTCTGCGTGGAAGGACTTAGCTGTCCTAATTTGGTACAAAAATTCCATTCAGTTTAAAGTAAGCAAAACTGGAATTAAATACTCCACATGGTGAAGGACTGAGTAGAATCTTCAGGGAGGAAAATTGTTTGCAATCTCACTGTATTATAGAGACTTTACAATTAAATTCAGCTTAATTTTATTCTATATAGAAGTAGAATACAGTAATTAAAAATACTTGGTGTTGTCTGCCATACATTGGCATTGTTATACTGATAACAGTAAACAATGATGCGGTGATTTTTTTCATCTCCACTTCTGGTGATAATTATATATGCTGCACTGGAGACTGAGAGCAGACCATACTCAAATGAATCTCAAAACATTTTACTGCTTTCTGATTATGTGAGCACACCTCGATGCACATACAGACGTGCTGTGCTCGGCTCTTCAGTCTGCCAAACCGGAATGATGGGTGCAGGGGTGTTTCTGAACCCCTCCACTCCTCTCGGGAGCCTGCGGGTGCCCGTGTGGGTGCAGGGCTCTGAGGCACTCTCACAGGGCACCTCATGGAGCCACAGTCCCTGTCCAATGGGATTCCCTTCTATGAAACAAGGCAAAGCTTAAAACAGTAAGGCAGTGTCTCTGAAGCATGCAGGAACCTGGAGTCCTCCGTAACTTACCACTTTACTAGGCAAGCCCACAAGTTCATGGGCAGTCACCAAGTAGCCATAAGCCCACGACATGAGCGAGATCCTTCCTGGAAGCAGCCAGTGGTGTCAGTAAGTGATAGATGTGCTCAGGGCACCTGGATTGAAGTGAACCCCTCAGGGAACCGAGTGCAGACTTGTCTTTTAATGGGGTTAAGAGAAGCTGTAGCTAGAAGTTCAGAGTTTGGTGTACTCACAGAAACCGAAGCTTTGGCACTTAGGAGACTTGACAGGACCAAAACAACAGAGCCAAGTGAATTCAGATTTTACGGTCCGTAAAGCAGAGGTTTTCTGAATCGCTTTTGTGGATTTGGATTGCCTGAATTCCACTTTCGGTGCCTTGTGTGCATCCTGAGTGTATGGCTCTGTGTTCCAACAAAAATATAGGCTACACCTCAAATAAACAAAATTTAGAAAATAATTGGTTTTCCATTTTAGAATGTGTTTGCGATTACTAAAGTAAAAAAATTCCTGTAATTTTCTAGTCACCTATGTAACTAACACCTCTGGTGGAACTGAGCGTACCTCTTCTAGTTACATAAAACAGACACTTCCAAAGCTGTGATTAACTAACAGGGGAATAGAAGAGTTTTCTGATAAAATACGGTAAACATGCTAAATAAATGGCACTGTAAAAAAAAAAAAAAATCATAATTCTCCTTGGCCTTGGATTACAGCATCAAGGAGTGACAAAGTGTATTTAAGCTGACAAAGCTATTTATACTACAGAAATCTGTGAAGTTACGTGCTTTCCTGTTCTCATTGTTCCATTCCTCGTATGAAAGCTACTTATTTTTTGCTTTGTCCATCTTGATATAAGGATAGCTGTGTATTTATATGCTATACGTTTTTCATGTAATTTGTGATTTAGAAGATACACCACATTACATAAATCATCATGTTTTGAGACTAAGCAGAAGAGTAACTCTTCACTTCAAGAAGTGTGTGCCCATAAAGTGTCTTATGTGTCTTTTTCAACTCTCACCACAGAACAGTGTAGTATTGTTAAAGTTATCTTTTTGCTGTATGATGTTAAGACTATGGGAAAATACACAGTGGCTATTGAATCCCTAGCGATTGCTTTGCATATTGTCAGTAAAAACATACATGTACTCACAATATTGCTTTATTAGTGGGTTCTTCAGTGACTGTTTGCTCAGTGATACAACAGTATCTCCATTTAAAAAGACAAAAACAAGACAGATGAAGGACTGACAAGTGCTAAACAGTAACTTTACTAATTCTTGAATTAGCAGAAGTATCTTAAACTCGGCAATTGTTCACAAATATTGCATTTGTAGTTAGCTTGAAATTTGCTGTTCTTATTTTAGGTACAAGGAAGGACAAGTTTAAGAGGGACAAACCCCTTCAAGCTGTTCTCCAGCCATATAAATTGAACTCATGGAGATAATTCTTTGTAATCCCTGCCTCTGCTTTTCTTGACTGCCTCATAGAGATGCATGGTGCCTGATTTCTCAGTATTCATTGCACAGCAGTGCTTACGGTCACAGCACAGCTCCCGCTGCCTACAGCTTGCAGTTGCAAGTGCTCAGCACTTCTACAAATTACACTCCACCGTACCAAGCACCAAGAAAAACACAATTAACAACCACATGTGCAAAGTGACTAGTATCGCACAGGAAATCTGTGGCAAAGGCAGGGATACGATTCAGTTCCCCAGGGCTGCACTCGTGCCTTAATCATGAAAACATGTTCTCTTCTCTACAGTTGTCTGCTTCATTCACTACGTACTTCCAACGGCTGCAACAAAGTACAGATTCCACAGAGCAACTCGCTTTTACTAAGCAATGATTCATCCTCCAGCGCAGGTCTTTTCTATGCACTACATAACACAGAAGACCCGCGGAAAATTCTCTCTGCTCTCAAAGGATTCACACGCAGTTCCCTCTCCCTCACCACTCACAAAATCCACCAGAGTCTTGTCCCTTTGTCTGCCTCTTCTGCCACCATGAGCGTTGGGTGCATGGGAGTGACAGGATTCCTGATCCGATTCCTGTGCTTAATCAGGCCCCAGATTGCAGCAGCAATGTGTGGTAGGATCAGGGAAGACCGTTTGAACGCCAGTAGCCCCAGGGCTGGAGCATGCCCAGATGTTTCATGGAATGGCTCTGGCAGGCCCGTCGCACACAGGTGTTTATTGGCTTGAAGTAAAAATCAGGAATACCAAGAATAATTCATCCACCATTTGGCTCTTCAAATAGAACAGGAACGAGCACAATGTGCAAATCTAAATGGCAGATAACAGCAGCTATTAGCTAACAAGCATGCTTTACTTGCAGAGTTGCTTGCGGGATGAACTTTTTCTTTTCCTGGCATGAACTCATTTTAGTATGAAAACTGATTATGCATAAAGTATTGTCAAAGGCATGTAGCCGAGCAACCGTACAAGTCCCTTTTTCACTAATATCCATCATTTTTAGGAACAAAAGATGCTGCTAACTGCAGTAAGTACAAATCTACTTCTTAGAAATGGGATTTGCAGTTTACTTTCTCTTTACACTTAAAAGCTATTTAAAAGCAAAACAGATCTAACAATAAAAAGTAGCATTGTGCACTTCCAGTAAATAATTCATTTTCACACTAAACTTACTTTAAAGAGCAAAGAATTGCTACATGTGGGAAATAAAGGAGAAATGTAAGAAACTATTCCAAAGAGGTTTGCTACTTCGCGCAGCCAAAGCTCTGCACAGCCTCTCCATGACCTAGACCACAGCCAGATCCGCACGATTTATTGGTTATCTTTAATAAAGCGAAATCCAAGCACCTTTTCTGTTTTGTTACTTCCATTTTAACACTAGCAGTAGCAGACAGACAGACAAAGTTTAGTTTTAGCCTGGGAGCTAAAAGAAATACTTCTAACATACATATGTACTGTTACAGTCTGACTTACAAACGCTTAGTAGTAAAGTCAGCAGGAATTGAGCACTAAAACTGGAGAAGAGTAAATGGAAAGAGAGCCTGCTGTATTTGCAGACTCGTGGTAATAAGGAAAGCTCTCGTGACTGCTCTTGGAAACTTGTCATGTAAGTGAGCAAGGGGAGAGGTCAGGCAGTGACAGACTGCTCGTCCAGCCTGAAACAGGGGGTTGCACCAAATCTAAAAAACTGAAAACAGTTCAAAACATGCATTTAACTAAAAATCAATGTTACTGAAACAAATTATACCCTTCATTTATAAATGTGATCTGAAAGTACCGTTGCTCCTGGCTTCCACTCAGATGATGTCTGGCAGCACGCTGTGTATCATCCACAAAGTATCTTCCAGAATCCCCAGCACCCTGGCTTCAGGGACCACTCTAAATCTCACTAACTTCTGATGATTCTGATGTCATTTTCTAAGCTTAAATTGTTCTTTCAAGTGACATCAATCATGACTCAACCTGGCCTCTCCTGCCATATATGACAAAGGCTCCTATTTTTAAACTTTCAGACAAATACACCCTGTATAACTTTCTTTTGCCAAAAATACGTCAGTTCAAATCTCACCATTCTGAGCGTATTCTGTTCTTTCGGGATACTTGTCAGCTGGCCTATTTATATCAGGTTTGTAAGAAATGAGATGTTTTTCTAGAAGTAAAATAACAGACCTCAAGAACAGAGCTTCCACCTTGCATTAATAGAATTCATGATAATCTGTGGTTATATTGTCAAGAAGCACAGAGGCTAATTGCACAGAGCCAACAATTCACTCAGTGTGGTGGTTAAAATGAATAAATGGATAAAAATCATTTGTATTAGTGCCTGCAGTCTCTTGTAAATGTCTAATACTTTCTTGACATTCTAAACCCCAGGCTGTACAGCAAAAGTGGGAGAGTAGCATTTCGTATTAATTTAAAAATGCATAAAACTGATTATCCTCTTCTAGCACTCAGTATTTCAATGTTTCATGAAGACCCTAGATGCTGCTCATAACTGGCTGTACTCTTTCAACTCATCATGTGTCTCATTTTTCTTTCAGCAGAGCAGTGAATGTTTTACTTCAGATAAATAAATACAATTTTGCTTCCTGTGTAAGAAGATATTTACAGAGATTCCCCACAACCGGTTTTCCCACTTGGAGAAAGCTGTAAATGTTCATCTCCCCTGTCTCCCATGCATGGCATTCTTGCCATTCCCATGAACTAGCTGTTCCTTTTGTGTAAATCCCAATCACATGCATGTATCTTCATGTATTTCAGTACTGTCACTTCAGCTTTTTACTGTTCACTTTAATCACCTCGCAGGGTTCAAAGAACACCTGGACATATTGTCATCTGCTAGTCTTTAAAACGTTCGCAAAATGTTCTAGTATAAAGGATTTATGATATTTCCTTGGTTCACCCCATTTGTGTACTTACCATACATCTGTTAGACTCTTATCTTTTTATTCTGCTATAGTAGAATGATGCACAGGTGTAATTGAACTGACAAAAGTGTTAATATTTTTCTAAAACAGATCACTTATATTTAGTACAACTGACATTTTACTCATTGTTCTCGTTAGTACCCACATTTATTCCAAAAGAATTGTGAAATGAAATAATCAAAAAGCTACCAGCTGCACAAGTCTTCTGAAACCTCTGTCATCTGAGTCTGTCTTGCACATTACAAAAACATGCAAAAAGGCTTAGTGATAGTTTCAAAAAAAAGAATAGAAAAGGAATATCCAGGTGGCTTTTTAACTGCGGAATACAATAAAATAGTGTTTGGAAAGTATTACATAGAAATAAAATAACGAAAAAACAAGATACACCATTTATAAGTTGAAATATATAGTGCTGTGCCTTTGCTTGAGCCGAAATCAGTAAAGCAGACAGAGCACGCTTTCTGTGGGTTTACTAACTGCTTGACAGCTCCGAGTTTACAAATGTATGACTGGCAGCTTACAGGCATGCTGATCAACACTGGAAAATCTTTTAAGGCTTAAGGTTAATTAAGGTTAATTATTCTGAAACACTGTCTTAGAGATTTTAGTAATAATTGCCTAAAGTGACAGAGATGAATTGCTGCCTCCATCTTGAGAGCACTTGGGAAATTACTTAAAAGTGTGTGAGAAGATTTATCGGGAACACATTGTCGGTGTAAAAGAAAGGAAACCCTGGATGAACAGCTAAGCAGCGAAGGGCATGCCAGTCTAACACAGTCCTACAATTTGCATTAAATAATTTAGACAAAGAGTCAATAGATTTATCAGCAACACATATTTACTATCATATGCTTGACAGAACTTAGATGCATTTGCATCGAAATTCACTCCCAGATACTAATCTCAGATATTAATCCAAAGATAATAACCACACAGCTCTTACATGTTTGATGACTCACCGAAATATTTATCATCTTTGCTGATTGCATCTTAACTCAAAGCCAGACCCTGAGCCCAGAGAAGTCATCAACTTGGTTCCAGGGTAAGAGCTGCCAACCCCATTGTGAGGAGTGTTACTGAAGTCAAAGGGACCACACATGAAATGAGGCACTAAAGCTGGACAGTAAAAGTCAGCAAGACCTGGCATTAGATTACAAGGTCTTCAGAGCAAAGGCATTCCTAATTTCCCAGGCACAGAAAGACAAGAGGTAAAACTCTGGTATTGTTAAAACAAAAATGAAACTCTTCTACTAACTTCACTAGCACCGCATTTTTATCCACTCCCATCTCATCTGTGCCACACTGTTTAACTGCATGAACAATCCCGTGTTTTCAAGTGGTACAGATGAAAGTCATTGGAGGCTAGCGATAGGAAGAGTTTCTACTATCACTCATTTAGGGGTTGAAGTGGTGTCAGCTATCTGCTGATATTTCATACTTGTCCCATTCACAAAATACAGAAAGCAGCAGCAGCCGTTAGGTACTAATAGTAGAGCAATCCAGACTAAGCACTTTCCAGTAGCACAAAATGAGGCAATTTACCAGGAAGAGAGGGAGTTGCCTTAGCATGAAAAAATTCTGAGTTATTCACAAGATGCTAGAAGAGAAGGAAGAATCATCAATCCTGAACACTGGAACCATGAGGATCTATAAGGATTTTACATGACGCTAGCCCAAGCCAAATAACCACTGCTGTAAGTGGAGCTGTGCAGGGAGCAGAGTAGTAGCGCTGCCTCCCTGCAATGCGCTCTCAGATTTAGAGAGAACCTGGCCTCTTGTGTTTTCCACTTAGATTTTGCAACAGACAAGTTACTGTAGCTGGGAGTGACCCAGGAGTTCTGCAGAAAATCTGAGCATGAGTGTCCCGCTGGAGGTACTTAAATGCGGTCGCAAGGACAATAACAAACACCAAGTGTATAAATGCATCACATTTTGCCAGTGGCAGCCACCACCATCCCTCTGGTACAAAGTAGGTGAACGTGAAGGAGGCTCAGGATAAAGAATGCACCCACCTTGTCAGTGACACACGGACACTTCAACCCCGCACGTCTCAGGACTTGTTGGACTTGAACAGACTCTAAGAGTAGGCAGGTTTTAATACCGCTTTTCAGAAGATGGCTTCTGGAGACCACAGACTCAAGATCTGTGTTCAGACCGTGACACTGTGAAGGGAAACCACGTGCAGAGTCTCCCACAGTGGAGTTAAGACCTGCACATAGGGAGTGCTTTGCCTGGCACAGAGGGTAACTTAACTGCTCCCTGCTAAATGCTTGTAAGTGAAGGGCACAGGAGTGGAGGTTGCTCCTTCTCATAGTTAAGAGGCAGTAAACGACACCTTGCTGCTTAAATCATCTTCCCATGCTGTTTTCACCCATAGGTTGCTCAGTTTTGCGCCAGGCTTGCAGACTCCCCGGTGGTTGAGAGCCCGGCAGTGCCCCAGCTTCTCCCTTCCAGCGGTTCTGGCCAGCCTCTCCTTTTGGCTCCACATTGCCCTTGTTAAACTATTGGCCCCTGACACGGCGAGGCTTTTTGAGAAGACTGGTTAGGAAGAAAGGAAACAAGATTAAACAGAATAGGTCACTTGAGAACAGTTGCAGAAATGTTGTCTTTGTTTGCTTGGTCTGGTAGCTTTGGAAGATAGGAACGCCACGTCTTTTACAGTTACATTTATATATAGAATAAAGGCTTTAATTACAGCAACTCTTGCTTTCAAGCAGGCAGTAGGGAAGCCGAAAGAAAAATAGAGTTTGCAGTCAGAGTAATAGCGTCTGATAATCAGACGTGTCACATAAACTTCTTAAGATTAAAAATGGAATAATAAAGTATTTTCCTCTTTTACTAAGTTACTGTATAATCTTATCACAAATAGCATCTCTCATTTCAAACACTGTGGTGTTACCTATGGCAGTCTCTACCATGCCAAAGAGTGGCACCTCCTGCTTTGCTTGGAATAGCTCCCCTGTAGCTCCCCTGCCATGCCACAGCATCCCCCCAGCCCATGCGGCTGGCTGACAGTCACGGAGAGCGTAGTTTCAGAAGTGGGGTACATATGTAGTTGGACTTTTGAAGGGAAAATAGAACTTGATACTTCAGTTCCCACAGGATACCACCACAGAGACTATTTTCTGTAAAACAAAACCAGTGGAGTGGTGTTTTACACCACAGTATCGCATAAAAGGCAAGACAGTTGGCCCAGTGATACTCCTACACAGACAAATTCCTGTGTCTCCTGACAGGTTCACATTTCTTTATCTGGCAAGCATAAAATTATAGTCTATGTACAAAGCAGCCTTTTCATTTAGGGAACAATTAAGCTAATCCCAGCAAGATTTCATGTTTAACTAGGTTTGTAGTGAACAAGTTTGTAGTCTGCATTCAATCAAGCTCTTTTGACTTTCACAAAATAGGGGCAAAACAGTGTATTTGAAATGTACAATTCTAAGCTTCCTGAGACGTGCGAGTCTCCTGCCTGAGTAAAACTGTGCATCTATTTGCTAAAACTTTGGCATTATATCAGTAGACTTCTTTCTTTAATCTGTCATTAATCTTCCAATTAAGCAATAAATGGTGCTTTTGTAAGCCTGCTTTTTTCATTAAAATAAATTGGTACACGCTACAGCACTTGATAAATACATAAACATATACATATGCACACATGCACAATAAAATAAAGTTGCTATTGGCATAAAGGTAACATCAGCTGCACTCATTACAAGATGCAGGCTCTTGGCTTTCAGAGTCTCACCTATTCAAAAGTGTGGTCAGAGCCTGTGCTTTTTTCAGTTTGGTTTGAGCTGGGGTTGGATCCAGCTGTGGCCAATGATGAGCTGAATTCAATGAAGTCAAAAGACGACAATAATTCAGGTTCGGTTCTGGTTTTTGACAAAACCATGGTTCAAATCAATCTTTGGTTTTGGTTCTACTTCCTGCTTAACAGCTGTGTAAAGAAAAACATCTGGAATAATACCCCAGCAGGGCCAATAACTGAGGCTGCTCTTTCATACTATCCAGATAGCACCAATAACAACAAAGCTTTCAGGCCAGTCTTCAACAACAACAAAAAAACCCAACCAAACAAAAAGATCCCTTTTGTGCCTTACGATCCATAGCAGCCAGGACTGCAAACGGGACTTCAAACATACTGCCTCCATCTGCACCAGTCCGTAAAATGGGTCAAGACCTGTTGCTCTGGCTCTGAAGGAAAGAGGCACAGCACAGCTCATTCATACACAGCTAAATTCTCTCCCCCAGACAAGCTGGCCTCACGGCTGCTGGGACCAACCTTCTGCTACCCCTCAGTTGTGCCTGGGCACTACCCAGCACGGGCTGAAGCCCTGCCAGGAAGCCCCCTAACCACCTCACCCTCCGGCGAGATGCTGAATCCCAGATGTGTCTGCCCCATTATGCCAGCACAGCCCCTGGTGCCGGTTGGTAAGAAGAGTTGTGCTCACTGCATATCTCTGCACCTTCTTGCTGGTCTGCACCGCTCTGCCATCTCTCTGACTTTTTTAGTGAGCTTCTTTGAACGTGGGACTATGTTTTTGTTCCATGTTCATATGGTGCCTAACACAGGCCACTCACTATTTGGGAGTAGGGCTCCAGAAACTACATCAAAGTAGGTTTGGTGGGGAAGCATAACCCATACATGGTATGTAAAGCTCTCAGAGAGAGTAAAATATGGGGGGGCCTACATGCACTCTGGAGTGGTCTCAACCCATGCTTCCATCTGTGCAATTTCCACATCATAAATGTGTGCCTTGATCATGAAACGTGGTGACTACTCCCACCGCCTGAAGCCTAGCCCAATTTCAGGGAACCATCATTTCTTCAGAATAAGCCCATAATGCATATCTAGGAAAGGGGGCCACACACCATGAAACATCCAGAGGTCGCACACAAAACAAGCAGAACCGCCCCCAGTTGCCATTTTCTTAAACAAGAAGCCCTGAAGCCAACGCTGACTGCATAAAAATTAAAATTGCTCCCAGCCTTTTTTACCACGTGCTGCTCTCACGTATCAAACAGGCCACAGGGACCTCTCGGAGCTATTCTGTTTTCATGGGACAAAACACTGTTCATGTGCTTCTCCATCTGGATCAAACGCTAGCTCTTCACCCCTTGTTTCAGAAACACACCGCCTCTAGCATCCATTGAGAGGGAAGTAAGAAATGTCCTTGTGTCAGATTTTTGGCGTCTCACTATTTTTCGAGATGAGTCAATTATCCCTTTCCCCCTCCTTGTATGACTGAGATTACTAAACTAAAGCTGTACAAGGGCCAGGAGGAAAAAAAGAATGAAATTGCCAATGATTAAACCCAGTTTGGTAAGTTTGTGTTAAAGCTGTGATCCCTGTACTCTTGCTGTAAAAGTTAACGAAATCAGAAGAAAGTAAAGCAACAGCTTTGCCAACATCACCAGGATCTGGAGTACGCCTTCTGGGCACTACAATTCAACTCTCCATAGTTCCAACAACTTTGGCTTTGCTTACCAATAAAGATTTACTGGTGCTTGTTTATATTTACCAAGGAGGGAACGGAAACCACAGAACACTTGCAGCCAACTTGCTAACCTCCTTGTTCAGAGACTTACAAAAACAGAGATGCATTTCCAGGGTAGTACTTGCATTTGTAACATTCTCAGTCCTTCTCTGCCGTACCTACAGACCCTCTGCCTTTAAAACACGTACTGAATCCCTTAAAATTAAGTTTCCATGAGCCTGTGCATAATCCTATAGAAAGCTTGTAACATCCTCGTTAAACCACAAATCTACATTTCACTTGAGGAAAATTATAGCATGCCTTCTGGTTTTTTAGCATATTCAAGTCATGACTATTAATGCAACTACTGAAAAGAAATAGACCTAATTACAAAAGAAATTGTGACCCAATTTTCTCTATTTATTTCTTACCAAGAAGTTTTCAAATACTGTTTGTGCCATTTGAGCCCTTTTGGAAATCCTGAAGATGTTTTTCTCCATTCATATATGGAAATATGTAGCTGGCAGCTTAGTGCCACTAAGTCTTCAAAAATTTGTTTAAACAGACATATGTGTACAACTAAAATAGAAGCAAAACAAAGTCTCAATAATCACAGGGATTTACCCTCTGCATTAAAATGCTGGATGTCAGCTACGCAAAATACCATAGTATTTTATTATAGAGATGTAAAATCATTCCATACAGTCTTCCAAATATCCAACTTGTATTTCAGACACAGATACCAAGAGGGAAAAAGTCTCCAGCTGTCTAGAACTCCAAATTCTCTCATTTGTACTGTCATTTAACATAAGACAAAATTTAAGACCAGACTTTAACTGTTTCCAAATGTTTTTGTGTATGTTTCTGCTGAAACCTTTAACCATTATCTAGCACCAGAATTCTTAAACAACAAATACACCCACTCTGTTCCTTTAATTTTCTGTTTGGACATTTTTCTGTTGAATGCTTGGTATCGTACATTAATCATGGTAATATATGATAAATACTTAATGACTTTGAGAGCAAAAGGATCTTGGGCAAATTGCAAGTACAAATGATTTTAAGCATTCATACACAGAAAACTTAATCCTGTGGGGAAATGACTGTAGATACTGCAGTAGCAAGAACAGACGCAGATTATAACTTCAACTGTAAATCTCTGAGGAAACTGTTCATCCTTTGAAACAATCTTACAAAAAATAAATACCAACTTTACCGAGGAGAAACTTCTCCACACACAGTAGAAACCTGAACCTAAGTACATGTGGGAAATGCAGAATACTGCACTGAAACAAAACAGAAGAGGCTTAAAAGTCTTCTCTCTAATCCTAGTATGTGTTAGGCTTTTTTTTCCTGGAAAAGACATAAAACAATGCAAAGAGTAACTTAGTTTAAGCATTACCTTCTTTGAGTCCTACAAATGAACACAGCCTCCCATGGGACTTGTGCGTGGCCTAGGAGCATATGCGACCGATGAAACGCTCCAAGTCAGTAACAACTCGGATAACACTCCAAGCACTGTTGCAAGCCCAGGAGAGCTGATGTCTCAGTTGGATGCACTGACTTAAGCTTTCCCTCTCAGAAAGAAAATGGTTTATTTTGGGGTGGGCTGCAGGAAAGGGTAAACATCTATTTTGAAGAAGAATTCGGCAACAAAAATGAAAAATTAAGAATTTTAGTCCTTGTTCTAGGTTGCTTTATTTTTCCATTTAAAGATAATTGGAGCATTACAGTTAATAGAGAGACCTATGAAATAACTTACTACTTAGGCATTTTACCTTTTAAAGTCATTAAGCCTCTATGTTGTGGTGCAATTTAAAATAAAGAAAAAAACCACCTTCAGTGATATATCAATAATTTATTGTTTTGCATAAGAAGGTAAGATCAGATTTCAGGTAAGACATCAACCAAGGACCTGATGGCAAATTCAAGTATAGAGCTTGGTACAATATTAAAAAATACTACCATTTGTTTGACTATGGCAAACAGCTAAAACACAATAAAAACATCTGGACTTGACTGTCAAAACATACACTTCTCTAAAAACCCACACAGCGCAACTTGAATATGTGGAATATTGGAAACATGTTTAGTCATCTTCGTTCCCAAATTCTTAGGAGTCAAAGGAACAATACCCGCCCCCCCCTTGGTATCCCAGAACAATTCAGCACATGGGCTCAGTGTCCATCACGATAAGCAGGCTCTTGTCCTGTTGAAACTGTTGGGCTCAGACATTTTTTCTGCCTTGACCTACGATCATCTCTGCCTGCCTCATGGAGGCCAGTGGCTTCAATTTTCGTTTGGTTTTTTTGTTTGTTTGGTTGGTTTTGGTTGGTTTTTTTTAAGCTAACACTGCAATAATGTTGATTTTCAAGAGCAATCTAGTAGTTTAATTAAAACTATTTCTCACTCCTGAAAGAGACTGTGCACATTTTACTCTGTTGGTTGGATATATGTTTTTGTGATTCCCTTTCTTTTGCAGGTGTTACAATTCAGGAATTAGCTCCTGGCTTGGAGACGGGGCAGGCAGCCATCCGTCTAGGAAACTCCAGCCAGGGCTGTGCTGAGGATCAGAGGGTCAGTGTCTCTCTACAGCAAACCTGTTGTAGAAGGTCCTCCTAGACCACACCGACCCAGGAATGGGAATTAAATTAATTTCAAAAGGACAAGAAAAACAGCCTGCAGGACAGCCAGAACTGCTTCTAACAGGGAGTCTGCAGATTATTCTAGCATCTCTTTCTTGAAGAGAAAAGCAGGTCCCTTACGTGAGCGTTATTGTACACTAATGTTCTGAGACAGCCCAGGTTAGAAGCAGTGTTAAGAGTGCTTCAGTAAGAACTAAAGCCCCTCTTGTTGGAAACGGCCAGATCCTGAGAGATGCCGAGAGCCCTCTCAAGTTTGGGTTGGTTGCAAGAGATGGCGAGGGCACTGGGTGTCTCGCAGGCAAAGGCGAACAGACCCGCTGAATTCCAGATCCCCTGAAAAATAGTTTGATTTTCAGTAATTAAAAAAAATAGAAAACGTTTTTCTCAACTCACATAATCTCCATGACATTAATTTAATCAACAAATTTCTATTTATGTTACAAAAAAGTTTAAGTCCACCAGGAAAACGGTGAAATTCGACAAAAGTGACATTATAGCTATTCAGGCAGAGCGTGTATCCGTACTGGGATTCAGTACATCTGTAACTCTTGCATAAACATTTCCAGACTCCTAAGG
The DNA here is from genome assembly GCF_965638725.1 of Aptenodytes patagonicus. Lineage (NCBI taxonomy): Eukaryota > Metazoa > Chordata > Aves > Sphenisciformes > Spheniscidae > Aptenodytes > Aptenodytes patagonicus. The sequence goes on from NC_134950.1 coordinate 154,120,388, forward strand.
ATTTTGCTGTTGTTGCTTGCATTTCATTTATTTTATACGACTCTAAGCCAAATGCAATGACCCACACATTAAATACGCATTTAGAATAAAACTGCAAAATCTGATGGCTTTATCAGCATATGAACTGAAATAAAATATTTACATGGAATGTTGAGCTCCATTTACAGAGACAGTGTTTCAAATTACAGACTTAGTAATCTGCTTAGTAAATGATCACCTTGACAAGAAATTTAAAAACCTAACATCCCTTTTCAACCTCTTCATAAATATATAAAGTTTCACTAAATTCTTTTTTCTTTAAACAAGACAGCTATATTCTCTTTACAGATTAACACGAAATACCGGTTTCCTGTTTGAATGCCACAGATGCGATGATCTGAAGTCAGCAAGTTCCTATACACATGCTGTACTCACAAGACATGTTCACAACACAACACACAGGTGTTACTTGGTCTTTACAGCTGTACTCATTTCCTGCATATCAGTAGTAAATAAAGAAAAATACCAAGTTATCTATATTAAAAATACATCATCTAATATACATTTGCTTACACTGCCACATCAAATTTTAAAATGAGGTTTCCAACTGTGTCTGACCAGTGACAAGGATGTTTTTTACAGCGAAGTCTACAGCATTAATTTATTTTTGAGTGGAGACAAAGTATCTGTTACACTACTAAAAAGCATCACTACATACTGAACAATAAAAAGAATTAATCTCTTGCAACTGCTTCCCAGATCTCCAAGGTTTCCTCACTAGTTGTTTGAAAATTTCTGATGGGTAAAATTGTTCTAAAGGATGCCAAAAATGTTTGAAATTTACTCTCTACTTTGTTGCTATTCATATCACTTTGCCACTGATTTTACAGAAGATTAATCCCAAAGACTTTGAAGTTATATACATAGTAACATAGTAACTCACATTTTTCCCTATTTAAATAAATATTCCCGTGAGTTTTCTTTGTTGCGCCACAAAGCATGCGTGAAAATATTTTCAATCCATGCATGCTCACAGCAGAGTACTTCACAATTAAGCCACTGAATACATCTTTTTTTCCATGACTACGTAAGTGCAAAGGAATACTAAAATCACTCTGTACATATAAGACAAGGTTCACATCTAGAAAAGTAAAAACACTTATCTTGATATGTAATTAAAACTACAATGTCTTCCTCGTAAAAATGTTGGTCGCTTTTGCCTGTTTCAGTTCTCTCAAGCACTTAAGGGGTAATAACTTCCAAGTGCTGATGGGCTCTTTATGGGAGCAGTTACGCTTAAAGCCACCAAAGTGCTGATCTCCAGTATTAATTAGTATCTTCTGCAAACTCTCCGTTAAAAAAGCTTACCTTGGAAATACACAGATGATGATACAGAGGTGTTTGGCAGTTTTGTTACACTAGTATTCGCTCACTTTATGGAGCATAGTAAGACTTCGGTTTAATCTGACTGTTCCGCCCCAAAATTGTGGGCAGGAGGATTGAAGACACAGGAAAACAAGACCAGTTCCAAGTGCATGAAGAGTGTACCTGCTGCTCAGGTAGAGTTAGAAAGCCCTCCTACCAAGAAAATGGCCATCAAGTAACGCCTAACCGTGCCCCATATTCAGATGCTGAGACAACAGCAGATGTTTTGTCTATTTAAAACGTTATTATGAATGTAGCCAGCTGACGGGAACCCAGAAGGTCTCAGTCTCCAACCTGTCAAAAGTTGTTTTAAGCTCACTGTAAGCGGTAGCGAGGTCATCGTTGACTATCACCTTATCGAAAAGGTGGCCGTACTGGCTCTCCATCACGTGGGAAGATTTAATCATTTCTTGAAAATCTTCTTCCTAGTAAGATCAAGTGCAAGGCATAGTCAGTCCATAGCAACATCACGTAAACTCATTCTGTGGTAAATGCAAAGCTACTCACTTATTTCTCATCTCATCAGGAGATGGAAACTGTACTTTTAATTTAAAAAAAAAATATAGAAATTACCATTACAGGTGATCTCAGAGAGCATTCTCACGAATAGACTTTGCTCAACAGGCAATTCTTTCATCTCTCCCCTTGCAGTGACACGATTAGTCACTGCATGGTAATTACAGAGACATTTTCTGTTAGCAGTGCCAGTGGAAAACGTTTCTAGCTGTTTACTTTGATGATGCATTTAAAGTTTCATTATCGAAGCCTCAGCTTGCTATTAGCATGCGATATATTACAGTGCAGCCTTTATTCTTTTAAGAGCTTGGTAGGAGCTGTCTTCCTATGCCTGGTTCGACCCGGCTCAGTGGATTTCTCTTCATGTTTGGGGAGGGAACAAATCGTAGGAATTTAATTGTTTACATAACTCAGAGATTAAACCCGTCCTAACTAAGCAATGTCCTGAAGGTTGCTCTTAAGAATGAACTCCTCTTATATTTTATATATCATAGAACATATTCTTATAGCGCATTATTGCCAAACTATTTCAAATGCATGTTCTACACAGATACAGTCTGTAACTATATCCGTGACTCAGTTTGAAACAAAATCTAAAAAATCCTAAATAACATCTGAATGAGGGAAAGTGATACACACCATAAATGTAGATAACAATTCTAACGATAATCAGCTTTGCTTTAGCTTCAATTAAAATATGATTTCATTATATTTCAAGGAAGTAAATAAGTTACTGTTGGGTAATCTGAGTAATATTTTTTCCTGATTATTGACAAAAAGTAGCATTTGTTACTTGCTTAGATTTTTCTCCTTTCTTACAGTGTTCATTTCCCTGTAACATTTAAAAAAATTGTTTCTCTTATCCACAAATATGGGCTTTTTATTAAAGTAGCATTTACTATTTTAATTGATGCTTTATATTTGAGCTTTCCTCCAAATTTAGACCCAATAATACACTTGATAAAACATGGAGATTCTTGTACTTGAATAGAAACATCTAAGCCCAGATGCAAACTTTTTAAAGGAAATCCACAGCATTATTTCTCATGAAAATATACTTGCATTGTGGGGGCTCTTCAATGACACAAAATCAGAGGACCACGGAAACGTAAATACCTGTGAGCATATCAAACAATGAAAACACCACAGTAAATCTGTGATGTGAGAGAGGCTGGGAAACAACAAGATACTATGTGTAAGCCCTGACAAGTACTGTTGATGAGATCCAGTGATCACCTTTATTTTCAAGGTAAACCACTACAACAAAACTCTTAACAAGTTCCCATGTTTTACCATGTCTAAATATACTTACTGTAAAGGGTTTTGCAGTTCCCTTATCATCTTTACTTGAAATAATCTTGGCATTTTTTCTGGTCTCTCTCAAACGGTCAAGTGACGGAGGCTTTATAAATATAACAAATGGTTTAAATTCATATGTCCGTAAGTGTTTCACTGTCTGGGAAGAGGAAAGGTTTTAATTAATTAGTTTATTTCGCACAATGGAATTTACCGTAATAAAAGAAACTCTCCACTAACCAAAATAAACCCATAAAGCACTTCTAGAAGGCTATTTTTCATTTACTGCCATCCCACCCTGGTGACCGGCGTTGATTCATGTAAGGAGAATTTTCATGTGAATGGTAGGAAAACTCTCCATTTCCACAGGGGCTGCTGGTAAACCCCATCAGTCCGGCGAAGGCTGGGCTGTGCACTGCAGTGCCACTGGCAGCGGGAGGAGGGAGGGGAGGAGAAGTTCAACACATTCTGGCAGGAATATTACTTTCTGTACCCATGAAAAGTAGCGGGAAAAGGTGTCTGTGACACTCGGTCACAACAGGTCAATGATTTGTTCTCTTCAATACTGTGTGTCCGCTATATAACCGTTCACACTTCCTGAGCGAGTCGAGTGATGCTACGTATTGAGTTAGAGATAGGTCTACAATTCAGATTGCGCACAGAGTGAAGCAGGGATGGGATGGCCCGCAGCTTTCTGTCCTCTTCACACTGCCAGGGCCCACAGGAAAATGCTGTGTTGGAGAGTGGGATCCCAGAACAGTTCACAAGCCTGGGTCCCCGGGAGAATTTAGTGCTTCCCTGGAAAACAGGGCCGTGCTGGACATGGAACGGTCTCCCAGAGCAGCCTGGCAATATCAGCCCCAGGAGCCCCTGCCCAGCTCCCCTCCTCCCCTGGCGTGGGGTCTGGCTTCCCCAGACGCTCCTCTGGCAGCGCAGCCTCCCTGCCCTGCTCCTGTGGCACAGCCCCGCATCCGAAACTGCCCCAGGAACTGTTCACAAGCTGCCGGGGTTCAGCAGTCACAGGCTGGCCACCCTTGGAGAAGAAATACTTTGGCTGGATTTAAACAAGCTAGTCCAGCTCCTGGAAGCACTGTGGTTATTAGTAGCATAAAGTTTCCCAGTGGAGCTGTTCAGCGGGGCTGAAAGACAAGGTCAATGCAAGAACAAATGGTTGAGAGAGGAATGTTCTTAGCCATTATCCAGCCAATATCACATTTGGTGCGTTCCTTGACTCGTGTCCACCCTGCATGGAAACCCTCTGCACAAACGGTCCGGCTAAACATGTGAGAGGACTGGGTGGTAGCTCAAAGCCATTCGGAAATTGAAGTTTCAGAGAGAACCTCTAACCCAAACCAGCAGAAAGATGAATGAAAATACAGGAGCATTTTGTAATTAAATCTTTGGTATTATGCTGCAGGCTTTCAATTCAGTTAATTACTGAGCTGAATACTTGCCAACATGTATTGAAGCTTCCCTCCTCTCCTCCTTTCAGAGAGTCTTGCTGTGATAAAGGTACCCAGCAAGCCCACTCAACAGTCATTCAGTATGGAATGAAATATAGCTTTGTAGAAAAAAATTTTTTCCTGGAATCCCAACATGCAATGTGGGGAACTACAAGAGTCCAAAAGACACGCTTACTTACATGAGGCTGCACATCCAACAAACAAACTTTGTTTTTAGCTAGAACGGATCGAACAGAATCTAAACTTGTACCATAGTAGTTGTTCTTATACTCGCCGTACTCGATAAACCTGTGGCAGAAGGTGAAAACAACTGGGATAACTTCCTTTTTCTCCAGAAAAAAGCTTATCAGTTTGGTTTATAAGATCTAATTCAGGAGCAAAAATATTTCACTTTACATGAGAGTTTTACCATATTTTGTAAAGGAAATGCTGTCAAGTACTTCAGCATGTCAATTTTAAGAAATCTACTTTACCACTTTCAAATCAGTAACACCTGCTTGTATTACAGTTAAAGAGAAAAAAGTACTGTAGTCCAACAGCTCACTAATGTTTTCCATCACCTCTTTTTCTGAACTAATGCAATGCAATAAAACAGTGGATAAGCTAAACAATAGAAACTACTGAAATTTCATTGCACACTACAGAATATCCAAATTCTCTGTCTCAGAAGAGGAGGAGGAGCGCCGATGGTGCTAATGGAACCAAGGCGGCTGGTTATGTGCTATAAAAGTACAAGCGCTATTTGCCAAAAAAGCAAAGCACATTTTGAAGTTTCAGTAAAACCCACAGCTTTGTGTCTAATACACTTTTGCCCTCTGAAACACTGGGGCAGAATTTCAAGCTACGATATTTTACAGGCTGCTGGAGAGCACGATGCTGCCATTGTCTTCCTTTCAGTTCAATTTCTGGCGGGTTTACAGGCAGGGGCTTCACTGTAGACCTCTAAATTCAAAAGCAGAGGAAGTGCCTGGCCTGAAAGAGAGCAGAACTACGCAAACATTGACTCAGGCACGTTTGCAGCACTTCCAGGACCCCCTCTCCTAGAGCTGCAATGCTTTATTGCTATGACAGACGATGCCCGGAGTGCTCCCCCATCCTGAACTCCTACAATTTCAGTGTCGTCTTGATGAGCTGAAGTACTGAAACTACTTGGAAGCTTTGAAAGCATGGAAGCATTTGTGTTTGCACATACCGCTTTTTTGCTCTGTGTTTTTGCCAGCTGCTTTGAACTGCTTATATATCAAAATGTAATTTTAACACATCTTCAAATCACTGCAACTTATATCCACTTTGACTTACTATCTAAAATTACAACCAGCCCCATTTTATAATAAAGCCATTGTTTTAACTGCAGTTCTAGTTAAAATCTCTTCAACATACTTGTTATTCTGTACGTCTGTCTCAAACAAGTGCTTGGAAATGAAAGTGTATTCGACACCGTCACTTTCTTGGCTTCTCCTTGGTCGGGTAGTGTCTGCAGTTTCATTAAATGAAAAAAAAAAAAAAAGAAAAAGGAAAAGATGCACAAAACAATATAAAGCAAACCAGTTCAGGAAACACTGAAAAGCACACAACCCTTGTGCAATACTAAGCGTAGCAGTTCCCTCACTTCTCATGGACATAAGGCTGCTCTGGATCTGGTAGGCAGCACTCAAGCACATGACAGCATGACAGGATTGAGTTTAAAAGCATGAAGGAAAAGCAAGAAAAAACTTACTGGACAAGTATCAGATTATCATTTTTATTAACTAGTGGAAAAATGCAATAAAATAAGGACAGCTGAATAATAAAAGGAGCAGCAGTCCATAACCATTACCCCAGCCTTGCCACTTACTAAACTTATTAGCATACAAGACCATAAAGGGAAACAAAGCTTACCAACTTGATTTATAAAACGTTACATTCATTAACAACACTTGTAGCTATGGTATGTGAAGCATGATAATAAAAAAATAGGGGTGTGAATTTTAAGTTTTAGTGCTTTTCTTTTTCTAGTGATCAAAACCAAATTGCTTTTTCTTTCAGTAGCCTTGTAGTATTTGCACTTCTTACTTTCAAGTACTACGTATAAAGGTTTTGCTTATAAATGAAGCTTATTTGTGGGGTGGACGCTTACGAATAATGAACCTATTCAAAAGTCCTGTTTAATACAAGTTGTATGTTACAGCATCATGCATTCTCCATCACATAGGAACATACACAACCTGCTTGCAGAAACACAGTCCTGAATGCCATTTGATATCACGCTGCTCTTAGGTTGACACGAAGAGAAACATTTCCAAGACAAGAACCCCAGTTCTCCCTCCGAGTCCTGACTTACTGAATTTCAGGGAGAGGGATTTCTTTACGTGTTTGTTTTAAATTATAACCACAAATTTGGAAGAGAAAAGAGAGAAGGCAGCCTGATGAATACTGGCAATTTTTAGAGAAATATTTTTGGGCAAATGATTGCATATGCTTCAATGTGTTAAATATTTGGGAACATCTGGCTTTTTTTCTGTTGTTTTCAATACCCAGCTGAAGCAAATATGTGCAAATGAAATTACTCACCAAAACCAAATGTATTCATTTTTCTACCTAGCAAATTCATTCATATATATATACTTTATAGAATACCTGTACTTGCAAAACCCTTGTGACGTTATCTCCCACATTGAGAATGTTGGACCCGTTTTTTTTTAAATGATCCCAATAGGAGGCACAGGTACAAGCAGAAAGCAAACCAAGGAATGAAAGTCTAACTAAAACTGTCAAGTCCTCCACATTAAAGAAAACCCAGTGAAGTATTGTAGAAGTTAATATAGAACAATGTTATTCAATGTTATACAAATTACGCTACTTGGTCAGATAGGGGGAAAGAGGAAAAAAAAAATCCCCAAATCAACTTTTCTAAAGGTAATCAAAGGGATTTAATTAATTTATTCACAGGATTAAACTGCTTATCATCAGTCTTAATTTTTCAGCCTAATATATAAAGGCCATTTTGCTGAAAGCAAGCATTGGTAACAGAGTACGTTTCACTGCTTTACAGCCAAATCCAGGGTGTTCTTCAGCCGAGTTTCATTTACTAAACCTTGCTGACATCAATCATGTTAAACTTGTACTAAAAGTCTACTGCAATGCCTCTGAGCCAAAACGTCCTATCAGTTTAATCAATGCTATTTAAAATACAACTGCAGCAGCACTTTTAAAAATTAGAAAAGTAATTTGGATGCCAAGCATGGATTTAGAGACCCAAATTTGAAAGTGCCTTAAGGTAATGCAATAATAAAGGATAATAATGCAAGTATAGCATTAGGAGAACAGAAGTGTGTTTTTACTTACGTGGCACTGTTACCCCGTAATGCTGGGTGTCACTGATCAGCAATTTCCGTTTAAGTTCATTCAGCCCAACCCCCACAGGACCTGAAAGAAAAAAATCGTGCTCTTTCCCAACAGCCAGTTCTCTCTAGTCTTCAGGTATAAGTACTCTCCGAGGTAAGACTACGTAGCATATAGCCATAACATATATTGGCTTTGAATCAGAGTCATCTGGAAACGCCCATGGTTCGAGCCTCTCCTAGAACATACAGCGCTGACAAACGTCAGGGGATGTAGCTGGCAGTTGCGCTGCTCTGACTTTACTACTGAGGAAAAATCACTGAAAAAGTTGACAGCAAAGCTAACTTTCTTTTCTACAGCAACTATCCACAATACGCACCTATCTCCATCCTCAGCCACTACAGACCTCTGCACGCTAACCTGCAGCTTTCCAGCACAAAAACTGGTTCGGCTATTCATTTTGCCAGAGTATCTCCAACTCACAGACTAGAAGGCCCCAGCTGGCATGCACAAAGTCCCCCCCAAAGCCTCTGCACTCCACGTGTCATCGTGGCCTTTTCCACATGGCTTCCCTCCAGCTGCTGCATCCCTCGTCTGCACCAGACTCCCCCGAGGAGCATTGCTCCCACCTTCTCCCCACACCCCGGGCACACTGCTCCTTCCAGCCCCGGCTACAGGCAGGAATACCGCCCGGCCTCCGGCTGGCTGTAGCCGTCACTGTCCACCTTTTGACTAGGCCACGGTGGCATCGCGCAAGGAGAGGAAGGAAGGGCAGCACTCCCCAGGTCACAACCCATTTGGGATGTTTTGGTTTCTTTGTGGTTGATTTTCTTTTAAACTATGCTCGTCTCCTGCCTGCTGTCTGAACTGGTCCAAAGCAAATATTTCCTTCTTCACACGGCTGCCAAAGAGAGACCACTCTCGGAAAGAGGATGGCAGGAAGAAACAAAGACTGCACGGAATTTTTTTGATCTGTCTCACCCAGCTACATTTGAGTCCTGCTGTCCTAGAAGCTACTGAGACGTTCCTCGTGTTTTTCAGGTTGTCCCTAACTCTCAGCCATTCGCCAGTGGTGCTTTAGGTCTCAGTGAGGGCGTTCTGGTCCTGTGAAGTCTCAAAGGCTCCGTGGGCGATTGCTGCCTGCCCCCAGGAGCCCTTTGCACAGGGCTCCAGCCTGCCTGGCCCCTTCGGTGGTGGGGCCATGGTGTCACGTGTGTGTGGAGGGAGCTCAGCTCTGCGTGCTCATGCGTTTCTGACAGTGCAGTGGCTTCATTTCTGCAGAGCCAGGTCAACAGCAGAACGCAGAGGAGAGTGAGTCATTGGAACCGTAACCCAGATAATACAAGGATAATACATGCGGTTTTAAGGAAAATTCCTGCTCTTCTAGTAAAAGTGATAAAAAGCACTCCATGCATAAATGTAACAGAGACATTTTAGACATCAGAAATACAAAACCTAATAAACATTTTAATGAAATAGTGATATGTTGGTTAATGACTAGTGAGAGTCTGGTATGAAAAAGCAAAGATTGATGCTTCAGCACCTTCAGGTGCCTATTTGTAAAAATGACTATCCGCCCTGTCTGAAGTTAGAAACACGGAATGATGAAAAGCAATGCTTGCTACTTTGCTACTATCCCCTGACTATGGTCTCTCTGTAAAATCTTAGGGTTTCTGCATTTATAATTTTTATATGTTTACGTAAGTTAAACACACAACTACATTTCAAGTTCCATCTCTGACCTGCCTGTAAATTAATCTATCAGTATGTACAAATGTTTATTTAATATGGTGTACAGCAGCCTCTACTGGTGCATGTCTGCAGAGGAAAGCAATGTGTCATGTAGATAATGGCATTGCTTTTGTTCTTTTTTAAAAAAACATTTTTCCTTTTTTAATAGTATAGCTATTTAAGGCAAATAGGGACTTTTATCGGAAAAGTGATTAAAATTCTTTAATTAATTAATTAATATATCCTAGCAAAGTAGAATGAAACAAGTGGAATTCAAGTAAAAAAAAAATTGTATTCCTTTCAAGCACAAGATTTTCCCCATCAAAGCTACACAAATATTATTTCCTCTGTCTACACGCTATCAAATCAACAGTATGCTTTTAGCTCTATTTATATATAAAGAATCCAGGCTTCGCTTCCTGCAACAGATGCTTTGGAAACTTAAATCAAATCTGTTTCCAGACCACAACCTATTACTCTGTCTCCCCTTCCAGATTACCATTTAAAAATCATCTTTAAATTTAACTACTGGAAGGTGTAGATTCTTCTTTTTCAGTGCTGTCTTCGCAGAGTTCTCCTAACTGTAGCATATGGACGCTGAAAGCCGATTCCTAATTAGCAATGCCATCCAATTATGCTGATTTTTACACTATATCTCCCGAGTGTAATGTACACTTCTATTCTGAATATTCTTTTCGTTTTGATGCCGGTTTCTAATAATTATGAATCTGAACATGATCTGAACTCAAGAAGAGAATAAAGCATCAGGATTGAAAAGGACAATCCCGATTCTTACAGTAAAATGCCAGGCATGTGGGATCCATGACTGTAGCATAGTTTTGGTTTACTATAAATCACCCAGGCAGCAATGTTTAGAGTTATGGCAACAGATTTAGAGATACTTTGTTTATTTTTTTAAAGGAACATTTACATTACTTGCTGTTGCAAGTTGAGTCGTGTAAGCTAAGTAATGGTTGAATCCTGCGCAAATGGGCTGTAGTGCCTACCTCACTTTATTGAGGGACACTTGCAGAATTAAACCACCAATCATTAAAACTTGCATTAGATTTTGTACCATTCAGACATGTCTGAAGAAAACTGAACAAATTGTTTGATGTAAGTTCAGGTCTCAGGAGGGTTAACCCAACCAGCCATTCTTCACCCATAGATACACACTGACCTCCTAGAAGTCTATTTGAAAGAAGAAGAAGAAAAAAAAAGTGGTCTTTCAGAAAAGATTTTGGGAGTTAGGTGACAACATCCCTGCTGGGATCATAAAGACCCTGTAGAAAACATGCCTTGACAGAGGTTCTGTGGCTCAGTTATTCCTTCTCTAGTACAACTGATCACTGTGAGGCAATGACTGCACACGCATGTCCAACCGTAGCTCAATGAGATATATGGTGGGAAAGCAGAACCTCATTTTTTTGTGTTACAGTAAATTACAACTAGCGGTGGGAGTGTACTTCTAGATTTCCTGTTCACTGAAGCAAGATCAGCAATTTTATACTGCTGTTCTCATGGGCAAGGCTAGCCAATATGTTGCATCCTATGTATTCATTCCTGAGCCATGCTGACCTACCCATGCCTTCAAGCAGGAAGGTTTAATGAAGACAGCAATTCTAGGTCTCTTTTGTCATTGTCCAGATGGTTTACTTGAAGTAGTATGGCCATGGTAGGCCATTTTCCTGCACTACTGCTGTAGATCTATTAAGTGTCTGCAAGCCACTACCTGAACATGTTAAAGGTAAGTCAGGAGATGAAGAAAGCTAGGAGCCACTTCCATTTCATCCTCCCCTGCTCTGAGACAGACCTGGCCTCCACATAGCTCCTTCATGATAAAACCAGAGGTGATGGATTTTTTTTTTAAATGTAAGCAATATAACAATACAGAACTTTTCCAGTCCCAGATTCCTTTTCTTCACAGTGGTGACCAGAAGGACGCCATTCTGGGGAGTACTGGCAGCCTAATTCAGAGACAGAGAGCCTTGTCTGATTGTGTCACACACCAATAATGACTGCTCCTTTGTGGTTACACACCTCTGGTCCTTGCTTCCACAACTGCCCACTTAGGACAGATGCATCACCATGGGTGACCACAGCATCTGAAAGGCTTTGCAGGCCTCTGGTGATAACACTGCATGCACATAACTGCATGCATTCTCATGGTTTGGGACACACTCATGGTTTGTTACTGCTGACCTTGCTTTATCTAGCACTGCCCCTTCAGAAAGCTCTGACTTAGAATCATAGAATCATAGAATCATTAAGGTTGGAAGAGACCTCTAAGATCATCAAGTCCACCCATCAACCCAACACCACCATGCCCACTAAACCATGTCCCTAAGCGCCTCATCTACACGTCTTTTAAATACTTCCAGGGATGGGGACTCAACCACTTCCCTGGGCAGCTTGGTCCAATGTTTAACCACTCTTTCAGTAAAGAAATTTTTCCTCGTGTCCAATCTAAACCTCCCCTGGCGCAACTGGAGGCCATTTCCTCTTGTCCTATCGCTAGTTACTTGGGAGAAGAGACCGACACCCACCTCGCCACAACCTCCTTTCAGGTAGTTGTAGAGAGCGATGAGGTCTCCCCTGAGCCTCCTTTTCTCCAGGCTAAACAGTCCCAGTTCCCTCAGCCGCTCCTCATAAGACTTGTTCTCCAGACCCCTCACCAGCCTTGTTGCCCTTCTCTGGACACGCTCCAGCACCTCAACGTCCTTCTTGTAGTGAGGGGCCCTTAGCTGATACTATGCTGTGTAAAGTTATAGTATGCGGCACATCCATTCTCTTAGGAAATAAGATTTATGCTAGTCTGGCCCTCAGTTACTGAAGCAGAAGCCTTTGTGAGCAGGACTTTTTCCTCATTAATCTAAATGAAAATTCTAATGTCTAAATAATACATTTCATATTAAAATATTCTGCCTTTGCCTGACAGGGCTGCAAGGTATCATGCTTAGGATGCAGGCAATATTTCTGAAGGAAGACTTCAAGGATTTGTTGGCAGCCTGGGAACAGTAAGTTACCAGAAGACTGGTGACATGATATTGGATAATTTTGTTTTTAGCGGACTCATCACATTTGTAACAACTAAAAGCACAGCAGAACCATCTGCATCATTACTGCTTCAGACGATCTGTTATTTTAGCCCCAAGGATATGCAGGACTTTATTCATGAACCTACATTTGCAGACAAGGTAAAATCTTGACAAACTAATACATCTAGCTGAACCTGAGACTAGTATATATCACAGTACAGGGCACTAAAAATTACTGTGTGTGCAATTTGCATTCTGTAAATTAGACTAGACCAATTTAAAATGAAGCCAAAAGAAATTTCCACTTCAAAGTTGTCGAACTCCCTCCCCCTAAAAAAAGGGCAAAACAAAACCTAAAAACCCCCTTCCAACAGTAAATTATACTTTTAGGCCTAGCAAAACACAACAGACATTTAATGCCCCCACCAACTACAGCTATAAATTAATTATCTGTCCCTTTGTTTCCTGGTACTACTATCCAAATTATATTTGACGGATTATACTGAATGCTGCTACTGGCACACGAAAAGCTTTTTAAATGTGTTCGCTTCTACTATACCTGCATTGCTTAGCTCTGCTAGTTTTTCCACATTTTGCCCAAGACATTTTTATGGTATTGGCCAGACTTAAGCTGCCCTTAACATCCAGAGAAAAACACTAGAATTACTGAAGTCTGCAATAAATTTCTGAACTGCTTTTGTTACTGAAAAAGCACACTTTCTTCATTTGATTTATTACAATAAAAATCAAATGAAACCTCTAGGTATTCCTTAGATCAGACATATGCAATTTGTTATAAAAAGTCTACTTATCACACTTTTGCACTGCACTCTGTTGATGTAAGTGTAAAATCAACTCAACCATGTTATTACTTCTTGTATATAGCCCACAATCTCACAGTGATCACACTAGTAGGTGGCTGAATTTTAGTGCTGGAGAGTGACAAAACTGTTTATTAAAAACTAAATTTAATGTTCCCTTGGATATGAGCGATATAAAAACATAGCTACTCAACAGTTCGTAACAGTCCCTGATAGAGGGTCATATTTCTCTGCTCTGCTGCTTTCAGGATGGAGGAAACTTTACTAATGAAGCATCAACCTATGTGCTACTGCAAAAGAAACAATGAGCAATGAGACATTACTCATTGGTAGTAATGGTTACTCATTACTCATTGATACTCCAATGGTTACCTTTGAAAAATTTAAGATAATGTACTTTCTCTTTTTTTAGGAGACTGAAGTAATGCATTTTGGTTAGACAATAAATGCTGTGGGGAACCCATGGCAGTGACAGATTATAGAAGAACAGAAAGCTGACTAAGGATGACATCTTGAGTCTTCTGCAGCTATGTTTACATCCGTTCTTGGCCTACAGAAGTCCACCTCTCATCCACCTTTCTCTCTACTTGTCTATTTACTTATTCTAACACAGTAGATGGTTTTGTTTCTTTCCACTTATATATTCTGTCTTGACTGACCACAGGTATTCTTTGTGTTCTTTTTTCCACATAGATATATTGATTGATCTCTAAGAGCAGAACACTGACCTAATTCTTTTGAGTTTTAGTACAGCTTGACTGCCAGGTGCGGACTAGTAACCATGGTAGCTGTATTTTAATGTCATCTCCTTTTGTTTTAGCAAGGCTTTAAACATGGTTTCCTAGAGCATCCTTATACACAAGTTGAGACATCCTGTCTAGATGGGTGGACTACTAGATAGATGAAAAACTGGATGGGTGATCACGTTCAAAGGGAAGGGGTTATTGGTCTGTACTCTACTGGGCTGTCCTGGTTTTGGCAGGGATAGAGTTAATTTCCTTCCTAGTAGCTGGTACAGTGCTGTGTTTTGCATTTAGGATGAGAATAAAGTTGATAAGGCACCAATGTTTTAGTTGTTGCTAGGTAATCATAGAATCATTAAGGTTGGAAAAGACCTCTAAGATCATCGAGTCCAACCGTCAACCCAACACCACCAGGCCCACTAAACCATGTCCCTAAGCGCCTCATCTACACGTCTTTTAAATACTTCCAGGGATGGGGACTCAACCACTTCCCTGGGCAGCCTGGTCCAATGTTTAACCACTCTTTCACTAAAGAAATTTCTCCTCATGTCCAATCTAAACCTCCCCTGGCGCAACTGGAGGCCATTTCCTCTCGTCCTATCGCTAGTTACTTGGGAGAAGAGACCAACACCCACCTCGCCACAACCTCCTTTCAGGGAGTTGTAGAGCGCGATGAGGTCTCCCCTCAGCCTCCTTTTCTCCAGGCTAAACAACCCCAGTTCCCTCAGCCGCTCCTCATAAGACTTGTTCTCCAGACCCCTCACCAGCTTCATCGCCTTTCTCTGGACACGCTCCAGCACCTCAATGTCCTTCTTGTAGTGAGGGGCCCAGAACTCAACACAGTATTCGAGGTGCAGCCTCACCAGTGCCAAGTACAGGGGGACAATCACTTCCCTACTCCTGCTGGCCACACTATTTCTGATACAGGCCAGGATGCCATTGGCCTTCTTGGCCGCCTGGGCACACTGCCGGCTCATGGTCAGCCGGCTCTCGACCAACACCCCCAGATCCTTTTCCGCTAGGCAGCTTTCCAGCCACTCTTCCCCAAGCCTGTAGCATTGCATGGGGTTGTTGTGACCCAAGTGCAGGACCCGGCACTTGGCCTTGTTGAACCTCATACAGTTGGCCTCGGCCCATCGATCCAGCCTGTCCAGGTCCCTCTGCAGAGCCTTCCTACCCTCGAGCAGATCAACACTCCCGCCCAACTTGGTGTCATCTGCAAACTTACTGAGGGTGCACTCGATCCCCTCATCCAGATCATTGATAAATATATTGAACAAGACTGGCCCCAAAACTGAGCCCTGGGGAACACCGCTCGTGACCGGCCGCCAACTGGATTGAACTCCATTCACCACAAGTCTCTGGGCCCGGCCATCCAGCCAGTTTTTGACCCAGCGCAGAGTACACCTGTCTAAGCCGTGAGCCGCCAGCTTCTCTAGGAGAATGCTGTGGGAAACTAGAATGCTAGTGTAATGCTTACACTAGTCAAGGACTTTTCAGTTTCCCATGCTCTACCGACTGAGAAGGCTGGAGGTGCGCAAGAAGCTGGGAGGGGGCACAGCCAAACTGGCCAAAGGGACATTCCATACCATGTGACGTCATGCTCAGTACATAAACTGGGGAAAGCTGGCCGGGGGGGCCGCTGCTCGGGGACTGGCTGGGCATCGGTCAGCGGGTGGTGAGCAATTGCACTGTGCATCACTTGCTTTGTGTATTATTATTATTATTATTACATTATTATTATTATTTTATTTCAATTATTAAACTGTTTTTATCTCAACCCATGAGTTTTTCCTCACTTTTACTCTTCCGATTCTCTCCCCCATCCCACCGGGGGGTGGGGGGGAGTGAGCGAGCGGCTGTGTGGTGCTCAGTTGCCGACTGAGGTTAAACCACGACATGGGCGACTCATTACAAGTGGAGTTCCTTGGGGCTCTACCCTGGGACATACTCTGTTTCATATCTGTATCAAAACCCGGAGGAGGACACCGAATAGGCCCTCGTCAAGTTTGCGGATGCCAAAACGGGTGATGCAAGTGACTTGCACAAGGGCAGGGCTTCCATTCAGAGGGACCTTGATATGCTACAGGCATGGGCTGGCAAAACTTGTGAAGATGAGGACAAATACAAAGTCCTGCATCTGGGCTAGACTAAGCCCCACAGCACTACAGGCTGGGGACTGACTGGCTGGGGAGCAGCCTGGATGAAAAGGACCTGGCGGTCCAGGTGGGCAGTGAGCTAAGCATGAGTCCACAGCGCACGCTGGCAGCAATGAAGGCTAACAGAAGACTGGGATGTATCAGCAAGAGCCTAGCCTGTAGATAGAAGGAAATAATTCTTCCCCTTTACTCAGCACTCGTTAGACCCTGTGAGGAATACTCTCTCCACGATGGGCCCTGCAGTACAAGAAAGATGTTGATAAACTGGAGCAAAGCCAGCAGAGGGGCCTTCAAGATGGTCGGGAGCTGAAACACATGACCTGTGAGGAGAGGGTGAGGAAACTGGGCTTGTCTAGCTTGGAGAAGAGATGTCTTCAGAGGGACCCACCAGCACCCTTCTGATACCCGTTGAGAAGATGGAGGCCAATTCTTTACCGAGGTGTGTGGTAGGAAGACAAGAGAAGACATGGTGGGAAGACAGGTTCCCAAAGTTGTTGTCATCACCAACCTGCTCTGAATTGAGTGTTAATCCTGCTGAGTGGGAGGCTGGACCAGGTGACCTCCTGAGATCCCTTCCAATCTAAATGATTTTATGGTAAGCATTGTGCTAATCAGCAGTCCTCTGTTTTACCAGGTCAAAAATAAAGAAAACAACTTACCAACCAAAACTACAAGCCTGTATTTGTCATTAGGTTGTCGTCTATATTTTGCAACTTCTTCATATGTTGGGATATCTGCTGTATCATACTGATCGCTCTTCTTGCACTCATACATAGATTTGTTTGTTTTTTTATCTTTTCTGCTAAGACGAAAGCTTCTTCTAAAACCAGCTGCAATAAGAAGAGGATTTTTTCAAAGTAAGAAAATAAGTCTTCTCAAAATATTTGAAAACAGTTTCTTCCAAACATTTGAGGATTGGTGCATGGAATAAAAAAAATATTACATGTTTAATAAGCCAGGTCATTAGAATTATATTTTCCCACAGTTTAAAACTGTATCAGGTACCTATTTAAACTGCAAAATTAAGATTACCAATAAAATCATAACAGTTGCAACAAAAAGCTGTAAAATATAATTACAATAAGTTGCTAACATATTTAGATAATTTGAGTATCTTAATATGTTCTTATACACAAGGAAAACATTCATGCAATCTGGACTCTCATACCACACTTAATGCATTTCTGTTAAATCACCATGGCACACAGACATCAAATACGACATATGGTAGAAACACATCTGGTGGTTGAAAGGGTTAATGAGAATTAACTCCTTGAACAATATTTTTGTGCTTAGCTCCATGCTGATAGCATTAAAAAAAGTGCACAAAACCTTTCCCGAAGATGTTTAAAAGTAAAACCAAACACTGTTAGTTAAATTCCAAAACACTATGAAACATCTTAGACAATACAGTACCCATATTATGGATATGTTAGCATGAAATTAAAAGTTAATATCCCTATTAAATTTGCATTTACAATTGCATCAACAGTGAGACATCTACAGTGCCTATCCAGAAGAGTGGAATTTTCATACAGCATTTAAGTACTCTCAAAGCAGATAATCATAGGCATTTTCAAGCAGAACAGCACAAAAAAACCCCTAAAAACTAATTTACTCCTCTGTTAATGATTACCTTACAGTTTTTCAAATAAATCCTTTACATTGCATTGCATTACATTTTACTGGTATCTGTGGCACTGCTTTTGTTCTAGAAGGAACTACAGGAAGGACTGCAAAGAAGGACTGCAAAGCTGATTTCATTATTTGGGGGTAATAAAGTAAAAAACAAACTCCACTTTAAATACTGGAAAAATCCCAACACTTTTTTTTTTTGCCCAGAACATTTCATAGCACAGTAAACACGTGTAAACTTTTGGTGACCCCAGATTTTTCAGCAATATGTTTTCATAAACTTGTAAAAGCACTTATGTTTAGGTGTTTGAGAAGTAATCATATTACAATTTTTTCTTCAAAGGTAGTATCTGGTAAATTCAAGACTCCGTTCTGCAAATATTTAGAACCAGATCTGAAGCGAAATCCTGCAAGGCTTAGTTACAGGCTTAGCATTTTGCACACACACAGTTCCACTTAGCATAAATCTTTGCAGAACCTGGATCACAGAGGATGTTAACCAAGTTATTTTATTGATGTCAGCTCTATACCTAGGGGAATCTACAACACATGCATACACACAAAAAGGGAAGAAAAATTTCTTTGAGAATACATTGATGTCGACCCATTCATATTCGAAATATTAATACGTAAAATGAAAATCAGTGAAAAAGGAGAAGAGCTAGCATTCACAGAAAAGGATGATGACATTTTTAAGAGCTAAAGTATTGTCTAGACTGAGAACTTTACCATTCGCTACTAAACGGTTTACAGAATAAAGAGCTTTGTCACAAAACCCAGAATCCACATACCTGGAAAAGATAAAAAGTAAGGGTAGTGACCAAATGAAGCTAAACCAATCGTCTCCATTCCAGTTTGGTGTCGACCTTACAAATGCCAAGAGCTCTGTGCCTCTGTGTGGCTGTCCCAAGAGTGCCATTACCAACAGCTTCTTAACCTCGGCTTACATGTCGAACTGCAGAATCTTTAGGAAAAATATCCTTTCTGCAAAATCTTCGTATCAATTCAATCTCTGCTGTTAGGTTTTAGTGAGACCGTTTGTAACTTGTTCCTCTTTTCTCCATCCACTTTATTCAGATTTCATTACCAAACTACCAGGTGGTGGGTTATTTAAGATTTTTCATTCCTTCTTCTCTTAAAAAGAGGAAAAAAACCCCGTTTTGTTTTGGGTTTTTTGTATCAAAAAGGAGACAATCTTTCAGTGCTGTCTTCAGGCTGATTCATCCCTTGTCACTTTTACAGGCTGCATATAAAGCATCACAAAGACTCAGGTGATACGGTTCCACTGCTAATATGGGTTTCCTTGATTAAAACATTTGATATTTCTGTGACAAACTCACTGGTAAAATGAAAATAGTATTGTTGTCCTGTATATTAAGAAGGTGCAACAACAAGTTCAACTAGGACTTAGACATTACAGAAAAGCTGTTATATTAAAAAGAACAAACAAACATGTGAGCCAGAGCTAACGAAGCAGATTTTCAGTATGGCTGATTTCTCTGCAGTGTGCTGAAGATGCTCTATAAAAGCAACTGAATATTAAAAACCTGAGATACGCTGATTGCTTTGCCACTTTAAGACTACTATCAATTTGAAAGTTGTTTTAACTGTTCCTCAAAGCAAATCTGAATAGCCCTATAGAGAAACCCAAGAAAGCTTGCTTTAAGCAGCTTGCAAAACCAAGGAAAACGTAACAGTACAGAGAGAAAGGATGAGACTGTTTCAAATATATCCAACATTTTTATGATACTGCTACTGCATTCCTGGAAACATGATTCTCCATCTCTCACATCTGCCATTATATATCCTCACATATGTGGCTTAACTTTACTATGACCTTCAGAAGCTATTTTATAAAGAACAGTTAGTAAGTATTTTCTATTGAGTTCTGCATTTCTAATTGCATTATGTGTTGGGCAGCTATGACTGTGCAAAAAGATTAAGCTGAACTGCAACAATATCATACTTGCAAGGAATAAAAACATTTTTGAACAAGCAAAAAATATTCTGCTAATGTTTGCATATTTTACAGTTTAGGAAAGATGAAAAAAACTTCCTATATTTAAATTAACAATAGAGCATTATTAAAAACATAGTGAAAATCACTACAGAAAAACAAAACCAATACTGATATGCAATAGAAAAATAAATTTTCTATAAAATGATTAAGCTTAAAAGTAAATTCCTGTAAAGAACAAAGGGAAAAAGAATTGCTTGCCCAGAATATTTGATAATATAAACCTCAACGAATATGAAAGGAGCTGCAGGCTATACTGTCTGTGGAATATGGACATCAGCAGAGATTAACCTTAGTTGCCAAGTATGTGGACTATAAAAGGGGGAAATTCTGTCACTAAAGCAACATAAAATTCTGAACATTCAAAAGCTTGCACCAGCTCACTGATTTCAGCTACATGACCAGAAGCCTACTGAACATGCAAACCCATAAACTACTGCTGGAATGTAACAGTTTGGTGAAATAAGCACAGCTGCTGGGAAGAAAATATGAAGAACAAATGTTCTCAAACTACAAATGTCTCCAAACCTTATACCACTTCTCAACATGAAACAAAAATCATAAGCTGCAACTAATAAACTTAATTAAGGCCCAACAACAATCCAAAAGAACCAACTTACATCTCTAAGAAAGAGAATGAAAAAAAACCCTAGAAGAAAAGTGTGGTTATTCTTTTAACCACTAGCAATATACATTTGGTCATCTCAGAACAACATCTTTACATTTACATAGAGAAATACACTTGGACCTCACACAGAAATCCAAACTGAAAACAGGCAATGCATGAACCTGTCTCCCCTAAAATATTTTAAAAGGATGCCAATGTAAAAAGCTTTGCTTATTTAGATTTAGTAATATAATTCTAAAGGAGTGAACAAAAGATTGTGATTATGTTATGTGAATTTAAATCCAAATCTGTTCATGAAAGCAGAAAGTTAATTTCTCAAATTCAGAGAAACTACACTAACAGGAAATACTATCATTTAAATTCACCTACGCTTCACAAATTCACCAGTAAGGCTCCAGAATGCTATAAAGCACTTAGACATGCTTTTGTTCATTTTCATTCACTAAAACAAGTGCTTAATTATGTGTTTAAATTATGTATATTCTTCACTGAATTTAATCTAATCTTACATAATTTAGAGTGAACAAATGCTGTTTAATTGTAAATGCATTTACAGGTACTTTTTGTATTCATATTAGTGACAAAAGTAAGTTTGGTACCGTTGTCATTATCCAGGTTTGTATGAATACAATATTTTTACTAGATATTTCTGGGGTCCCCCCCAAATATTGAGATCTTTTTATACTGGCTCGTGTACCGAGTATTTCTATTGTTACACAGGAACTGCACAAACACAGAGCAGACTTCTTACTCTGTTTGCTTCTGGACTGATTCCCAGCTTGCACATTTAGACAGGGTTAATAAAAATTTAGATTATGTCTGGATTTTTAAGACAAAATTGAGAATAGTAAACAGATGATATTCATCTATATTTACTGTATGTTCATAAAGGTTCAAGTAATGTAACTAGAATTTAAGCTTGGCAAAGGCAAACTCCTAACGTTCTCCCCAGCAACTCCTCAGGAAATTACTGCAGAAACATACAATACTATACTATGACTTAAATATTAGAACTTGGTAAAAAATCATTAAATTTATCTGAGTCACTTTAGAGGGGAGGGTTCAAATGAATAGCAGCATAACTTTGGACATAAAAGATCTGACCCCAGATGGCACAGACATTCTGCTTTCTGAAAGCTGCCTCTTCTGTTGCTCTTCACGACCACCTCATGTGTGTCTAAAGTACATGTCCTTTCAGAGAGGGTCAGATGTTCACAGAATATCCTGGTACACAGACTGAAATGCCAACAAATACAGAGCCCTAAACCCATAACGAGCCATAAAATTGACTGAAAATTCATGAATTGATATTAGAATTGTTGTAGTTCACTTGATGTGATTACATACTATCAAAAGCAGCATGAAACATGACTTAGCCATTTTGGTTTTAGGAAGTAACCGGCGTGGCCATACTTTGAAAACTGTTTCTAGAATTTAAACACATGAATGATTTACCATACTTCAACTTACATATGAGCAGTTAGTATGAGTGTGAATAGAACCTGCTGTAAATGCAAGGTAATACAGGTCAACTCCTTCATCAACGGTTAAGCTAATTCAGACTCCCTTGCTCTTGTAACAGGTTACAACACATAGACAGGCATTTAATTGGGTGTCACTAAAACACCCCGAACCTGTTGGTGTGACCCAAGCCCTTCAGTGACAATGTTTTAGGTTTTGTTTTCAGTGCAGTATGTTTAATCAAGACTTTGTGTTATAATAATGAAGAGACTTGCCTAGACATTCTTCGTTACTTAGTAATCAAGGAGTGCCATAAATGTCTATCATCTTTCAAGAACATGCACATTCAGAAAACTTGAGATACTCAGGACTCACTCCAAAAAACAGTACTGCAAAACACAGGTGGACATTCAGAATAAGCTGTTTTCAAAAGTCAGACATATTTGTTTTCCCACTCCCCAAAAAAGCAACAGGCAGGGAAAAAAAAGTATCTTTGAAGGCCTTCAATACCCTTGGGATTGAAGGAATATATACTCAGACCAGTGGAAAAGAAAGAGGCCCCTCCTAAGCAGGAAGGTGGACTGCAGCAGTTAGATATGATATTGGCTCCCGTGTACGTAACAGAGGGTTTATAAAGTGTCTTTGCCTAGGACTCCTTTACCTTATAGACTATCCGAGTTTTATATCTTGCACAGCAAATAGGTAAAAGTTTGGTGTCCTCCCTGCAGCTGGGTCAGCAAGTTTTGTTCAAATTATTACACGTTAGGCAGTGACATTTGTCTAGCCCAGAAAGTTATTCCACAGCAGTTTGTTCCTTGAGAAAATACAACAGAAAAATAATTTAGGAGAAAAGCAACCCTAAATGTGTCTGAATAGGATTGGCCTCCTAATGTTTTGAGAAACAAGGAGACACTGGAGTGCATGAAGACGGTCTGAATTACAAATCACTGTGTCCTGTTACCATGTGCAAAAGAATGGTAACATCAGCTTTCAAAAGCCTACCTGCTTGATCTTAAAAGAGGATAATTTTTAATGAATGATTCTTAGTGAAGAGCTCTAAGGAACCTCTAATTTCTAAACCGAATAGCTAGCTATTCACAACCAGTGAATATACTTGTGTCCCTACCCCAAAATTGGTCCTAACCTCAGACAAGTCTTCTTTTCTCCCTGTTGTTCTGCCTTCTGGCTCTCCTCTCCGACACCTCACTTCCAACAGCACAGACCCAGCATGAGAAGGCTGAAGGTACCATCCCTGGACCAATGGCTGCACTCTACCATGTAGAAGCTCTCAACAGATAAACCATTGCCTGCACTGTACAGTAGTTCTCCAATAATTTTTCTAAAGTTTTGCCTAAGTAAAATTCCATCTTGATTTTTTTGTTCTTTGCATCTGGGACAACAGTAGCTTCTTCCAGAAGACATCTGCTTCCTAGATGATCGAGCCTTTTTGGTAACTGTCGTCCAAAATGTTTCACTGAAAGGGCTACAGCACCAAGAAAAGGTGAATTCTGTTTTGTCACCTTCATTCTCAAATAAAGCATCAGCCCACTAAGATCTGATTGCAAAACCACGATAGTCTGATCTTGAGAATTCATGCAATCTGTATTTGCAGACAGAAAGAAAAGAGGTGGGGGGAGGGGAAGGTCTTTTCTGTTTCAAAGAAGATTTGATAAGGACAATGCAGTTCATCTGGAATCACATCCAAAGTATCATTTTCCAAGCATACTTCAATCTCTCAATACAATTACAATTCAACATTAATTTAGTTGATTAACTAACAGAGGTAAGAAGTTTATTTTCAGCATGATCAGATGACTATTAGTTCCACAAAAACGTGATGAAATTATACCACACTGAGGTTTTAGAAAAAGGTCAAAGTTCTTTCAGGTATATAGTTTGTGTGTTCCTGATGGAGTTTATATACCACATTTAAAAACAGCATGGCGCGATATGAAAATCATCTCTAATTTACACTACTGGTCTAGGGTGTTTCAGTGAGCCCAGTGGCTTGGATGTACTAAAGCACTTTGACAAGTTTCTTCCCATTCCTCTTGTAGTAGGAGGATGAAAAGCCTTGGGAAAAGGGCTGGTTGCCACAAAATCCACTCCAGCCAGCCTTCAGCTGGCAGGAATTCTGGACAGTTTCAACTAAAATATTTTTACATAGCTTTTAAAATGGCACAAATTAAAAAGCTGAAACATATCATGGAACATTCACCTTTTTTTACATGTTACTTTTGTTCGAAATTTGGAATCTTGAAGCTGAAGCCAAACGACTCCTTCCCCTCCTCTTCCCCCCTCCCCGCAATGATACATTGAGCTCAGACTAGCTTTAAAGCTAAATTTAAGCTATTGAGTTATTGTGACTTATTTTATTTTGTAATGTGGAAAAAGAACCGGTGCCTGCAAATTTGCTCTGTACTCTCACTGAATCCTCCCAAAATTGTTACACAGACATGTACAAAGAAAGAAAGTGTAAGCAAAACTTAGATAAAACCTTGAAAGTGTGTCTTTAAAGACTCACTCACACTCACTACAGTAACCTTTTTGTTTCGTTAAACACATTGCTTACTTAATGTACTTTAAAAGTCAATACTTCTCCCAAATTTATATATATTTTTTATTTTGACTTAAAAATCAAACCAGTATTTTAGAAGCTTATGTTTAACCAGATAAAGGCATACACTACATAAACCCTTTATGTCAAATCCAATGAGCCATTTTCAAAACCTTAATAATATTCATGCTTTTCTCATGCAGAGTAAGGACATTTATATGCAGATTACCCCCAAAAGCAAAGTGGACACAGTAGTTCCAGGGAAAAGAAGCTGGAAGAAAGGAAGAAATCGTCTTTTGTAACCAATTGCTCACCTAGATAGGATCCGCTGTTGTGACCAGCACATTCAGCATCTTCTGGACGAAGGGTAAAAGCATACAGAATAAGAGCCAAGAAATAAAGCAGAATAGTTAGAAGCCCAGCAAAAAATACAGAAGAAATTACTTTAAAAATGACAACTGTACAAAGCATAGCATTAAAAAGCCTTCAATAAGCCATTTTCTTAAAAACATAAAACAACATTTATTGTTTTATATTTTAGCTGGAGATATTCTGGAATTTTGCAGCATGCACACTGATCTTTTTACCTTTTCAAGCAAAAATTGTGATGACAGCAAACATTCTAAAAAGAATTCTAACACTGTATTATTCACACTTTATCAGTTAATAGAAAATATAATGCCACTTAAAAGAAAGCAAAATGTATTGGATGTAAATCAAGCTTTTTTCGTAAATTATACATTATCAGACTTTAGTTTTAACTTTTGGCTCACTGGATTAGACAGAAAGGTTTTTGATCAAAAACACATCCTCTCATTTGATATAAAATAGCTATAATGTATATTTTTACATGCCAGAGGCCCTTTGATCAAAAATATGAGCTACAATTTCTAATGCCTTTATAAACAAAGGCCTCTTAAGTAGAAAAAAAAAAATACAAGAGATCAGCTGCTATTACTTTAACATATGCTGCAAGCATAACAGTAACCGGCTACACTCAGAGGGAAAACAGTCAAGATGAAACTACATGGATGAACTTTCTACCATCTCAGAGAAACACTTCGTCAGTATTAATTAGAAATGCAAGACCTCTCATGGCCATGTAATTAAGTCGGAACAATCTCCTTCCAACCCAGCCCACCCAAGTTTTGCTAATATTATTTTATGATACTACTTTTCTATACATATCTTCCAAAAGTTCAAGAGAGAGAGAGAAAGCAGTTTAAAACAATAGTCCAAATTACTGATCTTTACATGAAGCAACTAGGAATATTCTGGTATTTTTATCTACTTAAAAAAAGTGATTCAATGTATTTGGTGACAATATAAAAGCATTATATGTATAACATCTCTTAGAAATGTTGGACTATATTCAATTTAATTCTAAACACATGTTCGCTAAATAAAATTATTGGGCTATGCAGGGAAACTTTTGTACATGTACCTTCAATTTCCTCTGAGAAGCACAAAGGAAAAATAGGAAAGGAAATCATTAAATGGAGTGAAAACATAACTTAGGAAAGAAAAGTTAAATCGAAGAAGAAAAATGCACCTACCACACTCAACCGCT
Source organism: Aptenodytes patagonicus (assembly GCF_965638725.1). Taxonomy (NCBI): domain Eukaryota; kingdom Metazoa; phylum Chordata; class Aves; order Sphenisciformes; family Spheniscidae; genus Aptenodytes; species Aptenodytes patagonicus. The sequence goes on from NC_134950.1 coordinate 154,146,748, forward strand.
TCCTCATCTTAGAACAGCCAAAAAAACAAAGTATTATTGTTTAATACTTCATAAATAGGAAAAAATTTAGCTATGTAAGCTACTCTAAAATCCTCTTGATAGCACCTATTACACTGAGTCATATACCAACATACTGGCACTGAGTTTAACTTACATGTTTAACTACACTCAGTTAGAAAAGGACCCAAAAGGACATTGAAATATTACATGCACTTTCAATTTCCTATATGAGATTCCTCCACTACTCATTTGTTAGCAATGACCTTACCTAGATGTCATGGAAGGTCTCTTTGATATTAAATGCAAAGTTTGTTAATTCCATTTAATCAGTCTTAACCTAGAATTTCTAAGAATCACTACCATAAACATGATCTCAGTATTTTTCTGCACTTATAGCAACAGCTGCTACTGCCCTTGGAGCTGGGTTTTGGAGGGGTGTGGGTTTTTTTTTAACCTCTATATGGTTTTAGCTGAAAAAATGCTGAAAGAATTTATATACATTGTCATTTTTTCTCTGACACTATCCTAATATAATAGACCTACTTAAGACTTTCTGCTTACCTATAGTAAGTCAATGAATTTTTCCTCCTTGATAGTGGAAAACATACATTTTTGCAATCATCTTTGGGCTTGTACAGAAAAGTAACATATATATAATGAATTTTTGTTCACAAAGATATACTAAGGTCTAGATTTGTATAGAGATTTTACAATCTATCTCTCATTCAAATTTCCTTTGGAATCTGGGTAAACGTGCCTAAAATACAAATATTTCAAAGTGTTTCCATGAAGCATGACTTTCCTCAGAACGTGAAGAAATTATTCAAGAGGTATTTTAACATCTTTCATGTGTAACTGATGTACCAAACAAAGGCAAGCTTGAAACTCTCCTGCCTATTTGATTAGATAGAAGACCTTTTCCCATTTCATGTCATGAAATGGATACAAGAGTCTCTTCTGGCAGGGGAGGAATCATTTTGCAGCATCATTTCTTCATACCTTTTTTCTGGAGGACTTATGTTTTAAAATATTAATTTGGAAGACTTCTCTGAATTCTGTTTAAAGTTTATTTCTACACGTGAGGTGACCATATGGTTTTGGTAGGCTGGAAAGTCCTCTAAGGTGAGCACTGCTTGGTTGACCACATCTGGTGCCTTAAAAGAGTGCCGACAGTTTTGTGAGTTGAGAGTGAAAGCATTGGATCCTTCTTCCTCTCCTGACCTTAAAAGCTCCCAATTCTTGAAGTGACAAACGCCCTGAAGCTGGACCTAGGATGGTAGGCTGGCTTCCAGGTACTATTTCTTTCTCCTTCTCTGTGCTGAGACCTCTTACACTTCCCGATATGTATGACAAGTTTTTCTGTATTTACATTTCCGTGACTGTCAATAGGCTGCAAATTATCTCCTGGGAAAAAGTCACTAATGCTCAAAACCAGTTCATGTCAGTACATCTAAAAAGTCTCCTGAATTCAACAAAGTTATTTGACTTAACTAGTGACTGTGCATTTTAAAGTATTCTGTTTGCTATTTTATCATCAGAAACAGGCAAGTCCTCATCTATGAACATGAAAGACTGGACCAGGAGAAAAAGAGGTCTGTATGTACGCACAGGTATACACTCACTCAACCCCGACCACTGCAGACCTTCGGAGGAGACCTGCAAGTATGGGAGATGGTGGAGCTACAGCAGCAGGGCTTTGAACAGCTGAAGGGAACGCAGGCTTCTGGGCTACCCCTGCTAGGAAAGGGAACGGTCTGTATCATCCATGCTATAAATCAAAGACATCGGGATTCCCAAGTGAGCCAGCTGATGCCAGAGAGCACAAGCCAAAATGTCTACAAGCTGAGGTTTAATGCTGAGATAAAATGAAGGAGTTTTGAACTTTTTGTGTTTTGTTAAAAATCTTCCTTCTTAATACTGCTCTTGGCTTTCTTGGGCTACTCCTAAGGTTGAACACAACAATCTATAACGAAAAGATGTGGGAAATCAGTGGGTCTTCATAGCTTCATGCAGCTCAGTCATCAACATGTAGGTCCCAATTTGAGTTTTACCAGGAATTTTATCAGGGCTATTACCTGTCCCTAGTAAAGCCAGAGGTTATTTGCCAGGAAACTTTGTATTGTGATTCACCGCTAACTAATACAGCTCTGCGTGTCTGCAGCAGTTGTACGCATGCAGCAGGTATGTGCAGATACATGCCTGAAGTTTCAAAGTTTAGAGACATGGAAAATTGGGGTAGATCTTCTCAGGCCAATATAGTTTTACTAAATTAAAGCGGGGTGAGAAATGAAATAGAAGTGTTTATCTGAAAGGAACAAATAAGAGACTAAAAGAGGACAGAGTAAAGAGAAGGAAATCTGACGGGAAGCAGGAAAATAAAAGCAGTGACAAAAATGAAAAAAACATAAGGCAACATGGAGCAAATAAAACACTGAGAAAAGAAGAAATACAATCAAATAAATGTAGTGTGATAAGAAGGGAGAGGAAGTTACAGAGGAAATAGTCATGGAACAGGCTCATGAAACAACAACAAAGCAGTACCAAGACATAAATGGGAAAAAGAAACAGGAAACACAAGCGCAATGGAAGCTTAGGAAGTAGGTGGTTTTATTCATTTTAGAAAGATTTCAGCATAGCCAATACGCTAAACTATAACAATGCAAAACAGTATCACATACACTGTATTTTTGTATGTATTTTAACTTAAATATATTTAGATTTGATTTTGGGGGCCTCACCTAAATTATATTACTTATGAAGCTCAAAACCAGTGCCACTCCAGGAACTTCCTCAACTCTTTGCAACAGTCCAGCACCAGATTAAAATTTTTAATGTTTGCTGACCTTCTTTCAACAATATTTCCAAAGAATCTTATCTAAATGTCTCTCAGTCTAAAATTAGATTCAACAGCTCTGTTCTAGTTTTTTATCACAAGAAAGTTACATTACCCCTTAAATTCTATTTCACTCTAGTAAGCAAGAAATTGTGATGTACAATGATCTGCATTACAGCAAATATATTAAACACTCCAGATTTTTTAGTGATGAACAGCCCCACATAGCAATCGACATTTATACTGTTTTGCAGGTTTTTTTATCCTATAGGGTTTTGTAGATCGAACGCTACATATACGTTCATGCTATAGGAAATTTAAGGTGATCTAATTTAATCCTCTCTTAACGTCATCAGATAACAGTATCTCTACCAAGATAATTTGGAAAATGAAGAAGGATAGTCTTGCAGTGCAGGACAGAGCAAGAGTTTATGAGATCCGTTTCCACTTCTGTCTCATGTGACCTTGACTCAAATGTCATCCAGCTTCAGGTTTCCTTAATTTCTCCGTGGTAGCAGGAAGTTAATATTTGTAAGGACAGGAGACTTCTGAACAAAGATGCTAATGTGCTAATTTATAGGTCTGGTTTATTTTTTTGTTTTTACTCATAACTACCTGCAGGTGAGCAATCAAATTTCAAGTATGAACACAGGAAAATACTGAGAAGAAAGGCAGAGTTAAGATTGTGCAGCAGTTATAACAAGCAAAAGAGTCCTACTATACATTAATCCTAAACGTTTGGTCTTCAAATACAAGTGGTACAAAGCATTCATTCTTTTAGCTTGTTTAAATTCTTTTGTTGGCAGAACAAGATCTTCAATTCACAAGACACTCATCTATGGATAAACCGGGTTACATCTTGTTTGAATGAACACCATTTGGATGCAGTTAAATATTTTCTCTTGCTCATACAATGCCACGACACAATCGCATACGGTAAATCAAAATTGAAAGTAAAATGAGTTTTAAGCCCTAGAAAAACTATATGATGATGGCTTTGCCACAGTAAGCATTTACATTTAGCATCAAATATACAGAACAAATGTATTTTCAAGGAAAAGACATCTCTGAACAGCTCTGTCATATGCTACATACATATACATATTTATATATAACTATACACACAGGGTGTAGATATACACATATGCACACACTGCACAAGTTAACAGAAGTTCAGGCTATACTAGTATAAAATATAAAGTTACCATTAATTTTCATACCAGAGACAACACATATATAACATAAGAATAAACACAGTAACCACTGTGAAAGCAAAATTATGCTGAAGGAATATAATGTCTTGGCCGATTATTGTAGTTTATAATAACTGCAGAACAGTAAGTTATTTGGTTGTTATTCAAAGAAATTTACTTTTTTTTCCTCAAAAAATAGGTGATCAGTGTTTTATCTACAAATTAAAGTAAGCTACAAATGCAAGAATGACCACGTTTGTTGGCAGTGACTATTACAGTCAGAGCATGAGTAGTCTTTGTATTCAAGTTAACAGACTGGGAACTATTAAACAAATGAGTTCCTCCCCATACTGCATCTCATGTCACTCCTAATTAGCTGGGATGCAGTGATAGGAAAACTCACAGAGCCAACTCTGGCTACAAAGTTGTGCCCAAGCTAAGATGACCTCCTAAAGCCAGGAATGCTGTTAAATGTTATTGAGAAATACCAGGTAAGCAGGTTTCTGCGGAGCTGGCATCAGCCATGGCTCACAACCTCAGACACACCAAAGCTGATTGCATGCAGCCAGGCACGTGTACCTCCCTCGGCATCCCACAGAGCTCCCTCGCACCCCACGTCAGGTACAGTGCACATTCACCGTCCCAGCACGCGAAGGGTTAGTCCTACTCACACGATCTCATGCATCTCTATTCCTTTACTTTCATTCCATTTTCCTATTTTCTTTTCTATGCTGCTTTTTCTTATCATTTTTTCCCCCAGTATAATTTTCCCATAGTATTAATGCACAAGCAATACTGCTTTTTGCTGAAAAGTCATTGCTGTTAAATATTGAGAAAAATGCTGAAAATGCTTGAGAGGTTTGGTATCCCTCCATCATTTCTGCACTAACTCAGAGCCTGGGAAGTAACACTATCAATCTTGTCAGCAGGTCAGCACATCTAACTGCCACTTATCTCATGCTTTTAAAACTCAAATATTAATGTTGAACTTATTGAGGTTTTCTACCAATAATAAAAAACCCAAAACACGTTGGAGTTTATATTAGTAATTTTTGCATTCACCATTTCAAAATCTTTAACAAGTATGATAATGTTTGATTTAAACGGAATCAAGAAACAACTGAACTACAGTGCAAATACTGACTATAGTAATGCTCCTGCATAATACTGTTAATTGCGCTAATTTAATAATTTCAAAGCCCATCCTCTGTGGGATTTTGCCTAATGGGGTTTATGGGCAGCTTTTGTCCATCTGTTCTTCCATTGCCCTTGTTGCAATACTTTCTCCTTTTCTTCATCCTCAATATGAAGTTTAACCTCCCTGCTTTTCCCTTTATTTCTTTATTCCTACTTTTTCTGGGTCTTCCTCTCGATGTAAAATCACCTCTTATCAGCGTGGAGTCCATCTGTATTATCAATTTCCTGCCACCTTATGCCCAGATACCAAACTATGCACCCTCTCCATTTTCAAATGAAGAAGTGTGATTTCACTTACCTTTTAATATGGAATGTACATTGTTTTGTCCCCTCCTCCAGTGTACACGTTAAAGATTTTTCACTTTGACTGGTGCAATGTGAGAAAGATTCTCTTATCTCTTTCAAGAAAATAGCTAAATTTTGGGAGAGGCGTACGTATGCATCTTCCACAAAGCTAAAGGATTTACTTTTACTTATATTCACTTTACATATAGACACAATGAAACAAGTTGACTTGGCTATAAAGTGAAACTAAGAATTGGCATTTCCATTATAAGCTGATCCTTTTAATAGTTTAGAATTAGGTTGGGTTTCTGTTGTTTTCAGTGCAAATAATTCCTTATGAAAAAGTTCCTTGGAAAATATCCTCTACTCCCTTTTCTTGACATATGTATACAAGCATGATCAGCATCACCAAAAAAGTCCACTTTTTTTGCTTCCAAATTTATGATACACAAATATGTGTACAGATTAACAACTTTACACAACATGCATTGCTATGCTGAAAAGTATAAAAAATTCAAAATTGGAAATAGAAAGAAGGCTTCCCAAAAGTAATTCAATCTAGCTCCTCACAGGTTTTGAAACATACTTAATTATCAAAGCAAATTCTGATGGACGTTAATGTTACTGTGAATACAGTTACTGACTATGTTTCAGAGAGTTCTTTTTCTAGATAAATATAACAGTCCTTCCCAATTCCAGAACTGGCTTGAAAAGAGAGGAAATAAAGAAGTTGTAGAATACTTCCTGTATGTTATGCGATTTTGACTAATTTTTAGATTAATTTTCAAGCGGAAGGATACTACTACCCTGGAAGCCCATCGAAGAAACCAGAACTGACTCACATTTTATTGGTATCCAAGAAAATAGAATATTTCTCCTTGATTCTCCCTATTAAAAACAAAGGCATGTATCCACGTTTCTTCCTCGTTACAAAACATGGGACCTGTGGAATGAGTTGACTGAACAGAGCAGGCCGACATCCAGTGCTACTTACCATGTCTCAAGAAAGCTTCCTAGTGCAACTCCCAGTCCTGTCAGGAAAGGGACTTTTATTAGCAGCTCTGTTGAAGTCAACAGGCTTTTGTCTTCGGGAAGCTATATGAATATCAGCTGGCAAATTGCCCTTTCCTTCCAAACTGCTAAGGAAATTCAGGTCATATGATTGGATGGGATCAACTGCAATAGCAAGCAACCCCTCTATATACAGCTAGTTCAGGAAGATCTACAGAACATCAGTTTCCCCACACAATTACCCTTCCAAACATTGGAGAACCCTATATCAAGCTGAAGGCCTGCAGTACAGGATTAAAAAAGAATCAGATGAAATCAAGCGTTACCGATTTCCCACCTCCTTACACAGGAACTTGTTAAATAAAACTTTAGAGGACAATAATCAGTGGGCCATACCCCACAATACAGAAAAGGGCTAAAAAAAAAAAAATAAGACCCAGCAGTCCTTTCCAATTTTCTGTTCTCTATGTCACCTTCCTTACATGTTTCCGATACTGGCAGTATGCTGTTCGTTCAGCTGAGCAATGCATGATTTTCCAGCATCTCCCAATTTTGGCAAGGTTATTGCTCTGCACAAATACACACACGGCCTCTGCATCTCACAGCTTCACTGTCGTGCTTGGTAACGTGAAAAAGCTGCCTAACTTTAGAAAGATCACAAGGGCGCGGAGTTTCCCAGCTTACGTGGAATCATCTTGAAAAGCCAAGCAAGTGGAAGGTTCTCCTGTGAGCAACTCGAGCAACATCCTACTCACAACATTTTTTCTATAGCTGAATTCTGGTCCTTAAAATGCCTCCTCTGTGAAGGATCTGAATTCCCTCCCAGCACTAAAAACATGTTTAGTCTTTGAATGAAGGGATGGACCTCTACTCAGAACAGCACTTCCCCTCTTCCCTGGAAATCTGGCAGATGTAGCAGCAGATTGTCCTAAGAAATGGGGAAGAGAGAAAATGACAAACCTACATTACTCTGCAGTCTTTCCTCCTTCAAGAGGCACCACTGCCTTCTAGATGGTATTTAGCTGGACCTTGCTTTGTTTAAAGAAAGTCTAAAAGAGAACGATAATAGGCATACTGCTTGGCCCTAAGGCTCTGTCATGTTTTAAAGGAAAGGGGAGGAAGAGAGGAACTCTTCTCCCTTGTTTAAGCTAGTTAAGGCAAAGTCAGCGGAGACAGCAGAGACAACAATAGTAGACATCGTACTGTTGGTCGTCTTTGGGTTGTAATTTTGGCAATTCCCGATCAAGTTCAGGCTGCCTATTTGGAAAGGTGAAATGCATCTTGTAAAACCTTTCACTTGAAGGTCACTAAAAAGATGCAATCCATTACAAAAGGAATCATGCAGTTTTTCTGCAGCAGCTGATTTACCTCTTCAAAAGCACCAGTGCCACATTAATTGAAGGCTCTTGCTGAGGGTATTATCCAGATTCAAGAACAGTGGACAGAGAGAAATAGCTATACCCTGGGATCAGAGACTTTTCCAAAACAGGGGCAGAGCAACTTGACCTAGAACCTAGAAAAACAACAGATTTACTACAAGCTGGAGGAGCTCCTCTTTGTTTCTAAGATCTATGTAAATTAGAAAAGCTATACTGCAATCACATAGTCTGTTATTGTAATTACAAAGCTAATCAAGGGCCTTGGAGTTAACAATAGCATTAGGGCACACAATCAAATAGTGAAATGGAATGAAAGATAGAAAATGCAGATTATTAGAAAACACAGTAACTGTCAAACTTCAGAACACAAAAGCCATAGCAAGGGGTTAGGAAAATTGCAGCAGAAACCTCGGTGATAAGTTTTAAAGTTTAAAAGCATTTAGTTTTGCACTTAGTGTGCCAGCATCTACTGTTTGCCATAGTATCCATACTTTTTGTTTTAATGGTAGAGAATGAAAGATGGTTGGAAATTTTAGACCACTGTCTGAATATTTCTAGTTGAACTCACAAACATGTTTGTACTTAAGATTTAGATCCTACTGAAGCGTGATAGTTTCTTACATTGTACTCACTTTGTTATGAGTCTGTACAACTGAAAGAAATAACAGGTCAAGTAAAATATGCAATAATACTTAAAACAGATGTTGATGTAGATTCCAGTGGAAAGAAAATATTTGTTTCGATGTATGCGCTTTCTTAGAGCTTACTTTTCTTATATTGTGCAACTACTGTATTTAAAAGCAGATACTATTAAGAATGAATTTGTTTAAAAAACAGTAAGAAGTGGTTCTGTGAAAGCCTGTCAAAGAACTGAATGTCCTGGCTTTTAAAAATTTCTGCTGCTTCATAAGACAAAAAAATCACCAACTATGTGGGGGAGAGAAGGGGAGACTATCCGACCTTTTATCTCACTCTCAATATAAATTTCACTGTATTGATGCAGTCCAAATTATATAAACTGTTGAGCCAATTCTGTACTATTTAAACAGGAAAAGAACACTCTTCAACCTTTGAAATATTATATATCAAAACATTAATTGGGCTCGGTGCTTCAAAAACAAAGTCAGAGGGTTGGGAAAAATTGTTAGCTGCTTTTAAAGCTTTTAATTTCAGCTCCTCTATTTATTTTCCTACTGATACAATGTGATCAAGAAGCTATTGTGCCCAGGAGAAATGAATCCTGTAGTCACAGGGCTGAAACAAACTGCTATTTTATAAGGTTCAAGATCAGAAGTATGATTTCTATTCCAGGTTAACAAACTTACATGATTTTCTGTTGGAAATCTTCAGTGGCTGAATCTGTACTTCTGGTCGTCTTAGTGCAAATCTCCTATAAAATGGGAGGTGGTAGGGGAAAGACACAAACTCCTCAGTTTTCACTGCAAGTTTGGGATGAATAACACTTAACATCATGAGACTATTGCAAAATATGCAGAAGATTTTATAAGAAATTAACTTAAAACAATGCAATCTATTCACAATCTCAAAAATTAAATCCTCAGCCTCAAATTTTTGTAAGCTCTCCAAAACCTGCTGCAGTTCTTATTCCTGCATAGTACATCAGTGTGAATACAGATACTGATGTGCTATTTTCCATATGTTTTTTCTTTCAATCTGGATCAGTGTTATCCTATCAGTTTTTGTCATTATTAATTCTAGCCAGACAAATAAGGAAATCCAAAGTATTTCAGCAACAGGTTTCCAAGTTCAGCTGTCTTGCTGCAAATGCAGGTTTATCATACCCATGTAATCTACAAGCATTACATATGACAACTATGCTAACTTAACAACTCAGCAAATAAGTGTCTTCTCTTATTACAGAAAATAATGAAACTATGCTTCTCAGTAGCTCACCTTTCCTGGAAATGCTTTGAAGGGATCAAGCCTGCTCTGGGATTGGCATCACCTTCGTGTTTGGCCTGCCACCAGGTTGCGTCATCCTGGCTCATGATCTGAAGGATATCTCCTTTTCTGAAAGCAAGTCCAGCTTCTTTACAAGGAATTGCTTTATCCTCATTAGGATCATAGTCAAATAGGGCTCTGATAAACATCTGAAACAAACGGTGTTTTATCTTTAGAATCAGAATATTAAATGTAAGCCAAAGGTATCTCCCTTTTTTTGCTTTTACTGTTCAAAACCATTGAACTAAATAATGTAAAGTGATAAACGTTTACTGCTGTAAAACATCCTTATGGACGTCTAACATTAGAAGTTCATATGGGAATGTTAAATTCATTACTTCTGCAACTGCAATCCCAATGTAGTAAAGGCTCTATGATCCAAGGCAAATAAGACTTTGCAGGTGAATAGTGTGCCCATATGGGGAACAGAAGAGAAAGTACTTTTGAATCAAGGTGCTATCAAATGTCTTCTACCCAGTGTACGACGGAAGAAAAGGAGTACTTGGAAGCAAGCCAGGTCCTCGCAGAAGGCTGAAGATTACCTATGTCAACTTCACGGCTGTAGAGTTAGGGCTTAAGAACCACGTTACATCCACTTGTAAATCCAGCATGTGAGTATTGAAGTGTGCGGTGCGCTACACATTGTCACATTAGAAAAACTCAGTCCGGAGGCATAAATCACATTCTTGGTTCTGTCATCCAAGCAAACAATACGTATCCTCAGCATAACAGTTACTGCAATAGCTTCTGAAACAGTCTTGCCTACCTTGCCTTCTTTCACTGGCATTTCTTCCTTCACACTAGGTATAATTTTAAATGTAATTGCTCCTTGAGACTGAGCCTGGTGAACATTTGAAAAGAAAATGCACTGAGAATTAAGCTGTACGTTTCAAAGAAATCTTAAAAGGAAAAGAAATTCAAATTAATTTAAAAATATTCAAATATAATGAATCTATCCTCTCCCAAGCATGATCCATGGAGTTTGACAGCTTCACCATACCAAACTTTGCACTGCAAAGATTAAAATACCCACTTGAAACTCTCAGTTTTGTTTGCTTCACTGGTGGACAGAGATGGACTGTTAAAAACTAGGACCTGCATGTTTCAGAGGTCCCACTTCTGCACTGAAAGCAGGAACAAATGCTACAGCTAAAATGTATGCATATTAGAAGCAACTGCTGGACTCCTGGCACAGTTTGGACATCCCTGGAAAAATCCAACTAACATTTCATTTTTCAAAAAAAGATAGAAAAACTCAAACAGGCTTGTGCCATATTTATCGTATAAAACTATTGGGGGGGGGATTTATTCTTCTGGCAACTTTAAGAAACTAGAAAAGAAAAACATTTTTGAATAGACTACGTGTACTAAATAGGAAAAAAGCCCTCCACTATAAATCTTAAAACAAGTTAGCCATCATCAACCACCTCATCCATTCATTTTTCCCTATATCCCACTTAAAGTGTGTCTGGCTGCATTTTACTTATTAACCACAATATATTCCCACTGCCTCAGTGACATTTTGCTATTGAAGGAAGTGCTAATCAGCTGGAGCCTCTGCTACTATTGCATGCAGCCGACAAGTTTCATAAAACTAGCAGAGTGCAACAGACAGCCAACGATTTAAGCAAAATGGAAACAGGCCTGTCCACTACCAAGCGAGACATACTTCTGCCGGCATGTCTGTGATCCAAGAGCTCACTGTTTGACAAGCAGCAGCCAAGTTCTTATTTCACCAGCCGTAGGACTGGAATCAATAATTCTGTTACTTTTGAAACAAGCTCTAACTAGCTTTTGATGTTTATATTGTACCTTGAGGAGATAAATAGGGAAATTGTTCACACCTTTTCTAGTGCTATTGTGTTTCTAGATATTTTTAAATATTAATTTTTTCAGGAAAATATGTTTCTGTAGGGAACACAAAACCAGAAAGCAAGTATGAATACCAGTGGGCTAACACTTGAAATGAATCATCTCAGTTATTGAACCAAAACCGTGAGACAGCCACTCAATTCAGCAGGACAGCAAGGTATTTATGTATACAGAAATGCCTACACCATGACTATAAAAAGCTGTCATGACTCTCATTGGTTTTCTTTGCCGTAAAAATATTAAATATTTCTGAAAAAGTCTAAATTACTTAATTTGCAGTAGTGCTCCATAAGTGAATAATTAGGCTGGCTGTAGAGATCGTGTGGTTCAGAGGAGTGCAAACATAATCATTTATATGGCTATATACTGCAAATCAATATAAAATACAATTTTAATATACCAGTTAATTTATTCTATCAAGTACTTCTATTATGAATTAATTTTCACATGGAGTTAATGCGTTATTAATGAATACATTTAAAATAGTTTGAATTCAACAGATCATGGTGTGCCTTAAAAACTGTAGATTATACACTGAGGTCTGCAACATATTTATAGCCATATTACTGTCATTAACTCTTTACAAGTAATTTGTAATTGCATATATATGTAATGCGTGGAAAATTATTCTTTAAGAGAAAGACTTGTAAATGATAGCGCTGGGAGAAAAGGCATTATTGTAGAATATACTTTTTTCTGAGAAATACACCTGTATTATAAGTCTAATTACTTTTTCTTGACTCCCCTAAATTAATTTTAAAATGTTTGGTATTTACCAAAATGTGTATTATTTCTTCAGGTTTTTTATCATCTACGGGAATCCCATTGACTTCCCTCAGTTCATCACCAACATGAATAAGACCTACAGAAGGCAAAGAGGAGTTGTTAAACAGTAGCTACATATTATACAAAAAATGCCATTAACATTCAGCTTTTTTCTCCCTTGTTCATCCACTTTAAGCTCTAACTTAAAAGCAGGAATATATGGTGAACACAACAACAGCTACTGTCCTCACAGGTAAGTTTGAGATGGTTGGTTTACTCACCTCCCTTCCTTCCTCCTGAAAATTAGTAATTAGTACCGTTTCTCTATGACTCTTCCACACTTTTATGCAGATGTTTGAAAAATGCCTGTACCAATTCTTTTTCTACTCATACTACTTTCTTATTGCTACACAGCTGCAAGTACTGCAAAGATCACTTAGGCTATGAGTGCTAATTTGTGGCACAAATGCTTCTTAATTTAACAATATATATCTAGATTTACTCCATTACCCCAGCCAAGTGTGAAACACAGCTGTCCTAGATTCTCTTCAATGAAAAGAGGCCCTTTAGAGTGTAACTCAGGACCTCTTGCATGAGTTCTTTCAGACTTTCAGCATCCCAAATGAAACAATGGCAGTCAAGGATGTGCTGGTATTTTGAGAATTACCAGCTGGAACTCCAAATGGATGTACTAATATAAAATAATTCAGCCATCCTGAGTTCCTCCATCAGCAGGTTGTAATCTTGGCACATCCTACAATTTCTAAGTGGATGTCTTCAATTGGAAACAAACCATGATACATCTTAAAAAAACCCTGTATCTGCTAACTCAAAGATACCTGGTTGCAAGTGAACTGGGGAAAAAAATTCAGCATGAATCATAGAATCATTAAGGTTGGAAAAGACCTCTAAGGTCATCGAGTCCAACCATCAACCCAACACCACCAGGCCCACTAAACCATGTCCCTAAGCGCCACATATACTTGTCTTTTAAATACCTCCAGGGATGGGGACTCAACCACTTCCCTGGGCAGCCTGGTCCAATGTTTCACCACTCTTTCACTAAAGAAATTTTTCCTCACGTCCAATCTAAACCTCCCCTGGCGCAACTGGAGGCCATTTCCTCTCATCCTATCGCTAGTTACTTGGGAGAAGAGACCGACACCCACCTCGCCACAACCTCCTTTCAGGTAGTTGTAGAGCGCGATGAGGTCTCCCCTCAGCCTCCTTTTCTCCAGGCTAAACAACCCCAGTTCCCTCAGCCGCTCCTCGTAAGATTTGTTCTCCACACCCTTCACCAGCTTCGTTGCCCTTCTCTGGACGTGCTCCAGCACCTCGACGTCCTTCTTGTAGTGAGGGGCCCAAAACTGAACACAGTATTCGAGGTGCGGCCTCACCAGTGCCGAGTACAGGGGCACGATCACTTCCCTACTCCTGCTGGCCACACTATTTCTGATACAGGCCAGGATGCCATTGGCCTTCTTGGCTGCCTGGGCACACAATGCTTTCACCAGTACTGAAATATCACTTTGGAAAGCTGTCCAAACCCCAAATACTTTTGCTTGTGATAGTGATGTATTTTGTGTGTACAAAATGCTCCCATTTTATCTCATCTTTTTCTCAGTTATAGAACTTGAATGGCTAGTGGAAAACAGCAACACGTTACCACTTCTATCTGCAGCTCCTCCACGCATTATCCTGGCCACCACAATTGCACCAGTATGTTCATCCCTTTTAATAGTAGCCCCCTTTAAAAAAAAAAAAGTTATTTGGTTAATCTTACCATAATTCTAATTCACTACACTAAAAAAACATTTGCTATGTAAAACTGCAAAAAGTTGACATCGGATCAATGTGTGAGTAAGCCAGAAATGATACTTGCTCATGAAAAGAATATACAAACTATGTTGCTCTATTACCGTCCTATTAAAATGTGACTTCTCCATTCAGAACTGACTCATGCAGTTTGGACTAATGATACAAGAAGTTTACTTTTTGACTTAATGTTAACAGCAGCATACCTTACTTGAGTCTGTTGCTAAAACTATACTAAACTATTACTAAGAATTGATAATTGTTTTTCCTGCATTAAAACAGGCCAAGTTACATACTATGGGTACAAAAAGTTTATCCACGTTCGTAATAGTTGCACTTTGTGCTCAGAACTGCCTGTGTACCCACTAATCATAGTTTTGCTTTACATTGTTAGCAATAAACAAACACGAATGAGGAATGCCCCTGCACATCAGGGCTCACCTGGAATACCCGCGGGACAGAAATGCAGAGGAGGGGAACATTTCCTGAGTTAGTCATGACTGTTTTCATACATTACACAAACACCGTGCAAGGCGTTTAAGCAAAATGACATCATGTAGTTAGATTTCCAGTGAATAGCTGTCTAGATGAGAAAAATGCCTTTGTAACTAGAACTGCGAGGGTGCGCTGAAAAGGGGCACAAGGTGATGGGGAAGCAGCAGGCAGCAGCAGTGACAAGTGAGAAGGGAAGGGAAGCGGAGGCACGGAGCCGCTGCCTAAGCTGCAGTGCCAGTCCTTTCAGGCAGACGGGAAGCAGTGAGGGGGGGAATGCCGGCCCTGCTCTGGAAGGCAGAATCCGCAGAATAACGAGGGGGATTTTAGCTAGATAAGTCGTACTGTATAATCACCTCCAAAAAGGTTATTTGATCCAGTATTTTTAAAAAACACCACAAATAAAGCAACTCCTGGCCAACAGCTTTTTATCCGCACACGATTACTTTGCCATGCCAATGTAGTTAGTTACCTGCGATAGCTCTAACTTTGTTAATCAACAGAGATGTTTAGGACTCTGGCAGGTAAGTAAATTTTCTGAAAATTTCCGTATTTTTGATTAGTGAATGAACAGTATTACTTCACTGCTGAGTACAAGAGAGTGGTTACAATTTCCTTCCATCAGGTAAGTGTTGTGCTTGAAGTAAGGTACAGAAGTATTTTATAAAGTTCCTTGAATAATTAAATGCCTTTTACAGCTAGCTTTCTATATTTGTTTAGATTACAGATGAACATCATGTTTATCACTACTTCAATTTTTAAGTGTTCCATGGATGTGAAGCTGAAATATGTACAAGTAAATAATGGGGGTGACGTTTTACTACAGTTAACAATTTTACTGACTGTAAATAAACTTGTTTCCCTTTCCCTCTGCCTCTAAGATGGAAATACAGCACAGGACAAAAAAAGGGAGATTAATTTATATTTTACTATATGCAAGCTGCATTTATTGCAAATAGAGAAAAATTAAACCAGTCACCACACAATATTCTCTTTGGCTGAAACTTTAACAGTAGCCAGCACTCCACAGCAAAATTGATGTGCTGTGTTTGTGTTTTATTTTACATCTTAAATTTATTAGTATGACATTCTATCCATAAGCAAAGTAATTCTGCAACTTGCCAGCCTTATTCTTATGCGTTGTTTATAACATAATTATATTGCTAAGCATTTGTTGGTATAACAGTTTCAAATGAGTCAGAGTTTCAAAAAGATAAAGATTTAGCTGCAGCTAATCTCATTTTAAAAACTCATGATTAGACTTCTGTGCAAAAAGAATTGCGCATCATTAGGAATATTAAACAAAGCATTAACCCCTCTAGCCTATATCTCAATATTAAGTTCTGACCTTGCAGCAACAGCTATTAATATGAAGTTTATTATTAATACCTGGAAAGTTACATCTGTTTAAAAGTACAAAGCATCTTTTTGATGGATATATTCAGAAAAAAAGAAAAAAGTAGCGTTAGGATGTTAGAGCCAAATATAAATACAGGACATTTCCACTATATTGTCCACATAAAACAGAGGCTCTCCTAATTAATCAGGGAAAAAGCCTTGAATGGAAAGGCTTTATGCCTTTTACCTAGAAGTCAACACTATTAAATGCTACCGAATACAAAAGGCAAGCAATGACTGACAGGCTTCCACTGTGATCACCCAGCTACCCCAGGCCCTAACGCTGATGCCTGAAAATGGGTACTTCACTTCACCTTGTTTTTAGACAGACCCTAGAAAAAACTTTTGTGGGACTGAAGACCACAGTATTGACCCAGCCAGCATCTGGAAGTAATGGTAAGGCTCTTGTCCAAGTGGAACGGTCACTTCATGCTTTATGGGATTATCACTACCAATGTGCTGGCACAAAATGAATTCCTAGTGCAGATTAGCCAATTTGAAAGATGCCTCCGTGAAGATAACAGGTAATTTGGAATTATCAGCAGGAAATCAAGTTGGAATTTACAAGGAAATTATTTAACCCAAGTTAGCTCACTGTCAGTAACTCCTTTATGGCAAACTCAAAGTGAATGGGCAGACCCATGAAAAGCATTATTTGAGTTTATGTGGCTTTGCTGTACCTATAGTACACAAAGAAAAAAAGGGCTTCCTTAAGTTCCCCTTCCCTCCCAATTTAGAATACTTAAAAAGAAATCATCAAACACAAGTGAATTTCTTTTTGAAAACCCAAAGAGTTGATTTTCTGAAAAAGCAGTTTCTCTCGTACTGCTGCCAGCCCTTCTTAAACTATGAGGTATATATAATCTGGCAAGAATTTCTCCTTATGAGATGTTCAGCTCCAGTACTTTCAGTTACATGTGCAGGGCAGCTCCTCATTTAGAGCTTTAAAAATGGAAGAAGGTTAGACTGGACCTTGAGAGCTGGAAAATATTTTCAGTGTTGCTAGCCAAAAGTGTAAGTTACCCTAAATGAGACATATACAGATGTAATAGCATAGCTCAGTTTAAAATACTTTTAAAGGGAAAAATAAGGAGTTTGGGAGCCATATGGTGATCAGACTGAGAAAATGTTTAAAGGTGTACCATGCAAAAGCACTAAAAATAATACAAGCTCCTTCAGCAAGGCTCTTTCACTGTTTTTTGGGCTGGGTTTTTTTTTTTCAGTTTTAATGTAGTAACACTGATTGGTGAGCATTACTCAGGGTTTCACAGATGTGATCTTTATTAGTTCATCCATTTATCTGCTGGTTCCAGAATATAAACATTATAAGCCTTTATTTTTAAAGAAAGAAAGACTAGCCTGTAAAATAAATTACTAATAAGAGAGTTTGAAACATCGGTAATATTTTTGCATGCCTTTCTGTTAAACAAAAGCACATGCAGACATTGAATGCAAATAAGTACTTCAATAAGCCTTATTTTAATTCATTCTCTATTGAAAATGCAAATACAAATATCAGTTACCTACCTTATAGTGAAGAGTTATTTAAAAGTTGATACCCACATACATGTAGACTATGCACACTAAAGCTGTCCCTACACCCAAATTAATCCCACCTATAAAATAGTTGGGTTCATTCACTATAGGAACTGAGCTACAGGGACTCAGAGTGAGAGGCAAGCAAGAGCTGTAGAATTTGCATCGGCAGAACATGTAAACGACTCCTAAATCATCACAATTCATTTCACCCAAGTTCAGCTATGAAAATCAGGTATCTAGTTCAAGCTAGGTGTCTAGGCTCCTCCTATACTTAATGAAAAGAAATAGGCAGCTCCGGAGAATGAATCATCCTTTCATTAAGGCAGGCATCTTAAATAGATTGCATGGTTCATTCTCTGGAGCTGCCTATTTTTCTCTTGACTACAGACACAGCATAGAGTTTTCAAATGGCTAAATCTATGTGAAATGAATCTGTGTGACAAAGAAGCAACCATCTGAACATGAAGAAGCATCCTATTCAGAATAACTGCATGACAGCTGTAACAAACCTGGAATATCATTTGGGAGCTGGAAGTAGTGTGAGCCAGGAACTGAACTCCTGGCAGTGTGGTTATACACCTCGGATATCAGGAACGCTAACCAGGAACATGGCAGTGGCTGAAAAAGCCCTGGAGAGGTAGGCATAAGTAAAAGCCCTCCAAGCTATCTGACAAAAAGCCTAATTATAGCCAAGTGAATTTTGGACTATCTCTGAAAAGAGATGTTTCTACTTCTCTTTACGTAAGGTTCGAGATGTTCTAAATTACTTTGTTCAGATAAAACGTCCTAACACAATTTCACCTCGCTTGAGCGAGACACTACTAGAATGGCATTTGCTAATAGAGCATTTAGGGGGGGAAAAAAAAAACCACACAACTGTGGAAGGATTAACAAAAAGTTTAAATCATCTCTTCCAAAAAACTGGAAGAAAGTTCAGCAATGACTTCTGAACTGATGAAATCTGGCAAACAGAAGGCCCTCCCACAAACCATGTGTTTCCCTCTCTTTTGAGATGATTACTCCAGGGAACTCAGGCTTCATTAATATGTGATTAACACTGGCTCAGAACACTGGTGAGGTGCTTAACTCAGAGAAAAGCACGAACAAGTACAAGAGCAAATGTGGTGCAGTTTTATATAAAAATGGTCACTAGATATAGAATAGAATCATAGAATCATTTAGGTTGGAAAAGACCTTTAAGATCATTAAGTCCAACTGTAAGATCATCGAGTCCAACCGTATATTCCAAAGAAGTTAAGAGTGCCTAATTTTCTTCACAGAGAGTACCGTTGAAAGTCATCCAAAGGAGATATCCAATTCCAGAACTTCCAGGGTGTGCAGCTGATGTAAAGCTTACTATTTTGCAGAAAAATATTCTCTACTGTTTGCGTACAAATAGAGAATGAAAATGTACCTGAGGCGAAAGAAAAGTTCAGAGCGCTCAGTATCTTCAAGTCAAAAAACCAGACAATCTCCATCCCAGAAAAAATATTGTATGGTACCTCCAATCTCAAGTTCAGTAGCAAGAATCCTGATACAACTATGCAAGTGGAAGTCAGACTTTATGACTGGAGAATAGTGAATAGATAAACTGAATACATAGAGACTCTTTGGATCTGTACTCAGCTAAGAATATCCAAGACTTTAGAACAAGCTCTGAAGGAAAAACCGTTAAAAAGACATGGAAATAAATAGAAAATGAAATTTTAAATAGTTTAGTAAACATAGATCATGGCATAACCTTTCTTCAGTAAAACAACTTCAGGAAGCATAGATGCGGTAGATCTAATATACCTAGCATAAACCTGTCTTTATTTATTCTGCCATGCCATATTCTGGTAAGACCTTATCTGAATTAATATCCATGTTTTCTCACCCCTACCTAAGAAAAAAAATTAATCTGGGGAAGGCAAAGACACAAACAGTAGGTTTGTTATGTATCGTGGTGGTGGTGTCATAACAATAATTGACTATCAGTCTGCCACAAAGAATGTTTGACATTAATGATGTTAAAATGGATTGAAGGTGGGTTACGGAAGAGGAGGACGACACTATACACTATTCTTTGAAGTCTTCCTGGAGAACAATTAACATGCAAAACAGAACTCACCATAAGCTCTTCTCCAACCAAAATAAAACATCAAGAAAGGCTGGGAATTTGGAGAGACCACAAATAGTCCTTTCCCCTACAGATAACCTATAATCTTTGAAACGTTGGTTGAAGGGCAGCTTTTAGAAGTCATTTATGCCAATCTCCTGCTCAGAGCAGGACTACTGTCAATGCCAGATCAGGTCACCCATTGCCTTATGGAATAGGTTGGAAATTGCACATCTCCGGCCAGTCTGCTCCAGTGCTGTACTTCCCACTGAATGAAATGCTTTTGTTAATTCTCAGACTAAACCTCCCAGGGCTGCAACTTGTGGCCATTGCCCTGTGTTTTAGCATCTTTTACTGCTGAGAAGAGTTTGACTCTACTGTCCTTGTGAGCTCTCCACTCTCAAGTAGTTGGAGGCTGCAAATTAGCTCCCGCCCTTTGCCTCTTCCTAGTAATAAGTCTATCACAGATTCCTTTATAATACTCTTTTCGCCTTGGTAATTACACTAAACAGTCTTGACAAACTGAAGACTGAGTTATCTCACTTTTTTTTTTGTATTTTCCATGGCTGCGTTCTGTCTAGTAAAAGAAAGTTATAATAAAAAAACCCTTATTTCTTACCTCCTTAGCACAGCAGTTGTACTAAGCTGGATGGACCTTTTGAGAGACTGTACTGGTTTTGGCTGGGATAGAGTTAATTTCCTTCATAGTAGCTCGTATGGGGCTGTGTTTTGGATTTGTGCTGGAAACAGTGTTGACAATACAGGGATGTTTTCATTATTGCTGAGCAGTGCTTACACAGAGTCAAGGCCTTTTCTGCTTCTCACACCCCCCCACCAGCGAGTAGGCTGGGGGTGCACAAGAAGCTGGGAGGGGACATGGCTGGGACAGGTGACCCCAACGGACCAAAGGGATAACCCATATCGTATGATGTCATGCTCAGCAATAAAAGCTGGTGGAAGGAGGAGAAGAGTGGGGACACTTGGAGTTACGGCATGTTGTCTTCCCAAGTCACCATGATGAAGCATGATGGAGCCCTGCTTTCCTGGGGATGGCTAAACATCTGCCTGCCAACGGGAAGTAGTGAATGAATTCCTCATTTTGCTTTGCTTGCCTGCAGCTTTTGCTTTACCTGTTAAACCGTCTTTATCTCAACCCACGAGTTTTCTCACTTTTATCCTTCTGATTCTCTCCCACATCCCACTGGGGACAGTGAGCAAGCGGCTGGGTGGGGTTGAGCTGCCTACCGAGGTTAAACCACAACAGACAGGCAGGCCCCTGGAAGAGTTTAGTATCCCACTGGCGTGAATGGGCAAGAGTGGAATCTGAGGAACAGCCCAAGGATAACCTTTGGGTTAGGCAACTCTATTTGTCCCTTTAAGAGGGCCTAAATCTCAAAAGCCAATATACAGTGTATATATCTCATAAGTTTTTAGAAAAATCTGTCAGTTTTGTTTTCAAAGTTGCTATTTATCCAGTTCACTTTGAGATACTATTAACTTATAGTATTTAACTCACAAAAGTCTTAGTAGCAAATCATGTTTGAAACATGAAACTATGTAAATGAAGATTGAGATTTTTCTGACAAATTCAAGAAAAAACAACAATAAGGGTGTTTTCATTAACAATAAAAATAAGCTGCTCAATTAGAACTCATCTCATACTATATGTTCAAATTTCTTCACACCTTTCAGAATTAATACTCTTTCTGATACTACATCCTAAAGCAAGTTTGTTTTCTTCCTCAAAGAATTTCTTTGATAAAAAAAGGAAAGCTTAAAGCTGTGATTTAAATATTTGGGTAACAAAATTTTAAATCTGTTAAAACAAAGTAAAAGCTTTCCAGGTGGTCAAACTTTTAATTATGCCCATGGGCACCTACAGGCAGTCAATACCAAAACTTATTTCGTGTTTATTGATGCCAGAAATCCATCCAGAATAAGAGTGACAGTAAGGTATCTTCTGTGGGACAAGCTACCCCTGTACGTCAAACAGAGGCATCGTTCTCCCTCTGTAATCTCAAGTACAGAACCACGGCTTTCTCAAAGTAACTTTGCAGATATTTCTTCAGGATTGCTATCCATTAAAACAAATATCCAGTACAACATAAAACAAAGCTCTTACTGGTTTGCAGGAGAAAAAGAATATAGTTAAACTTTATACAAGATGACTCCCACTCTACAGCAAATAAAAATAACCAAATCAGTAAAGCATTTTAATATTCTTGTAATACAACCTAGGTTTAGTCCTTTCATTTTTCCAGATATCCCCATGAAGATATTAACTTTCTAGTATTCATAATCCAAAGTACAACAACAGACATCTTAAATTTGCCCAGATTTCAACTCAAGTATTTTAAAATATGTTTTTATGCTTTCTTTTCAGTGTATCGAAAGGTCACATTTTTTACATGAATGCTAACAGGCACAGTTCACAACAAAGGTCAAGATTTCTTTGGGGATTCATTCTCCCTCTCTCATTTTAAAACAAGTTCATGATTTGAATTCAAGATAAAAGATGAATATTATTGATCTAAATGGTCAGACTGGCCCACATATATAATGCTCAAACACCATGAATGAACAAATTCTTACTATTCATTTCATGTGCTTTACTAATAACGACTGCAAATGGAATTCACAAGTGTATTATTGAACGTTATGAATAAACATGCGTAATGTCCGTCTATCCACATTTCAAGTTAATGTCACCCATTCATATTCATAATCTGAACACTCCCCACCCTACACGCAAACATAAAAACCCAAAACAGAAGACGGGGTTACTTACCAATGGTTCCCTGTTTTTGACGAGTCTGATTATTTTGACTGAATCTTCTTCCTCATCAATATCGTCAGGCATGGGGGGCAAGACAGGATCATAGTTCTTCTGAGCAACAGTATCATGTACAGAGAGCAAAGCCTGGAAACATTAATAGTCAGTATATTATTTCGCATCTGAAAAGTTTATGAAGGACAAAGCAGAGGATATTATTTATAGCCTAACTCTACTAGCGTGATGCATGTAGATTGAATATACGTCTTGTATACAATTTTAACACATGTCAAACTGATGAAAGAACTCCATAAAGTATATATTTTCATATACACAATGTATGCATCTAGTAAATTGTGGATACCAAACAGTGTCTTCATACACATGGAAATATCGAGTACTTTGCATATTAGCTTGAAATAACAAGAATTATGATCAGGAGAAAACCCAAGTCTCCTGAAGTAAGAACATCATTCTACTTGTCCCAGATAAAAAGTTTCTTTGATACAGTAAGCAGTCCTATGAAACAAATAAGCAAAATAAGCATCTTCCAGTACTTCTGTTCAAGCATGAGACGCATGACATTAAGCTGTTGCCCAACCATTCCCTTCAGAGGGGCTCTGGAAGCTTACCTGGTTACCGGATGCCTTTCATACTAGCTCCCTTTCATATAAGCTCCAATTTATCTTAGGAATTTTTAATTTATTGTGGAATTCATAATTGAGATTGAGGAACTTATGGCTGAAACGATTTGGTTCAGGCAGGTGCTTATCAACCACCTCGCATGTCTTGCCTCCTTTCTTTCTCTATTGCTTCTGCTGTTCACACATAGCTTGAACAAGAGATTTTTCAAAGAAAAGCCTAACAAAGCCTGACAAAAGGTTCAATCTTAAAAATAAAATAATTTAAGAACTTGCAGAAATTAAAAAATCTTGAAAGTCTAAAGGAAGTTAGAAAGCTCATTCACCTAAGGCTCTAAAAAAATCTCAGCTGTAATCTAAAATTCACAGCTTTTTCTAGATACAGAACTCAAAGTTCTTTTCTATTTTGAAAATTCTTCATTATCTGTAATACCTTTTAAACTGGTGAAAAATGGTTAAGTAATGCTTTTAGTTTTGTAGTGAAAAATACGCATTATAACAGGAATAACAGCAACAGCCATACATACAATTCTATCTACTGCTTTCAGTTGCTTCTGTTTTCAAGTAGTTGCTCCTAAATACTTGAATATTTTACATTTTGACCTGATATTTTTTCCCAAAGAGTCAATATTACAAAAGTTCTAGGCTGAATTGCAGAATTAATTTGCAAACTGATAACCTTCCCGACAGTAAAAATAAAGCATTTTGGAAAATTTTGAGATGTTTAGGATAAAGCAGAACATACCAACATTGTTGACATGGATGATATCAGAAGATATCATATCAATGACTGTAATAATGAATCTATTATAACAATTACAACAGTGATTAAGAAGAAACTCCTTAATAAAGAACAGAAAATGGCTACATTTCCCTGATGCCAGTTTACTTGCTACTTAATAAACAGGCCAATAATATTAGACTGGGTACACAAATGACCAGAAACTGCATGTTCTCAAGGGTAATGCAAATGTTTTAAAAAAGCATGACACTTCCATTACGCTATTCCAGGATTTTTTTCCTGAATGGAGGAGACTGTAACAACAGAAAACAATTTCCAGGCAACGCTACAAGCTATCATGTCAAAAGCAGAAGGCAAAGAGTGTATGGTAATCTTGAAATTCTGAAGTTTAAATTTGAAGTTAGGTCTTCAACAAAATAAACACAGACGAAGATCATGCCAGCTTCATGAGAATTTGCTATTGTTTTACTAATTTCTATGCATACTGTACAAATTGATAAAAACATTTCAACACACTAATTATTTCCGTTTTTCTTCCCAAGACACAGTTATGAATTTGTACTATTTACCATTAGAAATTACCAGCTTCCTCCCACCAAAGATTAGTTTTACTTTAGATCTGAGCTAAAAACCTCAGGCTAGCAATTATGGTTCCTCCTGGAAATGCGTATTATGAAGCATTACATATGTAAAAGCCATGCAATCACATGCAGTCCTCTAAGGATGTATGTGAAATATCAAAGACATACTAAAACAAAAGTAGTGTTTGCTTTTACTTCAGGCTACTTACAGTTAAGACTTCTAAAACTAGTCTTCTGCAATTACGTTTTTCCACATAAAGCTACGGCACATTCATGGACTGTTTCAATTTAATGAGGTTCTATATTGCAGTTTAAAAACTATCAGGCAGATAGAGAAAACAGATGAAAATAATCTAAAGCACCACTTCCAGAGTGAAAGGTAGCAACTTAAAACATGTTCACGAGAACCTACCCTTGACAATGAAACTTGCAAAACAGATTCTGTCTGCTACTACACTGAATTATGCCACCAGTGTTAATAAGATACTTCCCTGCTCTGACTGCCAGATCAGCCTCCTGGACACCACGCACAAAAGGACGATGCAGCCCAAGTATTATAAACCAATGCGAATCAATGTCTGGTATTTATGATGCTTTTCTTCCCTCACAACAACTGGAACTTATCAACCCCTTCCCTCCCCCTCCCAAAAAACATATTAAACCACAATGTACTACAGTTTTCAATATAAGATCTTTTACCCAAACTCTGGTATTATTTTATCTCGGTGCAAAGATGCATATTTTAGGTAAGAGTATGAATGCCAGAAGTTGTGTCTTTTCTCAGTTAAGTTTCCAGAAGAGCTTCTCCAGAAGAGCTTCTGTCATCACAAACTTGTTTATGCTGTATACTGAACATACTAAGATTTCTTTCCTGCTTGTCTTCCATCACTGCTTCTTCTAACACACTACTCTCTGTCCACTGTAGTTGCCCTTGAAATAGTCAGCAGCATAGACATTGGGCAATAATTATCTGCAAGCAAAACTTATAAAGTTTTATTTTGATTTCACTTAATGTATTCAACTAGAGGTGATCAGAGCCTGTCCTCGAGAGAACTTCCATGTCTTGAACACACGAAAAAATGACCAT
Source organism: Aptenodytes patagonicus (assembly GCF_965638725.1). Taxonomy (NCBI): domain Eukaryota; kingdom Metazoa; phylum Chordata; class Aves; order Sphenisciformes; family Spheniscidae; genus Aptenodytes; species Aptenodytes patagonicus. Next base: position 154,172,411 of record NC_134950.1, read on the forward strand.
ATTCACAGACTAAAGGGACATTTCTTCAGCAGCTTCTTTGTACTGTGCATTTAATGTATGCTTAGTCCAAAAAACTATCAGACTAGACTTTTATAGAAAAGGTTGGGACTTTTTTAAAAACAAATTACAAGTGCCAAGACATAAAACTTGGATCCCATCATGAACAACATTTGCACAGAATAATTGTGCAGTAAATGCACAAGGCAATATAAAGGTAGTAATGTTCTCTTTCTGTACCTAAGATGCGATCGATTTATTCACTGCAGTTTTATACTCCATGATACTAATTTTTGCCTATCCCAAGAAACTGCAAGAAGTGCAGATGACATCTTAATTTTTTTTTTATGTTTTGTTTTCAAATACACAACCCTTTGGAACTATGCACGTATGATTCAAGATTAGGGTCATGTATATTTAAGCACCTCTGGAAAAAAGATTTTATTTCAGCTCTAAGTTCTATGCTTATGATTCACTAATGTAAACACGGTCCATATTTAGAACTTGAAAGAAGGTATGATTGAAACTCCTGCACTACCTAAATATAAATATTGATGTTCAGCTAAATTCTTAGACATGATCTAGCTGGAAATGAATACTTTCATCAGACCTCTGAAATGTCTAACAACTAGTGCTGTATTTTTCATATTAAAGCTATCACTGATCATTTCACAGTTTATAAATTGAAATTTTACACTATCAACTTACACAAAGAAAATCTGACATTGGAAACATTCAAAGTTCTTTTTCTTAAACTGTTCTGAAACTTTAAATGTTTATTTAAATTGAGAATGTTATTAATGAAAACAGTTCTATATTTTGAAAAATGTGTATCATTTAACTACACTGACTACATTTTTGCTCCTCTAAAACAATGACAGATTTTACACTATTTTTTGCTTGTTTATATTTTGAGATCTCTAAGAGTAAAAATACTCCAAGTAGCCCCTGACTCATGAACACAGTTCATGTTTTCTAATTCTCATTATTTAAAAAAAAAAAAAAAAAATCTCAATTTGAGCTTTACTTTTCAGAAATATTTTGCATTTACTAGTCTAGAAAAAAATTTTAGAAAACAATAAGTTAAATAAAGAAGCAAGACAGAATGGACAAAGAAACAAAAGCAGCCTTTTTCTATATGGTACTTGAAAAAACAAGATTAGAAAATTAAATAATTAATAGTCAAGATTATCGACATAAAATTTGTAGGGACTCAGACCAACCTTTATGAAAGCCAACAGCTGCAGCAGACTGCAACACTGCCAACCCAGCTGCTGGTTACCTTGCCTGTGGAGTAGATAACTGGCAGCAGAGTCAGCAAAATGGAACAAAATGGCCCATGACTTTGCTGTCCCAGTCCACTGCTTGGATTCATTAGCACTGGCCACCTTCTCTGGCAGTTCAAGTTAAACTCTATCAGGTTGTGCTGGTTTTGGCTGGGATAGAGTTAATTTCCTTCATAGTAGCTCGTATGGGGCTGTGTTTTGGATTTGTGCTGAAAAAGAGTGTTGATAATACAGGGATGTTTTCGTTACTGCTGAGCAGTGCTTACACAGAGTCAAGGCCTTTTCTGCTTCTCACACCACCCCACCAGTGAGTAGGCTGGGGGTGCACAAGAAGCTGGGAGGGGACACAGCCGGGACAGCTGACACCAGCGACCAAAGGGATATTCCACACCGTATGACGTCATGCTCAGCACAGAAAGCTGGGGGAAGAAGAAGGAAGGGGGGGACGTTCGGAGTGATGGCGTTTGTCTTCCCAAGTCACTGTTACGCGTGATGGAGCCCTGCTTTCCTGGAGATGGCTGAACACCTGCCTGCCAATGGGAAGTGGTGAATGAATTCCTTGTTTTGCTTTGCTTGCGTGCGCGGCTTTTGCTTTACCTGTTAAACTGTCTTTATCTCAACCCACAAGTTTTCTCTACTTTTATCCTTCTGATTCTCTCCCCCATCCCACTGTGGGGGGAGGGAGCGAGCGGCTGCGTGGTGCTTATTTGCCAGCTGGGGTTAAACCACAACACAGGTGAGACAGACATTTTCCCACCTCTTTGCTTTGCTATGGTGACAGTAACTTCCACTGAGGCTGGCACAGTGAAGTTACTTGTAACTTCATCAGCAACCACAGCAGCATGCCCCTCAACTCACTTAGCAGAGCTCGTCCTCCAGAGAGCTCTAGCCATATTGAGTTTTCCTTTGTGATAGCGTTACAGAAGAAATACAAAAAGACAAGCTAAAAATGTTGGTGGAGAAAACTATTCAAGACTGGAAAGATTGATTTATGAGTAACTTGCATAAAGTTAAAATCAAGTGAGTGAAGTCATTCAGCGACAGATACCAAAGAAGGAAAGCTGGCAGGGTTGGGAGGAGACTGAATCCTGTGAAGGGAAGACCATCAGAGCATCAAAATGGAAGGAGAAGCATCAGAGACATAACAGCCAAACGTGTGCAAGAACTTAGAAAGCAGGAGAATAAAACCAGCAGAAAGCTGTAGCATAATGGTGATGGCATACTGGCTCTAGGCACAGAAAAGCAATTTGACTTGAGAACAGTTTGGAGAAGAAAGGAATAAAAATATAAGGTATCCAGAATCAAGCTACACATTTAAGAACAACTGGTAAGCAATACAAAATTAACAGAGGAAAAGGAAGATAAGAATTTAGATAAGGGGGGGGAGAGAGAACAACCTTTCTTCTTCTACAGAACAATTAGTCTTTAAACCTACTATCTTGAGTATATAAGCTAGATTTTACATTGATGTACTGATGAATTCCATCCCACTAATTCCACTCTCCAGCAAATGGGTGGTAAAACAGCCATCAGAAAAGGGCAGCACACAGCAGTCTCTTAACCACCAACACTGCCTGCTAAGGAAGTATGTGCAACCCTAATCCTGATGCAAGATAAGGGTTAACAAGATAACAAGAGGACAGGTGAGAACAGGCACCTCAACTAACAGATATAAACAACCACAATAGCTGAATTCTCCAGCTTGGCTAAAGCATGAAGCATCATCTAGAAGCAGAAGCAAGCAATAAAACTACAGGCAGGAGAAATTTAGTAGTGCTGCTGAAGTGACCAGAGGAAAGCTGGGATAATAAGCGAACTGATTTTTTTTTTCTTTCTTCTTCAGTAGAACCAGTGAGTAAGTACACAAGCTACAGTAACCACTTATCAGGCAGAAAAGTAGTATTATTCCTTCTGAAGGAATAATGTCCTTTCTCTTTCCCACAGAAATCTGAGATTTTCTGTTCCAAACAAAATTCCCAAGTTAATTAAGTACAGTACATAATGTTAAAGAAGCCAGTTAACTTCCAAAGAAATGAACATGTTTTGCTACTGAAAATCATTTACAGTATTCATTTGACATAAGCAAAAAGCCTTTGACAGTGATTGTAAGAAAAATGAAGTAAGGTCCTTTAAGCATGATTTTCAGTTTGTAATCAGGAAACCAATGGGTGCACTAATTCATGGGAAAAAAAAATCAGGGTTCATTTAACATCTTTCCATCCTTCAAATATTATAGTTTTCCTATGTATTCTCTATAAACTCCCTAGAAATTATATATTGTGTGAGAAGACAGCAGTTAGGTATGTACAAAAGAGAAAAAACTTTCCATTCTTGCAACTATCCCACCTATACTTAAACCAGAGTTCCCTTCTAGCTCAAGCTTGTCCAGCTGGCAATTAAATCCCTTTCTCTTCTAATTTGACTTTGATGCAGTTGGGTCACAGTAGTGATTCAAAATACTGAAAACACACACTGTACATGTGTGGTTTTGTGTCTTAATATCTACCATATATTAATGTTCTTAGCATAGCAACATCTCAGTTGGCTCAATATTCAGTATATATTACCTTTTCCTCTTTTCTGTGGTGGACTTTATTCATGACTATACAAACTTCCTTTCACAAAAGGGTAATTTCCTTGCCTGAAAACGCAGTTTCTTGATTTCAGATTCACCAATCTAAACTGATGGGTTTACCTGCAGCTGGTAGCCAGATGGCAACAGCCAACAGAAAAGTGAACTCTCTGCATCTTCAGACTCCCGCTTCCTCTGGCTCATTGTTTGCAGCCCCTGGAGACGCTTCCAAAGTCAAACTATTCTCAGTGTTCACAAAAACCCGCAGCCCGTCCATGTCATCTGGTAAAGGTGTTACTATTCTTCCAGATGACAGCCCTATGTTTTTCCTCAGTTGTGGATAATGGCAGAATAAGCTCCGATTTTAAATCAATAGTGAAGAATCTGAACAAAGTCTCTCTTACATTCGCAATGTGATTCATGTAGCTAAAGTGTTCTTGAAGCTTTAAGCCCCATTTAAGTAACTTCCAAGAGCACAAATAGATGGTTTTCAGAGTGGAAAATGCCAAGACAGGAGCACTCTTCCAATATCTTGGCAATCCTTGATCAATTCCTTTTTTGAAGAAGTGGCAGCATCCTGACAATATTAAGCGTCTACAGCAGTAACCGGCATCTTTTCTTGGTTGAAAACCACCTGAAGACAGCTGCCCCCCAATCCCTGCCCAAAGAAATCAACTGAAAATATAAACTAAAGAAAAGCAGAAACTGAGGTTCTTGTTGCCCTTTCTGAAAAAGTGTCTTTTAGAAATGACCCAGCCTTTATTTGACAACAGCATGATGTCTAAAGTCTTAAAAAGAAAAGAAAAACATTTACTGATCCATGAGGTTAAAAGAATCTGGATATACTTAATTCCTCCAGAAAATAATAACATATATTCATTTATAAGGAGGTCTTAAATTCAGCTACAGAGTACTCGTACTACATGGACACCTAACTAAAAATATTGAACTGGTTTAGTTTTTAAGGTAATCACTTTTGCCTGCTTTGGACTTTCCCCATATTGAACACTAGAAGTAATATTTCTATATATCAATTGCACGAAATTCAGGTATCATTCTGGAGAACTGAAAAGCCACAGTGAGTATTATCTTCACCATTATATATAAGTAAATCTTCTATAAATACTTAATAAAGTTGTAACTAAAGAATTATAAAATATTAAAATAGATGTGGTGCAATAGAATAAATCCTGCCCCTTAAATAGTAACTTTCTTTTAACAAGGCCAGCAAAATAGCAGGTATAAGGAAAAAAGCTTACAATTTTCCAAAATATTTGTGATAAAGATACTTATAGATTTCCAGGTTACATAATCATGGGAAGAGAGTCTTGCCACTGACTAGAAACCCAGAAATAAGCAGAAAGGGGGAAAAAAAAGATTGTGAGACCATACTGGACCACTATTGAAGACTGATCAATGAACTAAAGAGGAGACTGTTGAATAAGTAAATGGAGAGTTCAAATTGAATATGGCCTGGCAAATACAAGGGAAAAGCACCACTGAAGGAAAAAGCAGCATAAAAAATGATGACTAAAAAGGGACTATTTGCTTCGTATTGTGCAGTTTCTCCATTTTTACTAGCTGAATAGAATTGCTACTTGAATGGGATGTGATTTTACCCATAGTGATTTTTTCCTCCCCCTAAATTACCAGCTTTAGTAATGTTGCCATCTTTTATACGCTGTATGTGAATGCTATAGTTACGTGTATGCAATTCAACATTCTTACATGGGTTAGAGTTGTTCCTTCATGTGGGAAAGTCTGTATACATAACCAAAGAATTTTTTTGATTTACTTTTCAAATCTTTTATTTTCTGCTGCCAACCTGACTGGCTTCACCTTTGTTTATTTTATCTATCATTTTGTTTATTGTAAGTTGTCTGCTAGCGAGCATTTTCACATCCACATGTCTAAAAAGATTGACAGACAAGCTGTCTGTTGGACATCAGCTGAGTTACCACACGAGATGGACCTGAGAGCATTTCCAGGGTAACATGATGGTTGTTACTTAAATATACTCACGCAGTATTCTTTCATCTCCTTTATATCATTTTGTATCTATGCTTATGAGATGTTGCATATTGTTATATGTATGCTCTGTCAGCTCCTACCACATTAAGGGTGCCACAACTGCATTCTGATTTTCTATGCCTGTCAGATGTGAAAAATCAAGGCTTTTCTTGCTGTTTTTAAAAGGACTATTTTGCTATTATGTTTTGTTTTACTTATTCCATTCCAGTAACATGGACATGCCAAAAATAAAGACAGCAACATATTCTCCCAGTGCTCCTCACCCAAAAAAAGTTTTCTATAAAAAACTCCTTTGAATTATGGGTGCAAGTGGAAACAGAAATAGGAAGTCAAGGTCTGAAGCTGAAACCTATTTTTCCTCTAACAAGGCTGCCAAAATGCATGATGGAGGGCTTCCCAAAGTGGCAAATAGTTTAAAGGCAAATAGTTTAAAGGCAGGAAATGCTGGGCAGAAGGATCTTATTCACTTGCCGACAAAAGTCTCCCCAGCACTGTCCCCTCTCCCCCAGCTTCACGGCTGGTATGCTCAGAACATCTACGGGTTATCCATCAACCAACATTATCAAACCACCAGTGCTGTGGTCCTTGCTTCTTGTTGTGATAATATGCATATATTAAAATAAATAGTTCTCTCTCACTGCTGATCCTTCGCAGCATACCATCCAAAATCAAGCAGGCTTTTGCAGATTTACAAATTAATGGCACCTGATTTTACAAATGAGGATTAGGCAGGTAACTTTTCAGTTGACATACAAAGTACAATGTATTCCAGCTCACCATATTAATGAAGTTAAACTACTTTGTACAGCAAAGTATCTTAAGAGCACAACTCCTCTAACCAGTCCTACCAGCAAACCTCAAAGGCCACGGATGAGTAAATATTTGTAAATCATGGGAAATTACGCTTCCTGAACAGATATTGTAGTCTGTGTTACCATGCGTGAGCATGAGTATTTCATAAAGAGGAGGAGAATAGTCTCCCAGGACATGAGCAAAAATAGAAAACATGGGTGCATTCGGGAAGACAGGTCCCTAAAGGGGCAGGGCCAAAAGGTCTTCCAAGAGCTTGAGATACACTAACAGCCCAAATGTAGCTCAGACGTTAACTGACCTGAAATTTGTATTGGGTTTTCCAGATGCAAAACCTGAACAGTTGTAGGCAAATCCCAACAATTTCCAGTGGAAAATGCTGACTTTGCAGAAACTGCATATTTCAATGAAAAAGCCCTGATGGAAAATCCTCAGCAAGTCTAATTACAAAGGGAATGTTGGAAAGGGGACAAAGTTTAGATTAAGATTTTTTTAATTACATGTTACAAGAAATGCTTCATGAACTTTTCAAAGCAAAACCAGATTTTGTTTTATATTATTATAGCCTGGTATTTTCTTTGAGTGCTTTGTATGTTAAAGTTCTTGTAGAAAAATGCCTGCTGTTTCCTGCACAGTAAATTATACTGTCAATTTTTGCCAGTGACTGTAAGGCAGCTTTATAAGGCTTTGATGATAAAGGCTTAAAATGTTTGGTTTTTTAATGTAACAAGTAGCACTTTGATCAGAACAGTCTATTAGGCCACTGTGCAAATCTAGTAGATGGCACGGATGATGATATCAGCAGTTGTTTATCAAATAAAGGCTAGAATTTACAAACTTCCCAGTAAATACAAGAAAACCAGAACAGGATAGGACAATGGAAAAGGTATGCTTCAAGCTAAAGGAAGCATTATTTCTTTTTTTAAAGACACCTAAACAAATACAAGAAACATTTATATGAAGAACAAAGTGCTCTGGTTTCATTATCTGCAGTTTTAGTTTTGCTTAACTCAAAGCCAAGGAGGCACTTGTTAGATGAAAATGTTTACAAATGCAAATTGTTTATGCTTTGTGAAACTGAAAGTCAAGTACACCTCAAATGAATTGCAAATAAAACAGCAAGTGTAAATCCTATTTACAATTTTCTGGTGTATGCATCTTTGCCATTTGAAAGCAATTTAAAAAAAACAGAAAACAACTTAAAGAATCTGTATTTTCTCTGAACAGCACGTTGAAGTTGTCCATGGATAAGTCAGTCTGAAAACATTCCCAGTCACACGAGAGTGGTTTTCCTTTCACTCTGCAAGTTATCTTAAAATTACTTCCAAAATTCTATTCATTCTACAGTAATGAAAGAGAAGCCAAGAAAAATACTTCAAGGTTGTCCACCGCTTGTTCCTTCTACGGCTACAGGTACAGCACCCAAAGTGATCCAACTACTTTACATTCTCGTGTACCATGATGCACTGAAGTCATTTACGGTCCTGCCTTGTGCAGGTACCTGGTTTATGTTTCAGACTAGCAGCTGGCAAACCTTTCAGCGCACATAAACAGAAGATAAACTCCGCTGAAACAGGCAGAACCACCACTGGCATCCTTAGGAGGTTAAAAAAAGCTTAATTTCCTCTGGGTCATAAGAGGTATAAACATCCTTCAGAATAGTTTCAGCACAGTGGCATAAGCTTTTAAAATTATTATTGTTCTGCCCATTACACTGACGACCACAAAGGACATACTTTATATGAATTTAAAACACGCTAAGTTTACCCTAATAGGGATTAACTTCAAAGGGTAAATTGCTCATTTCAATATGTAATGATCAGGAATGTAACTGCTGTTATAAACACAAACTTAAGAGCAAGTGAGATCTGAATAATACTAACCTTGACACAGGCTCAAGATATATAACTGGGATAAAATTGTTCAATGGACTAAAAGATGGTCCATTCTTTTTATAGTCTTTTTTGTTCACAGCCACGTCAACAAAATAAGTGCCTAAAATGTTAATTCCTATAGTTAATTGTTTTAATTTTTCAGATTTCAAATAATTTTAAAAATAAATAACAATTATGCTCTTGTGCTATGGCACTGTCCCAAAAAGAACACAGCTTTTTCCAGCTTGTTAGAAAAGGAACTGAGAGCTACTATTCAAGAAAGCTTTTTAATTAAAAGTAGAAGAGAATTTGAAAGCTTTAAAGTCTTTCATTCTTAGTTTGATCATCTGTCATATCTACTACATCTCCTTTCTTACAGTGTCTGTCACTGGGGTTCTGCCCTGTGACTGACAGAGTAAATCTAGTGTCCACCTCCATTCCCGTTTGTGTTCCTACTGACAGGTAAGACCATTCTGCTAACTTGATTGTGACAAGTCCATTGAAAATCCAGAATTAAATTCCCTTTTAGATAGACTTCGTGTTAATATCTTGAATCCTAGTCTTCCAATTATATATTCCAATTTATACAATTGCATAACAATGAAAAATATTTCATCTCTAGCTAATGTAGCTAATTTAAAAAAAAAAAAAATGGAGTGCTCTCAGACAACAGCAATACTTTCAGATTCATAAAAAAGCCAAATTACTCTATAAAGACATCTCAATCGCACTGGTGCCTACCTCATGCATCATAATTTTAAAAACTTTTGTCATTATTTTCAAAATTCTCTACAACTCCCCTCTTCACATACGTTCCGTTTGCTGTCACATAAGTTCCTTAAATTTCTCCAAATTATAAAACATTAAAGCTGAGAATATACTACTTTATCCTATTATTCATATTTTTTACAAAAGTACACATAGAAGTGTCTTCCCTTAAATCAGAAACATCCTTTCCTCAAGTATATCCGCACTATATATTCTAGTTTTCATGTTATAGAAAATACTAAGGGAAAAAAAAAGCCTCCTGTAAGAGAGATGTTTAGTGTTACATCAAGCTTCATATATTGTGTATTTACAGCACACATTAACTTTAATGTTGTCATTAGACAAGGAAGCTAAGGGACATTTGTTCCTTTCTTTTACACATTGAAAACACAGTATGGAAATTCCTCATTGTGTCTCACTCAAACACGTATAAAATCATATAAATTCCATGTAAATGCCCTATCCTTCAACAAAATTGGAATGTAAACTCCAAATCTTGAAAACACAAACCATCTTTTAAATGCTTCCTTCATAAAATAAGCAAAGTAAGCTTGAAATAGGGTTAAAAAAAAAAATCTAATTCATGGTTACACCTCAGGAATTATAAAAGTCACTCCAGGAACTGAGGAAAAATCCAGGAGCGGGTGCAGTATCCACTCCACACAGGCCAGGAATTACCACCTTCAAACGCAGCCCATTAGCCTGAATTATACAGAATAAAACCTTCCATAGAGCAACACAGTCCTCCCTCCATTCCTTGTTCATGTGAGGTTATAATGCACTGCCTAATGCTTATAATGGAAGCAGTGGCAGCACTACACAGATTAATATGCAATTAATTTAAAGCACCAGCTCCTATGTTGAACAAATGGAAAGGATTACAAAAAATTCTAAACGTCCATCAGAAGAAAGGCCAGCAGACAGGATCTGTGCTCAGCAAGTTTTGTACGGGTGCATCAAGGTCTTGTCTGCCTTGTGAGACCTGAGCAGGAGAGGGAAAGACCCTGTGCTGCCAGCACACAGGCTTTCCATGGCCTGTCCTACTGCAACACAGAAACAGTTGGTGAGTGCTGCTGCTACAAGACCCAGGAAACACAGACAGCAGTGGAAGACCAAAATTTCACTTTCAGAAATCTGAAATATGTTTACAGAGAGCAGCGGCAGGCAGATCCAAGCCTGATCTGCCGGCATTTCAAATCACCCAAGTCATGTCCCCACTTATGTCCAACACCATTCAGACTAGAGCCACGCAGCACTGCCTACAGGCTGGCCCAGCCCGACCCTGAATTTATGTATCTTTGTATTTTGTATCTTTAAGGTACCTTTAAGGTATATATTGTATTGCAACTGAAAAAAACCAACCAAAGAAAATCCCAGCAATCCCCGCATACCTCACAGCTTTAGAAAACACCAGCACAGCAACGAAAGTTTCAGTACATCTTGTTCTGGTTATTTACCATCATTCTAACTTTGACATGCAAAACTCTCTTAAGCTGTTTTTTTAACAACCAACTCAGCAGACCTTTTAAACTTACATACATATACACTGGAAGTGTAAACATTTATTAACAGTTATCTTCCTCAGCTGATTACAAGCATTTGATTGCACGCTTGTGGTTATGATGGAAAAGAGCTGAAGATATCCATTGCTGTACTTACACTTGCTGAATGAGAGAAGATACATTTCAAAGAGTTAATTTCTGGGCTGCTTAAAAATCAAATACTGCATTCAACTGGATTCGGGTTCTAAGGTGTGGAAATACTGTTCTACTTGTTGGTATCTTTAACAAGGTTTAGCAAGATTACAGAATATAAATTAAGTCTTTACTCAACATTGGAAATTAAAAACAACAGATGCTGCTGACCTGAGTCCATGGGATTCTGAAATTATATTTTAAATCTAGAACACAAATGCAGTATCTTATACATAGACAAATCCACTTGATTTCCCAGAGCTAAGTGCTCTGTTCTACTTCCAGAGTTCTGTTTTAATCAGATAAGATAAACCACAACCATTATTAGTTCATTTAATTATGGTAAAGGAAACCACATGTTAGGGCAGAAAAAAACCCCACCACTCAGTGTAACTGGATATTGCATCCAGTTTTAAAGAGACCAGCAATGCCCAATTAATTTTTTCCTGAAAGAAAATGCACCTGACAAAACCATGGAATAACTTCTAGGACATTTTGAAAATCTCAGGTCTCATAAATATAACTGCCTCAAGGAAATCATTTTCTTGTTTAAAACATTTCTCTATAGATGAAAACCATGAACACCACAAACTTGTCAAAGCTTTACTCATCAGATGCAAACACTCTGAAATATATTCAACAAAACAATTTTGTAACACAGAATGAAAATACAGCAATATTCATCTAACCAGACAATTGCTGGAAACCTCTCCCAGCCTTTTTTGGCATGTTAACCAAACCTGTGAAGTTATAATCATCTTCCTAGACCTCTCCCTTTACACCACCAAACTTGTGGAAAGCAGTGATGTGGTGCAGCAAATTAATCCTAACCACCCTTCGTTGTACCATGAACATTACAGCAGAGCTGTAGGAAAGTGGAAGCTCTCCTGCTGGCTCCAGCTAACACTGCAGTTATAAGCCAGGTCAGGAGAGGAAAGTTTCCCCTGCAGAATAACACAAAGCCAGCTTAAGTCAATCCCAAAGTAAGCCGTATACAAGTTTTTAGATAAAGCCTATGCGACTTCATTGGAACAGATGTATCAGTTATTCCAAGTAATTTCAGATACGTGGGAAAGAGTTGTTCTAGACATCATTTTGCCCCAGAAATCTAGAAGGAAAGAAACAAAGAAACCCTCTCCAGCCACCAACCTAATAGTGAAGGGCTAGAAAATCTTATGCAATGTATGGCATAAGCTCAGATGCAGCTGAACAGACTCGAGGGCATCTCTGGGGAGGAACTGGAAATACTGAGTCCCACATTGTGCAGTCAACATGACGGAGGAGGGAGTGGTGATATTTACCATCTCTCCCATGCATGTTTGCCATGAGAAGGTGGATGGAGAAGATAATGGATAGGCAAAAATATCAGGCATACTGTACCCTAACTCACACAAACACCTGCAAGCTATGCAGGGCAGGGAAACGTGTGTGTCTTGTGCAGGATTAAACAGTCTGGCCATGCAAAGGGCTTGGTACCCTGCAGCTGGCCATCTCTTCCTACAGCCAAGACATTTGCTGAGTTACTGCAGTTGTTCAATCATATTAACCACGCTGAGGGTAAAGCACTTCTTTTCCTGAAATCCCACTAAGATTATCATATTGCATTTAACCGCTTCCAAGGAACAGACAGCGAGAGTGAGTGAGTGAATGAGAGAAAGCAAGCAAGGGAGGGGGACCAAGACAGCAAGGCGGAGGGAAGAAAAGAAAAAAGGGAGAGGGAGAGATGCAGTTGTGGCAAGCGAGCTGTCTTCAGACTCAATCCACTAAAGCTTCAGAAGTATGAAACACATGGGGACAGTCACTAAGGAAATACCTACAGTGAAGCTTAGGATCTCTGCAATTTGATGCACCAACAGTTCCTCTTGTAATAAACCATCGGCATTGCTTTCCCCTTCAGAGAAAAGCAGCTTGTCACTTTGGAAACTATGGAATAACCAACTGTGCAAAAATCTTTAAAAAGGAGGCATAATCAATCTTTAAAACTTTGTAGCACTTTGAAGATATCCTAATGTCTCAGGTTTTGAGATCCGTGTTTTACAGGGAATATAAAGAAGCAGCTGTCTTAAAAAGGGCTCCTTTCTGCTCTACAGTTTTCCTCTAAACTTATCAACTGCTGCATTTAATTATCATTGCAATATGCTAGAGCACTAAGGTCTTCCTTCTCTTTAGAGTGGAAAAATAATGTGATAGTGTGCATTAACAATGATACACAGGGGAGGTTCTGACTGGATATAAGGAAACAGTTTTTACTAGGAGGATAATCAAGAATTGGAAGAGGCTGCACACAGAGCGCTTGTGGAATGTCTGTTCCCAGGCTTTTTTGAGACCTGATGGGAGGAAGCCCTGAGCAACCTGCTCTGAACTCAGTGTTGACCCTGCTTTGAGCAGCACGTTGGACTAGACAACCTCCTTCCAACCTGAGTGGTTCAATGGTTCTATAGTCTACTGTCAGATAAAAGGTATCAAGTTCCCCAAAAGCACCACAGAGAACCCCAGGAGTTTTCAAAATTAGATTTAAAAAAAAAAATCCATCAGGAATTTTATTCCAAGTACCAGGTTGTATTACTTATGCCCAGTGCAATTAAATCAATGGTATGACTGAAAACCCTTTAGTAAAAGCACATTTTGAATGAATTTATGAAGCGCATGCAGTAAAAGTTAGCAAAAGACAAAAAAAAAAAATCAAGTATCTCTTTTTTGGAATATCCATTGTAAATAAACAATGGCTTTCCACTGAATTCCTTTCATAAATATCAGTAACAGCATAATAATTTACAGGCAACATTAAATGTGTTTCTTCATAACAGGTATTTCCCATTAACATTGCGTCCCTTCTTAAAAGCACACATATTCATTAAAGCAGACAGACCCCCAGGCAGCCCGAGGAAGCAGATGCAGACACCCATGCAGAAAGCACTTTGCAGGTGCAACACATCCTCACCTTGAGATTGGGTTTTGAGAGGAGTTTCAACAGTTCTCTGATCTCACTGCTCAGTGGCTTGCTCTGCAGCTCCTCAGCCAGCTGGGTGGGAGATGGAATTGACACAAAGACCATTAGCAAAGCGTTGTTTTACCCAGTGCATCGGTGACAACCCAGAATCCATCTTGTTCAAGGTTATTACTTTCCAGTGTGTTCAAACAGAAGTCAGCATGAAGAAAAACACCATCAATCACCGCGCTTCTTTTTCTGACCCTCGGCGGACCAGATTTAAGCCAGGCCTTTGGCTCTGTTTAACACAAGTAATCATTTCTGGCAATGGTGCAGCCAGATCACATTCTGATTTATAGCGATGGGGGCAAATCCCAGCACTTCATTTAAGTGAATGGTCCTTTGCGTGCAGACAAAGGACTGCTTGTAAAAATGACTGGATCAAACTTTGACACTGTCTATAAAAAACAGTTTTGAATGAGGTGGTGAAATCCACACTGCTTCCAAAAACCCACAGTAGCGGTGCTGTTTAGGACTGGGATAAGAAAGCAAAGTGCCCCTACAGTGCAAGCAATCTGAACTTTTTATTATGTTTACACATACACTGGAAGGAGCTTGTTAAACGTGAAGTGGGTTAATCATAATATAGTTTATAACAGGTCATCAGCAATTCAAGCCCCTGAAATGCACAAACTATGTCCTAACAACAAGATCAGTAAAATTTATTTTTGGTTATACTACAAAATTGTGGTTTGGTGAACAATAGAGCAGCAGTCTAACGTTTAATCCCATGGCTATTTGGCTCATGTCTTGAGTTTTTCTTATCATGACATTCTCAACTAATTTGGACTCAAGAGGCATATTTTACTGCAGGATTTCAGACTCAAACTATTTTTCCAGAAGAAGGAAAAGCTAAAACATATTTCACAATGCTGAACTTCAGTTTAAAATTCTGAAGCTACATGGCTCATAATCCAAAACGTGATTTCAGATAATCACTTATTTTCTTTGCATTAAATCAGTATCATAAAAATGTCTCAAAGAAAGACTGGTTATTTGCAGCAAGTAATTTTATTCGTCTAGCCTAATTTTAAATTTGTATGTTCATTTTGTACAAATTTTCAAGATAAATGGATAGAAGAATATTTTGCATAATTATATATAATAGACAATTCTAGAATCAGTTATATACATCAGACATGGTTTGAATACTTTTTTTTTTTAAACCTTTAATACAGGGTTAACAGGACTGAAACAAAAATTCATCACCTATAGTCCCACAGCCTTTTAACTATAATTCATAGATAAAAACATCCATCAAATACATCAGTGCTAGTCTTAACAATATTTGTGTCTTAATACTGAAAGATTAGAAAATGATCTCTGTAGGAAAGGTCAGAATGAAATATTTTAGGCCCATAAAGCCAAGTATTGAGGTAATCTGGCTGCAGTCTAGTCTGCATGTTCTGTGGAAAAGCTCTGCAAAGCTGAAAATAATCTGTGATATGAATGACAGCAGGTCTATGACACAGGTTCCCCTTGGTTGTCTTTTCATTCTTTAGCTTGTACTACTCACCACTAGAGAATAAAATCTATTCATTTGTGTTTCATTGATGAAGACTAGTAATCACTCAGTAAGAATGACTACTTCAGCTTTTTTCTCTCAGGTGAACTGTGCACAAGCATCTATTAACTTCAGCAGAACTGGCATTTGCTTTGGTGGTGCAAATATAAATGCAGGTACATAAGGTTTAGAACAGTGAGAAACAGAAGAAATAGTCATTGCTTTAACAGACTTTTTAATCTCATCATTTAGAAAAATATTTGTTCAGAGATGAAATCATCAAAAATCTGTTTTCACTTATATAATTTACAAGGTTTTTCCAAATATTTCCATAAAAGTCTTAAAGACACATGTCACACCCCATAATAGAAGAGGAGGAGGAAGACAAAGACTGATAGAGGAAGAAGACAAAGCCATGTTTCCAGATTAGCAAACAGGTATCACCAGAGCTGCTTGTTGTGCTTCTAGCAGTTTTGGACTGGATTTTCATTTGTTGTTGTTGTTGTTGAAGTGCCGAGATTTGTGACAGCGACCAGCGGCAGTTCAAACTATATGGAATACTTTGGGCACACTGATACCGTGCCGATCACCTCCTATGCCAAAGACTGCAGGAAAAGCTGTCAGAGAACGTCTTCTATGATTCTCTGTTGAGGGAACCATAATATTTCACCAAGCTCTTTATGAAGAGCTGCCACTATAGAGAGGGAGAGGGGCAGATGTGGAGTGAGGCTGGCGAGGTGAGGAGCACCAGGGCCTGGGGGTTTAAAGCTTCTGGAGAAAGTTCTGAAACTTCTTTTGCCAGAACAGTCTTTCTAATAACCTAGAGGCCTTATCTGCCGTATACACCTATACTGCCAGCAATGTTTACAACATTTGCATGAAATCGAGTCCTATGTCAGACACTGCTGCTCCAAAATAAGAGGCAAGCAGAATCTCTGATGGGAAATTAAATAAAAGTCACTGGAGATGAGGAGAGAGAAGGTATAGCAGCTAGGAATATGAAAATGTTTAAAAAAGAAGCCTTACCACAATTGTTACCTCTAAAATGGCTTTAAAAAAATAACACAAGAATAAAAACACACTCCTTAAACAGTTTTTAGTTATGTTAGCAGCACCTCAGATTTGGGTTTTAAATCAAACAGGAAATATTAACTTGCTAATAAGAATATCTCCTTCTTTGTTTAACTATATAACAGTTACTATCACTAGGAAAACAAAACATTAATTTAAAGCCTATTGAAATGAAAGCGTGGTTTATATCACCAACATGCTCTTAAATCCCTGAAGCTGACAACTAGTCAGACAAATGTGCCAAAAATTGAATAGCACTTTAATCCTGGAACTCCATGGGTTTTGGAGTTAAAACACCCACTTCATGTAAATTAACCTCCTCAAAGTTTGCTGATAACTATTGAAACACAGAAAATCCTGCAGTGTGCTAGTCTGACTTCAGGTGCCAAAGGACATCCTCATTCTATGGGACGGTGCCCATAAAACCAGCTGTTCAGCTACACATAAGCAAAAATGAAGAACCAGCAAAAGGATCTTTAAAAAGAAGCTGTGCTTAAAAAGTAGGCAGATATCTAGAGACGCTCATGGCCCAACATATGTACATTTTAAAAATACTACCCTATATACATAATAATACATTCATAGAGTTAAAAACCCCGACATCTCTCAACTGAGGAGTGACAGAGTACTTTAATTTGGGGATTTCCAAAAGTATACATTTTAAATGGGGCTGAACAAAAAATAAGATTGCTCAGCATTCCTGAAAATATCAAGAACTAAGTTTTGCATCCAAAAATAAGAAATTATTCTTATTAAGAATTTTAGCCCCGAGATCCATAACACAAATGTTAA
Organism: Aptenodytes patagonicus; assembly: GCF_965638725.1. Taxonomy (NCBI): domain Eukaryota; kingdom Metazoa; phylum Chordata; class Aves; order Sphenisciformes; family Spheniscidae; genus Aptenodytes; species Aptenodytes patagonicus. Next base: position 154,189,799 of record NC_134950.1, read on the forward strand.
CAAGGATTATTAATATGTCACCAAGAACTTAATGAAGAGAATTTCAACCAGCTTTCTAATTTTCAAAATTACTATCAACATTATTCAAAGCTACTTGAAGGTTAAAAAAATATTACTAATATATGCCTGATGTCAAAGCTAATGCATTATAATATTTGGTATGTTACAGGATATAGCTCTCCTCCTACTGAAACATGAGTAAATTACATTATATCCTTTTTTCAATAGACTTCAAACATGTTTAATTTAGTTTTTCGTTAAAATGTTATTATTCTTAATTCACAACATCTAACCATTTCTAAAATTTAAAAATCAAAAGCTATTTATTATATAAAAAGATAGTTAAGGTTTTAAAACATCTATAAAGCATGTGAAATTTCAAACATGCCATATTTGAAGCGGATCCTAATACATATTGCCTTTTCCAAAAAACAACCTGAGATCATCAATTGCAACAACGATTTCTGGATTTCACCTAAACCACAGTTTATTAAACATTTCTCTATCCTGGCCTACCTCAGGTTCAGTCATAGTTTATACAGGTGTGTGCACAATTCATCTGAATCCTAGAATTAACCAAATAGCAAGAAATGGCAGGTTGGATTTTTTTCTTTAAAATAAAAATTATAGTAACAGGAAATTAACTACTCCATCAATGCCGACCACTTTTACAATTTATTTTTTGGTTATGAAGGTAATTTGGAAAGCTCCAATATGAATAAATCACTACTGTACTTTTTCTTAAATAGTTTTTGATTTTTTTTTAACAAGCCTCCTTCCTAGGCATTTCATATGCTTCATTTCTGTAGTATTATCTGTCATTTTTCATGTTCTGTCAGCAGTGCTGCTATCTCATTTGTCTTTATTTTTCCAAAGCATTCCTCTTGTCTGTGACTTTCTCAAAACACTAATAGTTGACAGCTTTTCCCCTCCCAGTAGAGTTCCAACCTGTAATTTCTATTACGTAGTTACTAAAGCAGAACAAGAGGCTATCTACATGCAATGTTTTTATAACAGGCAAGTGAATAAAAATCAAAGTAATATCAGCAACAAGGCCGGTGATGACAGCACCTTTGGAAACATTTGCAGCTTCTTATGATTTCATCTCAGAGGATTATATTCATATGTTTGCACTATGAGGAGTTCTGCTTGCAGACAGTTTTTTGGGAGACTTGGTACCAGTGATCTCAGCAGGGGACACTTACATCATCTGCCAAGGCTGCTGCACCGTGGAGCATGGGCACCGGGTTCTGTTTTTCATAATAATGCAGTTTTTCATGAATCTGGAAGACAATAGCACAAAACGATAAGTATATTTAGCAGCACGAGAAACAGTACAAAATGACCCTGTTGAGCTAACTGATCTGTTGAGTGTCTGTAACTAAAGAAACATCCTTATAGTAACCTACAGGCAGCAATCATGTAAATGTAATTCATCATCATCCTCTGTTGAAGTGCTAAGAAAATGAAATCAGATGGAAAAAATGCTCAGTATGTAGACCAACCCACAGAAAAACTAAACATTTGTGATTTTTCTCTCCTTGCTTTCTGTGTCCATATTTCTAACATATTGCTTGAAGTATCAATTACATTTTATATTGCTGCTGAAAACACAAAGCATAAAGTGTTTATCCCCAAGATGGATATAAAAAACCCTGTAAATTATGATTTATGAAGTGAAATAATAGCCTGCCACCCACATCTTGACAGACAGCTTGGTAGAGCGGCTAGAGTCATTAAAATAATTCAGAAACAAGGGCAAAGTAGTGCTAATATGAATTCTAACACATCTGAAAGAAAAAGGCAGTCCTTCAGCAAGTTAAAGTCATTTAGGAGTATTTAAAGTTTTTAATGGGGAGTTATCAACATTAAAAATGCAGTGTGCTTTGGTTCTTTCAAAAGGGGAAATGATGCACCATCATTTAAATATCCAGCCTCTTCCCTCCTCCACAAGTCATGCATTTCAAAATTTAGATTTTTCCAGTGTGAAAGCTTAAAAGAGCCAAAATATTTTAAAGCTTCTAACAAGTTTTTTAAAAGCTATTTCAGAATGGCAAAAATATTAAACATTCAATTTTATTTACATTATTTTCCTGAAGATACACAGATGTAAAAATATTAATTAAAATTTTAAAAAAGACAACAACAGTAGTCTGAACTGATGCAAACACACCCCATTCTTAGATTTCTACTTTAGTCCCGCTGCTCTGAAGGAGGCATGGACTCCAGATGGTTGGAGGAGTTGCAGAAGGAGCTAAATCTGGGAGTTCTGTGCTTGGCAAGGAGGGGAACACGAGGTCTGGCAGAGGCCGCAGGGCTCTGGACTTGGCTGGGGAGCCCCTCACATCCTTGGGGTACAGGAACCCCAATGATACCCTACCCCTCCCCAGCGCACTGTTGGGGGAGGGACGGGACAGATGCCAGGCAGCAAGGACAGCTGTAAAAAGCAGCCAAACCAGTGGTCTCTGCACACTGAAAACGTTTGGAGTTGACTGGATCATATCTGTTACGCACCAACGGTTTCCTCCAGCCTTCCCTCCTCCTCGACATTTGCTTTTCTCCGCTTACTTTTACCCCCAGCAGCACTCACTCCTCTTACTGCCCAGGACTCCCTCAGCCTTTTCCCCAGGCCGTTCTTTTGAATTTAATCTGAACTCCTAATAACCACACCCACAACAAGACAATGCCATGTCAATGACACTTGTGCTTGCCATTTTTCCTGTCTTCTGCTGTGCTTTGTAACACTTTTTAAGTCCATGTCTGTTTTTACTCATTTAGACTATAGGTTCTTTGAAGTAAAGGCCATATGACACTCTTTTAATGTAACGTGGCATAGCAAGATCTAAGTCTTGGTTGATCCTTCATCATTTCTGTAATCTTAATAGGATTATTTCTGTACGTGGTTTGTTAAAGGATATCGAAGTTCTGAAACATCAAGGTGAAGCATGAAGACACCACAGTTGCTCAATTGCTAAGTTGTAAAATGATTTGTTCTGAACAGCAAGTATTTGTACCTCAGCTGGAAACCAAATGCAAAGCACTCATGTCCAGAACATGAGTCTGAATTTTACATAGCTTATGTAGACATTGTTTACTCAGCAAAGTAAGACTAATCCATACTGGATGTCACCAAAAGTGTAAGTGACTGTAAAACTTCATATTTCTAGCTCACAAAGCACAGAAACTAAACAAAACAAGGAGCTGCACCTCCTGGAGTTTAGCAGAAATTTGTGATTTACTTAGACTGTGAACTTGAATAACTAAAAGGCGTAATAAATCAAAAAGTCTCAAATCCATTATTTTTTTGATTGCTTTGGCCAACATCTTGATTTTATCCAGGCTGAACTTCCATCAGCTCTGAGGTTAAAAGCAGTTGTCTATGCTACCTTCCACTTTCTCAAAGAAAATAGAAGTGCCGCTGCTGATGAAGCTGTTTTCACCCTGGACAACCTGCAAGTGTCTTCACCAGCGAAATTAAAAAACAAAACAAAACAAAACAAAAAACAAACAAAAAAACCCCAAAAAACCCCAACCCCCCCCCAACAAAAAAAAAATGCTGAGACATTCTTGTGCAACTCATCTTTAAAAAAATGTTTTAAAATTGTAAATTCATACAACAAAAAAAATAGGGTTTTAAGAGGAGGTACTGTGTAACTTTAACAAGTTATTGGCTCTGCCTATAACCAGCAAATGGCTGAAAACAAATTTTTATTTTCCTAACAGTGGATATCGGAATTCAGCTAAGCATTTAAGGAAAGTCATTAAGGTTTTACTTGATGATAGAGGAGTTGTAGAGAGTAACTGACAAATCAAATCTGGAGCAAACAACAGGAGCTAATCAAGCGAGCAGGAAAATTTAACTATTACTACTAGACAGTTCCAGATATTAGGTTTTGCTACATCAGGTTGAAAGTTTTATTAATTTACTGTATTGGCGCTATAAGTGACTCCAGGGATAAACATTACATGTTCTACAGTGACACTGCAATCTCAGCACACTTCCATTTGAGATGCAATACAGATGGTGTCAGTTGGTTTGTTTTTTTTTTTTTTTCCCCAATAAGCATCTGATTTGATTTAATAGGTAGTATTTTTCCTTGTTTGCTAAATGCTAATAGCATTTACCTATTCATTTTTTTAATCAGATATTTACATGGCAATACCTGTCTTCCATCTCTTTGTAATTTAAAGGAGTTACGTAAGAAAATTAAAAAAACACTGGTCTGTGCACAAAACTGCAATCAACACAAAATACAAGGATCACCTTTCATATCAGTGTAAAATTATCATACATAACATTAATATGCTACTTCCTACTGCTCTCCTATGGATACCGCCTACCTCTAACTTCTGGATAACTGACATATTCATAGCATATGCAGCACTTTTATATAATAGCTTCCTGAATGCAGTAAGACAGGAGATTTGGTGCAATTCAACTGACAAAGCAAAAATTTCAGTCAGGCAAAAATGCATTTTCAGGCAATTTCTTCTCTCCGTATGTCAAAAAATGTGTTCCAAGATGTTTTGGTCCGTAATTTTTCCCACAGATCACAGTAAGGCTGACTGGCCTCTAGTTCCCCACATTGTATTTTTGGCCTTTTTTGAAGGTGGGTACAACACTTGCCTTTCCCTAGTCACTGGAGACTAGATCATCTCTGTTGCCTTTCAAGGATGACAGAGCACACTTGCAAACTCACCTGATGGCCTCTGAATTTCCCAGACTTCAGGGTGATGAATGACTGCATTTATGACTACTGCCTTTAGAAAAACTACCGTGCACACAGCCAAATGTTTTGGCAACTTCTCCACATGCTGTCTTTCAGCTAATTAATTTTCCCAAATCTGAAATTTGTAAATCATGCTAATATATACACAACTAGCATTATATTTCAAAAATTCAATTCTTACACAAGTAGAATTTGAAATTTAAATATCTAGATTAAGTGACCACATTGATGAAAATGAAGACAGCGAGGCAAACATAAAATTGAAAAGCAAAACAGGACAAGGTGGTACAAGTACTTTGCCCCTTTACAAATCTCAACTCAATGAAATTAAACTGTAACAGAAATTAAAACCATCCTTAAACACTTCAAGAGAAGTATGACAGTGGATTCAAAATAGTAGAAGATAGAGCATTTACCTATTCAAGATAAAACGTTTCATATCTGCAACCATTTGTTTGAGCTTCATTCTAAAGAATTCTATTTATTAAAAAAGGCAAATTTATCTTGTATTCTGCGGCTATACCCGATGTTCAGTAACTTTAATACTATTGCCTTCTCTCTAGTAGAAACCTATGGAACGTATGGAGAGTATAGGACTGTATCATGCTTAAAAAATAGAAAATATAGTATGTCTGTTTTAAGTTCTTCTGACATTTAAGTGTAAAGCTTAAACCCTGAAAATCTCTTCACAAATGAGACCAAGTCTGTTAAAGCATGTTATGTACTGTAAATAAAACATGTAAGTCATCTGTTCAGCAGAACAGCTTTAAGTTGCTGGGATTTTTTTTTGTTTGTTTGTTTTTTTATGACTACCTATCCTTTTCACTGTAGGATACTTTGGGCAGACTTACGAGGTTCTCCGAAAACTGACAATCTACTGTGAAGAGATGCCCCAAGAGGGAAAGATAATCATTTGCAAATTTATACAATTTTTGGCACATTTGTAGACAAGGGAAATTGTTTCTGGATTTTCCCAGAGATATTGAATTAAGCTTTCTATTACAAAGTATAGTAGAAATAAGTTTTCTGCAGTGTTCCCAGCCTGGACTATTTCAAAACCCGCAGGGAGCTTTCTGAGTCAGAAAAAACATATCTTAAGCAAAGAATCCTACAAAATAAGCTTAATTTCTCCTTTTAGATTTCTTAATTTCCAGGTACAGTTCTGGTATCATATGGCTGAAAACAACACAGGGGAAGGGGATAAGCATGTACACAGAATAATATCATCAGTTTCCAATACCCCAGCTCCTTCTGGGAAGGAATCCCCTTAATACAAGAATAATTTTATTCTAATTTAGTGGACTCTGGTACAGTTGTGTAAGCAGGACTTCTCTGAAAGGCTCTACAGAACAGTACTACACACCTACAAACTACATACCTGGCTTCAGAAAGGGTAGCTTGTATCAGTACTACAGTCCAAGATTTATTAGCAATCTTTTAGAAAGTTCTCCACCTATAACATATCTGAAAAATTTAAGACGGAGCTCCAAAATGGACTATTTTAATCATAAAATGATAGAATAGAATAGACTATTTCAGTTGGAAGGGACCTATCTGGTGTAGGTATGATTTTACTGGATGAGATATCTCTCAGTATGGAGATAAGGTACTTGCAAAATTCAGCTAATTACACGCGTGCATGAAAACATGCAACACCATCTTTATTTAACGCAACAGAACAATTGGCACTGAGGACCTAATCACCACACCGTATATATTTCTGGGGTTTTACTCTGGACTAGCCCAGTCTAGCCTTGTCTGCTGAATACCCATTAGCAGCTAATCTCCTTGTTTAGTTTCAGCAGAAAGGAATCCATCCCATGTACTGGATTGCTGATGCAAACCAAAGCAGCACAAGTTGAGAAGATGGGAAATTGCTTTAAAAAATGCACTCCTGATCTGAACTAGAATGCCAATATAAACACACATAGGAAGCACCAAGACATGTCTAGAAGACAGGCATTGAGTATATTGTTGTAGAAAATCCATAACAGTAGGCAGAACATCTCCCCTAACTGCTTTCTTCATTATGTTCTTCATAATATATCAACAAGAGTGTCTGAAATCAAAGCAGTAACAAAAGCCATGCAGCTTCTGTACTTACTGGCTTAGTCACTTGCATGGATGCATAATGAAAGACCCTCTTACATGGAGAGCCTCCTAACCGTCCACCAAAGTTTCAGGTTCATATACTGTTTGCAAAAAAGTCTTTAATTCCACTAGTGGCACCACAAACCAGGGAGATGCTACTACAGAGAGGACCATGTTTACATTAAGCCGCCACAACAGATGAAGAGAATGGAAAAAGAAAGCAAAAGAGAAACTGGTGAGGCAGTAAGTGCTAGTTTTTGCTTCATCTGCAATTTGTGTCCTGCATCTGTAATATCTGGAGCAATAGAAATCATTCCAAGGCACTCATGACTGCAAAGGATACATTATGAACAGACCCAACATTTACACAGTGAGACTGCAAGATGAGAATTAGGGTCTTCATTTGATCACCAATGGTATTACCTTAAGTCTGGGATTTAGACAGTGAGTTCACTGTCTAAATTCACCAACAGCTTTGAGTCAAGGTAAAACAAAGTACTTAGAAGGAAAAAAGAAACAATGGGCTACAATGAAACAAATGAAAATAACCATAAACACATTTACAAACTATAACTGCATACCATCATCTATGCTGAAAGAATATGCATATTTTGCTTGACATAGAATTTTAATTAGAAGATTAATTACCTCCTTTTCTCCTCCCAGAACCCTACTGTATCAGATGAAAGGAACCAGATAATTAGCCAATTTCTTGCTTTATTTTCATCATTTAGCAGGTGTCTGTAAGCCTATTTACACAGCACAGAAATATGGACTGAATGCAAAACTACTCATTTGTTCCCAAACCTTTCTATAGTACTTATCATTGCAGCTTTGGCACGCTAATGAACTTAAATATATGAACAACTCTGCAGTAATATGGCATGATGAACACATGAGGTGTAGGAAAACTGAGCAGCAAATCAAACGCCAACTCATTTCAAATACCCAGTGCAACATCTTGAAAACTAACTTTCTTAGAACACGTACAGCCTTTAAATCACATTCTATTCAAGCCAATTGACTTGAATTGCAGTTAGAGGCATAGAATATTGCTAAGAATATGTATTTCAGAAAAGACAAACAAAATAAAAATGCATAAATCATAGCTAACTACCCAAAGTTTGTAAAGAGAATTTCATTCCCCATCGTAATATTAAATTGCCTCAAATATAAATTGATTGCACAGTGCAGAAAAGCTTTTGAGACAATGTTACAAGTATCAAAGCAAGCCTCTGAAGACATAAAAACAGATATTCAGATACCTCAATTCTGGCCCAATTTTCCACAGCAAAAAGTTTCATCATAACAAATGAGCAATTCTCTCCTTCAAGCCCTTGTTCCAAAGAGCAGAAGCATTAAGTTTGTAAGAATTCAAAAGCAGGCTAATGGCATGGAAATACTTCTGCCTAAACAGTTGAGTCAGTAGTCAGAAGTCATTCAGAACAACATTAGACAACCTTAACAAAAGAATCATAAACTTCTTTATTACTATAGCATGAAGTCACTTTTAAAAAAAAAATCAGAAAGCCTGCAGACTGTCTGGCATAAACTGTACTACTGGGCTTGGCTGGGAGGGAGTTCATTTTCTTCATATCAGCCCATATGGTGCCATGTTGTAGATTTGTGACCAAAACAATGCTGATAACACGCCAGTGCTTTAGCTATTGCTAAGCAGCGCTTGCACAGAGTCAAGGCCTTCTCTGTTCTTGCTCTGCACCCCCAGCGAGTTGGCTGGGGGTGGCCAAGAGTCTGGGAGGGGACACAGCTGAGACAGCTGACCAAAGAGATATTCCATACCATATAACATCACGTTTTTCCAAAGCAGCCAATGCTTGGGGACTGGATGGCCATCAGTCAGCTGGCGGTGACTGCTTTTGCATCACTTGTTTCCACCCCTGCAAACAGCTAGAGCAAGGGAATAACCAACAAGGCATCTAAAATCTTTGATGGAAACCCAAAAATGCAGACTCCCTAGCTTGAGCCTTAACCCATCTGCTGCTAAAGGGTGTTTTCTTTTTGGGGGCGAGGAGGAGGGAGACGTTAATAGATTAACTGGATTAACTGGAGACGTTAATACAGTTTGATAAAGAAGATGTTTCTAGCACTGATAAAACTTGGTAACTAGTTCATTTAGCACTCCTTTAAGTAAGCAACTCATTCATAGAAATGAAACGAGGCCCAAGAATGAAGTGATGGAATTTTGTTAATTTCTGTCAGCTTAAAATGTTAGAATCATAGAATCATTAAGGTTGGAAAAGACCTCTAAGATCATCGAGTCCAACCATCAACCCAACACCGCCAGGCCCACTAAACCATGTCCCTAAGTGCCTCATCTACACGTCTTTTAAATACTTCCAGGGATGGGGACTCAACCACTTCCCTGGGCAGCCTGGTCCAATGTTTCACCACTCTTTCACTAAAGAAATTTTTCCTCATGTCCAATCTAAACTTCCCCCGGCGCAACTTGAGGCCATTTCCTCTCGTCCTATCGCTAGTTACTTGGGAGAAGAGACCGACACCCACCTCGCCACAACCTCCTTTCAGGGAGTTGTAGAGAGTGATAAGGTCTCCCCTCAGCCTCCTTTTCTCCAGGCTGAGAAAACAACCCCAGTTCCCTCAGCCGCTCCTCATAAGACTTGTTCTCCAGACCCCTCACCAGCTTCGTTGCCCTTCTCTGGACACACTCCAGCACCTCAACGTCCTTCTTGTAGTGAGGGGCCCAAAACTGAACACAGTATTTGAGGTGCGGCCTCACCAGTGCCGAGCACAGGGGCACGATCACTTCCCTACTCCTGCTGGCCACACTATTTCTGATACAGGCCAGGATGCCATTGGCCTTCTTGGCCGCCTGGGCACACTGCCGGCTCATGTTCAGCCGGCTCTCAACCAACACCCCCAGATCCTTTTCCACCAGGCAGCTTTCCAGCCACTCTTCCCCAAGCCTGTAGCGCTGCATGGGGTTGTTGTGACCCAAGTGCAGGACCCGGCACTTGGCCTTGTTGAACCTCATACAGTTGGCCTCGGCCCATCGATCCAGCCTGTCCAGATCCCTTCTGCAGAGCCTTCCTACCCTCAAGCAGATCAACACTCCCACCCAGCTTGGTGTCATCTGTACGTCTATTGAAGATTAAACCCACTCATGTCAACACTGCAGGGAACATTCTAGGTATCACAGGAAAGAAGCCTGTTATCAAGGTCCTGAAGTTGCAAAAAATAGATGTGATTTCTGCTGAGTTCATTTTTGTGCTACAGCAGAACACAAGAAACAAAAGAAACCACCAACACTCTCTGTTCCAGGTCATATGCGTAACTTGAAGTCCATTATTTGAAAAAAGCCAACAAATAAACATGTATAACGAGACCAAAGTGCTCTGAGATTATCAAAATCTTTGCAGTTGTGTTAAAAGAATGCAAACCAGGCTCCAAGCATAGAATCATAGCATGGTTTGGGTTGGAAGGGACCTTAAAGATCATCTAGTCCAACCCCCATGCCATGGGCAGGGAAATCTTTCACTAGATCAGGTTGCTCAAAGCCTCATCCAACCTGACATTGAACATTTCCAATGATGGGGCATCTACAACTTCTCTGGGCAACCTGTTTCACTGTCTCACCACCCTCACTGTAAAAACTTTCTTCCTTATGTTCAACGTAAATCTACACTAGCATCTGTTCAGGCCTTAAAAGGTAAGGTTGCTAAAAGTCCAGGATTGTGCTGGATGACACTTAGAAAGTGTCCTTTATCCAACATTCAGAATGATGTATATTCAAAAACAAAACTCTTCCAGAAATTTCTAATTGCATTGCAATTTCAGAAATAAATTTTCAGAACTATATGCACAATTACAGTAATTTTCTAAGTTACAAAATGTGGTAATAGAGTTATATTAGATCATATTTAAGGGCATTTTTCTTGTCAGGTTGTGTTTTGTAAAAATTATACAATGGTGTGTTATCTACAGATTTACAAAGTTATTGGAGCAGCATTATTTTAAATCAGGTGCTATCAATGCAAATCAGCAGCATTGCCTGGAGAAGCCACAGCTTCAACTTACACTCTCAACAAGCACTTGCTGCTTGAACTTTGATTCAGCAAGAACTTGGTTATGGAGTGCTTACATGTGTGACAGAGTTGTTATGGAGGAAGCGCCCAGTTAACAGTGATGGCAAGTATCATGTGATTATTATGAATTAGATTGTTAAAGCCAATAAAAGAAGCACAGCATGCTAGAAATGAAATAAAGCAACCTCGTGGGGAAAGAAGGCAGCTTTTCTCAACTGGCAAAATCAAATGATATATTGATTTTGTTAAGGACAAAAGAGTCTTGCTAAAAATTCAGATCATGTGAGTTATTAGTCATTCCAGCCAAATAACTAGTTTTTATTGTCTAGCCAGAAATTGCAAGATAGAAAAAAATGCCTGTGCATATTGCAGTAAGTTGTACAGTAAAATCGTATTCTCCATGGATTTTTTTTTTTAATCTGTGGTTTCAGAGTTTCCTCCTCAATCATTTAACACTATGCCTCATTACCTCATTTGTCTGTCCCTCACCCTTGATCAACCTTGATGAGCAGGGCACACCCGAGGAAGATGATCACAACAGAGAAAATGCAATGCTTCAGGAGGAGGCAGGAAGAACACCTGCACTCACAGGTTTACTTGAGGCAATTTCACAGATGAAGCAGTTCTGAGACTAGTCTGACAAGATCATGAGGGCACTGCCAGATTTGATTTTGTCTTAAAAGTCTCAGGCCTGTAAGGACCCATCTCTTGATTTTTATTGTAAAATGAAAACGCATCTCTTCCACTCTTTCTGTATTGAGAAAACCAAGCCAGACATTAAGTGAGCAATTGATGATTCTGGTGATCCTGCTTTTGCTTCTCTGTGCCATACATACTGTCCCTGTGTACTTAAATTGTATGTATTTCTACACACACCTCCCCACCACATTTCTTTTTTATTGGAAAAAGTACTTCATTATTTGTTAAGTACCTAGCTGTTGACACTTAACACACACACACACACACCCCCTTCATGAACAGCGGAGTATGCCTGCATATCTATGTCTTAGATCTATACCTTAAAATAGTTCTAATTTCAGAATTTCCTGTTTTCATGCTAGTGTCACCAAAGCATATGAAAGAAAACTAAAGGCATCCATTATGCTCATATACCATACCTTCTCCTTAGCTCAAAAGCAAAGAGATGAGAGCCATTAAATTAAAAAAATTAATCGGGAACATTTTAGAGCAACAGCTATAGCACCAGAGAATCAGTTTTCCTAATCTGGAGAGCATATTGTAAGCAAGCAGTTGTTCACCTGTCAGTAAGATTTAAATGCAGAAAAAATACACCTGACAGGGAGGACTGGAGTGGTTGTTTTTATTATCCATTTTGAGAAGAGACAAGAACAGGTAAGAAAAGAAAGGTATGAGTGCAGTTAAGTGTAGGATTAGTGGCACAGAAGTTCAGCAGTAACATTTAGTCCAGACATAGTCATTTTAAAGCAAAGGTTTAGGGTATGAGCCTATTACAATGTGTTGAGCAACCAATTTCCTGCTTCACCACCTCCTTCCTGAATGACAGTCCATCCATTCTCTGTTTGTAAAATAGAAAAGTAACATTTCCTTGCTTAATGTGTGGTTAAAAGCAAGACCAGGGAAGTACCTTGAAAATCGTGTGCCACATATTTAAATTCATTTGGGTGCTGTGGAACTTGTTGGGGTGGCTGATGAAGACCAGACACTTTCATCAGGAGGAAAGGAACAGATGTATCCTGAAGCTTTCGTTTAATGTGGAAATTTGATGAACACAACCTCTCTATATGCACTTACAGAAACTGAACAGAACAATTTGAGAAAATGACAGAGGCCATACACACAATGGCAACACCCCATCCAACTCCTGCCCATAGCCAAGTAACCAGAGATAAGTTCTATAGATTTCTAATGATACAAAATGTTCCAGGTAAGGCTTGCTCATGAAACTGTATTCTGCCAACAGTTCTTTATGGCAGCTTCTGAGGGGTGTGAGCAGACCAAGTACCACGTACAGAATGGGCAGGCACCTCAACACAGCAGGAGGCAGGCATCCCTGCAACATGCAGAATCAAACTACTGCTCAATAGACCAACAGTTTGGTCTAGCGCCTACAAGGGAGCACCTTCTAACCTGGCTTCCAGCCCTTTTTGAGATCCTACAGCCATGGAGCAGCAGCCTTGCATTGGACTTGTATTGTGCTGTAAATTGATTTCCTGACTACTCATCTGATCCTGGAGAACAAATTGTTTGCTTTGTGTTTGTGATGGCCTCTTCAACATGAAAACTTAGGTACTTCTCCAGTCATTTTTAAGCTAAACCCAAACTCCTTCCGTCCTCCCCCATGGATCATGTTTTGCGGCCCTCATCATTCTAACCGCTCTCTTCTGGAATTTCTACAGCCTACTTAATTAGTGGCCTTACCTGCGATCTGCCTACAATCAATACATTTTTTCCTTAACTACTGATAATCCACAGCATGCCATCTAGTTTTCACACAGTTGATAATTATTATTCAAGTAGGATCCTAAAACTACTAGAAGATTAAAATAGCAATTACATGAAACGTTCATTTCCTTATTCATTCCCATTCGCAGAGTACTCTAACATGCTTATTTGTGATTTTAACTCCTTTATAGCTTACCTTGTAAGATGCTGCCCTTCTTCCTTCATTTTTAAAAGCTTTTTTAAAAAAAATTATATTTTAATGCCTCAAGTTTATTTTATTTAGTCTGTACCACAAAAAAAAGAGAAAGGACTCAAGAATAAGAAAATTTTGGTCTGAATGAGTATGAAAGCATATGGTAATAAGACTAATGTATTAGCTATTTTATTTTTGCAACGTTAAGCAAAACAGATTAAATACTAGCTACAAACCCAGTTATTCCTTGCACAGTTTCTTAAAATGTTTATTTTTCTGTAAGAAACACTTTTCACTTTGAATTCATTGTTCCTTATACAATAAAATAAAGCTGCCATTATATGAGATTTCAGACTTCATTCAAATGCACTTCTCTTTTGTCAGTAATAAGAAAAGGTTTTGATGACTTTGCTTATAGGAAGAGGGTCCCTAGGTAGACAGAGGAAGTTCAGACCAAAGCCAAACAAGTTGCACTTGCTCCAAAATAAATTTCCCTGCCCCTTTAGAGCCAAACAGCCTACATGGCTACTGTATACAGTATTTTCAGCATTGTTTTTCTGCACTTTTAACCCCATTTCCAAAGGAAGGAGCATCAGAACAATTCCAAATTTGAATGAAGCCACTCTCTTGTGTGAGCTAAGAACATGAAGTCCTTGAACAGAAAGAACAGAACAACATCAAACTTTCTCCCCTTTGAAACAAGCAGTCTTCAAACTGAAGTCCATGGATGCTGAAAGATCCCTACAATTTTAATGCACTACCCTTCACAAATGCATTTTCAAGTAAAACAAAATCTGAGCAGTAAACCCATCAAGTACCAGTCTGAATTTGCTAAAGTACAGCAATTCCTTTCTCCAAAAGTACACAGTGACCTATATAAGAACATCTTAAATTTGGTAAAAGTTTGAGGAAAAATTTCAGAAGAGCAATACTGAACTCTGGATTCCGGGTCACAAACTGCTCTTTCCAATTTTTGGCTTTTCACCCTTCTGTCTATATACTCCCACTCAGTGGCAATCTTTGCTCACCCACCCCCGGTATTATTACTTCAATAAACACCACTTTTTGAATGGAACATTCAGACTGAAATGAGAAAGAGAATTTGGGGTCTTCATTTCTCTCTCTTCCTTTCATCAAAACAATGATAAGGATTCATCATTCGCAACACAATAGACCAAATCTTTTATTAAAGACAAACTTCATCTCTCTTTCTCTGCATAATTTTTAAGTTTCTATGTTCATGCTTTATAAGTGACCTGAGGAAATACTTCTGTGCAGTACTGCAGACACAGAAAATTGGTCACACATACAACAAAGCTTTCAAAGTCATATATAAAGAGTGCTGTTTAAAATGGTAACAATACTCAGGATTATGACACCATTTTTTATCCAGAGATTTCAGAGCACATTACCAAAAGAACTAACATCAGTTTCCTTATCCCTAAAAGGAAGACAAGGACTAATGACAGACACAAAATGTACTTAATTTTCAAACCAATACTACTAAAATGACTTGTAACCTTAAATTTTTTGGTCTTCCAACTACTGATAGTGAGATACCTACAACCAATTGCAATATTTTCCCGATATAATTGTCATATAAACAACATGTCTTTCTAAGTAACTTTTAAAATATAGTTTTATTTAAAGAATACTTCATGTAAGCAAGAAAGGAATTGTAACTCCCACTGAAGCCTTTCAGTTTTGAGAAACAGCACTCAGTAAAGTTGCACAGTTGTAATTAAATACAGATGGAAATAATGCTTACTGCAACAATCAAAACAGCTGATGTTTTTACAATGGTTCTAAATACAAAACTTGAGGAAAAACTTATTTAATTCAAGACACTAATGAACTTAGATTGATCAGAAAAAAAATATACGTCTACAGTATTTCAATCCCACATTCCAACAATAAACTTGTTTTTTCTTTCTTTCTTCAAGGAAATCTCCCATTTTTTCCCACTTAAATACTCTGTTGATACTTCCTTTTTAGGTATCACCTGACTCTGCGTGCAAGTAATGCAACAACGACTTGCAAAATGTATGCCTAACTAATTTGAATTATTATTGTGTGTAACAAATAATCCAAAGAATTAATCTAAAACATCAAAAATTAAAAACTTCCAAGTCTTGCTACTGGTCAGATATTAAGAAATGTAAAAGTCTTCAGCTTTATGACAAATCTTTTTTAAATAGCACAAGTATAATGTTACTGTGTTATACAGCAAAAGTGTTTCTCCATTTGGGGTTTGGTACTTTAAATTTAAACATCTTAATGAATTTAAGAGGAGGATTTTTTTTCTTAGAAAAGTCAGCTTTCTGTACTACAGAAAAACATAATCGTTCTTGCTCTTGAATATTAGATTTGAATATTTCAAAGAAAAAAATTCTCTTAAAGAGATAAAAATAATTATACTACTAAACACGAACTGAAAAAGGAAAGAAACAGACTGGATGCAGCTAGAATGTAAAGAACAAAGATCATGTCAACAGCTGACTGACTGGGTTTTGGAAGCTATCATTACCTGAAGTTCTTCTAGGCACAAAATATACCAGCAATAACTGTCACCTTATTGCTGAGAGACATATAGGAAAACTGCAATCCTGAACATTTCATGACTTGCAATTAACTTTGATTATCTAATTCAGCAATTTAAAAAAACAAACCCAATATTCCATTATTTCCCATTGTTTCATGCTGGTATGTTGATGAGCAAAGAAAGAGCCGTAAAGTGAATTAGAACATAAATTTAAAATACTTTCTGTGCCAATACTAATACCCATTCATGTTAAATTATTCCCAGAGTGTGAATTAGAGGACTGAAGACGTAACTTGCTAAGAATATGGAGATAGCACTTTAAAAAAATTATATTAAATTAAAAGAACACCTTTCCAAATAAAGAAGCTATGAGGACATGTTTTATATGAACAACTGTACAGTCCTGCTTTGTCAAATAAATACAGCTGAAGAAGAAACTTTGAAGTGAGACAGAACTGAAAGATGAGCCTTGTCTTTGGAAATCTGCTAAGAAGGGAAAGAAGCACTGCGCAGTAAGAGCAGGTAGTCTCAAATTCACTGCAAATAGACTTCCCTGAAGCCTAAGTTCAAGATTTCATTTAGATGCTAGAAACAAAACATATATGTGCCTAGATTTAATACTTCTCTCAATAAATGCCTTGTCCATTCCTTCAGAAAACACAAAAACTTACATAAACATTAAAAGGTTCTCATTTGCCCACAAGTATGTTTTACTTGTCAACAATTTGCTTTGTAATCTTCGTTTCTCCTGATACTACTATTTTTAAACGCTCATCACAAGTTTGAACTAAGGTCTTTACTTTTACATCATTATATAAAACCTAATTTCCAGACATTTTTCCAGAAGCAAGTGATTTCCACTGTTCTGTTAACAATATAAATCCAAAGGAAAGAGCTTTCTTAACCCTGCTCACCAAGTAAACACATTTCTAACATGAACAAAAGCTGAACTGCTCTTCTGGTTGTCAGATTTTTTTTTTTTCTCCTTCACCAAACTCCATTCTCTGCATAACTAAGATTTTTCAGAAATGCCAATTAAACATTAATTAAAGAAAATAGACAAAAAAACCCTAGGATTCACTGCATACAGACTGAGAAACCTTGGCAGAGACTTGTGCTTTTTCACTTTCGCTATTCAGGCAGAGCCTGCTAAATTTAAATCATGAAGAGTTTGGGTTATTCCTGCTTAGTACAGTAAACAACATCCTTACAGCCTCTACTCAAGGCAAGTTAGTCCAAGATCCAATTCAATTGAGGTTCCCCGAGTTCCTAATAATATTGAAGAGATCGTTTCTGTACAGCTCAATGATACAGAATTAACCCATTCAAACCCCAAACTTTAATCACAGACAGGGACATCTATGCTTTGATTTAAGTGTGTGTATATATATGTACACACACACAGACATACATTTATCAATTAGCACCATCTAGTGGGGTCAGTACAATTTATGTGATATGAGGAATACATAGCTCACTGTTCAGGTTTTTCTACATCCTGTGCAACATGTTATGATACAGCACAGGTCAAGTAATTAATAGAATTCAGATGTGGAAAAAAAAACCCAAACCAACCCAAAACTCTCTCATTTTAATTCATAGCATTATGAACACTAGAAGTTACATTTTAAGAAAAATACTGACACTGAAAGCCGCATGTACATACATATGAAAATGTATTTATAAGAAAAAACTCACCTTTTAGGCATTCATACACATGCAAAACACAATTACAATTTAATTACTATTTTCTATTTTTACTCTTCTGTTCCCCTATCACACACCTCAAGAAAAATCCGCCACTCTTTAAAAGAAGCTACTCTGAAGCATGCAAATGATGGAAAAAAACCTTTTATTTAAGGCTTCCATCATCAGAGCAGAATTCTACTGTAAACACAACTTTTGCTAAAACTGGATCAAAGTGCCACAAACACCGGATCACAATCCAAAACACTAATAAAATGACAGATTAAATACTTTTGAAATTTTCAAACTAATTAAAGAGGTCACCTACACTAAAAACGGATCCTAAGAACTAACCATACTCATTTATGCAATTTCTGAAATATGAAATCTAGAAATTTATATTAAAACTGTAGGGACTTAAGTTGTGCAAATAAATAACGCTGAAGAATTTCAAATGCAAGAGCTAACAGTAGTAGACACCCCCCCCCATCAACCGTATGCTAGAAAGACTCACAAATATAAAGCAGCAGCACACGAGGGTGCTTAAATGCAAGAGGCAAAATCTCTACCAGCCTCTGCCAACAGGCAAAGCAAGCTAAAAACACTACTGTTCCCTTCTCCCTCTGCCTGCTTACAGTCCAGGTTAAAAAACAAAGCACAACAATCTAGAAAACAATTAATCACTAAAATGAAGTACATTGCTTAAGAGCATTAGGACAAGTCGCAAGTGTGAAATTAAGCATTTGCTTAAATGCTCTTTAATGAAGCCATGGTCATGAAAGCAAAGAACGCCTCAGAGAACATGCTTTGCATTCAGGTCTTCCCTTGTTTCTAAAAAAAGGTGATTGACAGCACAACTTTCCCAACAGATCACAACAAATCAAGTGGAACTTGGACAATGAGGGACAGACATCTCTGGTAAAATCCCAGAACTAAAGTTAATATGAAAATATAAAGTTGTGATATCTTAAAAATAGCAAAATTAAGAGCACTTTATGGTGGTTAGTAAAGGATGATCTTCTGTTCTTCCCTACTACACTTGGCACTAGGTGAAAGTCAGTTTTATTTTTGTTTCTGGGAATAATGGTAAAAGTAGGTGAAAATTCAGAAAAATAGAAAAATGTGGAGAAAATATGTAGATATGGGGGAAAAAACTAAGATCAATAAAAACCAGCGGTGGAAGACTTGCAGTGAGTACTTCAGAAGTCACAGAACGTAAGAACAGAAGATGCGGAGGCCTGCACAGTACAGCCAGGTGCCAGGCTATCATTTAAACTAAATGGAAGTCAAAACAAAGAGGTTCTGATAAATTAATTAATACTAACAAACAAGATTTATAGTAAGAATGTTAATTTAAAAAAAGATGAAGACAGCATCTGAATTTTATTTAAAAGTACAGAGAGATGTGCTAGGAGTAAAATGTCCCAAATAAGTACAACCAGATAATTACAATAGTATTAATGGATACAACTAATTCTCAACCTTTCCTGCAGAGGACAGAGAAACACCAACAGTGAAGTGGAATGTGTGTTGTAAGATAAAGAGGGATATGAAAAATAATGACAAAATATTGGAAAAAATTGCAGTAATTTAGAAGAGATTTACTGCCATTTCCCCGTACCTTTTCAGACCACTGCACTTCAGGCTTTTGCACTAAATCATCCAAACATGCAAACCCATTTCACAGGAAGCTTCAAATCAAAGCAAATACATTCATTTCTTTTTATATTAGAAGGAGTAGTACAAATGTACTTGTACAGGTGTACAAAATTACAGCCATGCCATATCTTTAAATTTTGGAAAGCTGGTAGAAAACAGCAGAAATTGCCTCATGACAGAGGAGACGACAGTAACAAAGATAAGGCAGCTGTATTGGCACTCCTAGTATTATAAAAAAGAATACAGAGAGAAGTTTAGCAATTTTGTTCTTCAAGAACTAAGGATCTATGAAAATACAGACCTGTGACACAAACGTATCAACTACTGGGAACCAAGAGATTTCCTGAGAGTTTCCAACCAGGAACTGGCCCCCCAGCCCCCTTTTTTCAAGCTGGATGCAACCAAAGCATTAGCCAGCATGACCTAGCCTGATTTACACTGCATTTGAATATGAAAGCAGCAAAAATTTAAATAATATCAGGAAGAAGTATCATTAATCAGGGATTTTTTTTTACATTTTTATGCCATAGATGAGTTATAACATTATCAAAAGCAAAAGTGTAACACATTTCCTTTTATATCCTGAAAAAATGTCAATTTACACTTGATAGAACAAGAAATTACAAATATTGATCCAGCTTAACTCAGCTGAGCTCCCCCAGCTCAACTGAAATACACTGAAGTGCTCTCTAACTGTATCCATCTTCGGATGATCAACCTCATTGTATGAGAGGTCACTCTTACTTACATTCTTGAAGGTTTGGAAAAAATCAGAGGAAAAGTTGAAATAAGTGAAAACTGGCATGATAGTCCCACAGAGAAGCCATGAAAGAATGGTTATGAAAGTGTTAATAGGAATAATAAAAGGAGAATAAATGCACGTAACACAAAGGGAATTAAAGGTGTCTCATACATTAAAAATTCATTTAGCAGTAGAAAAATAAATAGAAAACAATCCAGTTCTAATAAGTTAAAAGACCAATATACATACTCGGAAAAAACAGAGACAGAGCAGAAGCAGGACAGAAGATATGATCAAGCCATAGGTCTTACCCAGTGGTTACCTGATATGCAACAAGAGAAAAATATTGCTTCCCCTTTGGGAGAAGACAATAATAAAACTTGGTCAGATTATTAGTTAGAATTAGTTAGAAAATAGTAGAAAGTGGATGTTTCAAGATGAAAGAGCATGGGCACAGAACTACAAATATTTTGTTACTTGGCATGTGCTGTGGTATGATTTGTACTTAGCCTTTAATGACATACCAAACTTCAACATGACCAGCTTAGTATTTCAGATGCCGATTAACATGATTACAATCATGGGTTACTTTTTTCCTAGAACATTTGAAACTTGGAAATTCAAAATTGCACCCTGATTTATGGTTTCATCCTGATTAAAGCTGTGTATGTCTGTAGTGTCATTACTGGATTATTTAATCACTAAATCTCAACAAAAACCGCTCTCTTCCATGAAACCCAATCTGTAAAGCACATTAAAATTCAAGATACTTTATGAAGATGATATCCATACTAAATGTAAAGCAGTACTGAAGCTATCCCATACATAATCACTAGCATTTATAGCTGGCATGTTTTGGGTTTTTTTAACTCTTAAATATCAATATAATTGAGGCAAAGTCATGTTTGTGAATAACTGACACCACTGGCATT
The DNA here is from genome assembly GCF_965638725.1 of Aptenodytes patagonicus. Taxonomy (NCBI): domain Eukaryota; kingdom Metazoa; phylum Chordata; class Aves; order Sphenisciformes; family Spheniscidae; genus Aptenodytes; species Aptenodytes patagonicus. The sequence goes on from NC_134950.1 coordinate 154,210,862, forward strand.
TACCTTGCGCAGGTTGTGATTTCTAGCAAAAGTCAACAAGAGAAGTTAGGAAGAGATAGGGAAACAATACAGATTTACTTTCCAATGGACAACATAAGACTGTTTACCCCACACTATCCCCACCACTCAGTAAATATGTTCTTCATGAAGGGTCACACTGTACCTGAGCCACTGGGGCAGAAAAGAGTCAGTGGCTCCAAGGCTCAAAATTTCCTCCTCTTGGGAGCAATGACTTCGGTCGGAGGTCTATGAAACAAGGTGAAGGAGAAAAGCAGCAGGAAGGAAATCAGAGGAAAAACAACTTAAAATTGAAGGGGAGAGCACAAAGTGCCTACTTGGCATAATACTCTCTGAAACAAACAGTTCTGAAGCAAAAATGTGTCCCCTTGCTGACCAGCAGACACATCAAGAGGGGCATACTGATGCATCTAGTACAGTGAGTGAAAGTACAGATAATGAAATTAAAATAAGAAATGGAATTCAGAAGTCAAAATGAATTATTATTTTATTCCTTTGCATCAATAACATTGGTGGGTGTATGTCTGCGTGTGTGAGATCCAAGTCCAGAAACTGATAAGAGCAGGGTGTGTTTCTATTTCCCTAATGAATTTAATTATGTGTGTACTTTGCTAGCAATCTTTAAGCTGGAGTAGCCAGCAAGTAAAAGGAGACCCATATCTGGAAGGACTCAAGGTCTTAACCAGTGGCTGAGTAAAGGGCCCAGGGTCCAGGCATGACTATTTAGTTGGACTTCGAGCCCATACTGGTATTTGAGTAATCTGTAAACGTAGTTCTGCTTAGAAATCTAGAGAGCAAAGGTGTGTGTTTTCAGCAGTGAACTTCAGCCCTGATCAACTGGAGAGGAGAAATGAGAGACAGCTGCAAAATACATGACCATAATGTATGTATGTGCAACTCTAAGTGGCACACTGAGGCACCAGTGTTTTTTGAAAACAAATCCGAGACAGCTCTAACTTTGAACAATTCAATGTTCTTAAAACTGTCACTACAGGAATAGGAAAGATTTTTACAGCATAGGTACCTTAGAGTGGTTCAGCTGGAGCAAGAAAGCATGAAGCCCTTCTCTGTAGCACAGAAGCAGACTATGTCACTATACTGAAGATGCTATGTCAAAGTGAATCTGTACGTTCAGCTTTTCCTATCACATTGAAGGCATAGTCAAGTTACAGTAATTGCCCATTGTAAATTACTCATCCTTGATTTGCACAGACAAGTAAGCCTTATGCTTTGCATGTTTTCAAATCTTATTTCTTCAGCACCTTATCGATTACTCTGCAGTGACAGTGCACCGCGTGGATAGCACCGGTATGTTAAGCGCTTACATGCTGCTGCTCTCAACTTAATGTAACTTATGTTTGAAGTGAACTTCCACTGACATCACCACACCTGCAAAGTGAGCACTGGATTCTACAAAGATACACAGAAACAGCTATTAGAGAAACAACCTGTGGTTAAGAGAACACTGCTATGCTATACAAACAATGCTATCTGTAAGCCTAAAGGAATAGTGCACACGGAGCATACTATGTTGCTCTCTTCTTTCCATGCTTTAAAAAGGAAAAAAAGTGTTATAATAGAGATGACTGAAAAAAGTTTTTTTTAAAAAGTGCTTGAGTAAAAACTGTGTGTGTATGCCTGTATTTCACAAAGGAGGAAAGATAGTGAGGACGTATGTAATATTACACATCTTACCAAACACTACAAATTAACTTCACAAGGATTAGCTGGAGTATGGATACAACCAAGATTTCCAAAAAAAGAAGGAAAGTTAACGTAAGCAGTAACAAAACCTGCTGGTAGGAAACACAGGCAGGCATTTTTACTAAGTCTTAGTTTTAAGACTTTTATTAAATCTTATTGTATCAGTTTCTATGCTTCAGGAAGATTTTATAACCATCACATCCCATCCTTCTTAACTCCTACAATGTTTTTACATTGCAGAGGCTTGTTCGGGTAGTTGTGACTTTCTGTTCTTAAAAGGAAAATAGTCCAAGACAGTAACAAAAAAATTTGTTTTAAACATTCCCTCACATGTTCTGCCACAGAACTTCTGGTCCAAGGGAAAAGAACACTGTAGAAAAACAGTTTAAAATTACATTATGCTTGGATGTCTTGGATTTATCAGACTACTATTACTGAGCAGCTTATGAGACCTTTGATTGGCCTCAGTATCATAGACAAAAAATGTATCACTTTGGTTAAATAAATACTGCACAAGCTTCATAAGACAAGAAAAATCTGGGTATGAGCATAGATTTGGGTTCTAAAACTTCTCTTCGTACCAGTTTTGTCACCAGGCTGGTACATTGCCCCTTCGGTAACAATGAAATTACAAACTATTTGTCTCAGAAGGATTGATTTACTTCTTTTATGTCCAGTACATTTTGGCTGGGTTTCTGCTACTCTTTGGAGGTTTCCCAGCAGAAACTTTAAATCAATTACCACTGATCCAAAAAAATGCCTCCGTCTGGATTTTAACCTAAACCAAAGTTTTTTCACATTCCAAAGCACTGATTTATTCACAAGTTTCAAGTAACAGTCATAGACCAACACTTCACACCTCTGATTTAATAAGCTTATCTGCTTTATTTTTCATTTCAAAAGTTTGTTGGTACACCATACCTGTACAGACTTCTGATATCAACCCAACTTCTACAGCTTTTATGAGACTAAACTGTCAACACGACAATTTAATTGATACTTTGGAAACTGATCTTTGAATTGTTTCCTTATTATTATTATTAACAAAGTGGGCTGAAAGGAGGAGTTGATGACAAGAACAGGACTTCCTTACAAAAATCTAGATGAAAACTTCTAAGTGTCTATTACTAAACACATTAGCAACTGTGGTGTAGAAACCGTAAGATGCTGGAGAGACCAAACTTCTGACAAAGAAGTTAACACTAGATATCCAGTTAAACTTCTACCAAAAAGTACAAAATAAAAACATAAAAAAAATACAAAAAAGTATTTACCACAAGAGAACACATTCAACAGACTTCAGGACAAAATGATTATTTATGTCCATTAGCTGTCTGTTTTCTAGTAAACTATCTACTAGCTATAACAAATACTTTTAGTTGAACGATCACATAGGATCCATATTTCACCACAACTGCACTAACCCATCCACTTGGCACTAACTTGACGTGCATTTTCTGACAAACAAGGCTACACCATCCAAAGCTATACCTGACCACTTTTTCAATAAATCGGAGGTGCATTTTTCCACTTTATTAAAGACAAATAAGCACAGGTATGTATGTGAGAATACACATGGCAAAACAACTTTGTCTTTACTCAAAGAAGAAATAGTAAACCTGTTACATGTTATAGTATGTGGAAAGTTGGGGGGGTTAGCTATGATTTCAAACAGGAATCCATTTTTATTTTGCTTATTTTTGCCCAGTTACCTGATGTACTGCATTTTTATACAATAAGAGCACTAAAAAATGAAAGGGTTCAACACACACATCAACCAGAACCCCACCCCCCAATCTCAAGAGAAGCAAGTGTTTGCTCAATGCCTGGCTGCTAGCTATCTTTTCCCTAATGTTTCCATGGAAACAATATCAGCCTGAATAAAGTAAAGATCCTGTACTATTTTCTATAAAACTTCAATTACCTTATTTTGATTAATCTGATCACTGTTCCCATGGAAATTAAGTTTAAAGGCGGCTGACTGCCTCCAGCTAAGAGTGGTCTCTTTACCTGCAGATTTCAGTTGCTGGCTATTGAGGAAGTCTCAAAAAAAAAATCACTTTGGCTTCAGAAGTAACACTTTAAATTTATGTGGCATTTCATAAGGAATAACACCTTGCATTACACTTTTTTTGAATGCAATAATTTTGATGGAAGCAAAATGACGCATTACTTCAGTGGTAATTACTCCAAATACGAATGCAAACTATTGTCAGTCATCAAGAGGCTTTCTTACAGAGTATTATTTTTTCAATAATTTTCATCCTTAGGTAAGCAGAAAGCATGTGGCAAGTTTATATTTCAGTATATGAATTAGACCATTACCTACAAATACTTTGGATGAGAAGAGTACTGAAATTCTAGCACTCCTCCGTATATATTCTGTGCATACAACTCAAGCAGGAAGCTTCAAAAATTAACTGGAGATCAAGCTTCCTCTCCAGACAATGAGAAAAAGCCTTACATTTTCTCCATGCAACTTTCATATTTCTTTGCAGATTCAGTATCCTAGTACTGTCCGTATATACCTTACCGCTAGATAGTTCTCTAGGGCCGAAAACATTGTGTCTCGTGTGTTTTGTCAACAGGATTCGAGGCAAGACTGCACCACGCACCTCCTTCAACAAGGACATTCTTACAAAAAGTAAGGTTTCCTAGATCTATGATGATCTGGATTTAAAGAATGACAAATAACTACCACCTATTACCGAGTACTTCAATATTAATGAATTCAACTACAGTAAATTCCTTCTCCCCTTGCCAGAAATAGTAAAAGTTTTCAAACCAGCACAATGGACCACATCTGTGCATTGTTTGGACAGTCTGCATTACAAGAGTGATCGCTTTACTCTTGCCATGAGTAGGTTTTGCATGCTTTCTCTGACTGAAAGATGTAAACTATAACATAAGAAGCAACCTTGCCTGATTCTCCTCTAGAGCATGAAGAACAATTATTTTTCATTGGCCATGAATTGTTACCAGCTGCCAAACTCCACACTCACACCTCCTCCTCCAGATGGCCAGGTGGTAAATGCTTACTCACACCGCCTTTTCCTTCATTTTTTCCCATCTCCAAAGCAAACAGCACTTCAGACCTCCACATGAATTTACAGAACTGCAGCCTATTCCATTTACCGGGGAGGCACAGCTTTTTTAAAATAAGTATGGCTGAGAACCCAGCAGTAAAGAACCTTAAGGACTTCAAGTATCAAAGCAACTTTTTAGTGAATGAGCTATCAGTTTCAATAATTCCACCCACTCTGAGGTGGTCTGTACACCTCTTCAACTCTACAATGCTTGCCCCTGAAGCCACAACCCACTCCATTTGATTTGAGGTTAGGTGCCACCTATGGTCTACCAGTCTCCAGTCCCACTTACTGACCCAGACTTTCTCTTTAGTCCATTTTCCAGGGTTGTTGCTTTTGGGTAACACAGCTCCTCTGAGCTCCTTATGAGGTAGCTGTTTTTCTCTGCCCTGAAATCAGAAACCCCTCTCACCATTCTCTTAACAGGTGCAAACATACTAGCCATCAAAATTCCCTCACAAACACATCCTGCTCTCTCCATCTTCTATATAACATAATTAACAGAAAAAGAGAGTTCTTGTGACCTGCAGAAACAGACAGTTCCAACAATAAATTACAAAGATTGTATAAATATTAGTTCCAGAGAAAGTGTACATGAAGAACAAAGTAATGAGAAAGTAAATAACTGTCGTGGTTTAATTTCAGTCGGCAATTAAGTACCATGCAGCCGCTCACTCACTTCCCCCCACCCGGTGGGATGGGGGAGAGAATTGGAAGAGCACAAGTTAGAAAAAACTCGTGGGTTGAGATAAAAACAGTTTAATAATTGAAATAAAATGATAATAATAATAATATGATAATAATAATAATAATACACAAAGCAAGTGATGCACAGTACAATTGCTCACCACCCGCCGGCCAATGCCCAGCCAGTCCCCGAGCAGCGGCCCCCCCGGCCAGCTTTCCCCAGTTTATGTACTGAGCATGACGTCACATGGTATGGAATGTCCCTTTGGCCAGTTTGGCTGTGCCCCTTCCCAGCTTCTTGTGCACCTCCAGCCTTCTCAGTCAGTAGAGCATGGGAAGCTGAAAAGTCCTTGACTAGTGTAAGCATTACCTAGCAACAACTAAAACATCGGTGTGTTATCAACTTTGTTCTCATCCTAAATCCAAAACACTGTACCAGCTACTAGAAAGGAAATTAACTCTATCCCTGCTGAAACCAGGACAATAACTTTTGTATGTTCAGCAAAAAATATTTCAGTATCAGCTTCACACTTGAAGTGTGGAAGCAGTCAACATTAATATCGTCAGGCTGTCATGAAGAAAGCCAACTCCACCTCAGAACAACCTCCAACCTTCATTCTGTATCATTTGTGTCATGCGCAGGTCTTACATTATCTAATACATCCTCCTCAGCCACCTCCAGGTCCTTTGACACATACACAGGTATCATCCCCTCCTTCCATCTATGGGTCATCCCCATCAAACAGAACAATGAGTTCAGAACAATTAGTTGTCACACACAACTCATCAGAACAACTCATAATCTGAAGTCTGTTTCCTCTACGTTCTTTCGGGAAGAAGATCCAAATGTGGGGATGCTTGAGCACGCGCCCAGGCAAGAGCATTCACCATTCAGATGCACAACACGGGAGGTGAACGCACACGATCTGTGCAGCATGCATGTGGATGTTGGCTGCAGAATGTCTGACACATCACAGGGCAGGGGAAGCTGCACCATACGACCCCTCCACGAGTGCCAAAAGAACGTGCAGAGCTCTTCCCAGGTGAAAGGTTGGACAGTTACGAGTTAGTCTATCCTCTAACATAAAACAAGCCATGAAACCTTATTGAGATTCTCTGATTCTGTACTGTAGATGCAAAGTTGTTCATCCTACAGATTAACAGCTTTTTTCATGGAGTTTGTGTGTAAAGCTCTGGGTAAAAACTAAAAGAGCGTATATAAACTTGCATATGAACTAGGCTTGTACCAGTCCAGACTGAAGATTTAGCACATCCATCTGCAGATCATTGATTTTATCACTGTAAGCATGTGTCAAATCAATCCCTTTTGCTTTGCCATAGTCAGCTCATTTTTTTTAAACGCTATCTTTATTTTTCTATTACCAACAAAGGAACCACAGTAGGCTGAAAGAATCTACATTTACATATTGAAAAATCTGAGTCTTCACACTGAAAATTTCCAGTACACCACAATGATTGTAAAATTTGGGCTACGTAACCATGTGATTCAATTACAAAGAAATTACACCAGGATACACTCAGCTATTTTAGAGATTAGATTACTTAGAAAAAGCTGTTAGCCATCAACATGGGCCAACATTAGCACATACAAAATAATTTCTCAGAACTTCAAGCTAAGTCATATCCAGGTGAAACTAATAGAAAATTAGCACAAATTAAGGTCTTGCAGGGTCAGCTACCAAAATACTATGCAGTTATAAAAAAAAAAATCAGACTAGATTCACAAAATATTCCTTCCTTTTGCAGTAGTTATTTGCTTTTCCACTGCCACATACTGTTTTTTGGATGTACAAACTCTTCCCTATCAAGGGAACAGCAACAGCGCTTGCTGTGGCTTCTTTTTCATAATGCGAAGTACAGTACTGGCTAAAGAACTGTGCATGCCCTGAGCTGGCCAAAACCAATCAGTAAAATGCAATTGGTTAAGAAATACTTCAGTAGCAGCCCAACAGATAAGCTTACTCAATTCTTGAGCATTACATCCACAACCAGAAACGTTTAAGGCAACAGTGCAAGTAAAAGCTTCATCTTGGAGCTAAACAGACAAACAGCAAAACATGTCTGGTGTGCTAACAGCAAGCAAACACACATGGAAATTCTTGCAGCTCCTCTAAAAATAAGCTAAAAGAGTAGTTAGAACAGATCTTTATTTATCCCTTCTGTTCCTCTAAAAAAAAAATCCAAGCAGAGCACACGTGTACTATTTCAGGTTTCAGCTATATTAGTGCTCATAATTACCCTGAAGGATCATCCCTTCATGTTTCTTTTCTATAAATCTCCACAGAATTATTGGGATCTCTGCTATATAAGTAGTAATGAGATGGCTGAAGATTTTCGGTAGAACTTGAGAGTCATGTAATAAGACAAGGAAGTAACAAATTGAGGGAAGCAGAGACAAATTTTAAACATTCACTATTCAGAGCCAGTGTTCTCTTCCAAACTGTCAACAATGGTTGTGGGTTCCCTCTTCTCTATCCTTTGCAAACTAAAATCTAATCAACAGATTCCTTTATTGAGAAAAAGGACAGCAAGAACAGTTGCATCAGTTTTTGCTGGTTTTACTTACTACAATAGGAATGTACTGTAGGGAACAATCCAGTATTTGCAGGGGAATGGACTGGATGATCTAATACAACTTTTCCATTTCTGACTTCTTAGAACAACTCAGGCTGATCCAAGTTCACAAAGAGATTTCTGTCCAACAATACTGAATGAAGAGAACTCCAAGACAACGTTTGGGGCTTTTTTTTTTCTTTTTTCTTTCTTTTCAATATTAAGAGAGCCAGAATAGCAAACCATATGCCATAGTATACAACCATACAGAAAACACTACGATAATTAAATACCCATGAAACTTAGAATATCTGTAGAAAAAGTAGAAAGTTCATTTTATACTTAAACCTTTTAAGTAATTTGGAGCATTTTATCCACTTTATAACTTAGCAAAAAATCTCATTTCTAATATTTGAAATTATTAAACAGTAAGGTAAGAAGATCAGCGTAGAAATTTTTATTAAGCAGTGTTTCTATCTGAAACAGAGAAATGTTAGTGCCTAATTAGTAGCATACCCATGCTCATTTTCTTCCAAAACCAAATCATACCAGAATCGCAACATCCTTGGCTCTAAGCTAGTGCTTTTTTTTTTTTTTAATTACAAAATATCTGTCATCATTCTCTGCCTGAGGAATTAAAAACATTTGTGTTTGCAAGTACAGTTAACTTTAAGAAGTTACTACTAGGAAAAGGTGTCTTTCAAATAAGACACCAGAACCCAGAAAGAAAGATTTGGCACTTCTGAAGCCCTGTAACTGGGGAAAACTATGGCAGATGGGGTTCTTCTGCTCTTACAGCTCTCTTCCAAAAAGGCTATGGCTGCCTTCTCTAAAACTTGCTACGATACTGAATAACCCTTCTAACACAAATGTGTTAAAGATCAAACAAATACTATGAGTTTCAGATACAGTTAAGCCCATCTTGGGGCAGGGATACGAACTAGATAACCTTTTGAAAGCTCTTCATGCCCTACTTTCTGTAACTGAACACCACAGAAAGCAAAAGGTGAGGTTCAACAGCCTGTGATACGCTCTGGGTCAGACCAGATGCTCTTAATAGTCTCAGTTCTTATAATTAAAAAACTTTGTCTTTTGAATGAAATTAGCATGGCGTATTAAAGAAGTGCAACTAGTGAACACTAAAGATGCAGTTTCAAAAATTAAGTCTATTTTAAGATAGTGTGAGATTTAATAGGACATTAAAAGAACCGTTCACAGGGTCAGAGTTACACGTACATTTAATAGTTGGACCTAAACCCGACAAGATAAATAATAAAGATGGTTGGAATACTTCAAAGCCTTCTTGTTGTAACTGCAATAGTGACCATTCACTGATCCCCAAAACTTTCTATCTGCCTCAAGAAAGCTCTCTCATGAATTCTTCTTTGTTAAAATCAGAAAGACCAATCCACTCTGCAATAACAAACCACATGGTAACTAGGGCATGCAACTAGGAGAGCCAACTTTTCCAAACTGAGCATATACTCAAGGTGAGTAAACTAGTTGCTGTCGTGCTATCTTTGTCTTCTTTTGGGGGAAGGGGCAAAACGGAACAAGTTTGAAAAGGTTTAGGTTTTTCCTCAATAGAAAATTAGAGCAAATGTTGAAATTTCAATGTTTTGCAGATCACCACTCATTTTCAAGCCAGCCTTCTTTAATTCCCAATCCAGAAAGAAAACTGATTTAGCTACTGACCTAACATTTTGCTTAGATGCACACCACTGTCAGCCTATATTAGAAACAAAACCAGTGATCCCCTTTCAGTGATCATCTTAGCCATCTGAACAGACAGCTGCAGCAAAGCAGTACGGAGTCTGGAAACCACTGCATTTCAGAAACTGATGAAATTCTTTAGGCAAGCGAGTATTGCCAAGCACTGTTCCTCTGTTTGTTGCTTTTGTGTATCAACTACCAGAGAGTACTTGTGTTTATTTTACATGTAAATTCTCAGCCAATTTGAAAATAATTTTGGTCAAGTATCAACATTATTACATCTTCTTCTGGAATAAGATAGCTGAAAGAAGTGAAAAAAGGTGACTCTTAAAACCTATGTTGAAATAATCCCAATTTTAAGCTTCTTCTAGATCAATGACTGACAAGGGTAACAAATTCTGCTTAATTATGTGTAAGTCTGGAAATATTCATGGCATGGGTTACTACCACCTACTGATTCATTTGAGACCTCAGCATTTCCTTCCAGCTTGAATTAGCTCTGTACTGGAGACTAAAGACATACTTACCATTTTGTAGGAGTGGAACATTTCTAACCAGCTGATTGGTCCCATTTTTCTGCTATAAGCAATTTTAACATTATCAGGGTAGCTCTGCATACTCCCATGGCATGCTTTGATTTCTTGTTGCTGATCATTTTCAGAGCAGGACACTTTACTCAAGTATTCTTCCAAACTCATTTTAGGTCATACTTTAGTCCAACATATTTATGTGCAAAACACAATTTTAAATGGAGGCAAGCCAATAAAAGAAACAGCTTACTAGAATTTCAGTTGACTTTGTTAAAGGAAATTATTTTAAATTAATGTGGCTACTGAACTGTTGCCATACTTGACCTCAGAAAATATATTCCTTCTAATTTTTGCTGTGAACATTTATTTATTTAAGCTAAACTCCAGGTCTTGAATGTTGACCATAAAGAAGTCTCAGATTTCCTGCTACTATTTCGTACTCTTTTTTTCTAAACAAGGGCAAACAACATATGTTTGCTGCATTAACATTACACTGCCAAAACATCACTCTTAAATGAAATCATCTATGTATTTTTGGTAGAATCTTATTTAACAACTTCCACCCCTGACAGAAACAGAGTTAAAACAAGGCTGTTTTGTTTTCACTGAGCAACAGTTTGATCACTGGTTTACTAGATGGCGCTCAAAACACTTTTCCATATGCTCTTCTCAAAGAGAATCCGACTTAAACGTGGTTTACCTTCACCAGTGAATGAAGGCTTTTTTCACCAAACATATCCCAGAGGAAGGTCAGGTCTTCCTGGCTGTCCACATGTGGCTGCAGCTGGGCTGGCAATGCAGCCAGCAGCTCGTACAGACCTATAAAATGAAAATAAAACACAAAGTGTAATCTGGGGTTGATCTCATTAATTTCACTTAACAGTTCTGTGTAATTGGCTGGCTGAAGCATGTCATTTTAACTGAATAGGGAGTCTGGAGTATCCAGCATAATATTAACGTGTAGAACCAAAAGAAACATTTCAAAAAAATTACTAAGAAGCAAGTATTAGCAGTGTACTTTTTACCTTGTCACAGTTGTCAAGCTTCTACATCCATATATATTTACACAAGGTTATGCAGAAAATTCATAAAGGTTTTGAAAAAAGGACAAAACCAGAAAAAAAACATACATTCCTTTGCTTAATCGTTATTCCATTTCTCTTGATGTTAGCCAAAGAGTGAAATGAGTCATGAATAGGAAAAACTTCCTTAAAAGAACAGAAACTGGATAGGGTGGTCCATTAAAAAAGGGTTCGTGGTTTCTCTAAGTATTTCTTGCTAATATATTGCTTAATATTTTTTTTTATCCTGTGTTCAGTAGGAATCTACAGCAAGACAAAAGGAACTGCTCTGTTTTGCAGAATTAAACCTTAAAAAACAAAACCAACGCAGTTTTCCCAGACGCACACAGAAATATTTCAGTAACATTTTTAATTTGCAGGTATTTGAGATTCTCTGTAGGGTTAAAGCAATTGCTGTTCCCAGTTATTTGTGGCACACCTCACCAGCAGTCTCCGAGGGGCAGACAGTAGCACACTGTTCCACAGTAGCATACAGCATAAAATATCCATCATGCACACAGGCCATCAAACTGCTGTCCAAGAAATGTAGCAACAGTGTTCGCAGCAGCCCTCTTTAGGGAGGTAACCTGGCATGAGTTGATATCAATTCATAGCACATGTTTAATTTTCCAGTGGGATTACTTGGGGTAAAAAGGACAAAATGCCTTTTTCTCCTGTCTGCTGTCTACAAAAACACCAATAGTCTCCTGGGATCCAAGACACACGGTCCTGCTATTATTTTTAGTCTGAGTAAGTGCTGCTGTTCATCACAAGGACAGATTTACAAGATATTCGACTGGTAAAGAACACTGTTGCAAGTTATAGGTTACCTATTGTTATTATGCCTATTATCTCCCTAGAACTTATGCTTTAGAATATTTGTTAGTAAACATGATTTCACAACCTTTCCAGGCACTATATATCCCTTTCAAAACTACATAGAGAACCTTTGGGATCCGTTTATTTAACACCTTTGGTTTTTTACTGCCTTTCAGTAAAATATTCTGGGGGGAAAAAGTTCTTTCCAGATACATTCTTTTTGTGGTCCAAGCGTTTTTGGTGGTTGACATTCATTTCTCTTAGAATCTTGCTTTTATTTAAATCTGCTCTTGTTTATGATTCAGGAATACTGCAAAAAGAGGACACAACTCAAACCACTACAATTTTGCATGGATAGAAAAAGAACGCTGAGCCTTGCCTAGCGAGACGCAGTCAGTGATTGAGCTCACATCCAGAGAACATAGTTTTGAATGGGACTCTTGGCTCCAACCTTCTGGATTATTTGAACTTCAGCACATAGAAAAAATGGTTATTTTTATCACACAATTTATGCTTCAAAAACATTTTCATTTAGAAAATTAAAAAATTTCTTTACAATCAGCCTTGTATTTCTGCACATAGCCCCTTTTGTTACTGCAAATACATTTACTTCAGAATAACCTGAAGGTTGTTAGAAAATGGAATAGAAAGTTCAATGTAAGCTTACACTGTGGCATAACTGCTTAGGAACAATTCATATGTGCCATTCAAAAGAAAGAAAACATTAACTTCAGCCACTCCCTTCAAATAAGAGATATGTAACAGAGTAAGTTTCTTTTCCTTGATCCATCAGATCTGCTTAAGTTTCACATATAATCAACTATAAAACTACTCTATCCTTGCAACTTGCTCCTCAAAGCTTTGATAATTAAAACCCCAGTGAAAATAAAATGAAAGTTCATGCTTCCTGATGGATTAACTATTACAGTAGTGACACAGGGTGAGACTGAATCTGCCTATAATGAGACTTAGGTTTTATGCACAGAACTCCCAAAGAAAAATCCCGCCTGCCGGCTCTCCAGGACTGACTAACCCAGCAGGTGCTTACATACATTAAGGTTTCCGTATCCAGCTCAAAAGTGTCTGTGAGCTTCACTTGTTCATATAGCCCTGAATTGCCCCTTCTAGGGAAATGGGTATCCATGTCCCTAGTGTGCTGCTGATAGCTTTGACAGCAATGCACCCAATCTATGCAACTCTCCTGGGGAAGTGGAGAAGGTTAGACAAGTGCTGACTGGTTTTATCCAATCCCACGGCTATGTTTGTAGTGCTGCCCTGCTTTGGCTCTACAGTCCAGTGTTTATAGCTTTCAGCCAGAAGGAAATCAGAATCCCGCCCTTCTCCACAGCAGCAGAACCCGAGGACTACACCATGCAGCATGCTGGAGACTACCACGCTCCCACTCTTCAGTCTCCTCTTGAAACTGAGCACTATGTAGCCAGGAATTAAAAAACCTCAATCAAGGAGACAAATGAAAATCAGGCAGAAGGAGAACTCAGGGTATTTAGTTGGGAAGAACAGAAGACAAAAGATCTAGAATATGTCCAAAGTTAAAATGGCGTAATTCCAGATCATCTGACTCAGCTATAGCCTTCTTCCAAACAGAAGGTAATGGCAGCAGAAGGTGCTTGCACCTGTAAAGGTTTACCTTTACAGACAGTCTCATTTTCTCTTGTTCCTTCTGTGGTGCCCAGTACCATGGAATCCAAAATGTTCAGATAGATGGGGCATTCACATTTTTATATATAAAGAAAAACAGTATGTGATTCTTCTACACATACCCCCTCCAACTAAAATGTCGCATTTTATTTGTCTCTCAATTACACAAAGTGTGCTGTTCTTACTCATTGCAGTGCGCAGAAACAGTGAAAACTGTGGCTGGCATATGACTTTCCTAGCAAACGGGATTTAAAAGAAAGTGCTTTTAAAATAAAATAATAATACGGACAAAATAATTTGCCAAGTTACTGTAAACTGGTAATGAAGCTGAAACCACCACATGGGCAACTACACATTGACCTAGTTTAAATTACCAGATCTGATAACTTGTCACATGCATCTTTCCAACACCTGAAGGGCAGTAGCTCAAATCTCTGCAGCCCTGTAAGGTGTCACTGTACAGAGATGCTGCCATGCGGCAAGAGAAGTAATCCGAGTTTAACAGCAAAGACTGCTTCAGCCCAACCTCAAACCTCCTGCAAAACTTCTAATTAGCATCTCAGGTGGTTCTGCAAGCCAGAGCCAAAGACCACTGAAATAAATGCAGGTTTCTCATTGGTTTTAGTACTGCCAGGCTGTTGAAACCAGATTTTTTTTTTTAAACCTTTTCAGTAGCAATTATAAAGGCTGAACTGATGTTATACTGAGCACTTTTGATCACTTCTAAAAACAAAAATTAACTTTCAAAAAGGTCATAGGTATACCCCCTACATTCAGATGAACTGTTTTGTAAATTAAAAACACATGTTCATCACGTAAGCCAGGTAATGAGATGTATCTCAGCACCTCAGAGCTGAATACTACTGTTGTAAGCACATGGCTGCCAGGCCTTGGTTGTGCTCTTGGGTCCAAATTTGCTGTTTCTTTTGAAGTCCCACCTCCTTGAGTCATATGCCATGCGTGGACCTCCTATTAAAAAAAACATTTTGCACACATTTTTTGAAAGATGCCCACAATTTAAATAAACACACAAAAAAGCTTTTAAAAAACTATCTAGAAGTTGTGTTTAAAAAAAAATCATGAAAAGCCAAAAAAAAAATCCTGGTTTTTTTAATGCCTAATGTTGGCAACACTGTAAAGACACTTGCAAAAAAAAAATTTGCTTTTTTTTTTTTTAATACACTGTTGCTATTGTACTCCAGTTCTTGTAATTTTTTTTTAGTCTAGTTTGCCTAAATTTAACCAGCTTTTATATTTAAAAGGAATCATATGCCCACTGGGATTTTCTAGTATCAAAATACTTTAGGCGTCAAAATTCAGCAAAGTAAACACAACTTACACACAAAAAACTCATTTACTTCGATTTTTAAAAGCAGATAATTTATTCAAAGGTCCCAGAAGACCTGAGCATACATAAAAGAAATTAACAATAACCTTAAACATGGAAATGCAAGACTCTTGCAATTATAAGAGGGGAAGTAAGTCCGGTCAGTCCTACAACTTGGGGGGGGGGGGGGGGGGGGATGACACACAACCAGATCACAATGTAATCATCCCTGGACATTCCCAAATCATTGAAACAGAGGAGAAGAGGGCCCTTTCTAGATTAAACAAGGTCACATAATCCAGTGGCAGTAATAGGAGTCAATTCCACATAAACAAGGGAGCTCCTAGTTTTAGATACTAGTATGCTGCTATTTATATTCATGTTATATAAATTAGGTACAGTACCTAACACTTACGTGAACTAAGTAAAAGCCTATAGCATGGAACTATTAATACAAGGAGACGAGCACACAGGAATACTATAAAACTCTTACAAGAGTGGAAGGGGAAGGGTGTTGTTTGAAGGTGCTTATATAGTCTATTAAGTCTGATTACCTGATTCAAGAATAAAGAAATTTAAAAGTAATAAATTAATACTGGACATACAATACATTTTTCATGAAATTTAGTTCAGCCAAGAAAAGTGACACAGATAATAAAACCAATTACTAGATAACCTTGCCTACAGAAATAGTCCATATAAACTATATGCATGTAGATAAACTAAATACACATGCATATTCTAAAAGTAAAATTTACAACAGCTTGTCATGGATAGAGAAACTACTCTGAAGATTTTGGACTTGTTGCAAGAGCAAGTAAGATAAAATGGCTGCAGAATAAGGCTTGTAGCATTCTGCCAGCTTGGACTAAGGAAATAATTTCAAGGGAAAAATCCAGCTATGTTTGAAAACTCAGCACTGTCCCTGCTTAAAAAGGTAATAGATAAATTTCAATTTGTTCTTTTAACACACAAGCAGTTCCTGTCTTCAGAGTATCTTCAGCTTTTCCTAAGCTCAATTAATACCATTTAGTTTTATTCGATCTGAAGAACAGAGTGTATAATAATGGCAATTCCAATTTAAAAATGTGTATGCTAAATTTGCACATGCAGTAAGATTTATGACTAAGCAGCAACGGAAAGCTTTTAAATCAGAAACAACGGGACATAAAGAATTCTTCCAGTCCTAGAAAATTGCTTCCTTCATAGTGTTATATTCTATAGAAGACTGCTTGTTCCTAGGAGAATAAATGGCTAAGCAATTGATGAAAGTGTTCCCGTACTGAACCACTCACGCTGCAGATTCCAGATGCTCTACATTCCTGACATCAGAATGGAAAAATTTACTGTTAGTCTAGAGAAATTTAATATCGCCATTCTTGTCATATCCTTCATAGCTTCATTATTAGGACAAGTCTGTGGAAGCTATAAACTAGTGCTAAATGATAAAAAACATGGTGTCTGCGTTCCATCACTCTTGCCTATTACAAGAAAACACCAACTTTGTTTTGGTTAGCATAAGGAAAGAAATGGAGAAAAATGGATGTGCGTTTGCTTTCGTATGTTAATTAATTTCCTAAATTAGCATTCTGAACAATGATGCCAGATTTCAAATCAAAAATTTTTACAGTAACTGAGGGATAATAAACACTAAAGAACATATATCTAAGCCCAGAACAACACTGTAAAATTTTATTGTATTAATAAAATGGGACACACCAAGCTTTAAATTTTCCACTTTGTCAAAGGTAAAATAATCAGCACCATTTGCTGCCATTTATAACAAGCTGACATTTTTTCACATTTGAACTGTACTTTACAGTTCTATAAAGGCTCAGACAATACTTGCCTTACACAAAAGCAAACAGCATTGCAGTAGAAACACTCATTCGGACATTCTTGCTGCTGCATAATAAAATCAATCACTAACACCAAATATTGAAAATTATTTCACTCTGAAGTTTGAGATCAGCATTTATGCACAGGTTCAAATAAAAACATATGCAGTACACATGCATTACGATAGACATACTGCACCGTCCTATCAGACTCCAGTTGTAAAAAGACCACTATGTGCTCAATTTTATGTGCTACAAATAGTTCTTTTTTTATGTTCTCTTAAGTAATTCCACTGAATATATGGGCTTCCTGACACTGCAAAAAGTTAAAGACTAACAATTTTTCTTTGCAGAACCAGAGTGATTAACTCAGTCCAGCATGTACCTTTTTTTAATTTTGCAGTTTAATGTCTCAAAAAAAATATTAATCTAATTTTCAAACGTACAGAATACTGATTAACTAGATAATCATGACACGCAAGTGATCAGCATCTCTGAAAAAATACCTGGTTTGATTTATTTGCTAATTCGCCAAAAAAGTAAAATACTGAAATCCTTACGAATGGCAGAGCAGTAGAAATGTCAATGTTCTATTTTGTTTCTAATGAAAACAAGAATTTTGCCGTAAGTGTCCTCAAAGAACAAGATTACATACTCACTAAGGGCAGTCTTTTAACTTTAAAGTTGTACCTAATTTTTATTCCTCCAAGCTACAGTAATTTGTTAACCCACCTTAAAACAACGTTATGACAGAAAATGTTGAAAGTGAGCAATCATTTAAGCCCACCACTTTTAAAAATATTATTTCCTTCAAAATGGAAAAGTCTTTAGTTTTGGAACTTGGCTCCCAGAGCTAAAGAATCCACAGTTGTTTGAAACAGTTATTGGTCTTTTAGGATTTGTCTCAACATGTGTATTTCAGATTTAGCATACCACATACCATTACGTTCTGATGCGAGTTAAATAGTTGATCCCTATCTGCATTCATACAGGGCAAGACTGTTGCTGCAGAGTTCTTGCTTGTACAGCTCAAAGCTGCTTCAAAATCAAACCCCCTCAAAATGTAGTCACTAGACACTGCGTCAACAAGGATACTTTGAAAGTTCATAAAATGCGCTTTCATGAGTATTCAAAAGCTCTCCTATTATCTGCAAGAATAACACATACATAAAACTGATTTAAAGTCACCTATCAAGCACAATTAATAAGCAGCTTGTGGAAAGTTCATACAAAGATCTGACGTTCATATTTTTTTCAAAAACCCTTGACTCCTCCAACGAAGCCTGCATACTACGACACCTTGAATAACCTTGACTAATTGACTGGTCCTTTGTATGGACATCAGCTTGGTGAGTCTTTAGTATTTCTGTCTAGATCTTCATCAACACTAGAGGAGGTAATAGCAAGTACCTGGCAGGCAGTCAGGAAAAAACTCATTCCAGCACTAGGATGTCACTGGGCACGCTCGCCATGTTTAACTCTTCAGTCAGTTTGCAAGGTTAAGAGACTTGGTACTGGTTAGGGGTGACAAGGAATACTAAATGTGGCAGTTTACATCTGCAAAAGGAGGACACAGTATCTCATTAAGAGGCTGAATAAAGACTTCTAACAACAGAAGCCAAGACTATTTTCAACTTGTTTGTGCCTAAAACTACTGGAAACACCACTTGATTACCACGTATCTCAACCTTTCATACTGTGTCTCGAAAGCAGAAGAAAGTCCTGCAATCCTAGGCAGTACTAATGCCCAAAACCATGCCAGTGTATTATTTCAGTGTTGTGATTCACTGTATGACTGAGTTTAAAGTTTAACACTCAAAACTAAGTTATGCTGTACATCAGTCACATATGCATACAGACAAATACACTCGATATACCAGTCTACAGAGGTATATAGGAATATACAAAAGTTTAAAGAGTCAAGTACATCATCATCTTATCTTGGAAGTAAGTTTAGAACATTAAACTATTTGAAAAAATTAAACTATTTCACAGTCTATCCCTAAGATTAATATGCTGCATTGAGGTGTTTTTTGGTTGTGTTTTTTTTTAAACCAATGTGTTATTTTAAAAGCAAAATCATATTTGAACCCCTGTGTTCCACAACAGGCAACTAACAGCTAGCAGGGAAGCTTCTCACCACCTCTTTTTAGTACTAAATTTCCTTCGGATTAACAGCTTTAGTTTTAATAAATCAGCCAATACTTGACATGATGTTGGGCTGAGAAGCCACAGAACCTTTCATCTGACAGTAAACGCACACAATACGTACACTATGCTAGCTAACCTGGATGCTGGCACAGCTACACTTGAGCGGTACAGCATGGCAGTCTGCTCTCAGCAAAGGACATCTGGCATCACTAGGAACTGTCAACCATTTGTGTAATTACAGCTTTCGGCCCAACAAACATAGCTATACATTTAAGCCTCTGGTTAGAAACTGTATAGGCTGTTGTACTTTCAAATTTACCACAAAACTACACATTGCTCACGAAAAAAAATTGAGTGAAAATTGTTGCAGCTGCCAGACCATTCAAATTTGAATTTGTATCCAAGAACTGTAACAGTTTTAAAGTTTACCATCAGTAAATATAATTGCACACATTTTCTGATTCCACACTGCTGAATCAGTCTACCATAATATAAAATATTAACCCAAAACAGAACAGTTTAGAGAAATTTCATTCTACTTTGAACAAGTTTTCCAACAGTCACCATAAATACGTTGATACCAAAATAAATACCCTTTCCAACACCAGCAAGTTATATTTTTAAAAATTAAATCTGATAGCAATTAAAGTTAGCCATACGTCTCATACTTTCCCAAATCTTTCATATTAATGTTAGCCTACAAGCCATTTAATGCCTCTGGCAGCTGGAGATGGGGAGAATTCAAGAATGCACGGTAAAATATTGGCTCTATTTATTAATTCAGTATAAATTTTGCCTTGGCTAGTGTATCGGTTTTCATTAAAATCTAGCCATATCTGTGCATTTCAATGTGGTGAGAAATTTAAGTAGTCTTGAAATCATGATGCAGCCAAAGGCATTTACATACTACACTTGTGGCGGCCCACCTATGCCTAAGTCGTAAGCAGTGGCGTGAAGCAGGCGAGCAAAGGCTTTCCCTCTGCTCCATTTCCACTGTGGCACGTCAGCGGGGAAGCAGAAACAGTTTGGAGCACGATTCAGTGGCCCTGCAAGCCTTTGCCCTGGCAGCCTCCGATGGAAGAGCTACTCCCGGAAATCTTTCCTTCATCACTCTCCTAAATTCCCTTTCTCTTCATCTCACGACAATGAACCCAGATCTTTGGCCACCATTTTATGTTATTACTTTTTTTTTTTAAACGGGCTGTAAAAATAGAACTCCCTGATTTCTATCTCCCTCCTCATTCTGAAAACTGGTTTAAAAGGCTAAAATCTTTAGCCACTTGAGCTTAATTTGTCCTTCTTCCCCTACAGATGTTTCTGATGTCCCCCTCAGCTCAGCCAACTACTCAGCTTTTTCTTCATGTTATTACTGTTTCTTTTTTTTCTCTCCACCTTTTTATCCTTTTCATTATCAAGCATTCTTAGAAAAATTATGTTAAAACTGGCAAGCTGATTAAAATGCATTAGTAGTAAATAAAGGGAAGACATCTATATGAAACCAGTAAAAGCAAGGATAGCATCTTTCAGTATTCAGATGATTGCAAAATTGTCTTTGAACTTCGCATTGCTTGCAGTGGTCTCACTTCACTGGGAGATAATCCATATGGACTATGGAGCTATCATATCAACATAATATTCTAACAAAGTATTTCTACCAGTATTCAGTACATCCACATCAACAGCATGCAGTTTCAGAGGTCGAGATAATTCTTAAAGAATCACAGAATACGCTACTAAAAATGCAGTTTGGAAAAATACCCAACATTTAGAACAAATTTCCTATCTTTATTTTGTATTATTACAAAACAGAGAAGAAAACACCAAAACCAGGAATATTTTAAAGGCCACGTGAACTTACAATTTTGCTTAGCAACAAATGTGTTCATTTTTTTTTTTAATTTAAAAAACTAACATGTATTCAGTTTTACAGGCTGATAATACTGAAAAAACTCCACTACCTGGCACAGCATTAGCTCCTGTATGTACTCAAGATGAAACTAATATAAGCCCTGCACATTTTTTCTTTCTGTAATTTACAATATTCAAATTCAAGAACTGCTTCTGACTTTCATTATATTTACGCAATCTCACACAGTTTTACTTGGTGGCCAAACTTGGCCTGTAAATGTGATTTTCCCACTGACAATACATGAATCAAAAACACAAAGTCTGCTTTGCACATTCGTGCGCTAGTTTTTAAGGACAGACAGAAAAGCATTTTTAAACTCGTCAGCTGAGCAAGCTTGATACAGGGTTGAGAGGAAAGAAATTTGTAACAATTTTACGATGTTTTTTACACTAAAACAACACTTAAAGCATAATGATGTCATCTTGGCTCCACCAAAGTCAGCAACGAAGCTGCCATCAACTACTGTGAAGCCAGGACTTCAAACTCAGATAAGTGAATGCCAGATCTCGCAGACTTGCTTTACCTGCAAAAGTGCAAGTTGTCTTGCTCAGTCTTCAAACTCTATTTGATGGGCTTGCACGCAGACTTCAAGCAGACTTTTGCAACACAAAATTAAAGCTTCAGATGCAGCCTCAGGCAGCAGCTCAGCCTTCTGTTCAAGATGGTTGCTTTTAGGTAACTTTGATCTGACAGTGACAGGACTATAAACCTTAAGGGAGGAGCAGGATCATGCACATGTTACAAAAACAAGTAATTTTTAAAATCAGTATTTTTATAGAAAAATAGGGTTTCTATATGGCTAATGGAGAGTGGAAGAGAAAAAAGCATGGGCTCACATAAGCCTTTTTCCTCTGTCTTAAAGTTAAGAAGCCAGATCAGACCAGTAAGGTACAAGATTAATTTCAAAGTCACTTGATGAATCTAAATTAATTAAAACAAATGTTTTAAACAAAAGATTGCAAACACTGTAGCCATACTTTTGATTTATCATAGTTTAAAGTCTGGTAAACGCTTCTCAAAACAGATTTAAGAGGCATGGTCTGTGTTCAGAAGAATATACAGGTTAACAGATTAAAATATGGTATAACAAAAGCATGTGTAAGTATATGAAGGAAGCAGCTACAAGGACATGGTGACATCCCTAACGAAGTCTGTTGACAAAGTAAAAGCAATGTAAAATTAACACGAGTAGGTCAATATTTAGTCTGATCAAATGTGGCCCATCGTGAACACTATCCTGCTTTTGACAGTGGTCTGATGCCTAAGACTATGTAAAAAACCCAAAAACCAAATCATCAATGCTTCCATACTAGTGTCTGAGTTTCCAATAGTCCATGACTTGGCAACTTTCCAATATTCACAGATGATGCATTTCTATTTACTAGTCCTCAATGAATTTTTTCCACTCATTTTAAAATCCAGGTTTGGGGTTTTGTTTGAATGCATTAGTAAAACAGAGTCTTAGCAGACAGACTGAATGAATTTGCATCCCTACCCTAAAGGTGCAGTTTTGTCACTTAGTGGGGACCTAACTTGCTAACTCCACAGCATCCCAGATAGTCCTCTCATGGACTAGAGCAGTTTCAACTCATTACATGTCACAACACCAGTTTACGCAGGCAGGGCGAGAGGAAAACTGGTCTACCCACCAAGGAACAAGAGGTAAGAAAATCCAAACTTTTTTGTGTTTCTCTTTTTTTAATCTAAGAGTGAGAGTAATAGCAGAAAAATACAGCTCTGATTAGAAACCACCTGTATTAAAACCAGGACAGAAAGCACAGTTTGATGTAATCATTCAAAAAGTGTTTACATACTATCATCCTCATCAGGAAATACCATAAAGAAAGTGGAAGAAAATAAGTAATTCTCTTTTCCCTCCAAATGCAAGTTTTTATTTACAGAAACAATTTACAACTTGCAACAGAAAACAAATTGGATTTAACAAGCAGTATTATTTAACAGCAAGATATTAATGGTGCATATCATATTTTACTATAGATTTCCTGGGAGAATGGAGATTAGTTGAGCTTTATCACGCACCATAACTATTAAAGGTGTATTTGGAGCATCATATGCATTAAATAGCACAGTAAAACACGTTTTTAGAGACATTTTAACACACACAATTTTAAAAATAGGATTTCCACACACACACACACTTTTTGGAGCCCTTTTCTTTTTTTATTCAGAGAGTATGTCCATGACTATTACTTTCAGACACATTAACATTCTTTAAACAATAAAACAAGCAAAATTGTCAGCATCAGGCACCAGTCATCACACATTCCCCTGCTGTTCATCTCAACAAGTTTTTGAGACTTCTGAAATGTCAGAAAGCATTTGGCCAAGTAAAAATTAAAAAAAAAAAATTAAGGCGGGTTTTGGAAGGACATAAAAGGTTGCGTGATAAAGAAAGCAAAGATCCAGAGTGGAAGATCAGCCCAGAGTAGACCCTGACAAGTCTTCCAAAATTCAGCTTTAGCATACTAAACAGCTTCAACTGCACATATTTCCATGGGGGAAGGGGGAGAAAAGTATATAGAGGTAGGGTTTGGTGAGATGATAGTCAAATCCCTTAAACACAGGAATAGTGATACAAAAAAGCAAATAAAAACAAACACAACCCTCCCTCCCATGGTAAAAAATAAACAAACACACATAACTCTAAAGATTAATCTTTTCATCTAAGAGGAAATTTTACATTGGACCTGAGGTGTGGGAAAAAAAATCACTGCACTGTACAGTCTATTTAAAATAAGAATCAAATGCAGTTCCTTATATACATATTTTTTGGATTCCTGACTTGAAATCTCCCTCTTCGTTTTCAAAATCCTGCTGTTACTTCTTGCATATAAAACTATATGATCTAGAGTAACAAGCACAGGGGTGGAAAGCAGGGATCTTTGTATAGTAACCTCAGCCGGATCACCTATTTACCAAACACCCTCGAGCAAAAATACTAACTTTAGTTGTCCCTGAAACAAGGACAAAAATGTTGTCAGACAGAGAGAATGCATGCATAACAGCAAGATGAGATTTCACCTTTGAATATAGCGACGAAGAAAGTGAAAACTATGGAAAGCTACATATCTGCACTCCCACTGCCTGCAGTCACTGATAGGAACTGGACTCTGACGTGGAAGGCAAGGGAAGGAAGAGAACTTGAGACAGTATTTTTCTTCTCCTAATTTGTTAAAGAAGTGTCAAAACTAAATAGTCTGTGTTCAGAAATAACTCCACTGATAACTGTAACTCACAGAGGGGATAGTCTAGACTGCTGCAAATATTAAGGCATGTATGATATCATCTTTTTTTTTCCTCCTCCTTTTTCAAGTTAACATTGTAGGAACCACGCTCAGAGGTGAATCCAAATTCTTCAGATCCATATATAATATCTGTTTGGAGGTGTTCTTTTTGGGGGGTTGGGGATGGAGAGGAGGAAGATGGTGGTGGGACTTTTAAAAATTATTTTACCTGTGGTGTTTCATATATCTAAATTAACATCAGGGAGAAAAGGTTGTTTAAAGTCTTAAATTAAGCATCTGTTGAGACCATAATTAATTATCTTATTCGATGATATCTTGAAATAGAGATCGTAAACTTAACAAATAAGATCTGGAGGAAACATGCAGTCCTCCTTGGCTTGCGTACCTGTGTCACTTCCAGATCCAGTTGATAACGCTGGCATGATTCAGTCTGCAGAGTATCACGCAGGAACGTCAGACTAGCACTCTGCAGCCAGAAAGCAGAAGTTAATTTCAGTTTAACTGCTTGCAGCCAAGTTGTCTACGAAGATTTATGCTATCTCCCAGTTTCTCCTAGAAAGAACAGAAACAGAATTTTATAATGAAGAACATTGTTAAACTGTAAATTACTGCAGCTAACCAAATCCAATCATTATCACAAAATAAGCTTTTGATTTAAGACTCTCAAAACAAAATGCTTTGCATTTATTTATGACTGTTAAGATTTTTTTTCCCCAGGTGAAACAAGTTTTGTTTTCTTCAGTCTAGCCTATAATCCCATTCTGCCATAAAAATAATTTAACACATTTCTCATGTAAATTATGCTCTTTAAGTCTAGCATGTCAGGTATTTTGGAAATGAAGTCTAGGGTTATTTTATTAAAACACCAAATAATTTAAGTCACTCAAATTTTGCTACTACTTATCCCAGAAAAAAAAAAAAAAATTGCTTACTAGCATAGTAATTTATTCAGTATTTCTACTTAACCTTCTTTCAATTGTTTTCAGTTCATTTAAGATCTGACATGCAATTTTTATTTGTAATCTGGAAATATAATCTGAAATTGTAAAAAGCAGGACTGGTGCAAACACTTCTCTGAGGTAAATAGCAGTTTGATTAGTGGAGTTGATGGAGCCATTATCATGCAGACTGTGTAAGGAATTCTTCTGTAATTCATTACTACAAAGTATTTTTTTTTTAAGACATTTTTTAATAATTGCACAGGCCTACTGATACTAAGGTTTGGGTCTTTCTTTTAACCAGTTCTTGAGAAAAATTCAGAACAAATATAACAAAAGTAAAAACCAATTTCAAATGTAAGTGGATGTATTTAAATTCAGGTATGTTAAAATACGCAACTGGAATGCAAACTTGTGAAGAGAAATTCAGAGTTAAGACAGAAAATGATTACTAATAGCAGGGCAGGGGCTGATGTGTGAGAAGGAAAAGGAGAGGGGGAAGTAGAAGCTAACAGAAAACAAGGGTTTTCTCCAGATTTTAGTAGACAAAAAGGATCCTTGAAGAAAGAAAGCAGCATAGTTCTGCTTTGGCATAAGAAAATAAACAAATAGAAGAGCATTTTGCTGCTGCTGTTGCTGGTTTGTTTTTTGGGTTTTTTTTGGTTTTTGTTGGTTTTTTTTTTTTTAAACACATTCACATTAATCAGAATGACTTTTGAAGTCATCTTGGCTCTGAAAGTGTGTATATTGGACACATTTGTACTTGGCAACAGTCTTGTGGAAGAGTAATATACAGGTGCTGTAAACACTGTATGCTGTTCAAAATTCTGTTTTTCCACCAAAAAAAATCCCCACATTGCTAAAAGTATTGCAACATATTAAGGGCCATCCACAAGATTTTGTTTAGTAAGTTTTAAATCAATTACTAGATATAAGCTAGTTCTTAACTCATCCCTAGGCATAAGCCTATAGTTTAAATAGTCTGGCAACTTTTTAAAGTTCTTTTTTTTTCTCCCTTCTCTCCCCTAAGTGTTTACCCAAAGAAAGATTTTGCATGTCAGCTTTCAAACTCCAGTGAATCTGTTTTTTGTTTTAAGAAGGCAAATACAGCAGAAGTTACAGCCCTGGATAACTTCTTCTATGATGAAAAGGACTGAATAAAACTTAAAAACCTATCTATTAAGATTGTTTTAGGGTCTCTTTTTTTTTTGTTATAAAAGTTTGTGGTGAAGAAAAAAAAGTAAGTTTTCACTAAAAACAAGCATCAGCTTCCAAACAAACATTTTGACATTCATCAAATCAGCACAAAGTCCATTAACTTAAAATTTAAAACAGAGATAAGGAAGTAAAGTATTTCAGAGTGAAAGCTCATCTTATGATGATGAAGTTGTAAAACATCTATATGCAAAGCTAGCCAGGGTGCAGTTTAAAAGAAAAAAAAAGGCATCATAGCCAAGGACACGCTGTACCAATTAAGAAGGAACATATTCACTTTGTATTAATTCTGCTTGTTTTCTTTTTAACACATACAAGCGCCATAAAGGAGAAGTCATGTTCTAAGCTCACTTACAGTCCCCAGCGTGAGCACACCACTACAGCCGTACGAACGATGGAGGCATTTTTAGTTGTCACACGTGTAAGAAACTGGTTAAAACAAAATTATGTACTATTAATGGGACATCTTTGATTTATATGCAGCTTAAAGTATTTTCATCTTTTAAAAAAAATAAGAAAACAAACATGCAAGGCATTCTTATTATAGGTGCATTATTATCAATCAAATTCAGGTTCCTTAAAAAAAAAGTTCACCGAGAAACGTGGAAAGTCTTGTTGATCTACATGTATGTCATGCATTTAAACTCTGTTTGTTTGTTTTTCTTTATTTCACGGTAAATCATTCAATATTAAAAAAATTCAAGCTCCTTATTATCTAAGAAACTTACATATGGCATAAAGTTATTCCCCCCAGATCCTAAATATATATTAATGAAAAATAAATGACCTGATGAAATCCTTACCAGTAAAATGCTTAATATTTTTCTGGAATGGAACAGGGTTTTTTTTTTTTCTAACTTGCAAATTAAGCTACATTTTTGCAGTGATGATGTTATTTTCTTTGGCTCACTTTATTTAAAATGCTTTGGAAGTTTTTGCTGAAGCCCAGCCATAGGCATTGCTGACTGCTGTATGGAATCGATTTGCCGCAACACAGAAATACCAGCTGTTACAGTATGTCCTGAGAGGGATTACCGAATATTCTTAAATTGAAGTTCAATCCATCTTTCCATAAAAATGAGAAGCCAACGCCAGGAACGTAACAGCAGTATCAAGTGCACCTGAGGCATTTACAATACCCAGCAGGACTGTTACAACCAGCCTCTAAAAAGGGCTTATTTTTGAAATTTCATTATTCCAGTTGTACCTTGCTTCTATATATCACACCGTATCGGGTTCTCCTGGCACCCACCATGTGGAAACAGTGAAGGCCGCGCCGTCCTGCGACACGCCCTTGAGTTTCCACCGGGCCCCGCGCCCCCCGCGCGGCTCCCGCGCTGCGCCTGACACCTAGCGGCCGCGGGGGCGCCGGGCCCGGGGCGGAGCGCCCGCCTCGCCTCACGGGGGGCGAACCTACCCCCGCCCCCGCTTCACAGGTCCCGCAAGCCCCGGAACGGAGCTCCTCGAAAGGTACGAACGCGCTTTCATTATTTCTGCTTTTAATCGTGTAAATATACTATAACTAATTAAAATTTAATAACACATTAAATAATTTTAATTAGTTCTGCCTGTGTTTACTTGCATAATGAAAGATGTTTCTATTTCTAGGGCTTTCAGGTTGAACGACACATATTAAAAAAAACAAAACTAGATGTCTGTAAGAGGAACAGAAAAGTTTCCCTACCTTTCGGTAACTCCTGCACGCTATACAAGCACATTCACCAAGCCAGGCGCAGTTCTAGTTAGCTTCACCGCCAAGTTCATTAAGGTGACATAACTTATCGGGATGCCAAATCCCCGGTTATAAATAGCCAGGAGCGGGGCAGAAGCCTCCTGGGAACAATTTCCAAAACTGCAAAATCCTAGAATTACAGCTCTCCGAGGGAACCATTTTTCGGCATATCCCACAAATAAGAGAGGCCCCTTACCAAGGGATGAGGGGATAAATCTTGTTCCCTATCACCCATGTTGCCAATACAGGAGGGCTAGTAACAATGGATGGAGGCAGTCAGATAAAACGAGGGTGGGAGGCAGACAAAGAGGGCCAAGATGAACAGCCTTCTGCATAATTTTAGCTTTAGTAGCTTCTTTCCAGCATCCTCTGTTGCTTTTGAATGGAAGTGACTCCATTAGTCAGGCATGTATTTTATTTTAGTCAAGTTCATTTTTCTACAAAAGATGAGGTAGGAAAACTGATTCAATTTGTCTTCATGGCAAGCATCATGCATTTGGAGATAGCACGCATGAAGTCTTGGTTCTACCTTTGACTCGCCATCCAAACCTCAATAAACAGCGTATTATTTATTTCTGAAAGGTTATTTTACAAGTTACTTAATTTTTTGGCACTTTATTGAATATAAATTGATTTTCTTCACATTTAAAAAGCAGGCTGAATGCTTTTGACTGATTTAAAACACGTAAAAACATAAAAAGTATGAACCTAGCAATGTTACAACACAAAACCAGGTTGTTTGATACAAGAAACACTCAGCCTGTTTTTCTAAAGGATGCTACGGTTATGAAGACTATAACCTTGATTTCCAGAACTAAATCAGCATGCCTGCAAATGGTATTTAAACTACCAGGTAGAGATTTCGTGTGGAGACAGGAAACTTGACAGCCATTCAGTCTCGTATTCATCATGAGGCCTCAAGTAATTGAATGACTGGGGACACGTATACAAGTCCTCAAAACCTAGTCAGTACAGGAAATTGCCAAATGAGGTCTTCTAGACTGGGAGAGGTAAATCTGTTTTGATAGACAAAAATCTGAATTGAAAATGGTGGTCTACTCTCTTGGAAGTTGTAATGTAATGAGATCTATTGAATCCTTAATCTCTTCTGAGGAAGTTTCCACCTCCTCAATCACAGGGTCTCTGACAGGCTACTAGAACCTACTGGCAGCTCCTGATGGGCTTCCAAAGCTGGTCAGCCACCCTTGCGTTGCACGTTGTCAACAGGAACCCACAAAACATCTTGAACTGGAACTACTGCAGAGAGGACGCAGCGCACAAACGTGATGGGACTTCAGAGGCACTACGGAAGCAAGAAGCTGCCTCTGACTCACTCAGCTGTGGGTATAATGGAAATGTAAAGTGTGGCAAAACACTCTGGGTATAGAGTCCAATAAAAAAATAGGAATATCTATGGCAACTACCAAATGTTAGAGAACGTGGACTGTCCCAAACTGAAAAGGACAACAGCTGCCTTGACTGACTTTCTCCTGGTCTTGCCATCATATCAAACTTCAGCCATCAGTAGAATTAAAGGCTTCTGTATAATATTTTTCTGTGTTCTGTAAGTGTTCTCCATTTTGTTTAGTTTACATATATCTTTCGCTTACACCATGGGGATGTTAGAAACAACCACACTTCGTTAAAAGGCTTTGAGAATAATAGCTGAGAATTTAGACCTGCTTAAGCATCCATTGAGAATGTAAAACTGCTTGACTTTTAACGTATACATTTGTGGGGACATCTTTAATAAATATTTAGTTTGGAAAAACCATACCACTGTACTCATTGTATCTTGTAGTATGCCGTGTACTTTCATGGCTCAAACTTAACTGTGAATCCCCAAAGCCTCAGTAAAGAGATCTCTCTTGTTCCTACTTACAGGAAGATTTTTACAAATGGAGGGAAAAAGATGATCTAAATGATAAAACCTACAACTACTATTAAAAAAAAAAGACTATTGAAGAATTCATGTGCTGAAAAACATTAAGACATTAGAGATGGATCCCGGTTATTTCTGAGAGTGCTCAGGTTTCACTGTAATGAACAGTTTGACCAACACCAGAACGAAGCAAGGCTGACTTCCAGTGGCCTTTCTGACTGTGGTGTCTAGGCTACATGCTTGGGCCTTTACAATTTTATTCTCTTCCTCTTCAAGGATGAGCCCCCACTAGACCCTTCCCTCACTGGGTCATTAACAGAAGAGACACAACTCCGATCTCTACCTGACCACCCATTTCCAAACACATGCCAGAAACTCATATATTGACATCTTCTCTCTTCTGTCATGTTTGACTGAATTTGTTCAAAGGGCTCAGAAGACAGGCAGGAGACGGAAAAGAGAGCACAGCATAAGATTTACTTCCTTCACAACTTCAGGAGGAGGAACCTATTTATCACTGAAGAGCTTAATCCTGTGTCAGTTGGAAAAATCTCACTTAGCTAGACACTCCAATAGCAACACTGAAATTGATATCCCAATTTTCTTCTTTCAGAAGAAGAAAATGTTTCCCCCATGACATTCCTTGCCCAGATGGGGACCATAACACAAAACCTGTTTATCTAGATACCACCTTTATCTGAAACCTCTCTAAATACAACTGTGAAGTACATTCTTTCAATAACGAGTCGATCTAACATAGAACAAAAATAGAAATAAAATACAGAATATATTAAAATAGAGAATATATTGTAAGTTATTAATTTACATATTAATTATAATCTATTGTACATTCAAAGTTTTAGACAGATCCTTGCTGCCTTAAAACATAGCCATGCTACAAGTGAAATACATTCGCTACGCAGCAATATTGCAACAGTGGCAAGACTGACTGCAACCTGCACCTTCCCTGTCTTTAACACAAAAATCCCTACATGAGCTCTGTCCAGACTCAGATTTTAAACATCAGTGTTGGAATTGAGCACATTCCATTAAATGCACGAAAATATTCCTTTAAATACATACACTAAAGCTACCGGTTTAATTTAAAACAGCATCACTGTAGTCAGTGTCAGATACCCTTAGACAGATCCAATTTTCTGCAAATAAAATGTACCAACTGACAGAATAATATTAGTTTAATAAACTCGTTTAATAAAGCTATTCATTAAAATGTGACCTAAACTATGTCTCAGATCAAAGGTTGCTCCTTTGGTTTGAGTTACTGCTTTGGGCACACTTTTAACACTTTTCCCCTAGCTGCAAACCATTCCTTTTCTTGGAAAATATCTGTCAGCAGGTACCACAGCCTCTCCATTAATTACCTGCACAAACGGTTTTGTTCTGGCATGGTTTCTTGACAGTCTGTTTGAAAAAAAGTAAGTAACTAAAGTAAATGATAAACCTTACCGGCCCCCCAAAATACTAAAAAAAAAAATTGATAACTTTTCGCATTTTCTATAAATAAGTTCAGCAAAACCTGCTGCAATGAGTCATCCAATAACCTCAACACTCCCTAACAGACAACTACACGTGCTTTGCACCAAAGGGCTCTGCAACTCCAATTTTAGACATATACTCCATATTTTCATAGTATTATAATGCAGTTTGATCCCACATCTACAAAAGCTGACAGAAAATCTCTGATAGAAATAAAACCAGGATTAAGGCCATACTTAATAAAATTGTAAATATTTAATCGATTTATTTAAATAGTTTAGCCAAGTATTTGTGTCAACAGCATAGTTTACTTCAGTCCTGTGGCTCAACAAAACATGCATGCACCAATTCTGAGGTCTGTTAAACAGCCACGTCCAAAAATCATCCTCAGAAATATATAAATATTCAAATACTATTATTTCAAAGTCAGAAACATCCCTTACAATGCTAGAATGTTATTTTTCAAACTCAAAATTTTATACACCTCTAGAGGCAAATAAGGCACAGGTGTTTTACAATGCTTCCATATTTCATTACAGAAGACAGAACTTTTGACCACCCCTTCTCTTTCAGATTAATCTCCTGAACACTTCTCCTTTGTTCAGCATAACTTTCCATAATCCACTTCTGTTGAAGTGTGATGATTTATTTTTTTGATGGAGGAGAAAATGGGTAAAGGGAAAACATGAATGAATGAATAATTAAACAATATGTATTCTTTTTTCCCCAGAGCAAAAGCAGAATAAACCCCACTTTCTTAACATACGTTTTTATAAAAACCTTCACTACAATAATTTTCATTTTAATCAGTTTCAGGTTGCTTTCTTTAATGTGAATTTTTAAAATTTAATATGAGCAATCTGAAAAGTATATGCCTTTAGCTCAATTTTGGAAAAAGTTTTGATTTATTAAGTGGTAATTTATGAGTTGCATCTTGATTGCAAGTAACAAAAAACTTCCTTACACATACATGTGCACAGTAAAAACAAAGTACCACACATGGACAGAGAGCTAGTCAGAGGAAATACGTGTGTGTGATTTCCAGAAGTTTCCAAACTTTGCAAGCCAAGTTTCTCCAGGATGCTAAGTTTGTAGAAGAAAACAAAGGTGAAGCTGAATAGCCAGGCAATGAGACATTCCAGAGCCTTGGCACTGCTAGTACATCAAGCACACCAGACACTCCTTGCAGTCTTCTGTTCCTCCCTATAAGCTCCCTGTGGCCTTTCTTCATCCTTGAATTCTCCAGTTCCATCTAACTCCCAAATGCCACCACAAAGCTCTCCTCATGCCTCACACCCTCCCCTCCTCCTCTTCCTCCTTGGCAAGCTCTGGGAGCACCACTGCATCCAGCCCACTGTGTGATTTGTCACCCAGAACACACTTCCTTCCAGTTTTATTTTCATTGTCTTCATTTTCTCCATGTCCCTCTTTCTAGGAGTGAAGCTCCCCCCTCTCAGACCTTGCTGTCCCAATTCCACCTTGCAGTTTCTTGCTTCACATCTATATCCGTCTTACCCTTTTCCCTGGGTGACACTGCTATGCACTCACTATTCTTGTCATAAATTCATGATCCTCCACTAACAAAACTTGCTTTTACCCCTGTCTTTACAAACATTCCCACCTCCTGACACTTTGCTTTTACTTCCCTTACAGTTTCTGCTTTCTCCTGTCTCCATTTCAACTCCTGCCCCACCACAGCCCTAATGACCCTCTCTATCTTTCACACCACTGCTTTCCAAACCTAGATTCTGTTTCCAAATCTATTCTTGACCAGCAAGTCCTTGCTTTACTGCTCTCCAAGTATCTCCTTTAAGGCTCTTCCCTTTCTTCTAGAACATGGATTAAGCCTAGTTCACACAGGCAAGAAACCTTAAGTTTGACAGATGCAAGCAGTCACAGATAGGAACAGATCAGATGGGGAGAATTTTCTGCCTGCAGCTCTGTACCATCTCCAGGCTGGAACCACCCTCAGAGCAGGACTTTCCCGTGTTCTGAGTTACATATAATCAATGCTCAGTAACATCTGGAATACTCCCTAACAATTTTGGAACCAATCATATATATAGTTTCCAAAGTTATACATTATAATTCAAAAGAGATACGGTTAGAGTTCATCTTTACTGCAACACTTTAAGCTTGATTTACTCCATGGAGTACAGTCACTCTGCACATTTTAGTTATGTATGAATTTAATTAGCAGAAAATAGATCAATTAGAAATAATTGCAAGTTCTGTCTTGCCAACCTATATAGCCTAAGTTACATTCCCACTGCAGTCAGAGTGCCAGCCTCAGATTCAAATCATAGTTTCAAGTTTAAAAGCCGCTTAATTCAAATCTGAGATACTGATGGATGAAGAAGAGTCAGATTCAAGGCAAGGGGTAAACCGTATGTCAAGTTCACACTGCAGTGAAGACAAGCTCTCAGATCTCACTTTATTTGGCCAAAAAAATCATATTCAATCTTTATGAAGAAAATAATTTAAAATTATAAAAGGTCAATAAACACAAATAGTAACAGAACTTAACTTGGCAGTGTTACCTACATGAAGAATTTTTTCTGTTTTTCTTGTTCAATTCACAGCTTAATACATTACTTTATGTCTTAACGTATACCAGGAAACACAGGATATGCAAAGAGTCCAAGTTAATGTTGCTGTTGGAAACTTAATGTTTGCATTTCCTGGATTTTGCAATTTTAACTAGATGAACAATACTGCATTGATTCTATTTTGGCATTTGCTACAAATATCAAAGTATTTTTTATTTTGTCTGAAACTGTATAAATCAGAGCTAAGCAGTTTGATAGTGAACCTCTGACAGTTTTTGTTATTCATAGTGGCTTCTCCAACTTCCGTATCTTGCAGTTTATTAGGCAATGACAAAGGTGATGCTATACAAATCAGTAAGCATACCTGCTCCACCAAGTGTAGCTAAATAGAAGTGTAGAAACATTTTAAAAAACCCTGATGCTTTGTAAATTAAAATACTGTGAACACAGAAGTTTTGATGAAGCAATGGAAAAACATTCTACAGTAAAAATGTTTCTTTGAGATGGTGACATTGAAGATTCCCTAATAGCACTGGAGAAGTTAAAACAGGAATGTGCACTGTTCCTGTACATGTCATATACTCCCTTACATTCCTATGAGAGGGTGTAACCAGAGGCAGATCAATCTTCCCTCTGAATTCAAAAGCTAAAGTACCTAGAAAGTCCAAAAACTAGAGGGATGGCAGGTAACCAAATTCAGCTAAGTGCAGCTACTTGAGGAACCACATATATTGGACAAAAATTACACTGCAGAGTAACTGGTCTCTTCAAGTAAATATTAATGCGTGTTCCTTGCATTAGTACCCTTGAGATGGTAAGATCAGGAACCGAACAGTGGCTAGGGTTCATCTGGCACCCTTGGCTCCTATTTTGACAGATGATTTAAAAGCACAACACTGATAGAGGTCAGTTGAATACTTATTTTTTATCATCCTGCATTCTCAGAATTAGGAAATTCACTGGATTCCCCCCCCCCCCCCAAAACAGCTAAGGCAAGAGATTTGTCCCCAGTGTCACCTTTTCCAGTCAGGTTCCTACCCTTGGGAATGATGTCACATGAAAGACTCAGGTGCTGCCCTACCAAATTTAAGTATCTACAGAACTATAACATTTCTCTGAGGACCTGCAACATTGAAGAGGCAATGAAAGGAGAATGATAGAATAAACAGAAACAGCAAGGAAGCCTCCTCTCTCCTACCGCTCCCTAGATGGACGGGAGGGGAGGAAAGGGGTCACAATATATACATCAACCATAAAGCCCTTTCAATGTTCTTTAAAGACCCCACTTCTCCTTTCTAAATGTTTAATGATTTATAGGGCTTTGTACCAAATCACCATCAAGGACTCAAGTTACTATTAACAGTTGTGAAAAGCTCAGGTGGGACTTAAATGAAGAGACCATACTGGAATTGCAACTTACACCTACATTAACCATTGCTGTTGTGACCGTACCAGCAATACCACAGTGACAGAGAGGAAATCTGCTGTCTCTGATGGTACCGAGCAAAGCTATAGA
Source organism: Aptenodytes patagonicus (assembly GCF_965638725.1). Taxonomy (NCBI): domain Eukaryota; kingdom Metazoa; phylum Chordata; class Aves; order Sphenisciformes; family Spheniscidae; genus Aptenodytes; species Aptenodytes patagonicus. The sequence continues at coordinate 154,246,533 of NC_134950.1, forward strand.
AAGATAAATATTACACTCACAGCAGAATCCAAATGGGCATCTGAGGGCCGAACCAAATTTTAGCATGACTGCCAAGACACCACAAAAACATTTCTGCATGTAAGTTATATTCAAAATAAGATTTTTTTTTTTATTGTGATGAATTGAGAAAGTTACCATAAACTTTCAATTTAAAGCACTCTAAGCCAGAAGAGGGAGCTCCTGCACTTTTCAAATAAGTCAACATGGATTTCATAAGAAAGCAGCAATCCTCATCTCATGCCACACACACAGGTCTGCATCTGGTTGCTTAAAGAGCAAATGTACAGGAAGAATCTAATATGAAACTTTAAGATATATAATGATCTAATTATACATGACTGATACAGATTTTTAAAAAATCACTTAAAATTAGCTTTATTTCCCCTCCTCGTAAAAGTGATCATTTTCACATTATGTAAACATAAAGCTGAAATAATTGTCTGCAAACTGTTTAATAAGTGAAATTACATGATCTATAAACAGTGACACAATAGGTATGAAAACCCACTGAATTTCCTGACAGTGAAGGGGTGTTCTTACTCAACTTAAAGAAAGATAGGAAGTTGAACGCATATCTTGTCTAGAATTACAAGAAATAAGGAACTGGATCTGATAATTTTAAGTTAGGAAAGTGGAGAAATGCAAATTAAAACAAATATTTGCCATTTATTGCTGCAGAATATGGAAGTGTGTATTTCGTCAACCAATCTTTTTATGAAGGGGGTGTTTTTTTAAAACATCTCAATCCAGAACAGTTATTAATAAAGCACTTATTTTTCTGCTTTTCTAATGAAGATAAATGACAAGTATTTCACAGATTTTGTGGCCTGGTTCCTTATTAGAAAGGCAATATTTACCCAAAATAAGAGTAGACCACAAAAAAGTCAAAGGGGACAAAACACAAGTTTTCATAGTGTGCTTCATCAGAACACATTCCTTATACCAGATTCATCACTGTGACACCAGTTACATTTTCTAGGTTTAGGGAAAATTCAGGGAATAAAATGGATTGGATATTTAAAAGATCTCGCTACAGTTAATTTCTAAGTCACTTCTCTTCAAAGTAGACATAGATAATGAATTGCCTGCTTTGCAATTGAACTAACGCCCCTTAATCGTGGAGATAACTTGGTTCTCTTTCAGTGAAAATAAACTCATCCATGTGAGATTCTTACATGTTCCTTTTTTTTTTTTAAAGAACTGTTTACTGAAAATGGAATAAAAACCAGTATAAATGTCCAAGACTGAGCCAGTCCTTACTTTTATCTGTAACAGTCTAGTAAAAAATGTCCAATAAATTTGTTCCCATTGAAAGAAGTTAATCTGTGAAAACTCCTCACTAGAAAGCATATGCCAGTTTAAAGAGGAAAGATGTCTAAGATGCAAGACACAATTTGTGGTGAATACAGGAAATCACATATTTCCATGTAAGAGTGGTTTGAGTTCCAGGTAAGCCCTCCAGTTTCCCACTTCACATCTTCCCTTTCTGCTATTTTGATCAAAATTCTCAGCCTTCCAGGGTCCCAGGCCAGAGTGCTTTGGTATATGGTTTCATTTTCCCCATGGGAAAAATGACAACATTCTGGGTTTCTTCCTAAAGCAAATGAAGCAAATTTCTTCCACTCCTTACTGATGACTGTATTAGCATTTCCCACACAACTCAGCTTAATCAGAAATATAAAACTTAGCATCATCATATTCCAGCAACCAATTAGCCATCTGGTCTTTGTAACTTCTAATTTGACGATCTTAATATTCTTGAACTAATGCTTTGTGCTTAAAAACAGAATTGATGTACAGCAGACTCTACTCATCAGTGACAAAGTCAGTCTAACTGCAATAGCCTGTTCTACAAAATCTGGAAATTTGGCCTCATGATAGAGAAAAATGATGCTCAGAATTTTCCTATTCCATCTGCTATGACCTTCAACTAGGGTGGTGAAGGAGGAGAGGAAGAAAAGCCATAAAGATAAAAAGCAGGGCAAAAGCAGCAGTAATACTTGCTGCCAAATTTCACATCACTGTCAGCTTTTACAGTATAGCAATATAATTATGTAGTCTAAATTTCATACAGTTTCATAACTACTCTTTTCTCACTCATCAGTAGGCTTCAGATTTGTGGAAAACATTACAGTATAACTATTTTTCATGGTATATTATTTGCCAAAATATCACTGTCACAGCTTATTTTAGGTATGGCGGTATGATTAAAGCATACTAAGAGGGTTTTGACATGTAACTTAATTTTCACAAATACTGTAATTGTTACTCATAACATTATAAACTAGTTTAAACAAACATTAGGACCTAGAAGTTAATTCCCTAAGAGTTAAGTGGATACCAGAACATACTTCATCATTATGTAGCCCACCAGTTTGAAACAAAACAAAATACCACCTTTCAACTGAAAGTAATATAGCCATCATCAGCAAGGGAGTGGCAAGGAAATGGAAGTACAAAAGCACATAAGCACTCTGGAAGAGTTTTTCAGTGGGGTCTAAATTCTTGCATCCAACAGCCCAATGGAAAAATCAACCAAACACAGAGAATACAATGACAACACACATCCGGTAGTCTTTGCTGTTAGGCAAGTGGACTAACGAGTTTGATTAGCACTGGTCAGATAAAAGGTTTATGTAGGATTTTTACTGGCTAATGTTTTGACCAAAACTTTAGCGATTCAAATTAATTTTTCAACGGGAAGTTTCTCTTCATTTAAATGTCAAGCATAGGTTAAAAAAAATTTTTATTTTGAAATAACGCAGTTTTAAATATGTTGTTACTCAAGACATTCTTGAAGCCCAAGACTGTGCTTCTCCAAGGTCAGCTCCTCTGGTCATCAAAGTCTCTGCTACAATGCCATTGCCTCTGCCCTGCCCCTAGCTGGGAAAGTACAGCGGCAGAGAGAGAAAGAAAGAAAACTCTTTTCACACTGTTTTCTAGTGTGAAAACAAGTAGGAATAAGAGAGACTCATAATTTCTCAGCTTGTAGATACAATCCCAGCTTACTAAAGTAATAACTTTTTTTTTTTAAGTGCTACATCACACTATTTCAAGTAGAGAGTGTACACAACAACAAACAGATAAATTATAATAACCAAGTTAAAAAAAAACACAAAACCCCAAGGGTTAATCACACATAAAATGTACAGGTAAGTACATGTAAATAATCAAACAGTGCATTTTGAAGATCAGCAGAGTGTGCTTCTGTGTTGAATATATATCATACAAGTTGACACAAAAGAGGATGAACAAGAGTTGTTAATCTTCTCCCTCCTCTTCTGGCCACATGCAAAACCCCTTCAGGTCCTCATGAACTACAAACTTACTGAAAAACAGTCAGAACTAGGAGTTCAAGCTTAGCAAGCAATGCAAAAAACAGTGTTGATAGATGATTTTAAAAAAAACCTCTTTTGTACTGATATGCTAGCATAATATAGAATAACCACACTGGGCATGGGCCAGCCTCTAACCTCCCCACAGTCACAGGCAACAGTAACAACAGGATTTGCAGAATATCTAACTCACTAAACACCCTGTGATAATACTGTCACTTTTTAGTACAAAAGCCGTAAAATCTACAGTATGACAAAGATCAAAGTTATTAGTAATGTCACAGGTGCTTGTGCAATAGTTACCAATGTGAAAATGCACAAGTATTTGAAAAATATACTACTGCTGCATGAGGGAGAACTTAAAAAAAGAGGAAGGAAAAAAGCAGCCTGTAGAAATAACAAAGCCTCTAGTTGTAAATTTAACTCTGAATAAAAGAATAAAACACACCAACTAGGCACTCAGTACTTCATAACCATTAAAAGCACCAAACATGCTGTTCAACACTGGGTGAAGAAGTAGATGGGTTGAGTTTGAGCTAGCCACCACTCTTCTCCCTTTGCTTTTTGAGACCCAAGGAGTCTGACAAGCATCAGCCGGTCAGCTTTATTCCTGAAGCCAAATGCCAGTAGTGACCAGCCCAATCACCATCTCTTGTACCTGACAACACCAGAAAGCAGCCACCCTGCTATACATAACCAGCCATTTCATGAAAGTGGCTTAGCAGCACTGCAAAGGCCAGTGACAGTTCTTCACCCTCTTCACTGAATCAAGATAAGCAAGATCTGTCTATGCTAAGCAGCTACACATATTTAATTGTGTTTGTCTTATCTTTCAACCCCAAATAAACCCACACTTGCCTGTGGGTTTAAGGCAATTGCAAGATGAAGTCTTTATGTGTGCAAGGGGGAGAGAAGGGTATGAAGCTAATGGGGGGGGAATTGTCCCGGCCCTCACTGAGAGCTAAAGGAAGCCCTGAAAACACAGTGCAAACAAGTACGACCAGTGAATTTGCTATCAAGTTTACTTCCAAACTTTGCTAAAGACACCTGCAATATCCAATAGTCTCACCATAAAATCTAGCTTTGGAAGTGGAAGGTTGCTCCTCCTATAAAAATCTAGCAAGTACATCTTGAAACAACCTATGTTCTCTGCTAGCATTGGAGTTACCTCACATCCAAGCCCATATTTTACACAGTCATAACTAATCATTCTCCTTCCCCACTCCCCAAAATACACCCCATCTCACTCATTGTACAGGACAAACCATGCTCACTGAGTATCGCTTTGTCCTTACTGTCTGACATATTTGCCTTATTTGCTGCAAACCCTCCAAACACTGCTCTGAAGACAGGATGATCTTTTCCTTCTGCGTTTCCACAGCACTTGCTCAATATACCACAAGATACTGAAACATTATAAAAGTTAATTCTCACTTTAAAAAAAAAAATCTAAAAAAATCTAAAAACAAATGCATTTCAAAAGACACCTGTTATTACAAGTACCTAGTCATGGCCCAAACTGTCAAAAAGTAAGAATCTATAAAAATATTCATACAATATAACTGTCTAAATGTCAAAGTTTAAAAATAGAATAAATTAAAATAGGCTCTAATGGACAGAGTTTTCTAGAGTATCAGACTGGATTACTAAAAGCCTTTTTACATATGCAAAGAATATTTCCTTGATTTTAAATTACTCAACCAGTTCAATTCAATGACTAGCCTAAAATCCAAGTGACCAAGTAGGAACTTCAACGTAGGAATGCTCGTTTTCGTTTTCATTTTCCTGTATACAAATGAAAAAGTAAGCATGACAGGATGATCTGCTTGTTCTACTTTCTCAAAAGATAGTAAATTGGATGTATTCTTTTAAGTTATCATGGAGATCAGTATTTCACCTTTTTAATGAAGCTATTTGCATATATACTAGGTAAGTGTTCCTGTAGGAATGCATACCTGAATTTTAATTGATATATAAAATTATTTATGGCATTCTTTATACTTTCAATTCAGCAATGACTTACTGGCTACTTGCATGGAAATTAAGAGCAAAAATGTTATTATATTAAAAATTTACGTTTCCCCATTATTCTTAGCAGTAAGAGTACAAAGAATAAGAAAATCGATGTTAAACTATTCAACTGCTTAAGTAAAAACATATAGAAATACATAGTATAGTTCTGTTAGCAAGAAAGTGGTGTTAACTAATGGGAATGAATGTCTTCAGAAAAAGCCAAGACATTCCAGGGCAAATAAAATTAGAATTTACTTGAAAACAAGTTTCCAAATTCTTACATAAATTGTTGTCAAATCTGGTTATTATAAAACAATTTGATTTAAATCAAGGTCTCTGCACTATACTGTTGGTTTACAGTTTTCATACATTTTCAAAACATTCATGCAAGAGACCATCATTCTACTTAATCCCCAGGTTCAAAGAGAAGGCACAGGCACAAATGGGCTTAGGTCAGGAGTACTGATTAATCTGTACCTGCCCTTTTTGAGATGCTCTAATATTTAAGGGCATTTTAATGAAGACCTATATGTGCAACAGCACAGTTATGACTAACTTAAACCCCTGCTGAACAGAGAGGGAGGACTTTCGCAAGCCAAAGACTCACACTGGGAACTCAAACTCAGGTATGTCTGTCTAGCAGCATCTCTTGAAAAGTTTAATTTAAATTACGTAGAAACAGTAATTAAGGTGTGATTAAACTCACTAGAACAACTCAGTTGCAGAGGCAGGAACACAATGCAATTCTCCATTCCAGTTATCCACTGCCTTAATGATACCTGACCTTCCCTTTCCCGCAACCTTTTGCAATAGCTCTAAGCTTTACGACTTCGACAATGACCAAGATTGAGGCATCTATTCAAAGAGCATATTGTGCCATGTAGGACCATCAAAACATTTATACAAAAAGAACTAAATTAAGCTATAAGTGCAAATCTTAAAACTGCCCAATTTTAGCGCACCTGACAGCAATTTTAGTGATATTCCTTCAAATTTGGTTGTGAAGAAATACAGTTTCCCGCAGTCTTCATACAAAAGATACATACTTTATCATGACAAATCATCAACACCTACATGGTTCATTAGCTAAATGAACCGAAGCTTTCTGAAACGTTGCACAAGTCTTCCCCACCAGAGCTTACAGTAACCGGCAGCAGTCATTTGCCACCACCTATGGAGACCAGCAGCAAGAGAGCACTACACCTGCACCACAGGAAAACTGCCATTACCAGCTCTGCTGTATATCCTTAAAGACCTTCTACGCCCATTGATATTTGGCGGGCCACGGACGCAAAACTAGCTTAGCGGAAAGAGTGAAATACGGTGTAATCTGAAACATAAAGAGACAAAATTTCCCTGGCCCACTGCTAAACAATACACAGATATTCCAAAACTTGTTTAGTGTAAATCCCTCAGTCTCCACAGTTCTCCTTGCACTAGAAAGGAGAATCTTTCCAAACCAAAGAAGAAAATGCAATTTTTTTTTCTGTATTTCCAGGAGAGAGTACACAAATCAGCCTAACACCAGAGGGAGCGGAAGATCTGTATCCAGGTTTATGTGCCATAAACATGCTGTCTTACTTGTCAGCACACAATGTTCACCCCAGTTTCAAGAAACTGCATGTCTTCTTTAAAAGATCAGATCAGAAAAAACAAGTCATGGCCAATCAGCAAAAAGAAAGTCACATGTAAAGTTATGAAAGTACCAAAAAAACCCGAGGTGAAGCTTGCTGTCTTATTAATCTGCAGTAAGGCACTGGGAGGCTGCCAAATTAGTTAATCCAAATACACAAACAAGTTAATGATGACCTGAGGGAGCAACACTGGATTTACACATCGAAGGAAACACCATGTAGGAAAATGTTAAGAAACTGTGTGTATTTCAGAGCTCTATGCTATTATTTCAAAAGCTCTTTAATTCACCAGATGGAACTGTGTAACAAACAGAAATGGAGCCTACCTGAGGAATCCTCATTGCAGTCCCCATTCCCATCACAGGACAGGAATTCACAACAGAAACTTCAAAGTAGTAAAACTAAGAAGTACCCTGGTTATAAGTGCTTTTGGAATACCCTACACCATGCACCTTCTAAGGACCAAAATGGCTTATTGTGTTCAGCAACTTCACATGATCTAAACAAGAAATACTTTATTTTTTAAATTATAAGAGTGTAACGGAGAGACAAAATCATGACCTGCTCTGAGTTTCCATTCAACCTAGAATTTCCATATTTTAATACCAGACAGCAGAAACCTGAATTCTCTAAAATGGAAGGAAAGATACTTGTTCATTCCTGGCTTTAAAGGTGCATATGAAAACATTTTGATTACCGGTCAATTGCTGATGTTAAGTAAAAAAAATTGTCAGCCTCTCTAAGAGTGAAATTATTCACCTTCTGAAAATGTTTTCAAACTGAACAGTGGGAGGGGGAAAAAAGGGGGGGGGGCATTACTTCTAGTTTCATAAGTAGAGAGATCAGTTTACAACCTAAAGATGGAATCAGACTACTTATATAAATATGGGACAAAGAAGTCTACAAATCCACTGACAAACAATTCTTAAAATAATTGTATCGTGTATTGCATTTTTCCTAGGCACTCTGTTTAAAATAATTCTCTAAAATCATGGTAAAAGAAAGGACAAATATCTTGTCACTTTGCCTCAGGAAAAAAAAAATATTTTCCAGTTATCAGAAAATATCTGACATGAACAGAATCACTGTATGCCTTTTTGCCGCTACCTTCAACCACATTCATATGCTCCATGGCATTTTTATTTCATTTTGAAGATACAGTAGAATGAAATCAGAACCAAATCCAGTATTGATAGTTGATTTATTATGAATCGAGTGTCTCCCCACTAAGACAACCCTTCTGCAGAATCAGGAAGTTCAGAATTCAGCTGTAAAAAAAAAAAAAAGATTCCTACATTGCATGGAGGACAGGCTACTCAATAAGAACAACTGGATTTTCTGTCAACACAATGGTTTTATTGTAGGACAATCTCAAGTACCCTCAAAAACAAGTATACATTTTACATGCCGAACAATCACCCTTATAAAATAGATCCAGACATTAATTACTTAAAAGGAGTCTCTACTCTCCCTTCTTCCTTCTTGCTGCTATGCCAGGTATTAAAATACTCCTTGGCTCAATTTGCCTTTAACACATAAGCATATTCCAGTATTTTGGGGGCTATAATTTTGCTTAGTACCCTCGAAGCAGCTGTCCCAATCTTCTGTATTTCACATAATTCAGGTAATGACATAACAAGCTTTGCTTTAACAGTCGATAGAAGCACCACAAAACTTTCTGCTGAGATCTTAAAAAGGTACACCTCACCCAGAGATCCCACCAGACTTCTCCACACTTCCTAAACGTTTTCTTCATCTGCGTAGTTGTATTTGGTTGTGTGGAGAGACTCAGCTGTCATTCAGGACAAGTTCGTTTGTCACAAATCAGTGGTGCTATAATTAGCCTGTAGGAATGAAAATTTCTTATAATAATACTTAAAAATAATATTTTAGTGAGTGTAAGACACCCACACTGTCTGTTTAGGCAGCACTTATTAGCCACCATTAAGTCTGAACCACAACTAATGAAACAACAATTACTGATCTTGCCTGAGAACTCACCTGTCCCAATTCCCAGCACAGGGTGTGTACGGTAGGAAGGCTGAGCAAAACCTTGTCACCAGCTTGCACACTCTACAGCCATCTCTTTGGTCCCCCCAGGACAAATTGGAACCCAGGGATTACAGACTCATCCATTCCATGTCAACTGTGGAAGTGCTTGATCTCAATCATTCTTATAATACTTTGATGTGATACTTTATGGAAAAGAAGGTTAAGAAGTAAAACACCTGGGTAAATACCTGACTTCTAGTTTAGTATGAAATTATAGGTATTTAGAACTTAGTCACTTATTTCAGGCTTCTATCAATGCAGAATGTATCTGCAATGCCATCACTACTCTGTCTCCATTTTGCTGCCTTCTGATCCATCTGTGAATAACACGCACACAGCCTGAAAGTTAGCTTTGCGTCCTCGACCTGAAAGAAAGCCATTGATAATCTAAAACTGTTTGATGACCCAAGCCCACTAACCCACATTCTTCCACTACTAGCAAAGGCCTGACACCACCTTCCTGCTCTTCAGCCAACTTCACATAAGAGACAAAAACAAAAGAAAAACCCCAAATCCTTCAATACTTAGCCAGAGAAAAGGTCCATATAGTAAAGAATCCTATCTTCAGGAAAGCTAGGAGAGAATATCTAATACACATTGAAGATAACACAAGTAAAAACTATTTCCTCCCCCAGCGACCAGCAGCACAGCATCTGCTTGAGTCAGGCTGACTCTGGACTATCACCAGTAATACCGATAGATTTGTAAAGTTCCTTGTAGAGCCCATTTTTTTGTTTTGACTCTTCACAATACCTTGTGAAAATAAGTTCTGTAACTTATGCTAGGTATAAAGCACTTTTTTTGCATTGTGTTTCGTACCCCAAATTCTCAGAAATAGTGAATAAATAATTTCCTATTAATTTTCTCCCACTATTTATAATTATCTTCCATGTCTTCCTCCTTCAAGCACCTCTTTTCCAAATGAAAATTAGTTTATTTACTTTTTTTTCTTTTAATGAGGAAGCCATTTCATATTTCTGGTGTTCCCTGTTACCTCTCTTTTCATTACACTGGCTAAATATCCCAGGAGATTTAGAATTACATCAGTCCCAGAAAAGAAACAAATGTTCAAGCATTCACCAAATTTTGGGGGGAAATAATTTTGCCCAGGATTTTAGAAATAGGCTGTCGATTTCTCCATTTCCTTTCTGTCTGTACAGAAGCTCAGGAACTTCCCAGCATTTCAGCAAGTATGTAGGAGTCAGGACCCAACCCCTGCCCATACACAATAACTGGGTCACGAAATTCAACACCCATCACATCATATGATTTGCACTGGGTGATGGAACAGGGACACATGCTCTACTTCTGATTACAAGATGCTATATCTCTTTTGTCTTTCTTGATTAGAGAAAAAGAAAGAACCCACAGCCTCACCACCCCACTGCAGAGTTATCCTCCTGGTCTCTAACTGTTTTAAGCCAAGCTATTTCTTGTCACCCAAACCTCAAAAGTGGGCCTTTTCTTCATAGTGCAATTCAAAAATATGCTTTCATAGTAACATATGTTAAAAGAAAACAGTGTCTGTAAAGCCTAATACGTATGCATATACGCAACATTTTTCTATGCTTATCCCAGATAAAAGTGAAACAAAACCATTTACAGCAGGATGAGAGATGGCATAACGGTGCCAAGTGCAGTAACTCCAAACTGCGTATGAAAGTAATCACAATCAGAAGAACTGTAATGTGAATAACATCATACAGGTTGTCACAATCAGTCATCAGCTATGAAATAAACATAATAAAATAATATTTTGAGATTATGTTTAACCATAGATGTATAAGTCTGTTTTCCCTGGCACGTCTGTTGAATACAGCAAAAAAACCGCGAGATCCCTACCTGCAGCTTGTGAACATACTAGAATGCAACAACCAAGATCATTTATTACAAAAAGCTATCTTTCCAGAGTACTTTTTATTCATGGCATAACAAGGAAATTGTTTGAAACAAATTAAGTTTTGACACACATAATATCTAACTTAAAACCCTAGAGGTACCATTTGATACTTTCTATAAAACGTTTCTGCCAGAGATGATTTTTCCCTTTTAGTAAAAAAAAAGATGTTAATAAGTTCACACATTAAACCACAACTCTCCATCTCATAATAAAGTCCTTCAAATTCAACACCTCCTTAAGCTAGTCATTACGAGTTACACACTACAATCACTTCTTAATTGATCTAGAAATAAATACAATATTGATGAAAGTGCTAAGAAACACATTTAAGACAGCAAATATCTAATGGAAAACAGAGAAAAAACAAGAGAGAAAGGATTCAGAATGCTCATTAAAATGAAAAATGCCTTCTGCGATTACTCAGTAGGAAGCTGAATACAACTATTCACTGGAATTAGCAAATTAAGTTTGCCTTCTTGTCTCTGAATTCTATTAATATACAGACATCATGACACAAGAGAAGTCTGCACAGGCACTTGTATCCGTTTTTATTTTGTTTTGAACTGGAACATCTCGTCTTTGCAAATATATTTACAGAGGCACAGAAACGTGACTAATTCTGCCTTTCTCTAGATGCATCTTCTTTCATCTGTCCTACACACTTACCTATGTTAAATTTGTGACCAATTCCTATATAAATTGATAGAAGTTTATGCACACTAAAAAGAATTAAGAACCAGCTAATTGTTTATATGACTGTTAGAAAACAAATGAGAAAATTCCTGGGCTTGGTTCTTGTTTTGTTTCTTGGACCTTATATAATCATAGTTTCTAGTACAATCATACCTTTACATATTTTCTCCATACCTGATCAACTTGACTATTTAAAAAGAGCAATTTAATTTAGATTCGGGAGTTATATTGCTAAACTAATTACGTTCTATGTAAGAAAACATTCAGATTCTTAATCCCTTAGCATCTGTAACTGCAGTCTGTGACTTCAGACCCCTTGATTATGAAAGATTTGGGTTGGACACATTGTAAAAACATTGTGCATTTGGTCAACAGTTTCAAGATGGCTCCTTCAGAATTTTAGTTGTGATTAAGATCTAATTCCAGGCTAACAAACTACATGCTGCCCACCTTTGAAAAGCTAGAAGAGTTTTAACTGGAACTACGAAATTAAGGTAGGTATCCTAAAAGTTACAGTGCAACATTACTTGCAATCCAAAATACCTGTGTGCTCTGAGTGCTTAGGAAGCAACCATCCAGCTATGTGACACGATTTTGGGACTGCCATACAAAACAAACGCTTTGGAAAGATGCAGAAATCTTCCCTCAGCACTCCACTGCAGAACACAAGACCACCGTTAAGCTGGAGTCAAGCTTGCCTTCTGGTTTAAGAACAGTAGCTGCCTTACCTTCAACAAGGTCTTTTTACATGTAGAAAGCAAAAAAAAAAAATTAAGAAGGACTATCAGAAGAAATACATTCATTTTACTTTTATGTCAGGAACATACCCCCTCAGGGCAGCATGAGAGAAAGCTTCAAGACATTCATAGGAAGATTTAAAGGCAGTCATTAAGGGCTGATTGGAGGTGGACCCCTATACATCAACATATTGCTGGTAAGTTAATGACAGGCAGGATAGGAGGAGAAAAAGAAAGGACTTTGAAAGGAGTACTGGTACCCTGTATATAACTCAGTAAGAAAGAGGAATCCTGCAGAAGAAAAGAAAAAGAATGACATGTACAAGCAACAGCCTTGTAAAATCTTTGCAGCAGAATTGCGTTGCATGACTAGATGCTACGTATTACAAGAGACAAATGCTGCGGTAATTGACAAAAGAGATTATGCGATCCAAAATATTTTCAATGTTTAAATCCTTAAGAAAGCATAAATCTTAGTCATTTCAAATCCAGTAATAATAGCTAAGACTTAAATATAGCCTTGACATGATGCTGAATTTGGAAAATATTTTCCTGTTTATGAGCTCAAGTGAGAGACAGAATAATGGCATCATTCACAGAAAATCAAGAAAGGACATAGGAATTTTAGAAATGATGACGAAATTATGGTATGAATTGTTTTATTCAAGAAAGAAAGAAATGTGCTTTTTAAAATTACAAGTTAAGAGTTTCCAATAGTTTACTTGAAAACTAATAGTAATAAAGTAACAATATTAATAAAACACTTTCCAGTGCAATTTAACAATAACAATTTTTTTAAGAAGTTGACAATATATATTCAGACATTGCAAGCAATGAAAAATTTACTTTATGTTTTTGTAATTGATACAATCACAGTTTTAGCTAGTGACTGTATGTCAGAAGAATGAATCTTAAGCAAGATGGCAATGTAGAAAAACCAGTCTTGAAGAAATTATTTCACAATCTGCATCCAAAACACATACAAAAAGGTGAAAGTGCTAGTGTTGATCCAGGAAAACAAGGCACAAATAATTCAGCCTTTCTAAAGTAAACTTATTTTTGCACACAAAATTATTATAATTATTAATTATTATAATTATTATTCATACCCTTTTTTAGCTTTTCATTGAACTCAACAACACAGTTAATATAAATCAAGGTTTTTTACTTCCCTCAGATCAAACTAGAATTCATTACCATCTTACTTTTTCTGTACCCCAACAGATCAACTAATACAATACTTTCATCTGCCATTGTCTCTAATGAGTGAGCAACTGAAAAAATAAGAGGAAGCCTTTCCATTAAAATAATCTTAAAATAGCATCTGTCTAGAATGATCCATTTCAATTTTCAAAAAAAAAAAAATCCTAGTGCTGTGTTACTTTCAAGTAATGATTTATTGGGGAGGATGCCTCTGTAGCTTCTAAGTTAGGACTGACATTTGAACAAGACACAACCAGGCACGAGTAAATCAAACTGAAGTAAGCCTGGTTTTTGATGAAGACAAGAAGGGTACTTCTATCATCACATAAAATTTGGGAGAGACAGGTTTCTTCTGCTCCATTGATTCCAGTGAAAGCAATGCACATTCACAAGAACTTCTAAAACAGTGTTCTTCAACTAAAATCACTAGTTCTCCTACTCCTTTTCTGATAGTTTCAAGTGCTTTTCATTATGGTTATTAAGAGATGAAGGTATTGAACTGTCATATTAAGGAACGCAACCAGCTCTCCCTCATTCTCTCAGTTCTCCCCAGACAACTTCCTCCACAATTAATCTACTGGAGAACCTGTCATGTTAATCACATTTCTCAGTGCAAGGTAGACACCGCCCAACTTCTTTACCACCCCTGTGGATCTCTTGGTTCTTGACAACCAGCTACTCCTCCTTTCCCATCCAAGGAGCTGCATACCATACATTTTGAACGGCAATACAGAGGATTCCTTTCCCCAGTCATCTCCTTGCCTACATCCTAATAAGGGTACTATCATCTCCTTCGCCCCACACTTCTTTCTTCCCATTAGAAATAGAACAGTGCTTAGATCATCATGGTCCTTTATCTACCACCCTTCAGAGAAATTCAGTTATAGAGACCAGAACACCCCCCCCCCGATATTCTTCGATCTTAAAGAAAACACATTATTTTGAAACAATATTCTGAAAAAACAGCTACAGTGTTAGAAAAACAATTATGGATCTATAACTATACCCTACATTGCCCATAGCAGTAACATTCACAGAACAGATGTTCAATGTTTTTAGTAGTTTCAATGCTGTCCAAAAGCAGTACTGAACTCAAACTCAGTAATGTTCACTGGTTGAAGCAGCAAGAAATCTTTGTTTACCTTTCTACTGCAGAATACCAGAACAAATGATTGTTGGCTATGTAATGTAAGCCTTACCCTAATGTTCATACTTACAGCTGCTATTCTTCAGCTGTCAAACTGAAGAGGAATACCAATAAGCTACACAACTCTGTTAAAGGTGATTTAAATGCAAGTGAGAATCGGCCAACATGCAAAGGAATTACAAGCTTCCAGAAAAAGCACTTATCTCCAGCAAAAAGTGACGTTCCACTGTGTTTCAGGTTATTACTTAAAAGCATTTGAACTGAATATCAGTAAATACCAGCTCATGAAAGAAGATTTTACTAAAAAGGCATGTGCTAACATTATAATATTGCTTTCTGACTTCTAAATAAAACTGAAGTAGAACACCTCCGCTTGAAATATTTAATTAGGCAGGAAATCTAAGTCGCATATCCAATTTTCTTTCACCAAAACCTCTTTATCCTCAACATTACAGTAACTTCATTTATTCTTAACATTAACAGGTGCTGTTTGAATTCAGTGCCAAAGAGAGGATAGGACACAAGCATAATATTACATTTGGAAACATGAGTGAAATTTGGCAGAAGCTAACGTGTTGAGGTATCTAAGACACTGCACATGTGCTCCTTGCAGTGAACTGTGCCAACTATGAAAACTAAACCACTTTAAGGTAAGATGTCTTACAGATCAGATGTATGGTCTGCACTTACTTCATATTCCAGACAATACAGGGCACAAAAACCAATCCCACAATGGCCCTCCATGCATGCACACATATTTTCCTTCTGCTTTGCAGCCAACCCCAAAAGGGTGCAATCATACCAGTGTTCAATATATTTTTCACTATTGCTACTTTATAGCACCCAGGAATTGTATATCTAAAGAAGTCATTCATGTGTGAAGGCAACCATTTTCTCACACTGAGAAACCCAGAAGATTTAGCAGGCTGTACCTAAAAAACCAACAGTTAATATGATTCTTTTCATTGTTTCATTGAGTAAAGTTTTTCACAATTTTTTTTTTTTTTACTTTCAAGGTAGGTAACTCATTAAGAGCCAAAGTTGGTTAAATTTCATTCTTTTACAACTTTGCCCAGGTAGAAGCACAACTTTTGAGGGTTATCACACAGGGAGCAAGCAACATGGAAACACACAGCAAGTTTATTTTTGAATGTTTTGGAAGTTTAGCAGCCAGTAAGTTTCCCAACTAGGTTATCCCCTTCTAAGGTCTCCCATTTTCTGTAATCTTGCCTTCTTTATCTGAAGAGAGAAGGAATTTTTTGCACAAGTGTTATGCCACCACTTAGGAACAAAAAAGAAAAAAAATTCTTTAACTTTCTAAGTAGATTCATAGTTGGGTCTCCCAGTATAGCCTGCACATACAGAAAACATCTTTTATTTATTTTAAATCACAACAGCTATAAATTCCCTTTTCTTTTCCTGTATCAGGGTTCAAAATCACAATGTCTGTCTTAGAAAAAAAAATACGAGTTTAAAAAAAAAAAGCTCTGAATTGAAACAACTCTAAAACTTCATCCCCAGAAGCGATGAGATCAATGACAGCCATTATTATTCCATTTCCTTATTACAGTATCTCAGGTTCTTAAAATATTTTCTGGTCAAACATTAAGTAGAAAACAGTACTCAAAACAATTGCTAAGAATATTAAATTAGAATAAAACCAGATTATTTAGATGTAGATTCTACATCTGTGGTTAAACCACAACACTGCGCCATCCTTCCTGATGAAGTTGACCATAATGCAGCCAGAAACGCAAGTTGATGGATGCAAGACAGTAGGCAAGAAGTCTGAATCTGCAGTCTGGTGGTTACGTCACTTACCTAAGCATGAACGACTGGGCTATGGCACTCTTGGGAGAAAAATGTGGGCTTGAGCTCCCTCAGGTTGAGAAGGACCTAGAATCAAGGCCTCCTACTTCGTGGACAAATAAGCTGATTAACTGCTAGTCTACTACATATAAGGTAGGTATCAAAAGCATCTTCCTGAGAGAAAACTGCAGAAAATGGTATGGAATTTATTTTCTGATTAATATAAGGGTTATATGAATGTCTAAGGTATAGCCTGGTTTCCTAACAACCAGCTTCACTGTACCAGCACTCCACATTATGGATTTCGAATTCCAGCCAGGAAATCAGAATCTCATCAGCATATGGTCCTTAGGTGCCTGCCTCCATACTTTCTTAGCCAGGAGCCTAATCTTTCTGAGCTGCGGTGTTGAACATTAGAAGGCTTAAGTTCTTTTTTAAACCTAGGATATAAAACCTTCCACTGCATTTTAAACAGTGTTAAGTGTTTGTTTTATTTTTTCCAACACAACAGCCTTTAGGATTTTAAATGGGAAGCAAGTAGGTCAGGTCTTCGTATTGAAGCTTTTTCAAACTTTTTTAATTTTCTAGTTAAATTCTGCAAAACGTATCCACTTTTTACATCTTTCATTAGTATCTTAAGAATATAAATCTTTGAAGAGTACTTTGATTTATCAAGAGCCTTAGAAGTAGGAAGTATCTATAAATATTAGTCAGAAAAATATTTAAACATAATTCCAGTTTTTGATTCCTTTGTAATAGGTCTGACTTATCTTTGATCACAGATTTTTGCAGCAACTCATTAAAAATGCACAAAGAATTTGTCTGTGCACAGATCAGCCACAGAATAGTGATCTGAACATTTAACAGCCTGAGGAAAAAAACAACACACACAAAGTGGAACCCACGCACTTGAAGCAACCAAACATCTGCCTGCCTTTCAACACCACTTTCATAGGCTTGCCTGCATTCCTAAATTGGAGAATATATTGCGAGTCCCTACTGTTTGAACAACCTCGCCACTTGAAGGCAATGTTCAGAAAGTTTAAAATACAAAATTTTTTATCTTCGTGTTTCTGTTGGTACACTGTAATAACAAGGAAGCTACTACTCACTTCTTTTATCAGCAATAGTACAAAGAATAAGACACACCCTTCTCAGGGAACTGGAAAAACCTGCTATGTGAAAGCTGGAAAGTCTCTGAGTACCCATACCTTCATTTTGCTGTTTCAACAACAGAACTGAAGGGAGACTGCAAGGATTTGGCCTTAGCCTAGCAAAAGTAAAGCTGAGCAGAAAAGCAAGGGCTGTGTATATACACACTGAGATAATTATAAAATAAGAAAAAACTATTTAAAATAAAAAATAAAATCTTGGCACCAGTACTGGTTATTACCAACTGATGATGAATAAATTTAGGTTGAACATTACAAGCAGCTTCCTCATGTTTAGGGCAATTTAGCATTGGAACAGGCTTCTAATTAAAGTAGTGAGGGGAAAAGGCCCAGCTGCTTTTAAGACAGTGCTCCGTATGTCTATGACTGTATGACAAAGCCTACAAGAGCATGAAAATAAACTTGATGAATAGGGAGGTCCTTTCCTGTCCCACGTTCCTAAGAGAACAATAACTGTCAAGCAAATAACATCATTCTAATACAACTCTAAGATATAACCATCTGTCAGGCAATACCCAAGAATAATTATACCACAGAAAGCAAAACCTGATATTAATATCACAGCAGGACAAACTTTGCCAAGAATAAACTTCACAGAGTATCTTTTCATAAAATGTCTTTGACCTGTAACCTCACTTCTCATAATTTCATGCTAAAAATTTGCTCCCTCTGCAAATAAGAGTGCAGAAAGCACACCTCTCATGCAGTACTAACTTCCAAATCTGAAAGAGCTCAGCTTATTTGGTCTCCATGCAACTAGGCAGTCCTATCATCTGCACCCCTAGCATTCTGCACGCATGCAGCAGACCATCTTAACCAAAACAATATTACATCTAACATGCTCAACAGGCTCTTTATTTACTACAGTCATTACTATGTTCAGCTCAGGCAGGATGATTCAAAACTGGCTGTCAACTGCTTTGCTACTGAAAGGTTCAAATTGCCACTTTTGCCCACATATCATTAACGAGAAAAACTGCAGCAACCATGATGGTCTAAGACAATTGGTTAGACACGAGCAGTCCACAGAAATAACACATTTTATTAGACTAAGCTTTATAGTTTGAAAGAGCAGACAGTCTTTCAGGCACACCAGCCTTTCAACTTGCTTGACATTTAAAGATATATGTAACACAGTATACAAGTTGGTCTAATAAAGACTATTACCTGTCCCTACAAGTCTTTCAGGCTAGGAGACTGTTTTACACTACCAGGTACAGGCCTGGCTGGGGGGATCTTTACATCTTCGTTTTATTATTGCAATGTATCTGAAATTGAAGACAAACTGCAAAATATTTTTGGCCAATAGACTCCACCTGCTTATTTGCAAAGTCCCTGATCACATCATGCATCCTATTGTTCCGTTCTAAAGGTTCATATTGAAATGCAACAACTGAGTGAATTGTAGAAGAGGGGAAAGTATGAGCACTCATCAGGAGTTGTACATCAAAGGCAAACCAAACATGACCATTCACTACTTCTCATAATACACAAGCTCAGGACACTCAAGGAAATTACCTGGCAGCATAAAAGAACAAAACTATAGGAATTTTTTTTTTTTCCCTATACAATACCTGGTAAAGTTGTAATAGCCAAAACTCAATTATTCAAATAAGTATTTAAAACACATTTTGAGAACAGGTTCTTTGGCTGCTATCAAACAAATGGTCCAGACACAGCCTGTCAGAGACAAAAGTTTTTATATCAATCTTTGTCAACAGCTAGACTGCTACACCAAAACAAAGGCTGCTTTACAGCTATTTGTTATTCTCTTTTCCTATACATCCCCTCTTGGTCACTTCTGAAGAAAGTATAACAGCTCTTACATTCTCGTCAGCAGACCTACAGTATATAATTTTTCCTTAATTAGCACGCAATTTCACTTTAAATTTAGAATTCAAAGGCATTTCCTTTTTTCAGTTGACTTCCCCTCTCCCTATCCCTTGCAAAACCATTGTGGTTAAACACATTGAAAAGTTTGCAGAACAAGCATAAAACTTGTGTCTGAGCAGTAAAGTTTATGTAAATTAATCTCAAACTGTATTTTCTTAGCTTTATTCTCTTAACGAAGCACAGAGCATGGTAGCTGCAAGACACCATTACAATCCATGTTCAGTTAGTTTATATCACACCACAACATTTTCCTACCATTTTAGTTCATCTGCTTATACTAGAATACCAATACTTTTTTTAAACTTGTCATCAAAATAGCATACACTTTTATTCACTATGAGAGCCTGTAGATCTGATTTATAGTATATTCCAGACATATGACTGTATAATTCAGACAAGTTTAAAAAAAGTATGCTGAAAGAAGATACTACCAAGGACTTCCCGCTAGCCTTGCTGAGCATAAGAGGACACATTTTACTTGACCTACCCTACTAATCTCAGCAAGTTGGACCTTAGCAACAGATGCAAAGCTCAAATGACCACTTTCAAATCCTTGTTGCAGCTCCACCTCTAGCCTTTGATCATTTTCCGTCTGGAAGTAACAAATGGATTTCTGCTCCTTGGCCTATGTAACAGTCTCCTCCTAATCCACCAGCTGATGTCTCTAGTACCAGCAGTGGGATTACTCGTCTCAACTTTACCTGCATTTCTCTGTCACATACAGAAAGGGATATATTGGATACTAATAAGACAACTGAAATTTATCTTAACTGTTTATAGACTGTTTTGATTATTTGCTATAGGATTAGATATCAAATTACAAAACTACAATAATACAATATATGCATTCTGACATTTAAATTTTGACATTCAGCAGTCTGACACAAAAGTAGCTAAATTGTAGGATGAAATCTACTTGAACCGGTTTTCATTACAATTTTGTAGTATTTAGAGGAAACAAAAATTGTTTGAAGTGTAATTCACTTTTGCACAAACTTAAACTGGAATAAAGTTAGAAAGACTATTTTGTATCACAAAAAGTCTTTACCTTAAGCATTAAAAACAGGCAAACTGAATTCTTCAGAAACACTGTAAGCACTGCAAAGCATACAAAAGGAAAAGCTGTCTATACAAAACTAACTTAGAGCACTCAGAAAACATGCAGACGTTACGAATTGCACCCATCTCAAAAGGCACTCGCTTTCCGTCTTCTGCTTCTTCCAAGCTACACCCACAGACAATTTACAGAATTCCCTATCAGATATTCTGATTACTCCCCTACGTTCACCCCTGGCCAGTTTCCAGGCAGCCTGAATGATTCTGCTATGCCACTGCAATGACAGCAAAGGAATCCTGTGTCCCAAGTAGCACAGGGGTTTTTTAGTACACTATTTTGAAACAATACTTTTTGAAATATTATCTTGGAAATATGACTGGAGTAATTCCTGTACACAAATTCTGGATCTCAAATGTAGTTGTTTATGTCAAGTCTCAGGCTGATAGTCACACAACTTGCAGTTTCTATTAGCAAGTTGTTGATTTTTTATTTTTTTCCTTTCTTCATTTATATTTAATCCCAAGTTCATACAACTACATAGGTCATTCTGGCAGCTGGTACAATCACATGCCAAGTCATAAGCCAAAGACTCCCATGACAAAATGTCAAATCAGCAACCCTCTGATGAGATGCAAGCAATGGAGAAAGAAATCCACCTGATCTTGACTGCCAGAACACAGCCTGCTTGAGCTACATTGAGACAAGGTCTCAGCATCAAGCCAAGAACTATCACAAGGAGAAGTTCCAGCTGGCCTGACCATACTCTCTTCAGTATTTGTCTAACAAAGAAAAGGAAAAGCAGAACAAACACTATGACAATGCAACTTACTGACTGGGAACCACTGACCTAGACAGTGATACTGTGACATTAATTCATATACTAGGGCTGAAACCGGTTTCTTACTTGGAGACCAGAATAGCTCATCCCTTAACTCCTTAGAAAAGAGGCTTTTATTTAAAGTTTTTACCTTCCCTCTTTTAGTTACAAGATTCCTGTAGGATCCAGTAGATTAGATGAGCTTTTCCTTTAGCTTTACTTTTTCTGGGGATACAGTACTACTACTCTATTCCCTTCCAACAGAAGTTCAGGAAGAACATCCTGATACTACTAAAAGAAAGGTGAGCACCTGACATTTTCCTTTCTTCACCTCATCATTCTTTTTGCTTTTTTTCCTTGGCCTAAGAAATGCTTCACTGTCAAAGGAGGTGGGGAATACTCATTAGTGAGAGAGGTCTGCTGCAACAATTATCTAAAAGTCAAGGTCAACCGTTTCTCTTAGTAACAGTTGTAGACGCATACTCGCACACACAAATTCAGTCTCCTTACAGTGAGGGCTCTCTTGTACTTGAGTACATACACTATAAAATAATTTTTAGATACAGTAATGTATATACAAGAGAAAGTTTATGCATAAAAACATCAAACTTTCAGAAAGAAAAAAAATCTAATTACCAAGAAGAAATTTGTACCTTCCCATGTATTTCTAACTTCTAGTTTCTAAATGTGTGAGTGGCTTTGCAACAATGCAAACACTGGATTTTGGATTACCTTTCCTATTACAGTCTACATCCAGCAAAGAAAACGTAACATAGTAAAAAACATCACATTTGGCACAATTGGTAACATGAGGTAACCAGACACAAGGCTTTAACTCAGGCTGTGGCATATTCTCACTTCTCCATTGGGGAAGCAAGGCTATCAAGTGTGACTGTCATGCATGCCCATATCAAAACTCATCTCTCTAGTCAAGCATTCAAGTGGGGAGATAATATCTCAGCATACTACTCAAGAATGAGTTTTGGAGAAGAAAAGGTCACGTCATTACTTACTAATTCAGAGTGGTGTATTATTACATACAAGGTCTCTAAGAACTGTTCGAAGAACTACAGAGAAATCTGTTCCTTTTTGAAAGCAGCAAAAGAGATACAGAGGAAGAGGGCACAATTTCCATTACGCAGGAGAATATATAAGGCAGCAACAGCAGCAAGGCATTAACGTTTGTTAAGACAGAATCAAAAACAAGCCCTGTTTGAAAGAGGAAGAGGGTAAAGGTATGCTTTTAATTCATGTATGATGGAATAGCACATAGGTCGTAAGGCCAGCGCTAATTGGAGAACACAAAAGGGACATTTAGCCCTTTGCTTACTGTCCTCTCAAATGCACACCTAAACAGAAGGGAAAAGCATTTGAATTTGACCAGCCAGTGAATGAGAAGCAGCCCACTGCAAGGAAAGGGACAAAGACATCTGGTCTCTCTAGCGAGGACACTGTCCTTGCAGACTGGGAGCCAGGAGCAACAGAAGTGTGCTGGAATCCTGCAGACAGACCACAGCAGCTCCGACCACGTCCTGTGCAGGCAGTGGAAGAAGGACACACTCTATTCTCATTCCAAACCTGGGGAACCACACGAGCTGCAACCTAACAGCTAAACAAGTATTCAGCCATAAGTACCATACCATAACGCAAGATGAGATTTGCTTTTGGACAACTGGGGATAACTTAGTTTATTATTTAGATCTTCACAATGTGGGCAAATATAAGAAATCTCAATTAACACATGTAGCTGCTCTGACATACTGGAAACTGTTAATACAAACACACTGAACAGCCACAGAAGGTCCAATTACTTAAATGAATACTTTCCTCTTCCTATAGTCCGTTAGTCTTAGACTGTATTAATGTGCATGCCATGTCTTCTTTTCAGGAATCTGGAGATGCTCCATTCATACAATCAAGAAGGTGTTTCTTCTTCCTGAAGTACCACCACCATCTCAACTGACCAGCTTGTGAAAATGTACAATGCACCTGCTGGCACCACATGACATTCCAGAGACTTTTATCTGTGATGACAGCAGGTTTACTTTAATAAGCTGCAGTGTTTTGATAAGTAATGCATGTGTCTATTGAACTGACACATACATTTTAAATATTAATGCTATATCCAAGCTAGATGAAAGCATTAGAGAAGACAGAATAAGCAATTTAATAAGGTGGGACATTTAATTCCCTGATGTAAGCTAGCAGCATGTAAAATAGTGAGTTTAGTACTTGGATAAAGCAACCAGAATGCCTCCTGTTTTCTTTAAAATTTAATTGCTATCACCATAGGAAGCCAAAGCCACTAGCAGGAACTCATTAAATAATGCGATAAAGCTGAAAGTAAAATGTAAATTCAACATTAACAAAGTGGCATTTACTCAACTGTCATCATCGATTACACTCATCCACCTACACAACAAAATTACAGAATTAAACACTGTATTACAGCTGCTGTTTGCCTCTATTCATAGAGCAGTAAAAAGAGTGTTTAACTAAAACCTATCTTCCTACAGGATGTTTTAATCCTGAACAATAAAAAAAAAATCTAATACTGCCTTTGGTTTGCTGAGCCACTGGTAAAGAGTTACTGGGTTGAGACTACGTATCTTTGTATTACAGATGTTGGTTTTTATGTTTGTCTGTACTTTGTTCAGTCAGTTAAGGTGATAATAACCAATCAGTAATGATTTTGGGTCACACTCCACTACCTCTTCTCCAAATATTAAAAGAAAAGTAGCATTTTGCAAGGTTTCTGAAGTTTCCTTGGTATTCTATAACTTATTAAATATAATTAATGGATCAGCCAGGTCCTACTGTGAGAAAAGGTTACTGAGTTTGCAAACCTTTCCTAGCAGGTATCATCTGTCTCCTGTGCTGTGTGGAACAGGGGGGTCTGTTTCTTTCCAAAATTCAAATATTCGTCATATTAATGTCTGCACATTACTTTTTAAATCAGATATCTAGGAAAAAAGTGGTTTACAACCCTGCTACAATATCCTTCTGTACCTAAAATATTTAAACTGTTCCTCCACAGCCATGTCAGCTACAGATTCTTCATCCTAACCAAATTCCTGTATTGGTTTCTAACACCCTTCTGTTCCCACCCCAACCTTTTTTCCTTTTGAAATGAAGGTATTTAACAGTCTTCATTTATCACTGTGAATAAGTTCAGTAAAAAGCCCTAACGAGAATGAATCTTAATTATCTTTATTAAGTAATAAATATTTATCATGAAAGCAGGAGTTAAAATAATTAATATTGAATACAGTACATAGTGTTAGAAAACAGTTTTCATAGCTTCTAGGAAACAAAAGCTGTTTACAGCTGGCACAACAAAGTTTTCAGCTTTTTTCCAATTGTCAAACTGTTCCTTTGACTCCCGTTTCCTCCAGTAACTGCCTTGCAAATCCTTCCCTTCGTGGTACTCGCAGCAGAACTTTCCAGATCTAATTGCCCAGGAAGACATTTTCCTCTACTGTTGCAGTCCTGAAATCTACTATTTCCAGTCACAATCTCTCCTTCATTCTGGGTGCTAGCATGCCACCATCCACTAGAAGTAAAGGGGGCTTATAAAAAAGGTGGGGGCAAACTTTTTAGCAGGTCCTGTTGCGACAGGACAAGGGGGAATGGCTTTAAACTAAAGGGGGGTAGATTTAGACTAGATATAAGGAAGAAATTTTTTCACAATGGGGGTGGTGAAACACTGGAACATGTTGCCCAGAGGGGTGGTGGATGCCCCATCCCTGGAAACATTCAAGGTTCAGGCTGGACGGGGCTCTAAGCAACCTGATCTAGTTGCAGATGTCCCTGCCCACAGCAGGGGGGTTGGACTAGATGACCTTTAGAGGTCCCTTCCAACCCAAACTATTCTATGATTCTATAAGTAGTTATCTTCCAGCAGAAACGAACAGAGGGAAACAACGACAGTTTTCAACCGTCCCCATTTGTTAGCTGTAGCCATGGTTCTAAACAAAGGACAACGTCAGCCTTTTCTACACTCCTTCCAAAAATGTGTTTGCCCGATGACTGACTTCTATCTTGCCCCAATACTCAGCTGCTGCACATTACTTTTGCTCTCCATTTTAACCATCAAGATTTCTTGAAGCTGGATTAGTCTTCACTGAGAAGCACCCAGGGTGTCTCGCCCGACCTGTTCCAGGTCTCAGGGTCCAGGCACGTGACTCTCACAGCAGTCAGATGAGGGACCAAAGGCACCACAAAGCATGCCATTCACAGTTTTATCCCCTGAGGTTTGTTTGCCATTTTGATACCCTTGCTCAGACTGGTCCTGGCAGCTGGAAGGTGGTCCAAGTCACCATCTGTATCATATTTCAAACACACGACAAGCTTTCAAAGCAGGGAACCAGGCACTGCAGCTATATCAGGGCAGTTTAAGACTTGCTGGGCTATAGTACTTTTAAGTGTCTTCTTAATACAATACAAAATTTCTAGCACATCTAATTTTGATGTTATTAAAGTAACAGATTTGGATCTTTGGAGAAGTAACCAATCTTTAAATAAAAAAACCTACAACAACTCTGTGGTACAGACTGGATGTTCCCTTCCCCATAGGAAAGTAAATGCTAGAACTTAAGTTGGTGGGACTGAAGTTACAGGTTACCTATACATGTACTGGAGGTAACAGACTTACTGAAGCAGTTAACCTTGGAGACTGGGCAGCAAAAGGCTCCTTTCAGGGTCTCTAGGATCTACAGATGCCAAGAGAGCAGCAGTGAAGCCAGGATAGGGTGTGCCCGGGGCAGGCAGCTAACAAAGGGCTGCTGTTCATCCTGGTGGGAGCAGCAGTAACTGTGCCTTGGGCTGGTGGGAGTGAGAGCATTAGGGGAGGAGCAAGGATTTTTTGATATGACCTACAGAGTAGAGATTTCACATCCTCATTAGACTTTAGCCTCTATTCACCTTAACAAGGGAGCAACCTGCTCATTCAGAAGTTGATTTTGGTCACTTCTCCAGCACTGCTAGTCTCAAGATGATGCAGCTTCAGCATTCCCCCTTCCACACACACATTTCACAATGCAATCCTAACACAAAAGTCAGCTGTGTTCACAGTTTCCCAAATGACCCAGACCACAATGAAATAATTAACTGCTCATGAACAGCTATTCATTGAAAACCTCTATCACACTATCTGTTAAGCCATTGAAAACCTTCATTACTGTATCTGTCAAACCTCTGAGAAGAAATTTAAGACTGTTTCGTTAGATCAGTTCTCTTTTTGCAACTCTTCTGGACTGTGATAGAAAGCCTTGCCTTTTTTATCAGCTGAACTTGCAAGGTGTTTTCTAAAAACACAAAAAACCCGTCTCCATCTGCCAGCTGAAGCTTCTAATTTGGCCACATGTGATGTGTGAAATAATTATATTCTACTCTTTTTTTTTTATAATTAGCAACATCAAGTCCATTTCTTTAGATAACATTCATGGCATATTGTCTGTGGAACAGCAGCTCTGCATTTCATATCTGAAACTACATTGTTCCTTTTGGAACAGCTTCATTTGTGAAAGCCAAGCTCAGTCCACCAAACAATACATTAAGATTTTCTATGCTCTTTATATAAATGGATATGTACATTTCCAAGTTTTGAGACATAATTAGTAGCTCTGAAGCAGTTTTACTCTATGTTTAAACTTGTTATATAATTTATAGTGCAATGTGTTTTGTAGTCAGTCATCATTAACTCTTGGCTGTATTAGCAATACACTTTCCTACTTTTTCAACACTTACACCATCATATAAAATGAAATGACGTAAGAAAATTTTGTCATTCTTGACTCAAAAAACAGAGGCTGTCTTTACAAGACAAAAAAGCAGCACACAATTAAGAATACTTAGACCACATATTGGTACAACGGTGTTTCACAGCTTTATTTATTAATACTAAGCGTGATATAAAATTGTTCTTGGTCTCTCATACTAAACCACACACTGTTCAGGACCGTAAAAAGCAAACGACAACCTAGTCCAGAATCAGAAGACTGTGGACAAAAGAGTAATCATAAGCTAATCCTACCTGGATGACCGTCTTTACTTCAACAGGGACTTAAGAGATGCATTTTCTAGACTGTGAAGCTGAGAATCTATGGAGCCTGAAGGAAAAAGGAAAGGCTAATAGTAATATGACATTGGTTCTAGTCCATGTTGGAAATACAAAGTATTTTCATGTTTTTATTCTAAACATTAGGAGCATAAGTTTAAAGTAGTTAACTTCCCAACAACTTCCTCTATGATGCCTTGCAGAATTAAATAAAAGTTTCTTCTGACTTTTGTTAAGCTGGGGGGAGAGAGGATTTCAAGTTGCAAGTTTGTTCTGTCTCCACGCCTGTCCTAGACAAATTGGTCTTAAAGCAGTAATTAAGCAAAATAATGACTTCAAGATGGGTACAGGTAAGCTTTATCTACCTTATGAATATTCGTAAGACTTCACAGACATATAATCACATTTTATACGTGAACACCACACAAGTTTTGGTAAAAAACTTTACGTGTAAGCTTCCCCCATGGCACTTAATGGGTCCACATTGAAAACCCTTTAAGCACTTGTAACTTCATGCTTGCAGTAAAGACGCTCATTTCTTTGCTTCATAATAGCTAATCACTCTGCTTTGGAAAGTCAGCAATAACCTCAAAACCACTACTAGCTGTGCACACTTACATTCAGCAAATATCTTTTTCAACACTCCAACTGGCATTATGCACTGCCTACTCCTCCTACAAACTGAAAATACCCGATGTCGCCTCTTGGCAATAAACTGCAGGAGCAGAAATGGAGCAGCAGACCACAGAGCGCACGTGGGGAACAGAGCCACAGCAACCCTATTACACGTATGGCAAACACCTAACAGTCAAAACAGGGTAGAATACATCAAGATGGGCCTATTCTTCCCACGTTTGTATGCCACCATCTCTTCTGCACATTGCAAACTACAATATTCACATCTCCAATGTCATAGTTCTATAGTACAGTTTGTAGTCATAGTTTATGGATTGGTTCAATGATTAAATACTGATGACACTGAGGATGTAAACAGTAAGTTAATTTCAGGAGCTTTTGGTTGCAGGCTTATTACATCACTGACTATACTGCACATTTTTCGAGAACTAAGAAAGCTTGAATTTTTGTTCTTTAAAACTAGCAAACAACTGTCAAGGTTTATTTTTTCCTTCTATTGAAATATTCTTTTATTAAAATACGACATACTTTAAGGGGGTACTGTCTAGGCTTGATTTTAGCTTGATCTGTTATTTCATATAAGTAACATAAGAACGGCAATAGTGGGATCACATTAGCCTTCACAGCTGAATGGAAGAGTGACAAAAACCAAGATGTTGGCCACAGTAACAAGATGTGATCCCAAGAGACTAAATATACTGAAACCCATTTACATTAGCAGCTCATCTTTTCTCCAGAGCTAACAACTGGGAGATAAGGTTGATTATACCCATGATTCATAATGTAGATTGATAAACCATTTTCAGGACAAAACCTGGAGTCCTGAAAACCAGTCTGCTTAATGCCATTGCTTAAGAACACATGGAATTTGTTAGCCTTCCAAAGTGGCGGGAAAATTCAAGTTGTGTTCTTTGGTAGCTAAGCATAACGAACATAGATATTCAAGAACACCAAAGTAAAGTTTTGTGCATCTTCAAACATGCACTATTTTTGCTTTCTGCTGGTTTTCCCCTAAATGCAAGACTGCTAGCTGAAATAAAGAGCATGTCAATGTATCTCTATCATTTATCGCTGTCTTTGGAAACTCACTTGTCACAAGAACTTTACTGAATGGTAACGCTCGAAATGGTTCTGTAAAATACACAAATGCGGAGTCAGAGCTGTTCTCGGACCTGCCATACAGCCCACATGACATGGGACAGAGCTAGTGGTCTGAACTGTCAAGGGACATTAAGGATATTGCACTGTAAGTTATTTGAAGTGTATTAAGTAATGCTTGCTCCCTGTCTCTCTACTTCTGTAACACAGGGCAAGGCACTGCATTAGATAAGTACAGTATCACTTGTGATGTAAACACCCACGATCCACTGAAAGCAGGTATAAATGAATTCTGTCATATTATTATATTTCTAAGACTAAAATTAGGAAGTGACAAGTTAATATACTGCATCTTTTCCTGAATGAACAAGAAACAGTAGCAACCAGGATGAAAACTTTTCAGGAGATGGGGTCAGGAAGAATATATACACCACAGGCTGGAATTAAACTGCATTAGCACAACTACGTGGGAAGCTTTCATGACTCCTACACATAATTCACGTAGTTCTAGATGGTGAAACTTGCTTAATTCACTGCAAAAACTTTCCAAAAGATACTCTAGAAGACAACTAACAGACACTTTGCTAGCAACAAGACCGGATTTTTTTCCTGCTTTTACTTATTATCATAGCAAGTTCTACAGTGAACCTTAACGCAAAGGAACCAGTTTAGAGGGAACATGCTACTGAACTACTTTTTATAGATGCCTTCTGCTCCCTTCCATATGCTAGAGATAAATGAAAGGCTTATAGGTGCCCAGGTGCTTGCCACATAAAAAGGAGAGATTCAGTACAGGAAAGCAGAACTACAGCTGGGGTTTCAGTGAAAGGCAGCGTTGCAACATCATAAGAACAGATGGGAGTTGCAGCAGATTCCAACAACAGCATCTTCGTGAGAAGCACAGTACTCCCACAAGGCACTCAGGAAAGGACTGGAAGTTGCCACTTAGAAAACATACTTGTGACCGTTTCCTATCAGGAGTTGGGACGTCCTATAAACGTTAACAAAAATGCAAAGAAGCATCCAAAGTAATAGTACAATCATTAGCCTCCTTTCTCTGCACCTGGTATTGACCTTTATACTGTACTCTTAAAAACTTACAGCTCTGACACCTGCCTAATTTAAAATTTAAATTCCAAACTGCATGCTACTACACAGAAAACATTTTATTACAAACACAAAAATGCCATACTAGCTCAGGTTCAAGGTGCATCTAACACAGTATCCTGTCTCTAATAAGGACTGCTAGTGGATGCCTAAAGAAAAGAACAAGAGCAGAGTAAACATACAGCAACCCTTCCTTGATGTGCTCTGCCAGCTGACAGCAATCTGCAGCTCTGGGACTTCCTCTGTCTCCTTTTAAGTGTACACATGTAAATATAAACACATTCACATTAAAGTCCAAAGCTATTCTGAGTCTGAGATCATTTAAATCAACTTTTCACCATTTAGGTTACTGCTTTGCTCCTTTTCATTCTGATGAACAGGCACAGTTGAAACTGATGAGTCTTATTCATTCATTCCCTAGCTCTACGAGATTAAATCCCAAAACCTAAATTAACTGTTGCTTTAAGACAGCTTTTAGAAGCTGCACACAATCACCCATTCTGAACACAAAGAAGCCTTACGCAATCCAAACAGTGATATCTAGCAAAATCCTAATGTTAATTCTAAGTGAGATTAGAGATCTGATCATCCACATCAATTAGAGCAAACAATACTTTCAGTAAGTGAATAACCTAGTTGTAAATTAAGAAAGATCTTTCTGCAAATATGGCCAACATGTAAACATCCCTCCATAAAAGGGACCTGAAGGATGATGATAATACCTCATACCAAAATTCTAGTTACTGTATTTTAAAATGAACACCTACAAAAGATAAGTTTAACAAAAAAACATGCTGCTTAAAATGGGGCTCTTGATCTAAGTAAACTTAAAATAAGAACTCTGAACCTCATCCAAAAAAATCTAACTGTAAAAAACAAATGCTGAATTCAAGTACTGAAGATCACCACGAGGTCTAAAGATGCTGGTCACCACTGTCCAGACTATTCAGTCTTCTTCATAAGGAACAACTCCAAAAATGACTGAAAGCTATTGCCCCTGAAGTTACTCTATAGTTTATTTAGAGGAAAGGAAAGGCAAAGATGCAGTGAGCTGTTTAAGAAATCAAATCAAACCAAAGAAAAAGCTCTGGAAATGCAAAAAGGCAGTTTGTTACAGATACAGATTAAATAAAACGAAGCTAGGAATTCAGAGGTGAAAGCAGAAAAGTAGCATGCAAAGGCATCAACTGCTCTTCCAAGCTCTTACATCAAATATCATCATTTATGTTCTTCACATGCAACATGCCAAATTAGTAATGCTATTTATTGCTCAACAGAGACTAAACGTAGGCATTAACAAAATCGGTGAGGAGCTGGTTTCACAGCTGAATCAAGTTATTCTGAGCCAATTCATGAAAAAGACCTCATGGTACCGATAACCTACAAATTAAAGTTTATAGGTCTCCTGAGCCCGGCTGCGTAGTCTGATGTCACTTAATGGTTTAGTCACATCCATTACTTGCTATGAACGAGCTCCCCTCAACTCCTCCCGACAGCCCGGCAGGTTTTAAAAGCGAGGCACAGCCGAAGCACGAGCCGTGATTTAACTCACCTCCCCCCCGCCCCCTCACCCACCGGGTGGATTTCTCCGCCGGGGGGATCTCCGCTCCGGGCCTGCCCCCCGCCGGCGCGGACCGAGACCTCCCCTCACGGTACCACCGCGGCCGCGGGAGCCGCCTCAGCTCCAGGGAAACCCCCGCGCGGGCAGCGGGGCGCGGCCCCGCGGGGCTCCCCCGCCGCCCGGAGCGCCTCGCACATGCCCAGGGGGCTCACCCGGGCGGCGGCTGGCCGGTGGGGGCGGGGGCCATCTTGGAACCGGCGCCCCGCGCAGTGGGTACGGACCCCCACACACACACACCCGGGGCCGAGCCCCCACGGCCCGGCACCTGCCACATCCCCTCACACTCACCAGCCGACCCCCCCGCGGTCCCGCCGGCACAGCGCAACCCCGCCGCGCCCCTCGCAGCCCCCCGCCCCGACCGCGACCCCGGCGGAACGCGGGGCCCCCCGCCAGCTCGCGGACCCCCGCGCGCGGCACCGCCCTCGCCCCGAGGAGGCGCCTGCGCGCCGCGGGGCTGCGGCTCCTACCTGCGGCCGGGCCTCCCGAGTGGCGGTGGGCGCGCCCCAGCCTCCCTCTACCCGCGGAGCCGCACGCCCCAGCTCCCCATCGCCGCCGCCGCGCTGGGCCGGGCCGGGCGCGCCGGGCCCCTCCCACCGGGGCGGGGCTCCTCGGCGCGCGGAGCCCAACGGCCGCTCGCCAGGGCCGACCCCGGGCCCCCTCCCCCCGTACACAGACGCTCGCCAAGGAAAGGCTCGCGCTCTATTGGCTAGAGGAGGGAGGACCGCTCAAGGCGGAGCGCCGATTGGCCGCGGGGGAAGGCGGCGGCCCGCCCCGCGGAGGTCGCCTGACGCCAGGTGGCGGGGGTTCGGCGGGAGCGGGCTGCGGCCGTTCCCCCGTGGCATCTGCGGGTCCGGCGGGTCCGCGGTCGTCGCGCTGCCGGGCCCCTCGCGCGGCCGCGTGGTTGTGCCTTCTCGCAGTTCGGAGCTGGGGAATTTCGGCAGCGCGGCAAAAACGGGCTGGGGGAGTCTGTCGCGGAAGCTGAGGGGAAGGAGAGCGGCCGGTTCCCGCTGTGGTAGCTGGCCACGCAGCGCGGCAGGTGCCCCGCACCGGGGGTGCACCGTGCTGCCCCACGCATGGCTCACCTGTGGTCCGGGCTCTCCCTGGTGTGGGACCTCCTGGTGCTGTGTACGGCCAGGGGACAGCGTGTTGCTCCGCAATGCCCGGGGGACAGCAGGAGACTTCACAGATCGTGTGATCAGTATTTGGCTTTGGCCTCCTGCCTTAGAGAGCTCCGAAGCCGCACACAGAAGATAATTTTCTTAAGTTTGTAGAGGGTGCGCTCGGGAGGGAGACGGGGCGGAAAAGCAGGATGAGTAAGGCCATCAGGTAGGGGCTGAGAGATAGGCAGGGCTCGGTAGCCAGCAAGGGCAGTGGTGGCTTCACGGGAAGAACAGGCTGCAGTCCCACCTGTGCGTGAGAGGATGAGGCTTTATTCATTCAGTGAATCCATTCTTAATGAGTTTCTTTTTCATATAATAAAATACACCGAGGATTCTTCCAGTCTTTTTCCAGTGGACGAATACACTGGTGTTAGAAATACATGTGTTTGCAAGAGCAGTGCTGTGTAATGTCCAGAAAGACCAGCATTTAGTGCACTGGACAGCCACCTTGCGTAAGTGCAACCCTAGCCTTCACCAGGCTGCACTGGTATTAGTTCCTGGCTAATGTCAAAATATGTCATTACAGGTGGTTTTGGACAGCTTTAATTCTCCTGTAGTTAGTGGGACTTTGTCCTGCATTGTCTTCAAGTAGCATTTCAAGTGAAGTGTTTAATTGTGACAAAAATTCATTGAGATGCATAAACAGTTCCAGAACACTGTTGGTTTCCTACAATTTCCTCTCATTTCTTGGGGCAGGTCTTTTATTACCAGACACATACAGTTGTGTAGTGTATAATTCAACTAATCTCATTCAACCTTCTCTGACATTTGTTCCTGTTCAATTTAAAATTATGGGGTTTTGGCACACTACAGGATTACATGATTTCATTATGTTGTCAATCATTTTTTGTTTAGATCAGCAAATCATTAACAATTACTTCCTTCTTATCCATATCTTCAAAGACTTGGGACATGATCCTTCCTTTTGTGATCCATCAGCAGCTGAAGCATTCCTGAAAGGAAACCAGTTCAACATATGTGGTTAGTTTTGGAATAAATTATTCTCAAAGACGGTAATTACAATGCCTAGAGGTGCTAGACACCTCAAAATGTAGCCCAGTTTCTGGATGAATATATATTTTTTGTGTTTTTTTGAGATCATATTTTAAATATTCCTCTCGCTTTCCTTTTAAATAAATATTTCACAACATTAAACAAATGCCAAGCTAATAATTTCCTTCTTTTTATGCTGAGTACCACCCAAGTACTTTTTCATATCTTAAGACTTAACCTCATTTGGCAAATTAATTAAAAACAAACATTTCTGAGTTCTGATACTTTAAATGCAAACTTTTAGTTGAGGCCAGGCTGTTGTAGGAGAAATTTGAATTCCCCAGGATGAAAGTGCTGACAGACACTAAGCAACAAAACTCCAAAACAAGGCTTCTGTCCAGAAAGAATTGCCATTGTACCCATCCAAGTATTACCCTTCTTTTCCTATTGTAGGGTTTGGCAAGAGTGACTTGAGCCCTCCATCGGTTTTGATAAAGGGCATATTCTGCACAAACCCAAAACAAAGCAACTCCTGTAAGATGAACACTCCTGTGTGACAGCATACGAGATGAAACTAAGGAGAGAATGAAGAGCTTTCCACGGGTCAGTGCTTTTTCCAAACCCAAGAGAGACAACCATCTCCAGAGGACATTCTCCAGTGTGACTTAGTTAAGAACTAAGCATCCCAACGCCATTAAATCAGTCTGAGTCTGAAAGTCTAAGAGCCAGACTAGCAAAATGTAGCTAGGGAGTTAATTTTAGGCAGGTTAGATGCCCTTCTCCCTTTAATTTCCTCCCAGGGGTTTCTCTGGTGGAAAAAGATGGGAAGAAGTAAGACTTAAGAAGCTGTTGTGACACACTAGTCCCCAAAACACTTCAGACATGACTGATGTGGCTGGGGGATTTTCTTCTCTTTTGCTGACAGTGTTGGAAATCTGCAAAAGCAGCATCCTACGTCTCTCTTAGGGGAATGCAGCAGTAGAAAGACATCTCAGGTGGTACCACATCTGCAGATCACTGTAGGCCCACAGAATCTTCTTGGTTGCCTCTAAAGACCTAGCCAATCGCAAGGTGTTGGCACCTCTCTCTTCAGTTGCTAAGTTGTTGTTACAAGGCAGCTAAAACATATTAAATACTTTCCTAAAATTATTTTTCCATGCAGGCAATTGCTGAATCTGGCACAAAGATGTTACATGATCATTAGTGGGAAGTGAAGCTGAGCCAGTTTCTCTCCAAAATGTGGCCAGCCCTATGGGATGATTTGAGAACTGCTTTAAATATGTTTAGTTGTGTGTGTGTAGAGACAGCTTTGGTGTTCTTCACCTCCTGACACTGACACTTTCGCTGTGCATAGCTGAGATTCTTGCAAAATTTAACAGAGCCACCTCAGGTGTCTCCCACTCTGTTCAGAGCATTGGAGCCGTGTTCTCTGAATTTTGGCACACAGCTTCTATCACATTACATTTACAGAAGAGTTTACCAGACTTGCTTATTTAGAAAATTTCCTAGAGAACAGTTGTTTTTTTTTCAACACATATATTTGAATGGCTCCCAAAATATTTATGACAGCTGCTTCCAGTCAAGTTTTTTATTTCCCTGATTTTAGTCTGATACGAGTGTAATCAATATTATTCATTTTTCTGTCTCAGATTCCAGCACTGTTGGTGCGAATGAAATAAATAGTCATCTTTGTTTTTTCTGATGCATTGTAAATGCTTGCTGGTTTTTTTGTGTTACTGTTTCATCTTCATAGCATTCCAGCAGACAGGATTGTGGCTAGCAGGAAGGACTGGCTGAATGGAACTGGAACCAGCGAAAAATCTGTTTCAGTCATTGCAAACTGAGGATACTGGAAAATATAATGTTTCAGTCATTGCAAATTGAGGATACTGGAAAATACGTAAAAAAAGATTCATTTATTAAAAGCATATTTATTTTGCTTTCTCACTTTTTCCTGTTATAATTGCAAAACCTTCTGAAGTTTGTTGTTCAGCAAAACTCTGAAGTATATCTACGTACAATAAATGAATTATGCAAATGATTTTATTGAAAGAACCTGCACATTCATATGTACACATTATTTGTCTGGTCTTCCTATTACAGATGCAACCTGTAGTAAAATCCTAGTTTGTTAAAGCAAAGGAGTGCTCTAGAGACTCCAGATTTCTGACTGATATGGTAGAAATCTGTCATGTTTGTGTAGGGCGTATAGAGCTCCAATACATTAATATGAATAAATATTAAAATATGTTAAACATTATTTCTCATTGGTTTAGGTTGTTTTCCTGAGGAAACAGGGCTTATGCTATTTTGATGTTCATAAGCAATCTGTCTGTGAGTCCCCCTTAGCAATTTCTGACCTTTTCTAGCTGCACTTAAGGTAATTTTAACTTTCTTCTTTCATTATATTTATAAAAATCTCAAAATATATCAGGTTTTTTCCCTTCAACTTGTAAACATTTTCTGTCTATAGAGTTCTCAGTTTTTCTGTGAGACCACCTTTATGATTTTCTGGTATATCAGAATTTCTCCTCAGGATCCAGCTATCATAAAGGTACATACATGATGTAGACAGACATCTTCAGGTCTGACCTTTTTATTCTTCTGCATGCCTAATGAGCTTGCCATGGCTGTTTTTGCTGTGCATAAGCTATTTTGAATATTCATACAGTTTTGATAAATATCCAAGCTCAATTTTGTCCCTTCACCCAATATCTCATGTTCTTCTTGCTCAGTCTTACAGTTTTCCTTACTGCAAACCACATTGATATCCCTTCTGCCACTCATACCACCAACTTCTCACTTACGAAGTAGAAACTAAATAAAGTTGGTTGAGCAGAAATACAACAATTTGTCTCACAAGAATTTACCTGTTTGATTGATATTTCAAACTCTGTTTTACTTTGAATTCTTTCCAGGATGTCTTCCTCATAATCTTGCTTCCAAACCATATTAGATAAGCTGTTCTGTAGTTTTTATGCCTTTTCATCCAATTTCATGCTACTGATATATAGAAAAACTTGTCCAATCATCAGGCTACAGTCCAATTTGCTGAACTTTGCAATACATCCATTGATGCTACTCCATCCAACTTGAGAAGTTCTGTTGGAGCCTTCTCTGACTTGGAGTCTTCCTGTTCTGAAAAGTTAATTATATTAATTATGAATGCTATTTCAGATTTTAATGGTGGCAGTTCTCCAATCCATATAATTCAATAGTTTTTCGTACAATTCCTCATTGTATAATCACTGTCTGACCATCCCTTGGTTTTCTTACTAGAATCTCACACTTAATGATTTATTAATTCTGGTTTGCAATAAAACACTTCCACTATTGACATGCAGAAATCAAACATCTCCTCAGAGTTTTGCTGCCACCTCCTGATCCCTGGCACACCTACTGATATCTTATTTAATCTTGTTTAATGGTTTGGATTTGCTTAACTAAGCCACCTACCACACCAAACTGCACTGAACCAAAAGCAGTCATGTCCTTCATACTTCTTAATATTCAAATTATATTTTAATACAGTGCTTGGAGAGGAGAAAAACACACACAGTTGAAACTAAGAACAAAAAATGAGTGTTTGCAATACTTCTAAACAAAGGTGTACTTATGAGTTAAATGCTGATGTTGAAGTGTCTTATAAAACATCTTCAGGATTTGTGGAGGATTTGTGAAAGAATTAAAAACATAATGAATGCAAAGTTTAGTATGTATCATCCCTAATTAGGCTTCCTCTTTATTTTGCTGAACTCCTGGGAGGGTGAACTGTTTGCATCACGAGATAGTTAAAATGTCACTGCCTTCTTTATCTTTCCTGGCAGTTACAGAAAACTACTATTATTAATGAGTTTGGATGTGGCTGCAAGCCAAGAACGTGCTGTTTCATGAGTGTGATCCTGCATGTGCATTTTAGTCTTCCACTCACAGACTAAGGAGAACCCTGATGCTCAGAGATCAAAGTCAGAAGCTAGGGAGTGTGATCCACCAGTCACACGTGTTTTTGAACGGCAGACAGAAGTATGAAGAAGAATAGAATTTGGTTGGACAAGCAGCTGTCATTTCATTTTAATTTGCTATCTGATTGCCTGATCTCACTTCCCTACGTTTTCTCCCCTAAACCCTGCCTAATCCCCTCTTGCAGCCGGGAGGCAGAGTGCAGAACACCTGCGCAAGCCGGAGCTAAAGCAATGAGCACAACCTGCTGCTCCTTTCCCTTTGGGCAGTGCGTGGCTGTAGAACGGAAAACAGATCCCCCTTTGGCGTTATCTTAAGTTATCATCACGTACAGTTGACAGTACTGAGTGTAACCTTTAGGGAATGCATTAGAAAAGAGGCAACTGCTCAGGTACAGACACGACACCAAGATTACCAGGAAATATGCAACTATAATCTCACAAAAGCACATCATCTAATAAAGAGGGAGCCAGATGTATTTTTTCACAAACTGGCATGCACTTGTGGCATGTTCTGAGTTTAAAACGCTAATAAATCAGTGATACTATGCTAACAGGAAAATGGGGTAACT
This sequence comes from Aptenodytes patagonicus, assembly GCF_965638725.1. NCBI lineage: Eukaryota > Metazoa > Chordata > Aves > Sphenisciformes > Spheniscidae > Aptenodytes > Aptenodytes patagonicus. Next base: position 154,285,220 of record NC_134950.1, read on the forward strand.
GATGCCGAGTGCCCCTAGCAAACAGCCTGTTCCAGAGGAAAGAGATTTGCTTTGGAGCTAACCTGGCCCTCCCAATTCACAAATGTTGTTATGTACATGGCTGCAAATTGGGGAATATCAGAACTGGGGAGATGGTAGTCCAGAACAGGCAAAAGACATCAGCCCTGTGAATGTCTCCCTAATTAAACAATGTTACAGCAGCCATAATGCCTGAGATACACCACCAGCACTTGTGCATTTAGTGAGCAGTAGAGAGGATTTTTCTAAGCTGAAAAATGAGCACCTGTTACTGATGAGATGCTTGTTATCAGTCCAGCTGTTACCAGTTGTTATTCAGCATACTCATTCTCTATCAAATTGTTAAACTAATGTTTACTAGTGTTGCCTGATGAAAACTGAGCGCCATGTACTCCTCCAGATACCAGGAGAGACACCAGAAATTAATATAAATTTTCCTCCAAAAACTAGCAAGATCTACACCTTCCTCTTACACCTAGCAAGGTGTGGTCAAGCCTACCCTTAAAATCAGGATTGCACCCAGCTATGTTGCACTTAATCTGTACCAAAAGACCACAACAGCACAAGCTTTAGAGCCAGATGCCTTAGCTCAAGCTCCTGTGTTCATTCATTGGATCTGGATGACTCAAGCACAGGCAAATGCCTTGCAGGCAGTAGTGTGATAGTCTCAGATTTACCTCTTCCTCAGTACAAGCAGAGATGTTTTGAGCTCAGGCTGCAGCAGAGCTCACATCCAGAAAAGAAGTGGATCACGGGTGTCTTCTGCATAAATCCACTGGCAAACCTGTTCTTCCTTCCCAGGTGGAGCAGTCGTCGCTTCTCAGACTTCCCAGAACTCCTCCCCTGTGCTCGGGCACAAGCTCCTACCAGTGAAAGGCAATTTAGACCCAACGGGACTGTGAGCCACTCAGGAACAGCAGAAACAGGGACCGTTAAGTCTGACCGGAGCTGGTGAATGCCGTACTCCTTCTCCTTCCTCACGCTCCTCTCGTGCCAGCTTTGGAGAGGGCTGAAGAGCTCTACTCTTTCTGTGACTGGAGGATTAGTGCCTTCTTAACATGACTGGGAGAAAGGCGAGTGACTGCAACTCAGTTCTGTCATTTTGTCTGTGAGCGGTGGTCTTTCCAAGTCAACATTTTTACCTCTCTAGACTGGATAATGCAGTGTGGTTCTTCGGTTTCTATTTTCGGTTAGCTCATCTAGGGTGAATTGTAAGCAGGCTGGCTGTGCTTGCTGCCTGCCAGCACAAGCCAGCCAATCTAGTGCAAAATCTCATTATCAGTCTTTTATTTTCAACTCACTTAAACTCTAGTACTGTTCAGGTCTGCCAAAAGTGCTATTCTGTCTCTATAGAGGAATGGTCTTTTCCGCCTGGAGAGTACCTTTATCCCCATTTTGCTCTTTTTTTGTGCATGTATGTGCACATATAAGGGAGGGGTGGGAAGAAGGAACAGCTGCCCTAAGAGACAAACATCCATTTCTCTCCCTAAGCTGGAAACCTATTTAAATCTGCTTGCTGGGAATCAGCCCTTCAGCTGATTCCCAACACATGCACAAGGTAGGGTGAGCAGCTCTGCTGCGTTTTTAAAGAGCCCATACAGCCTGTTACACAGGGCTTGACATTTCTGACACAAGACCCAACTTTCAGCTGTTTGTGCCAGGCCACACTGATTCAGACTGGAAAAGTCTAATACTGATTGTCTGCACCATTTCTTGCCCGGAGAAAATATCAGCCGAAGTGTTTAGTCATTTCTGAAATTAAATGTAGGAAGGGTATATTGTTTTTCAATAGGAAAAAATCAATCAATCTTTTTATGGAGGAAGTTTGCTTTGAAATTGAGCAAGGGAGGCCTTTGTCGGATGCTTTTCACTGCACTAAAGAAAATCTACTCTCATTTGGCCAACTTTTAGGGTATTTTAAATCTCAGTTTACAGAGTCACTTGCTACTGCTTGAGGGTTAAGACTGTCCCAGAGCAAGCTTATGCCTCTCACAGTTACAGTCCTGTTGTTTGTGCATCATTCCCACAGTTCAAATAAGGCTCTCCAGCCCCTCTCAGCTCCTAGCCTGGGCACGCAGTCTCCATACAAAGCCACTACACATGCTGCAGCCCAGGATGACACGATGGAGGCAGAATTTCCCAATAATGGTTGTTTCCAGCTGCTACCCGCTGAGCCGGAGCCAAGCAACGAATGGAGAGCAGGGACACTTTCCTGCACTTTCAGTGACCTCTCTGCTGGCATCTAGGCAATGTGAAGGAAGAAGCTATCTGATTCAGAGGCAGACAGAGCAAGAGCCAGATCATAGAATCATAGAATACTTTGGGATGGAAGGGACCTTTAAAGGTCATCTAGTCCAACTCCCCTGCAATGAGCAGGGACATCTTCAACTAGACCAGGTTGCTCAGAGCCCCGTCCAGCCTGACCTTGAACATTTCCAGGGATGGGGCATCCACCACCTCTCTGGGCAACCTGTTCCAGTGCTTCACCACCCTCACTGTGAAAAAATTTCTTCCTAATATCTAGTCTAAATCTACCCTCTTTTAGTTTAAAACCATTACTCCTTGTCCTGTCGCAACAGGCCCTGCTAAAAAGTTTGCTCCCATCTTTCTTATAAGCCCCCTTTAAGTACTGAAGGGCCGCAATAAGGTCTCCCTGAAGCCTTCTCTTCACTAGGCTGAACAACCCCAACTCTCTCAGCCTTTCCTCATAGGACAGGTGTTCCACCCCCCTGATCATTTTCGTGGCCCTCCTCTGGACCCGCTCCAACAGGTCCGTGTCTTTCTTATGCTGAGGGCTCCAGAGCTGGATGCAGTACTCCAGGTGGGGTCTCACAAGAGCAGAATAGAGGGGCAGAATCCCCTCCCTCGACCTGCTGGCCACGCTTCTTTTGATGCAGCCCAGGATACGATTGGCCTTGTGGGCTGCGAGCGCACGTTGCTGGCTCATGTCCAGCTTTCCATCCACCAGTACCCCCAAGTCCTTCTCGGCAGGGCTGCTCTCAATCCCTTCATCCCCCAGCCTGTATTGATACTGGGGGTTGCCCCGACCCAGGTGCAGGACCTTGCACATGGCCTCGTTAGACCTCATAAGGTTCACACAGGCCCACTTCTCAAGCTTGTCCAGGTCCCTCTGGATGGCATCCCGTCCCTCTGGCGTGTCGACCGCACCACTCAGCTTGGTGTCATCTGCAAACTTGCTGAGGGTGCACTTGATCCCACTGTCTATGTCATCATGAAGATATTAAACAGTACCGGTCCCAATACGGACCCCTGTGGGACGCCACTCATCACCAGTCTCCATTTGGACATTGAGCCATTGACCACTACCCTCTGGATGAGACCATTCAACCAATTCCTCACCCACCGGACTGTGCACCCATCAAATCCATACCTCTCCAGTTTAGAGAAGGATGTTGTGAGGGACTGTGTCAAAGGCCTTACAGAGGTCCAGATAGATGACATCTGTAGCCCTTCCCGTGTCCACTGATGTAGTCACTCCATCATAGAAGGCCACCAGGTTGGTCAGGCAGGACTTGCCCTTGGTGAAGCCATGCTGGCTGTCTCAAATCACCTCCCTGTCCTCCATGTGCCTTAGCATAGCTTCCAGGAGGATCTGTTCCATGATCTTCCCGGGCACAGAGGTGAGACTGACTGGCCTGTAGTTCCCCAGGTCTTCCTTTTTTCCCTTTTTAAAAATGGGGGTTATATTTCCCTTTTTCCAGTCAGTGGGAACTTCACCAGACTGCTACGACCTCTCAAATGTGATGGATAGTGGCTTAGCAACTTCATCCGTCAGTTCCCTCAGGACCTGCGGATGGATCTCATCAGGTCCCATGGACTTGTGCACCTTCAGGTTCCTTAGATGGTCTTGAACCTGATCTTCTACACATGGGCACCTCTTCATTCTTCCAGTCCTTGCCTTTGCCTTCTGCAGTGGTGTGACTTGAGCACTTGCCAGTGAAGACTGAGGCAAAAAAGTCATTGAGTACCTCCGCCTTCTCCATATCCCGGGTAACCAGGTCTCCTGTTTCATTCCGGAGAGGGCCCACATTTTCCCTCATCTTCCTTTTATCCCTGGCGTACCTATAGAAGCTTTTCTTGTTGCCCTTGATGTCCCTGGCCGGATTTAATTCCATCAGGGTTTTAGCTTTCCTAACCTGATCCCTGGCTGCTCGGACAATTTCTCTGTATTCCTCCTAGGCTACCTGGCTTGCTTCCACCCTCTGTAGGCTTCTTTTTTGTGTTTGAGATCTAAGTCCTTGCTGTGGAGAACCAGCAGGCTGTACTGGAAGTAGGAGCATGTGGGATGAACACTGGGACTTGCAGAGAAGGCAGATATTCAGAATTGGCAGGACAGGAATACTATTTTGAAGCCACCAAAAGAAATGACAACTGGCAGAGACTGAAGATCCAGAACAAGGATATTAGGATTGTAGACTAAAGGGATGGTAGAGGTGAATGTAGGATGGAGGAAAAATTGCTGAAGAAACTGGGGCACAAGAAAAAGAAACCAGTAAAGAAGTTGGGATGGAGAGGGAAGGCACACTGAGAATGCAGTCCCAGGAAAGAGACTGGCACTAGAAACCAGCAGAGGTAGGTAGCGCTGGCAAGTGGACCGAGTGAGCAGTCCCAGATGGGAGAGGGCCAGGCAAAAGAGTCAGGAGGGAATTCAGATTACCTGGGCAAGGAGATGGGGAGTGTAGGCTCGGCTGGGACTTTGAATACGAGGAGTTCTTTTTAATGAATGCCAGTGAACAAAACAAATAAGGCAACAGTTGCAACAAAAGAAAAAGCAGCCAAATTATCTTCTTATTGTCCAAGGCCTGTAAGTGTTTGCTCTGAGGACACGAGCAGCCGCCTGTCACACCACTCTCACACTGGACTGGCTGCTGCAGCTCCTCCCAGCACCGTCAGACTGCACAGGGGACCGTGCTGTGCCCACTCAGCTGGCTCTAGCAGGGATGCGGGAGCCCACAGTGGGAAGGTTTGCTGACAGTGGGCGTTCCTGGAATTGGTGTTCCCGCTGGCATGGTGAGTCGATTAAGTCACCTGCTATATGTACATCTTTGCCAGGGTAGATCCTCTAGATCTTTTAGTGCGATTTTTACTTGCTCTCCGTTTCGCACAACTTGGTGGTCAGACTGTTGGCTGCATTCTGATGCCAGATATTAGGCAGAGAGGTTTTGGCTGTCTCGGGTAACAATATGGATTTATTGATTTTAATCTATCAGTAATAATAATCATGGCAAGATAAAAATGGTGAAATCTGCAGCGGATGAAATGTATCACAGGCCACAGCACTCATCAAATGAATAGCAGATAATGATTATTATACTTAGCGCTGCCTTCTTGGATAGACTCTTGCGCTTATTTAGGAAATAGTTCCTGATCTTCCTCCTCTGACCAATGCGTATGGCCGTGACTGTGAGTGCTCAAGCTAGGCTGATCCTCTTACTCTGGATTGTGTTTATCAAAAACTCCAGCTGTCTCCAGGTTTTCTGTGTGCAGAAGGTTGTTAACCCACACGGCCTTTGGCATACCTGATGCTGGTCTTCATTTCTCTCTGCAGCGACATGTCACCATTTGGGTTGAGCCAGTCTACCATCATTTAAGATCAACCAGGTACCATCAGCATTTAAGAATCTCTTATATGTGGTGTTTTGTAGACCATGAACAAATATGCTCAATAAGGCTGGTGCTAGCACAGAGCACTGTGGGAATCACTTTTCTGGAGCTCCAGGGGTGGGTTTGTGGCCCACAGCCCCGTGAAAACTTTTACCGCAGAGTAACACCTCAGTTGCCATTGATACTCCTTGAGGAAGGATGACTGAAGGCTTGACTAGTGGACTAGTATGTCAGGTGGTACTGGGGGTTACTCTGAGCTGAAGTCAGCTACACTTTTTCTCCCAACAGTCCTTTTTAACATACTTAGCGAATGTGATCGTGTTCATGTTTCGTTCTGGCAGGAAATCTCACAAAATGTCACTCATGAGACCTTACCTGGGCATGCGAGGGATGGTGCCTGTCCTGCCAGGAGAGCCGGCTCCAGGTGCGGGCTGGCTGCAGCTCAGGAGAGCACTGGGCAGTGCTGTTGAAGTGGCACCTTTGTCTTCAGTAGCTTTTTGCCATACGGTGGGAATCCAGCCCTGCAGCATCAGACGGGTGTGGAGATGGACAGACAGTGCTAACGTTTCTTTTCCAGTTTCTGTAGCAATTACAGCATCACATTGTCAAACCTGCATATTAAGCTAGATTAAAAGTATTCCCTGATTTCAATTTGTGATTCTTGAGACCTCCTTTTTGCTGGTAGCACCTAGTGCTATGTATCACTTTGTATGTTCAAAGCACGGTTCCTGCATATCTCAGCTGCAGCTATCTGAGTGTGTCTGCAAATCAAATCCTAGGTTATCGAGTCAGCACCCAAAATGAGGGATATGAAATTAAAGACTGACACAATAAGAACCCCTCTGCAGGAGCTCTCTTGCAGAAGCAGAGCAGACTCCAGTCCTCCAGGGACAGCCTTTTGCTATCTTAATTGTAAAGCAATCCTGTTTCTTCATGCAGTCGCCTGTGTCATTCACTGCTCATTTTCCAGTTTCAGCAACAATGGGAAAAAGGGTCTGGCAGACAACAGATGCTTTTGATTCAGAAACTGATTCATACCCACAGCAGGACTGAAAAACAAATATGCAATGTTGTAAGTAAAAACTATGCTAAAAGTTGAAATTACAAAATTAGCTTTGCCAAGTTTTAGTGATTGACTGTGCAACGTTGTTTGAATGTCTTTTTTTCTGAATACAGATACGTTTATGTGCTCTACCTGTTTGTCAGCTCATGTTCTTTCTTATCCCAGGGGGTGCTGAGTAAAAATTAGAGGCGATAGTGTGGGAAAATAACGGAAGAATGGCGAGGAGGATTGTAAACATGCTCAAGTGACTTGCAACTGGGGTGTAGAAAAACACATATATTGTACTAATTGCTGTTTAGTCTTGTGTGCTTGACAAGTAGAACATCTGTGTTTAGATAACATAGGCCTGTGATAGACTCAGAGGCACCCTATTGAACATGCTTGAGATTCCTGCCTTACTGTGGGAAAGATCAAAGCACAGTGGTAAACTACGCCTGCGTGAATCCCTGATATACAGGCGAAAACAGCAGGTTCGGCCATCCTCTAGCAAGGACCAAGCTCCACACTGCCTGCGTTCCTGCTTGTGTCCCTCTGCCCGGGTGCTGCTTCGGGGATCCCCTGGTTTGCAAGGTAATGAAAATAAATTTACTCTTTGCATTTCATCCGTGGTTTTGTGGTTGTTCCTGTGTCCTGCCTGTGTCGGCTCACACAGATAGGAAAAACAGGAAAGTTAATTTGGACTAGTCCATGCAGGCAGCTGAAACATGTCAGCATTACCACTTCACTTCCATTTAGAATAGGAAAGCCCAACAGAAAGGGTTAAAGGACATTTTTCCAAAGAAACTCCTGGAAGCAGCTATGTTGGGATAAGCGTAAGACTACACATACGCTGTTTTGTAAGAAAGGTTATAGTCCCTCTATATAAGGCTTCTGGACCAGTAAAATATTATTTGGTTTTATAAAAAAGGATTGAAAGGTAGACTTCAAGTAAGTTGACTAGACTTTTCTTCAACTTGATAATTCACATGTAATTCTGGAAACGCCAGATCTGATCTTGCAGCAAATAATGTGGTGGTTTCTATCACTGAACAGACCAGAGAGAGGTGGAACTATCTGGTTCCAGGTTGTTTATGCTGTACGTGTGACAGCACTTTGCATGCAGTCAGCGTCACTGTGTGCAGATGGCCTTTAGTATATTCTGCTTAAGGTACTATCTTAGGGAGCTCCTGCTTTTTGCACTGATTGGATGGGAGCTCAGAACCACTGTCCTCTCTGGGACACTTGCCAGACACAGCATCAGAACTGAAGAGTTACGAAGTAGACAAATAAAATGCAAAAACACTGGGGAAAACTTGTGGACCAAGTATGCTGCTTACTAAACCTGTTTGTCCTTCTAGACACCAGCAAAGGCTGATGAAAAAAATTCTTCTATAAAAACAAAAACAGCTTGTGTGTGCTAGGTAATGTTTTTCCTTTCAGAATCAGGTTGGCAGTCTCTTTAATGTGCAGCACTGTGAACTTAAAAGAAATCTCATTATCAGCCTTCCTAGCCTTAAGCACTTCATCAAGTATTCCATGATTGCTGGCTTGCAGATGCTGCAGTTAAGGTGCTGGGTGGTGGGGTTTTGTTTGCATTCCCCTAGGCCCTTTTCTTGTTTTTGTATGTGGCTATAAATATCTTTTACCCCTGAGAAAAGACATGAAAGCGATCATATAGACATTAATTAGATGCCATGTGATTTTTTTTTTTCAAATTCTGGAGTCACAAAGCATAACTTTTAATTACCCGTTTTTGTTTTGCGAATAGTAGTTCCTTCTTCAGACATATATCAACATGATCAGAAATATGTATAATTTCTTCTCCAGAATTCTTGATTTCCCCCGGCCAACTTTTAATAAATGAGGAAACACTTATGCCTGAATCAGAGTTATGCACCCCTGAGTAAAAGTTCCAGTTCCTCTGTTGTGGGTCTCAGCACTGTACATCTATCATGTATTTTGTTCACAGAGATCCTCAAGATAGAGATCAAAAACTCAGAGCATAGTTCATTTCAGTTCATTTTTAAACTTCTAAATTAAAGACAGAAAACTTAATTCCAATATATATCCAACTGACTAGGTAAGTAACTTTTTTTTATCCCTTCCCTTACCCCAAAATAGTTGGTACAACAAAACTATATCACTACATCCAGATAATATTACACGCGCTTGTTGTATATTCAGGAGAAGACTCCTTCTTGCAAACATTTTTGCAAAATCCAAGCATGTGACTTTAGACTGACAATCGGTGTGGTATTTTGGGTCGGTGGCTTTCATCAAAGTAGAAACTGGTAATGATCCATTGGTGTCAGAAACAGCTACAAATTGCTGAGACATAGGGTTTTCAGACAGAGGATCCACTGCAGCCAGGATTCACTGGTTGCATTACTTCAGATTTCAGAACTACCTCTTGCAGTTCGGTTCCCATCACCGTGCAGAAAATTATTGCAGAGTGCAGGAGTGTGTGTAATGGCTGCACTCCACAGCTGTGGAGCCTCCACTGCGTTGAAGCCTTTGAAATTGCTGAGTGGAGGAGGAGGATTTTGCAGAGACTTCTGAAGGTATCCTAATGACTTTTAGCCTTTGATGTGCTTGGGTTAACCCAATTCAGTTTCTCACTACATGCAGAATATTACAAGACTTTTTAGTGTCTAGTTTTTTTCCTTTTTGTTTCATTTCTAATGAATCAAGGCTTAGATGTCTGTGTCTTCCCAGTAATTCTTGGATTTGTTAGCAAGTTTCAATCAGAGCTGACATAGGTCTCAAAGATAAGTTTGAATTTACTCAAAGGTAAGTTCAATTCTGTGAAAGCAGGCGGCTGATACAGGGAGGAAATCAAAACTGGTGACCCCACACCAAAAGGCTACAAGAGCTCAGCTGTTATTAGATGTCAGGGAGTCTGTTCAGGGGAGCAACATCTGTCAGACCCAAACCATCATAAAAGCTTCCATCAGAATTTTGCATGGATGGAAAATGGGGGAATCACAGTACAGATCCTTGGTGTAGAGGGTGGTGTACTATGACCATTTCTTCGTCCAATATGAAAGCAGAGATGGACCATTAAATATGATGTGCGTCTCCTTTCCTTTCTGTCCTGTGCTGTCCCAAGATTCCCCAAGCTGCACCCCTGAAATTTCATTCCTGCCTCCCAACTTACCTGCCAGAAGTTTGTGGAATCTGATTTGAATTTCATGTATTTGCCACCCAAACCAGCAATTCAACTACCCTATGCCTCCCCTCCTAAATATATACTGTAAAAAAGCTATCCTGTGGTCATATGCTATTTGCCATTTTAATTTGATTGCAGGTGTTCCTGCACTCACCTAAGGCTGCCTGGGTCTCTTTCACACTTGCTCTCATTTCCTTTTCCAGCCTGTATTCTTATCAGGAACATATTTGTCTGAATTAGTGGCGCACCCATCCTATGACCATAAATTGGCATTCTCATTAATTTAATTCTTACCTTACATTAAAAGTTCTCTGTTTCTTATAAATATTCTAAACCTGCTTGCTTTTCTAAGCTTTACGTCTTTATAGAAATATAACTCTGGACTGTGACAAGTGGCTTTTGGGGTCCTTAGATGGAGTTTGGATGTCACAAATCCTGAAAGAAGAATATTTATAGCAATATTTTGCTGTTAGAAATTGCTACTATTAGAAATTCCAGACTGCCAAAGATTATGGATTAATTTGAAGAAAGAGCCACATCCTGGCAGGGTCAGGTTGATGAGCACCATACAAATTACTCAGTTTTAAGCTGCTTTAGTGATCAGAGAATAAACTGCTGGGCTCAGAGAGAGAACTGGTAGTCACTTAGTGCGCAGGATATTCACTGCGTTTCTCCTCAGTTCCTAATTTTGCAAATGATGTGAGCACAGATCTAGAATGCTGGAAAGATATTGACTAATACGTGGATGATTGTGGAAGTGCTGGCTACCCTGGTCACAGATGTCTGTCTTTGGGAAAGACCAACATTTAAGGCCATATAAAGGCATCTCGGTGAGTATTTGAATTTTCAAGGCATTGAGCAACAAGATCTCCCACCTGAGAAGAAAGAGCAAGAACACTAGTAGTGGCTGTTTTCAGCTACAAAGTCATATTTTTATGGAAGGTAAGAGCCAATCAGCAATTTCCCAATTCTTCTCATTTTTTTAATATGGCTATATCTTGACATTCCAACCTTTCCATGGCTGAAAATGAGCTTCAACTATACTTTCTGCCACTCTCAAAACTGTAATTCTGAATGGGCTGTCAGTGAACACCTACGTTTTCCCCACCAGCAAACAAAACTGCTGCTGTCTTGCCTTGTGGCACACGTGTTGGTCATTGACTGTGGGTATAGCGGCCACAGACCCTCTGATCCCTTTCTCCCAGCCTAGGTCTCTTTTTCTCCATCCTTGTCTTGCACCAGCTCTGCTGTATCACCATCTTTGCCTTCTCACCTCAGCCTTCCTCCCTTGTCCCATGGTGTCTGTCCAGACGGCTCTCTCGTTTCCTCTCTTCTCTCGCCTCTCCCTCTGCAGCCTGTCCCTACCTTGGGTGACCATTTCTTCTGGGTTGCCCCAGACCAGCAGCAGGGTCCAAAGGAGCAGAGGAGAAACTAGCTGAAGAAAACCACCTTGGTCAGCCCCAGACTAGCACAGAATCACTGAAGGCGGGATCTTTGAAACACCAAGCTGTGAAGCTCTATCAAGACCAAACTGATCTCGCTTGGGCCTGTAAATCAGCCAGGCTGAGGTAGATTTCCAGAGTGGCTTAAGCACTCCTCCTGCCAAATTTCAAGCTTTTCCTTCAAAGTATGGGGCCTTTGGGACTATCTAAAGAAGAGGGTGCCATTTTTTTTTTTTTTAATGTGAGGGAAACAGCACATTTTTTCTTATGCTTGTTGAAGAGCAAAACCATTTGGGCTGAAATTTTTATACACGCTCAGACTGAGGCAATTCTTGATACATGCACACACGCATTACACGTATCCAGCCTTAGGCAGACACCTGCCGTGGAAAATGTGAGTCCTGGTGGCTCAAGTCTGACAATGGCATCAGCAATGGAAAATGTGGTCTAATAGTGGGAATTATCAGGCAGCATTTAACAGGTGAGTTTTCCCAACACTACCCTAAATTATCCTTCCACTGAAAAGCTTTTAAAAGATTCAACAAACTTATTTGTCCTTTGCAGTAACTTTCCTCTTAAAAACCTTTGGCATGCACTTGTTCATATAAAATAACGATTTGCGGAAATAGGGGAAGTTAAAATCCCACCCATCCTTTTCTCTCCTGGTTTATTTATTTTCCATGCGAGATTAATGAGTTTCCTGCAACAGGGCTAGATCCGCTCACACATTGTGCAGATAAGTTAATATTTATTTCCTTTTCCAAAGGCGAGCAGACACCTTCGTGTTCCCTGGTTTTTAAGAGCGGAGATCAGTGTACAGTATGTCAAACGATACTGAAATCAACCATCCTAAATTATAAAACGTTGGTTTTACATTGCCTACTGCTGTTAAGCAGACTGGTAAATCAGGCTGAGCTGTACTGCTGGATGCTGACATGGAAGCTTAATTTAACTGGCTTAATTTATTTTACCAGCAGCTACTTTGGAAAGAACACATCTGCTTCTTCAAAGGACTTTCTTTAGTTTAGCGCCTGTCTCATGTCAGGCTCAGCTGCTGTGTGCAGCGAAGCTCGCGGAGGCCGGTTTCCTACGGATTTCTCTCCCACGTCCTGCTTACCCTCCCAGTTCCTTCCTGCATCCCGGTGCCATCACTCCTTCCTGCGGCATCCCCAGGTGCCTGGGGGTCCTCTCTGGCAGAGCGTCGCTCCTGCCCCGCTGCAGCTGCGGTGGCCAGAGCCCCCTTTCCAGCGGGCACAGTTCTCATTGCTCTGCCCGCTGGGGAGGCCGGGCATTCATCTCTCCTGTACACAACTACCAGGTTTCACTTTTGGACTTGCTCTGTCACTTGCCAGTAAGTGGACAAATGGTGGGTGGCAGGAGGAAGGCTGGGAGGAGACGTGACAGGCAGACGGTGTGAACATGCACGCTACATTTCCTAGGGAAACCTGGTTAAAAAGGAGCTCTTTACCGCGAGGGCATCGTGTAAAAGAATTATATATGAGAAATGCTGTGTGTGACTTGGTTCAAGAGCCAACAGATATTTATACTGTTATTTGACCTCTCCTTCCAGGGTCAGCCTCAGTGCACGGCTTACAGCTCCTTCCTCTCTCTCTGGTCAAGTCCCCCTTAATAACGCAGAGGAGAAAAATCCTTTTTTTCTTCACATATGATTTTAAATTTTCTGTTTTAAAAGGTAAACGGGACAAGCAATATGAAAAAGTTACAGCTGTCTCAGGCCCCTGAGTTTCTAACTCCCTGCTGCTGGAAGTTTGAACCGGAGCAGTGCTGCGGCAGTCGGTGGAGCTGTGCCAGTGTAAACGAGGGGAACTATTCCAACCATGTGTGCAAACTCCACCAGAGCTTTACTCACCTTCTGAAACCAAAGAGCTGAAAGTTCATTCCTGTTTCACTTATCTGCCAAGGCTGAAGTTCAGTAATTCATACTTTTACCATAATAAATAATGAAACAGCTATAACAGAGCAGGGCAGGCTTTGATTAGGCATTTTATACCCAGTACAAGAAAAACATTGACTCTTGTGCTCAGGAACTGGCAGCTACGAGAAGCAGGAATGTCTTGGTTCAAACATGTCTGTACTTTAAAAAAGAAAAGAAAAAGAAACCTGGAGAGTTTCTTTCCGATGACTTTACAGGCAGTACAATAACCTTGGCACTTCAATAAGGGAGCTGTCATAGATACAGCTTTCATTGTCTGCACTCCCACTGCCACAGATAAAGAATAAATGAGCCTCTGACTCACAGCGCCAGAGCAACGCGTCCCTTATCCGACACCCCAGTCTCAGCTAGAATGAATTTTTCAAGACACATGCTAACTGTAATTGAGAATTTCAGAGCAAATAACAGGCAGGCGGTGTTATTACTACGTTACCTGTATACCTCACACTTCAGAAGCCCGAGTTTGAAAAGCAGACCTGCTGTTCTGAGCAGTTATGAGCAGTGAATGTTGTATTATATAGCCTCGCAGAGAGCATCCTGCATGTTCAAAGGGTTGCCTGGATCTCAGCCCTTCTACTCCATTAGAGGCAGTGGGAATTTTGGAGCCAGCGCCTTGCACCTCTCTGAAAAGGGGCCCCTCCCTCCTCCCTCAGAAACAGCAGGCAGGAGGAAGTTAGGAAAGGAGGACAACTCACTTCCCACTTGCCATTTTAAAAGAAAATAAAGCATAGATGATTGCAGAAGTTCAAAGAGAGGACTGTGAAGTCTTTCAGAAGTGCCCTAAGGCTCCCAGGAAGGATAAGGTCTGACAGGGCTCATAGTTTTATGAAGTCAGGCAGGGACTAAAAAAGATGAAAGCCCATCGTACCCTCCTTTTCTCTTTTCCATACTCATCAGTAGCACGTGATCGAGAACTAGTGGAGCGGCTACCAAGCACACTGCTGCCACAAAGGTACAGGCTAGGAGAGAATTTCTCATTGAGAAAGTAAGTATGTTTTTTACAAGAAATATGCCATCCAAATTCTGGAGATGCGACAGTGATCCATGAGGGAGGTCATAAGTATTTTCCCCATAACAAGCCATTTTGATTTTTCACCCTTAATTGCAGTCTTTTTGGAGATAAGTTCTCAAGCATTTTATTTTTAAGATTTGAGAGCTGCAAACAAAAACCAACGTGACCTAGAAACTCTATTTGCTAGTTTTACAACTGGCATCAAGCTCGACTTTTAGTAACCTGAAAATTTTGACTGACAGTTGTTGAAACTGATTGACATGCTGCAGCACTGCAGCTACAGAGCCCACAAGGAACAGGAGGGGGACACAGCCAGTGAAAAATGAACTGTTAGGTCAGGGGGTTGTGAAGTCTGGTTGCCAAAGGCCATGGAAACATACCTTATATGCTTTTATGGGACTAGTTCCCATACCTCTTTTGCTTTGAGGTTACACTCCCGGCTAAGTGCCTAACTTGTGGACTACAGACTCTGGCTCCATTATGTTTCCCTTCCTTCTAGCCATGTCACTCTCGGACTTGCACTGACCTAGCTTCAGAAAGAGAGATGAACTTTGTTCCCTTCCCACATAATTTTGTAGCCTACTAAGTTACTTTCATTGGAACCATTGATTTAATTTTTTTCAGCTGAGAAGGGACTTAAAGTGGTCTCTTATTTCCAGAGCAAGAGCCCTAACCTCTAGGCTGTTATGCAAACAGTAGTGCGTTTTGAAATGAAATTGGCCGTGGTTGCTGCTATCTTGGATGGGAAGAAGTCATGGAGCTGCTCAATTCAGCAAGGTGGCTGCATCTCTGGACCAGTGTGGTAATAGAAGTTTGGGTACAAATGACGCTCAGGTGCCCATAAACTCAGGCACATAAACAGGGCTTTTTGTGATTGTTCTCTTGGGCTGAGGCATCAAAAATTCTCCCAGGGTTTGCTTCAGGCATGTAGAGCTTTTTCTTGGACCTCTCCCACTAAGGTTGTCCTGCCATCCAGATAGTGACCCTGAGAGTCCTCTCTGCCACCACAAACAAAACTGAGTAGTTCTGGCCTCAACCATAGCAAGGCCTTTCTCTGCAACTTTCCTCTGTTGTCCTCTATCGCATGCCAAAGCTCAAGGCTGGATGCCCGGTCTGGTGTGACCACCTGATGATAACGGTGCAGGTAGCAGCTCTTTCCACATTTCCCAGCACCAGACTTAGAGGCTTCTCCGAAACTGTTCCCCCTGGAACAGTCTCCAGGAAGAAGGGCCCAGAGAGGCTTTTTGTCCCGGAAAGGACAAACCTGAAAGTACGTTATGGGGATGGAAAGTAATTGCAAAGGTGGTAGCTCCACCTCTGCGTGGGATTCCTGGCATCAAAAGCTTCCCTGGGTCCTCTGAATGCTGGAGGTTGGGCTCTTATGCCTTTGTGTCCTTGATCTTTACAGACAAGCAGGAAAAGGAATTTTCAAAGGAGAATTTGTGAAGTTTCTCATTCTTTCTAGAACTGTGGCAAAGTATACCAAGTTTCATGCAAGGAAGGTTTTATCTTACGGTCAGTAGGCAAACGTATTCATGAGGGTATATGATGAGATTATTATGGTGTGCAGACTGGCAGGTTTATAGCTGTAAAACACTGGCAAGCAAGAGCTAAAGGAGGACTTCAGTGTGAAATATGAAATTGATTTGGCATTCCCTGCGTCCTCAGGTCCCCCTAGATACATTCTATACTTACCATCACAGATTCATCCCACAAGAACAGAAAAGAAACAGTTAAGGTGGAAATTATGCAGGTGGAAAGAACATTATCATTGCACAGAAGTGACCATGAAAAGAGAAAAAAACCCCTCTTCCTTTCAATTGTTGCCTCTTCAAAGACGCTTCTGTAGAAGTAAAACACTTCTAACAAATTTGGTAATTTCCAATATCCCTTGAAGGTCTTTTCCACTAGCTTCAAAGTTAAGAAGTAAATTAAAGACTCATACTTGTCATGAGCTGACATTTGTCATGAGCTCATTTGTCACGAACAGGCTGGAGCTCCATAAAAAGGTTGTTCCAGCATGGCTACACACTGAGCTGCAAAAGCCTTCATAATCAGCCAGGAAAGACGGGCAGTCCTGGCAGTTCACTGAAGCCAGTTTCTGGTGAGTGTTCAGCCCCTCGCCCCGCTGCTCCCCTGGCGAGGTGCAGGGCGTGACACTATACCTGCTGTTGGAAGACACGTCCCCCTCTTCTTATCCACCTTTGTCATTTCCCTAATGGTCGCGCTCATCATCAAAACGTTATTCATCAGAGTTGGCCACATCCTCAAAACACCAAACTTCTCATTTGTAAAAAAGGAAATGAAATACCAGTGGAATTTACCTTTTTGTAAAGAAAACAAGGGCTTACAGAAAGCAGGAGATAAATGGGACTTAGCTAACACATGGCCCTTATGCAGGTTCCTCTACCGCAACACATTTTGCTCCCAGTGCAATGTACAGTTGCAGGCTCTACACACCACTGACCAAAATGTGCTTAGCAGCTTTTGCCAGCGGGGAGTCTGCTTCACATGCTTAGAAACAGAAAGAAATATTTCCCTTTCCTAGCTACTGTCACAGTTTTTCCTGACTTAGGGAACAAGGAGAAAATAAGCTCTGCAATTGTTGCGAGCAAATACTGACCACCTCCTCTTTGAATTCCTGTTGCCATTTTGACCAAGTGCTGCTTTCCTTTTCTCATGGCTGCTTCCCTTTTCTCATGGCTGCTTCTGGTGGCATACCCGCTTA
Organism: Aptenodytes patagonicus; assembly: GCF_965638725.1. NCBI lineage: Eukaryota > Metazoa > Chordata > Aves > Sphenisciformes > Spheniscidae > Aptenodytes > Aptenodytes patagonicus. The sequence continues at coordinate 154,302,210 of NC_134950.1, forward strand.
CCTTAACCAGAAGGTAAATATCAAACAAGAATCTGCCCACCTCAAGGTTCAACAGTGCTTCAGATGTATTCTGCGGTGGGACACAGTGAGATCTGACACCACAAGAGATGAGTTCTTCCCACATGGGATGTATTTGGTCCCGTGGAAGTCATGTGCTACAGCTGGGAGGTGTGTGAACCACCCGGGCGGTCTGAGCGTGGGCCCCGCAGCAAGGTTCCTGCCGAGCAGCTCACTCCGTTACCTGACACACCACATGTTGCTGATCAACACGTCAGAAGATGCATTCAGTTTTGCAAGAGAGATACAGCAGAGATGGACGTTTGTGGCTTAGCTGTAAAAGTCTGTAAAGGGGCAGTTCCATGCACATGGGATACAACCGGACAGGTCTGTGACAACAGGACGAGGATGTAGAACTGCTTGCCAGTTACCTTGGGAAGAAAATCTGTGTCTCAAAAGCCCCCCCTTCCCCCTAGAGCTGTGCTGCCTGTAGGGATAAAGCCTGAACCTGCAAGAAGGCTAATGTGCAAACCCTCAGTAGGCCTTGAGAGCAACCACGTGGAAGTGACTGAACTCACCAGCCCGGTGGCCAGAGGCTGTGCAGAGGACAGAGAAATGCAGCAAGTCTGACATATTCTGGGCATTTTGGACTTGCATGTGAGTCCAGACTGGCTGGGTCTGTGCAGTGGCCATTTGCCCATGATTTCCTCTCCTCTGGTGGGATCTCCCAATGGTGCTTGTAGCCAAACCTGCAATGTAGGCTCTACTAGTAAAATATTTCTTAACCTGATCAGTATTGCATTTACCTCCTGATGATCTGTCCCTGTTCTTGCTGACTGGAAGCTGTAGGTTGTGTTCCTGCAGCTGTTCTCACAGCTGCTGCCGCATCAGGGGAGGAAGTGGGAGGTGCTGCTGGTTTGTTGGACCAGCTCTGCTGTTCTCTCTCCTATCCACCCGGATTACTGCATTGCATCCCCTGACTTGACATTGATAAGGACTTGAGGGGATGCCACACAGCTCCTTGAGGAAGCCAGAGAACGTGTCGCTGAGGATGACACTAAGTTAGCCAAGTTGCTTCTTTGTTCAGTGGGAGAAATCATAGAATCATAGAATAGTTTGGGTTGGAAGGGACCTCTAAAGGTCATCTAGTCCAACCCCCCTGCCGTGGGCAGGGACATCTTCAACTAGATCAGGTTGCTCAGAGCAAACTAAATAACAAATTTATCTATGGACAGAACAAGAAAAGACAAAATGTAACAGGTAGAAAAATCTCAAATGCAAAAAAATGCTGGACCTGTGGAAAAAGTCCATCCTTTGAGCAATACACACAAGATACCGCAGTCAGGCTGCCTGCAGATTTAAAACCTGATTTGAATCCTGCTTTTTCACTGTCATCAATCAGCTGAAGGAATGAAGCAGCAAGTGGCCGAAGCAAGGACCGGATTGTGAAAGGATTTTAGGTGCCTGCACATGCAGGTAGGCATCCATCTGGACTTTTAAAAGTTCCCATGAAATAGGGACCAATTTCGCTGAGCTGCTGAACATCTTTAGGAATATGGCCATGAGTGATCCTAAAGGCGTATGCAGTACTACAGGAACTGAGTTGTAAAAGATGAACATTTAAAATGTGTTTGCTCTGATCCCAGAAACAGCAAGGAAAGTGTCAAATCAGAAAGGCCAGAGGAATCCCAGACGCCAAAGGAATCTGCAGGGCAGCAGGGGGAAGTGCTGCTGCTCCGCCAGGCAGGAGCAGTTTGCACAGATTGCCACTCTGCCCTCATGTTTGCCTCAAAGTCACCATTTGCTTATTATAAACATTGTTAAATGAAATGTGTAATTCAGGAGAGCAGAACTTGGTCTACTTTCAGCAAGAATTTGTAGCTTGAGAGGCTTCTGAATTCCTGAATTCCTCCCTGGGTTCATTTGCAGGTTTTGACAGTCAATCGATGACAATGCTGCCACAAGAGCGTTTCTCTCACTTCTTTACAGGTGGTCACTGGCAAGTTACATCTTTAAGCCATCTTGTGTGTGTTTTAACATGATAAATGAGAGAGTAGTGATTTTTACTTTGCAGTGTTCAGTTTGAATGAGTTAAGCATCACAATTATGGAGATACCAACAATATGTTGTATTTTATTGCCCCCAAAGTCTGAATCTTTTTTTTTTCCTGTGTGTGGGGTTAACTGCATGGATTTTTTTGACAGCTGTGTGTGTGCCGAATCCCTCTTTGGAGGTGCCAGTTCTATCCATCGACTCTAGAGGGAAGCAAAGACAAGCTGGCTTCTAAGTTAGCCCTCTCACTTAGATGCCTTTAATTAGGTGGGACGAATGCAGGCCCTACTGTAAGCTGCATGCTTCAATTCCCCTTTCTGTTTAAAGGACGCAGGAATTCTGTCCTCACTGGAGTGTCCTGAAATAAATCCCTTGCAACATAATGAAGGGTGAAAGTTCCAAAAATGTTTAAGACACTGGTGAATATGAGCTCAAACAAAGATCACTATGAAATGTTACATATGCTTATTCATATATATGTTAAATCTTTAAAAAACATTGGTCCCATTGTATTTTCCATTCTCTCTTTAGCGCTTTCTGAGGGTAAGCTCCAGCTCAGTTGTTTGAAATGGTAAATCTCAAAAAAAAAAAAGAAAGAAAAGGTGCTGGAAACGACCTGCAGCGTGTGCAAATCCTCTCGCTTGAGGGCCCGATCGTTTGCAAGCAAGTTCAGGACCGACATGGGCAGCAGCGCCAAGCAGCGGGCGGCAGCGCCTCGCCCCGGCCGCGGGACCCCCGCCGGGAGGCGGCGGGAGGCGGTGGGAGGCGGCGGGAGCGCGGCGGGAGCGCGGCGGGAGGCGGCGGGAGGCGGCGGGAGCGCGGCGGGAGGCGGCGGGAGCGCGGCGGGAGCACCGTGCCATCTCCTGGCGGCAAGGGCGAGCCGCCCAGCCCGGGCTTCCCCCAGGAGCTCCCGCCGACCCGAAAAAGGGGCTGTAGAAGGATGGGGCTCTGGGAACAAATTGTAGTTACTATGTTAGTTATTATGTCACACAACCGATGCATGTTTTTTCCCATCCAAAATTTATTGAATGTTAAGACTTGCCTTTCGAGTACATAATCTTCACCATTTCTTTTAGAAATGTACTTTTCTAAAATTAAATGCTGGAGGCAGCAGAAACATACTGCAAGTGACAAAATAAATTGTTTAATCTCCTTGCTTGATTGCAGATAAACTGTAAATCAGATTTTACCTCTTCTTAGTGAAGTAGAAATGATGGGGATGCACGAACTCCTAAAAATAACAGAATGGCTAAAATCTCTGCTTTTTCTAGAGCAAATGTAGCCCTTTGGGAAAGTGCAAGAAATACCATCTGTGTTTCCAAAACTCTTAATTTATTGCAGACATCTCTCTATTTACTGTAAATGGACATATTTTGTGTTGCAAGACAACATGTTGCAGTGATGAAAAGTAACCTAAATACTCCCATCCAATTAACTCCAAAGGGTTTTCTACCTGAAAAAGCTCTGGTTAAAAGGTCAGTTTGTTTTGCATCAGACATCAAACGTGACTATCTGGTTTTTTAAAGTTAGTTTCATGTACATATTGACAGCTGTTCACAGAGGAAGCTGAGAGGGGAAACTGTGAAGGAGTTCAGGCTTTTATGACAGATTATATTTTTCTGATTATCAGACAAGAAGCGTATGTTACTAATAGCTACCATCTTGGTGAGAGGTTTCTTCAGAATGGACAACTCTACGGGCTTTCCCAACAAACTTTCCTTCTCATTGTACCCACTAAGCACTGTCGTTCCTTGCGGTTCATGTTAAATGTAAGGTAGCGTTTAGAAAATAAGCTTTTTCATCAAAGTGTTTAATTGGAATTTTAAAAGAATTTGGAACATAATTCTGAGATGATGGAAATGAATATTTGCTCTAATACAGCATATCCTATGGGAAGCCAGGGGAACGCAGCACTTGACTTCAGCTGACAGCAGCTAAGCATCATTATTGTAAACTATGGCTGGAATTGAGCCATAAAATACAGATGGAAATGTGGATCTGAATTTCCCCAAAGTTCAGCGTGCTGTTTGGGTCCATTACAAAGATAAGTTTGGAAATAGATTTTAAACTAAACTTTCTGAAGTGTAGAGACTCTCCAGTCAAATGTTACCCTGTGAAATGTAAAAAGGAAGGCAGTGCATGGGAGGCTGAGGCACTGTGATGCTGTGGTTTTATATTTGACTGCAAAGATTTAACCTGTCTGTTTTTTCTTGTAATGCTTGGCCTTTGAATGTCTGAGAGCTCATCCAGACATCAACTGCTCCTGTGGCAGCAAAAATCCCCTTGAAGAGTTGTTCTCTCATTTTTCTCCCAAATCCAGACAACTGGGTTATGAGAATGCAGTAAATGTGGAATTATTTAGGTAAGCGGTGATGTAAACAGAAAGAGGCGAGCCCCAGAAGGCAGCGCCGTGGCAGAGGGGACAACAAAGCCGGGCACTGTCACTGCTGAGACGAGTTCAGCGCAGAGAAATGTTTCTGGAATGCATATGTGATTCCTCATCCTGGGCTCATTGTCTGGGAGCTTAGATCAATACCGATTCCCAATGAGCTGAAACAAAACAAAACACGCATTCATGGGAGCATTGCCATTCAAAAGCATGCATTTCCCAGTTAAAATGAAGGTCAGTCATAAATTACATCTCTGATTCCCTCGGGATTTCTCTCTCTTGCTCTGTTTTGGCAGTTTAAGACCCCTTTGATATTTGAGCAAGGCCTTTCCCCTTGCACATCTGATCTTGATTACGGTTTATGGCAATGGTAATTCTTTACCTCCCCAAGGCAGCAATTTTGAGAAGAGAGAGGGAAAGCAAGTACAGTATGATTGTTTAGGAGAGAGGCACACTGCATAGCGTTTTAACCATTTCTCCATTTTATAGCTGTGTCTCTTCCCCACGGATCGCCCTTGCACACAGCAGCACTAATACTGAGCTCTTCCTATGGGAATGCTGTATGCCCACCAGTGAAATCACTGTGTCTGGAGGCAGAAAAAATCAGGTTGCATATTTACGGATCAAACCACTGACTTCTGAACAATAAAATTGTGGTTTGGGTAGGTTTTTAGATGCTTTCTGTTTCCTGGTGAACACAAAGTAATCGGGTATCAATAAGCACCAAATTTTTTCTTCTGGCTGCAAAGCGCAGTGGCCAGGTCTCGGGGTTACCCTCCCCACCTCTCTCCCGCCTTACAAAATGAAGGGGAGCGTTCTTGCTCAATTTCTGGAATGCAACTTTGTCAAAAGAGGGTGGATTTCCACATGAATCAACTTTGTGTCAGTCAGAATTGCCAATCTGCTAAGCCAAAAAATACACTGAGGCTTTGCATGAGAGAATGGGATGCATGAAACTGGGTCTTGCACTGCTTTTCCGTATATGCAAAAGACAGAGGCAAATGTTCCAGCCGAGAACATGTTGTTGAGAGCATTTGGGACAACGTGAAGGTGGCAGAAAATCTTGGATGCTGACTTGCTTTTTCCTATGTGTGGTATGAGGCATTTTGTTACAGGCAATTACAATTGCAGTAAGATTTTCAATGTCAGTTTGTAATATATACTTCATTCCTTTACTGATTTCACTTCTCTGGCTTGGTTATACGGTGAGCTCCTCAGGTTCATTGAGGCTTTTCATGGAGTTTGCAATGTGGAAGGCTACTGAATAGGAATAACTGCTCTTGAAACTCTGGCACCATCAATCTGCTCCCGGACAAAGAATATTCTTACAGACTTGGAGGTGATTTACAAAATGATTTAATTGCCTGTCAGGCACTACAAATGCCATCCTGTTAGCAAAGACAAGCGACGGGTATGGTTTCTTTCATAAAGGTGACCACAAACATCGCACTGGGAAGTGGAAGCAGCAGGCAACTTCTGCACGTTTGATGTTTGATTCTGGTGGCAGGCAGAAACACAACAGGCAGAATTGCTGATGATTTTTTTTTTTGTTTGCTTGTATAATACATTTTTAAAAGCTTAAATGTGTTTTTAAATATGTCTATGTGCATTTTAAATGGGTCTTCCAGCGTGCAGTAGAACTTCCCAGGTACACTCTGTATTTTGCCATGAAGATACCAAGGAAATGCGATGAACAAAGGATACTTGTAACATTTTCCCTGGAAGAAGGAAATTTCTTAACTCCTCATACATAAGCCTTTCCTAAAAGTAATGCAAAACTTCCGCAGTGCAGGAGAGGACCAAAGCCGTAGCAGCTCTCACTGTTCCAGTGACACAGAGAACCTGCTTGAGGAGCATTTTATAAGCCAAAATTTCCACTTAGCTAATACTACGGAAAGGTCCAACATGGGGTTTTTCCCTTTCCTTTATTATTTTAATTAGGCCTTCAGTATTACCTTGGAACATACCATTTGGGAAGAATACCACATGAAGGAAAAAAGTGTTTATTGCATTTATCTGTACATTTTCACTGAGATGCAAAGGTTGAAGGGTTGGGGGCCCTCCAGCCTGCCTGGGTAGCTGGGGGTGGGAGCGTGAGCTAGCATGGAGGCCCAGCACCGCACTGCCAGCAGCTGGTTGGGTGCCCAGCCTCGAGTGGTGAACGCTGCAGAAGGAGAGCTCTCCTTCACTGTCGTTCTCTCATAAATCAGCCTAATTATTCTAATGAGGAGAGCTGCATCCCTCTGCTGCGAGCCCTGCTGGTTTACAGAGAGAGGGAAGTAAATAAAAAGGAACAATGCTGGCTGCTGCTGCGGGAGGGACACAGGGAGGGAGAACAATAGTCCTGACTCTCCTCCCCGCCACCACCCAGTTAGGAGGGAAGAAGGGGGATGGCTTCGTGCACGCCCCTGGAATTATTCCAGATCAGAACTGAAATCAGACGCCGGGCTCATCAGCATCTGCTGAAGGAAAAAGCAAGCAAAACAGAAGGCAGAGGCATGTTGTTTTCAAGGCTCTAAGAGAATGTTGGTAAGGAAAGAAAAGGATGGGATACGAGGCTTTGCAATGTCTGTCTGAGTAACTAATGCACTATAAATACCGACCTGAGCTCTAATAGCAGGATCAAGTCTTAACTCTATGCCTTTGGGTTTTTTTAGAGTAAGAAGGTAGATTTTAGTTTTTGAGTTAAAACTCTACAAATTTGTCTCTTAAAAAAATGTATTTGGTTCCTTTTCTTTCTCTGTATTAGTTTAAGTCTTCTTGCAGTCTTGAAAATTAGAAACTTGTTTTTCTGTAATGAAATCTTAGATTCTTATTTACTACATGAATCTGAAGCTTTAAGCAAACCACAAACTACCATGAGATTTATTATAAAAATATGACAGCCAAAATTATGTGCAGCCCTACTCATTGTTTGCTATATTTTTGTCATGTTCCCTCTTATTGTCCCCTCTCTGTGATGACTGAAACAAATCATTCAGGTCTAGATCGCATATTATGATACGCACAAAGCCTCCTTGCTATTGTTTGGGCCAAATTAAAAGCGTTTGCCGAGAATAATTGTGGAATGGCATCAAAATTCTTCTTCATTTTGCTGAGGATTTAATTATTTCTATTGTGATAAATTATTCTTCATTATAGAAGCTAAATTTATATATTTTTAATAAAAAACATTTGAAAAATTAGACAATTTTGGCACTTGTGACGCTCTCCTCTCAGGAAAATTCCTGTAGATGTTCTCAGCAGCTTATCCTCTTTTTCAGTGTCAGTTTTACTGAACTGTCTTCATCCTGCCCTTTATACAGCATACTTACTTCTATCTTTAGCTCCAGTTTGATAAATGATTCCATTTCTAAATCCCCATCTTCAGTCTCCAGCTAGATGTTATGATCATATTTTTGGCCTTTCAGACTCCAAAGAAAGCTCCGTAAATATTAGAAAACCCTTCTCTTCAGTCATCTTCCCATTTACCTTTCCTGTATTCATTTCCATGAGACACATATATTGTGACGTTAGGAGATCCCCTAGGCCCTCTTTCAGCCCTGAAATTGCTTGTTCCTCTAACGTTCCTGATTCTGGGATGCATCCTGCCAGGCTGGTATTTCTTCTGGCAGAAGAGAGGCCATGTACTGCTGCTGGATGCGCTCTCTCTCAGGAGCCAGCAGCCTTCCCCCTTCCCCTGCCATCCCGTGGGGCTTCCAGCTTCTGCTGGCCTGGGAGCTCCAGAGCTCAGCCTCCAAACCAGACCTTGCTCCATGACACCTGCAGATCATGTTGGGGCTGGACTGGAAGGAGCTGCCCTGACACGTCTTGAGTAACACATAGCAACTGCAGAAAGCTGGGTGCAGTTGCTAGAGATAGTAAGAGAGGAATTTAAATATTAATGTAAAGAAAGCACATTGTGTGCTACAGCATCTACAACCATGGATTACAAGAGTGCCTTTCTTAAAGTCATCATAATTGCATCTTCTTTGATTGGAGTATAACATGGGGTGAAATTTTCAATAGGACTTTGACCATGACCAACTTCCAGTATTCAAAGAGACACACATCAGGCCAAGCACAAAGCGTGAGACTGTTGTTAAGTCATGAAAAAGATCTAGAATTATTTATATTTGCCTTTTACTTCTGAGCCTTTCATGTTTACTTGCTTTTGTGTTTTCAACCTTTTCTTTAAAAGGAACAGAAATATAACTTCGGGGGTGAGGGGTAAACAACGAAAATGCCTTGATTTCAGGAGCTAGGCCTTTGAGAAATGCACCAGGAATCCTGAATTTTAAAGTCCAGAGCATTAGCAAGCAGAGCGCAAGACCCACTAACTTTCAGTAAGCCTTGTGGTATAAAATCCTCTTGTGCACTTATTAAATTCTTAGTATTATCTTAAAACTCATGTCAGAATTTTAAAATTAGTTTTGTTACCCTCTTTGCTACCATACAGGACACAACACTAGAATAGAAGTTACAGAAGTGGAAATTCAACACTTTGAAATCCAGTAACACTGCACAACTACTTTGGTTGGTTTTAGAGGCTTTGCTCATGCTAATGAGATGATTTAACTACAAATTAAATCATAACTTCCCAATGTAACAGAATCCCAGCGTAGCAGAGGTAGCATCAAGTAGCTCGAGCAGCATATACGCGCGCACACACACACACTTACTTTTATTTACACTTCATGCAGAGCAGAAACAGAGAAGAGACTCCCAAGTCCTCCTGACTGCCTCCGTGTGAGCCTGCCTGGGGTGTTTTTGTACAGCAGGCATTGCCTTCATTTATTTAACCACCTGCTCTCTACCAGCACCCACAAGATGGCCCCTTGTCCCATGGTCCTCGCAAAACCAACTGGCTTGTTCATGTGCGGTGGGAATGACTGGCTTGGGAAATGCTGAAGGTCCAGGCTCTGAACAGGTACCGCATGTAAAATCTCTCCTGGATGAGATTATCCAGGAAATGTACTGTTAGCCAAAACAAATTATTTTTGATATCTCTTTAAAACATTTGGCTGTGCTTTCCCGTCAAACAACCAAATGCAGAAGTTATTTAAAACAAAAATGTTCATGCAAGGCAATATGAGAAGATTTAATTTAAGTCCACAGAAGTCAAGTTACACCTTGTTGTGTTTGGTTGCTGCTGATGTCACCAACACCTGAAACTATAAAATATATATCAGCACAATCTAAGTTAAAAGGGTCATCTTAATGTCTGAGAACCAAGCTTCACTCTAGCTACATCAGTGTAATAATACATGGCATACTAAACCAGTGAAAAGGACTTTTAACTAACAGTTATGAACAAATTTAATACCTATATTAAGCACCAATATGTGCACTCATTTATTAAGCTCATCTAAAATAAAAAATGTATTTTAAACTGAACAGGTCTGAGACCAAAATATCCATGTTTTGGACAGGCAGTACTTGCAACCAAGAAACTGCACACAGGAGTGCAGCTACTGGAAGAATAATTGGTCCGCAATAGCAAGCAAACACTTCATTTTGTTGTTTCTCCTTCTCCTTCAATGGCTGCTGGCTTTTAGAATTTGCATGATGAAATTTTTTTTCTGAAGGAAAAAAATAGAGCTCCCATGGGGCAGCTTTAGCTGTCTCCCATGTGGAATTGGCTTTTCTTGGAGCAAATTATCCCATTTATTATTATTTATACCTTTAAAGAGAAAGAAAATTCTTTCCCTACTCCGCCCAGTAATGATGTAGGAGGGAGCGAATATAAAAAAAAGAAAAAAAAAGGGGGGGGGGGGGGAGTCCTCTCACTTGCTACTTTTGCAAGCAACCCTGCTCAATTCAGACCAAGGCCAGCAATTTTGTCCTTTTGTGCTTTTCCTCCTCTTTGATGGAGGCCAGTACCAGACACTGCTCTGCCCCACGTTCTTTCACTACATTATCAGAAGTTTGCCCTTTCTTTGTCAGAGATGAAATTATGCGTGCTAATAAAAGAAAATAGAATTTGTCTGGTCTGGAGGAGCCAGTTTGTCACTAAGACTTTGCTATCAGTAAATACAAATAGAAACCTTTATGCAAACCAGCAGGATTTTAGCCAGTGTGAAAATAACTGAGCTACCGTCCTCTTTCAAAAACTATTTTTGCATTCAGTCACCCCAGACAGCAGGAAAAACAATTGTTCCTTAAAACGTTATAAAAGTCTGTGCAGACACCGTTGGTACCCAGAGATTTCACAGCATGCAGACTTTTAATTGCCTCTCCACAGATGAAGGCATCTGGAATGTTTCTCTCTAGTGCACCTTACTGGGCAATATATTAGTTTGTAAAATAGAGCAGGATTACAAAGAAAATTGCTGAATACATATGATGTCTTGACATAACCTTTTACAAGTAGCCTTACTGTGAGCATACTCCACTCTATCTTAGCACGTGTTTATTATTTTGCAATATAGGTCATATTCAGAGCTTTGAAGAACTACATAGCTGACCTATAATGGTTTCCTCAATGAGATCATTGATCTGCAAGCTCCAGCATTACATTCCTTTTTCCTCTTTTTAATTTCAAGTTATATTCTTTTCTCAAACACAGTGCAATCATTTCTGGAACAAACTGAAGTCACTCTGCACATAGCCTTAATACTAATTAAATTACAGCATCTCATATAGACCTTCTTTATTTGCAGAAGACTATAAACAAAGTCTGCATTTGCTGGGACAAGGATATTCTCATTGACAAACATAATAAACTTCTGTTCTTTAATCTCCACAGCATATCAGGAACGTCACATTCCATCCATCCATCACTTCAACCTGAAAGTCTTTTTAGGATGTGTTTTTCATAGGATGAAACTCCTCCTAGATCAGGTGTCTTTTTTTTCTCTACCATATAATATTTTTACTCCGTCCAATCATAGCTTTTGCGGTACTATCAAACTGAATGAAATCTGTTTATCTTTGCAAACAATTTTTCCAAGTGTGCCAGAACACGTCTGGACAATATGAAGATACTGAAAGTATCTCCAACCCACCCCATGACAGAAGAGTAGCATGTTTCTGGTCAGCAGCTTGGGATAACTAAAAGCATGGTAAGCAAGGGGCGAGGAAATAGGGGCAACAAAAGCTGTTGCAGCAGGAAGAGGTGGAAATGAAAATGAGAAAAAACAGCAGGGTCTGTAAAGACAAGCTATCTGAACAAGGTTAGGCTTCTGAACGGTAATTAATTAGCAACTATCATTAAAAGTTCTTTCTATTCCTGTGACCTGTCTCCTACAGTCAGCTCCCAAATACGTGTGAGTAGGGGCTTGAAGAGAGCAGGTCTGGAAGGTAAGAATAGCTGCTCCGGAGCTGGGATACTTCGTCATGAAGGGTGTATCCATGGAGAAGTGAGTAATACTTTTAAACATCATCATGATGCTGCATGCAATGTGAAGTGAGTAATAGCAGAAAGTATGCATCTACTGAGTTATTTCTTTACCTTCCCCCAACACACACATTGAAAATGCATAATCCAGTTGGGTTTATGTCAAACGCCAAACAGGACATGAATCCCTGGGAAGCAATCCAAGTCAGAGCATTCAGTTGAGGCTGAAAAAGCAAAGCCTCTATTCCCAAATCTGTCCCTGATTTGGGGCAGATTACTATCGAGTGTCACTGTCTATCAAGGGGGATAAAGATATTAACATTCTCTGTAAGGTACTTTGTGATCTGTTCATTGGAAGCACTTGTTTATATATCCTATATAAATACATATATATGTATATACTTGGCATTTGTAAACACTTTTTAAAATAAAAACAGCATAGCATAAACCCAAATCTTGTTTCACTTAAATTGCTGCTGTACAGGTAGTTTCCTTCTGACATTCCCAAAGAAAACCCATATATTCACATGCACAACATGAATGTGTATGGCAGAGTGCCACTGAAGGCCTCAATGAACACTTCATTAAAAAACAAACAAACAAAAAACTGAAAGTACATTCCAAATTGAACAAGCAACACTTGTTGCAAATCATTTAAACTACTAAGGGGAGCCACAAAACTCGCAATTCGACCCAAGGATTAGACAGCATTTGACCAGGAAGTTGTGGTGTTCACACAGTGAATACAAACCACTTACAGGCTTGCAGGCTTCAGTGGAACTTGGGCATCTGTATGTTTCCCCTTGGCCACAGGTTTTTTAACTGGAACAACTTCAATCTAAAGCAAGAACACTTTAGCCTTCAGAGAAAAGTCCCTAAAGGGAACAGGATTTTAAACAAATATCCTTCTCATGGAGTCACATCTAATGTTGCATGTCACTAAAAGACAGAATTCCCTGAGTTTCAAGAACAGAAACAGGTTACACTTTTCTAGCAAGTCCAGTGACTCCTGAGTGCACAAGATTTTGTGTGTCCACATGGTCAATTGCTTTTTGGCAGGGCAAATTAACCCTTGCTGAGCCCAGTACTGCAGCAGTTACACTGCTTCCAGCTGTACCTGAGCTCCTGCATTTAAAGCTAACCCCGACTGTGATCAGGTATCCCATTCCTTGTGACTGACAGCATGGACTGGGTTTTCTTTTTTTCAGCTTGCTTCAGTGGACCTTGCAACAGTAAACCATGACCATTATAACCACTTGGTTTGAATCATCTCACAACCCTTTACCATGAGCCAGGCTAACAAAGATGCTCCTCTCTTTCCACAGGTGGGTGGTCTCTACTAAAAAGGCAGCTCCTCTTTGCCCCATGCCCCCCCGGGATGAAGTATCTATTCCCTTCATGCTAGCAACAGTTCTTGAGGACGGACCAATATTTAATGAAAAGTACCTTGGGTTCATCAATTACAGCAAGTAATCCCACTTACTAGTGGACAGCAAGCAGCAGAAATCTCCAGCAGGATTTCTGTTACTGAACAACGGCATAAGCATATGAAGAATCACTGCTCGTTTTTTTGTTTTCAAACATCTGACAGAATATTATTCAGCCCTGAATACCAACTATATTAAAAAAATGCATCACAGGAGTCTGTCATGCTGATTTTCAACTCAAAGTGTTCTTACTGTATAAGGAAAAAGAGGCTTTAAAAAAAATTAAAGCTTGCAGAATACAAGAAGTATTTTGTCTCTGGAACTGAGACACATGCCTGATCAGAATGGGTCTCTAAGTTGTATCAACTTGTTAATAACCATGTAACAACAAAAAGAGAATACTACAAATAATAATTTGATCTAATTCTGAATACAGATAGGGAGATTTGAAAGCATTTAGGAAAGAAATTTGCTATTTTTTTACCACGTTCAACTATTCAACTATATGAAGTGGTTTAAAGAAAAAAATGTAAGTTACAGATCTGTCATGGACTAAGATGGAAATAATTTTTTAAAAGTGTTCCCATATACCACGTATCAATGGAAAACCTCAAGCTCATTACAAGAGCTCTCACTGGAGCATGAGAACCTATGCGTATGAAGTTCAAAGAATAACACCTATGAAGATTTAACTTTAAAATGCTCCATGACCAGTCTATTTGGTATCACACTTTGAAAAATGTTTAAAATTAAGTGTTAAATTGTTCAGCCTCTTACTTTGTTTTACAGTCTCTACCTAACACTTCCGTCTTCCTGATTTAGGCTGGCCACTGCAGGAAGCTGTGTGTCTGCCTCTAAAAATAAATGAGAACACCCAACATGGTTAGAAATCCTTCAGGGCCAAGTCCGTATATGCTATAAAACACGAGTGGTGGTAAGCAGAGAGAAGTCATCCCACATAACTTCATAAGCCCTGAAGCGAGGTGTGAGCGAAACCGAAGCTCCCATCACAGTCAGGTGGAATCACGATCAATCCCACCTCCAGAAAGAGACTGATACGACTTTTCTCAAATGCCTTTTCTTGAACACGATCTCTGTCTACAGGTGCCCGTTTTCCTCCAACACAGACGAATCCTATTCCAAGAGTAACATTTTCCCATTTATGATATTCAAATTAAGCATACTTACAAATATTACCAGCTTTGAATGATGTAGCAAGCAATAGGCTTGCTATAATCAAAATGCAAAGATTTGACGCCATTACTTTCAATGCCGCTGCTAAACAAGATATCCAAGTTTGCACTAAAATTTAGTAATTTACTGTAGTGGTTACTGCAGCATATCTATAGTCTAGTCTTGCACAAATAGACAAAAAAAAAAATGCAGATCGTTCCACCCCACAAGATCTTGTGAAACTACTTTTGAACCACTACAAAATGAAAGTGTTTTATTAGCCCCACTTCTTCTAACATCATACTTTTGTAAAATCAAACTACAACACTGAACTACTTTTCACACAAATCCCATAAGCTAAAGCTATGAATGACCAAATAATATATAGCTCCCTTTTCTGCAAGCCCGAACCTTGCCACCATGTTTTATTAACAGCTAACATGCAAGTAAGTTGTGCCACCTGCATACATCTGTTTTTTACAGCTAGATATTGAACGAAACTTCATATGAAAATCAATTGAGTAAGACAACAATCAAGGACTACTCTGGGGCAACTGAAATTAAAGACAGATTTATAAAGCAGTAAGGGGCAAAGAACAAAAAAAAACCCATTCCCAGTTTAAAAAAGGCATAGAACAGTCATCCGAGAAGCAGCCACAGTGCCTGACTCCCCCGCCCACAGCAACACAACAGCGACTGACAATGCAATCGGTGCACAAACTAAACCAAAGGCTAATCTGTCCTTCCCCCAACAGAGAAAAAAAAGAAGATATTTATATCTGTATTTAAAAAATACACACATACATTAAAAACAAAGCTAAATGAGCACTCGGATTTTAGGAAAGCTTGTCTATCCATCTGTTTAAAAAAAAAAAAAACAACCCACACAAACAAATCAATATTAAAACATCTATTGATACTTTTTCACTCATTACTGAAAAGGAGGGAAAAAACCTTATAAAAAAATTAACTGTTTTATCTACTTCTTACATAAAAACCCAAGAGCCCAGGATCTACTCAAAGTTAAGGATAATTTCAGCAACTGCCACGAGCTGCATCTTCTAACTCATATTTCTCCTAATAAGCAAAATCATCTAAGGAGTAACAGATATTGATCTCCTGTGCAGGACTCATGTCCACGATGAATTAACTGTAGACATTTGATCCTTTTGCTAACAATCTTCTGAATGTTCTTGTTCCAGAATTAAGAGACCTTGTTCCAATTTAGCTTAATCCACTTAATGCATTTGGAGTGAGACATACCTGTACCGCAAGAGCTAGATGGAATTGAGATACTTAATTCTGAAATTGCAATCCAAGACCCAGTCATCTGGGTTTAGATTATAGCTTGCTTCGTTGTTTGAATGGACAATTCTTCAGGTGCCTGAAGATGCCTAGTCTGAAGACTTCCTAGTCTGAGAAAACAAATCTCTTGCATTTACCAAGTTAAAAGCCAAAAAATTGCCATCCCTCTGCCTAAATTCTCTAAGGTCAATCTGACATACGCACAGCGTGTATCTATTACACTGACAGGACTTACGGTTCTTTATAAAACCCAAGTAGTTCACTGATTACTGTTCATAGGAGAGTTACCAGGGTAGGAAACAACAGCAAAGCATCCTGCGTGAGCCTGGCAGTACACTTACCCAGCAAACGGGAGGCTGATTCCACAGCCTCCTGCTGGAACTGGCCACTGTGTAGCTGAGCATGCCAGTTTGTGTGGCCAGAAAGTAGTAAAAGGCAGAAACAGGAAGCAAAACATAGATTGCCTCTGTAGCTTGTCAGTGGACTTAAAGGAGGTGGGGGGGAAGTCCAGAATTCTGGTGAACCTTTGATGATTTCTAAAATTTGATTTATTGTGTAGCAGGAACCATAGGCAGTAGCTCAGTACAAGCACACTTAGAGCAAACAGAAATTAAGAGGAAGTCCACCTCTCTTTCTATCACACCCTCTCATGCTCCAGTCTTCCCGAACTAGGACTCCACATCCATACTTTCTCTTTATTCTACACCTCAAAAATTAGGGCCCACCCCAGTCCACTCACCTCCATTCCTGTAAGGTGATTAGCAGAAACTGCATGTGGGGAGGTACCTGAACTGAAGGGTAAGCATCTCTGCAGATCCAGTTATGGATTGTGAGTGACTGCTTGCATATGGGACTTCACCCAGTGGTTCGTATAATCACCTCCACACAGAAAATTACTTTCAACGTACCACCCACAAGCAGTTCCTTTGATAACCACCAAACTCTTATCATACATAATAAACTTAGTTTACTTGGCAGGAGTCCACACTCAAATGTTTTGAAAAAACTGTTGATCACTAGAGTTGTATGTTCTAGGTACATATTTAAGAAGTATTGCTATAAAAGCTGGGAATCATCATCTCTCCTCCACTTATGTACTGTTATTTGGAAACCAGGTGGAGGTGCCGCTACATAAATTCAGGAAATTAGACCAGTGCTCTAGATGCATTTCACTGGAGCTTTGAATCAAGCACAGGCAGGAGTTTCAAAAACCGTGTCTCCTCACATACCAAATAAGCTACAAGACACCCAACACAGCACTTTGTATTAGGCACTACAATTTAGTAACCTGAACTTGTGTCATTAAGGTTCCTAGATTGTAAGCACTCAAGTAAATTACTGGATCTAACCCAGAGAGTCATATAAAATCAATATAAAAATTAAGTCAGGAATAAGTATGATGCTTTAAGTTCATAACCTGCCTTATTTCAGGCAAACTTTCTGTTGCAGGCTAGCCCTACAGAGCTGCTGAAATCTGCAAATCATCATTTCTGTTCTAGCAATACTGTGTATTAATTTAGTTTGCATGTCTTCTATTCTAAACAAACTGAAGCTGTTTAAGAAAAGCTATTGATGTCAAGATTTATACTACCTGAAAAAGCAGTGAAAAAGGCTTATCACTTCAATAAAAGGACACAGTAAGTTCATTTGGGTCAATACAGAATATAATGGTAAGAGCTATTTTTGAGTAACAACTCTGCAGGTGCACTTACTTCACAATGACTGCCACACTTGGGAGTTATTCTACAAATTGGCAAGCCCTAGAGATACGATATTATTGTTCTCCATTTGTGAATCTGAATTTAAACAGAAATTTTACAGATTGGGATCACTGAATGGAATTCTAACAACATTTCAACTTCTTATTTGAAAGTTGGGAGGCCCCAGTGTGTGTAAATACTAGCCAATGGTAACATTTTCCCTTAGTTTTGTAACTTAAAAAATTCAAACATCTCCAGTATTTTAGTTTTGATACTGTAATAGCTACACTTAGATGTAATAATGGTCGTGAAGTAGACTTCTTTAAAGACTTACAGTCTCTACAGGCTTCTCTTAAAACTTCTTTAGTTTTAACAGCCTAAATAGAGCAAGAGGAGGCATTTTTTGTAATATATGATTATTCTAAGGCAAACAAACCTGTAATTATTATCTGAGATGGATGATACAAGAAATTAACTGTACTGTTCTCTATAAATAAGCTTTCTATGATACACTTTTTTTTTTTTCACATAGACAATTTCAAGTTCCCTTTCAGATAAGAAGCAGCAACAGTTTACATATGCAACTCTAAAAAAAGGCCTTGTTCTTTAGTTAATACCTTTTCCTGAGTCTTACTATTTTGAGGTAAATTAGTTACTACTACTACCAGACTAAGGGAAGAGAGAATGCCAAGAAACATTCAGTCAAATAAATCACTTTTTTTGCTACTAAAAAATAGCAACATATTTGTGTTTCACTTCAATATAAACAAGGCGGTCCTGAATACTGCGGTACTACAACAACAGCAGCAGCAGTACCCCTGAGATTATCTAATTTTATCACCTCAGCATTACTTGAGGGAAGCCAGTGGAAATGCTATACCGGTGAATTGTTGATTAGCTCAGTCACACTAATCCCTGATGTAGCATGGCAACCAGAAGAACATAAGATTTGCTTCATATTATTGGTGAAGAGCTATTACTGAAACTATTCATATCTACATACCCTTTATACTTGCACCTGAGACACACACAGTTATCAAGTAAGCAGATTACAATTGCACTTCTTTCAGTTTAGTTAACTGGTATGGAATGAAGATTTGACTACAAGATTCAACTTAAAAATAAAGTTACTGCTATAACACATGAATGAGCAGGACAAAACGCATGCGTCTGTTACACATACACACACAAACACAGAGAGGTTTAGTAACTACTGGAAACAGAAAACAGGATTAAATTGAGGTTTCTGCCATGCTGTTACCTCCTCCCTGATCTCTACACTAGATTCTATTTTAACCTTACAGCATCATCTGTAAGAATGCCTGACAGCTGCAAACTACTTCTAATCTCATTTTCTACTTTCATCTTTTATTTGTATTCATTTCTCCCCAGTCCAGGTTGTTCGCTATTCTTTACAATCTTATTAGAATTATTTAATAGACCAGTATAGAGCTAAAGGGCACTAAAAATAAGATTTCCAGAAGTTCCATTACTGGCTTTTAGTTAAGATCTTCTTTGGCCTTGTATTTAACTCTTAGTATTTTTGATTGAACCCCAATAGTTTTTTCAGGACTTCTAGACACTACTGAAATACAGTCATCTTTTCCTTATCCATAAGTGGATTAGTTCGTCTGAGCTTACATGATGTAGCTGCCTGCAGCGCTGTGCCCTGCACGTGGGAGGCATGCACTTGCACCAAAAGCTGTCTTTCACTATAGCGTGCCTCCTTTCTAAACAAGGCTTTTGAGTACAGCTCCAGAAGATGCATGAACCATATATAGTCTTATAGTTTACGACTCTGTGCCCTGCATTAGTCATGTTTTCTCATCTTATCCCTCCATTATTCCAGGTAAGTAAGAGATGATTGTAAACAGGTGCTGTCTTTGTGCATGCATCAGACAGAACTCCAAACTCCTAGAGGAAGCTAAATAGTTGGTTTATATTTGGTCCCTAACAGTAAAGCCTAAGCATTTGTAAAGTGAAAAGAGGTAGTATCTGATCTACTTGCATCCACTAGTTTTCAATCAAACAGCAATTCACTGGTAGCCATCCGAAGCCAACTAAGAAAACATGAATTTTTTTCCTGTCCTCAGAATAGCCTTGAGGCATCACCATGTCAAAACTGACAGCCTCACATCTGCCTCAACTACCTATCTGCAATCCAGTTTTGTAGTGTTTAAGTAATTAGATTTTTTTATAACAGCAAAACAGCAACTTTATTTCATCTATTTTCTAGTGCATTTAAAAAAAATAATAAAACATACAGAAAGGTTGGAAAAAAATCCCTCTCTGCTTATACTGTCATTTTAAGGTTCTGTGGCTAACCACATTTCTCACCTAGTGGAATTTTAGCACTGTGGAGTCCAAACATTTGACTGTTTCACGTTACATTGGTTTTCAGTTCTGGCGTATGCTTTAAGCTTCCCACTTCCTTCTTCAGGACATTAAGCAAAGTTCTAGAACTATCCAAAATCTTCATGTAAGCAGCTTCAGTTTCAGCAAGAATTTTATCAAGCTCATTCCGTGAAGCTACCTTTTGGGCCAGGTTTTCACATACACACTCCAGTTGTTCACTCAGGACTTGGATTTCATGCTGGAGTTTATTTTTTTCCTCTTCTGCTTGCTGGATTTGCTTGTTCAGCTCTTCTTTTTGCATACACAAGTCTTCAATGCATTTCACTAGCTCGTTGTTGTAACCCTGAAGAACAGCTCCCTGCTGAGTCATCCTCCACTCCCCTCCCCGAGCTCTACCAGTGCTCCCTGCAGTCCCCTCTCAGCAACAGCCTTCCGCACTCTAAAAAACAAGACAACAAAAAACAGAAACGAAAATTGTGTAAAAGAGAGTTATCATGAATAATGCTACGCTAGGACAGACAGAGCCACGGGGAAAGATGCTTTGTTTAAGGTTAACATGCTAGTTCTGAGTTGTGCCACATCTCTTCCCTTTTCAGGAAGAGGGCAGGACAAAATTCGACATCTACACTCTACCTTTACTGAAAGCTGGCCTCTCCTATGATACCGTCATAGCAATGCTCAACTGTGGTATCACCAAATGACCCTTCTCCCAGGAGAAGGCTCAGCAGTCACCACCAGCAGCGGCATCCACTCGGCCTCCGACGAGGGGGATCTTTCTCGCAAACTGAGCGCCAGGCATCCACTTCAGACAGCCCGGGGCCACCTGAAGCAAACCGATCTGGCGCTGTTGGCTACTCACGGGCGCCGGGATGACAATTTTACGCGCGTGCCGAGACGCGGACGAGCTGCTTGCTCGCCGGAGGCGGCCGTTAGCGCCCCTCACCCGCCGCCCCCCACTCACCCCCACCCCCCCGGCGGCGGTTTCACCGCACCCGGGCCGTTCTGCCGCCAGCGCCTCGCTCCCTCAGCGGCCGGAGCTGCGGCAGCCTAGCGGCGTTTCTTCAGGGGCCGAGAGCAAAGCCCCGCCACCGCGGGTCGGGAACAAACCGGCGCCGCCGCAGGGGCCAGGCGGCTGGGCAAGGCCCGACCCGGGCGGCCGCCGCTGCCTCCCCAGAGACATTTTAACAACGCCTCATCGCCGAGCGCTGCAGAAGACGAGCCGTACACAAAATGGCTCCTACCTATACATCAAGTCCCTGGGCGGAAGGGGAGGAGGGGGTAGGTAAGAGGAGACCTTCCCTTTCCTATCTCGCGGCCGGGCGCCGCTCCCCCCGCCCCGCCACTGCTCTCGCAATTCCCCCTATTGCCCCCACCTGCCTGGCGTTCCCGCCCTGTCGGCTCCCACCGAGAAAGCCGGCTGCCCCGCCGTGGCCCGGCTCCCTCTCGGCCCGGCCCGCCCGCGCGGGGAAGCGAGGCGCGACGGTAGCGTGGCCCCCGACCGGCGGGGGCTCCCCTCGGCCAATCAGCCGGGCGCGCCCGGCTAACGGCTGCTCCGACCGGCAGTGCCTCGGAGTCGCCGGGTGAGGGGTCACGGAAATACCCGAGCGTTTCCGAACGCGGCGCCGCCCTGACGGGAGCGTGAAAACATCTCTACGGAAATAACCGATGTTTTCCGAAGACAGGTAGCGTTCGGGAGAGGAGAACGAGGCGGGTCGGCCGCTGGGAGGAGGAGGGAGGGAGGAGAGTTACGGAATGAGCCGATGTTTGCCGAAGGGAGAGATTGAAGGGCGTTGGGCTCGGCGAAGGCAGCCGATGTTTCCCGAAGGCAGAGTCGCCCGAGAGCAAAGGGGACAGAGGGGACGGAGCGTGTCGGAAAGAGCCGAAAAGAGCCGACGTTAACCGAGCGCGGCGTCGCCCGAGTTTCCCGGATGTAGTTGGAGGAGCGGCGGCGGCGGTGGCGGCGGGCGCAGCGGGGGGAGGAGGCGGCCGCGGCAGCAGCAGCAGCAGCGGCGGCGGTGGTGGTGGCGGCGGCGACGGCGGAGTCCGTGCTCCCGGAGTGTCTCAGCGCGCGCGGGGCCGAGTTGCTGGCGTCTCCCCTCTCGCTGTGCGCGGAGGAGATGGGCCCGTGAGCGCTGCTCCCAGCCGAGCTGCCTGAGCCGCCCCCTCCCTCCCTTCCCCCCTCCCTGCCCCCGGTCGGCGGCGAGGCGGAGCGCTGCCTCCCCCTCCTCCCCCCTCGGCGCCTGTGGCCCGGCCGCGGCCGTCCCCTCCTGGTCCCCTCACACTCACACACACAGGCCGGGCATTGATGGTAATGTATGCGAGGAAACAGCAGAGACTCAGTGATGGGTAAATCCCTTCCTCCTCCTCTGGCCCCTGGCCCCGCGGGGTCTCCCCCTCCCCTCCGCCATGTTTGGGCCCCCTTCCCCGGCGGCCGGTAACGGTTGTTCGCTAACGTCTCTCTCTTTCTCTCGCTTTCTCTTTAGCTGTCACGACCGCAGGGGGGACTCGCAGCCCTACCAGGTACCTCAAGCGCCGGCCGCTAGGCCCAGGAGGAGGAGCAGGGGAGGAGAAGGGGGGGGGGGAGCTACTCCAGCGGAGGCTTCGGCCGCCGTCGCAGGCCGCGGTGCAACAGACGCTTCGGTCCCGTCCCTCGGCGCCGTTTCGGGCCCGGGGGGAGCGGAGAGTGGGGCGGCGGCGGCCGCGCGCGGAAGGAACGGGGCTCCGGCGCTCTTCTGAGGCCTGTGGGGTTGGGGCGAGGAGGAGAGGCCTAGTGCGACCCGTGTAGGGCTTGGGCCTAGGAGTCGGGGAGGGTACGGTACGAGGGGCGGGAGAGCGAGCCGGGGTCACTTGCGGTGGAGTGGAGATCCAGGGGGAGGTGAGTGTTTTCCTTTTAAAAACAAAAGGCATCTTGTTCTTCCCCCACCCCCCTCCACAAGTCCTTTCTTCTCCCCCAAACTGCTGTTGTGGACTGTAACCTGAGCAGGGCATGGTTTTAGACCCTGAATAACTGGGGTTGCCAGTAAGGCTTAATTTCTGCAGTTGCCAGCTGCTAGGCATGTTCAGAAACCATCAAATTCTTAAGTTGCTGACAATAATCTCAATTTCTGTAAGGTGGATACTGTATTCCTCTGCTGTGTCTGCTGAAAAAACCAGTTCTCGGGGTGTGAATCTGGGGAATGCCATATATTGTGATATTGCTCTCCTTAGGGCACAGAATTGAACTGTTTTATTACATTTCTGTGTATTTGTATCACTGTGAAGTGTAATCTGACAGTCCAAGGCAGCTGTCAGTGACAGTTCATGTAAATGTAAACATTTGCCACTCAGAAGCTCACACTGCAAAATCAAGCAGGTCAAAGTGAGGCAGAACATGTAATTTTTGGTAAATACTTCAGAATGAATAGTCACGTTACATGTTTTGCCCCCCCCTGCCCCCCCCCCCGAATTCTAGGGTTTTTTATTACTTCTGCTACGGGGTGGCTAGTAGTGAAAAAACCTTGCAGAAGTTCAAGGTAGCGGTGAAACTGAGTGGCCTTGACTACAGTATGGAGGACATATTCAAAGTTTACACTGATTCATTGTAACTTTCTGTTTATATTCTTAATGCCAAGTGGAGACTTGTGCTTCTCCCAGAAGTGCTGAAGTACTGTGGCCCGTTTACTGCTGAAAGTGTGTAGTCCATCAGTGAAAAGATAGAGAAATTAGGTTTTTCTTAACAGCAAGTGTTATGTTGGGTGTAATAGTGGGAGAAAATGGTTTGAGTTTTAATTACAGAACTTGTTGCTTTAATGTAGGTAATTAAAATTAGAGAGACTAATGCTGATTGTTTAAATAGGAAATGAAAATTAATTAACTTTTTAAAGTGTTTTGGAAAGAGATCTAAAATTTAGAAATAACATTTTAACATCAGTTCTGTAACTTCGTATCTAATGTAAATGCCTATTTTCTTGTGATCTGTTACAGGCTCTTAAGTACTCATCCAAGAGTCACCCCGGTGGTGGTGATCACCGTCATGACAAGATGCGAGACACCACAGATCCTTCGCCACCAAATAAAATGTTGCGGCGCTCTGATAGCCCTGAAAACAAATACGGTGACAACACAGGGCACAGTAAAGCAAAAAGTGTGCATACTCACAGAGTTAGAGAGAGGGATGGTGGTGAGTTATCTTTAATTAACCTTTATTTAAGCAATTACAAATTTCTCATAAATATTAAAATTTAGCCATTATCACTCAGGTGATGAGAGTGTTACACTAAATGTGCCTTGTACCATGCTTGGAAGACTGCAGTGAAACCAAAGTGCAAGTTTCATTGGAAGCAATCACTTAGACATTGTAATACCTATTAATTTTCTTATTTTTACAGGTATGGTAGTTTTTCTTATAACCACAAAGATTAAATAAATGTCTTTTTTTTTTTTTTTTTTTTTAAACTGGTATGTCTCACTTCAGACATACTGCAACATTTGGTAACATGAAAAAGTATTCTGGATTTTTCACTAACAATAAATATTAGCTGTTTTGGAGACTTTTTTTTAAATAACTTTGTGTATTGTGGTGCTATACTGTGTAGTTACATGCTTCATAGACTAAACCTCAAAAGAAATGAAAAAAAGCTTCATATTTAGCTGCTGTGTAGAACTCTTAACAATCAGAAAATGATAATCAAAGGTAGCAAAGGTACCAGAGCCTTTCTTGGCAGGAGCTTAGAGAAGAATGTTCACAGTCAAGTCAGCCTCCTGTGTTTTTACAGGACATTACAGACAGTAGTAATATCCCCAGTGTTTTTTAACTGATGTTATTTTCTATCCCCATTTCCTAGAAAAAGGAAAGAGTAGGATTTTCCTTTTAATAAAAAATGGTAACAGTTGCAGTTTAGAGAACCCCGGTTACTGGCTGAATTTGGAAGCGAGTTTTCTGTTTTGTAAGTACTGTATTTGGTCTCTGTATCAAGTTATAAAGTGAATTATTCAAGTAGAGAACTTAGAGCTTTAAATCAGCGCTTCTTTGTTCTATATAAAGTTAACAACTTGTGATGTACAGATATATTTACTGCTCCCCTATTGTTACTTGTTACAATAGTTAAAGTAAAATAAAGAAAATATCTGTAAGTACCTTTTAGGAAATACTAGTTCCACACCACAAATATGTTTATGGTACCCGAGTGTTCTTACAATTCCTATTTGTTTTCCTTCTTTGGATTAATACAGAGGCTCTGTAGACCACTGGTAATGTGATATTACTGTGTAGAAGGATTGTAAAAACAGGCATCTTTTGTTAGTACACTGATTTTTCATTATATCTGATCATACTTGAAAGTATAGTAATCTCAGAATTAAATGCATGTGCAAGGCCAGTAGGCTGCTATTCTGTGCTACTTTTCAGGACACAGAGGTGTCCTCTCTGATTTCCTGTTCACTTGTCCAAAGATACTTGTCCTGCATACTCTTGCAATTCTGCTTAGTTTTGCTACAGTCAGTAATTATTTCTGCTTCTGTGGAGCTACATTTAGTGGAGTTATGCATATATGAAAACATCTGGAAGATGAGGCTCTATATGGGGAGCGTATTTGCTTATTTGTGTGTTGGGATTGTTTTTAAGATAGGAAGGACATTCTGAAGTTCTCACTGAGTCCAGCTGGATTTAATAGTTGGGGAATGACCTGAAGCATGGTTGTATACAGTAATGATGAAGGAAAATGAATTATTTGTGGCTTTGTAAGTAGAGGGAACACTATCCCACTGTACCTTCTCCTTCCCCAAGCTGTTTCAACGCAGTGGAAAACTTCCTTTATTCTGATCTGAAAGTGGGTCCTTTGCACATCATATGTTAATAGAGTGGGAGAAGGAAGTAGTCTTCAACAGTCTGAGGGAAATTACTAATTTTAAAAGATGAACATTTGTACTATTTAATGGAAATAAGAAGTGATTTTTTTTTGTGTGTGTGTTGCTAGTAAGGTTAGTTTGGCCCCAGTTTCAGCTTTTTAAAATACATTCAAAACAACAAAAGCTGGGTTAAATCCTGTGTGTTGTATGTAGTAAACCAAAGCTGAGCAGATGTGAGCAGGACAATACCAACTTTGTCTTTGATTTACTGAATCTTTCTGTCAGTATGAATTGAAGGTAGGTGTTAGAATATAGGTGAAATGCTGTGGTATTATGGACTTTGCAATTGCTAATATGCAAAAGACATAATTAATAATTTATCACATTCTCTGTCTATTGAATTACACTGAGGTACTGTTATTGATAAAGTATTCCCTTAGTTTTGCAGTTACAGACATACAGTGGAAAAAAGAAAAAAAAATTTAAAAATTCTGAAATTTTTTAATTGAAGTCCTAATATGACTGAATAGTATTAATTGGCTTTGCTACTGTAGTTTTCTGGCTTGTTTTTTTTTTCTTTTTACACTCTTCTGAAGGGAAAAAAAGTTGTGTTTTCTTGTTTGTAATTGCTGTGCATTTCATTATTGTAAAATCAGTGGTGCTTGATTTGGAACTTCTACAAAGGTGTTACTGCCTTCCTATGATCTAGCTGAACTTAACAAAACAAACCTCATTGAAAAATCTCCAGTATTTGTTTCTCCAAACTGTATTAAAGTCCCAAACAAACAATCTCTTTTTCTCTCATCCCTTTGAAAACAGAACAGAACAAAAATCTGGAGTATTACTACTGAACATAAAGCCAAATTAACCTAATCTCTCCCTTTCAAGTCAATGTTTAAAAAGTCACTCCTATATATCTCTTGGTGATTTTTGCTCTGAAGTGAAACAGGAAGATTCACTGGTATAGCATGGTGATACTTGGGACTCATTTAGTCATGACTGGTTCACTTTTTTTGTGGTAAAGACAACTGTCTAAATTCATGTAAAGATTTAATCGTACATGTATAAAATGTAAGAGCTATAATTAAATTGATTGAAAATTAATAACTCAAAAATAGTAGAACATCCCCCTGTGAATACCTTTGGTACCTGTATAGAGGTATTTGTTGTTACAGCTTATTTTTGTAATACTCATGGCAGAATCTTTTGTGTTTGTAGAACTGTAATCCATGGTAAGAAATTCAATTGCTTTCAATTAAGGTTTTAAAACGTGTGTTATGGGTAAGCCCTCCATACTGATACAGTGCAAACAAAGCTTTTTTCAAAGTTGCTTACTGCATGGTTTCTGTGGAAAGAGACTACATACAGAGACGATCGTTTCTCTGGAGAGAGACTTCCAAGTTTACCTTGGGCTAAACACGGTAGGGTACTTCAAGTTTTTGTCACATCCCTGGTTTCCAAAGAGTACTTGTACATCCAGCATACCAAAAAACTGCAGTAACTTTGTTCTTGCTTTCAGGTCCTTGTGCATGGGGACATTGTCTCTGTATGCGAGTGTTTAAAACATAATGAACATTTACCCCCCTCAGTGCATCTCCTATTTATAGGTCAGCTGCTATAGGGAAGCGTGGAGTTTGAAGGGATTAGGGGGTCTTACGAGACCAACTCAAGTGTGAAGTTCCTTAACAGTAACAAATAGGGACTTAAAGCTAATGCTGTTTACAGGGAATAGAACTATGAAGGGCCTTGTAGATGTGGAAAAGTGTTTCCATTGAAGAAAAAAGGGAAGTACAAAGATTTGAGGGTTCTCATGCTTGAGGATGAACAGACTGAGAGCATAGATGATCCTTGTAGGTCTTTTTAAATGCATAAACGAGGTGATATTGGTGTACAGGAAAGAAAACAAAGAGGTCCAATAAGCAGGGTAGCTTTGGGAATGCTGTAAGGGAGATTATATATATATTATTTAGGAGTAAAAATTGCAAGATGCAACCCTTGGTAAAAAAGGGAAAAGGTGGTTTCTTTCTACTTAAATGTATGGAGCAGAATGACTGGCTAAGATACATAGTAGAACTTTGTGCAAAAAAAGTTCAGTTAAGCCAGGTGTGCTCAGTTGTTTCTTATTGTGAAGAAAATAGTGTTTTGCTACATTTATGTTTGAGAGTCTGAAAATGTATGTTTGCTTCATGCCATGATCTTACTGGATTGTTTAAAATAACAAATGGAGAGCATTAACGTACACAGCATGAAATCTTTTGCTGGATTGTGGGCTGTGTAGGCTATTTTCATGAAATTTGATTATAACGTGTGAAACTTAAATTCCAAAATATAACTTAACTCTTGTGAATATGTTTCTTTTGCATGTTTTTTTTTTAATTGGCAATTAAGAATACTGTCAATGGCCACTGTTATCGACTGTAATACAGTTCTAAGATTCAAAATCCTATTGCTATTAGAGACTGAACGGAATATTTTAAATCATGACTTCCTAGTTTTATCAAAGTAGTGGTGGGAGCTTCTGTCATGAGGTGTTGGCTTGCTTTGCTTCTAGTGGTTCCTGAAGGAGTTCAGAGTCCTCATAGCAGAGGAACAGAGAACAGCCGGAAACGGAGAGAGAGTTTTCTTTCCTGTCTTAGCAACTCTAGCAGTAGAGGAGGACAAGAGGCTAACTGCTGATTAAATTAGCGTGATCATTGATCAGCAGTCAGAAATAAAGGCGGTGTTAGGGCAGGTACAAGAGAGTGGAAGCTGCCTGGGCAATGTGTATTGGAAAAAGGAAATTGCAGGGTAGATGGAAAGACGGGAAGTCTGAGAGTAACGAAGCACAGCAAAGGGTTGAGGAAGAAGATGGAATAGATTCTATCTATTTAGTTACTATTAACTGCTGTTAATGTTAAAGTAACTATTCATTACTATGAAAACTGTTTCCTCACTGTATGGTCAAAGCTGGGATGAGAGAAGTCTGTGATCACAAATGAGAGTAGGCTCTCCATGAAGCATGCTTTGAACAGCCCCCCCAGCATCCAAGTGTAAAAGAGGTGATTCACTCCACTGTTCTTGAATGTTGGCTGTTTGGATGGCTCTAAAGGAGGTGCGGTTTGGTGGTTTGTTTGGTTTTTTTTAAGACAAATACAATTGCTTCCAGGACCATTCACCTCTTAGAAGCTTTTCCCTGGTTTAAAAAAAAAAAAAAAGGAAAAAGTAGATTTCTGAGGTTTTCTAATTTTGATAAAAGCTTTCTTGCAAGTCTCACTAGTACTACTACCTTCAGTTGGGGGGGGGTGTTAATTTTGTTTCCTTTAAAAGTTTAGAAGTTTTAGATAGGAAGTAGCTTTACATTTACTCAGTATATTTGGCGATGTTTCTGAAGTGAGTTTTTGCTGGATCAGTTGTATAACCATTCTTTTGGTTTGTTTTTTTTTTTTGTTACTCTGCTGTGAGGATCTCTAATAGAAAAGAAATTGGAAGTATGTGATCGTAGAATCATAGTAAAGGATATAACTTGTGTATGTATTTTTTAAATTTTGAGGTTTAGAATGTTCAAAATTGCTTTTGAAAAGTAGCTGTAAAGCTTGCTTTTAAAAACCACGGGATGGAAGATACAAAAACCTTAATTTTAGATTATTGATATTAGGAAATGTGATATTAATATGATGGTATTAAATGCTAAGTGTTTATGCATTGAGGTGGGTGGAGTCCTCTATTTCTTTTCATAAAGTTCAAGTATCTGGTGTAGGTTGTGGGAGTAAAGATGTATTAATGGGAGACTTTATCTGAAATGGAAGCTGCAGCAAATGGCAATACACAGTGCTGTTTGTTTGTAACCTATTGCTGCAGCCACTTCCCAAAATCCATTGCTATTAGGACTTTGACATTGGGAACTTCCAATTTCATTTACTATTCTTACTTTCTTCTGTTTGCTAGTGTATAAAGTACAGATCTGTAAATAGGTCCTCTGAAGGTTTCCCTTTAGGGTTGATCTATTTAAGGAAATATGTGTCTTTAAGTGTTTTAAGAAGTCATAAACTTAGTTTTTGGATTGTAAGTGTAATATGTTCAAGTCAGTCTAATAGCTAGACCTTGGTAAGCTTTTGTATGTAAGCTTATTTTATGTTTTGGAAATGGGAAAAACTGGCTATATACAAGACGTTAAATTTGCGTATCTTTGGTACATAAGCTAATCATAAGGGAATGATTTTTACTTAGCATCATGCTTTCTTAATGTATGCTTCTAGCCTCTGACTTTGCAGAAATGGAATATACAGCCTCTTAAACTTGTACGTTTGGGTTGCTTGTCTGAAGGTGAAAAGAAGCAATGAAAACTCTTAGTTTCTGATGAGCTGCCTGCTGCTAGGCCATAGTAAAGATAGCAATTTGTAAATTATGTAGCTTTTTTTACTGGGATTACTCTGTGTTCTCTAATGGCCTCTGATTAAAGTTAGTTCCTTAACAACTGTTTGGGACACGGCTGCTTTCTAAGAAGAGAAATACTGTTTATTGACAGTTTACGTTTGTTTTCCCTGCTGTTTCTACCTATTCTATATAAAGTATTGAGTAAGCCAAGTATCTTTAAAACTATGCAGAACTTGGAAGAGAAAGCTGTGCCTCTGTTTTGGCTGAGAGGAGGTGATAATAATCTGTAATAACTTTGCTGTGGAAAATAGTAATTTAATGGCACCCAGCTTGCAGTGTTAACTACATTTGTTTATGAAGTCAGGCTTTTATACAATTTCATAGGCATTTCCAGGGAAAAACCTCTAAATGTACAGAGAAATTGTTCCTTACATAGTTCTTCAGTAAGGAAAAAAAATTGTACTGGCAGTTCTCAACACTGATGCTTCTAGGCTTGTGCTTTGTCAGTAGTTTGTTGTAGCGTAGAAACGAATCCTTTCTGGACATAAATGTAGTGCTTGAGAAGAGAGAAGCATTTCTTTATATTGAGTAAGATTGTTATCCTCTTAATGTTTTCTCTTGAATTATGAAGGGGTCACCAAACTTTTGTACTTGACTGCAGGTGTCCCCTGCTGTAACTTCAGTATTAGAAGATTGTTTCCTTTCTTGAAGACCTTTAACAGACTTCCTAGCTGTTAACAATAAAAGTACCCTAGGTAAAGCATGTAAGTTCACTAGCTGTTCCTTTATCCCAATAATATTTTGCTAGTAGTAAAAGAATGCTGTTTAGTTCTGGGCTGCTTCTGCTTGTTTTACACATTCTGTGCAGGTTTGCTTTTTTACTCAAGTAGTGTGGTTTTCCATTTGAAAGCACTAACCTAATCATACAGGGACTTCATGTCTAGATTTTGACATGAACCTGTATCCCTTCAGTACATTTGCCTATTAAAAAATACTAATCAGAGGCATTGTGGCTTACCAAATTTTTGCTTCATATTTTATCCCTTTTCTGAAATCAGAGCTTTCTGCCTGCAGTTGTATGTACAGGGAGTAATCTTAGAATTATACTGTAGGCTAAAATTTTTATTTTTTGAAATTTTTGTTGGAAGTGTTGCTTTGTGAAACAGTATTTTGAAATTCATTCATCTGTAATAAGTGGAAAGTCTATGGTAATGAATATATAGGGAGCAAAATTGCATCAATTTCTGAAGTGTAAGCTTCTAAAATAAGTTGCTGATCCTGTAAATTTTAAACACTTTCTAAATTATTCAAAGACATCTCTTGCATCTGATATTCACTATTTTCCTGCTGCAGAAAGTTTTTTCTCAGACCTTCAACAGCAAAAAAAAACCCCAAACAGTGAAATAACCTGGAATTCTCCTGCAGATACTTTGCATTCCTCCTTTTCCTCTTGGGCAGTGTTTAATTTTTCTCACTACTTTCAAGCTTGTGAAGTGAGATGCATGTTTTAAGGCACAAATTGTACTTGCCTACTGACTAGAAGTAGACTCCTGGAGCAATATTCAAGAATAATGTCCAATTAGAAAGTCTGTCCTCCAAGTGACTGGAAAGGGAGATAAATTTTTGAGCAGATGACTGACAAGAGACCAGACTATTCACTCTTTCTATCAGATGGGCTAAGAGATGTCTGGTAAGCTTTTGTGGCCTTGACTTATGCTTCCACGCATGCAGCAATGTTATATTGTGTTTGAAATGAATGGAGAACAAGAGGCCTAAAGACCTTTGTTGATTAGGCCCCATATTACTTTGGGATAATAATTCTGTTCCTTATTGTGACAACTGTAATGAGAAGGGTTGCGAAGGAACAGTATGTCAAAGTTTAATGTTGTAATTTTTTTTCTGCCCCAATTTTAAAACGTAACTTACTTTTTTTCTACAGCAGAGGTATGATAAAAATGTTAATATCCTGCTTTTGTCATCACTCAAAAAAAGAGATGTAATGCAGTATTAAAGTGTTTCATGACAGGGGCAAGGCAGTCAGAAATACGAACAATTAGTTTCCAGAGCTAAATTCCCAATGTCTGAGGGGCAGCAGGAATCTTCAGGAGGTCCTTTTTCTGTCTAAACTTTTGTTATTAATTTTCTGATACATGTCAGCTAACTTGTCTGACCTGCTATCTTGGGTAGATGTGAAATAGGTGGTTCTTAGCCACTGAGTAAAATATTTTGAGATCTTTAACTAAGAAAACATTGTTTACATTGTATGTTTTATAGCTCAAAAATTGGTAACTGATAGATCCCAAAAATATAAAACTTGTGATCATGAAATAAGCCTTTTTTTAAAAATGTGTATAGGTTTGCTCTTGGACCCAAGTAATAACATTTTTTTATCTACAAGGAAGAAATCATGGGATCATTCATACACTACCAGTAATTTGAGACTGAATGGCAAATAATAAAACCTGTTCACTAGTACAGAGCTAGCTAAGTTATGCAGAAGTGAAAATGCTAATTAATCTACAGGAACATGTAAAAGTGGTCCACTGTGTAAAAGTTACAGGAAGGAGATTACAGGAAGAAGTGTAAGACTTTACAGAAAGTAGATACTGTGCAGAGCGATGACTCTTAAAACAGACATGAAACTCATACACAATTAAGAGCATAAATATTGAGTGCAGTGTTAGCCAGAAAGGATATATGATCAGAGGAATATCAAGTAGGACTAGAGAGATTACCTCTTAGCGCTAATGTGACAGCTACTGGAATACGGTCTCTGTTTTGATTCTCACAGTTCAGAAAGTATACAAAACTGCAGATTTTCAGAGAAGAGGCAAGAAAATGACTGCAATTGAAACTCGTGCATTAGGAGGAGAGACTTGAAGAGCTCTTGGTATAGTTACAAAGAAAACATTAAGGGTTTATTTGATTAATAATTACAGGGAAAAGAAATGGCATACTTACGAGTTCTTGAATGTAGCAAACAGGTGCAAGATCCAGTTAGCTTAACCTAAATATTCAGAAAATAGAAATTTGGCACAATTTTTAATGTTGTTAGTAACGATTGGAATGACTTACTGTGGTGATTTTTGCAGGGGTGGAAGTTTTGAAACTGGATGACTTCAAGACAGTTTTCTAAGGTTTGTTTCATGCAGAAAGTTGAACTAGTTGATCAGAGGTCCACTGACAGATAAAACATTGATGTGAATATTTCTAGTTTAAATGTTGTAGATTAGTGGACTTCAAATTGAAAGGGATTAAAAATTGTTAATTAACTTTGTAAGTAGCATTCCTGTGATAACTTCCCCCCCCCCAGTTGGTTAATCGTGGCTTATGGCATGTGAGGATTATGAACCTGTGAATGTGTTTCATATTGTATTGTAGGATTTTTGGTCATTGAGAATATGTTGTTTTGAGTGCTGTTGTGGGGTCAGGTGGAACTATGATGGATCTGTTGGCAGTAGAATTCAGTATTTGCAGGTGCCTGCTGCACTGGTACAGTTTTAAGTTTTGTGTGCTTTATCAGCGCATGCTTTTTTTTTTTTTTTTTTTTTTTTTAGGAGCAGCTATCCTAAAAACTCTTTTTAGGATTGACTATACTCTAGATGATCTGATCTCTGAAATTTCTTACTATGTAAATTGTTCAGAATTTATCTGCAGTTCAGTACAATTTATACCAGACTTAGTATGTAGTGTGTATGTCTTCAAAGATGATTGCACACTTCCACTTTAATGCAGGCTTTTGATGTTTTTCACTGATCTATATGTTTACCAGATTGGATTTTAGTTTGTTGGCCATAACTACACAGCTTCATCTAGTTGGACAGTATCTTGAGTATCTTGAAATTGCTTTGCTGTTTTAGATTTGCAGAATTTGTATATGACAGAACATAAATTTCTTCTTAAATTTCTTGTTTTCTTTGCCAGAAGAACTTGTTACAGAAAGGTTGACATGCTTGTCTCACATGCTTTTTAGAGTGATTTATAAGGCCTTTCCCTTCCCCCCTCACCACCTCCCAGCATACATTTGATTTCAAAGTTAAATTTGTTAGTATGAAAGTTGGAGAGTAATTGATAGCTTCTGTAGATAAAGATTTCTCTTTGGGATAGAGAAATGCTGTATTCCTTAGACTCGTCGCGTGTAGATGATGTTTATGCAGGATAATGTGAAGTGAATTTAGAGAATAATGAAGCTAAAATTCTCCTTTTTTTCTCCCCCAAAAGTATGGGGTTACATTAAAAAGCTGGTTTAGGTTTATCAAATTCTGTTATTTCTGTTTCCACATCTTTTATTTACTACAGTTAAGGTTTTAGTTTAAGTGTACAGAGAATTAAAACAGCTTTATAATCTATTTTTTTCTGAATTTTGATACAGAAGTTTCCACTCAATGGAAATTATTATTGTGTCTTGAAGAACTTCTTGAAGAGGTGTGTTATAGGCAGAAAAAACTTGTAACATTTATTAAATAAAGCTTTCCTTTAAATAGTCAACAGTCTTTGCCAGGACAGCTTTCAAATATATAAAATAATGAAGTCAAGATACACAATGAATTAACCGAATGAAATTGTAATCAGGTTTTTTTCTTGCCTCCATATGAAATCTGCTGATCTATCTGGATATTTTTCTTGTAATTCATTGTGACCATAAGGGCAGCAGAGAGGCTAATTGGACATAGGACGAGGGCTTGACAGTGACATCTGGTTCCTTTCTATCCATTTTTCTGATTCCTGTCCTTAGCTTTAGCTGTGAATGTGAGAAACAGATCTGGGCTTAGAGACTGATGGTTACAGGATGAGATGAGAAGCAGGATAAAGTAGGTTACTTCTGCTTATATAAAGATTAAATCAGTTTTATTTAAATCTTAAATAAGCCAATATTGAATGGAAATCAGTCACAGATCCTTTTTGCGGTAATTTTACTAACATTTTGTATAACAATAATAATAATAAAGCCTGATCATAGTTGAACTAGTACAGCTTCTTACTGGAGAGAAAATGAAAGGAATTCTAAAGAGATTTGTAAAATGACATTTTCCTATTTTTTAAATATTTGTGATATTTGTTTTTAAAAATGCAGAAAAAGCTGTATGTTATAAAAACATTGTATCATTTCATAAGTTTATATATTTGGTTAGAAAATGTTAGCTGCATGTGTTTGATCAGTTCATACCTTCCCTGGTTTTAGGAGGCAGTGGTTGAAGGCATATGATTTTGTGGCTCAGGAAATTTCTACTATAAAATCAGTGTGGGTGGTTGTTTTTTGTTTGCTTTTTGGTGGGGTTTTTTTGGTGTGGGTTTTTTTTTTTTTTTTTTTTGTAGGTCCAGTTCATTTGATAACATGAAATTCCTTCTTACCATTTTCTTACTTTCAGAGAGTTGACATAGCTACTCCAAGTGCAAATGAAAATGGCTCATCTGTGCCTCCTCATGGGCAGGTGATTAAAACCCCAAATGCTGCTGTGTTTATGTGGGGAAGAAGAGAGCTTGGAGGCACAACTCCTTTTACATAGAACTCGGCTAATAGAGTAGAAGTTCCTGCCTTGTGGGTCCTGAAAGGGGAATGATGCTGGATCACTTCGATAAATTAAGAGGAAGAAAATTTATTTAGCCGTGTCATCTTTGTATGTGCTTTTTAATCCCGAATACCATGCGTCTTGAATTTACTACTACTTGCTATTTTCCCTTGAAGAATGTACTTCGAAACTGGCACTGTCATTACTCTGTACAGTTGTTTTGTTTGAGAAGCTGCCTACCAGAGAAAAACTTTTGAAAAGATAAACTGTGAACATGTTCATTAATTTCTTCAGAAACAAAATGCAATCAGCTAATGCTTAGAAATGTTTGTTAAAATACACCTTTTTTTAGTAAAAACTTGAGTAATTTCTGGCCTGTTTTAGTGAAGTAAGAGCTTCAAATTTAATCTGTAATTGTCCCTAAAGATTTGAGATTTCAGTGATTTTGGTTTTGACAGTAGTGCTCTTTAATCTGCTTATTCCAGGAATCTGAAGATCAGCCTTTTTGTTAAAAGAAAACATAATTTGAAAAACTATCCATAGTAATGGGCATGTTAATATTAGACTTTACTAGATTCAAACAAGTTATTGTGTTAAATTGCCAGTTTTGGCGCTTTCTTATGGAAAAGATCTCAGCATAGTTAAACTTCTCAAAAAATGCCTCCTGCCCCTTTTTCAAACCTGTTACATCTGTTGCTGTAAGAATTTCAGTATCCCTAGTAAGATTTTTTCTTTTAAAGCTTATTTTTTTGGAAGAGAAACATTCTATATTTCACCATGTTATCATAGAAATCTGATACATTTAGGCATGTCGGGCTTTCTGAAAATATTTTTAAGAAGTAATATTTATAGCTCCATCCCAGTTAAACAGATTAGTTCCTCTCCCTTAGTTTCCTAGATTTCTTATATATCATGCTGTTTTATGTCCTCCAAAGCAACAGTCTTCCTCAGTGCTTTCCTAGGTAGATTTGTTACTGAGTTTGTTAGAGTAACAGAGTTATAAATTATTCATATCTATCAGTAGCAAAAACGGGGAAAGGAAATTATGATCTGCCCTGTTCGCCTCATTTATTACCTTTCAAACATTACCTATTCACTACCAAATGTGGAAGAAACGCAAAGAATACTTTTTTTATTAAGACATATAATTATAAATAATGCACATTTGTGCATAAACTCTTCTGTACAAATTAGGTAATGTGCTTTACCTATTTTTTTTCTGCTGTGTTTATTTCACATAATTATGTTCTTCTGGATGATGGTGTGTTCATGTCGGGTGTCCCCCTTGAATAACGTCAGCGGGAGTTCAGATCTATTCTAGTTAAGTAGTTCAGGTAGTTTGCTCATTCAGACACCTGCAGCTGATAGGTTAACACAGACTTAATTTTCAAAATCCTTCATTTCTTTTGAAAGAATACTATTTCTACTTGATTTAATACAAGCAATAATAAGACCCTTTTCAAATTCAAGTAGTGTAGAGTTCACCTCTTTTACTGGCAAAACACTGCCTATACTAATGATTGCAGTCTCTGTGTAGTCCTTTTGAGTGTTTACTTAACTAGGGAAATAAAATGAGATGCTTAGGCAACCAGACAATTGTAAAATAGATTTTCAGTTTGTAAACATAACTTTAGCTTTTGTGGAGAGGTATATTTTCCTCTAATAAGGAAATTCCAGGAAAGACCAGTTGAATTTTAAGTATATATTTAAGAATTATTTAATGGGAAGAGGGAAGAATTGTCACCTACTGTGCTTTAGATACTTGAAAACCCTATTGCACGATACTTCTATTAAGCCATGCTAAACATCCAGCCTGAAACTAAGGCTGTGAATCCATCGTATTAAAACCACAACACTATATATATTAATTCTTAGGTGGATCCTGGCTTGCCGCCTGCCCCCCCTGCACCTCAAGCCCTGGGCCAGCATTCCTTTTTTTAATGAAGAACTTCTGTGTGGCAGAAATTGATTTGACTTGCTTTTTTCAGAATGTTATTAGCATCTCTTCTTTTCAAAAACAATTCCCAGTTGAAGATTAAATAAGCATAAAATTAAAATTCTTATACTTGTTGCATATCTATACTGTAATAAAGACATATGTGGTATAGCATGTCCTGAACTGAAAGAGTAGTTTGTCTAAGCCTAATCATTTCACAAGTTATCATGTAAAAGTTTATTGAGCAACTGCTGCTTCTAATACTAAATATTTTCAAGTTGGCTTGCTCATTTGTGATGAGTTACTAAAAATTTCATGGACATTGCTGTAGTCTTAGAAGAGAAGCGAAGTTCTCTTCAATTGGCAAATATTAATAGCACTTAAGCAGTGATCCTGTATTGAAGTGGATTTTGGTCCTTGTCAGGTATGGTTATTAAGTAACTGGAGGATGAATAAGGCTTTCTCGCGTTAGCCTACAAAATAAAAATAGAATAGAACTGAATGAGACAAAATTCTGCATGCCTTTGGAGGGTAGTCAAATTTGGTGTATCTTGAGATACGAATCTGAGATAATGTGACTTACAGTTAATATTTTTAAGACACATTTAAGAAGGGAGATATACAGTGTCTTTTTTGTTCTTGCCTTTTTTTTTAATGTGGTTAGGCATTGATTCTGCCACAGCCTTTTTATTAAGGATATAAGTGTGATAGTTATGTCTGTGACTAACCTTTTTGCAGGATTGCGGTAGTGTTTTGTAATAGAGACTCTTTTTTTAATCTTTCTACAACA
Source organism: Aptenodytes patagonicus (assembly GCF_965638725.1). Taxonomy (NCBI): domain Eukaryota; kingdom Metazoa; phylum Chordata; class Aves; order Sphenisciformes; family Spheniscidae; genus Aptenodytes; species Aptenodytes patagonicus. The sequence continues at coordinate 154,340,341 of NC_134950.1, forward strand.
CCATGTACTTGCAGAGTTGCTGATTCTGAATGGTGCAGGCTTAATTGACATGAAGGAAACTTGTAAGATGGGGTTAAGGTTGCAAGCATTTGTCACTTGATAGCACTACCTATGTTCAGAAAAAGCTGCAATTTCATCTTCCTTATTTTAAACTGAGTAATGGAAACTTTCCTGCAAGTTAATTTGTAAGTAATATTGCGTTCACGGAATCTTCTGCTTAAAGTTCTTTGTCCCCAAGAAACTATCCCCAAAACATTAAAAGAAAATTGAGAGTTGCTAAACAACATGGCCTTGTTCTTACTTAATATTACTTTTGCTCAGAGGATTTTGTCAGGGAGATTAAGTTGTCATACCTTGCTTAATTGGTTGGAGCTTCTGAGTGGGAGTACTAATTTGGTGCTGTTGATACATAGAAAATGGAGGAGTAGTCTCAGAGCTGTATTCTGGCTGCTGCTTTTTTTTTTCTCCTTTGTAAGCAGAAATTGTTTTGCACGACCTCTGACTTTATTCAAACTTCTGTCAGTGATGACCAGTTTATGGTGTATCAGTCTTTCATAATATTACTGTGCTATTTGCAATCTTAAAGCATTGGAAAACCCAATTTTTAGAAAGTGTCTGTACTTGAGCAATTTCCATCTTACATTACTGAGGTGTATGTTGTTAAATATTGGTGTTTCTTCCAATGTATTTGTTTTATGTTATTTGGGAAGCTCCTTGAATAAAAGTAAAAATTGTTACACACCCCACACACCCCCAATGTTAAGGGATTTGTTTATCCCATTTTAGTAACCCTTAAGCCTAACTTTCAGAAAGCATTTGAGCATGTGCCTATTGCTAGTAATTTAGAAATACCCCAGATGACTAATATATTTTTTAGAAACGTCTTGAGTTCTCTAGTTTTTCTTGCGTTTTGAGAGAAAAACTTTGTAAAATTGGAATTATCTACTGACATTTAATGTGTATTAGTGACTGCAGAAATAGAGATTCAGGGGATCTGACAGAAGTGAAATTTTTTTTGTGCTGTGCACTGAATATACTTTTATGCACACTGTTTTCTATTAAAGCGAACAGTTTGTCTGTCTTTGTGGTAACTGCTTATTACAAGGTGCTTGTAATGGCTATTATTACAAGCCATAAAGTTAGTTTCTACTTATGACCCAGTTTAAAAACCTTGATATACTTTATTTGACATAAGCTGAAAGGTTCACACCTTTCTTGCTGTATTTGTGTAGTGGTGGTGTTATCTTTTGAAGAGGTGTTAGAGCAATCTGAAGCACAAACCAGTGGCAGACAGTCTGCTGCTTACTCCGAGTTGATCAGGATTGTGGAAGTATTGTTGCCTGAGGTAGGATAGTGCATCGTTGCAGTGCTGTTAGACTTCCGTTACCGAACTTGAATCTCATAAGTACTAAGAGATATTACAGTATGTTCGTGGGAGGTTGTTCATTTGAGTTTCATGGTGTATTTCTGGGGAGGGCCTGGAAGGGGAAAATTTAGTCTATTGCCAATATTCTGTGCTGATCCACGCTGGAGTTAAAATAGCATCATAATTGGTTTGTGGTAAAGATTCTGGCTATCAGTCTAACACTTCTCGTTTTGTGTGTCATAATAATTGAAAAGCTCCTTTCTGTATGAAGCTCTTATTTGAGGACAGAAGAATCTCTCTTGTGTACTCTCTTACACTGTATTAGAGATGTAAATGTTTTCTGAGCTACAGTCAAGAATGAAAGCATAGTTTGGCTTTATTCTCAACTACGTCTAGTTTCTTTTTAAAGGAATGTCCTATTCCACTTAATACAAATGTGATAACGTTAATGTGTTGCAATATTATAAAGACTTTAAAATTGACTGTCATCAGTGATGCTGTAGCAGGGAGTTTGTTTTTTACTTAATACATTGAGATCTTCTGGGGTCATGAGCTAGAGAGTTCGGAATATGACTCTCTGTTGCTGAAGTTTATGGTACTTTTTCATATTTTCCATGGATAAAATTGCTTAAGCTGCTTTTTCAAGTCAATTGATCTAAAATAAAGTAGGTGCCTTAGAGATGTTAAGCAGTGTTGAGGGTGTTGCTAGCATTTTTTTTTTCAGGTGACCCGAACCCAAAGGAAGGAAATAGCAAATGTAAATCTGAAGAACTTGTTGTCCACCTATAGTTATTATTTTCATGTAAATTCAACTTGTAGATTTCAATATGTTTAAAAGTATCTACTTTAGTAACCTTTGGGTCTTTCTAAGGTGTTCTTATCAGAAAGGTTTAGAAGCTGGTTGGGACTTGCTTTAATTTAAGAGAAACAGGCAAATTCTTTCAAATAATATTGCTTACTGCTCTTCAGAAAGAATAAACATCTTTACAGTGATGGTAAAATTATTTGTCCAGTCTTCTGCTTGTTTTTGTTTAATGGTTGAGATATCAAGAAAACTGCCAATATACGGGTTTTCTTTGAAGAAGAAAGTTGGTAGGGATTTGTCTAGAGTGCAGTGGAAGTGCATCTTTCATCCCTTAGGCTTTTTTGAAGGATATGACTTGCGACTTTTGAGTATTGGATCTTCCAGAAACTCAGTGGCTTCAGTGGACTTTGTTCAGTGAACCTGATCATTTTCTAAGTTATGTATAAGTTGAAAAGTGATTTCTCACTGCTACTGGGAGGTGGGCTGAGGGGAGGAAGAAAACAACCCCAAAATTATTTAATTATTTTGCTGTAGCTGTAACAAGGAAAGGAGTAAACTGGAAGGGTTTGGTTGGACAAAAATAAGTTTATATCTGTTCTACCAGTGAAGACAACCCAAGCTGTTACATCAATTTAGACTGCAGTACAACCCTAGGAAAACAGTCTGCCTGTTAGCTGCTGGAGTAGTAAATCACTGGATTGTTACATGAGAACTCAGAAGTTTGAATTTAATTTGAGTCATTTTATTACTGCCTTTTGATTTCCTTTTTGATGGCCAGATAACTGGTTTTCTTTCTAGAGCAGTTTGTACTGTTTGCCCTAAAATTAAACTTCAGTTTCTGAAATAAATTGGGCAGATCTAATTAAAAATAAAAATGTAAGCAGAAGACAGCAAAATAGCAAACTGCTGTTACGTTATACAATATGTAAGATAAAATTTGAAGCTTATCTTTTTCATTTTAATAATCAGTAATACTTGGCATTCTTTGAGTATTTCATTAGTAAAACAGTACAAGTCCTTGATTTTCATTGGTTTACTGCTCCTGGCTTTTCTTCCTTGAGGTGTCATTTTCTTACTACCATTTTAGAAGAAAAATTCTATTATGAAGAAAACTGTATGCTTACAATATAATTTTCATCCCTTATTGGTCATTTGTCCCACTCCATGTATGTATGACTCTTGGTCTGTTTATACTAACATTTTGGACTAATTTCTGTGAAATTTTGTGTGAATGGTAACTTGGAGAAAAGGATGAAAAATTCTTTACATTGGGGCGATTATCCTGTGAATCAAACATTACAAAACAGCACGGACTTTGTTGTCCTGGATAGGAAATACAGTAGGAGAGGAGGGCAGGGGAGGAAATGAGGCTTTGTAAGCTCTTTTGCTCATAGAGCTACTTGTTGACTGGTATAAAATATTTTATTTTGGGGGGCATAATGAGTATGTAATTGGGCAGTTGAGCAGTACAGTGATCAGGCTAGACTTTCTTTTGGCAGAGCACTGTGCATTCAACTTAGTATGCTATGAATTTCTGGAAAGCGTTACTGCACAGTTGATGTATTCTCTGAGGCCACTGCTCTGCTAGAAAAATTGCAAATTTTTATGCTTTTAGTTGCCTATGGAAGACAGCCATATTTTATTTTAATACAGCAGGCTACATAAAAATGCAGTGAAGAAAAATTGTGTTTTGTCTTATTACTTTTACCTGTGGCAAATAAAAATGGCCATGATAGGCTGTTCAGTTACTGCTGAGACGTTGGGTATTGTGTTCCTATTGTGTTACTTTTTTTCCTCCCATATGCAGAACTTTACAAGGTGTTCTGCACAAAGATTTGCACTGAAGTAACAAATATGTCAGTTGAAATACACTTCAGACATTTTAATTTAGGCTTATCCTAGATAAGTTTCTATCATTTTCACTGTTGAAGCAAGTTTTAAGTAGTTATTCCCATAAAATAGCACTACCATAAACTATCTTGCTGTTAAGTCTTCTCTGTTAACAAATAATTAGTGTCTGTCAGTTGGGCAGCATTTGTTCTGTGGAGGAAGTTCAAGTTCTAATATTGTCTCTAGTTTAATGAATTTGATTGCATATTAGCTAAGAGGTGGAACGTGGAGTCACAGAACAGTACGTATGGAGTTGAAACAAGTGGAATGAACTTCCTTGCTTTTCTGCTGCCCAGTGTTTGTTTCCATATGCCTGGTTTCTGGGCACAGAAGACTCTCCTAGAACCCTTCCCGAATCCCTGTTCCCTCTGGAGTGAGTGAAAGGGAGGACTGCCTTTGACTTCCAGTTACAGCACTCATTATTGCTAGGGAGCGTTTTTTGTGCTTCCTGCCCAGCTGGTGAGCATTTGTAAACTTGCACTGACACTTTTTATTATGGACAGAAGGGGAGTTAGGATATCAACAAGGTATTTGTCTGTTTGAAAAGGAAACATAAATGCTCTATCTGTGTTGGACTGTATAAAGTTAACTACTACGTAGTGCAACACTATACTGTACTACTGCAACTACTGTAATTTTACTATTTGTGCCTGGCTAAAATACTGGGTGTGAGTGGAGGCATGTGAACTTGTTTACCATCTAATTTATCAGTGTATGTTTGTTTCAAGAGGATGAAAAATAGCTTTTTTTTTTTTTTTTTTTACTGTTTGCTGATCTGGATTGTAGATTATCATTTGAAGATAACTCTAATGTGTCTCATTGTTCTAATTTGTGCGTTTCAGTTGGAGATTTTATGATACTGCATAATGTTACGAGCCAAAAAGAGTTTTAATTAGGCTAAGACACTTGGATGCCAGAGGACAGTGTGGAATGACATGGTGATGTATTTCAGTCTTCTAATCAAGCAGCAAGAAAATTTATTTTAGCTGGTTATAAATGGATGCTAGTTGCTAGTATAGGTGTATAGGTTTTGGAAAGGAAGGAGTTTCAGCTTGTTCTTGAAAGACGGCAGGGGAGAAGGGAGAGAAATCAGTTGCTTTATTAGAGCAGTCTGATCCTTAGCTAACTCAGAATGTCAACTTTTCTTAATTTCAGAGTTGATGTGGTGTTAATGGAGACATTAATTAAATGTGATAATTACTAAAGAAAGTTGACTATGTTGCAAAATGGAATATTCTTATTTCACCCTATGTTATGTCTGTTTTCGAAGTCCAGCGTAGTGTTGAAGCCTCGTTGCAGTTCAAACTGTCTGGGATTCAGCAGTTTGGATCTGGAAACTACTTACAAAAGCGTTGATAAAGTGAGTCTTGGCGTGGCAGAATCTCAAATCTGTAGTAGACATTAAGTCACAGCCTGTTTTTTGAATTGGTTCCCAGAACCACGCTTTTTGTGCTTTCTGCTGATTTTCATGCGTTAGTGAGGAAGATGTGATTTTTCGTTTGAAAGACTTGAAGATAGTTACGATAATTTAACCTTGACTCTGACCTGTCCTATGACCTGAGAATAGTGTTAATCAAGGCTTGCTTACACGGTTGCACCACTACAGTTATATAAAACTGTAGTGCTGATGCCCTTCTTGGCCGTCTTCCAGTTAGGAATAGCTCTTTCCAGTTTTAACTGCTTCCAAAATAATGATTAAGCTGAGGAAAGTCACAGTGATGGTGCAGTAAACATTTCCAGGGGGAGTTCTGTAACTGAATTGAAGGATTTATAACGCAATATTAATTTCCCTATGGTGCATCAAAGATGTGTATTTGCAATTGCTAAATCTTAAGGTATGCTAATAAACATTTTAAACCCAAGTCTTTTTATCCCTCTTTCTTGAACAAAGCAGGACTAGTAAGGAGGGTCTAACTGTAAGAGGAAAGGGTGAGAAGTGCTATAAGTGAACGTCTCGAGGCACAGTAGCATGCTGTCTACCTTATCAGGCCTGTTTCTGAGATATGGACTAATCTTAGTGATCCTGTTCTCATGATCTACTTTGCCAGGCACGCAGCTGGGAGACACATAGCTGATTGCAAGTCAGCCACCCCGATGGCTCGGGGTTAGGCTTTGCTAATGGTGAAAGCTAGCATACCAGTAAGGGGAACCCCCCCTTCTTTTTAGAGGTAGACCTCCATTTGTGGATTGCTCTCTACATGCCACTTGGTGGCCTTTTAAAGATCTTGAGCAACTTTCCCTGGTGACCTGAGCTGGCAATGCTTGCTTGGCTGGGTTGTCAGAATTCCTAGGAGACTGCTATGCAGGTATGTACCTTTTTATACTGAGGCAGCAAGGTTTTAGTATGTGGTTAATTTGGTGATATGGTTTTGGTGTTTACACATGATCTTTAAGCCCTTTACTTGCATGCAGTGCCTAAAACTCTTGTTCTCCAGAGCATCATCTGCTTTGGTCTCGGAAGCTTCCCAACAGCAAATGTCGGTTTGGCAGCCCTTTCATATGCTCGTTCCCATGAAGTTCGGGTACTGATCCAAACGTGAAGGGGTATTATGCATAAAATAAAATGGAGGTACGGGGGTGAACCTGCACCTGTAATTACACTGTGTAATTGCCCTACACACCATCAGGTATGTATTTATGGTTGGCCCTTGTAAAAGCCCATGTAGCTTGTCCTGGCAACCCGAGGCAATTGGTATTGCTGGAGCAGCTGTGATCAGTATTTATGCAGCTGAGGCCAGCTCAGGTGGGGCAGGATCCCTGATTCAGGGCAAGCCTGTGGTGTGCAGCCTGGGAGTTGTGCTAGGAGGACTGCAGCTCAGTGTGGAGAGGCCCAGGAGTTCCTTATGAAGAAACTGCTGCAAAGTAGGCGTTTCTACTATTGGGGCCAGCTGTAAGTGGGTGTGACTGCTGCTGCTCTGACACTAGCTCTGAGGTGCTTTGTGACTCAGTACTGGGAACCAGGGAACAGTGTGAAATGGTGAGGGGATGCTGCTGAGCTGTTAGACCACGTGGGGGCTGAAAGTCTGCTCAGTGAGTTTGAGGGGTTTGTTTATGGGCTGGATAGAATTGGCTTTAAAGGATTTTATTGATTTAATACGTATGTTGTTGGCTCTTACTCATCTTTAGAAAATGCGTGTTAGATTAGATTCACTGTGGCAGTGTATTTAGACCACTACAGTATTTAAAAATCACCAAGTACATCTTGAGTACGCTGAACAAAGTGTAGTGTTACCGCATCCATGGTATGGGATTACAGTAAATTAACTACATTGGTGTTTTCTGAAGTTTTGAAGTGACTAATACCAAACTGTTCAAAGAAGCCATCTGGTAAATTTTCATCTTGTTTTTTCCTTTAAAAAGGGAGATGATTTTACCTCATAGTAGGAATGAACTAATATGTCTGCATTAAGCAACCTACAGAACTAAATGAAGAAATTTAATGATTTTATCTCAGTAGAGTTTGGGAAGGGTATAGTAAATAAATAAATACTTAACAGAATGATTAATATGAAAATATTAAACAGCTATCTCACTCCATAACCAGTGTCTAAAAAGAATAATTAAGACCGTTGGTGTGACTGATTGAGGAGTACAGTCTTGTAATTATAACGTATTTCGTGCATACATTTAGGGGTACTAAATGTGTCTGGTTTTATAAATGTATATTAAAGTCTAAATTCTGGAATTTTCTAACGTACGTAACATGTAAAGTCACATCATTCACTAGAAGCTCAATTTTTTTGTTGTTATTCACGTGCATCACAAGCATGTGATGTTGTGAGTATTGCTTTGACAAGCTTAAGTTACCCCCATGGAAAGTCATTCCACCTGGCTCTGAGCATGTAAGATACTTTTGGTGTAGGACTAATTATCTTGCTTTTGGAAGGCTGTATTTGAAGACAAGGCTTCTTCCCTTTTTTTTTTTTTCTTTTTTTTACCCCCAGATCTTTAAAGAGAATGACATATGGTTTTAGCCAAAATAGTGTAGGAAAAGGTTCAGAGCTACTGATGGTTCAGGTTGCAATAACTCATGCCTGTGCAAGTCAGCCTTTAACCTTTGTAGGGTACTAAACAGATTAGTCATGGTGTACCTCTTTGCTTTTGCAATGGACTGTTTTTATGACCTGCAGGGTTAGAGGCGGGGAGGAAGAAGTTTGAAATAGTAATTTTGTCAATGCTTGTGTCGTCAGAAGGCTCAGAAGATAGAATTTGCATTATAATCTCTCCCATTCTGCACCATGATATATCATTTAGTCATCTTCTGAGTGTGTGACCCTCAGAAGACTTAAAAAAAAAAAAAATTTGGCTCCATTCACTCCCACCTATCAGTCCACTATCAGTGGACTGTTCTTTATTGTTGTTGCCAGTAAGATACAGCCTTTGCCATTTGCAGAGCACTTTGACTTCATACTTAGATTGCTATAGTATGTGAGGCTAGTGATACCTGATGTAGTATCTCTGGGTATTTAGAAACTTCTCAGTAGGCAGAGGAAAAATAAAGGCAGGGAGAGTGTTGTATTTGGAGTATCAAGGTTTTTCCCTGAAATGCGTAAGAAAATGATTTTTCTTAGTTTGGTGTGATTTATGTGAACGTGTAAAACTTAGGAAGAGGAAATCATATAAAGACGAATGGAAGAGTTTTTACTTGCTTAGAAATTTTTGAGGAATGGGAGGCCTTAAGAGCAGGACATTTAAAATAAGATTGCGAAGGGTTTAATGGGTGGCCTTGTTTAATTGTAATTAGAACTGTTCAGGTATAATTGGTGACTTGAGCTTAGGCACAAATGTTAGGTGTAAAAGGTGTTGAGAATTATCTCCCTTCTCATTTCCCAGCTGTTCTTTCGTGTTCAAGTGTTTTCACAGTGATGAAGAAAACCGGATTACCTTGAGAACCAGTTGTTAGGGAGGCCAGAAGCAGGTGGCAGTTTGGGAAATGCTACTTTTGGTATTCTAGATGTTGATACCTATATTGCAGAGACTGAGGTGCAGGAAAATTAATTTAATCTGTATGCATAAACAGAAATAGTTACATAGAACCAGTTACAAGTAGTCTCAAAAGGGTTAAGAAAACAGCATTGCTCCAGTGAACTTAAAACCTGATTTTGTGTATCTAGCTGTGTAGCCTGTTGATAAACCTATTTAAACTTTCTCACTTAATGTTGAGGAGAAAAGTCTCTTAATTTCTGAATTGACATGTTAGGACTCCGTCAGCCATCAAAAAATATAAAGGCTACTTGCTTGTTTGTAGCAGAATGAAGTTTGAGAGTAAGACTAGTGAAGGGACATACTGCATTATTGCATCTAGAAAGTCAAAATGAGCTTTACGCTGTGTGAAAAAGAAATATGCGTATGGTCTCCTGAAGTACTTCTGCATCTGAACTATGCTGTGGTCCAGGCTGTGGACAATTTGCCTTCTCCCCTCCTCTCTCCTTTCCCCTTCTACCTCCTTAGAATGCAGATAGTTGATTTCTTTGAAAACATACATGGTGAACAGTCTTTCTTTTTTCCTTTAGGGACCAGTTACTCTCCACAAGAAAATTCGCATAACCACAGTGCTCTTCATAGTTCAAATTCACATTCTTCTAATCCCAGCAATAATCCAAGCAAAACTTCTGATGCAGTGAGTATTTGTGATTGGTATTCATCCCTGTGTCACCCCATTCATACATGCTATATTTTCATCATTTTGTCTAAAACAGGTGGCATGTACATTACCTGCTTCACTGAGTTTTCCAGCATCAGTCTTTATTTTATAAACACTCTGTAAACCCAAGCTGCAGTTGTTATGTTTTGTAAAACTGTTCTAATTGATAATCGTTAGAGCTTTGAGGTACCTGTTTTTAATTTTAAAATACTAGATTATTTAAATGAAGTAGATATTTTCCATGAACTTTGGTAAATCTAGAGAAGACAGTATGATTTTACTTATTTAAGATGCGTTACACATGGTGAATTTTAGTCACTTTTATTATCCAAGTTTTAGTAGTTAGGGTGGTGTTTGTTAAAAACTACTGAAAACAGAATAGATAAATTTGTGAACTACAGAAAAATTTTGAAAATATAATTAATGATTTTTGAGGAAGTTTTAAGGTGCAGAAGACTAATGTTATCAATATTGATATTAGTGTATCCCACTAAACATACTATTAGATTTTGTTTCAGGGTTGATGGGAATAAAACAGAGGAAACTATTGCAGAATGAACAGGAGCGTAGTGGTCACATCTTTAAACTATCAAAACGAAACAGGCATTTAGAGATGGTATAAATGGAAAGCCATGATAGGAGTACATATGAAGACGCCATGTAGTTTTAAAAAGGGTGGAAGCTTTTAAATTTGTATATTACAATTCTCAAGTAGTCCTTTGTCCAACACTTTGTATTTTAAAGGCTTACGATTCTGCGGATGATTGGTCTGAACACATCAGCTCTTCAGGCAAAAAATACTACTACAACTGCCGAACAGAAGTTTCACAATGGGAAAAACCAAAAGAGTGGCTGGAAAGGTATATGTGTGTGTCTGTTTTCATTGTATAAAGAATAATATTCTTAAAGCTCGTTTAGGAGGAGTTGAGCTTATCTAATAGATTACTGCTATAAAAGATTGTGTTCCTACCCTTACCATGACCTCTGGCACTTATTTTATCCCTTGATGATCCAGAGTGGGAGAGGGAAGTATGGTTGGTTTGGTTTTTTTGTTGGGTTTTTTTTTTGGTGGGGTGGGTTTTTTTGGTCCCCCCCCCCCTCTCCCCCCACAATGTTAATGAGTTGAACTGGTATACTGGGGGCTTTGACAACCGCTGGTGTAAGGAAGCAATGGCTGGAGTTTGCCTACCCCATCTGTAGCAGCAAGCTCTTAGGATAGTTTAATTCATCTCATGTAACTTCACCTGTAGAAAGTGTTATATTATTAGATGATGTAAATTCTTACTTAACTTGTGTTTTCTTTTCTTCAGAGAGCAGAGGCAAAAAGAAGCAAGCAAAATGTCAGTTAACAGTTTTCCAAAAGATAGGGATTACAGAAGAGAGGTGATGCAGGCGACATCTGCCAGTGGGTTTGCCAGTGGAAGTATGTGGGTTTTTTACAGTAATATATTCTTGCCTTGTTTTTATTACTGTATTCTTTTCCAAACTTAAAATTAAAAAATCTCTTTCCTTAGCTGTTTTTCTCACCTTTTTATATAAAAAGGCCAAAGCGGATAGCACAGACAGCTCTCCCAAATGTTGTTTCTTAAAATAACTTTGAGCCTTTACTAGTACAACGCTTGCTTAATGCTTTTCATAGTACTCCTCCTTTTTGCAGCTTTTACTGCCTAATTTAATTATCTTTATAGGTAGTTATTGAAACAAATTGCACAGTTTATGGTGTAGTTGGACTGTTGTGATCATTGAGACCTGTCAATGTCATATTCTGAGCTTAAAAATAGCAATGCAGAGGTCTCTTCTAAAACCTTGATTTCACATCTGAAAATAATAAGCTAATTTAATGGATTATGATATCAGAGTTTTCAGAGGCTTGTGTACTGTATCGAAAGCATGTTTTTACCATGCCAATACTCTTAGCAAAGCCTTTCCCGGACTATGAATTTCTGTTACTTGGAATTTTTTTTCCTGATACCTAGCTTTCATCTGTGTCAATTTTTTCTGGGAAATGGTCGTACTGTGAGATTCCTTCTGTATGCTGATGTAGTTTGGGTGAATTTGTAGCATAGTTCTCAGGATGGTTTAAAAGTAGAAGCCAAAGTATTAATCTTCGCCGCCGCCCCCATTGCTTGGGACTTGACAAGGCAGAGATGTATAAAGGGCTGTTTTTCTGTGTATGCTGAAACATACTGCATATGCTAAAACATACTGCATGCTACAAAAAGATAGCAGAAATGAATATTGCAGTAACTATTTGTTCTGTGACAGGTGAAAATCTAGGAATCAATAAAAATAATAACTCTATATTTGCTTGGTATGTTCCCTGTGTAGCATATTTTAAAGTCTATGAATAGTGTGACAAATGCAGATTAGTCACTCATTTAATATATAGTCTTCCTGAATTAATTCAACTGAAAGTAAATTCTTTGTAGTAGTACTTGAGTGACTTGAAGTGGAATTCTTTGAAGGCTAGAATTTGAAACTATGAAGTTATACTCAATGTTCAAAATTCTCAGTGAACAAAAGAAAAATGGCACGAATTATCTCTTCACGCTAAATATAAGATGGAAATAATAGATTTTGATTTAGATTTTTTAGGAGACTTCAAAAGTTAACTTGACTATAACACTTGTTATAAAGCAGCCTTTCATCAAAACATAGTGCTTAACCGGAACTCTAAATCAAGCAAAGGTCAGAGAAAATGCATTTTGTCAGTGAGTAAAATTAAATTTTGCCTTTTTTGATGCTGATCTACTTGAGGCTTTTTTTAATCATAAGTTCAATCAGCTCTAGTTGTTGATGTGCAGCTGTATTAATCAAAGTCACTGCAATCTTAGACAAGTTTCTAATTTAATCTTTTTTTTCTTACTGCAACTTTACTTGGGGAACCCTCAAAAAAGTGGAAGACAAGCATTCCAGTGACGCCAGTAGTATGCTCCCACAGAATATTTTATCTCAAACAAGCAGGCACAATGACAGAGACTACAGACTGCCAAGAGCAGAGACTCACAGTAGTTCTGCTCCAGTACAGCATCCCATCAAACCAGTGGTTCATCCAACTGCTACCCCAAGCACTGTTCCTCCTAGTCCATTTTCTCTACAATCTGATCACCAGCCAAAGAAATCCTTTGATGCTAATGGAGCATCTACTTTATCAAAACTGCCTACATCCACATCTTCCATCCCTGCACAGAAAACAGAGAGAAAAGGTATGTCTAATGAAATTCCTTCTAGCATTTAAGATGATGCGTTGCTTGTTCAAAGTATGTTAGTTCTAGAACTTAAAGATATTTTTCCTGTTGACTGTGTGTGCTTAGAACCCAATTAGTGTTTTGATGTGTTTATTTCCCCTTAAACCACGTTTGCTATATCTTACACAATTTCAAATTGACACTGCGATATTTCCTGTTTACTGGCTTATTCTGTAAATTATAATTTCAAATGATAATTTGAAAGACGTATTTCAGTAGGACGTATTTTAATTTTTGTCCTCCCTCATGTTGTTTTGGATCTTTGCCATTATTTGAGTTCTTAACATAGATGTAGTTACACCATTTGAAAGTCATTTTGGACCATTATATTTTATGAACTGCTGTTACTGTTTGGAATGCCAGTGTCAAACTTTTCAATAAACACAAGTGCAATTCTTACAGAAAGCAACACAGTTTTCTACGTGTCTGTAACAGCTGCTCTTCTGTTTTGATCTGTGTCTTGTGATGTACTGGATCTTCAGTTCTAAAACTGCTGAAAGTTTGTATTTCTGTGTAATATGTACCAGAAGCATTTAGAGTCATCAAGCAAAGATCAGGACTTTACTGTGCGTTGTTTGTGACTCTTCAAAAGTGTATATTTTAATTGGATTTACTTCATTATTAGGGAAGAAGAGCTCAAGAAGATTGTGAGAAAGGAGATGTGTTACTAGTGATAGTGTGATACTTTGGTATAGTCAGGTTCTTAGAGAGTAACATTGTATGAGAAAGTTCTATTTTGGGGGCTTTGGGAGGGGAAAAAGTAATTTTTGATAAACATGTCTGGTTCTAATTTAAAATATTGCTTAACGAGTACGACACTGAATGCTTTTTTGAAAGATGGCTTGTTGGCCTGTTGATATTTGCAAGTCTGTCTAGTTACAGAAGAATAGTGCAGTGCTAAAAAGACCAAAAAGTCTCAGGTCTGACATTGGTCTTACACTCTGTGTTTGCTTTCCTGCCTTCCAGTTTTCTTTATCAAAGAATTCCAGCTTTTACACAGAGATAAGTGCACTTGGCCATCCAAAATATCCAAATATTACCATACATTGGCAAATACTGCAATGTAAGAAAATTGTGCATGTAAAGAAATTTTGTATGTTTTTCTTGAGACTTTGTGCAATTTTTGCATGACTTGGTACATGAACGTTGACTATAAACTACACAGGAACAGAAGATTTTCAGCAAGCCTTTTTTCTGTTCAACACAGTAAAGCAAGAAGTAAGGGGTACTAGTTTATGCATGGTTCTTATACTGAATAGAATAATTATCTGCTTCAGTTCATTATGTTTTGATTGCAGTTTGCGCTTTTAAACACGACAGTGCAAAACATCCATGTCAAGTGTTCTCTTCTTTAGCGTATCCTTTCTATTTTCATTACTATCTTTAAAATATACTTAAAGAAAACCCTTATTTATTACTCAGTTCTGGCAGGTACTTGATTCCTGTTTGGTGTGTGGTCAGACTTCAAACTGGATATATTCTTTCCCTGCTTTCCTGCATACCTTTATTAGTTGCTTCCACTTAAATTGAGCAACTGAATCTTACTGCAATAGAACGGATTTCCCATTGTGACAACTGTTACAAATGTTGGCAGGGAGTTCTAATATTTCTTACGTACCACGTTCATTTGAGAACATACAATTGGGTATGAATAGTGAAAATGATTGCACAGGGTGGTCTTGACACTATAAATCTTACTTTAGAATCTATGTTACCATGGATGGTTCCGTATTAAATAATCACTTAATTTCTGTATTCCTATGTAGTTTTTTTAAGTTTGTATGGGTTAAATGGATAGGTTCTCTGTAATGCTCTTGCCTTGTTGATGGCACTTCATTGTGAGCAAATATACTTCCTGAGCTTCAGACCGGGTGGATTACAGAAAGTTAGTAAGTAATTGAAGAATTAGAATAGATTAATATTAGGCTTGAAATACTTCAGAAAATGTGAGTTTTCACATGTTGCTTCAATACCTTTCTTAAAGAAACAGAAAAATTCAGTGCAGCTTATATTATGATAAGAGATCATTCAAAGAGTATATTCAATAGTCTTGCCTTTTTTTGTGAATGTTGAACTTTTTTTTAATAAGAAATTTGACCAGTATAATTTCTGTAGCATTTTACGTATTTGAATTTAAAAGAAGAGAGGAAGCAGTGCTGTACATAGGGATGTTTTTGGATAGTTTGCTTCTGTTACTCATTTTCCCAGAGGTGACTGTGAACCTGTAGTACTATAGGTATGCAGTGTTTAAAAGTATTTGTTTGTAGCTCTTATACAAAATGAAGAAAAACCCAATTGTCCTGAGACACTCAGTTCGAACAATCTTCTAAAAGTATCTTTGTGAAATTGGAAAATAGTTTGAGGGGTTTATTTTTACACTGGTAAAGCAAACAGCCTTTGATCTTTTTCTTTTTGCTAGCTGTGCCATCCCTCTCTCTTTCTAAAAAGAGGTAAAGCTGTATTTTTTGCTTATAAAAATAGCTTGGTCCAAATGACTGAATAGTATGTGCAGTAGTCCTTGCCTAAATGAGTTCTTGCTTCTTGTCAATGTGTTGCTGGCAGCCTTATGCCAGCATATATGTACCACTGTTTTAATAGTTCTGTTCTTAGTGTGTATTTTTTAATGTAGTAATAGTTGTGAAAAACAAAACAACAAAAAACCACAAAAAACAACGACAACACTTTTTTCAGCTCAATCTCTTTTGCTGCAGGGGTATGTTGTAGTCCCACAAGGAGATTGAATAAAATCCCTGGCTGAACTATAGCTCAGCTGTTAGCAGTAGTCCTCTGCCCTCAATGGCTGGCAGTAGTGGAGAGTTCCTGGGGAACTATTTGACCTCTACCCTTTGGTTTGAATGTTCCAGTCAGAATCTGCTGCTTCTGTTTGTGCTCACTGTGAGTGCTTTATGCAGGTAAAGTGTGGGGTTGCTTTTCCTACTTTTTGGCTGCTTTATCTGTAGGGCACATCACATTTTCCTATTTCTAATTTAGTTGCTGAATCAAATGTTGTATTGTCCGTATCTTAACAGTGTGTTTGTCTGTAGGATACTTCTCACACCTTTCGTCCAAGCCCCATCAGGCAGCACTTCTGTTTCTAGCGCAACAATACTCCGAAATTTTTCTGAGAGAACTCAGTAAGGTGGCCACTGCAGTGCTGGGTGGGTTGTGACCCTGATGCTGACAGATTAAAGTGGTTGGTCAGTGACAGCTGAGCTTCTTCCTCATCCTTTTCTCACCCCTGTGGTTTTCTTCCTTGTAACACTTGCTAGTCTTTAGCAGTCAGTTATTAACATTGCCCCTGGTATCATTGCATCTTCTTTGGCTGAGTTTTGCAGTTTTAAGTGTATTACTCAATTCATACAGTGGTTAGAAAAAATTACACTAGCAAGACTGTTAGAGGTTTCTTCCAGTACTTTATATTTGTTTGCTGAGCATTGCTGTTATGTTTATTTTGGCAGCATAGATAAAATACGAAAATTCAGTTTTAAGATTGGAGTAATCCAAATGAGAAAAATACGGAATTTTTTGTATTTTAGAGAATTTAAGCATATTTGAGAACCCAGTTACTGTTGTTGCCATAGTTTCATTTGGCCAAATGTGTTTATAAAATGCATTGCTTTTAAATATTTACATATTTTGGTGTGGCTTAAGGTCCTTAGTAGGTCAGAACTGAATTATGTAAAAAAGCTAAATGTGACTGTCACTGCGCAGAGAACTTAGTTGGTGGACTATACACTTAAGGTACTTCAGCACAGACGAATGTGTTATGATTCTTAATCATTAGCAGTAAATCAAGCAGTTCAGTTAGCTGTTCTAGGTGGTAGTTGTTTAATCAGTATAGCAGAGGTGAGGTTTATGGGGCAATAAGGCATTGAATTTCTGAAAATTTTGTAATGCAGTTTTCCTCCCACAGAGAGCACGCTGTGAGAGCACACGTGCATGACTGTTGCTAGCAGAGCAAAGATACAACTCAAGCTCATAGTAGAGTGATTGGGTAATATTGCAGTGTTGCATTTGAAGGGCTTTGAATGCACTGGTTTTGGTTTTAATGGCATAAAAAAATCACATCAGTAGTAAAAGCTATTGGAACACTCAAGGGGTCACACTGATAATTTGGGAATTATCCGGTCAACAGTAAGTGGGTAATTTCCATGTCATTAAAAAAATCTTGGTTGAAATAAATCATCTGTCCATATATGCTGCAGAACAAGAGCAAGCTATATATAGCAGTATTTTAAAGCTACTATTTGTATAGGGAGTACTAGTACGTTAGTTGTCAGGAGGAGGATTGTGAAGGAAGTTATTGCACAAAAAATGCATTTCCTCTTTTTGTTTCTTTTTTTCCCCACTCACTTCTCTGTCACGCTAACGTGCCTGAGTAACTCGGCACACGGTGGGTGAGAAGGGAGTGAGCAGGTACTAGGGACAGGTACTTAAAGGACTCCAGCAGGTGGAACAGGGTGACTGAGGCGCAACAGAGGAGCAGGAGTGTTGGTGACGAGCTCTTTGTTGAAACGGAGTAGCTGAACAGTCAGAAGACTTAGATTTTTATCCCCCTGCATTAAACCTAGTCTGAATAAATTTTATTTTAACTGTAACGCACTAGGCTGAGAATTGCCTTTCAGAATGAGATTCACTAGTGGATCAGCTGTTTGTTTAGGAGCAAAGGTTCGTGTCATGAGGGGCAGAGATTGGTAACAGCAAGATTCAGCAGCATTTTAATATACTGCCTCAAACTCTGAGAAGCTAAGCGCTTGCTGCCTTGTATCTAGGTTGTAATTGAAGAACATTGTGGCACAACTGCTGAAAATGATCTGTGGTATTTTTTCTGAAAGGATTACTTGGCTTTGTTATTAAAAAAACCCACACTGCTTGGAAATATGCAGTGTAATGTTTCCATTCTGACTTGACATGATGTTTCTGGGGCAAGCAGTAGCCTCCAGTTTACTTCAGTTCAGATACCTCTTTGTGAAACCTGCAGCAAAGACGCACCTTTGTCATACAGGTTCTTGTCATAGAGAATACTGCCTGATAACTTGGACTTCTCTCCTTTTTTTTCCAAATGATGTGATCGCAGGTCACACTCCCAACAGAGCAGGTTATGAATAGAAAGCTCTTTCCTAATCATTGTGGTCTTCAAAAATTATTTTCATTTTAAAAAGTTTCTTTCCTGTTCCACTTTAATGTAAAACCAATTAATGGTTCTTCACGTTAAGTTAATCTCTACATCTAGTTGTTTTTGTTTGCCATCTGGTTACTTTTTTTCCTCCCCCTTTTTTTTTTTGATGGCTTTATTTCTTGCTCATTTTTTTTCCATATGATTAATGTTGACGGTCCAGCAACTTGTTTAGTTCTATAGCTATATGTAGGCTGCATCTAATTAGCTTGTTTACATGATTGTCAGAAGGCATGCTGTATTTTCATAATTGTTGCAACAAAGTGAATGGATTTTTTTTAGAAGTTTTCTTAAAAGCTCCAGAAGTTTAAACTTTAATGTGCTTAGCTTATCATGGAAAAATTGGTGCAAAGTCATATTTTTAAAATCACAAAAATAAAAATTTAAAAAAGAATCTAATTTTTTGTTTAAAAATTACATTTTAGCTCTTCCTCTGAATAAATAAAGTTTTCAACAGTTCAAAAGATGGCAGTGGGCTATGTTCTGCTTTTGGTTTTAATTTTTTTATTATTATTATTTAAAAAGTTTTCCTTGGGACTTTCATGATAATAGCTGAAATTATATGTGAGGTTGAAGAATCATTTGCATAGCATTTGTATGGAAATTGGTGTTGACAATGAAGAGGCTGCAGAGTTGCCCTGTCCGATAGCAGGCAACTTCAATCATCATAGTCAAAGACTTTTACAGGCCTTGCAGCATAGTTCATCTTTTCTTTAAGAATATTTTTTGTGTAAGAAACAGACCAAATTTGCATTTTCTGTTTGTAAAATTTCAGTTGTAGGTTCAAAATTAGTCTCATTGATGTATTAATGGTTCAAATTAGATTTATGAATGACTGCCATGTAATCAAAAGCCTTATTTTGCAATAATACTGTAGATAGCTTGTTAATGAACATGAACTTATGTTGACACAGGTGTAGAGACCAGTGTATCAGAGTTGTAAAACTAAAGGACTTAGATTTGTAAAGATATTTAACTTTTCCCAGTATGCTGTGTTCATTTTGACTGTGTTTCGTGATGGTTGAGGCTTCAAATGCATTTAAGAATTACAGGACTGTATAATTCTAGGCATTTTTTTAAAATCCTAGTAAATGTTTTAGAAATGAGGAAATAGTGTTCAAATGTTGAAAAGTAAACTTCACTATGTGGCAAAACATACAACGAAAGTGTCTCTCAAAGCAGATCAGAAAAGGGGAATTAGGGAGGAAAAGGAGGGAGTGAGAAGTTTCTGCTTCTGTTTGTGGAAAAAGCAGGGGAAATGCACACGCATCAGTGAGCGATATCTGAGGATTTTTGTGAAACAAACATTTCATCTTGAGGAGTTTCGACTGGTTGTGTTAACTTCAAAGGCGAAACTTTCAAGTTCTGTATAGCATCATAAATTAAACCAGTTTTAAACATTTGTCATTATATTATACAAAAATGGATGTGTAAATATTTAGAGGCTTTGTTTATCAGCAGTATTTCTTGGATTTATTTCTGTGAAATCAAGTGTCCGGTCTGGAAGCCATGGAGTAAGATAGGTTGGTTTAAATTAAGGTAATGGAAGTTGTGATTATTCAGAACTAATCTGTAGGCTGTATTTTTTAGCATGTTTGTTTTCATCACAAAGGAGTTTCCCTTTGTAGAGAAGAAAATAGCCATTCAGGCTACTTAATACAAACCAGAAATACTTGTATTTCCACAAATATTTTTTACAATTTTTTTTTGGCAGATAGAGGTTTATACCCTTTATTTCACTATGAATAACTTAAATTACTTAATTTGTGAAGTGCAGTGATGCTCTGAGCATTCATTGTACTCTGCATCCTCTATGATGTTAAATAACACAGAGTTATAATACAATGTATATGTAGATAGTCATGATCATAGAGATGTATTCTTTCATAACATTTTAGACTCTTGGTTTTGTAATGTTAACCATCTCAAAAGATCGGAATGTGAGCATTAGACACCATCATTTTTCACATCATTTTCTGTAGGTGCTTAATCTGGGTGATTGTACAAAAAATGTCTTTCACAATATATTTTAACACACACTTAAAATACCTGCAATAATACAGCTACAGAATAGTGTCTCCATATTGTATAAAAGAATTAACTGGACTGTGTTGTTTTGTTGTAATTCAGTTTGCATTTTTATAGCAGAGAAGCTCACCCAAACTAAAGTGCTTTTACAGACCTCTTGGAATTCAGTGGGTTTGTATTACATATTTTGAGTCCTTTTATTCAAGAAATGAGTAAATACCCAGAACTGGTCTTAAGGTTTGTCTTCACTGTATTGTTAGCTCGAGTTTGCTTTTGATTCAGTTTATTTTGTGTTCAAAACTGCAGCATGGGTGAAAAATACTTCCAGCTGTTTGGTATGGTGGTGTGGTTTGAAGCTCAGGTATTCCTTATGTGAATTAATAGTACAGTAGTGGGTTGCTTCTTTACTTAAAATAACTCAATCTAACTGTGAAGACAAGCCTAACTATGTTAAATATGTTTTGAAATCAGTGCTGGCAGTTGCTTAGTATTTTTTTCCTGTTTTGTTTGTTTTTAAATTAGGGTGTTTTGTTGTTTGTTTTTGTTTTGGGTTTTTTTGGTTTTTTTTTTTTTTGTAAGGTTCTCAAAACTGTAGGGTAGGAGAGTTGCATATATAAGTACTAACATGCCCTATTGTGCTTAATTCCCTTGCTTTTGTCTGCCAGTGTATCTTGTTGTCCTTATTTGGGCTATGACAGATTCAAATTCAATATAAACTTTACATGTTTTGTTTAGTAGGGTAAGGTTCTTGTTTGCTTGTTGTGTCTTGACTTGCAGTTGTCTTAATAAGTTTACTTTGAACACCATAACATAAGATTTTCTATGTAATACTTCTGTAACAGAGACGTTTACTAATGACTTACTGTTTAGGTCTAATACCTGATCAGCTGTCCTAGTCATATGTTACTGAAAACCACGTAAAAATTCTGTAACTGCTTTTTTTTCCTCTTCAGTCTTTGTAACACCACTTCTCCCTTTGTAAGGCCTTCTTACGAAAGCTCCTGGCCAAATGACCAGGTCCCTTTACAGATACTTTGAAAGCCCATCTCTTGTCCTGAGGAGCTTGTAACTAGATAAGGCTGCCTTTTTTTTTTTTTTTTTTTTTTTTTTTAAGTTTGCCTGAAACATCGAAATATATCTGTGTGCCCTGGCTGTTGCATCCTTGTAAGCTGTCAAATTTGGATTCTTCAGCGTTTTCTTCTGGTTTAGATTTCTCAGCTACTTGACTGGAAAAGGGTTTTTTTTTAGTATTTGTGACCTGTTATGAACTATTTCTACTGTAACTGCATGGAAGCAGAAGTCCCCTTTCTTTTCACTGAGATTTCTAATCTCATTTGATTTACGTACTGATACTCACTGAGCCATTTTTTATTTTTATTTTTTTAGGGTTCTTCTCCAAATTAGTCTCAAAAGTTGCAATTAAGGCTGTCAGAAAACAAAAGCTTTTAGAAATTTTGTAACATTTTATTCTTATGTAATAAAACAAAACAAGACCTTTTCATTTTCCTTCACTAAAAGTCAGCCACCTCTTACCTTGACCACCTCTCCAAAGGAAAAAAAATCAAACACACCTTTAGAGTAAAAGAGTTTCCCATCTAGTTATTTTAGCTTTCATTTGGATTTTTGCCTGAAATGTGGAATATCCAGGTTGACATTCTCCGCCCAGTTTGAGGCGGGTTTAAAATCCAGGTCCTCAATATTATGGGCAAGCATCCTGGGTGAGATCTTGGATCCATATCCATCTTTCCACTCTTCATCCAACCTGTTTGGTGCTATAGAGGCATTAGTCTTGACTGAATTTGGTGGCAGAGGTCTCTCATGGGTTTAATGGGAATGAGAGAAGGGGAAACTAAAATTGAAATATAGTGGTCCAGGCTTCTTAAAGGAAGGATATTTGAAGTGACTGATGGTACACCTACAGTAAGTGGAAATACTTTCAGTGCAGGAATTTCTCACAGTACTGGAATGGAGGAGAAACTTTCATGTTACTGGAAGTCAAATTCAGAATTAATTAAATAACTCACATTAGTTAAAACAAATTGCCATACAGTATAATTGACTTTAAGTACTAAGCATTTCTGTGGATAATAAGTGTTGATGTTTGCTAAAATGAGATTAGTAAAATAAAGGATATAGGTCTTGATGCTTTGGGAGAAGCTGACAAGTTTGAAATTAATTATGGGCAGATACACGTTTAGATGTTTTGCCACTCTGCTGTGGGGATGTTAACAGCTCTTGTTTTACATTTCTAGTACAGCTCATTATCCTGTCTGTGAATCTGGAGCAACGTAGCTGGATTGTGTATGATAGACTTGGTCTTTATTTTGTAGCTTCTTGCAGTCTGGTCTCTGAATAAATGAAGTATGGCTTATACCTTCCCCTCAAATTTGACTTATTAGGCTATCTGTAAAGTCCATGGACTATAAGGTTTTCGTTCATAGTATATTTTCCAAAGAAAGATTGGAACCATGGGTAAAAACATAGAATATGAGTATATGCACAGTAAAAGAAAAAAAATCACTAAGGAATTTTTGGCCCACGTTTGTCCTAAAAATTAGGGGAGAAAAATTCCCATTTGTAATTCTGGCAGCTTTCAGTCCAATACCTTGAAGTGGAAAGATTTTGTGTGTGTGTGTGTGTGTTCCTAATAAATATTAGGTTCAATAGCCTAAATTACACTAGGTATCAAATATCTTCAATTTTTGTTATATTCATGTTTTTGTTTTTTTTTCCTCGTAATGATAGTTAAGCATTTGATCTTCTGAATTTAATATGAATGTTGTACTAGTGAGAAGTTGCCAGGTTATATTGGGGAAAATGAAAATTACTGTCTGTCTTCTGTTCAGAGTCTGCATCTGTGGACAAGTCTGTATCCCATTCTTGCACAACTCCTTCTACATCTTCTGCTTCTGGACTGAATCCAACTTCTGCGCCTGCTTCATCTGCTCCTACAGTTCCTGTCTCACCTGTCCCGCAATCACCAATTCCTCCGTTACTTCAGGACCCAAATCTCCTTCGGCAACTGCTGCCTGCTCTGCAAGCCACCTTGCAGCTTAATAATTCTAGCGTAGATATATCCAAAATCAATGAAGGTAAGGATTCTTTAAAGTTGATGTAATTTCTTATTTACACACATTAGTATGTTATTGGATACTAAGCTGTAGTAAAAGCAAGCCTTACTTTAAATGAAAAGTGAATAAATGAATCCCTAGAGAAAGTGGGGATTGTTTGTGGTTTTTTTTTTTTTCTGTTAAACCTTTTTAAATTAGCCAAGTAACATTTAAGGTTGTTAAGCTGATAAATGCTGATGTATGTGAGCAGTCTAATTGAGACTGGTGACTTAATCGCTGTATCAGCATTCATCTGTTGCACAAAATTTAGTTAGAGCTTTTTGTTCTTTTGTTTCGTGCAACGTTCTTTGTTTTCTGTAGTTTGTGCTGCTATTCTAATAATGTGTTTGCAAATACTGAAACTTCTAGGGATTCTTAAATCTTGTTGCCTATCAACTTTTTTTCTTTAACACAACATGTTAGCCTCTCTGAATAAAGATTAGCATATCAGTAATTTTGCTAGCAAGTTAAATTTTGTGCATGTAATCAGTGCATCTCTTAGACTTTTGTCGCATTGGCCTAGTTTATTAGAAGAAAGTTTAGAACTAGCTATAGTGCCTTTCGCTGCAAGAACAGGTAGAGTTGATGCATTTCGAATGTAATTTTATCTAATGTGGTGTCTGCATGTGGCAGGTTACTGATGAAGAAAGCGGTGTGGGATTTTTTACTTGCTTCTTTGAACTTCTTGTGCACTGATCACCAATTTAAATAGGAAGCAAGACATTTACATGTAGTGCCCAGAGTTAATTGTCTTTAACTTTTTAAAAGTGCAAACCATGGAAGTCAAAACAGTAAAATTTTACTTAAAATTTTACTATTATTTACGTTATGATTATTTATAAGGAAAAGCTGTCAATTCACTTCCTTTTAATCAGTAAATATTACGGCTTCATTCAGTACAAATAGGTGAGTTGGTTATTGTTTTTTCCTGTGCAGGGAGAACCTTTTAAAACAGTAGTGCACTAGGTTGGACTAAAAAAGTAGGAGTATCGTGTTGTGTTTGTGTTAAAAAATGAAAGATCCAATCAAGACCTCAATTGGATTTTATTAGAAAGCTGCCAATTTAAGTTCCTAGTCATTTTCTCTTGCCATATCTGAGCAGCAGCTGTGTCTGTCTTGGAACAAGTGTGTTTAGTATTGGTCTGATGGCATGAGGGCCGGGCTGGCAGGTCCGCGTGGGCAGAGTGACTTCACCTTGCGCAGCAAGCTGTCCTTACTGTGCACATGATGCAGAGTTATTCTGTGTTTGTGTTGGTGAGTCAGTTTTTTCAGACTTGTACACGGGCAGTGTATGTTCAGGAAGTACCCCACAGAGCCTGTAGACCTTTTTGAAAAGATTAGTTCAGAAGCTGGGTCTCATTGGCTCATACTGTAAGATGCTCTTCCTATGTAGTGCAGTTTTAAAACACTTGGTTGAAAATGATTAATTTTTTACTGCGGGGGTGGGGACGGGATGGGACAGCTAAACCCAGAACAAATAAGTTTGGGTTTGTTTGGTTGTTTTTTTTTTTTTTTTTTAATAAGAAGAAACACTGAGTGTATGGATTTTTAACTTGAAAGATCTTTTCTTTTTCCTTGAACAGGAAGTCTTCCCCCCCGCACCCCCCCATCTCTTTTAGTGAGTTAAAGTGATACTGCTTTTTTGCCTTTTTAAAAAATTATAGTAGTTCAAAAAAAAAAAAAACCCACACACATTCTGCTTACTACAATAACAAACTGAACAAATGTTCTCTTTACGTTTACAAGAATTATTATTGATCCATAAGATCAAGCTGAAGAGTTGAAGTTATTTGCTAAAAGAATTTTTTTAGTGTATGTCTCAAAGATAAAACTATTAAATAAAGGACTTGGTTAGACATGCCAAGCATTCATTAATTGTATTCAAGTCATTGAAAAATAGTTCAGGCGGCTCTTCGGTCTGTTGTGGATATGGGAACAAAATCAGAGAAAATGCAGCTTAAATGTATTTAGCCAGTTTGAACAGTTTAAAGTCATGTGCTAGAATTGCCAGTAAAACAGAATGTTTGTTTTTAGTTCTAACAGCAGCTGTGACACAAGCCTCTCTGCAGTCTATACTCCATAAAATTCTTACTGCTGGACCATCTGCTTTCAATATCACTTCCCTAATTTCTCAAGCTGCACAACTGTCTACGCAAGGTATTCAGAGTCTTCTTTTCACTTACGTAAAATTGTTACGTTGCACTTTATATAGGCTGATACAATTGAAACTTGCAGAAGCTGTCTCTTGTCGTATCTTTGGCCATCTGGTGTGGAGGATGTTGAATTACTTCTTTTTCCAAAGATAGGATAAGAAACAGTTATTTGGGGAGCAGGAAGCTGACGCAGCTAAGCACTGTCTCGCCTTTTGGGATTTTCTTTGTGTGTTAACTAACTCTATATGAGTAATGTGAAAAATGTGCGAGACCCTCTCAATTTATTCTGAACCTTAATTAGATGTTATTTAATGTTCAGTATAAAACACAACTCTTTCTTGGTTGAACATCCTTTTTGTAATACTGTGCAACTGTGACTCTTGGGGGGAGGCCTTAAATTCTTAAAAGAAAGTTTATTCTATCTGGCGGGGGTTTTTTTGTAGTCTTCTGTAAATAGTATTTTTCAGCTTCCAGGCGAGATACTCCTTCAGGTATTTCAATGCATTCTGGTTTGTAACTTAATAAAGCTAGAAACTTAAACCAAAACCATAAATGCAGTCATGTTATTGAGTAGGTAAGCAGTATTATGCTAATGCTGATTTTGAACCAGTAATTAAAACATGGGTGGGGGACTGTTGGTAGATGCCTAGAATGGGTGAATAGGTTTCTAGATAAACTGTTCATGCATTCTTTCAGTTAAATCAAGTTGTGCACTCTAAAATAGGAATTGCAAATGAAACTAATTTAGTCTCTTCATGTGTAAAAAGCATTGCATAATAGCTTCTTCTCTTTCCCCTTCCCCTCAACTTTTAGAAGTGGAGGGTTTGGGGAAAATACAATTCTTTAGTTAGGATTGTTGTTGAACATCTGATTGTTCCAGTTGTTCACCCCCCCAACCATCTCGATGTGAGTATGTTTATATATTATCTAATACAGCATACTACAAAGTACCAAAAGAAAATCTAATTTGCATTTATGATAGGATATAGGTTTATTAAAAACAGTATTATTTTTTTTCTTTACAGCTCAGCCATCTAATCAGTCTCCAATGTCTTTAACATCTGATGCCTCATCACCAAGATCATATGTATCTCCAAGAATAAGCACGCCTCAGACTAACACCGTTCCACTTAAACCTTTGATGACTACGCCACCGGTATCATCGCAGCAGAAGGTTAAGCTCCTTTTAATTTATGCCATATTGTAGTAAGAAACCATTATAGGCAATATGAAGTATTGCTGCTATATATCCATGTGCTAGCAGTTATATATAGGATGATAAAATATGTATGTTATCTTTCCCAATAGGAACAGAAACAGCTGGAAGCGACTATTTTGCTGTATTTTTGCAGTACAATTCTAGCATGGAATTCTAGTACATTTTTCTGTTCTTGAAGAAAATCTCACTTCAGATGCTGTCTGGAGATAATACCAAGAGATCAGTATTTTAACGTATTTAAATGGAAACAAAAACTTACTCCAAAGGCAACAGCTGATATAATTCTATAGACTTTAGCTAATAAAACGTTTTTAGAATGAGAGAGAAATTCTCAGGGAAGTTGACTTCATGTAGTCTCAAATTTGGTTTAGAAATGTTCTAGGTGTTTATAAGGTCAATAACATTATGTCCCTTTCCCTTCCTGCTGCCCCCCCCCCCTTCATTCAGAATTCTTAATTGGATCGGTAACTAGGAAACATTAACTGAAGCTAACAAACAAGCTCCTAAGGTTCTTCCTAAGGATGAAGTAGAAAACATAAAGTTGTATTTTTTACTTTTTTGTGTGTGTGTGATCCCTCTAGTGGGTCACTCTTCAGAGGAAAAATGTCTTTTGCAGAATCTGAGCTCAGTATTCCGTATCCTACAAGTGGTGATACTGAGGAATAAATACGGTTGAAGCTTATTTATTTATTTATTCAATTTCTCTGTCCAGCAGATCAGAGACTCTGTTTTGCTGTGTACACATGGGGAAAGTAGATGTAATTAGAGGCACTCAAGATGAACTTCCCCTTAAGGGTTTTTCTTTTTCCTTGTTTAAAGGCTTGTGATTCGTATTATAGAGCAAGGGTGGGAAGAGATACTGGGTTAAAGGACCTATTATGAAGAAGGGTTTTGTTACTGAAGGAGACTGAAGGCAGAGCTATTGATTTGCACCCTCTGGTGGAAAGTAACCTTTTACATTCAAGATCGTTTTGTAGTGATAGGTAGAGCTGCAGGGCATAACATGCTTGTGCCTTTTAGGTAAGTTTAAAAGAAAACAAAACAGAAATTTATCAGTTTACAGTCTTGTTCTGGCTGTGATAAATGGAAGTCCTGTTGAGGAGGATTTGGACCTCTCCTAGAGGTTTACTGTTTTCATGCAATGACAGCTTGTCCTGTCTCTTCATTGTACAGATCTTTTTTTCAAGATTGAGACCCTCAGATTTTAACCCAGTCTATCAGTATGTTGCTCAGTGTATGTAGTAACCTATCAGCATAAGAAGTGTGACTCTAGACTTTGGGGTGAGACCAGTCTTGTTTGATTTCCCCCCCCACCCACCCCCCCAAAAAAAATCCATGTTTTCCACCCCCCCCATCTCCCCTGCCCTGCTTAGCTAAGGCATCTTTCTTTCAATTTTCTGCTCAGAAGAGAACCTCTTATGTCTTGAAGGCCTTTAAGGAATACTTTTATCTTCAGGAGGACAGATTGCATTCCTCATTCTAGTCTAAATGCCTCATTTTCTTACGTTTGAATTTTTTCACGGGTACAAAGAAAACCAAGTGATTCTCCCGATTTGTTGTGATTGACAATGGTACAATGAATTGTGAAAGCCTCATGTGTGTACTGATCCTGCTTGTTGTCTTTGTTTCTGCCTTTGGAGTGCATTCTGAATCTATGTGTTCACATCCTATACCTAGGTGACAGGTAATGAAATTATCAAATAGCAGACTTGAAACAAAGAAGGGAGATGTCTGGCACTTTCAAATCCTGGGATATGAAAAAGAATTTTCTTAAGTTGTTTACTGTCAGTAACTGTAAGTTGATCTCTTCTAGTCTCTACAACCCAGAGATCTGGATCTACTTTATAAATAAAGTTCTGATTATCAGCTACATTATAAACATGGCAAAAGCTTTACCCTTTGGGATCTTCCTTATCTACAGTGTTTTCTGAAAGAAAACTTGAAGGAAGGACAGCTCAGCAGGATTTTTTTTCCCCCCCAAGACATTTATCCTTGTTTTATAAACTTAGCTTCTGTAGTATTTATCATCCTGCTACAGATGTTTTCCTAGAACTGTGCAGACAAACTTGAACCCACTGCCTTTTACCCAGTTTAAAGGCCAGCATATGCCTATGAAGTAGGTGGTGTGGTAGCAAATTATGCCTTAAGAGAAAGCGAAGGCAAGCCAAGTCTTGTAAGTAGGGCCAATCTGTCTTGGTAGACCAACTGTATAACTGAATATGCTTTTGGACACACAAGCCTTGCCTCAGGTTTTCAGTAGAAGCAAAAGACTTTAAGGCTAAATGCAGTTTTGAGAAGAGTTGATCTGAGTTTAGTGTGTCATAACTACAGCAAGGCTGCCACTCCTCAAAAAACAACAAAAAAAGTGTTGGGTTATTTTATGCTTGCTTTGATATGAGATATGCAGGGCCTTGTGATTGCCTATAGTTAGTAACTTGGCATGCAGGATTTCACCTCTGGTATTTTCAAAGGAGGGTATTGTGTGTTTTATTGATAAGTATATAGAAGTTCTTCTGAAAGTGGTAACGTCTATGTTTTGATGAGCATACTGTGACACATTTTGAAATTACTATATTTTAACCCATCTTTCCTTAAGACTGCACCACAATGAGGTGAGATTGCACATCTGGTTTATTTTTGAAGCACGTATAATGTGGTTGCAGTCGAAGTGTTAAGTGTAGTAAATTCCCGAGTTACTCATGCTAAGCTATAATGTCTTTGCTTCAGAATGCCATTAATCCTGATGGACTGTTGTGCTTATTATATACATATATATAACATATATATGTGTTATTGTATACATTGGCAAGTTTTCACTCCCATCCCTCTGTGAGGAAGTTATAACTCTTACTACACTGGGATATCATAACCATAAAAGCTTTCTATTTTCTAGGTGTCTCGAGTAGCTTCACAGATCAGCTAAACAGAATTAGAAGTAATGCTTGACAGCAGGAGCTTTTCTTGGTTTTTGTGTTCCTCAAATCTGGTGCTAACAACAGAGCTGTTGAAATATTAACATGAATTGTTTGTGTGTTAGTCCCAGAAGTAACAAATCCTGGTTCAGCAGCAGATACTTTTCCAGTTCAGTAGGGAGAGAACTTCGGTGATAGTTCTTCTATTCACGTAATTCAATTCCATAAGATGGGATTGAGATGAGAACTTAGGTGATAATGGCTCCAGTGTGAGCATGTCTGTTTTAGTACTCCTTTGGATATGTCAGTCAGCTTATCCAGTTCGAAGAGTTTGAGGTAGATTATGCATAGTCAAGATGTGGTGCTGTGCCAGGACACACTTGGTTTCAGAGCACAAGCTCGTCGGCTTAAGGTGCTTCTATGCAGCACGCATAGACAAAGCTGAACTGGCACCCTGCAAGCAGAGCCCAGTGCCAGGTGCCCACATACTTGGGCTGGCTCTGGGAACAGCGTAGTGCCATTTGCAGAGTAGGGCTTGTTACTTAGGACTGCATGAACATGTCTGTACTGCTTTTAAACTCAAGCTGGTACATCTGCCTTGGAGGTGTGCTGTATGCACGCGGCAGCTCAGGTGTCACAGGCTCCAGGATCCTAGGCATCACATTTTGCTATTTAGCTGTGCCTGTGTTGTATGGTTAGAAACTGTTCCGAATTTCTTTAAAATAACTGTGTAAAGCATATGTTACACAGACTTGTCAAGCTCAGTGAGAATGTTGCTTATGGAAATTTTTTTTTTAATTTAGCCCTTATTTTCTGTTCCTGGTACACTTACTTACAGTCTTTGAAACACTTGGAAAATAGGGAATAGCTAGGAGTTTTTGTGGCTCATTTATCTCTCAAATCCCAATTTTTCTTTACAATCCATTTTTGTTTTTATTTTTACCAGCTAAGGAGCTGGTTAGTTTTCCAGTTTGGATCTCCAATGTGATCATATTATCTCTGACAGACGGACGTTCCTTTTGAAATTGTTCCTTCTGTTCAGTCTCTTGTTATGCCTGCTCACAGGGTGAGCAAAGTTCAGGCATTGATAGCGAAGTTCTTCATGTCATACATTTCATAAAGATACTCGGGTAGTCTTTTTTCATAAATCAGTTTATGAACTGCTACTATTTTGCCCCCCTCAACTGTATAATTCTGTTGATTTCAACACACTGATTGATCTTACAATGCCCTTGGTTTATCTTTCCAGAACGATGGCCTTTTCATGTGCTATTCAGACTTTTTTTGGCTTTTGATCATAATTTTAAAGGGTGGCTTTTCCTCTTAGACATAAAAGTAGATTTGAGATTACATTAAGATTTCCTGTATATTTAAATAAATGAACTTAATGTCATGAGTTTACTTTAGCAGATATGGTCTGACTTGCCGTCTGTGGCTTGTTTCACAGGAGTCTGTTTCTGAAACAGAATTTCTGGAGGTTCAGATGACCTATAGTATGTATACTATATATATATACTATACATATATATATTATATATATATACTGGTATAGTAACCTATACCAGCTTGATGTCAGCAGATGCCAGACAGGCTGCCTGATTTATGGTTTTTGTCTTTATGGATCCCTAAACCCCATTTTTTCTTCCCTCCCTCTTTCTTAAAATTGTTAGCTTGATTTTTCTGGAGTGGGGGATAATTTTGGAGCTGCTTCCTCTCTTGTACATACTTTAAAAGGGACAGGGGCATGCAGAGTATGGGGCAAAAAGAAATATCTTGAACTCCATTTACTGTAACTTAGACACTAGTATATTCCCAGACTTTTCATCCTGTTGTAGTTCAGGAATTCACAGAAAAAATACCGTATCTTACTGCTGGTGTCTTAATATCTTAAAAGTGAATGTGTACTACAAATGAAAAGCAAAAAGCTACTGGTAACGTTTTTTTTTTAAGTCACCCATTAGTTTAGAACTGAAAGAACAGTTAAAAAGGGGGAGTAGCAGACGGGTAAATATGGTTTAGATTTTTTTTTCCCATTTCTGATAGAGATGTTATAATACTCTTAAGACCTAATTTGCTCTTGACATTGTGTAATGTATTTTCGAGTAGGAAACTTTTAACTTTTTAAGTGAAAATTTTTATTTGGATAATGAACAATTCTTCTGAGTTGAAAATGAGCTTGGTGCTCACATGGAAGATATGGTCAGAAATGAAACTGGGTTGAACTATTTTACCTAATAAACTTGCAATGTTTTGACAAGTCAGATGGATATCTATCACAGCTGTGGAACTCGAGATGATTTTTTAAAAAAACACCTTGTGAAGAGTATAAAAATTCTGTCAACAAAAGACCTTGTATCAAAAAAACCCCACCGGTCTTGTAATTTCTGTGTTTTTCTCTGGTTCTTACACTTGATATTTACTGTGGAGGAAATCTAATGAAGTTTTGAACTTTCCAGGTTGCTACTCCAGGTGTTAAACAAGGACCAGCTTCACAGGCAGCACCTCAGCAGCCGGTAATAGCTGACAAGCAGGCAGGTCATGAACCTGCCTCTCCACGAAGTCTTCAGCGCTCAAGGTATATTGAAATACTTCTCTGTGCTGTTCTGTTTTTTGCTCTGGATCCAATATATGTTGTATGTGTTGCAATTTGTGGATTCTTTGGCCTATTTATTGAGCATATGATTTAACTCTGCTGCTACTGAAACAATGCAGATAAATATCTCTGTTGCAGAGCTAATGTGGTAGATTCTCCATTTTAGGACCACCATTTTAGGACCACCACTAGAGTTCCATTCACAGAAGCGAAATAGAATTAATATTTCTACCCTGTCACGCTGGAGTCAATTTTGCAAGTGATCCCTGTATTATGATTTCTGAGTTTGGAGTTTTTGTTTCTTTCTGTGCAGTTATGCGATTAAATGCTTTAATTCTGTGTGATTTGCGTAGTGTTAGAGGTTTGTGGTGTCTTATTGTAGTGTAATTTGATTTTTAAATTAGTAAGAACTTCTGTCTATCAGGCGATTTTGCAGTTTTAATGAAAAACATTAAAAAATGAAGTAAGTTTCACAAATTTTTCCCTTGACCAGATTTTTTTGTCAGTATTGCAGCCTATTCAGATATTGCATGATAGGAACATTTAGCTATGGATTTACAAGGTGGGTTTAGAATCTGTATCTTGTCTGAAATTTTTCTTTTGGGAAGATGGACTTTTCATTGTTTAGGATGCTGTGTACTTTATCATATTGATTCCAGGGGCTGTAACCAAAGATTTGTCATAAGATCCTTCTGTGATGGAGTCATGGTCTAGAACTGTGGCAGGAGGAGATTGCAGGTTGATTTTTTTTTTTTTTTTTTAAAGTGCATCATCTCAACGGATTTCTGTAAATCTACAAGGTGTCGCATTTCTTAAAAGCTAGATTTTTAGAGTGATTGAATAAGGTATGTGGTATGATATTAAAACAAACAAACAAACAAAAAACGAATGCTCTTTCCTTGTCAGCATGCCTGAAGCTACATGGTGGTGCTTTCCAGATCATAAAATAGAGAGGTCCTTTTATCTGCCCTTCTGGGACTAATACTAAAGGGGACCTTTGATTATGTGTCATCAATGCACTAACTTATTGTTAGATTTTCAAATCTGTGTTGTTTTTTGTGGGGACAGGGGGGTTTTGGTTTTTTGGGGGGGTGGGTTTTTTGTTTGTTTGCTTGGTGGTCCTGTCCCAGTGACTGGCTTTACTGGAGAGACTATTGATCAGTTTGAGGGTACAAACAGAAGCAAGTCAGAAGTTTTTGAGTCTTTAATGTTGGCTATCTTACAGATACTTGATTCTAATCTTTGGCAGATGTCTAACCTACAACTCATTTTCCTCTATGGGTACAATAAAGACATAGTGTACCAACTCTAGTCTCTAGCAATTATGGATGGTGCTGTTAAATCTTTCTGAATTACAGTACCAAAAATAAAATTATACTTGGCAACCAGCTAAACCTTTTTAATAAGGGAACTAGACCTTTTTATAAGGAGCAGTGAGATTTTGGGGAATAGCTCTCAGTCACAGACCCCTTTATCCTTTGCTGAGCACCCTTTCCCTATAGGAAGTCTTGCTAAGGAAGATAGTCTTATTCTTGGAAACATTCGCTATGGCCTGGAGTCTGTGTGAAGTGATACTGGTGGGCATTTGGCCGGCTAATCCATACACCGTCCCGTGTCCATTCCCCGCCCCCCCCCCCTTTTTGGGTTATAGGATTTCCTACTCTGGCATAACCCTTGCCCACATCAAGTTCCCTTTAGGGATCTACTGGCCCCCTGCAAACCATTGCTCTGCTTGGCATCAGCATTTTGCTGGAGAAGGGAAGCTGAGTTTGTCCCATCAACTGTACCGCTGAAGCAGAGGGGTCATGCAGGTAGCACTGTCCAGTATTTGAGGAGGAGGCGCAGGACGCAGTGCACAAATAGAGGAGAGTGTGCAGCCTAGTATCAAAGATACTGTGACAATATTAGTATTGTTTAGTATCCTATATCTCTCAAATTGTTACATGTTTGTGACAGTGATAAATGGTACATCACGAGTTCATGCGTTTCTGTTTCTTTCGGAAGTGTCTCATTTGCAAAAAATGGAAGATTAAGGAACAGATGATTTGGAAAAACCTGTGCGACTGGTATTTTCTTCTGTTCAGTGGAGTTGAATGAAAATGGACCAGCTCAGATGTAGATCTACTCATCTGCAAAAGATTTCCTGTGTCTGGACAATATTTCTGAATTTATGTAGAACAGATTATTCCTTTGTAGGTGAAAGCAGTCAGTCGGATTGGGGACTGCTCTTGGGGCTAACTCCCTTTACTTTTTTAATAGGAATGAACAACAACTTAGCAACCTGAACTCTGGACAGGTCGTCCAGAAAGAGGCTCTATGAATTAAGGTTGCATTTTTCTGCAGCTTAAATACAGATTCATTGTGCAGAAGTTAATCGCAACTATGTTTCCTTTGCTTTTACTATTACTAAAAGTTTTAAGCAATGGAGCTAAAATTATTTTTAACTTGTTTGGGAGGAAGCACTGTCTAATAAATATGTGAATAGCTATTGATAACTTTAAAGTTGTGAACATTTCCTAACATGTAAGTTAGGAAATTAATGCAATGTAGGTATTGCATTAAGTGAGTCTTTTTGTAAGAGATGATTCCAAAGACACGCCATGAATTATGGCTGCTTTAAAAATGGAACTAAATGAGTGCTTCCATATTTAATAGTTTCATCAGGTTGCTAGTTTCTATTTATTTCCAGAAAGGACTGGGAATATTTTTCCTTTACCTTAGAAAATGCAAAAATGCTGGAGGGGGAGGTGTTTCCTCCCATTTTTTATAGGTTGTAAGATTTTTAGTGCATTTCAGAACGGTCCTGTTTTCATAGTCTTGTACAGATGTTTTTGCCTCTCTGGAAGCATTCCGTTACCTGTGGCATAGTCAGTCTTTAACTCATGCAGCAGCTAAGGCAGGTATTTGGCTTTATTGAAGCATTTAAAAATATAGCAGTAGTGTGGAACTGTCTATCATTGCTGCATTCGTAGCTCCCCCTGCTGCTAAGATAGCAGTGCTAGGATATTTTGTGACAGTATGTTTTATTCATAATTAAGATGCAACTTTATTTTTGAGAAACCCCCAGATTTTACTTACTTTCTTGAAATGTTTCTGATGATAGTGATTTTTTTTTTTTACTGATGAAGTAGGAGTCAGAGAAGCCAGGTTGATAAATGAAGAGGAGGCAAGTCATAGGGGAACTTTGATCCTGTTAGAACTAAGGAGTAAATAAGCGTTGAAGGTGATGCCTAAATTCTACTTAGTTAATAAATGTAGCCTTTCTCTGCACCATCAGTATGCTGATGCTGTATGAATACATAGAAACATAGAATAATTTAGGTTGGAAGGGACTTCTAGTCCAAGTCCCAACTCAAAGTAGGACTGGCAAGTTTGAATTGCTAAGGGCATTGTTTAGGTGATTTTTGAATATCTCTGAGCATGGTCTTCTAATGTTTGACTACCCTTATGGTGAAATGTTTTTTCCTTATGTCTAATTAGAATTTCCCTTGTTGCAACTTGGGTCTCTGCCTCTTGTCCTATCACGGTGCATCTCTGAAAAGAGTCTGGCTGTGTGCTCTCCCCATAGGTAGTTAAAAACAGTAAGAAGATCCTTCAATCCCCTTCCCTCAGCCTTCTCTTTTCCAGACTGAATAAACCCAGTTCTTTTAGCCTCTCCTGATGCAGCATGTGCTTCAGCCCCCTAGTCATCTGTGCGGTCCTCTGCCAGATTTCTTTGGTGTGGCACTTTAATTCTTGTCTGGTTTTGGGCTCCCCACTACACAGTGCTCCAGCTACTGTGGATCTCATAAGCTCTGAAGAAAGAGGAGGAATCATAGAATAGTTTGGGTTGGAAGGGACCTCTAAAGGTCATCTAGTCCAACCCCCCCTGCCATGGGCAGGGACGTCTTCAACTAGATAAGGTTGCTCAGAGCCCCGTCCAGCCTGACCTTGAATGTTTCCAGGGATGGGGCATCTACCGTCTCTCTGGGCAACCTGTGCCAGTGCTTCACCATCCTCACTGTAAAAAATTTCTTCCTAATATCTAGTCTAAATCTACCCTCTTTTAGTTTAAAACCATTCCCCCTTGTCCTGTCGCAACAGGCCCTGCTAAAAAGTTTGCCCCCATCTTTCTTATAAGCCCCCTTTAAGTATTGAAAGGCCGCAATAAGGTCTCCCCGAATCCTTCTCTCCAGGCTGAACAACCCCAACTCTCTCAGCCTGTCCTCATAGGAGAGGTGTTCCATCCCCCTGATCATTTTTGTGGCCCTCCTCTGGACCCGCTCCAACAGGTCTGTGTCTTTCTTATGCTGAGGGCTCCAGAGCTGGACGCAGTACTCCAGGTGGGGTCTCCCCAGAGCAGAGCAGAGGGGCAGAATCACCTCCCTCGACCTGCTGGCCACACTTCTTTTGATGCAGCCCAGGATACGATTGGCCTTGTGGGCTGCGAGCGCACGTTGCTGGCTCATGTCCAGCTTTCCATCCACCAGTACCCCCAAGTCCTTCTCGGCAGGGCTGCTCTCAATCCCTTCATCCCCCAGCCTGTATTGATACTGGGGGTTGCCCCGACCCAGGTGCAGGACCTTGCACATGGCCTCGTTAGACCTCATAAGGTTCACACAGGCCCACTTCTCAAGCTTGTCCAGGTCCCTCTGGATGGCATCCCGTCCCTCAGGCATGTCAACTGCAGCACTCAGCTTGGTGTCATCTGCAAACTTGCTGAGGGTGCACTTGATCCCACTGTCTATGTCATTGATGAAGATATTAAACAGTACCGGTCCCAATACGGACCCTTGTGGGACGCCACTCATCACCAGTCTCCATTTGGACATTGAGCCATTGACCACTACCCTCTGGATGCGACCATCTAACCAATTCCTCACCCTTTACCAGGCAGTCCACCCATCAAATCCATACCTCTCCAGTTTAGAGAAGGATGTTGTGAGGGACTGTGTCAAAGGCCTTACAGAGGTCCAGATAGACGACATCTGTAGCCCTTCCCGTGTCCACTGATGTAGTCACTCCATCATAGAATGCCATCAGGTTAGTCAGGCAGGACTTGCCCTTGGTGAAGCCATGCTGGCTGTCTCAAATCACCTCCCTGTCCTCCATGTGCCTTAGCATAGCTTCCAGGAGGATCTGTTCCATGATCTTGCCAGGCACAGAGGTGAGACTGACTGGCCTGTAGTTCCCCAGGTCTTCTTTTTTTCCCTTTTTAAAAATGGGGGTTATGTTTCCCCTTTTCCAGTCAGTGGGAACTTCGCCGGACTGCCACGACTTCTCAAATATGATGGATAGTGGCTTAGCAACCACGCTCTTGCTAATACAGCCCAGCATGTGCTTGGCCTGCTTTGTCACAGGGATACATTGCTGACTCGCATTTAACTTGTCCACCAGGATCCTCAGGTCCTTTTCCTCAAAGCTGCTTTCTACCCACTTAGCCTGTGCTGTTCCATGGGGTTGTTCCAGTATTGTTGCATGGGGTTATTCCACCCCAGATGCAGGACTTTGCATTTGCCTTTTTTGAACTTGGTTCCTGTCTGTCCATTCAGGTCCTTCTGAATAACAACCTGCCCTCCAGCGTATTGACTGCTCCCCCCAAGTAGGTGTCATCTGCAAACTCACTGAAGGTGCACTGGGTGCCACCGTCTAGGTTTTTAATAAAAATGTTAAAAGTATTGGCCCCAGTATTAATCAGTGAAGGACAGCACTAGCCACTGGCTTTCAATTGGTCTTTGTACTGCTGACTGCAGCCTTTGAGCCCAGCAGTTCATTCGGTTTTCCACCCACCTTACACATGACACATGGACTGGATAAGTGAACAGTTTGGCTATAACAATACTATGGGAGATGATGTCACAGGCCTTGCTGAAGTCAAGGTAAACAACATTGCTGCTTTCCCCTTATCCTCTGAGTCAGTCATCTCATCATAGAAGTCAGTGAGGTCGGTCAGGCATAATTTCCCCTTGGTAAATCTATGCTGGCTCTTTTTTTTTTTTTTTTTTTTTGCCTTTTAGTCTTTCATGTAGCTGGAACCCCTTTCAGGAAGACTTGCTCTGTAACGTTCCCAGAGACTGAGGTCAACTGGCCTGTAGTTTGCCAGGTTGTCATCCTTGTGCCTCTTGAAGATGGCTTTAATGTTTGCTTTTTTTCCCTATCATCGAGAAACTTGCCTGCTCACCATGCTGCTTCAAGATGATACGGCATCTGAGTTATACTGGCTAGCTCCCTGATTACCCTTGGGTACATACCATCTGGTTGCATGGACATATGCCCAGTTGGCTTAACTGCTCCTTAATTTCTTCCTCTGCTGTAGGTAATACTTTACTCGCACTGACTCTGATGTGCTTGGGCATGTGGGAGGCCTGAGGGCAGACCATACCCATAAAAACCCAGGCAACAAAAGAGTTGCTGACTATCCTGGCCTTTTTCATCTCCTTTGTCTCTAGGACCCCTTGCCTTGCAGCCCACCTGTTCCTTAACCTTTCATTTGCCCCTGATGTACAGCCCTTGTTACCCTTCACGTTCTTGGCTAGTTTCAACTCCAGCTTCAAAATCTAAATGCCGTTTTTTCCTAATCAACTGAACATTTCTACAGTTAAGCGTTTGCATTTGTAAGTGGTTTTGAAATAGTTGAGCCAATTACTGAAGAGAACACAGAGCACAAAACCCAAAGAATACTTTCTCCCCCCCCCCCCCGTTACATCATATATTCCCTTTTGCAACTTCTGCTGCCTGAAATCAAGGGAAATTTATGTATACAACTCTAACAAAGCTGCCTGCCAAAAATATTTCTGCTTTTTTTTATATATTCTAAGCTTTTGAATGAGTTTGGGGGTACTGAAAGGAATGAGGTTAAAGTCTTTGATGCTGCAGAGCAGTGTGCTGTACCTAATTTGTTGGCTGTTTGTTTGGAAACCTGCTGTAATTCTTTGCAAGTGTGAGTGATTAGGATAAATGGCTGGGCATTGGACTGTAAAGATAGTTGCATTATGCTGGGATGTTTTCAGCCCTCAAGGGGGTAGGTTAGTGGTGATGAATTAAGATTCCTCTTGATTTTGTTTTTTCTTCATATTACTTTATATCACTTGTAGGCAAGTAGTAAAGTTTTAAGAAATAGACTGAAAAGCTGCTGCCAGTGGGAGAGTGATTGTAAACATAATCTTACCAGTAATGGCTAGGTACTTACACAATTAGTACTACTATTTCTCAGTATATGTAGTGCCAAAGGACATTGTAACTGTGAGGTACCATCACTGTTACGGTGCTAGTGATGTTCTCTTGTCCTGCTCAAAATTACTGCTCTCTTTGTCTTCCCTTACAAAGGTGGAGCAGACTGTTTTCACCCTGACCTGTCCTTGTTCCATGTTCGCATGGGTAACTAGCGGTGCTCCCACCTCTTCTTAGCAAAATAGAAGAACAGAGCCCCTCTCTGTGAGTGTCGGGGGGATGGGAGTGATAGAATGAATGCTGGAAAGGGAAGTAAGAGTGTAGAGGCCTTGTTTTTGCAAGGGGTGGGGGAGTAGAAAAGGGCATGTGCTGAAACGTCAGCTTCTAAGCTTCCCCACCATGGGTTATATACGCCTCCCAGCGCAAGTTCTGGTTTCTTAGAAGATGAGATCACCTGGACAGCAGTGCTTGCAAGGAGGAGGCAAACCCCCACATTCTGATCCTTTGTTTGATAATGGTGATATACCAAATAGCAGTTTTGATGCTGGTGAAAGTTGCAGCGGAGTTGTCTGTTGCTGATAATATGGAAGTTGAAGAACAGTGATGAACTCTTACACGTAGCAGAACTGTGTAGCTGCAGCTCTGGCAGTTGTATCAGATGTGGTTGGATCCATACGATATGAGGGTGTAGTGTTCATGCTGGCCCTGATACCTGGGCTTCTGGACACACAGAAAGTAAATTTAAGTATCAGTGATTTTTACATATTTTGGGGTAACTTCTGTAGCTTGTTGGGCTTAATGTTAGGTGTTCAGGTTGTATATCATAGCATTATTGAGAGAAGTGATACAAGTGAAACAAAAAAAACCTGCTTCTTCAGGTAAAGAGCTTAGCATCCAAGTGTAAGGTGGAGGATGAGTATTTGCAAACTGGGAGTAGAGGAGTCCTTGTGAATTAGTCAGTCATTAGTTTACCAAAGATTTACCGAAGCAGTACCCACCTTTTTTTAGTCATTGCAGCAGGAATAGGCTTTTATAAAGAGATGGGATACTTAAGAAGGAACTCTTAAGGCCCCTCCCATACATGAGGAGCACCATGAGGTAGAGGGGAAATACGTCTTATAAAGTGGAGTGAGAGGGTAATTATTAGAGGAATGCAGTTAAAAAAAACCCCAAACAACGTTGCTTAAAGCAGTGGCTAGAATACGTTGTAGATAACACAATCTTGAGCACTGTGGATGGCAAAAGACTGCTATGCCAAGATCAACATGAGAGTTTTTTAGTAAAAATTGGAAAAGTTTTTGACCAAGAATTATAGTTGCAAAGTAGAAGTGGAAAAGCTGTGTACTGGTGTAGTGTTCAGATAATGTAAATGATGTGTTTGCTTGCATATGGAGATCTGAAAGAGGACAGTCAAAGGCTTTGTCCAAGGCACAGAGTTTTTGATTCGTCTTACAGTACACATATCAGCTGAACATGTCTCCATGCATCTGTTCTCCAGCAACAGGTTAACACACCAACCAGAAAAATGGCAGCATGAATATGTTCCAGTAAAGCAGTCAAGTTGGTAGCTATAAACATACTGCTCCTGTGATACTTTTGTTTCCTTGAGCGCTTTAAGTGAGGATATACAGTATCACAAAGTCACCTAGGTGGTTTTTTTTTGGCATTAGTAAATGGTTATACTCCTCAAAGCCCACATGGCTATATTTTTAGATCAGGACATCAGGCTTTGTACTTAATGATTATTGTGACACTTGCCTGTATTCTGTTGAATAAACCTGCTTGACTCCATCTGATACATCATTATTGAAAATCTTAGGTTTGCAGCTATTTGAAGGAAGACATACATGTATATATTCTCTATCCAACACTAAAATATAGACACAGCTTACATCTCTTGAGCGGCTATCGAAGTTAAAAGAACAAAAAAACCCCCAACCAACCGAACAAAAAAAACCTGTTATATTGTAGCACTCAAACAGTTCCATACAAGTAGGAGGTTTGTGGAAAATTTGCACAGGTTTGGTCTACCAGAAGTATCTACTTGTGGTTTAAATGCTTTATGTATTTTTGTGGCTTGAAGCAATGAATTTTAAGTGTTTATTTCTGTATAGGTTTACATATGTTTTTAAATGCTCACTTTTTTTTTCATTCTTTCTTCTAGTAGTCAAAGAAGCCCATCACCAGGTCCAAATCATACCTCTAGCACTAGTGCATCAAATTCAACACCTGCACCGCAAAATACATCTGTACGACCTACTTGTTCATTAACACCTACGCTAGCAGCACACTTCAATGAAAATCTTATAAAGCATGTTCAAGGTTGGCCTGCAGATCATGCAGAAAAGCAGGTGAGTACACTAGTGCTTTGTTTCCTGTGAGAGTGCAAAACGTATAGCTTAAAATCTGGTTTTCTTCCACAGGTTACTT
The DNA here is from genome assembly GCF_965638725.1 of Aptenodytes patagonicus. Classification (NCBI taxonomy): domain Eukaryota; kingdom Metazoa; phylum Chordata; class Aves; order Sphenisciformes; family Spheniscidae; genus Aptenodytes; species Aptenodytes patagonicus. The sequence continues at coordinate 154,382,064 of NC_134950.1, forward strand.
TTTCTAGGAATTAAAAGTATTTAAAAAACCCCCGATGCTTGGCCTCTTAGCCAGAAGAGAAGAGAGGGGAGAGAGATTAGGCCAGACCTGCAGGTTTTACATGTGATTGCCATTTAGCAGCTGAATATTTTCAGTCTCGCTTAAAGTACCAGTGCTTTTGAAATTCTCTCAGATGAATAGCTATCCTCATAACTATTTTCTTACTACCAAAGTTCTGTTGAAATTTACAAAGAACATAAATTTCAACAAATTTTTATAATAATACTTCTGTTATGTGGAAAACATTATGAATTAGGTGACAGTGTTAAACCATTTGAGACTGCTCCACAGTTTGAGTTACTGAAGTTGTTAGCTCTACACAGTGAAAAAGGAACTCTGCCTTGTTTGTTGTACCCAGTTTTTAAGATGATGTAGAGGGCTCAGACTGAATTTGGACTATTGAACTATTTTTATATAATGGGAAATCCAGTAGAATTGCCATCCATATTTTATAACTAACTGCATGAAACCTATCCTGTTGTGGTAATACGGGGAAACTGGATGCACGTCAGCTGCTTGGAATGCATTACTCAAAGGAACTGTATTGGTCGAGTCTAGTTCAAGTCCTTTCGCAGGCAACCCTGTCTGACACAGTCTGTATGGGATATTAATCTTACCTAGCCTGGTTTACTTTGCTTTTTTGAAGAGTGGTTGCTGGCTCAAGCCTACACCAGAGGCTTTTGGGTAGTAACTTGCAGGATGACTCTTAAAAGTACATTCTAGACTGATACTCCATTTGGACTCTGTTTGGGGTTCTTGTTTTGTTTCTCTTCATTAATTTTTTAAATTCAATTTTAAGACATTACCAACCTGTACTGAGTCAAATGACTGAGCCATTGCTGTGGAATGTGTGTTTAAGGAAATGGTGCAGCACAGCCACTTCTCTCTATGGCCTTGGCCCATAGTTTTGATAGTGTTATTTTCACTGTGTGCTGAATTGACATATATCTTATCATAGAATCATTAAGGTTGGAAAAGACCTCTAAGATCATCGAGTCCAACCGTCGACCCAACACCACCACCCACTAAACCATGTCCCTAAGCGCCACATATACTTGTCTTTTAAATACCTCCAGGGATGGGGACTCCACCACTTCCCTGGGCAGCCTGTTCCAATGTTTAACCACTCTTTCACTAAAGAAATTTTTCCTCATGTCCAATCTAAACCTCCCCTGGCACAACTTGAGGCCATTTCCTCTCGTCCTATCGCTAGTTACTTGGGAGAAGAGACCGACACCCACCTTGCCACAACCTCCTTTCAGGGAGTTGTAGAGAGCGATGAGGTCTCCCCTCAGCCTCCTTTTCTGCAGGCTAAACAGTCCCAGTTCCCTCAGCCACTCCTCATAAGACTTGTTCTCCAGACCCCTCACCAGCCTCGTTGCCCTTCTCTGGACACGCTCCAGCACCTCAACATCCTTCTTGTAGTGAGGGGCCCAAAACTGAACACAGTATTCAAGGTGCGGCCTCACCAGTGCCGAGTACAGGGGCACGATCACTTCCCTACTCCTGCTGGCCACACTATTTCTGATACAGGCCAGGATGCCATTGGCCGCCTGGGCACACTGCCGGCTCACGTTCAGCCGGCTGTCAACCAGCACCCCCAGGTCCTTTTCCGCCAGGCAGCTTTCCAGCCACTCTTCCCCAAGCCTGTAGCATTGCATGGGGTTGTTGTGGCCGAAGTGCAGGACCCGGCACTTGGCCTTGTTGAACCTCATACAGTTGGCCTCGGCCCATCGATCCAGCCTGTCCAGGTCCCTCTGCAGAGCCTTCCTACCCTCGAGCAGACCAACACTCCCACCCAACTTGGTGTCGTCTGCAAACTTACTGAGGGAGCACTCAATCCCCTCATCCAGATCATTGATAAAGATATTGAACAAGACTGGCCCCAAAACTGAGCCCTGGGGAACACCGCTCGTGACCGGCCGCCACTTAATGCAGAAAATATAGATTATACAGTTCATAGGTAACTCTTTTCCCACTATCAGTAATAAAGAGATCAAAAAAACCAGCTAATGCTAGGTGGTCACGTACTCAGTTGGATACTTTGTGCCAAGTGTTACATGCTGTATTGTCCTGTCTGCTATTTCAGATGATTTCATGTGACAGTGTTGTTTATAGACCAGTTTTGAACAGTAACACTTGAGGGACTTAAGTCAGATATTTGATATAAAAGAAAAAGTGAATGAAAGTATAAGTGCAATACACAGTGAAGAAGGTAAGCTAGATGAAAGTGGAGAGGCTAAAATTATGCAGTGCCTTGGTTTCTTCAGATTTCTAACCAGATGCATAGCTTAAATTGAAATTAGGGCATAAGAGCACATGCCAGAGTAAACTGAAAAATAAATAAGTAAATAAATTAGGTGAGCCAGGACAGGTGTGTGTTAAAGCAGTCAGACTTGAAGAAATGTACTGTGCAGTAGTTAGTAGCTAAAACAATTCTTGAACCACTAGTAGTTATCTTGCAGAACTCATAAGAAGCAGTTACTGTGGAAAACAATCCAGTAATGTGGTTAACTGCAAAATAATCAACATAAATATCTTATCTTTAAGGAATGTGAGAAACGGAATTGCAGGTGGTCTCAGCTCAGTAATTGTAAAGGTACTTTGAGTATTGAACAGTATCTAAGTAGAAAAAATGATGAATTTACCTTTTTACAAACACCTGAAAAGAAAATCCTGATAATAGTCAGCATGGACCTTTTAGAAAGAAATTATGTCAGTTTGGGTTTTTTGGTTTGGTGTTTGGTGTTTGTTTTTTGTTTTGTTTTTTTTTTTTTATAAAGTATCAGGTTTTGGTAATATGGGAAAGCAATAAATGTTATATCCTGATTTGCAGCAAGACTATTAACACCTTTTAACAAGAATCTTGTATGCAAAAATTATTTTAAGGCCTTTTAAATGAGATTATTTTAAGATGGGTGACTGGTCAGCTTAAAAAGAAGTACTTTGAAAGTCGTTCTTGATAGTTTGCTATCAGTCTCAAGGCTTTGGAGTTGTGTAAGGAGGACATGCGAAATGATGTCGTACTGGAGACCAGGGTACTACTGGTTGTCAGCACGCTCCAGAAAAGAAAACTTTTAATGTAGGGTATTAGAACACAAAGTGCTTCTTTGAACTGGAGAAATGCCAGAAGGTGATGAAGACCTGTGCTAAATACGATTATTTTTGGGAAGGAAAAATCAAGTGTACAAGTACTTAAGCAGATGTTGTGGATTAACCCCAATAGGCAGCTAAGCACCACACAGCTGCTCGCTCACTCTCCCCCAGTAGGATGGGGGAGAGAATGGGAAAGGCAAAAGTGAGAAAAAATTGTGGGTTGAGATAAAGACAGCTTAATAAGTAAAAGGGGGGGGTGAAGTGATGCAAAAGCAGTCGCTTACCACCAGCCGACTGATGCCCAGCCAGACCCTGAGCAATGGCAACCCCTGGAAAACTGCCCCCCCACACCCCCCTTAATTGCTGAGCACGACATTATATGGTATGGAATATCCCTGTGGTCAGTTTGGATCACCTGTCCTAGCTGCATTCTGTCTCTACCTTTTGTCCACCCACAACCTATTTGCTGAGGGGGTCAGAGAGAGAAAGGGAGAAACCCTTGATACTGCGTAAGCACTGCTCAGCAATAGCTAGAACATTGGTGTGTTATCAACACTGTTTTTGTCACAGATCTGAAACATAGCACCATATGGGCTGCTATGAAGAAAATTAACTCCATCCTAGACAGACCCAGTACAGCAGAGAATCACATTGCTAAACAGTAATACTGCAAGGAAGGATCTATTTGAAACAATTTTTTTTTCAGTGTGCCACTTGCAAGAAGTCCTCTTTCCTTATTGCAGTGTGATGCACAGGACCTCAGAGTAATTATACTAGTCTCCTTGGTGCTGTTGAGGAGTTCTCTGGAGTCATATATCCAGTTCAGTGACAAGACTTTAAGAACTGCACGAATTGGGGATAGGTCATGCCTTCTAAATCTACACTTCTGCTTGTCTCCGCCTGACTAAGTGGGGATATTAAAATAATGGAGTTTGTCTGGAAGAGAACACCTGAAAAGGGTTGTAAAGTTTTTTTCCCCTGTATAAGGTAGCTGGAAAGAAGATGGCATTCAATTATTTTTGTCACTAAGGCTTAATTTAGATGGGAAATTTAAGTCTGCCATTGAAATAGCGGACACAGACTTTTAACTACTTGAACAAATTTCCTTGGAAACTTGGAGCCCTGTCATGTACTATCTTTCAAGATGGTTGGGTAAACATTTGTTAGGATCAAGGAAATCTAAACCATCCCTGCCTTAGCATGGGCCCAGGTTAGACAATCTCTTGGCAGCCGGTGTTGTTCATTTCTGATTCTAAACGGGCTTTTGTAGATAATTTAACATACTTCTGATTTAATGTTCCCTTTTGAAGTTAGAGTGCTTTGCTGTTTCAAGACACACTCATCCAGCAATCCTCTGGATACAGCCAGTTGTTTCCAATGCATGATTCAAAATCCTAATCCTAACCTTTATGTGTAACTGTTGCAGGCATCAAGATTACGTGAGGAAGCCCATAACATGGGAAGTGTCCATATGTCAGAAATTTGTACTGAATTAAAGAATTTAAGGTCTTTAGTTCGAGTATGTGAAATTCAAGCAACTTTGCGTGAGCAAAGGTAAGTGTGTGCTCTGTGTTTATTTTCAAAATGGTAATTTTCAAGGTGGTATTAGAATTCCTATTCTGGCATTGTTTTGCACGAGCTGTATTTACTGATGACTTTGTAAGTATGCTAATACTTGCCAGGTTTGCAAGCTGTCTTCCCTGTGTACATTCTACCTGTTTCCCACACAGATACCTCTTAGTCTCCAATGAATAGAACCAGATATGCAACTTCGGTATGTATTTCCACTTAGATAGAAAAGAAGTATCTTTCCAGATACATCAGTGCATTTGGAAAAGCTGATTAACTCACACTAGTTCAGCATACTTCTAAAATATCTGTCCATACATGATGCATAGATCACATAGGTACACAACTGCACGGTCTGTACTGGTCTTAAACACTACAGTTTGCATGAGACGTTTGTTAGGTCTAAAGCCAGAGCAAGTTTGAACAGGTGTCGCTGATATCACAAGCTAAGAAAAAATTAATGTTCGTTACATAGGTAGGAGAAGATCTTGGGGTTCTTTAGTGTGATGTTGATTATAGCAAAGTAGACTTCTGCTTCTTAAGTCAGTAATAGCGGGTGTCTTGTGTATCACTGAAGCAATACACAACCATGTTGTTGAAGACTGTTGCACAAGATTGAAAAGTTTAGTCTTACAATACGTGCTGAAACTTTTCACCAGTAGTCATGATCCTGAATCTACTTTCATATTCAGTTTCCTTTTTGAATGATGTTATCCCATCTATTAAGTCACACTACAGTTTGAATACAGTGATTCTGATTTACTATTTTAAGCTGCTTTAATAGCGTTGCATGCTGTTTAAATAGCTAGCTTTATCCTAGAAGCTCTTACTTTTTGGCAGTCAGTAAAACAATCCTTTAATCAGAAGTAGGCTATAATATATTTGTAAATCTTTCCTAATAAAGAATTGGAAATACTCATTCTTTCCAAATTTTTATTTCATAACTTCATTACATAAATTACAATTTCTGTAGTACATTTAATGAACTGCTTGGTTTCTTACAGGCTTCATTTCCTAAGGTTTCATTTCTGTCTCTGGGTGCACATTTGATCTGAAGTAACATGTCAAATGTCATTGTTCAGCTCACTAAATAGCATCTTGTTTCTTGTACACTGCGTATCCTTAAGCTATTCATGGATAATGATTATTATGACTTTGAATCTATGATAACATGTATCTCTTATTTTTGCTGCAATCCCAAAGACGTGGAATACATGGCATAAGTAACAAGTTGGTGGGGGGAGGTTTTCGCAAAGGATGGGATTGTCAAAGCCAATACATTTAAATGATGATATTATTTCTACACTTTTGCACAGAAGAGAACTATTTAAATTTGTTCTAAGAGGGAACTTTATCTCTAGGCAAAGCGAATATATTGTTTTAACCATAGCTGACAGCATGTGAAAAGGCACTTTTCATTGACTGATATATTTTATATGCCCACGTCTTTTAAGTTTGATTTTTTTTCAGTGTGTCTATCTTAATTGTTTTTCACCTACTTTTCAGTAGAAAATTCATTTTTACTGAACTGGGCACATATTTGAGAAGTGTTCTGCAAAAGTCTGCTGAAGTGGATGCTTTTTCTGCATCGATTAAAGTTGCTTCGGACTTCATAGAATATTTATATGAAATGTCAACTTTCCCTGAATGTTTTCTTAATTCATTCACATGCTTGCATTACACTTCAGCATCGTGAATAGTTGTTTCAAAATATTCATTTAAAATTCTGGGAAACAGCTATGTAAACCAAATGTTCGTTAATCACAATAATTTTTTATGTCAGCTCAGTAGAAGAAGGAAAAAATGTATAAGGGAATTGCTAGCAATATAATTTATTTCTAAGCCAGGTGTAGTTACAGCTTTTTTTCCTTAGATGTCTTTTAATGATCAAGTATTTTGAGATTGGAGTTTACCATAACTAGAGACTACCACTAGTCGCAGCGCCAAATACTAGGAAGAAAAGTGTTGCGCCTAGAAGAAAACTTGCTTATTTAAAAAAAGTTATGAGCCCTTTGGGTTGTGGTACAGTCCGGAAAACTGCATGACACAGGCATAATACGATTCTTCAGAATATTCAGTTATTCAACGTACTCTTCCGGTGTCCCGCTTTTTCTGGGAGTTAAATTCAAGTGAAGAGTAGGCTTAAACATATCTGTGTATCAGTCATATAATGAAATATGGCAACTTAATTTTCTGAACTAAGGTATCAAGCGTGGCAGCTCTCTGTGCATCTGCATACGGTGTTTGTAGGTGATTGAACAGGTTGGGAATTAATTTTAAAGTATCTGAATTTTATTAATAGAGCTAAGGAGCTTGGTATCTTTCACTGAAATTGTAGAAGTACTTGTGTAGATACTTATTTAATATCTCTGTATAATGGAAATGTTTATACTAATTTATTTCTTTTCTCTTGCAGGATACTATTTTTGAGGCAACAAATTAAAGAACTTGAAAAGCTAAAGAATCAGAATTCCTTCATGGTGTGAAAAGTTGTAAACAATTGCACATGGTTTTGAGTACAGGAACTATTAAACTGATGCCCAGTCTTAACACTTTTGAGCTGCATTTGAGTAGACTTCGGACCGTTGAGCTGGGCAGAAAAAAGTTGACATGGGGAAGGGGACAGGAGGGAGTCAAATTCAGGGGAAAGATACAAGAATGATTTGTAAAACCCTTGAAATGTAGATTTCTTGTAGATGTATTCTTCACGTTGTAAATATGTTTTGTAGAGTGAAGCCATGGGAAGCCATGTGTATCAGAGCTTAGACATCCAAAACTAATCAATGCTGAGGTGGCTAAATACCTAGCCTTTTACATGTAAACCTGTCTGCAAAATTAGCTTTCCTTTTTTTTTTTTTTTTTTTTTAGTTAATTTATCATTCAGAAATCTTGCATTTCCTAAAATTCAATGCGAGCGCCAGGCGATCTGTGTCTAAGGCTGCAACAATTTGGGTAATGTACAAAATATCATGAAACAACCGTTTCCACACTTGCACCGAATCGAGAGCAGTGCTTCTCCATTTCTGTTTTACAGAGAAATGTTTTTCATTTTCTGTGTTCCATTTCCCTGTGAAATCCTAAATCTGATTTTATCAGTTTTTTAATGCTTCTAATTTTCTCTTTTCTTAAGGCACTGTTGCTATGGCACTTTTTCTATAATCTTTTCATTCCTGTGTACAGTAGCTTAAAATTGCAGTGATTGAGCATAACCCACTTGTTTGTATAAATTATTGAAACGTATTTCCATTTGCACCCTGTAAGAATGGACTTATAGTACTGCTGGGCATGTGTGCTGAAAGTACATTACTTGCTCAAATATAAGGAAATAGCCCAATGAACATGTTAACATGGTTGTGGGAGGGGAAAGAGAAAAAAAAAAGCTAGTCAGATGTGAATTGTATCTGTTGTAATAAACATGTTAAAACAAAGAAACACTGGTTTTCATTTCCTTTGGTCATCACATATTAAAATTTGGTCTGTTTGGGGACTCTTTATTAGAACTGTTCTTGTTGAACATTTTTGTACTTAAATAATTCCTCAAGGGAGGTTTTGTTTAAAACTTGTAAACAGGAAAATGTGTATAAAATATTTAATGAAATATAAAATTCAACAAGAATGATTTAAGACACCTCCCCAGCAGTTGTCATATGTTAACTCCTGGTTTACCTGTCTTGATATTACAACATTTCATTTCGAAGGATGTTTGTGTTGTAGCTAACTGTTTAAGTCTGGTGCTGACTGCTGTTCTTAACCATCACAAAACGCTGAATTTGTGTAATTGGAGCAACCCACCATTTGAAAATGGTGGCAAAGCTCAGCTTTGTATATTGTTTCCTAAAGTATATTAAAAATAAAAAAGAAACTATTGCTACTACAAAATAAACGTGGCTTTTTCTTTGCTTAAAAAAACCCCAACAAAAATAGTGATGGCAGTATGAGTTTAATATTTGCAGAGGTGTATATGTTACAGTAGTCTGTTAAGTAAGAAAGATTGTAGGTGATGGATTAAAGAAAGAACTTAATGATAAAGGTGTTGACATGTGATGCTACATGTTTTGTTCCTACAAAATACTGTCTTTCAGCACCAGAAACATTACTTGATTTTTATTTTGCCTTGTCTTGTGTTGAGTGGGCTCAGACTGATTTTTAAAATCAGTTTTTCATCAGTGGAATTTGAATGCTCTATCCTAACAAGACATTGCAAATGGAGCAAGTTGAAATACTTTAACTAACAACAACAAATGAGAAATCAGGATAGATTAACCTTGTAATTGTTCCTCACTTCTTAACCCAGTATGTGCTGTTGTGTTTCGTATCATGCAAATATTTTGGTTTTGCTCAGAAAATGGGAATAGAATAATCTTGAATGAATTAATTTTAACATACGTTGTTTCTGCATTTTAGAGACCTAAGGCCAAGTGACAGAAGGCTTCCTGAGACTCTCGTATTTGCCTAACGTCCTATTTCTTGTAATGCTCATTGTCTTGAGGTTGCCCAAGCATAGGGAAATAGTATGTGAAATGGAAGGACGTGCAGGTGATCTTTCACCAGCGGTTGTCCTTAGTTCTGGTATTTTGCTGTTTAGTTACTTGCTGAGACAAAGGTTGCTTCTGTCTTAATAGATATGTTGGGCCTATTTTCCACAAGCTTATTTTGTTTCCTTTTGATTCATATATTGCCCTCTATAACATCCTGTATCAATGAGCATCACAAGTTAATTTTGTTCTGTAGAAAATTACTTTGGATTATTTTTTTAAACCGCTGGTTTGAATGAATTTTCTTACATGCTTAGCTGCTGCCTGTTGATCATCTTACTCATTGTTTTACAGAGAGTCTCTCTTCCAGCCTAAAGAGTACTAGTCTGTTTTGTCACATGAAAACTTTCATAATGTACGAATGGTCACAGATAACTTGGGAGTAACAAGGTTAACATGCTACGTTAACCCCTTAAAATACATGCATATATATACATTCATTAGAGACACACACTCTCTCTTCAGGTGGTGTCCTCCCTAACTAATGCAATAAAGGCTACTTGCTTATCAGCATCAAATGGCATACTGAAAGCTTGTTGGCTTCTGTATTTTCTCGCCATGCAATAGCTTTCCTCCCCCATCCTCCACACTCTTCCAAAGCCTGGAGCTGTTGTTAGCTGAGGAGTGACAGCTTGCCAAACTTTCACTAGCATCAGGCAAGTTGGAGAAGAGGATTGCAGGCACTGCTTTAAAGTAGACACTAACCAAACGGCAGGGTCTGGGTTAACGTCCCTCAAAATGGCTTCACTAACATACAAATGCAATTTTGGCCTTACTGTGTGATCTGGAGGCCCTCTTCAGTGACATGCAGAAACTGGCCCTCTATATTGTGTCTGGGGGGGGGGGGGCGGGGGGGGGGGGACGAGACAGATTTTTCTCCTTCGAATCAAATCTCTATCTGAAGCTGGACAACAAAGAAATGGGCAGGTGCACTGAGACCTGTTACTAGATTGCCGGCTTACCATTTATTATCCATCTTGAAGCTGGTGCTATCCTTTCAAATGTAGTTGACACTGTTTAATGAAAGGGGCTTTGTTGGATCATTCTACACCTGTAAGTCAAATCAAGTGAATTTCCTCTGGGGCAAATCTTGTTTTCTTCCTAGGCAGGTGTTCATAAAGTGTTTATTGGAGTTGTGGGATGTATTTTCTATATTAATTACTTCATATGGGTGGTCAAGGAATAGCGATGAGAAACTGATGAAAGAACGGTTGTTGCATATGTTGCTTTTGGTTTTCCTGTTATGCATTTGCTAAGCAAATGTTATTTGTTATGCGTTTGTTATGCATTTGCTAAGCAACTATTTCGTATAATAGATAAATGGTCTTTAGAATTACTTAGGAGGTTGAGCCGGTACAATCCTACTGCAAGCAGTGCAATTGGGATAGTATTTTACGTGGTGGCATGCTCAAGGAACTCCAGCAGAAGGAGGGGCTTAATATAACTATAAAACCACGTGACTGATCCAAGGGACTCCCATGTTTGATGCTTTTACAATTGCACTTTTTTTTGTTTGTTTGTTATTATTAAGGTCTCTAATATCTTTGAAGGTCTGCGTATTTTTTTTCAGTGGCCTTGATCCTAAAATGCTGTGGCCAGCTGTTCAACTTCGGTCAACTTTCCCTGCTTAGACTGGTCTCTCACAGTGATGTAGTGTCTCCTTTTCAGACTTGTTTTATTAATTGTATCTCCTTTGGTAGGAGCATCTTACGTTTTGGTGGTGGACACCGGTGCTGCCTTTACTGTTGCAGTTAAAAACATATTCAGAAAGAGTATATAATTGAGGCTGGAGAGAATTAAAAACATTTCCTTTCCTTTTTGGAGCAGCCTCATTGCAGGAGTATCCCCAAAGATAATGTGAGAAAATACTGAGTAGTTATGCCATGTCTCCTAAGTCTACGGGTCAAAGACGACCATACCTTACTGTCACCCTTTCATTCCAGTGTCACCTTGCCTATGATGACATCCTGAGGACTTACCAAAGGTAGAGTCCTTTGTTGCTGTGAGTTTGGCTGCAGTGGCCAATATTGCATATTCTGCTGCCAGGAAGGGGTGATGTGCCCTAAGCATCACTGTCACGGTGCCTTGGGAGTACTCGTGAGTTAGCTGTGCATAAGGGGCAGTCACTTACTCTAACCCTAAATTAACATTCGACTACTGTATGTATAGTTAAATTTCAAGTCCATTCTTGGAATTAGGAGCTCGATGTTTCTGTGAATACATCATCCCTATTGCTGTTCCTAGAATAATATTCTGTCCTCACCAAAACACAGTCTCATTTGCAGATGTAAGATGATAATGAGGCAATTCTGGATTTTTTAAAAATACTGCCTTGACTTTTGAAAGTTTCCTGTGAGGAATATTCTGAGCTAAAGTGCCATCTCATTGACATTAGCACTGCTCTTCTGCCCATAATTACTGATTAATGATTTGTGTGGGGGTTTCTTTTGTGTTTTGGTTTGGTTTTCTTGTTTATATTATTTCATAAGAATCAGAGCTTTTGATGTAGGAGGAATTTGTTTCTTTGCCCAGCCTAACTTCTTCTTTGGCAGTTGTTTGCTTTTGCAGTTAGTCAAGCAAAAGCTTTCATTTGCAACTGAGATCCACGTATATATTGACTTCTTTTGCAAAGAAAATTGTTTCTAGCTGTGATACAGTTTTGGATTCCAGTTACACATGACTCTTTTCAGATGTCTGTTGAGTTCCTCTATCTCTTTGGTCTCCTACAACAAGTGTTTGGAAAGGTTCAGTCTTTCATAGCTGTAGGCACCAGCTCTATTCTTCTAACCTTCCTGGATGCCTGTGTTGCTGCTGCTGTACTAATTCGGCTGGAATTGTCCCTGGAAGATGCTCCTTGCTACAGATTTCTGTATTTCCCAACCACGGCTTCTTGTTTGAAGATCCTATCTGAGGGAAAGGATTGATGTAGACTTTCTAGCAATTAGGGCTCCAGCTAGCTGAGGATCTGGAAGTCATGAAGTACTTTTCTCCTCCCTAATAAAGACACTAACCCATCTGATCTAGGACTTTCTAGAGAATGAACTGTCAGGCTTTGTCTCCCAAGGGAACTAGTAACATCCTGGCAAGTCTTGTTGCATCCTGGACAGGTCCTGCCTGGAGCTGCTGGGTCGTATGGCAGCTGTACTACATGGCTCTATATACCAGACTTTGCACACCAAGTTTGCAAACACAGCTTGAACAACCTTACCTTTCCAGCAGTTATTCAATACGTGTGACAGCATTTTGTCACCTTCTGTTAGCCACATGTGCCAGAGAGCATTTGCAAAAGGATGCCGTCTACTTCTGCGTGCAGCACCATGCTCAAAGATGAGTCCCTTTGCTCCAGTTTGAAATCTCAGAATTTAGGCTGAGTGAAAAGTGTGCGTTAATATAGCAAAGCTCAGAATGGTTGGTTATGCTCATCTTCCCTTTTCCTGTATGTTACAAGAAAATTCATCCAATTAATTATGGATTATACTGTCACAGTCATCTGCACCAGTAGCTAGAATGGTGCAAGTCACTTAAATTGATTTTCTCCCTCTCTTCCTCCCAAATTTCTGAAGTTGGCACATGGAGGTTTGTTAGCATGTTGCCTTTCAGAGCTCTGAACAGCTTCCTTCTGCCTGGCCAGGCAGATTTGCTGTCAAGATCTTACATGCTCCTCTGTTCAAAAATCTGTGATTGGATCTTTTTTCAGCGTAATTGGGATGCTGTCGGAGTTTGACTGGGGTTCCTGTTCTTCTGCTAGATGTGTCCTCATTAGCAGCAGAAAGCTTGTGTACTGGGAAGAGTTATTTGGCAAAGTGACTGAAGCCTGTGGCAGATGGTGCTACAGAAGGTGAATGTGTTGTCAGTCCAACTCTGGACTACTTGATGGTGCCAAGGGGCTCTGGTGTTCGTCAGCTCCATCCAGGTTCCTTTAGCTGCTGCTCTGCATCCTCGGAATAAAGGCTTTTGCTTTCTTCCACATTTTGAAAGGTTTAATTGAACTTTTTCTTCTCGTTGGGGATTCAATTCCACAGTAAGTCTTCTATCTTCTTTTTAAATGGGAAAGCTATTAAACCACTGACAGCATGTCCCCATCTTCACTTGCTAAGCAGAACTGCCTTTCTGCTTTCAATAACATTGCCAGTAGAAGCATGGATAACTGAATCTCTTGATACTATTCCTTTTTAGGATAAAAATTCTCAGAGTTCACTCTGACTTAGGGTGGTATCCAAATTTCACTTAAAAAAAAAAAAAAAAGTGGTATATTTTGTTCCCATGTCCCCTGGCATCTCTTCACCTGAACAATTAGAGACCGGGGGGTGGGGGGTGTGCACATACGTAACACATAGTGATAGGACAAGATCTTTAAGGGCTCTTGTTTGCTTCATAGGTGGTTTCATTGAAAGAATTGCTCAGTGAGGGTGAGGCTGCACACAGTGGGAGAGCTTATCTGACATCCAGCTCCCTGCAAAAAGAATAGACCCTTCCTTACTGCTTCCCTGCTCCTGGTGATGTGCTCCTGCCGAGTCCTTTTTGCCAGCCCTGAAGCAGTTCAGGGAGCAAAGCTCCAGCTTTACCTGCGTGCTAAATGTGTCTGCTGACTTCATAGGCTGAAGAGGCTCAGACGAAGGGTAAAAGCAAGGGCAGGGCTGGCACCTTCTGGCGTTGAAGAGCGGGTCAGAGTAACTCTTGGGGCAGCAGTAAGCTCAAATGGTAAAGACTAGATGCTCGTAAAACTCTGAGGTACGTGTGCAGAGAGAAGGGCTGGGGCAAGGAGACTGCTCCAAGTTAGGCATGTTTTTCTGAGGTTGGATGCATGTATGCTTTCATCTGAAAACTTCATCCCCATGAACGTTTACCTGCCATGCAGCTGAACAAAATCCTAGAATAACAACCAAACTGCCCTATTAACTGCTACATGAATTTTCAACTAAGCATGAGTAAAGGTGTAATTATCAACCATGCTCTCGATAATATATTTAAAACAAAGCGCTCATCCCAAAGCAAACAGTGCATCTTAATAGGTTTGGAATATGAATGGAGAAGTGTCTCCAAGGAGATGCTATTCCTCTTCAAATGTTACTCCCTGTTAAACTAACACTGAGCCGCTATTCTCGCCCTGGATGGTTTCTTTAGGTAACAAGGCTCTCTCAAGAATGAGGAAAAATCAGCTCGGCTGTCCTCATCTGCCATCTGAGCATTGGAGCATTTCCTGAACTCCTTAGTTGTTCTGTGAGGGTTTTGCGGGCTCCCCTGCAGGAGCCTTGTGAGCAAGCACGTGTCCTCGCTGTGGGTCCCGAGCAGCCTGCCAGGCTGGGGATCTCCCGCAGTTTGCGGGTCAGGTGCTTGGCAGACCTCTGCCTTGTGCTGGTATGCAGAGAGACGCAAGCTCTTTGTATGTGCTTTCTGTCCCTCTTCAGACGATCTGCCTCACTTCTGTGGCGGCTGAAGCTGTGTTTGATGCCTGCTTGGGGGAGAATGCAGTATCTGAGCTGGTCCAGCACTGCCCCTGGCTCAGCAGAGACAAACTAGTGCGTGGCCTCATAAAAAGCCTCTGCTTCAGCTGGCACTTCTTGACTCAACTGGAGTTTTTAGTGCTGTAGTAGCTTAGGAAGCTCCCAGGTGCAGGAATTTCTCTGGCACCCGCAAGGGATCCAACCCTGGAGGGTCAGAGCAAGAGAACCACCAAAATGAGGGTTCAGAAAAGCACAGCAGGATGTCAGTCCTCACCTGAACTGCATCGAGCACTGTTATGACAGCCAACTCAGATCTAATTTTGGCAATGCCAGGCCAGACTCCTGTTCTTTAGAAACTGTGTTCCTTTTGGTTAAAATGCATTGTTACTATTTTTGGGGCTCTGATATCCCACCTAGAATAATCTTTGGTAAAAACCTCTAAATCGCTGTATTTTTCTCCTAGCTAACATGCATGGTGCTCTCTGTTAATTGTTAATATATTTGAACTTGTTTAATTCTCTAGTGCTCAGTTTCAGTACTGATCATCCTTGACCAATATAAGCCTAAATGGAGTTTATATGTTAGGTGTAAATTTCTGACTGACTTTTGCCTGAAATGGCAGCCATTGTTCCAAGCTATTTGGGATTAGAGGTATAATTTGGAATAGTTTATTGAACAGAAGGCAACATTTTGATAGCTAGCTCATGGGAGTTTGCTATGTGCTTTTGCAGTTTCACATGACCGATCTTCATGGCATTGGTAAAGCGTAATGGTGCTCTGAGTTTCACAAAAACCTATCTTGTGCAGTGGAGAATGGGATGATAAAAATCATCCCCGGATAGTACTTAGTAAAGGACTTTGCTTCAGGCATGCTATAGATTGATTATTCAGCATTTTGTAGTCTGAAAACAGGTTTCCATTATCATGCATTGACACAAATAACTGTTACTATTTTTAGGTAAGCTATTCATATCACAAGAATAACTTCTGCTCACATCCAGTGTGCCCAGCCATGGGCTCTAGATTTTAGAGGATCTAGTATGAAAACATCGAGATGTAGAGAGGCTTAAACCTACTTCAGGCTTGTGCAGTTATACCTAGTTTTAGATGAGGACCACCTAAAAGAAACCTGTCATTAACTTCTTAAATAGGCATTTTAAAAAAATCTCTATTTTTAGTGATGTTCCATTCTTTCGTGCTGCCTTGTTGAACTCTGGTGGAATTTGAATTATTACAGGAGTTTTCACAAGGGAAATTTTGTTAAACATTTTTTCGGCAGTGACTTCCCTGGCTGAGAAGTAGAAATATTAATATAACCTCATATTTTGTACCTCTTCATAGTAGGGGTTATGAGATTTTTCTCTTTAGAGCAGAAGGGATTAATTCACTCATGCAGAGTTATTCAAGAGAGAGAATTTCTACCTGGGAATCTAATGTAGTTGTGGTGTACTTTTGTAATGCCTTGATCTTTTTTGTATGCATCAAGCAAAGCATACATAAATGAGGAATGTCTTAATAAACAGTGTATCCTAAACCCCCTAAATTCAGAAAAAGCTGTGAGAATCTGTAACTTTCCTGAGGGGAGGAAAACGTTAAAAATTAAATCAGATTTGCCTGTTCATTTCATTGCATACTTGAATTCTGCACAGGCTTAATGTTTTCAGTGAAGTTGAATTCAGTTTCATCACATACCATCTTTTCTGTGTGCTTTTCCATTTTGCGGAATTTCCTGGGATGAGTGATAGGACATTTGTGCATTACGGGAAAGAGTTTTAACTGAATCTGCTTTTCAATCTTAATCTAAAACCCAGAGATTATTAATGCATTTTAATCAATGCAGAAGTAGGCTGCAGTGGCTTTAAAGAAACTTCCCAGAACTGAGAAACCAATCTGCTAATTTTGTCCATTTTGAACCATCCAGGCCGTTTTATTTGCAATGTTACCCTTCCTTTTTAATATGAGGCTTGTTTTTCTTCCCACCCCCACTTTTACATCTCTTAAGATCTTTACTATGCCCTGTTGTAGTGAATCTTCATCTTTGGTCACGGATTGTGTCCCCTCTTCAGACCATGTAATAGCCTGTGCCAAAAGTGTCCTGCTCTGATATTTCAGTCATGCAATTTCTCTTCTTCCAGGTAGGATTTTATCATCCACTGCAGTCTTACGATCTTCATGCTGAAGTTTTGACTGTCATGGCCTCATCTTCCTCTGCCTAATTTTGTTTCCTTGCTGCCCTTCGCCTCCTTTGGTCAGTGCCTCATAAAACCCTTCTGTTGTCTAAGGGCAACTCCCTTATTCCACCCTCTGGTTAAACCTCTCGTTGAGTACTCAGCGGACAGCATGTATGTTAGTCTTTAAGGAAAGTTCCTTCTCCCCTTAGTGACAGTCAGCTCTCGCAGTCAGAAACCAGCCCTCGGTGCTCTGTACCCGAAACATCTTGGGCAGCACCAGGAATGTTCAGTGTTAGGCGGAAGCCAGCGGGGAGGGCGATGGGTGCCCTGGTGGGGTGGGTGTCGCCAGGTGTCAGCGCTTTGCCAGGGACTGGAGGCGCTGCCCAGAGACACCAGCCCAGCCGGGGCCCGCTCGGCAGGGGGGGGCAGCGGCTCTCCCCCTGTGCCCCGTCCCTCTCGCCCCACCTGCCCCCTACATTGCTGCCTTCTGCGGCTGGCAGCCCTCGCCTCCCCCGCCACCTCCACTCGAACAGCAAGTCGGGCTGCGGCACGGTGAGACGCGGTGTGTGAGACCAGGGCCTGGGGCTCCCGCTGGGCTTGCACACGGACGGAGTTAGCTAGGGACAAGTTTCATCTCTGCTAGCATTTTTCTCCAAAGCAGCAGCAGAAGAAGGGGTTGTGCTACCTCAAAGCTGAGATCGTCATCCTCTCTGGGATGGGTATCCCCTGGACAGCTAGTATATGAAGGTAAAGGGATGCCAGCTCTTGTTTGGGACACCATCGGTGTTGTTTTCTGGGCTAATGTGCGGTTTCCCCTTCTCTTCACCACCCACACCTTAATCGTATTTCCATGGTATTTCCCAGAAGGGAGCACGTGGAGGCTTGCTTTGAGGCCAGTTGTTTGAACTTCTGCAGTTCCTCACCAGGCACAAACCCCACCAGCTCCCTCTGGAAAAGCTCCATCTTCTTCCAGTGCTATGGCTGGTTTCCTTTAATCAAACCGCCAGGGAACCCAAACATTTTCCCGATTAAAGCTGAAGTGAAGACGTAAGGCTGGGTGAAAAACTGAATGTTTCATGATTTTTTTTTTTTTTTGGTGCTACTTGTGCTGCTTACTGTTGTATGAACTGCCATTGTACCCTTTCTGCAAAAGATGTTTTGGGGAATGGGAATTTTTTTAAGGTTACTTCTTAATAAATAAATAAATAAGTCAGTACTTGGTGTGTGTGACTGTTGCAGGTATGTCTATACCTTAGAAATTCCTCTGTGCACAAGGGCTTGCAGCACCTGGAGGGAAGGGCGATGATCTGCCTACCATTGGTGTTCAGTCTCACTTTTCCTCCTCACAGTGCTCATCCAAATCTGCCCCCAGAGACCCTGGCCTCAGCTGCTGTAAAATAACGGCAAGCAAAAGCCTGCTAGGAAGGAGCAGGTCTTTGGGTACTCCAATATCATCCTGGAAAAGATGCTTGATCTTGAAGTCCGCGCTTGAATTGGTTTTGCGTGTTAGTGCACTTCTGTTTTCTTCTTTGATTCTCTCTTAGCTGAAATAAACAGGATTTTGATGTAAAATATAATAGAAATATAATAACATAGCATTTGCTAAAACACTAAAAGGATCCAGCCACGTAGACTTTATTCTTGCTACTGTTAATTGACTGGAGTGGATTACGCCATTTTGCAACAACTGCTGATTTCATCAGGGCTGCCCCGGTGGTGTTGCTTGGCCCTCTGTCTGGTCTGTCTGGATGCTTTTTCTTTCAAGAAT